>NW_026442075.1:4586666-5945833 GCF_026898425.1 Galleria mellonella | reverse complement strand
TGTTTAGATTTTACATTGAAATATCTAGTTTTACCACGTTTAGGATGTTCTCGCAAATAAAGAAATCTAATCTAATCTAATCTAAGTCACAATGTAATTATTCTTTATTTGTTACATTTAAAATGACTAAAAGTTAATTTTAATATAAATATTTTAATAAGGATCGTTAATAAATTTATCATAATTGTTTATATTATTACGAATAAAAGCATCTACCTTGTATGAAACTATTCGGGCCACCTAGAAATAATATAATTATTTCAATACCTAATTAAGTAATTACAACAATAATCGAAGAAAAAATAATATTATAGTAAATCGCGACTATATCGAAACTATTTTTATAGTTTCGATAATTTACTTCATTTTTTAATGAAGTAAATTTTTCCACCAATGCCGATGATATTATTTATATATAAATATTAACTCTTTCCCGTGGCTTTTCCTGAGTGAGTCAATTTATAAATAATTCTATGTGTTAATTTACAGTTATAATCTAAAAGTTTATTAAATTTAATTAAAATCCATTCAGCTGTTGCTGTTGTATTGGTGAGTAACGAACGTCTAAACAGCTTTACAAACTTTCACATTTAGAACTAGCTATATCCCGCGACTTCACTAACTAAAGTACATAAAATATACTATATGCTAAGTTAAGGTATAACCTACTTGTGTACTAAAATTCATTTGATTCCGTTTAGTAGTTTTTGCGTGAAAGAGTACCAAATATCCATCCATTCATCTATCGCTGCAGATTTTTGCATTTATAATATTAATAGAATAAAATTTTATAAAGGTATAAGTTTAGATGTTTGTTACACAGATTTTTATAAAATTTAGAACAGAGATTAAGTTAAAATACTTATTACAGCTTTTTCCCTAATTCACGCAGGAAAAGTCGTAGGTTATTGCTACCTTACTATATTATTTATTATGCTGTCTACACGATAAGGTATTATATTTAGTTACTATGCTTATTTACTTCAATTATACTAGGTAGTTAATCCAATGCCGTCGACCATCGTCGCACCCATTTTAATTTTAATTACTTGAATCAAATAACGGATATTACTACCTAGATTGTTACGGGCTCACTAGAAAAATAATTTAAAACACTATTTACATAAATAGTGTCAAAACTGAGTAATATTTTTTTTTGTCGGTATAATAATGTTTATTAGTGATTTTGTGTGCCAAATAAAATAAATTTTTATTATAAAATTTATAAATTCTTTTCTTTAGACGTTAGCTAACGTTATAGTCCATTTATAGTGGGACTATTAAACATTTATTTAATAAGTGTTAAATATATTTATATTGTAAATTAATTTTTGTGTTGTCTATCGTGAGTTTAACTTTTTGTGGTAAAACCGTTATAAGATTGTAAAAAGAGTTCAGTACATTATTTTGTAATAAAGTAAGAATATGACATCTAAATTTCATTTTAAAAGATGTAACTATGAATTATCATACGTCAGTGAAAGAGATAGAAAACTTAATAAAACGTTATACCAAGCATACCGCATTACTTGTTTGCTATTACATAACAGCCTAATATCCTTCTTTTTGTGGAATGTTGGTAGGAATGAGAGTAAAGATGACAGTCTACCTACTCGTAATATTGATATTGGATATACTGTGTCGCCTATATCACTATTTATGTATTGTTAGGGTTAATCCTCTAAATAAGAGGAGGAAAAATTTCTAATATTGTGGCATATGCTTTTTGCCTAGGTATGAATTTTCTTTTTGATTTTTATAAAGATCTAATATCTTAAAAAATACATAAAAAATAATATAATGTTGTATATACTCGTACATATATAATATAATGTTAGTAGTTACTCGAATTTTTATGCAGATTTTATAATTTTGAGAGTAATTCAGTATAATGCTATGAAAAAAAAATGGATATGTTTTACAAAATTCCTAATATTTCTTACACAAAGTATTATCATAAATAGTAATACTGTTGCAGTATTATGCTCTTAGAAGTTAAAATTATTAAGAGTGCCTCTTGCTAAGGTCATAGAGTTGAGACATTTCATTATTATTTTGCTTATGACAATATTTCAAAATTTATATGTTTAATTGAAGATAGTTCAAAATTAAACCGGTGATTCCATATCATACACATAACTAGTGTATAATACATACTGCTTATAATTCTAGCATAACCATATCTTGAAATAATGCCTCACTTCAAATCCTAATAATGAGCATGTAATCAATATCAATATTCACAATAGCTCTTAGCAAGACGGACCTCTTAATACATTTAGGAAAGCAGAATGTATTTAGTGCTTTAAGCCAATTGTGCCTTATTATTTCTAGGTAATCGGCATGGCGTGTGAGAACTTTGTATCGTACAATAATACCGAGATATAGTTCCTGCTTGCAACCCTTTGAGAGCTTATAATGCCAAGGTATATATAACTGCATGTGCATGTATGTAGTTATGAGGCTATTACTTTTTTTGTGTTTGTATGCTATTGATAATTTAATTATGAAATTCCATTACAAATATACATTTCAGTGCAAATCATTATAAATATATTATATTGACACTATGTAATTAACACATTTCGATGTCTTTGATGTATTTTTATGTGTTGGGATTTAAAAAAAAATCATTGAAACTTAATCTAAGATTAAGAAAAAATTATCTAAAATAAACCTTCATTACCGTAATATGTTTATATATAATAGTACTAATATAATAGTGCGCCACCTACCCTTTATTTTTCTTTGTTTTCTCAATGTTCTCTACCCAAAGGTTGTCTGGAAGAGATTGCTTAGCGATAAGGCCGCTTTTTGTATCATTTCTTATTACAGTTAAATGTGTTTACTATTTTATAAATGGTGCAATAAAGTGTACATAAATAAATATGAAAATTAATTACCTTATCAGCTTATTAAGAAATTATTAATTTATGGAATTGATTATTAAACTATTAATTGTTGAAAAATTAAAGGTAAACAATATTTAATTTGTTTGATCATTATTACGTTATTATATTATACAAGTATTTTATATTTTTTTACTAGCTTTCTGCTTACTACTACTATATATATGCTTAGATTTCAGAAGTAGGAAAACCAGTTAAATGGGTCAATTTGAGATTGCGTATCAAAATAAAACAATATCAGATTTTACATTTTCAGAAATACAGTTGCGAACATTGCATTCAATTTGTTGCAGTATTTATTCATACGACAGACAGAATTTTATATAATTTATTTTTTCGGCTTCTATTACTCTTATTAAGCTCATATAATTTTTTCTTAAATATCTCTCATGTACAGACATCGTTTAGTTAAAATTTTATTATATTAGTAAGATTGTTTGTTTAGTACAACAAATAACATCAAGTTGAAATCTTATTGCTTGGACGATTGGTTATCTGTATTAATTTAAGGATTTCACCTGTGGTGTTTCTATACTTTTTTTCCATATTTTCTACTGTGCGTAATGTTAAAGTCATAGGTATTTATTGCTTGGATTATTCGTTGTTTGTATTATGTATATTCATTTACAAGTCATGTGTGATCCTTCTTTATTTACTTCATAGCATAATTAATAAAATAGTTACTATGTAACAGACGAATCACTCATAGAATTTCCAGAATAGGTCCAGCCTGTAAAGGAATAACGTTAAGAAAAAACAATTTGTATAAGAGCAGCAAAAAACTATATTTTTTGATACAATTTCTTTTGAACTAACAAGGCGTTACTTAAAAAATATAATAAAACGACCAGATACAATTTATTACAAGAAGAGCTAACAAGTTTAAGATTATTCATACAAACTTATAACTTGTCAATTTTTATGTACTGTTTAATTTGAAAAGCAGTCTTAGCTAACTACAATGTGCAAATAGAGTGGCAGATTCGTGTTAAATATATTATGTACGTAGGTAACAATGCGCTATTCTGCTATAATATTTATTTAGAAGTATTTTTTACTATCAATGATTTCATCATTTATACATTAAAAAGTTGCATGATCTATTGCATACTAAGATAACGCAACAGATTTTTTAAAATCTGCCAGAATGACATTATTTGATTTGACAACATAGTATTTAACTTGTTTGGAAAAGATATTTTGAATGAATGAATATGTTGCTGTGAAAAATTGTTGTTTTCCATTACTTATATGGGTACATATAGGTATATTATAATATAAGTAAACATTTTTATTACATTTTATGAATTCATCAATCAAATAGATTGATGGATTAATGTTAATATTTGTTATAGGGCCCCGTTATGTCGTAAGGATATACCTTACTAATATTATAATTATAAAATGAGTCTGTTTGATTGCTACCTTACAGTGCCTCAATAGGTGCTGTATGGGATGGAAAAGGATATAGGCTATTTTATATCCCTGTAAGTAAACATATCCTAGACACGCAAACGAAATCGCGGGTAAAAGCTAGTTAGAAATATTTTGATATTTCATTAATGTTATCGTATGTAAATACCTAGATGTATATTCTATAGTGAATATTTACCTGTATCGAAATTGCTAGATATGTATATAAATTATAAAATTTGCCACTTCAATTTCAAATATCTAATGAATAGACAATGGATGACAATATATAGGTATTTACATAGAAGTTAAATTTATGATAATTAGGCATTCTTATAAACTAATGGAAAAACATTATTTTACAGGCTATATTTTACATACGACTAGTAATAAATATTCGAAAATTAAGACTTCATTTAACATAATAATTGCTTGTTTGCCATTCTAAGTTGCATAAAAAACACTAAAGTAATGACTAATTAATATATGTATATGTGACTATTCTATTCATATATATATATATATATATATATATGTACTTATTTAACAAGTTATGTCGTCGGCGTAGACGGAAAACTCAATAAATGAATTTTGGTAATTTCGAGATTAACTTAATTTTCCATATACGTCAACGATATACGTATAAGAAAAAAAAATCCTTTTGTACCCTTTTGTTGTACATATAATTATTTATTATTAAACAGAATAATGGCCAATGTCTATACATTCTTCTGTCCGCCATCTTGTTTACATATAAATAATATATTCTTTGGACTGCTTTTTCCACCTACGCTTTTTCGATGGCGTCACTGAATATTCTACTAAGAGAACAAAATAATAAAATTTTCTCCATAATTACATAAAAATCAATTTGTTGAAATTCACCATTATGATTATGGTTTAAAGGGCAGTCAAATTACCGGGTACTATAACTGTAATCCAAGATCATTGTAAGGGTTGGCTTAGCAACAGTATTGGATTTATATTATTATAAATTATACTCCACTTTACGTTCTAACACCCACTAGGAAGGAAGGGCACTCACTTGTAGCTTAAATAGCTAGTGGGTATTTTTGTAGGTATGGGTAGGTAAGAGGGGTATTTTAAATTGATTAAATGAATTAGCGATGGAATGATAAAAATGCATAATGAAACAAGAATTACAATTTATTCCCTTGTATTTTCTGCCCTCAGTCCGCGGTACGGCCTATTGACAAATCTAGCATTGGTTGTTTTTTTAAAGGATGAAAATGGAATATTGATCCTGTCTGCGCTATCGGTTTACACTGGTGAGCACCAATGAAAGATGATAGGTGATGATGAAGCCAGTCATAAATTTAACAATAATTAATTACACTTTCCCCCATCCAGCACTGGTTGGTATCGCATGTTATTAGCGTCATTCGTTGCAGTAGCCACTAGGTACACCGTATGCTAGACCGCTGTTGTCTACAGTTTCGCTAGTTCTAATTGATATGGCACCTGTTCCCCTTAAGACTTTAAGGACATTTATTCTTAGTGTTTGCTCACATTTAATTAGGAGAATGTTTGGTTTAGGCGTTGGTTAAGCAGTTACTTTTTCCTTCTAGTAAATAATTGGTGACAATATGATAATTCCAATCTCATCATCATGACTTGAGTATTAACGAGATCCATTGTCAGGTCGGCGGGAGGGTCGGGCAGCGCAGTAGGCCTCGAGGAGGCGAGCGACGGGAGTGACGCCGAGCGCCCGCGGAGGGGGCATCACCTGCGAGTGCCTACACCTGCTTTTGTTGGACAGTGAGTATAATGTATTTTTTTATTAAATTAGGAAGGGCTACACGTGTTTTAGAGGCGGGGTAGGGGGCACGAGCCCCCGTGCTCATGCAAGAATTTTAGAATTTTTCTGGTGAATCAGATTAAAAGTAGGTATCTTATGTGTTAACCCAGGGTATGATTATTCTGTATAGGTACAAAATTTTATTCAAATAATTTCAACCATAATATAATAATATTAGTTTTCGAGTTCGATTAACAAACATGTAAAGACATAAATCTCTTTACCAGCTTAAATATTTATAACATACTTGCGACCCGCTCCGGCTTCACACGGGTGTAAATTGTACCTAAAATCTTTCTTTAACTAATATCTAAATATAAATGACAGTGAAACCTATATCAAAATCCGTTGCATATTTTAGAAAAAATAAATGTAAAAACAGATAGACGTAGATAGCAAAGTATTACCGTATGTAGATAGTATGTAGTTAGAATATAATACATTTTAAATGTATCTATTATTATTCATTACAAAGAATTTAATTTTTAATTCGCGTGTTTTAAAATTGGTTTTATTGCTATAAACCTCTTTAATTCTACTCAGTGGGAATAGCTTCCTACGGAGATATCAATTGTTTGTGTATTTTATTGAATTGTACCTACTGAAGCTATAAAGTATAAGAGTAAATTGTTTTCCAGAACGTTTCTTTCAGAAGGAATACATTTTTATTGTAAATATAGAAAATTATGACTAGCATGCACAGGTTGCATGATATCAGAATATTTTCAACATTTTATTGGTCATCATTTACATTTTTGCTTTATTCTGATATTGAAATATCAATCTAGATAGTAATATCATTAGCATGCTGTTAACAGGGTATTCTGGTCGAAAAACGATATAAATTTGGCCTTAAATCTTAGCTTAATTATACATTCTGTGTTAGTATGGTGGTTTAAAAATTTTTTGTTTATTTTTCTCCATTTATTTTTATTTGGGATAGGTGTTCAGTTTTATTTGTAAAATACTTCTTTAAAAGGCTGCAATTGTTTTTCATTATCCTTGCTGTTACAATATATAACAGTAGATTTGTTCCTAAAAATTTTATTACCACATTACTGCGGCGCAAGAATCTTGATTTCAGTTTTGTTGTTCATCTTTATTGTTTCTTTTTTATACATTTTTTTTTATACAACTTAGAATGGCAAACAAGCTGACGGCCCACCTAATGGAAAGTGGTAACCGTCGCCTATAAACATGAGCAGTACCATGGACATAACAGAGTATACTGTTTCGCCCATGATACCCCCTATGCATTGCCACTCCTGAGGACTCAGGTGTTATACCTCTGTACCCAGTAAATTCATGCCATATCCCACCCTTCAAACCGAAACACAGCCATGCAAACACAGCTGCTTTATGGTTGAAACACGAATGGGACAGAGGTACCCAAGCAATCGACTTTTGTACAAAGTCTCCCTCGGGTAAACATACATAAATGTTTATTTACTATTTGTCTTTAAATTTTCGAAGATATTCGTGCTTGTATCTATATCATTTGTCTATCCATTTGTCTTTTTCTTAATTAAAAATAATATTTTGATTGTGACATTGTTTCTGTATTTTATCACCTATCAGATCTTTCGAATTCCTTGAATTATCTCGTGTGTTTATTTATTCATGTTAGGCACTCCGTATCTGAAAGTCAAATATGAAATTACAGATAGTGATACAGTAGTTTTGTACTTTTCAGACGTACTTATCATATTACGTGATGGTTTGTGGTAATGGAAGTGTATTTTCGTTGTTTTTTATATATGTGAATATGAGTTGAATTAGTGAAATAACTATGGATGGAAGTGATCCGGATACTGTAGGGAACCCGCGGACTGTACGGTGGGCCCTCAGGAGGGAAAGTCTTCCGATATCGACGATCAAACGTGCCTGGCACAAGGGTACACATAGTATCAGCGCAGATGGATTCCATTGGAGGAGACGGTAAGACAGAAATTAGCAAAGGATAATAATTTATAGACTAGTAGAAGCCATGTGCCCCGTGAGATATTTTATCGGGAACTTCCAAACAATCTTTCGTTACTTAAGGCATGGATTTTTCAAAAACATTGTAGGTGTTAATCATTCGATAAATAGGGAAAAATTACAACCACAAAACAAAAATATGTATCTTATAATGCTAACCTTAATTTTATAAATTCATATATGGTCTCAGTAGGCGCTTGAAGGTAGTTAGAAATTTATTTTTCCTATGGATATTATCGTTATTTCTAATGAGAACAACTCACACCTGTAACAATTCTTTACTTTTTAATCTGTTTACTGTTTCCTACGTTCAGTATTATTCAACTTCTGACTCAACCGCTGTATTGATTGTCATTTATAAATTGTCTCTGTTAGGAAGCGATTTCAAAATCAATAATAGTCTCGAAATATTAATGAGATATATAATAATATTTATTTATTTAGGTGGATAAACAAGCTGACGGTCCAAATTATGGAAAGTGACTTGTTTTACTCATGAATACGTCAGTGTATTGACAACTTTTTAAAAATTAGTAGATACATTTTTTTAAAAGTATTTACGTCATAATGACATTATAATAATTATGCACTATGTAAAAAGAAATTGCCAAACAGCGATATACTTTTAGTCAAATTCATAAATATTTTTAATGTTATACGAGTATTTATCAATACTACATGCTACCTATCTACCTTTTCAAGCCGAGTCGTTTATGGGATAAGTCAAAGACACATTATAAAAATCTTCTATATCACCCACTTACATAACCGTAACACGATTTCATATAATATATAAAGTCTTTGATAACGTTTGTAGATTTAGACCCAGCGTCTACTTATAATCTAAATGTTATAATCTAATTTTCGTTCGTCTCGTCCACATTCAATTTTTGTTTAGTGTAAATTTATCTGAGAGGTCACTATTAGCATTTTTAGTTATTCAAGGGCGCATTGGCGATCAATTTTAAATATTGTTTTATGAATTCAACATAGAAAAGTTAAAAAATAACAGTTAGTCTTGGTATGAACATGTGATGGTCAGGATTGAAGAACATGTTTTAAGTATGAATATGAATATCTATAAGGGTAGAGGAAGATTAAAAAGACATAAATGGACTGTGTAAAAGACAATATGGCTGCAATTGGAGTGAATACGAAAATAACTGCGAATAGAGATGAATGGAAGAGGAAAACATATTAGGCCGACCCCAAATAAATGGAATAAGGGCAGGAGGATAATAATGACGTTTTTCAAGCCTTAATCCACCTCAAACTATATCTTGCTCTTGTTCTAAGTTGTTTTTCAGTCTCTCAATTTACATGCTTTCCGTTCAACCTTGGCCTTCGAGTTATCTCTTTGCTGAATTTATTTACATGTTAAATAATGCAATATAATCGTATGTTTCACACACAAATATTATGTATATTGTTGGATTATGTCAATAGCTAGAATGTGTTTTGGCAATAAAATAATTTAAGTCTGGGTGCCATAAAAAAAGACTATATATAAGATTGTTTAAAAATTGTCGAAAAAATTTGAGATCCTTTAAAAATTAACAGTAGCCGTTTACTAAAAGAAACTTATAAATTTAATGGTTTTTCAATTAAGTTTTTTTACTTGTACATATATACTATTCTATAGGTTGTTGGATTTTTCGAGCAATAAAAACATTCAATCCCCTCCTATCTTTTTCCTAATGAGTAAATGCATTCCACTAGTTTATTTCTGTACCCTTTGTTTAATCGGGTTCATTTGCCCGTGAATGGTAGTCGTATTATCATTCGATCTATGAGCTCAATTCCAAATGACCGTTTGCATTAAGGTTAAAACAAACCATTGTCGATAAGATAGCCTACTCTATGGAATGGGGTTATGTTTCCTGTAAAGAATGCCATATCTTCAATAGTGTTACGCAATATAGGCAATGAGAATAATGTTCTACAATAACGAGATACGGATATCCAAAGCATTTACTTTAAATTTGGTTTTATAGCTTCTGTGAATATAAATAAATATTGGATGGTATTTATTATACATTAAAATCAAGGAAAATAACTTTGAAAATCTTCGTTTATATACAAACTATCTGTATTCGCGAATGAGGAAATCTCGGGAAGTGAACTATGAAAATAAGAATTTTCAGATTTCTCAGAGTTCCAGATATATTTTGGTAAAAATAATAAAAAACATACCAGAGATATATTGATAGCGCTTCGTTTTATAATATTAATTTAGTTTCTGCTGTTAAGACGGGCTTAAGATATCTGTATACTTTACATTCAAAATCATTATCATAAATATTCATACTGTTTTATTTTTTACTAGTTTTTACCTGTGACTTCGTCCGCGTGACTGGAATATGTTTACTGATCGAGATAAAAAGAAGTCTATGTCCTTCTCAATTTCATATAGTACGTGTATATCAAATTTCATAGGAAAGGCGTTATAAGGTTACAAACAAACAAATAAACTCACTTTCACATTTATAATATTAGTAAGGATTGCACTATAGAATTAGTATAATTAACGTTGCTTATTATCTTATGACATTTTCTATCAGATATGGGGGAAAAACAGAAAGTATTGGTAAGCAGTGATGGGGTCGAGGAAAATTGAATTTTCATTTAAATGACAAACAAGCTGAAAGTGTTCCCAATGGAAAGAGGTAATAGTAGCTTGTGGACAACATCATGGATACCACAGAATATATTGTGAGGTTTATGGTTTTTCACAAGATGGTAATGGAATATATTGCTAAAAATGGCACTGGTAGTCCGCGTTACTAACAATCCCTTCCCGCCCGAGAGGTTTGTGGTAGGTACTACTCATGCCTTACTATTCCACAGGACTAAAAGATTCAGCTGAAGATTCCGGTACATTTCTCTAATTTTTATGACAAATCATTTACGGTGCAAGCTGTACGGCTATGGAATGCTTTACCAGTTTCCTTACGAAATATAAAATGTACGGCTGGTTTTACAAACAAAACTGAAGAACTATTATTTGAGCAAGTTGTCATCTTCTTAATGTGTTTATATGTCTCTCTAATAACTTATTATTGCCATTTTCGTGAACTATATATATTTTTATGTATTTGTGTAGCTTTATGTCCATGTATGTATATGTATTTGTATATGTAAATATGTATATATATATATATATATATATATATATATATATATATATATATATATATATATATATATATATATATATATATATATAAAATATAATAATGACTGTAGGGATAATATTTATATTATTATATGTATCACATCCTCCATATTTAGAACAAAATTTTTCATCGTGCCTCCCACCAAACTGTTTATAATTTACTCCTCTCCATCCAAAGGTTGCCTGGAAGAGATCGCTCTTAGCGATAAGGTCGCCCATTGTTTTCTCATTGTTATTGTTTCTTGTAATTATTTATATTTATAATAAGTTTACTATTGTAATCTTTTGGAGGAAACAATAAAGAGTATCTATCTATCTATCTAAAATGATTGTGAAAACCTCTATACCCTGTAGTTTTACTGGCATATCGCATTATTTGAACCGAAACAGTCATGTAAATATACTTGCTAAACGACAAGAAACCGGATGTTTTTTTGTATAAAATCGCTCTCTAATAACTTAATATTACCATTATTTGCCTATATAAATTTCATATAGCTCTTGACTATAATTTCGTTCAAGTAAATGTTTGAATTTTTGGCCTTACGTCAAAAGCCGGATAGACAGAGTGTGGCAAGAGTTTTGCCCCGTGGGCGCCATCTGACGTCACTGACTGTCGCGGGACTTCTGCCAAAATAACGTCAACAGAATAGACACTCCCTTTATTTAGGGCTGCTTACTATTTCTATTTATTAAAGATAATACTAGTTTTTACCTTTTTCGTCGTCCGCGTGACCGGGATACCGAGATAAAAAGCAGTCTTTGTCCTTCATTTTCTCCTATTATCTCTTTTTCAATTGATTTAGCCGTTAAGGGGTCAAGAGCCTATTTTCAATATTAAATACATATAAACAGTCTTCAATAGAATGGGACAAAAATAAAAATAAGGTTATTTGTGTAATTATATATTTAGTTATATAAAATAATTGCCTAATAATAGAGATAGTCTCATGATTAGAAAGTAAATATTATTTTGTATTTAAATTTTATTTAGCATTCAATTTTTTTATATAAGAATGTTTCACTCATAATATTATAGGCACTTGAAATAGAGTAAGTTGGGTATACATTTCCATAAAGTACACATAGGCCTTGTTTATTTTAAATTTAATTTATTCTATAAAATTGTAACCCGATGTAATTTTTATACTGCTATAAATGCTGAAGTTTAAAAACAACGTGTTACGTCGCATACGTAGTCTCATTATATTTCACCAAATCTTGGCAAGGGTTAAGGGCATTTAAAATTAACAACAAACGTAGGGCACAATTAATAGACGTGTCCATTAGATATAAATAGGTGACGTCCCTAATTCAACGCAAAAATATCTAGCAACGTCATGCTAGTAGTTCTTCGCTTTTGTCGCTGACGTCAGATCACGTTTTCTGACTCCTTTACATGGCGTCAACAATAATATAAACAACGCTCAAAAGTATCAGAAACTAAATAAAAGCTAAATAATAGCGTAGCATGTATAATTGAATTTACGACTTTAAACATATATACCATTGTGTTTATGGATTGTCTAATACCTACCTATCTATTGTTGTCTACTTTTGTCTTTTGTTCTCGCAAATTCCAATTGTTAACTATATATTATTACGTATATAAGATAGATAATAGCATTCTTTTAAGTTTCACAACGACTTTGGTGGTCCAGCGGTTTAACATATTGTTTTACCTTCCAATTGTCATAGGTTCGATTCCTATATGATACAAACATCTGTATTTATGAACATGATTTTTTGTATTAGTTTTTGCATTTATATTTCGCATATACTTTTTTACATATGGCCGTGTGGTCCGGGCATAGGCCATCCTTTCTTTTCTCGTGGGTATTGTAGGGTAGGCAGAGAGAACCGAATGACAAAGACTTCTATCTTTACATACATCTCTTGCTTCCTGTACTTTCATAACTTTACTCGCGCTGCGTCGGTTCCAAAGACTCTTGACTCCTTCTTTAGAAAGAACACGGTATATCTAACCATAATAGGTTTTTTTTACGGGTGATAATGGTAACTCCGCCTGCGCTAACAGGATACGCTGGCGGAGCACCAGTGAAGGGTGATAGATGAGAATGAAAACAGGCCAGTTAGCCCATCATGATGAATTCATCAGGAATTATTCATGATAGTTTCCAGGGAGAACCGTGATGAGGTCGACCTGGTTGGGAATATTGCTAGCAATGGGATTATCAGTCTTCATTACTAACAATCCCTTTCCCTCCAATCATAGTAGGTTAGTTTAGATTTTCTCCGGTACCTACATCCATCTGCTGCAATGTATATCTGTTTTGTCATCTTTCATCTGGTATTCATAATAATAAATAAATAAATAGATAAATAATTCTTTCTACATGCCTGAACCATAACACGCCCTTTATTATTTTAACACTGACTTTTAATTGTAAATATTCAGGTAAGAATAAAATTATAGTAGAAGTCTAAATTAACAAACTAATTAACTATTTAAACCATACATGTATATTTACAATATATCTACAAATTATTTATGTATGTAATAAATATTTAAGTATTCTTATTACTTAAAATTATTCATATTCATAAAACCCCAAAAAAATTGTTTTGTTTACCAGATTTGTATTGTTTTGTTTAACAATTATCGATACAACAATACTTCTTGTGTGTTAATTATATTATTATTGAATTTTACATACAATATCTTTAAAAATTTTCATAAATTATAATATTAGCAGACTATGGCACTGTTTAGACAATGGACAGGTATTCGGTACCTAAAGTGGAAATGTGAAAAAAAAGGAAAGAAAAAAAAAGAGCGAAAATTTAGAAATTTGACATCACCGGTCTATCACATCGGCGGAAAAGTACCTATAAGAGTACAAAATAGAAATTGGAAGAGTTCTACCATCAAACAACAACATAATGTCAATGTGAATAGGCTAATTGTGGGCCCGCGAGCCCCATCTTAGACCACATTATCACTTTCTATCACGCAATCTTTTTTTTTTTAATCATGGGACCCTTCAATAGTAGAAAACGAAATATTTTATCAAAGAAATATGGTTAAAAAACGAAAAATAATAATAAATAGATTTATTTTCTCTTCACAAATTATCACTGTTAAATACAATGAGGCATGCTTAATTTAATTAAAGTAATCAAATTATAAATATAATTGTGAGAGACTAGTGCCTGAGATAGGTAGAATAAAAATATCGAGACTCCGTTATTAACAGAGCGCGTTGTTAATTTAGTTTGGGGGTTGAACATTTTTTGATTCGTGTCCGTTCTAATATGTTCTATTCTATAGCACAGATGGATTGTTATTAGTTTTACGTACAGCTAACAATTTCCATTTTTAAAATTTCATAAGATGTAAAAACCAGTCTATAACGAAACAAAATTCTGAAGGTTAGGATACGAATTTACTGCCTTAATAAATCATAATAAAATGGGCTTAATAAAAAGGAAAATGACATTTTGTTTCTAACAAATCTTTTTATGAAGTGTCTGAGTAAAGAATTTTTAATTAAAGAAAATTATATTTTTTTTTTATATTAAAATTTTTCCGTAATATTAATTTGTAAAATTGATTCGTAATAAGTATTCCGATCGGTTCTAATTTTTTTACGGAAAGTAACAGTCACTTATATACAAACTTATTAGGTATTAAAGTATCATTTACTTACATTGCGTGTAATTAAATCATTAAAGTCCCAGTTTTAGAGTCATTATTTTTGAAACTTGCTTAACACGATCGAGTAATTACTGATTTTTTTAGCACAGAAATATTATCTAGTAAATTAAAAATTCTATGACATGCAATAGTTAGGTATTAATTCAAATAAATAACAATCATCTACATTAAAATAACTTCTGAAAAAGAAAAATATCGCACTGAAATGCATTTAAAAGGTACAACGTTAGAGATAGTTACAAAGGTACAAAAAATAATAAACTTATAACTTATAATAACTTATAAACACCTATCATTTTGCGTATGGCATATTGATGAAATTAGTCGACTAATTGGTGTTCGATTTATTATAGGATAAGTAATTTATTTATGTTAATTGCTAATTGTTGCGCCGGCTTCAGTCGGGTATATTAATGAATGAAATCAAATCTTCTCTTTCCATTTCCCAACTTCTCTCTCACTCACTTTTATATTTGTGTAGAGAGTTCTTTACCCTAATTTTTTTATTTTTCTATACAATTTTTCAAAAATTTTCTTTCATACATAGATTATCTGGACAATTACAAATATAACAAAAAATGAATTAGCCAAATAGGTGCAGCTATTTTAAATTAATACGCGTACATAAATTAGGCAAAGGATTTTTATTTATATATACAATATACGGGAAGTTAATGGTCGCAGGATGAGCAACAGCGTTCTTCTTATAATATCACCAAAAGCCTAACTGCTGTTGCCACCTCGCCTGCCAAGCGTGGCAACTACTGGCAAAATTCTTCCCCCCTCCCCCCCCCTAGTGAAAGCCTATGTCCAGCAGTGGACAAAAATTAGCTGGTATAATGCTGATGATATAATGTTTACCTTAGTTATTCTATGAAGACATCTGAAATTGTGAGTTTCAACTCACTACGGTCAGACAGAATTAAGTATATTTACATGCTAGATTTACATAGATTAATATATAAATATTTACTATTTACTTTACTGAAATGTTATAAGAAGGTACTAAAGATTATACATAATAACTCACGCTGACTATGTTTAGGGAGAACGTGATTAGTCACCGTACATGTTTCAGGAAATTGCAAGATGTTTATCTCCATCGAACACGTGGAAGCTATCCGAAACAATATTCCAATTATAAATAAAGTTTGAACATCTTAAAAGCTTTAAAATAATGTTTACAATAACATTTACACGGGAAAATCTTGCTCGTACAACACTATGTACTAAATACATGAAAGTCTTATTATTCTTAGAACTGTTGCTGAAGTGTCATGATTCAGTTTTGTCTTTTTAATGTATCCGCGATTGAAATAGCTTAGACAGAGATATAATATTTTGTAAATTTCATTTCTAGTAATCCACGTCTTTGATACATACTTATTTCTTCTTGTCTTTGATATGTATTTAGGCACCTATTGGAGCCGAAACAAAAATACAAAAAAATAACGTACCTACATCTCATTACGAGATTATTATAAAATGTATTTTTTTTTCAATTCCATTTGGGACATTGGTTTTTTTTTAAGGATGATAATGGAACTCCGCCTTCGCTAACGGTATACGCTGGCAGGGCACCAATGAGAGATGTTAGGCGAGAATGAAAAAGGCAAAGTCAGTTAGCCCATCGTGATGAATACACTTGGAATTCAGCACGTGAAGGGACCATGGAGACCACGGGGACCACGGAGACACAGGGACCACGGAGAGGTCAACCTGGTTGGGTATATTGCTAGAAATAGGATCCTTAGTCTCTATTACTAACAATCCCTTCCCTCCTGCGACATTGGTTTATGCTAGCGGGGTACCAGTAAGGCAAGATAGATGCTTCATTTGACTCAACGATGGTCTCTAAGATGGAGAAGCATGGAAATCGATCTGATTGTGTAACTAAGATAATAAAATAATAAATAATTGTTATTGTCTCTGTATATGTCTCTCTGACAGGATATAGTTTTATGAATATCTTCAAGATTATATATTTCAAGTAATTATACATACGAGTACGTCGGCATACCAGGAGACTTTGTACAAAAATCGTTTGCTTGGGTACCTCTGTCTCATTCGTGTTTCAACCGTAAAGCAGTTGTGTTTGCATGGCTGTGTTTCGGTTTGAAGGGTGGGATATGGCGTGAATTTACAGGGTACAGAGGAATAACACCTGAGTCCTCAGGAATGGCAACGTATGGGGGGTATCATGGGCGAATCAGTATACTCTGTTATGTCCATGGTATTGCTCATGTCTATAGGTGACGGTTACCACTTTCCATCAGGTGGGCTGTTAGCTTGTTTGCCATTCTAAGTTGTAAAAAAAAAGACGTAACATCGTATATGCATGGTAGCTATTTGAATAGGTGAAAATGGAATAGCAACTCCTGCTGCGCTATCAGTATACGCTGGCGGAGTGCCTGTAATCGATGATAGATGACGACAAGGGCAGGTCAATTAGTCCATCGTGCAGAATTCGACAGAAGTTAACCATAATGGTTTCCAGGGAGAACAGGTAGAGGTCGACCTGATAATAACGACCACTTTTCCTTCAATGCATGATAGTTACCATGAGTGTCACAGTGTACCTTATGATGTATTTAATGGGCAGTTTGTTTATCATTTTAAGTTGTATATAATTAAGTAGTTCAGGACAAAATGAATAACAAATTATACCATACAAATAAACAAATTAAATTTTCACGCACTGATAACTATGATATTATTTATATAAATTACCTACCTAGTATACCTTCACGTTTGGTTTGCAAAATGTATTTTTTTATTTTTTTTAATGTGTGATGATGGAATTGTAACCCCGCTTGTGCTATCGGTATACACTGGCGGGACACCAGTGAGTGATAATAGATGAGGATGAAGCGACAGGTCAATTAGCCCGTCGTGATGAATGCACTTGGAATGAATTCCAAGTGCATTCATCACTTGGAATTCATTCCAATTCATTCCCATATAAATATAAGGATTGCTAGTAATGTCAAATCCGATAGCGCAGGCAGAATTACCATTCCATTATAATCCAATTAATAAAAAAAAAAAAAACAGATTTCTTGACGATTGCCTGGGCAGATAAGGTCCTGTAATAAACAAACAAACTAGCAAATAAATTCATTTTCGTTAGATAATATTACAATAAGTAATATAATACTTAGATTATATGGATAGAGAGTTTCAATACAAATGCTTCGAAAAAAGCGGGTCATCATTTTCATACAACTTTGTGTGATATATTTTTTTGTTTTATAATTTTAGCATCTTTTTAATGTGTAAAAACTCATTTTATATTGAATAATTACCTAAATATAGATACGTAAAGATACATTATGTGTGTAAGTATATAGAATACTGATAAAACGAGTCGCTAATTTGGCAATTAGCTGCAAAAAGTTGATTCGTTTTTTGAGACTCAATGTTCTATCTATATGGTCTAAGAATACATATTAGCAAGGACTAAAAACTATTACTACGACATGAAGTATTGTTACGAGTTCGTAACTTCTCTTTTTTATCTCATGGAAAAATGATACAAATATATTGTTGCGATGGTTACAACAGACACTGGAGATAACTTAGAAAATGTCGGACAGATTAAGTATAGAGAGAAGTCTTGCGTCATCATGTTTATTTTAGGCATTTTATGTATTTTTCCCGCTCTATAAAGTTTCATGTTAGCATCCGATAGCTACATCTATTGTTTATTATAATGTACGAAACAAGGAACATTGTGATGGTAAGTTTTGATTCCTGTTACCAAGGCAATCCCGGTTTTAGCATCGGGTAAATATTGATTTTCACTTTTTACAGGATAGGGTGGGTAGTTAACTGTGTGGAAATTATTTGCTTTATTACTTTGTAACCGGTACTTTATTTTTTGAGCCCTAGGAAAAAAATTATATATACAAGTTTAGTCGTAAAGTGTTTACTAAGCGGAAATCCAATGATAGTAAGTAATAATAACGAAAGTAAACAATTTGCCCCAATAGGAATAGTGAAAATTATAATAAGTTATATTAGGAGTACAAATAAGTTTCCGCCGTTTTTTAACACAAATTAAATATTTATTATAGAAGAACGGTAATATAGATTTATATAAAATATTGGACATACTTGCAACCACTTTTTCCCATCTCTCAGGCAGCATTCGAATTAGCAAATAAATTCATTTTCGTCTGAAGAATATTGTCTTTTGAGGCTATCCACGAATCAACCCAATTTTTGGTATTATATAGATGTAAAGTTTGCGTCGTCAGAATGTGCCATGGACCGAAACAAAATCGGACGGTGCAATTTTCTACAATACGTATGATATATTTTTCCCAATAATTTTCCATATTTTTAATGTGTAAAAACTCGTTTTATATTGAACGATTATTGTCATGCAGAAGAATATTTTTTGTGTAAGTATATAGAATAGTATAAAATGAGTCGTTTTTTTGACAATTAGGCTCAAAAAATCTCATCAATTTTTCGATAGACTCCAAATTGTTTCGCTATTATATGCAACTCATAATACACTACATATTATCCAAAATACAAAAAGTTTTTTTCCGTGAATATTCGGTTTTGCTGTTGATGTTGACGAGTGGCCAGGTAATCCCCATGATTTTTTTATTTTTGGAAAAATGTCAAATATATTGTCATCACCAGTTACGATACGATGTAAAAAAGATTTTTTTTATGTCTAGAGCAGATTTCAGTATAGAGAGAATCGGCGTTCAATATCTCTCATTTATTTCGTAGGCCCATTTTTGTTTATGAATCATTCCTAATGATTTTAAACGATGTGATGTTAGCTGAGTGACTTCTAATGTTAGAGCAAGTTCTTTTTGTTTTTGAGATGAATCCTCCTCCAATAATTCCTCCAATTCTGATCCTCGTAAATTTTTGGCCTTCCACTGCGATCTTTGTCTTCTACGTCGAAATCACCGTTTTTAAACTTTTGAAACCATTCGATTCTCTCACTCACTTTATGCTTCTACGAGCAATTGATGCGCCTTAGCAGCAGATTTCTTTAAATTAAAGAAGTTTAATATTTCCCGCAAATGACGCTTATTTGGCTCAAATTTTGACATTTTCAAGTTATAAAAATTATATATATCAAATCAATAATATTAATAGGTTATGTTGGTCTTGAATGTCGAAACTATTTTTAGCCGGTTATCATAACGAAAGTAAACAATTTGCCGCGCCATCCAGGAATAAAACGGCGGAAACTTATTTGTACTTATATATAAACATAAGTTTGTCTAGTTTTTCTTGTTATAAAATTGTCACAGTATCACCGTTTTACCCGCTGACATTGATGCTTCTCTCTGCTTTGGGTTCGCTGGAAGTGAACTCTTTTAGAGTTATGGTCGCCTTTGTACCTTTGCTTGGCTGTCATATTATTTATGTAATATGAGTGTGTACTATAAAGTATAAATAAATAAAATTTGAAAATGTTTTTTCAACCTCTCATACTGAATCAATTAAGGACGCAAGGGATTGTTAGTAGTGAAGACTAACGTCTTTATTGCTAACAATATATTTATCAGGTCGACTTTCTCATCAATCATCCCTCATTGGTTCCTTGCCAGTGTATACCTTGTAAAGCAGGCAGCTTTATTATTCTATTACCATCTATTAAAAAAAATCGATCATGTGTTCGTGTGGCTTGTATGGAAACTTTAAAAATTATTTTAAAATATTGAATATATTTTTGGAAATAATTATTCAGTTTTATGAGTAGGTACTATCATTGGTTATTTTTTTAATGGGTGAAAGTGGCATGGTAATTCTGCCTGTGCTATCGGTATACGCTAGCGGAGCACCAGTGAGGGTTGATAGGTGAGAATGAAAAGGCAGGTCACTTAGCCCATTGTGACAACTCAAGTCACGATAGTTTCCAGGGGTAACCGCGTGGAGTTCGACCTGATAGGGTATATTTATAGCAATGAGGATTACCCTCCGCATTACTAACAATCCCTTCCCCTTATCATTGGATATTGGCTTAGCATAATCTTTACGATTCACCTTATCTACTAATCTCATATTTCTACTACTAATTACATCTATTCCTGAACATTGGCGACGGGATACCTTTTTTACCTATGAGCAAGGTTACTATTTCCTTATCATCTAATAAAAATCACACTCCTGAACATAGACTAGAACATTTTGTATATTATCATAACGGTAACAAGTTACCAGTACTTGGACAACCGTCATCTATGTTGTAAAGGAAGGAACAAATTCTCGTACCTAAAATAGTGTTTGTTCTACAACACATTATATTCCATTCACGTCGCGTTTGCGCCTTACGACTGTACGAGCCATGCCAAAGTTGCTGAGCGGGGAGAACCGGTTGGTCAATCGCTCAGTTCGCAAACAGCTGTTACGATTCGTGCATGTGTTTCCGAACGCAACACCAAAATACTAACGAATACAGAACGAAAAAACAAATGTCACACGGACATTTCAGTTTCAGTTCGGCGGCCTATTTGTTTTTAAATTTGACATTGTTAATATTCCTAAGTGCTTATATATATTCGTTTAGGAAAAACTAAATAATTTTAGTGAAATTACACGAGTTCCGTTATAAACTGAATTTGTGTTTTGGTCGGCGAATTATTGACGTTGCCGTGTTGCGTTCTATTACAGAGTTTTGCAATTAAATTTAAATAAAATAGTGTGGTGAAATTAAGTGATAACTGGTTTCCTGAATTAATAGAAATCGAACAAAATGTACCATAAAAGGTGTCATTATACTTGAACGAATAGTGTCAATTACAGCAACTATTTAACAATCACTTTCGAACTTGGCTCGACTACGTTTATCGAATGATGATCTTCTAAATGAAGGAATCCTACTCTGAGGACATTATGCTCTGTTTTGTCCAAGGGTTTGGTAATGGTGATGGGTATAAAAATCGGGATATTACCGAAGGTAATGTGTCAGATTCAATAAAATTAAAAAATAAAAAGAAACAAGGAAAAAGGATATCCCTGCCAGCTACTATTAACTCTGAACTTGTAGAACTCAGAGATAGAAAATCCCGGGGCTTGGTGACTGGAAAATCACTAAGGTTATCATCTGGAGAACGCCTGCCACAATTAACAGACATCAAGAGGAGTTTTAGTGACCGGTTCTCTGTCATCACCGATGGAACTGGAAGGCGGTCTGCACGAGGGTTTTTGACCATCAGGAAAACTTGGTAAATTATTTATTGTAAATTGTAATAAACAGTAGGTCAATGTCCCACGAAAGAGCGGTAGATTATAGCTGTGCTTGTATGGCTGTGTTTTGCTTCAAAGAGTCGGAGATGGCAGTTAAATTATAGGGTATAGAGGCATAACACCATAGCCATTGAGTAATACACAATGCTGTTCATGTCTATAGGCGATGGTTACAAGTAGTAACCGTTATGTTATTATTATTGATATGATATGATAGTATTCTAAGTATTATAAAAAAAATACATTCATAAAAAACAAGAAACGAATGGCAGCTAATATTTATTAATTATTTCATATTTAGTGTGCTATGACCATTAACATCTGGGCACTGGTACTGGGTATGAAATTGTCCCCATAAGAGGATGATATTCACTTACCATTACTATACTGGTTTGCTCGTTTAGTATAGATTTTATTTTGTGTTTTCTTTTGTGAGTATTGTTGTCTCTTACTACATCCTTAGGTATGATATCATTACATAGAGTAATATATAATTTTACACTTTTGATATCTATAAATATTTTATTCATAATAATTGCTGTGGTTAAATAATTATTATAATACATTGTTATGTATATCTATGCAAGTACTTACTAAAAGTATTTGATTATAAAATTGGCATAAGAATGGAAGAATATTAAGAAATGTTTATTAAATTATAAATATTTAATTGATCTCTTAAGATATATAGGAGTGAAGTATTAAAATGCTGATGCAATACAACAAAAATTGTCTATAAATAATTTTTGATTTATATTTAAATACTTACAATGTATTTTTCAATATAAATATTTTAAGTAAAATAAAAAATAAAACAATCTGCCAACACTTTATCAAATGAATTTACTGACTCCTATTTTTTAGTGACAGTGTTTATCAAAAAGAAAAAAATATTGATACTTTATTTGAAGTACATATTATTGTTGAAGATAAGATTTTGCAATGTCTGTCTTATTGTCTCTTGCCATTGATGTGTTGTCATACATTGTGCTTGATAGATAGATGTCTCTTGATACTGAATAAGATTACCATACATTTTCATATACTTGAAGTAAACTATGGTTTTAATTATTGAAAATAATATTGTAACAAATATTAATGAAAAGTATCTTGAACATATTTATTTTTATCCTCATATGTATATATTTATTTAGTTAGTTATTAGATCATTAAATTTTAATGCACAACAGGCAATTATAATTTTTGTACATCAAAATTTTATTTACATATATATCAACAATTATTTTTAACAGGTTAAGATTATATTTATTCTCTTCGATATATATCTAATTCACTTTCAATAACTAAATGTAAATATATATGATACATATGTCATTTTTTTCTTTTCTATTTTTTATTTCATCTTAGAATAATAAATAATTTACAGTCCAACTTGATGGATTACAGTGTAATATTACAGTATATGGACATAACAGAGTATATATATATATTATAAATATAATGTATTGCCATTTCTGAGGATTAAGTGTGTTTGTCTTTGTCTTTAAATTCACTGCCATATTCCACTAATTGTTATGAAATTTGATGCACACAATTGTACATGGGATAAAGAATGGGACAGAAGTACCCAATTCAAATGATTAAATGGACAAAGTTACATACAAAATATATATATATATATATATATATATATATATATATATATATATATATATATAGAGAGAGAGAGAGAGAGAGAGAGAGAGAGATAAGAGTGATCTATATACATTCATATTCCCATTCAAAAGTTACACATCATAAGTGTACCAATTAAAATTAAAAATAATATGTAGTTATTAAAGAACAAGATATGAGTTGTTCATTAAGATTAATAGATATGAAACATATTCTAAAAAATAAAAAAACATTTTAATTAAATAAGCAGTTATGTATTTCACATTTTTTTTAATTAAGGAGTTTATCATATTTTTATATCAAAAAATCTTAGTACGATATATATGGAGGCAATTACGAAATGAATGGCATGAATAAATGACATGAATATTTAATTTACTGTAATTAAAATGGTGTAGGTCCATATTTACTTATTTAACTTGCATAGGTACTAAAATATACAAGTATAATTGATAGACACCTGTTAGGTAGCTGTCCATCAATAAAATTGCAATATCAATGCATACACGTATTTACAGGCCACTGGTGCAATGTTGTAACTAGTATGATGAATTCTTACCATGCGTCGTCGCCCTACTTTACTGTGAATCTAAAATAACTGCTGTGCACTTGTTACCGCTACGAATTGGTTACACATAATATGATCAAAAACATGTCACAAATGCATTAGCGATATTAGATTTCCGTATTCTAATAAAAGGAATTTCCTAATTTAGCTGTATTTTTGGCCATGTGTTTGTGTTACGCGATGTCTTTGCTATGAACCGATTTTAATAATTTATATTTTTTTGCAATCGATATTGTCTCGTCTCCTCTTAGTGTCATATTAATTACTACCTATTTTCTGCGGTATTGCTGCCTAAATTTGTACATAATAATTGTGTCCTGTTAAGTTAGGATATAACCTACCTATGTACCAAATTTCATTCAAATCCATTCAGCCATTTAAGCGCAAATGGGTATAATAAACTTTTACATTTTTTATATTAGTAGGATGTACCAATTGTTAGCTAGGTAAACTGGCTTATTTGCGGTAGGGCAATAATGACTTTTTGTGGTATGTTATGGATTCCAATAATTTTGTAATGTAGAATCTTATTAAAAGTGACTATCCTAATTAAAATTTTCGTTATACATAGTTAAAAAGCAAAGAATGTAAATAATTTATATTTCTGTTCCACAAAGAAAAACTTACTTCAGTCGACGCAAAACCAGTTGTTTTGATTTAAAAGCTAAACTAGTTTTTTTTCTATTGTTATTTGAAAATTTATATAGGACCGATCTGAAAGTATACACTTTCATATAAAAAAAATAAAATATTCCCAAATCGGTTTATAAGAGGTATCAAACATAAAAAAAAAACAACCTGTTTAAATGCGCGGTGGACAAATAGCAGTACACGCATTTTCCGGGGATACATGCTTCACTACGTAGGTATTTGATCAAATAAATTCGTTTAACATTTTCGATTTCATTTAAGATCTTTCCAATGAAACCTTTACCGATGCGATTTGATGATTAATTTCATGCGAGCGCTCGTTGTCACGCAGGAACGGTTTTTTTTCTCTGTCGAAGAGAATTGGGTAGAGATAATACTGTTCCTTCAGAACGATCGATATATCAATAGTTTTATAGAATTGCAGAGTAAATAATTATTTAGACTATGTGGCTTAGAATTGTTCAAATTGTTAGGTGACGTACTGTACCTATTTCAGTAATTTTAGAAAAGACGAACCCACTCATTAAATGTTGCTTAACCTCGATGATCGACAATTCGACACTGACTGGTAAGACCACCTGTGTACGCTTTGATTTATTTATTTTGCCTATTACCACCATGGGTTCTGCACCTTATACCTCCGCAGTTAGTGATTCGGTGATAAAATTAAACAATTGATTATGACAAATCGATGTTAAATGAGAAGGTGATGTAATGGCTGCATCAATGGGCGGATGCTCCTAATTTGGACTGTTTGTCATTGAATAATCCTTACATTTTTAAATGTAACAATTAAAACATGTGATTAATTCAGTCGAAATGTGCCAGAGATAAATAATTTTACTGTTGTTCCGATGATAGTATTCCAAGTTCATGTATGTTAAAAATTTTACTTATGCAAAAAAAAAGACTTCTATTATAAAAAGTGAGAAAATTAATATAAGATCAATACGAGAAAAATAAAAAAAGAATAAACTTTGGCTTTATAACATAATAGAAAAAAAAAGTAAATTTAAAACTTTGTCTTTGTAAAGTTTTTTAAAAATAGAAAATTATAATTTCCATACTAAAGACGAAGTAATAATGTAGTAAAATTTAGACTTTTCAATTCAATAATTGTTATGATTGCCGCAGCGTGACTCATTTGCAATTATATGGGCCCATTTTAATTTTCGTCATAATATGACAGAAATATTACCTTTTGTCAATATTATAAATAAATGTGTATGGCAGCAATTGTATTTTGTTGAAAAAGGTTGCATTGTGTCCTCGGCTAGTAAATTGATTAAACTTGGTTATCGTTATTCAAAATGCGGGTTGCGATTGTTACTCTCTGGGCGGTTTCGGCAGAGGATGGCTAATTATTAAAGATAAAATGTTTAATTCGGCTATGGATAGTTCTAATGATGGTGGTGCCATAATTAATATGAGACTACGCATTCGTATTACAATGATATTGGATGTACTCAACAGGCCATGTCACGAGGAAACGTTGAAATCCTTTAGATATGTTATGATACAATGTGATTATAAGTTAAAAGGTACAAGACTTGAGTATACGATAGCAGCAAATTTATTAATTTTGGCATATATTGTTAGGGATCAAAAAAGCATGCTACAGCCAAGTAGGTGAAAAAAGTAAAAATAATTTCTCCTAAAAAGTAGGAATTATATACCTGCACTCAATTAGTATTTAATTGTGTTGTTTATGAAGGCAATATTGCGTACAAAGCGACATTTCATAGAACAGGATGCTATAACAATTAACATACGTTTTATTAATTGAAGGATATAGCAATCAAGCTGTGTCTGGTGAATGGAAAGACGTAACCGTCGCGTATACGCGTAGGGTTTCAATGGCTTTCAACAAATATTACACAGATATAGTGTCTGTGTTGCTACATTTCAAGAGTAGGTGAGATGGTGGTAGGTATCTACCCACGCGATTCACAAAACCAGTTGATTGTAATAGTACGATTATGTAGTTATGTACGCTGTCATTGATTCAAATTTACGAGGTTCGTGTACGTACAGTGGTTTGTATTCAGCGTTGCCAGATGCGATTTTTTCTTTTTCTCCTCAATCATAAACCATGGTCCGTTTAAAGTACGTTTTGCCACTACTGGTACGACCAACGAATGAATAGTAACTTCATCTTCTTGTTTACAATATTATATAATTATATATTTGGTTTATAAATGCTATAACTTTTAAATTCTTTTTAGTTCAAATTTCTTCTTAAGATATTTTTTTACCCAAAATTGTGTAAAAATATATACACGGGCACTTTTTAATGTATAACTGAAACGCCTCATCGATCCTTCTATAGCCGCTTTTGGCAGCAGGATTAGCATTCGGGTCGTTAGCTTTTATGTCGCCTTATACGAGGTCAGACAAATTATTCAGCTGGCCGTGAACTTTTGAGTCATTGGGTAACGCTAGATAATTGTCATTTAAAAATCGTTTTTCATAATGGATGTAAAACATGGATGACTTAAACAAAGTCAACGTCATAGTTTCTTGTGTTTCCTACTTTTTTTATGTAACTTAGAATGGCAAACAAGCTGACGGGCCACCTGATGGAAAATGGTAACCGTCGCCTATAGACATGAGCAGTATCATGGCCACAATAGAGTATACTGTTTCGCCCAGGATACCCCCTATGCATTGCCATTCCTGAGGACTCGGGTGTTATTCGTTTGTATCATGTAAATTCACTGCCATATCCCACTGTTTAAACCGAAACACAGCCATGCAAACACAATTGCTTTACGGTTGAACCACGAATGGGACAGAGGTGTCCAAGCAAACGACTTTTGTACAGTCTTCCTCTGGTAAATAGCTAGACTGGTAAATAAACTTGGCACTTAGTGTTTCCTAATTTTATTAAACATGATATGAGCTATGTTGTAACACGTGTAGTATACTTGTATAACTATATATTCTGGTATCTCCATTTGTAAACTATTCGTGTGTACGTGCATTCGATCACATAGGTGAATAGATATGGTTCATGTCATAGAATCTGTTGATAAATCTTCTCATCAACTTTTATAAATAATGGTACTATGGTATTTTATTGATAACGGTCATGCCAATTTGATTCACCAACGAATTTCTGATACCTACGTGACAATTTTTAGTAACGTTTTCTGCGTCTTCGTCAACGTATACAAACGTGACTCTAATATTCAACTGAATCAAACACGAACCAGTCGCGCCGCTGTCCTTTAATGTATCCGACCTTCTTAAATTGGTAGGTTAGAACTCGTCTCTGTCCGTTATAGAGTTCAAACAGAGCGTGTATGGAAGTTGGCGGTTAGCCAACATTTAGTCTGTCAACTCGTCTGTGAAGAGATTGTGAGACATCAGTTTCTCAGTCTAGTTTGTTATATTGTTTACAACTGTCATATTTAAAGGCACTATCTGGTATAAACATGTCGCTTCAATCTTAAAATTATAGTGGTAAAATATTACGTTAATGCTTTTACTTATAACAACAACATTAGATGTATATTTTTCCAAATTAATTTTGCGTACTATACCCACTATTTTCGCTTGCCTGCGTACTAACGCAACTTTAAAATATTCCTGTTTACATAACGGTATCTGTTTTATATATAAAAAGTCTTAATCACCATCTTAGACATTAATTGCGTTACTTTGTACATTCGACTATTTTGCGTAGTTCTTTATAAAAAACGTGCCAAGCGCATGTTGGGCTTGAAACAGTTTTATGGCTAAATAAGAATTTATTAAAAGATATCTCAACCTATTAGCTTTTGGTATAAGAACTATTTTGCATTGTTTTTTCTTTCTTAGGATAAACAGTTGTTATAATTTCGTCACCATATTATCAAAGGCTTAATTAAGACAACATTGTGATCATTATATTATTATATTTATTAGAGACTTTAAGTATATAAAACGGTAGCCTAGATATGAGAAAGGCAAGTGTTCCCATATCAGTTACGAATATGAAGAACTATAATGTTATATGGGGTTATAACACTTGTTTTATATTAGGATATTTAATGAAAGATGGATTAAGTTAAAATACTGTGATTTATATTTTGACATTACCCTAGTTTACTACAATAAAAATGTTTACTATCGAAATAGTGACAGCTACTAGTGTTTGAAAAGTTTTATGATTGGAGGTTGAATTTTGTGCTACTCGTAAAACTAAATTTTTAACATAAGCGTTTGGAAATTTCAAAAATTAATGTTATATGCTGTGTCTTTCGGACACTGCACCTGTCGTACTATGAGCCACAATAGAGGCTTTCTA
The DNA here is from genome assembly GCF_026898425.1 of Galleria mellonella. Classification (NCBI taxonomy): domain Eukaryota; kingdom Metazoa; phylum Arthropoda; class Insecta; order Lepidoptera; family Pyralidae; genus Galleria; species Galleria mellonella. The sequence continues at coordinate 5,916,489 of NW_026442075.1, read as the reverse complement.
TTCGTTTTGATTGTGTTATTAGGGTCTCTGAATGAAGCGAAGGTGGTCTCGAAATAATGGACACAATGAGCCAATTAGAATTTGCAGTGCCAACATATTGTCATTAATGAAACATTTTTTTGTTTATAAAAAAAACGGGAATTAATGTGATTATTTAAGTAAACTATGATAAGTTACCTGATTTATCTTAACGTTTCGACCAGGTGACACCGAAATTTTGTGAGGGATCCTATATATAGATATCGCAGTTGTACCGATATTATTCATGCATGCTATTTATTCGAATGTATATCTATACCGAATATAGACTTAATTTTGTATTATATATTACTTAGTATATTGTAATTATAAGGTAAGGATTTAAAAAAAAGGAGGTTCGCAATTCGATTGTTTTCTTTTTAATGTTTGTTATATCATGACTCCGTCAGTTGTAAACCAATTTGAAAATTACTTTTTTTATCTGAAAAGATATACTTACAGATTAGTCCCATAAAAGATTATATCAAAATCGGTTCAGTAGTTTAGTTTTTAAAAGAAAAAAACTGGTATTTCCATGACTGAAGTTGATTTTTTTGTGGAACAAAATCTTATTTTTTATTATACTAAAAATATATCGTACATCGTATAAAGTCGTTCAAAGTGCTGAACACTACAACAATGCTACAACGTGTATAGTGACACTTGAGAAAAATAATGACGTTAATATCAAACTCCAAAGTATGTATTTGTAAATTCTCTATATTATTATGTTAATTGTTAAATAGAAATCCATTTACGTTGCATTTAAATTTAATATTCTATCATAATATTGCGTATATTAATATAGTAAAGAGTCCGTCTGTGTATATTTTCGTTATAAACTTATATCTATATTAAAAGTGAATGTACAAAAGTATATAAATAAATAATAATATAATTTAAGTAATAATATAATAATATTCAAAGTAAATTATTTTTAAACAACTTCAGAAAGGGAAGGTTATTATCTCCCTGTATCTTTTTTTTTAATATATTTCTATCTTTGTAGCTGTACAAAAATGTTTTTCGATATTGTACTTAAATTAAATAAATGACTTTAATTTATTTTTTATCTAAATAGGTTTAAAGTGAGAATAAAATGCATTCAAGTTCCATATTCGTTTATTGAGATTAACTACGAGAATATGCGAACATATTAAATTTACTTACCACGACTGTGGGATTGGTGGCACTTCTTTATAATATCTGTAAGCCGATTTAAATTATGAACACAGCATTTATTATACAAAATAAAAGTGAACAATTATTATACATAAAGGCATATGTAGATGATGGGCATTGTGTTTGCGAAAAAAAATCTCTTTACTGTAAACGTGTAATAAATTGACTGATTAATTTAAAATAACTTACCTCACAAACCCACCTAAAGGCGAAAATGCTTTATCGTTCAATGGGACTAAAATCGGCGCCGAACGCAACCCTTGTGGTAGTTTAATGAAGTACTTCACGCTGCTCGGAATCAGAACGCCTGAATGAAATAATAGCTATGTAAATAATAAACATACAATTTATATTATAATTATAGAATGGACATACGGCCTGCGTTCGCTTTTAAGTCGGATGAGAGACGATCCTCAGTGTTAATTTTAGTCCAGTCCTAATGAGGCCACTAAAATGTACGCTTAGAAATAGGTTCTTAGTTTACGCAAAGAGTAACTTGTTCACGAATAAAAAGTCCATCGTCTGCTCAGGCCTTTATGAATAAGATTACTTCTACAAAAAAAAAAAACAGTTTTAATTTTGGCAAATTAATTATGAGTTGACAGACACGATACTTAAATTTTTCATTTAATTATTTAAAAATATGTAACACAAAATAAAAAATAGTTTCTTTAATTCTGACAATATTAATATAGAACCCTATATATAACAAAAGTTATCTAAAACGAGTTATCAAAATATGTTTAGAATTAATAAAGATATTATGTAACATACAATACATAGAAATACGAGTACAGCCTAATTGCACAATTTTTTACAGTCTATATTTAAATCACAAAAAAAAAAACATCAATATCGGTTTAAAAATCTCGAAGATATCGCATATCATACAAATATAGAGAATCTTCTCGTTTTTGAAGTCGGTTAAAATGTAATTTAATGTAAAATTTTATTTAAACACCATCTTACCGTTGCCGTCGTATCTGTATTTGCGCAACAGTGACTGTACACTTGGATTTTGAATGTTGGAGAGTACCACGATAGCACATGGCTGCAATTTAAAATAATTACGCTAATAAATTCAATACAACCAAATTAATAACTTCTTTAATTTTGAAGTCTGTTAAAAATTAATTGAAAATGATGAAAAGTCTAAAGAAATATGGATTTCGATAAATTATTACACCCATTATACTACTACTACCGCTATTACTACTCATCTGAGTGTGTCGCCATCTAGTGTCAGAAGTTTCTAGGACGCCATTGTTATACACTAGGCCGTTGTTTACCGGGCGACGGTTTTATGAGTCTTCCGGAGCACGAAGCAAGTGGCAAACAATTTCAAAACATTGAAATGAAATAATTAATTTTAATTAAAAAGGTAAATTAATGTGTTTAACACATTAATTCACCTATTAAAATAAATTAATCGCGTCGCATTAAGGTCTTATCGTAAATTTATATATGAATTTGAAAATTCAGAGGTTTTAGCTGGTTAGATTTATGTTAAACCAATTAATATAATATATTAACGGCGATTACCTTTTTAGTTGCGGTATTGATAAATTTCTTTGTATCTTCATAATTCAATTCGTCTTGATCTCTGACGTCAAATCCTATAACTTTGTCATTGTCATTATCATCATTTAGCGCCATGCTCGATTTTGTTGTACGAGATGGCATTATGTCACAATTTATTGGTATCATTTTCTAAAAGTTATATAGAATTTTGCTTCGTAGAAACAACAGTTATTACAATGAAAACCACACTAATGAATAACAAAATATTTCGTCATCTAAGAACTTCCCTCATTTGGAAGTCACTTAAAACATATGATTTTTTTTTATACAACTTAGAACGGCAAACAAGCTGACGGCCCACCTGATGGAAAGTGGTAACCGTCGCCTATAGACATGAGCAGTACCATGGACATAACAGAGTATACTGTTTCGCCCATGATACACCCCATGCGTTGCCATTCCTGAGGACTCAGGTGTTATTCCTCTGTATCCAGTAAATTCACGCCATATCCCACCCTTCAAACCGAAACACAGCCATGCAAACACAACTGCTTCACGGTTGAAACACGAATGGGACAGAGGTACCCAAGCAATCGACTTTTATACAAAGTCTCCCTCTGGTAAATGATTGAATGAGAATTGTTGTTACCGTCGAAAAAAATAAAATAAAGAAACAGAGCAAGTAATTCAAGAAGCAAGATCTACTATTGCTTTTTAACCGACTTCGAAAAAAGTACGAAGAGAATTACAGAACAAAGAAAGGATATTTTTTCAGATTGGTCCCATACAAATTTCATCAAAATCGTTTCAGTAGGTTGGTTTTTAAATCAAAATAAGTGGTTTAGTCAAGATTGAAGTCAGTTTTTTTTATGGAACAAAATCTACCTGTTGCAATACAAAATTAAAGTCTATTTTTAAAAACCAATTTTTCTTCCCTGCAATTTTAGGATGGTAATTAATATTATCAATAATTAATATAATTAGGTAGATATTTGTTATAATTTCTTACATTTTCAGATTGAAGAATTTTAAAAATGATCACTATAAAAATCCCTAAGAACCTCATTGTAGACCGTCTGAAATTACTATTCTCAGCGAAATGATTCCATCAGGTCGAATAAGTTCGTTGATCAGTTTATAAACATTGAAATGTATTGCTTTAAATTTGAGAATTGTGAGTCAAACAAAAGATTATTGTTTTGAATTTATGTTTTGAAAGCGTAGTATTTAGTTTGGAACATCTAATAGTGAATTTGGTCTCTGTCGAGTTAGTTGCAGTCGGGGCAGAAGACTAGATAATAAAATAGTTACTACGTAAGAAGGTATTTGTGTGTTACTTATCTTCTTTTTAGAACTTTATAGATTAGTAGTTATATACCGTGATTTTGCTTGAATGAATCAGTTTATATTTTATGTACAAAGTTAGTATATAAAACTACCACTGTATCAAATTTAATTGAAATCAATTCAATAGTTTCTACGCGAAAAAGTAAAAAAAAAACCATTCATCATTACAAACTTGCATTTATAATATTAATAGGATATAATTAGAACAACTCTACAAAGTAGCGTTGTTTGACAGTATTTTGTAAGATAACGGTCACTAGTATTCGGGCAGATTTAGTTTTCAGACGAGCAATTGGCTATGTTAAGAGACTGACCGACATATTTTCACTCCTTACTACAATTACAACTCAATAAAGGAAAGAAAATAAATTTAAAACAACAAAAAATATATCACGCACAAAAAACAAATTCTCATTTTAGAACAGATGACACATTTAAATGTCTCAATTACAGCTTGTATATTTTTTTTGTATGACGGAAATATTTTTTTCAATTTTGTACCATTTTACCAGAATTAGTTTACTTCGTTATAAGTTTACTATTTTTTCAATGCCTTTTTTTAAATATTTAACGCAAAAAGCGAAGTGTAACGTATCTAGCTGTGTAACTGTTTGTGACTTCATAACTCTCAAACGGAAGTATCGATTTTGATGTCTAAATTAATGTAATTAAACTGATTCTTAGCTATGATTTATTAAAAAAATATTAATATGTTCACGTACATGAAGACTTAACTCGGTTTCTACTTGACGAAGGGATTATACCAACTTCCACAGTTAGATCTATTTGAGATTGGGTGTGTTGTTACTTCGTTGATATTTCTATGACATGGTATCCATGACCTGATGCTGCAGCATCAAGTAGTCTGCAAAATACTCAACTTATCAACAATTGATAATCGATGTTGCGTGTTTGAATTTATTAGAATAGTCCCAATGAGTAGATATTAGATCATGATTGGGGACTACTTTTTATAACATTTTTTGTCGAGAGTTTTTAAAATTTTGATTTAATTTATATGCACTTGCAATACCGAAGGTACCAGTTACGCGTGTTGACCCTAAAGAACCTTTATCAGTTAACTACATTAATATTCTTGATTATTTTCTGTAATAAATTAAATGATATTAGCAGACAGACAGACGCCTTGCTAAATATAGTCTTTGTTTACAAATTTACCAATGGGATTTATGAAGCTTTCATAGATCATCTTTCAACACTGTATCTTCAGTGGCCTACATCTGAACCACGTTGTTTATTTTTGTTGTTCGATCTAGAATAAGAGATTGAAATAAGTATGTTTAATTATATATTAGCCTTGATTTATATATAAATTGTTCTAGTTAGTGTTCCGACGCCCTGTATTTTGGTACGATAGCATTTATCTTGAAAATATCAGAGGCACGTACTGTAATTCGACCTAATATATTTTCAAGAAAGTTTAGTAATAAAAGTTATTTATGTACTTCTTAGTAGTACTCTAACTAGAGTTATTACAACGAAAGTAAAATTAATACGTATTTTATTTAAACTTAAATTATATTATCGATACATAATTATTATATTTAATGATTAAAATATTGTTTCAGAAAAAAAAACACTGATTTCAGATGTAGCAAAATCAGTTATTTTGTTTTAAAAAATAAACTACTGAAGCGATTTTTACACAATTTCTATGAGAGCAATTTAAAAGAATGTATATTTTTTTTTATAATAAGAATTTTCCAAGCCGGTTTTTAAATTGACGGAGACGGATATGAGGTATCAAAAGTAAAAAATAGAAAAAAAATACTACGGAATTGAGTACCTACTTGTTTAAGTCGGTTGAAAATAAAGTTGATTTACGTAACGTAATATTTTACTTTTACTGTACTCATGAATATTGTACTTTTGTTTACAACAATACTCGTTTATTAACTTTTCAGAAAATGAAAAATGACACATATCAGTAGAAATCTGAAATAAGCACTAATGGGTATAGAGAGATGGAAAAGTAATCTTTTGTCTTAGTTATGGCCACGTATTTCTCAGAGATGAAGATATTTTTTTTTTCTGCAACTTAGAATAGCAAACAACCTATCCACGACGGTCCACATGATGGAAAGCGATAAACGTCACCTATAGATATGAAAATCACAGAATATACTGTAAATATTGTAAAGAATATATTAAATATGAATGTGAATGATCATAATTATAGACGAGCTAAACAGGAAGGACGATTGAAGACAACATGTCCTAAAATATAGTGAATAACTGATGTGACTGCAAATAGAGATAAGTGTAAGAGAAAATATATATTGATTTCAAATACGAGTATGACATAGGGAATATCAGGGTCAGGAATATGATGATGATGATTAATGATGGAGATCCAGAGCAGATAGAGGCATATTTAAGTATGAATACTCTTAATGAGTTATTATGGATAGATAAAGTTCATAGCTGCCGAATGCTTTATTTCTTTTACAGTTAGTTGACCTTCATGTTGATTACGAACACATTTATGTTTGAACAGATGTAAATGTATCATATTAAGATCAGATCTCATTGTCGTTTATCGAACCTCGTTATATGCCGCTCTTTATATCAACTCCCATTTCATATTCGATTCCCTCGTAAGAAAGTCATTATTTGTTGTTCGCATCTCAAAATTTTGTATGCAGTAATTGTAAGATGCGTGTTTTTATTTTGAGTATTTTGTAATACTTTTAGTGATGTTTAGTTTGTGGTTTGATGTTCTTCGATTGCAATGGACTGTTTGTGGATCATGGTGTTAAAGAAATTTTAGTGGATATTGAAGTATTGATTGCAATCTTTTTTGTGGCATTTTGGATTGTGTTATGTTTGCGGTGGTTATATCTATTATTATTTAAAATGTCTAGAAGTCAAGTTCCAAGAAAATATAGAAGTCATTTGGGATATCCGGTTTTGAATGTTGTAACGTATTCAACATTGTCACGTCGTCGCAGGAGCTATAGGCATAAAAGGTACCATGAATTTTTTTAGTTATAGATATCTCTTATAAAGAAGTCTTGTTTTATCTTATGAGTTTTTGATTTTTATAACATTTAAATTAAATAATATTTATTATTAATAAGACATTTAAAAAAATATATTTTAATATATATTTAAAAATATCGTTACATATTTTTTGTTTTGTTTTTTTCTTTTCTATATTGGGTACGGTTTATTAAAGTTCAAAGTAGTTAATATCTGCTGCTGATTTTTATCACCGTACAATCCGCCACATACTAAAGTTCCATCCCAACCATTTAAATTAGTGTCAGTCCTCCATCGCGTGTTTTTCAAGGTATTTTCTTCCACGCATAACCACTCTTTGGAATTAACTTCCAGCAGCAATGTTTCTGAACCAATACGATATCTATTATATATATACGCTTCAGGAAAAAAGCATTTTTATTTTTAAAAGGCCGGCAGGACACCTATAATACCTCTGGTGCTGTCATGGGCGGCGGTAGTAATTTACCATCAGGTGAGCCGCGTGCTCGTACAAAGGGGGCCACTCTCTGTTATAAAAAAATTAGAATATAATTATGATTTTAATTTTATAACTATTTATAATTTTCTTTATATTGTAAAATACATAATTTCCGCCGTGTTAATAATATAATATCCTGTTATTCTAAAATTGTTACGTCACGTTAAGTTCTGAAAGAAAATATGTCTAAAACTGCTGTAGTCTTCTAGAGATGTCAATGATTTGTATTGGCAACGATGAATAGAAACAATTACGTATTATAATAGCAAAGAAGGGTGGGTGCGAGATCGACATTTCAGAGTCTATTCAATTTATATATTAAATTACTATTTATGTCTATTACAGTTTACAGGTTCTATAATAAATTTAAAAAAGTTTTCTCTATTTATCATCTCTTTTTTTAAGTGACTTCAAAAAGGAGAAGTATTCGTCTCGACTGTATACTTAACGAAACACAATCTTTGCTAACTCTGAACCGATTTTCATTGCTCTTTTATTTGATAGATTTTACTTCTGTGTTGATCTTTTATCGATTTTATCAAATTAAAAGTTGTAGTTATTTTTTTGGAGCAAATTATTAGATTGTCAATTTCAGTACTTACATAATTCTCTATTAAAAATTCAGAGCACGTTTTGAATTTTTTGAATATTAGTATATGTATGAAATATCCAAACTTAAATTAAAGTTTCCAAGCTAAGTTCAAAGCATTTAATCCCTTCGTATTTCTCGGTATTGGCCTGTAACATTTCATATTAAAACAAATTATTTATGTTACTGTCATTACTCGTTACCAGAACGAATGTTATTTACGAAGACTTTTGCCACGTACGTACTTCAAATAAATTAAACAAAACAAATATTTATCTTAGGGTCTTGGAATTTGTGAAAGTGGATCGTTTATATCGTGCCTGTCATGTTAGCTAATAATAAAGTAACATACTTAGAGTGCGAAATATTCAATGTTTATTCGCCTGAGACTCTGGTACTAATCGCACAGACATGTATTTAGATGACACAACTGCATGAAATTCGTCTATTTTTGGGCCTAGATTAAGACATTACATGAATTTTATATAGTCTTCAATAATGTTGATAGATGGAGGTGGCTCATGACCGTATTTAGAGGCGAAAAATGGGAGAGACCTATGTTCAATATTTAACGATGACAAGGTTGAAGTGAAATATATTGTTTTACGTATGTTTTTTGATACTATTGAGAATAGCAAACATCTTCGTATATAGCACCAAATTATCTAATAGACATTGATTATATGTCTGAGATATGTTTTTCTGTCTGATGATAAATCAACTATCATATCTTTGAAATCGAAATAAACAGTACACAATAATAAATATCACACTTAGGTATATTCATTATAATGTCCTACTACTGGGTACCGGTTTACTGGTCTATTTCCATAAGAAAATGACATAAGTCTACCTTTACCACGATGGCTAGGTTACTCGATGTTTAAATTAAAAAAAGAAAAAACTGGCACCGTTTTGGCGAATCCTTTGACGCTGTTAGTGTTCATGGGTTGCAGCATTCAGTTGCCATCATTGGTAGAGTTTGCTTTCACTATGTGACTATGGTGTTGTACTTGTTGCAGGTCAACCGGGAACTTCGCAGCGGGCGCGGCGGGTGGCGGGTGCGGGGCCCCGCGCTCCGCTCCCGCCACCCCGCTGCAGCTCGAGCCACACCCTCGCACCAAACATGATAAGTAAGTTTTTTTTAATAGAGCGAGTAATTTTAATGGAGTGAAAATGAAATGATAATCCTACCTGTGCTATCAGAATACGATGACAGGAAAACAATGAAGAATGATAGACGAGGATGAAGTAAGATCAGTTATTACATTGTGGTAAATTTATTCGAAAGTTTTCAGCGAGGTCCACGTATATGTTGACATGACAGTATACCCTGTTAACGATAACGATTAACTCTCCGTTAATGATAATCCTTCCCTTCCGTGATAAGTATATTATTCTTAAAGATAATTTAAAGATCATTATTATCATGCTTAAAGTGACCCAAAGATTAGTAAGATGAAATGCTAAAAGAGGAGTATGCTGAAAAATCATAGTAATGTAGCTCGAAGGATCAGGAAGATGTAGTAACAGAAGTCTAACACATACTCATCGATGCATGACGATACAACAGTTTTTGGAAGTCGCTTTAAAATGCGATCCATATAAAACAGTATAACGGTTCTTCGTTCTATATGGACCTCATTTTACAGAGAACCGATTGGGAAATTGAATTTTAAGTAGTGATAAACGCAATCTAAGATTATATCCTATTAGATCTCGAATGTCATCATTGTGGCATTCCGTTTGAGAGTCCATTGGGAAATTGTTTATGCAATGGAGAACAGATAGTTGTAATTTCAGTGATGTTTAACAGCTATTTATTGTCTAGTGCTAAAATATAGGCCTCTTTGAGTATACAATGCAATAAAGAATGGCCTAAGTATTGACGACTTGCGATAAAATTTGAGGTCGTCGTTCAAAGTAGTGGGTCGCTCTACATTGTATTTATTGCGTGTGGTCGACACATAAACTTTTTTCCCCTTCGATTACCAGCATATGGTAATCTTTTGGAATCAACTAGGTGAGCTTTACAGTCGTCTAATACGCTCAACCAGGAAAATATCCGTATAATAACATATACTTTATAACTATAAATAACAATGAAAGTAAATAATATATAACTACATAACAAGAATAAAAATAACTTTTTATATTTTAAATATCTGCACTCAGTGGCCATCTGACGAAACTCCAACGAATTGTAGGCAAATACGTTCAATTGTATCCACAAGTAACTAGTATTCTTTAGCTCAAAACATCATTGAGTATTTTTAATGCAAGATAGAGGAGCTTGCTTGGTCAACTCTGTTTTTCTTAACAGAACATCAAATAATCTACATAATGCCGTCTATAGTACGTGCTTGCACGTAGTTATTTTGGTTCTTCTGCGGATATCTTATCATTTCATATAGTTCTTATTTATTATTATACTCTTATTTGTATCGTTCATTTATTAGTAATTCCTAATATACAATTTGCTAAGTCTTAAGAGCTTTAATATTATGTATTGTATACTACATATGTATTGTATTACCATTTACGATAGCGTCCAGCCCAGTCCTGTACTTAACAACTCTTGGAGCTTGAAGCACAATATGTCAGTAATAGTATGTACTTACTACTTCTGTTAAGAATCGGAAGATTTACATGGGTTTGTCCTTATGTGATATAAGCATAGGTTATTACGATAAGGGTTTTTTGAATATTTCCACGGGAACGAGAAATAATGGATAGGAATAGGGAAGAATGTTTATTGTGCAAGAAATAACGTGTTCATCGTAAACGAAGCTAAGGGAAACGGCTGGTAGTATAAACATACACTATTAATGTACTATCGTAATCTCATTCGTCAACAAGACCAAACGACCCATTTCGTTCTCCGGATGGGGTTATTAGATCGCCCATAACAGTTCCCTTCCATTATCCTAGTTCCACTTTCCATACTATCAGACGACTACTCGTTAATCCAAATGGACCAAATCTACCAGAGGGAGACTTTGTACAAAAGTCGATTGCTTGGGTAACTCTGTCCCATTCGTGTTTCAACCGTGAAGTAGTTGTGTTTGCATGGCAGTGTTTCGGTTTGAAGGGTGGGATATGGCGTGAATTTACAGGGTACAGAGGAATAACACCTGAGTCTTCAGGAATGGCAACGCATGGGGGGTATCATGGGCGAAACAGTATACTCTGTTATGTCCATGGTACTGCTCATGTCTATAGGCGACGGTTACCACTTTCCATCAGGTGGGCCGTCAACTTGTTTGCCATTCTAAGTTGTATGCAAAAAAAAATCTTAACTAATATTATAAAGAGAAAACATTTTTTTAATTGCAATAGTTGAACTCAAAAAAAATACTTAATTGTTTTTAAAAAATTCTTCACCTATAATAAAAACCTACATTATCAGCCAGTAACATGAACTGTAGTATACAGTCTTTAAAAAACTAGTGCGAGGCCGGAGCGGGTCGATACTATCTTTACTAATATACTAATATTATAAACAAGAAAGATTTGCTTCTTTGTTTGTTTGTTTGTAATGGACAAACTCAAAAACTATTTAAAGTGAGTAACATAGGCGATATGTTATTTTCGAAAAATTTTGTCTACCTATGCGAAACCGAGCCGATTTGCTAGTAGTAGATAAGATAATAATACATACGTATTGTTTTTGGAACGGTATTTATCAAGAATGTATTGATTATCATAACGATTATTCCATCATTACAACGCTTAAACTGGCGCATGTTAATTCGCGCCGCGATATAGACAATACGCTTCCTAGGAAAAAAACGCAGTACAATTTTTGTACACAAAATCAGAGAAGAATCTGTTTTTGTTGACTGTTATAGAAACATTGATGTTGTGTTAGTATGTGAAAAAAAAAACATAGTAAAATGGCGGTAACGCAAGAAGTGAGCGAACAATCTGCCAACCGCATTATGACGGTAATGAATTTTGTCTATGACGGATTCAGGTACCTACTTATAATTACTATTAATATTTTAAGAACCTATTATTAAATGATGAAATGTATGATGAATTAAATGCCCGTGTGGTCCCGGTACACAATAGGCCACCCATTCCTTTCTCATGGGTTTCGTAAGAGGCAACTAAGGGAAAGCGAGGGATGTCCAACAGCGTTCATTTTAAAGTATCCAAAGTCTAACTGCGGTTGCCAATCCGTCTGCCAAGCGTGGCAACTATTGGCAAAACCTCCCAAGGGGGAGGCTTATATTCAGCAGTGGACTGTTAAAGGCTGATATGATGATAATGAAATGTATGAAAATAAATTTGGCTACGAATTAAGGGACTCGCCCTTAATTCGTAGCCTTGTTCGATAAATAAAAAAAATCCATACTGATAATCTTTGTGGTAGGTGTGATAAAGTAGCAGCTGCACAAACAAAACGATACAATATGATAGTCTGATATTTATGAAGTTTTTTTTTTGCTACAGGAAATCATACACACCGACATAGTTCACATTGACCTTAAAAAGTTAATAATAATGTATGTACTATACTTAGATGCATTCATAATATGTATATATATATATGATACACTTTGTATACAAATTCATACACAGTATTTAACACATGAAAGGATAATTTAAAGACATATACAAAAGTTTCAGTGTCACTCTCTATATAATAAAAATAGTATATAAATTAATTTTGAAGAAAATAGCGAAGATAGTACAGTAATAATAATAAGCAATACTCTTGTGATTATATATTCCAATCCATGGAAACAATCAGAAAGTTTGCATGTATTGATTGTAAAATCAATACAAAATTGAGCAAATTAACACAATTGTTTATTAACGTAGCTCAAATAGCAGTGATATGTACTTAACAACTGAAATGATAATGATAACTCCTATTTCTATTAACGATTACGAATTTATTTTGAATAATATCCTACTGATAATATGATACTAATGATCGGATTTTAAATTTTTTGCATTTGATAGCTCATTACTTAAGAAGTCGCAGTATACGGTTTGTTATTTTATTTATACTTTAACAACGAAGATTTTCTAATGTTTAGGCCGAGGCTTTACTTATCTCTAACGTATTTATACTGTATTCATAATTTATTTTCAGTCCATTCATAATGTAGAAATATTAAGAAGGTTAATACGTAATAGTTGAGTGATGATAGCGTAATAGGTTTATTATATACTTTCACAACACAATTATTGACGGACCATTAATAAATTAGATTTAACGATTGGCGAGGGCGCTTAATGTTTTTTTGTAACTAGCTCCGCCACGCGACTTCGCTGTATGTTGAACATCGCGTGCGTTAAAAAAGTATTTACCCCAGCTTTCATGTTAATCGGTCCATTATAAAGAACTTCAGATTTTAAATCTTATTTTCAACACCCTAAAAGCAAAATTTCTTTATTAATTAATGATCCGCTTCGGCGATTCTAGATGTAATATCTATTCATGTGTCTGAAATTATTTCTTTTTTGCTTTTTATCTACTTTGATTACCATGTTAAACATCAAGAGCAACTGCTGTTACCGTTGATAGCGATGTTGTAAACAATAGATAATTATTAAACCACGATATATTATCTAAATGATGGAGAACCGCAAGACAATCTATTATGTAGATTCAAGGCTTAAGGAATGCACACAAATAGACGAAGAAATCGGTTGATTATATTTTGTACTCGTACTTTTTATGTTCATTCATAATTATTTGTTTGCAACAAATATACATACAGGTACATAGGTAGGTAAATTTTTTTACAGTATTTCACATATTTGGCCGCTGTAATATAGTATATTACTAGATAATAATTTGTCTGATAATGCCTCATTAAGAGGTAAAACTTGTGTCACAAAACGCGCTTGGATGAAATGGCAGTTGGAAATTGATGGCTAATATGAAAGTTTGTAGAACTTCTAGTAATAAGAATGGTAGTCAATTTTCGAGTGCTGGTAGTCGCACAAATAATAATGGTAGCGGAATTAAACAAAATAATTCTTATCGAATAACAAGTGATATGGACTTCCGTAAAATAACACCTAGTTCTATAAAATATTACTAGATACATCAAAGAAATAAATCCTTTTTCAGAAAAGGTCAGTCCAGGTCATCCATAAAGATTATTATTATATAGAATTTAGTTATACGTACGTATGCGGTATGAAATTTAGTAGGAAATATGTCTCTACATGTCTCTTCGGTTTTGTTTCGTTGGTGTCGCAAATTTTTATTGAAATGGAATTTTTAACGACTTAAGAAAGTTCGTTTCTTTATAATACCGCAATTTCTTGTTTTTAGGTTTTAAAACCTAGGTAGTATTTCTGAGTTTCTAAATTTCCCTAAAGTAGTTTTCTGACCTTTGCAATCGTTACATTTGTTACATTTTGAAATATTCTTTTGGAGTCGGTTGTGTCAACCATTTTTGTATAATAACGAACTCCTACTGTAAAAATATGCGTGTTTCCAATTTCAACAGTTTCGGATCGAAAACAACATCTATCTATGATCTAAAGTATTGAATATGTCACGAATGTATAATATATGGCATGTCACGATATTATTTGTATACGGTATTCATATTTTTTTTTTGGTATTATGTTGTACTTTGACTTCGATGTTATGACGCACTCTATAGTTTACGTAATAAAGTCGAAGTCATCGAATATGTCAAAAGTGACATATCACTTTTAACTATTTTTCTGCTATACCACATTTATTTACATAAAAAAAAAGAATTGTTATAAAATAGTTTTTCAGCTAAGAATACGTAAATAGTTCAATATGTTTGGTCTCCATAAAGACTAAAATAGTATTTAATTATTTCACAGCTCATTCGATTTTAGAAATAAATATACACGCGTCGTTTTGTATTGAAAATACCTCAGTTAATTAAATAACACTTTGCTTTCTCACAAAAAAAAAAGAAAAAGCTTGTTATGAATATTTATCGTTTTCAGTATTTATTGTATTTGGTTCAATTAATAAAGAATACTAAACGCATACTGAAACACTCGGATTTGATAATTACACGACTATTTATGTAAACAGTTCATGTTGTGTAAGCGTAAGGACGTAGATAATTATTGTAATTATATGACACGACCTAGGTATTTACAGGACCTTAAGTGGGCGGGCAATAAATGCTTCAATTGTGAACCTTGACCGCTGTATTGTATACCTGTATCAATTAAGTGCATACGTGCATTTAATTGTTTCTGGAACTATTTCTTTTCTTGTGTTATTAGCTAAAGCATGGTGCTTTAGTATAAATATCGAATGGTACATTTTTAAATATATTTTGTTATTCTATTATTATTACTGGACGTTTAGACTATCTGAGGTTTGGGAATAGCGACCTTATAGTCGAGATATATTGTCTCGCCCGCTCTTAGAGTTCACTGTTGATTTATCTAAGTGTCAAGAAAGGTATTCTTTAAATATTCGAAGTAAATTTGTTCTATTTATTTTAATATATGACGTATTCGGTTACCTCACCTATCTACAATTTCCGTTGTTTCGTTAGACATTAAAAATTTAAATGTATAGCTTTTTATTTTTATACACTCAATTAAACTCTTAAATGGAAAACTACCAATCTCGTATATCATTACTTCATTATAAGTTTGTTATTATTATTATATTTTTCCCTAACTTACGTGTTTTTATAAATAGATCCATAAATATGGAGGTGGAACATTGGTTTCTTCTTTTCTGCACACCCTACACAAGTATGACGTACATAAATGTTTTTAAATGGTTCTGACGTCATTAACTTTGATGTCGGCATTTTCTTAACAGTTATCAAAAACGTGGGAAAATCAAAATTACCTCTGAGTAAAAGTCAAATCTTTCAACTTGTGAAAATCCAACAAGAAAACATTAATTTACTTCATAAGCTAAATGTCAGATGATCATTGATCAAACAGATCAATTCATATGTGTTTATTTCTACCTATTTTTTTCATTTCATTTTTAACTATGCATATCAGAAGATCCTATTTATCATTCGTTAGTATTAGTAATATTCCACCATTTCTATTATGATCCAGTCATATGATGAAAATATTCACATTATTTTCTTACTTTTTATATCGATATCAAAAAGAAGTTTCCCATTTTCCATACTGGTTCGGGGTATTTTTAAGTCGAAGTCGGTATTTTTTCAAAGTTCTTGATCAATATATCCTGTACTTTTATCAAATATCTTGATTAATATATCCTGTACTTGTGAACTTGTGAACTTCCTCCTAATTCTAATTCATAGTTTATTTGAAAGCATTGTATTTGACAATCATAATATGTCATCTGATCATCAGATTCATTACTAACCGAATTGAAACTTGAAGTGACTGATGGTTAGATGTAGTATTCGTATATATCAACAACATAGTTGTACTGTGACATTTTGTTCTTAATTTATGAACATTTGTTTGTCCTTTGTCATCTGTTTACTATGTCGAAGGTCGTATCGTGGCCTTATTTATCTCCAGTCAAGTTTTTCATTAGGCAATTAAAACAAATAATGCCCTTGACTTTTGAAAGGTAAGGTAATGTATAATACAGATCATATATCTAGAGTGTCATGTCAAATTCCTTAAAGTTATATAATGGGCTAATATGTGCGTCAACTTGCGCCCATTATTCCAATCAACATAGATAACGTTGTGTTCCTGGCCTGTCCTCGATATAGAATGACTCCGTTTAGTACGGACAGCAAATACGAAATAATATTTTATCGTGATAATTTAATATTGTTTCACAAAAAAGAAAAAAAAACACCGACTTTAGTCGTAGTAAAACCAGTTATTTTGATTTAAAACTATACTACTAAACTAAGTTTAATTAAATTTCTATAGCAAGAATATGGACATATATCCTTTTAGATAAAAAAAAGAATTTTCCAAATCCATTAATAAATGACAGAGTTCTGAGTTAACAAAGAATAAATACAACCGAATTGAGAATCTACTTCTTTTCTGAAATCGGTCGAAAATATATAAATTAAGTAAACGTTGTATAAATAATATATAAAGCAATACCTAATATTAATTTTGTCAGAGGATACAGTGAACAATTATAAATGTTTTACCCATCATATCACTTTAGACAAATGAGGATGATGATAATTTCCTCAATGCATGACACGATCCACTCTGGTGAGCAATAGTGAATAAAACTAAGAGTAGACAATGTGTACCTACCGGGTTAGGTTTCTAGGTTATTGGTGACCAAATTATCCTTTTAGTAGCACCGCTCAAAAAGGAAAAAGATAAATTATCTACGGTCGACTGGTAGATAACGCCATTATGGTGTTAAGTCCGCCATTTAAACTTTCTATGTGTATTAAAATTTAAGAAATAAATAAACGTTGGTAACTCATTATTATTTGCGTAAGTAAAAATATTGCAACAAAATTAATTAATTAAATATAACGTGTACCTGTGGACATTAATTTATATCTGAGTATTTACTACATATTAATTTGAAGAATTTTAATATCCACCTATTAGAAATAACGACTATTGTGGTCGGTTGGCATTACGTAGTTTATTGAGGTAAAACAGTAATATTGCGTATACCATATGTATCTACCTATATTATTATAGAATATTTTAACAATAATAGTTACAACTATTACAATAATTATCATAAAAATATATAATATTAGTACAAATGGAAATTCTTTATTTGCCAGCGATTGTTTAATCTGACAGTACTGCGTGTTTATAAACGATTGGTCTTTACTTCGTTACAACCATTATGGATGCAGCCAGTGTTTTCTCGTCTAGCACTCGCACTGTACCGTTTCGAATCGAGTCGAGTGAATGGTGTATTGGGAGATGCGTGGTCTTTCACCAGTCGTATATCACGGTGTTCATTATAATGTAAAATACTCGATTTCTGTGCCGTCGAAGATCGTTTGAGTCGTAATCGATGAAGCGTTGCAAGGCCGTTGTACTCAATTGATTAATTGATCCCGTTCCCAGGAGGTCAGGCCCACCTCTCGATGTCGAATCAGTCGATTTTCATTATGTCTCGTCAGGGAAATTACTGAAGGTGTGTGATGTCAACATTTTGAATAGCTGTCCCGCTATCTTATCATGGCGATAAATTTGCTCCACAGCCGATATAGGATCGATTTATTCTAGTTACGGTTTATACACGTTGTTTTGTATGCAACAGTGATTCGCGCGGCATCGTGTAGAACGCTACTTCTGTGTTTCGTTAGCGGAGTAAATTATTCATACTTATACTTAATTTCTTTATCCAGTACTTCGTTTTAGACTTTATTTTTTAACATTATCAATGGACTATTATTAACTACAACCTAGAATTCCGAGACGTTTATTTTATTTGCCAGTTTGTAATAGAAACCACGTGTTAAACAGTTCAGGCGGGAATTGTATGTGGTGCTCTAAAAATGTGTTTGCGAATTGCGATTAAGCATTATTCGTGATTTGTAGTTGGAATAAAAATATCTTTTGCTAGTATAACGCTGATGTTCTGTATTTAGGTAGTTTTTTAGTCTTCTTTTTAGGGTTCCGTGATAAAAACGTACAAGGGAACCCTTATGGTGCGATTTTGCTTGTCCGTCCATAATAGTTATATATATAATTAAAAACTGTTCTTACAACAAACTAAAACGTTATTTATACAAAGTATATCTTTTAAACTACTTTAAAATTTTAAAATTTGAAGGTAATAATATTTGAAAACTTAGAAGCAAAATATGTCTTCTTGCCAAATAAGTCTGAAAATATTGCCAGAATTCAGTATAAACGGTTTTAAAGAAACGGGCGTTATGTTGAATCATTTGGGCTTTATGTAGAAGACATAAGGTTTAGTTCTGCAATATTTCTAAGTTTTCTGAGTCATATAAAAGTTGCTTATTTATAAGATTGATGGGTCCGGGGTTTCTCTTATCTAATCTTCAAACGTATAAATGATGGTCGCATAATAACTTTGTATTCATACCATAGTCATTTAATATTATAATTGCTTGAAGTTTATGCGTACGATGCTTAACAATTCTTATATAGGTTATTTGAATTATTTCAATAAAAAAATATACATATATGGAATGTATTTTTAAAATTTAGTGGTAATGCTGTTGCCTCAACTGTAGCCTCTTTATAATATTATAAATGTGATAATGAGTTTGTTTTTAATTTCATGGTGCTTTAATGTCTTAATTAATAACCATAAAATTTTGTATACAGGTACCATATGACATGGAAAAGTACATAAGTTACCTTTTATTATTTTGTCAGTGAACATATCTGGGTCATGTGGGCAAAGTTGTGTGTAAAAGCTAGTTTCTTACAAGTTTCTTAATTTAACCTGGGTTAAATTACTTTCTGTATTTGAAGTAATTTTGACACAGAACATCGAAAGGCTTGTTTGACGATATATAATTTGAAATTTTACGCCCACACTTCTTTTTAGAAGCATAGACAATTTTTATTCTTACATAGATACAAAAGTAGTTAAAGTGGCAAAATTATGGGATAAGTTTTTTTTAATGGGTAATAATAGAATACTAATATAGATGATACATCGATGAGAATGAAACAGGACAGTTGGACCGTAGTGATGAATTCACCAAGAATTAACCAAGATGGTTTTTGGGAGGGGACCGCGTGGAGGTGAACCTTATAGGGTATATTGTTAGCAATGGGGCTATTACATCCCCATTATTAACTATCCTTTCTCCCTTGGGAAAAGTTTTTTGAAATTTCTGATATTTCTAGATCTGAACTCATAAAGTGAACCTTATAATTTTATAAGAAAAAAATGATTGGTTTAAAAGTTTTGCTACTTACAATGCTGACTATACTTTTTATTTAAAATATTTGAATATAAGTCAAAGGTAGTCTCTTAAAAACGTTTCCTTCTAATAACAATAGTTAGATTCTTATTTCTCAACATCAAGTATCTCGGAAATTTCCATTTTGTAGTTAAGTAGGTAGTTGTTATTCTTCAAGTATTATCGTTATATACAAATTCCCTTTTCGGTGTTATTATCAAACACTTGTGGCTAGTTGATAAATTTAGTATTAGATAAAATACAATGTCGCAGTTTTCATATTGATAAAATGTATACAAATATATATCTAGGTAGTCACAGACACTGTGTAAAATTATCATGTTTTTCAATCATTGCCTGTAAAGATGTCAAAAGCATTATGGATATTGCAAAATATTCTATGATATCCATGGTATCTATATCTGATACGTTGCCAATGTTGTGTTTAGCATCTTTTCATCACTAAAACATTTTTTTTAACTCAAAATAAAAAAAAAAAGAATTAAGTTTCCCTACGCTGATTTTTTTTTCTAAATAAATAACTTGTTAGCTAGACGCGCAATGTTATTATGGAATACTGTAAAATTTTGTAGTCGATACATGCTTCTTTAGAAAAATCTTCAATTTTGTTTATATATTACTCTCCCATAAAAGAATAACATCTTTAAGCTTTTTTTTAATTTTTCCGAAGAAAATTGGCAATGCTTAAGGGTTACCACAGCCTACATTATCTATTCTGTGGTCTCGCTGTGTTCGGTACTATAAACGACCGTTACTACTATCCGTTAGGTGGGCGGTCAACTTGTTTCCGTGCTAAGTTGCTTAAAAAATTCATCTGATTTTTCTCGTATTTTACCCAATGTCTCAACAATTTTGCGCCGTTGTCGATTATGAGAACAAAATACAGTGGATAATTACTAAGTTTTCGTGTTCTTCTTCTCATGCTAGAATACTGTTCTATGATGTCAAGTTTCTATACTACCTTCATTGTATACGAAAGCCTTTGACGTGGCTTGCCAGAGGATGGCTTTACGTGTCTTACGAAGCACAAAGCAAAATAAACAATGTTACATGATGATGTTGTTAAATGAATTGTTGTAGATTATATTTTTATGTCTGAATATATTTTTTAAGTGCTGGGTTGGGATTGTTTACCAAATACTAGTATACCCTACTATTATAAGTAGTTGTAATACTATGTTCTATTTATCCTGTAGTAAATACGCTTTTTCTAAGAAAATTGTATGTAATATAAAACAAGAACGAGGAACGAACAAAAATAGTTGTATATCGAAAACAAAATAAACATCAGGAGAAATCCCGATTCTGTAATCTGTACCAAACGCTTAGTTAATAGCTTGTTTACTTTCCCTAATTTTAGTGTTCTAGATCAAACGCAATTAGTGTTAGTTTTCGTTGCAATTTTTCTAACCTAAACTAGGTAAAAATATGAATAATAATCCATGTTATTTAGCTTAGGTCTCGAACATGATTCTCAGTTAAATTCTCCGAAAAAACTTTATATTTATAAACGACGGGTTAAAGACCTTATGGCCTGCGCAGACGACGGACATTTTTTTTTCTTTTTTTTTTACACAACTTAGGAAAACAAGCTGACGGCCTACCTAATGGAAAATGGTAACCATCGCCTATAGACATGAGCAGTACCATAGACGTAACAGAGTATACTGTTTCGCCCATGACCCCCCCCCTCCCCCCTATGTGTTGCCATTCCTGAGGACTCAGGTGTTATTCCTCTGTACCCAGTAAATTCACGCCATATCCCACCCTTCAAGCCGGAACACAGCTATGTAAACATAACTGCTTTACGGTTGAAACACGAATGGGACATAGGTACCCAAGCAAAGGACTTTTGTACAAAGTCTCCCTTTGGTTTGTTTTACATTTGAGAATTGTGGTGTAAAAAAAATTTTCTTGAGATGTTTGTTGTTTGTCTCGGTTGTCCTTCGATTAGGCCAAAGAACAATCCTCAAGCTACATTTTATTTCGTTGAAAATAAAACCTCAAAAATGCATGCTGTAATGTACGCGTGATGTGTTAGTAGGTAGAAAAATAAAGAAAAAAAAAGAATGGAAATTTTGTGGAAAGGGAAATTTGTTTTTATAAATATATTGTCCATGTGTGTTGTTAGTAGTTTACATAGTGGACACGAATATTCTATTTAATAAATATATTAGTTGCTTTGTTACTCAACAATATAATTGTTTTACCACAGATACAATAATTGAAATAGAGTTCCGTATATATGTTTTTGCAAGATTTTACAAAAATAGCACTTTCAGGTTAGATAATAGGTTAGAATAATTGGGACTACAAATAATGGACAACTAAATTAATAATGAACGCGTTATCAGTGGCAGGGCTGTCATTGCCTCCGTTAAGGTTACTTATTTTAGTCTCTACATACTCTGCTGACAGCCCAAACATATGTTAAAACATCTTAATTTAGGCGTATAATTACTAATTAAAAAAAGTAGTTAAGTGCTAATTATTTGTCGTATTTAGGAAATGACTATATTTTTTAATGTTTTCTGTAAAGTGTTGTGATGTTAAAATAAGTGTGATAATGATTATTAGATAAAAAGTACACAGTGAATTCAATATAAGGGTGAATTAAAATGGTGGACAACGCTTCGTATGAGCATTCGGATGATTCCAGTGGCGAAAATATTTTGAATAAGAAAAATGACGAGTAAGTATTTTAGTTTCTCTGTACTTGTTACAATATTTAATGGAAAATCGCGGAATAATTTTTTAAGCAAACACTGCACACAATTTAAACAACACTGTATAAATTTACAAAAAATAAATATATCAACAGATCGCGACATTACTATTCTTATGCGGCTTATGCTTTTAAAATAATAGGTACTTGCCCCCTGTCAATTTGAATGGTAGAATTACGGAATAAACCGAGATCTTACTCTAGGACTTAAAATTTATGTATTTGTCGATTTTAAATTTGTAATTTGGTTGACATTTTTATTTAAGATTTTATTTGTACATAACTTGAATCCAAATGTATTGAAAATACTCGGTGTGTTAGTGAGTTTTAAGAACAAAATAACATAAAGTAGGTGTTTCATACATGTTTTAAATGCGGAATGCGTTATTTTTTTAAAAGTTTATAATAATAACGCAGCGCCTCTTTTTATCAAACTTGTGAAGTACACGGCTTCACCTCGTCTTCCAATGTTACTCAACCGTTTATTTTATTTTATCGTTATCGTTTTATTTCCAGCCAGTAATCTTATAGGCACATTTGATAAATACTATTTCGAATCGATAAACCTAAATGTTGTTCTAGTCTTTTTAATTCTTTATCGTTTACGGGAATTGTAGGTTTTAATTGAAAGTATTCCATTTTTTATATGGATTAATGTTGATAACATATTTGCGATAACATTTGTATAGTCACGTATAACAATATGTATTATATAAACCAGGGCCACTATTATTTATCTATTTTAATATTGTTAAAATGTCACAGTTGCTTTAGCTTTTTGATTTCGACTGATGTCGAAAATTATTTTAATATTCTAACATTTTTCTCTTCAATAAAGCCGCTTCAATAATTAAAAATATAATTGAATACCAACAAGGGAATAAAATGCATGATGAAAAGATGAAAATGTAGCACCAACAAAAGGAAACCTAAATGAAAAGAGAGAAAGAGAGATGAGAATAAACTGTAATGATTGCAATAACAATAAATCAAAGTCGGTTTAAAATTCATTAAGCCGTCAGTACGCCAAGAGCTAATGCTACCTGTATGCTAAATTCCATGACGATTCATAATGCGTACAGAAGTAACAAACATACTAAAAATAAACTGACTCACTTTTACATTTATAACATTACTATGATTTATGTAAATTAATATTACATATAAAGTGGAAAGATTTGATAGTTTGTAATGGGTAAACTTAATAAAAAATATTTTTAAAAACTTTTTCCTATAGAAAGCATGGGCTCTCTTGTATTAAGGAAGAAATTAGAGATCTACCTATTCATTTGTGCGGAGTCGGTCCGGGTCGCTAGTCAATAATACCATTAAACAAAGTACTGAAGTGTTTTCCGTGTTGTTGTATACTTACTAAGGTTACTAAGGTTTTACCATTGTTTACTATTATTATGGTATTACATGACATTGCCACACGTCATTGCCTTTTTGTTCTCTTGTGTATGCCGTGAATAAAATTGAAATGGTTGTTTTATGTAAGTACAATAGCTGCTTGTAAAGTTAACTTATTAATGTCGTTGATGGGTTTTAGGGTTCCATTTAATTTATAGATAATAAACAAGTACCTATTTTTATGCAAAAAAAGAAAATATTTCAGTCGTGAACAGATGCAAATTGCGATAAACGATGAAATGTTTCGTTTAAATATTATATAGAAAATATTTGAATTTCGAACGCGAAATTATATGTATATTTCATTTAACAACAAGCAGTTTTGTTTCCATAAAATAAAAAAAACAACAGTATCAATCATCACAATATCATATGTGACAACACGGAAATAAAACGTGTTAACGGCGAAAAGAATTGTGAATTTTGTTTCTGAATTAGCAATGAAGTCACGTAACATAAGCGCAATAATAATAAATAAATAAATGTAATAAACTGAAAACCTCTTTTTTTAAGGTCGCTTAATCTGAATATTTTTGAGTTTATGTAAAAGATGCATAAAAAAGAGTGAGACCGAGTGTAACATCTGATAGGTTACAGTGGAAGAGGAAAACTTACCGGCACCTTATGTTTAACACATTATAATTAAAAAAAAAAAATACTGATGATAATATTTTTATTCAAGTAAACTTAGATTTCACAACATTACAGTAATAAATTTAGCAAAAACACAAAAGAATTACTAAATAGATTGCATAGAGATAATAATTGGCGGGTTTATCGTTTTAAGCAATTTCTTTCAAGGAACCCATAGGTGGAGAGTATTTATAAAATTAGTAATTATAAATAATTTGGTAGGAGGCACATAAAAATTTTGTCTGTTCTTTTAATACATTTGTAAATATATCACCTATAATTATGTATTGTTACATTTAAAGCAAATGACCTATGATTTATTATTTACAATAACGCAATAACAGCGCCGTTTCATATACAATACAAAACTAATTCATTTCTTCTGTCCTGAATGGGGAATAATATAACAGTCTGTCTTATCCGTGTCGTATTAAAATTCAATAACTTTGCGTGTAACGAACGTCACACAATGTTTTATGTATTCGGAACATAATCGGACCTATCACCTTATTGTAGTGGATACAAGGGGGATTTTTGTTCAAAAAGATCAATGTATTTTGTTTTCTGGATCTTAATCTTGATACGAATACATACATATAACCTGGAACAAACAAGGTTTTCGGTCAGTTAGTGTCGAGGTCCCAGTACTTTTTGTCGATCTGATACTGTGATTGAATTATTGGACGAAATGGGAGTGTTCTTCTTAAAAAAGTATGTAGCAATTTTAGGTTTCTAAAAAGAAAGATATATAACTTATTAAAAAATATTGGTGTTGTTTATAATATACTTATATATATATTATAACATAGAATAAACCTGATCTGTTTCGCTTTATAATATTCTCTAAATTCTATAACATGTTATGGAATTTAGAGAATGCTATAAGGAATTAATATAAAATATTGTTTATTATATTAACGTTTAGATTGATATGTGCGTGACTTTAATCGCTCACAGAGACAAAGCAGTTTAATGAATTTTAATGTAAAAGTCATACTTGAGTTATTGTATAAATGTTTTAACGCGAGTGCCTTAGCTTTTATGACGATCATAAATTGAAAAATTTTGCAACTGACAACAAAAGTATTTAAGCTGTTCACCTTAGCTACATACGTGTGTAGATTTTTTCATACTTTTCTGAACAATTTTTAAACATTTTCTTTCATATAAACCTTATTCTGATAATTACAAATATAACAAAAAAAAAGCTAAATAGATACAGTTGTTCTAAAGTGACGCGCTTCTTTTTTTATGCAACTTATCGGTATCTTAGCATAGTGCGGTAACTTCCAACTTAAAAGTAATATATTATTGAATTACTACTTTCAGAATTTATCGTCTCTGATACATAGGTATTTATGTCACGAATTGCGTATTTTTCACGTTGTACTATTTATTTTGTGCGTGTTTAAACACATGGTCTGTGGTCGTTAACAGCTGTTACAATTTACGACTATTATTAAAATTTTAATAGTAATCAATAATACCTAGTTTACACTTTAATAAGGATACGTTTGAAAATAATATTTGTATGTTCAACCATAAAAGTTTACAAACTGCATATATAGTATTTATGGTAAGCTCTTACGCAAAAAGAAGAATTATGAAATTCTTGTTTTTTTTTTTTGTATCACTTTGAACTGTTGTCTGCGTATTTGTCTTTGTATATTTGTCGATGGAATCGTAACTCTCAAAAGTCGATAAAATGCGTTTTATTTTATTTCAGGAATTATTTAATCAGTTCATTGTCCGATACTATGAACCGAGTTTTATCAACTTTTTTTTATATTTTTTAAATGTAATGTGTAGGTATTGGTTATTCGATATATTACGCTAAAAATAGTGTAGCCGAGGACGATCGCGGGAAGTGGTTAACTATTAAATTAATAGCCAATTAAGGTTGGGTTAGTTATTATATTCTATTATTATAAACTATGATAGATGAAAATAACTTTAACTACTGAGAATTCTGTAATGGCTTTGCGACTGCACTTTTTAGTATACCTTCGCTTCAATATCCTTTAATTTATGTATTAGTGTATAAGAGTAAAAAAGCAAAATTTTATTTTATTTCTATTGAAAAGGTAGGAAGTTGATGTTGAAAAGGTGTCATGAAATTTAAAATGTAATCTAACTAAATGAATATTATTGAATGTAGTTTCACGAATTAAGTAACT
Organism: Galleria mellonella; assembly: GCF_026898425.1. Lineage (NCBI taxonomy): Eukaryota > Metazoa > Arthropoda > Insecta > Lepidoptera > Pyralidae > Galleria > Galleria mellonella. Next base: position 5,889,554 of record NW_026442075.1, on the reverse strand, counting down.
TTCTAAATTGCATTCTATTTTTTTAATCTAAGGTTTGCTGCAATCCTGCAAAGATCTGACCTACTCTACAATACATTCCGATGCAGAGTGCAATTCAACTCTGTATACTAGTGCATATAAAACACCATCGTTCCAAGCCAAGTTACAGGCTTTCTAATCTCCAGCAGTCTGAAACTACTCATATTTGGCCATTCGCCAGTATCCGTCAATTTGCATTGTGCTTTTGTTGTTTTCTCCATCCCACCAGTGGGATTATATTCTGTTATAAACGTAAACCCTTTTGTTTACTTTTTTTTTCACAATATGATGTCATTAAATACGTGTATAGATACATTGACCAGATGTCAGATAGAATTAATTAACAACAGCAATAAACATTTTACGCGGAGCAGTGTAAACTGACGCAAATTGTAACAACGCCTTCCGTTGTTGCTACTAACAACTCAATCGCTCATTTATGTCATCGGCACTATTACACTATAAGCACTGCTTTTCATAATAATAAGCTATATACAAACTACAGTTGGTTTTGAACCGTTTTTCATGGCAGTTTATGGGGGAGGTCTATATTCAGCAGTGGATGGACAATGGCTGAGATGATGACGATGATGATGATGAATATATAGAGTAAATTGTTATGTAAAATGAGAATCTTCACAATATAATAAGGGCCAATTTTTTAAATATTTTTTTTAATAATTTATTTAAATGTACTTATTTTAGTAATCATTTTACAATAGTTTGGATTAGATAGAATATTACTTTTATACTTCATCAAAAAGTGGATTATATATATATATAGACTCGTCTCTAAAATTCCATGGTGTTTCACAGCCTCGCCATAGTGTTGTTTTTTTTTTGCCGAGTAAAATCTTGCTTATTGTCAGATAATTTTATTCGTAAAATCTATTTACTTTGAATTAATTTTATTACTTAAAAATAATTTAGTTGAACGTTTTTTCTTACTATTAAATTTGACCAAAGCTGCAAAATTAAGTGTATTAGGTTATTGTAATGGGTAAAAGAAAATGGTAATCCTGCTATCGGTATACGCTGGCGGGGCTCCAATGAGGGATGACTGGTGATGATTTAAGTCGATTGTTCCATTGTTAAGAATTAAGCAATAATTAACCACGATGGTTTTCAAGGGAAACCGTTTGGAGATCAACATGATAGAGCTATGCATGATTGCTAAGCATATTAGATAGGTGTCTCTTGCTTTTAGTTAGTTGCTAATAAGTCTCTATCTCTTTTATTTTCAGACAAACTCTAAAACCTCTGTCCGGGTCAGCGCCGTCGGTGCGTGTGGGCGCGTTGAACGCCAACACAAACGACACAGCCGAAGGCAAGCAACCCAGTAAGGCCCGACAAAAGAAATTCATGAGGCATTTCCCGCAGGTTGGCCCCGAGGAACGGGTTCTTAATTGTAAGTACCAACATTGCAACTGCGGCATATATTGTATATGAGGACTGCAACCTGATTTGTTGGATGTCTTGAGTTATTTAGTAATGGAACTATTATATCTCTTTTTCCGTTTGCATGGTTGTGTTTTGATTTGATAGGTGGGATATGGCAGTTAAATTACATGATACACAGGCATAACATCATGGTACTCGGAAATGGTTACGCATGGGGGGCATCATCACATTCCATCTTGTAGATCGTCAGTTTCTTGCCATCTCAAGTTTCATGAAACAATATAGCATTTTTTTTTCTTTTTCTGTATTTAAAAGAGTGTGTCTTTGTTCAAAGTTAAGAAGTCTGGTAAATCTCACTCATAGTAATACAATGAATAGTCCTACACACTTGTTGTATGAGTTTAAAACAACCGCATTACGCGAATCTTAAAATGATTTATTTTGTATTTTTCATTTCATACTCGGTGATTTGAATATGCATCTCATGCTATCTAATACGAGTGTTAATTACCAGATTACATACGGTTTAGTACTGTCATCGTCTGTGCTGGAGCATCACAACTATAATCTTAGATCGTTAATTATTCCAGCCACACTTGGCTAAATCTTGTCTTGTCACGATGCCTTGAGGAATTCATGCTCAGAAAAATTTCCAGACAAATAGTAATTTGTCCAACCCTGTTCACCACACTAAACCAAATGTATTTATCACAGGTATGTTTTATTATATTAAATCTTTCCTTACCCGAGCTACCGCACTAGGAATAAAAAGAAATTATTTCACATTGATCACTATATATATAATTATACCTGTTAGTACTGTAAAAGGAATGAGCCCCATAGGTAAAAAGATGCTAAAAGGTTAGGTAGCTATTATGATTTATTTTTGCAGCACATTAAGTATATGTAACTTCAGGTAGCTAGGTATAATTTATAAAATATTTATAGAATGCATGTCTACAGTGATCTTCTGTCATTTCCTGGTGCGAAAGCAAACACCATTGTATGTCATGCCACCTATTGTAAAGGTAAAATTGATTGTTTCCTGCTTAGTCGGATAATAATCTTGTAATGAAAATGTAATAAGCAATATTTTTTCACCGTTTCATGCTATGTGTCTAATTAGAGGCGAAAATGAGAGTTGAAGAGTTTATTACATTGGTGTTTTTTTTTTTTTAATAGAATTCACATGTTAAGTGAATATTACTGTGATAATTACAGTTTTATTTTCTAAATAGATATCATTTGTGTTTTTTATATATTTTTTTTTTTTTGATGGGTGAAAATGGTATGGTAACCCCGCCCGCGCTAACGGGATACACTGGCGGAGCACCAGTGAAGGGTGATAGATGAGAATGAAAACAGGCCAGTTAGCCTATCATGATGAATTCATTAGGAATTAACCATGATAGTTTCCAGGGGGAACCGCGAGGAGGTCGACCTGGTTGGGTATATTGCTAGCAATGGGATGAGAATCCCATTTGTCATCAGTCAGTCTCCATTACTAACAATCCCTTTCCCCTCTGTTTTTTATATTAGTGAATGAACATTTCATTGGCACTCATAAGTTTGCCCTTACAGAATTCAATATGAGTTTAGTTTAATAGTTTCTTGTCTGTCAAGATCAAAAATAAAACGAGATGAAGATCGAAATACTGAAGCTATTTTTTGTTACTGATTCTTATAAATCTATTAATCACGATCGGAGTTTATTTTTTACAGTGTTGATAGAACTTAGGTAACAACTTTTAATTTTATATTAATTTGCTTGTTGATAGATATAATTTTTAAATTACTCTATACTGTGTCTGTCTTCTTTGTATGATGTACTGACTAAACCACATGAGTTGAACTTTTTCCCATAACAAGTTGATTATGTAAGGTCTTTTGGCTGATCTATTGTCACATCAGTTTATTTATCAATTGGCTACATTACTATAATTCTAACTCATATTTGCTGTTGTCCATATTAGTTGCAAAGTATGTCGTTTCCTTATCTAGTCATTGGTGTTAAATTTCTTGGAATGACATGAATGCCAAATTGGACGAATTAGTTTATCTCGTGTATAGGGCGTGCTGCGTAATATTAGATATTTCATATGTAGGTAACAGGTAATACCTCAGTTGCAACGTTAGACTATTACATTCTAGGGTCTTTAAAGTAGAAATCCAGTGTTAAACTCGGAATTTTTAAAAATATTTTTTTAAATTCAAAGACATGTATAACGTCAAAAATTGTGAAGGAAGGATAACAAAACTACCACTTTCATTATGATAATGATAAGGCATAGCAGTATTAGGGTTTGCTCAAGATACTTTTTAATGCTGAGTTAGGGCAGCGTTTTTTCAACCAAGCCTTCTTTATCCCCTGCATTAAATTTTCATTGTATTAAGTGTATTTAATTTTTATTTCATGTTTAATATTTTAGCTATATATAGTTATATGTATGTAGTCGTCTTTTATAAGTCTTTATTCGGATTGTTGTTAAATATTAAAACTTTTATTTATAACTGTTAGAATCTAAGGCGGTTACTTAATCAACCAAATAGTCCACAAAACAAATAAAGACTAATTAAACGTAATTAAAGTTTATTTGAACTAATATACAAATGGATATAATCAGTATTTAACAACAATAAACAGTTAATTAACAATTATATTATAATACTGTCCATTAGGTGAATGCTAAGTATGAAAGGTTATAATATCCTTCTATGAATCGCTAAAAATGGCCATTTTAGACGAGTTCTTTCGTTCCACTCTCGCGTTGTTCACTTTCATAAATTCCGGTTTATTTACATTTGTTTTTAAAGGTTAAAAGGAAACCTTCACGGTTCAGGCAATGTCGGCAACAGCGTTCATTGATATTGTTTTCCGTTTCTCAAGTATTTTCAATTTGATTTGCTGGTTCCGTATATCTTCGTTAACGAACAACGCTGCTATTGACCTAGATTGAAATAACTTTAGTACATTCAACTATTGCATAATTAGATCTATTAAATACTATTATTACAGTTGTCTTATAATTCTCCTTTTCGTTTTCCTAAATTGTGCTCTATTTATAATTGTTTACAGTTTAATTTCGGGAAGTCTTAATAATAGAGTTACGACTTATTATTAAGTCGTAATGTTTATAGAACATTGCAACTAATAGTGTAAAAAATAAACTAATAAAGAGGAACGGTTTGATTTTTTATTTGTAATGAATAAACGTAATATAGAAACGATTAAAAATTAAAATTACCTACAGAATATTATTAGTGAGTAACATAGATTGTATTTTATAAAAAAAAAGTCAAAGACCTACCTACCTATCTACACGTGCGATGCCAGGGCAGATCGCTAGTATAAATATTTCTTTTTACTCCGACTTAGGTATGTTTTTTAGATTTCGTTTAACAGATCTAATTTTTTTTTCATAAAACAGGTCTTCTAAGAAGGAATAAATAATTTTGGTTGGGTACTCTAAACGAAGGTCGATGACCTACACGTGCCGTTGATTAAACGCGACTTTCGATCGTTAACCGCATGTGCATGTTTCATGTCATTTAATGCCTGCTTAATGATTTAAAACAAAAATGTGTAAAAACATAAGAAATTGAATTTTTATAAATATTTCCGAATTTTTTTAAACGCCATGTGTAATATAACTTTGTGAAATATGTGTAAATGATATTTCACAAAGTTGCCTTTCGATTCGATTTCGTTTCGTTATAAAAAAAATATGGTTATATTACTAAATTAGAAGGCATAATGTTTAAGGTATAGCCATATGAGCGTTACCTTGTATATTATGTTGTCAGTGTGTACAGGCAACAGTAATCACTTTCAAGTTATATAGAAATTGTAGGTTTTGTTATCCATATTTTTAAAATTTCACAGCGTACTCAATTCCAGATGTTCTTGTTCTCAAAGTCAGTGGAGCATATGTTGAACTAAGTTCAATGTTGCATATTTTAACTAAACATAACTATGTTATATTAACAGTCGCTCGTTGCGATGCAAAATTCTGCGTTTCTAATTAAAATATTTTCAATATAATGTCTCGAAATAATTCGCCGCTCATTAAGATGTAGTTGTTTTTTTTTTTGCAAATATAATAAAGAGTTTTCGCTCTTTAACAGAAAAATACTTTTTTTTTATTGCAATTTAAAAGGTTACTTATTATATTACTAGTTCTACCCCGTGGCTTCGCCCGAGTGAATCAGTTTATAAAGTATCATATGTTCTAAGGATATAATCTATCCGCGTGCCAAATTTCATGCAAACCAGTTCTGTGGTTAATGCATAAAATATTCTTTTACACAAAAACTCTTTCTACACCAATGTCTATGTCCATCCTTCCTAATTTCATGTTTATAATAGTAGTAAAAATAACATTATATCAATAATATTTCGTAGTGATTAATTATTTTTTATCTTGTCGACAGATTATTCCTGCGCTCTGGTGGGTGACCTACTCCTGCAAGGTCATCTGTACATCACCAAGAATTACTTTGCTTTCTACTCGAACGTGTTCGGATATGTGACCAAGGTGAGTGGCTCCGTTGACTACTTTTACTTATCATTCATGCAAATAGGGTTGCTGCTTTAATCTTTTTTAACAGCGTGTCAGCTGTGGCGGTACATGTGGCGCAGTGATAGGCATACTCTATGGATGGATATTATATAGCAATATCTATATGTTTTAGTTACAATATCTATAAACTGGTCCAATAATGAATATCTTAACAAGTCTGTTATCCTAAATATAAAATTGAACAACAGACTTTTAACATATTCGAAAATAGATATCCGACCGATATTTTTTTTTTCATATATTTGGGTAAACTAACAGTGACAAAATAAAGAATAATACATACATTATATTAATCAAAGAAAACTTCTTAAATAACTATTAAGACAGCACTATAATGTATAAGTTTCTTTTTATAAAAGGACAGCTTACTGTTACTACGTAAGCAGTTTGTTATTATAGTTTTACTTTGTATTTTCCTCTTGTATGTACTGGCGTCTTGTTTATAAAGTTATCTCTTTCGATATCCTGTAGATAAAAAGGAGTGGGGGTAACATATTATATTCTTAATTTGTAACTACTCGGAGAATAGTACTTAGGATTGAATTTGTGTAGTAAAATATTAATTTAATCAGCTATATTTTTTCCATAATCTACCTCTTGCTATTTATATCCTTTACGTAAAAGCAAGGCCATCAATTCTACAATAGAGGCTACGGTTAATTTGAATATTATGCATTACGTTTAAAATTAGACAAGGACATTGCAATTTTTACATATCATAACGGTATATAAATTACTAATGAACGTTATTTATGTTTAATTTTTTAAACTTTTCTATTTGGTACAACAGAATTAGTAGTAACAACATTTTATAAATGTACCTATCTTACTAATATAATAAAATTGTAACTGGATAATTTCTGTACATGGACGATATTTAAGGAAAATTAATACGAGAGATCTTATTAAGGTCAATAGAGACCAAAACATTGTCTGTCTTTCTGTATTTTTGTTCCGGTATCACGGAAAAACTACAGCTTCAAATTGGATGCGATTTTCACAGATGTGTTCCTAAAGGACATAATTTAAAATCTAGTGTATGTTTTGATACGCTATCTAGAAGTGCTTTATTTATTTTCCTATTTCTGAAACTCCGAGTACTAAGTAACGGGTAAAAAAACTAGTATTTTATAAAATGTTTTAATAATCCACTTAGCAATTAAATATGTGTTTATAATAATGTATTATATTACATTATTGTTAGTGTATCAATAAATTAATAATATATTAACGATAATAATGTATAATTAAGTAACATATTAACACAAATGTGCGTAATTAAAGTAACACATTAACATAAATGTGCGTAATCAAAGTCGTATTACCATCATCATATCATTATCATCATCATATTACCAAATTTGGCAAGTTGACAACCCTAACAATTATGTTGCGACGACATTGCGGTGTATGTAGTTTTCTGGGCCAAGTTCAAAAAAAGTTGGCTCGAGATCTAGACTCGGCTTGATTATGTGCTGTTCTAATGAAAAAACGACTTATTTGCTACCATTTACGGCGTTTTGCTTAGTATCTATTGTTTTAACAACGTGACACATTAGTATATTAAATACGAGACAATGACTGAGAACATAGCAGTTTACCGCTTCAATTTATTTTAGACCCAGTAGTTAAAAAAATACAGATGAAATTACAATGCATGAATTGTAAATTTAAAGTACCGAGTCATTTTCCGTTGATGAAAAACATCTCCAACAAACCAAATTAATCTGAGAGAAAGTTGTAGATTCGCTCGCTCTCATGTTGGATTAAAAATGCTCTTCGGAATATTTGCAAATGGATTATTACAATATCTAATGTCTAATATTATATAACTATCTTATATAATCGTATGTGCAACATACTTGCAATATTGTTTTTAGGAAAAAATCGCAACAATTTTGTAAATAGAGTGCATCCTCTATTTTCTAAAAAAGACATTGATTTATCTAAAGACAAAATTTAAAGCACCCAGATTAGATACAGTTTTGAATAATTTATTATTTAAATTTATTTGAACAAACATCGTCGAATTGGGGCCTCATTTACTTAAATACATAATGCAAACTACCTACCACTGACACTGCGCTTAGATGTAGTGAAGTATAAAATAAACAATACTGTTTATAATTTAAAATGACTATACTGTAGTTTTCTATGGAAAAAGTAAGGTATTTGATTATATATACAAAAATTATACTTGAATAGAAGATGGCAAATATATAATTACGTTGCTCCACGGAAGTGGATCAAGCTACTTATATAAATAGCATTTTTAGCTGAAAGTCGTTTTTGACCTTGATACAAATGATGTTATTTCTATTATACATATATTCAAATTAAATAATATAAAAATATTCCATGACATTATGCGCTAGCTACTATATACGATTTTTTTATATAAATTTTAATATTTTTTTATGGGAGAAATTTTTGTAATTTTCCTGTGAAAGAGTCTAATATAAATTCTTTTTATGTATTTTGTTTTAATCCTTAACATTGATATCTTCTATGCACTACGTTTCTTTTTTGCAGTCGAGAATAAATCTTGACGCGACATTTTCATTATCCTCCCGTTTCTATCGTATCCTATAAATAATATAAAAAAGACGCCGTTTGTCGTATCTTCTCACTTTCAGGGCATTTCTCTTAATAAAAAGACGAGTCTAGGAGTTCTGGACGTTAATATATCTAGCGACGACCAGTTTTTCGGTTATCTGGGGGAAAAGGCTAAAATACCTTCCAAAAAGTTAGGAGTGCTCAATAGTACAATTAAATTGTATAAAGCTTAAGTTAGGCCGCATATGGAATACTGTTCTTACCTATGGGCAGGAGCGCCACAGTACTAACTTCTTCCGTTTTCCGCATTCAAAGTCTGGCGGCTCGAATTATTGAGAGTCAGCGCCTTACTGTCCGACTCGACCCACTGAAACTGCCCAAAGATGTTGCATCTCCGTTCATCTTCTACCGAATTTATCATGGGGAGTGTTCTGAGAAATTGTTCGGATACCTGCTGCTGATTTTCACCACCGTACAACTCGCTATAAACTAAAGTTTCATCGCAATCTTCTGGACGAGTGGCGGTCTTCCACCGTGCGTTTTTCAAGGCACTTTCTTCCACGCACAACCACTCTTTGGAATCAACTTCCAGCAGCAGTATTTCCGAACCGATACGACAACATAACTTTCAAGAAAAGAGCATATTCCTTTTTAAAAGGCCGGCAGCACACCTGCAATGCCGTTGGTGTTGTAGGTGATCATGGGTATCATGCGGTAGTCACTTACCATCAGGTGAGCCGCATGCTCGTTTGTCCCCTGTGTTGTTAAAAAAAGAATATTTGTACGAAAGATAAGTTGAAATAAGTAATATAATTTTAATTACTTTTATTTATGCCATATGCTTTTTCATCTAACGTAATTATTAGACACCGCCCTTTTATCCCTTCCCACCAGTAGTGGAAGCTTATTCTTATGTCATGTAATGAACTTTTCTTGAAAGTTAATCGTTATTGGATTCCGTGAGGACGTGACGTGAGGCAACACGTGGTCAAAATTCCAATAATAATTGTAATTAACAGTATTACGGTCTACCGATACGTTCTTGACCTAATTGTAACCTACCGATAAACCAGTCTCCAGGCTATTAAGTAAATGAGGTCATCGAACTTATTAATTTTTTTTGACGTTCATCGGTGTATTATTTTAGTTACGTGATTTATTTTGGTTTGCTGTAAGTGATAGGTGGTTAAATTTGATTTGATAATGTAGTTTTTTTTTGTTTAGTTCTTTACCCGAAAATTGAAGTCTTATAACAACAGATGATGCCCATGATCTTGATGAGAAATAATGTAAACAGAGTGAATTGTAAAGGGACATCTTTCCCTTTGATAGCTAACATTAAAAAGGGAACATTCCATGGGTTTGGTTTGGTTTGGTCATGTGTGGAGAATTGATGAAAAAAGAAACGAAAGAGAACGAGCATGAATGAGTAAATAGTGTGTGACTAGAGTATGGTTTAGATTTTTTTTATACAACTTAGAATGACAAACAAGCTAACGGCCTACCTGATGGAAAGTGGTAACCGTCGCCTATAGATATGAGCAGTACCATGGACATAACAGAGTTTCGCCCATGATACCTCCCATGCGTTGCCATTCCTGAGGACTCAGTTGTTATTCCTCTGTACCCTGTAAATTCACGTCATATCCCATCCTTCAAACCGAAACACAGTCATGCAAACACAACTGCTTCGCGGTAGAAACACGAATGGGACAGAGGTACCCAAGCAATCGACTTTTGTACAAAGTCTCCCTCTGGTAGATGAACGATCCCTTCCGTTATTGTATGAATAGATTTATAGATCTGACACTGCAGGTACTATCCTTAATCTATGATCTGAAGGAAGCGCAGGTTTGTTTGAATATGATACTTGCGAGAGGGAAGGGATTATTGGTATTGATTAATTGCGTTATTGCTAGTAAATATACGCTAGCAGGTTGACTTCAACATAATTCCCTCTGAAAATTATGGAGGTTAATTCCTAGTGAGTTCATCACGATGATGCACGTAACGGACTTGCTTTCATCCTCACTTATCACTTGTGCTCTACAAGCGCATAGTGCTAGCGCAAATGGGGCTGCTATCATAAGGATGGTTTCTTATAAAACAACTAATCTTAACGTAAGGGTCAAGCAATTTGTGTGATTGCCTGGCTATGTAGATATACTATATATAGGCTTTTATTCTTTTTGTATAATTTAAATTTTCAATTTTCGAATTCCAGTTGCTAATCCCGACGTCATCGGTGCTCCGGATATCAAAGGAGAAGGTTGCCCGTATAATTCCAAATGCAGTTGGCGTTTGCACTCGGGATGAGAGACACGTGTTCGGTTCTTTACTGTCTCGTGATTCCACTTATAAATTGATGATGCACGTATGGAAAGCGGCCAGGCCCGAGTTGGCAACACCAAAGCCACAGGTAAATAATTTGTTTATGCGCGCCATGTTTATTTGAATTAAAAGTCTGAGTTATAGATGACTAAAGGTGATTACAACTTCAAAAAGAAATACATTTATCTTTATCAATTGTGAACTAATTTATTTATTTTTTTAAATTTGATGTGTTTACACTTTTTGGTCTCATGCAAATTATGTCAAAATAGAAATAATTTTTTTTGAAGTAAAGATGTTTAGAAATGCACTAAATAACTAAATAATTGTTTAAGATGTTAATGTTTTTTTGTAAGTTTATTGCGAACAAGAACTTATGTAGGTTAAAGAATGTTTAAACTACTTAGTTTTTGTATTGTATAGATATTGGGACGCAAATTGTCAAACTTTATTCACTATGATGATGACGATACAATAAAGCAAGCCATTGATGAGCACAGGTTCATAAAAGGAAGCGATAGTATATTTGTTTAAAATGATATCCTGACAAGCTCGATTTGTAAACAATGATTTTCCTGTTTTTCCTTATTATCTTTTCCTTCTTTGAAAGGTCAAGGTTACAGTTAGCTAAGAACTTCTTGGAATTACTTATTCCAAGAAGTTCGTATTGTGTAGATTTGGGCATTTTTTGTGTGAAGTAGTTATATACATTACGATTTACTTTTAAAAAAAATAACGATTTTAGTCGTAACGAAATTAACATGGTGCCCATATATAAACGTTATTGATTGTGAAGATAAGTTTCAAAATCTTTTGGCAAATTGAAAAGTGTGAAATTAATAATTTCCTTCTTTTTGAAGTGGCTGAAAGAACACTACGAAGTATTGCTAAAACGTAAATATTAGTAAAATACGATCATATTGTCGCTGTGTGGTCCCGGTATACGCCATCCCTACCTTCCCGTGGGTGTTGTAGGAGGCGACTTAGGGAGGGCGAGGGATGGGCAGCGCCACTTTTAAAACATCTCTAAATTCTAACTGTGGTTGCCAATCCGCTTACCAAAAATGTCAACTAATGGCAAAACCCCCATGGGGGAGGCTTATATTCAGCAGTGGACAATTACAGACTGATATGATGTTGATGATGACCATATTTTACAGAATGAGGAAATTCCACGACATGTAGCGTCAATCTTAAATATATTGTCTAATAAGTACAATCCGTCTATGCAAGTAACTCAAGATCATTCCTTATAGCCGTTTATGGAATAGGTTTACATATGTTCAACTGCAGATAGTTAACAGCTAATGTAATTATGATGTTTTAATATGTTTTGAGTTTGAATAAAATTTGGGTTCGTTTTAATTCCACTCCTTTGCCATGCAGTGTTAATCTGCTTTGAATACCAAATCAGTTGAAGAAGCGTACTAAACAGGAGTGTTATCTCGTAGAATCTTCGTCAGGTTATATAAATATAGTTTCGTTATATACTCTTAATTATATTAATTCTTGTTTGCCTTGTACAGGGTTTGATGCGAGCCATTACGACATTCACTTAACTGTAATTTGTAAACTGTTGTGACTTATTTCTATTATATTTCTAGTTCACTTAAGTAATTTTTAATATTATCAGTTTATAATGTTTCAACGACTATGTATACCTATTTAATTATTTTATATCGATTAAAAAAATGGTATGGAGCTTTCAATTTTTAGGTATTTCTTGGAGTAAAGAATTGGATCTTTGAAAGTTTTAAGACCAATGAATATGGACTGAAGATACGAAAGAAATTGTCATTTACCAAAGAATATTTTTATTATGTGGAGTACCTTTATAACCCTATAATGTAGCCTCTTTTGAACTCCAATTATAAAACTATTTGACTCTTCATTACAGGATGCCCGAATATCGGAAGTGGATTTGGACGCTTCAGAGTACTCGCCCGAGGACGATAGCAGTTCAGGAGCTGGCGAGAATCATGACCCACCGTCGCCACCGGTCCGGAGAGATTCTGAATCTGGTAAGATTCATTTGATAACGAAAGAGTGATTTTAAACGTATTCATCATCGATTCAATATCCAGAATGCTCCAAGAATGTATACTCGTATACAGTATGTTAATTAACCAAATCTATTCCTTAAAGGCTAGTGTTAATATCCATTAATAGGATCTCCAAAATTTTTTTTCGAAGATAAAATTGTGTGTATTTTGTCAACAATTAAAATTCTCAAAAAAAAAATATCAACTGTATATATACCAATAGCTACATCATAATAGGTATGCCTTTTACTAACACTAGTTTCAAGAAATGCGTTAGTCAATTGTATATCCATTGTTTCATACATTCCATTTTTAATTACGAGTATGTGTGTGATTCCTGAATGTGTTTTTTTTTTATGCAACGTAACATGGATTGCATACAGTCCACCTAATGGAAAGTTGTAACCACTGCCTAAAAATGTCAAATCTTTGCTAAACCTAGTATAGCTATTGGATTATTTTGTCCCTTCCTTTACACTAAGTTCTCAATATGAAAGAAAGTCACAACACAGTGCAATAGTTAAAGTAGATTTGTAGAAGGTTTTAGTTTTCATGAATACGGGGGTATACAGTACCATGACATAACATAAATACACTATGATGCGTTGCCGTTGGTGAATACTAAGATGTTATGTCTACTTAACCTGTACTTTTTGTATTTGCCCCATGTTAATATAGTCGCGATTGAAGTTTTTTTTGAGATAATTATATTAAGAGGGGTGTATTGAAATTTACTCAGTATGCCAACGTCGGAGTTACTTGTCTATTTTCAATAACAATTTTCGATATTTCTGATTGATTATGTATTTATAAAGTGCTGTAACAGAAAACTTAATTATTATTACATTATTTATAGAATAAGTTGCACATAAGCGGACCACTAAGATTTGCACTTACTTCACGTTTTGCTTTGAAAGTTTTTAAATACTTAAATTTTTTGCTATCAAATTGTCATTGACAAATTTTCTTTATGTTACTTAGCAAAGCAAACAAGCTCTATAAGAAACTTATTGTAGGATAAATATTTTTATTGTCATATTATGTTAGCAGAGTTCTTACTATGTAATTAAATATATTTAAAATTGGTAAATTATTTTGAAAATTTGTCTGTAAATTTGGACGTTAACACACTTCGGTACGCTTCGGTATGGATACCCTTAAATTGTCTGTTTTATTTAGTGTACTGTGATGTTGATTCTAGGCGCATGCGCTACAGTGATCCAGCCGGCGCTGCTGACGGGCGGCGTGGTGGGCGTGGTGGGCGTGGGCGCGGCGGCGGGAACGGTCGCGGGGTGCGGGCGGGCGCGGGGCGCGGGCGCGTGCTGGCGCGTGCTGCTCGTGGCCGCCACCGCGCTGCTGGCGATCACCGCCGCGCTGCTCTCCTACAAGTTATACCTTGTAAAACTGCATCCACAGGTGCGTTTACTACTCGTAACTTGAAAATTAGGAGGTTAAGAAAACTTAATTTGATATTCCTTCATAAACTAGTAATGAAATGTTATGTAAATTGGACACTCTTTTCCACGCTTAGTCTCTCTTTTGGGCCGTTGTGCGTATGTGTCGTGGCTAGTACAGCCAGCGCAGTTCCGCCCAGAAGCACAAGCTGTCTGTAATCATGGGCCTCACGGAGCGACCTTACCATTCCGAGGATTTTAAATGTTGAGGGGCCACAGCTTCATATTCTAGGATTACGTGAGCAGCTGTTTCTTCGGCGTCGAAACAGCCTCAACATATAGAGCTGTCTGGAGCAATGACCCGTTATTGTCCCTATCGTTGTTTTAAGATTTTTTTCTATCTAGATAAACTAGTAAATTGTTAAAGAAAGTTTTCTCGGTTGTATGTAAGTATGTATGTTCTACCATTAAACAATAATTTGTACCCCCTTAGATATTGGAAATTAATGTACAAGTTTATATGTAGTGTATTACACTATCATGTTATCAAGGTTTTTTCTTCATGGAAATAGTTTTTTTTTTTTTATGGAAAAACAATATTTTTTTACGTAAAATCTAACTTTAATTGAATATATTTTTTTTTGCTATCTTAAGTCGAGATAGTAATTCACAAGACTACAACGGAGTTTTGATCTTTGTTATGTATTAATTAAATTATGTCGCGTTATAACTAACCGGATGTTAGATAAGATTATTACCTATATACTTATATTGGTATTTATATACGTACTGCTAATGTACGTTGGAACAAAGACGAACTTGTTTATCATATCTGTATTCCGCAGTTTCGGTCGTGGTTATGATATTGAATAGTTTGTGACCGTCCTTAAAAAATGAGCTACCAAATCGTATGTCCACTGTTGAACATAGGCTTTTCCCATGGGGGGGTTGCCAATAATTGCCACGCTAAGCGGTTTGGCAAAACAGGTTTTTTATGTTTTAATAGGGACGCTGCTGCCCATCCCTCGACTATAAGTTCCCTTAGTCGCCTCTTACAATACCCTCGGGAAAAAGGGGTGTTCTATTCTAAGCTGCAAACGTATGGCATATATCTATCAAATACGAAATGAGTTTTTCAAATCTGACTGATAGTTCTAGAGATTAGTGCGTTCAAACAAACAGACCTTTCAGCTTTATTATATTAGTATATTTATTAGAAAAACATAACGTAATGTTCTTGGACGCTGATAGTAATCATTCCAGATTGAATGTAACAAGCTTTTAAAATTATTTTAGGAGGAACTAAGTAAATTATCTGGCGAGGAAATGTACTCTGAATTGATGAGGTGGCGGACGCGACTGCACGGCCGCGCCGCTAACGAGCTGCACGCTTTCCTTACTACCAACCTGCTTCTACTCACAAAGGTATATTGTTTTCTCATCTTAACAACTATAGTCTAAGGTGTCCCTCCCAAGGAAAAAGAATGCATCAATTGAATCGTTATCTCAAATAAGATAAAACGAGACACAAGACGTCGCTTTCATTCGGCGTGAATTTACTGGGTACAGAGGAATAACATCTGAGTCTTCAGGAATGGCAACGCATGGGGTATTATGGGCGAAACAGTATACTCTGTTATGTCCATGGTACTGCTCATGTCTATAGGCGACGGTTACCACTTTCCATCAGGTGGACCGTCAGCTTGTTTGCCATTCTATGTTGCATAAAAAAAATCTATTGATCGATTCTTTGGCTACTTGTCGAGGGTTACTTGATTAGAATTATTTTGTTTAATTCCGCTACTATTAGTATGTGTGATTTGCTAACACTCGAAGATTCGCCACCACTATAGAAGTTCCATAACCTTTTCATATTAGTCATTAATCTCCGACTGCCATTTTTTCACATAAATTTTTTCATAAATGAGGCATATTCAGGCGAATTATTAAATCGTCGCCTATAGACATAACAGAGTATACTGTTACGCCCATGATACCCCCCGTGCTTTGCCATTCCTGAGGACTCAGATGTTATTCCTCTATACCCTGTAAATTTACTGCCATATCCCACCCTTTAAACCGAAACACAGCCATACAAACACAACTGCTTCACAGTAGAAACACGAATGGGACAGAGGTACCCAAGCAATCGACTTTTGTACAGTCTTCCTCTGGTATATTCTCACATAGATTTAAGAGTAGTATCTCCTAGTACATACGACATGCAATGACAATAACAGAATCCGTGGTAAGCAATACACAGAAGTGTAAACAAGATGGGAAATATAGTTTTGTCTTGCTCTGCACACGCGGTCAATTTATTTGCCACGTCAGAAGTATTATGTTTATATCACTCGTTCAAACTAAGTATCTATGTCACATTTTTCATTTGTTAGTTACCTCAGTGACTTAATTCTATTGCTATTTCATAGTGTATACGCTGATAACATTTCCATGGATTCCTCTTTCTAAGTATTCTCATAATTCGCTTCAGGTGCGGCAATCCTTAGAAACGTTGTCCGGAGTGATATTAACGGACATGGCGCATGGCTCACCTCTCAACGTGGACATGCCTAACGAGACTGTCTTCAGTTAGCGCAGCCGGCGACAACAGCCGGCCAGCCGGTCGCCGTCGGAAGGTTGTGTGCCTCGACTTGCAGATAATTGTGTTTAGGGTACCTACCTACACGCAGTTAAAAGGCCTTTCCGATAATCGAAGAATTTAATTGTGCCCCGCAAATACGTTTACGCTCGAAATATACAAATCTCAAAATAAAAAACATATGAAATTCAAAATGTTCATATCTCTGTTAAAGGTCGCCTGATAGATCTCTTTTAATGGTAAGATCATGAAGAAGACGTATAATGTACATTGTACTTCTCCTACCATATAGTTGTTTGTTATTAGTTACATTAAGATATTATTTGAAGATGACAATAAAAATAAAAAAATATACTATAATACTGAAAATATCAAAGTCTCTGATATCTATATCTCTAATGAAAAGTCTTAATAAACCTATGCCAATCGTGATAAAATGAACAAGGAATAAACATAGATGTAAACAGTATCGCTTGCAATGAGAATTACCAAAATCGTTACAGAATTGCCGGCACTTAATCTGTGGTCGTAGCCCACTCATACTTAAACGATATAATTCATTTGGAAAATATACTTTATATTCTGAGGAGATAAAAAACATCGCTACAAAAGTATCTTAAAGTTCCTATCACTGATACGAAGTTTTTTTTTAAAAAAAGGGCGAACATATAAGATCGTGGAAAGGTCACAGGTTTTTTTTTTTACCTAGAAAGCCCTTCTCTCATTAATAATATTAATACAAAATTGGAGAAGATATCGTGTACTCACTAAAAATGACCATAACCAATATTTCGTCAAGGTTTTTTTTTTATAATGAATAAGATTTTCAAGAGATAACAATTGAAGAACCTTAAAGAGGCGAAAGCAATGTCCCCACCATCAAATAGGTCGTATGCATATTTGCGTGACATTTTTATTATTATCGGAAGCGCATTTTAATATAATTAATTATTTATCGTGTCTAATTAAAAACATTAATAATTGTAGCATGTAATTGGTTACGGTGGAGGAATCTAATTTCTTGTAACCAGCTTAAGTTATGATTTTCTTATAAAGAATAAATCGTCATAGTCGTAGAATACTGACGGATCTGACAAAGATTACATATAAAGATCCGTTACTATTCTACGACTATGACGAAATGACAGCAACTATTTCCAGTTTCGTCAATGATGAAATTTTATTTGCATACATAATCGACGACATTGGTTATTTTTACGACTTCTAAATTGTCAAATTCATTTAATGATTCCACGAATTGAATGATTCTGAATATAGAATTAAATTTTATGGATAACAAATTTTCAGAATCATTTCATTATCTAGTTTCAGTCTGTATAAAGTTGTCGTTATCAGTTGCTATATAATTTTAAATTGCTAGCAATATTCACTTCGGACTAAAGTCTATATGTTTTAGTACAGTAGTAGTAAAATATATAGTTTTAGTTTCGGAGCATTCAGAGATAAGTAGGATATGTTATCTTTTCATTTTGATATGGATATAATGGTACTATAAGAGCTCAACATAATATTCAGTGCTAGGCATTTATATTTCTTTTTTTATGTAAATACACGTTGTCTATGGTGTTGTTATTGTCTATAGATATATTTAAATTTATAATCGCAATGAATGTGCTAAATTTAGCACTATATTCATACCGATAAATTATTTAATTTGTACAGAATAGATGCTAGCCTTTTAGCCAACTTATTAACGTGAGAAAGTGAATGAGACTGAGACCATTGAATGATTTCAAAGTGTTTTATTTTGTGTAATCTGTATTTTTATTATTTGACATATTTAATAAACAAACTTGGCGTGTTTATTATGGAAAACTGATATATAAAAAGATGCACGAAAAATAGCAATGTACAATAATATATACATCTTGGGAAAGGGAAAAACAAAGTATCGTAACTTCAAGTAGATTAAATTAAGTGTTGTATTGTATCAAGAAGCAAATAAACTCGTCAAAAATCGCAGTCAGTGGCAAAAATTCCACCAACAAGAGTGCGGCTCTTAAGAAAAAAATTAATAAGAACACAAAAATATGATGTTTTCGTTAAAAAGACATGCTAAGTTTGTTTACAAAGATGCCAAGATAAAACAGTATAGGTATGTATATGATATCGATTCTCGATTACTCACTAGTGAGTATTCGATTCTACGATAGTAGGTGTCTCTTCAAGTCAGTAGAGATGTGGATCCGTGTCCAAAGAGTTACTATGTTATCCAATTCGATTTTGTAACTATTGAATGTGATGTTAAAATGTACATAAGATTAGTTTTGAAGTTGGTTTAAAATATGTCTATAAGGCATAACTATGTCGTATTAATTGTGTCAAACACACTAGGTTAAGTTAGGTTAGGCCAAACATTTGTTTTTGTTGATACCGATAATAGTGAACGATGCAATTTTATTGTGAACCAAGAAGAGTCCTATGTACGTAGAGTACAAGCAAGACTTTGTCCATTTTATTATGTTTATTGTTAGATTCCAAACCAAAGTTGTCCGTTAGTTTGGCCTTAGAAATGTTAGGTGTAGTCGTATTCACAATTGTAGTGTAAATTATACAAACATGTACGTAAGACTGACTGCTAACATGCCCTATATTTATGTTATTACTCAATTTACAGTTTATTTTTCTACTTGGCATATTTAGTAAATAATATAGACTTTATCAGAATTGGTCATTTAATAACAAGACAAAAGTATTAGACAATAATAATACATAATGACACCAAAATCTTTTTTATTTTAGCCATAGTTTATGCACTTACATTTCTATAAACAGATATGCTATGATTTTTTTATTAAATATGCCAAGGATATATAACTATTATATATGTATTTATATTATGACTATTTAAAAAAAAAACTATTTTAATATAAAAAGAGAATATCATCGCCAAATATTGAGAAAAGGTGCGACTCGATGGATAACTGCAAGTAATAGTGACATCTGGCGGGATTTAAGTGAGAACATTTAATTATTACTTTATTGACTTCCCTCTCCCGAACAATACAATTGTGAATGCGGCGCTGTCAGAAAGGCAGTGGTGCTAGTAATTAGATAAGGGTAAAAGAACCAACATTCCTCAATTGAGCAATATCCCAATTCCATAGTAAGAATGTTTAGCTTATGAAAGATTGGCCCAAAATTGATAGAGTTGTAAATGGTTTGCCAAATGTTATATTCATAATATTTCTTGCCACTTTATGTTTTTTTTTTATAAATAATATTTAATATCGATAATAAGAACTGTCACTGATGAGTGTAAAAAAATAGAACTTTCATGAAATGAAATCATAATGTAATTTTTTTTCTGACGATCGAAATAGTTTCTTTCTTTGTTAAGTTTCTGTTATAAACAGTATGTAATATTTTTTTTATTTTTACCAATCGTTAAAAACAATGTATTGTATACATATGAATACAGTAATTAATGACCATTTATTGTTATAAATTATTGTTCTAGTCTTCGGGAACGCTCAATCGTTGGTTTACGTAAAAATTGGGTTAGTACTTAGTGACGGAAATGTAATGTAAAAACAATCCAACTTTTAAATTTATTATTTAATAATTTTATATGCTTATAAAAAATCTGTACTGGTATTTGCTTTACTTCAATATGTTCAATTGAACACCAAAAAATTTTATATTTAATCATTGTCAATATCGAGGATAGTATGGGCACAGATAATATTATGATAAATCGAAACAGATTCCATAAATAAATATAGAACTTTAGAAAAGAATCCTACAGATTCAATAAGTATTGTATCAGTATTTATGATCTATACATTAATCTGTTCTTGAAAGTATTTAAAAATTTACCTCATGAAGATAACATTGTACCGGGCCTTTTACTAAAGATAGACATATATGTATCTTATGGTTTAGCATCTTGATAATAGAGGGCGCTAGAACTTATAAAAATAATTTGTACGCAAGCTAGATTTAAAATAGGGACGTGTAAAATATTAATCATGCTGGTGATTGTTTTAATGTAATCCAAGGGCTTTTATATATCTTGTGTATACTTTGTTGAATTTAGTCAATGTAATTAAATGAAATTGGTCGTTGAACTGAACACGCATGGCCTAATTTGCACTAGGCTAACAACATCAGTGCCAAAAACTTTTCTATATTTCAAATTTAGGCCTCCTAGTGCGTTCTTGTTGTGTTGATTATACTTTTGTTGGTCGCTTATTGTTACCACAAGATTTAGGATATTCTTAAAATCTATAAAGAGTGCAATCTGACTAAAAAGGCACTCTGGTGTCGGCGATAGCTTAGTGCATTCGTGGGGTGTGGGAATATACTGTAAGGGGATGTTCATATCTGTAAGAGACAGTTATCACTTTCATGTGAATCAATCAACATTCTATCATTCCCAGTACATAGTCATAAATAAGTATACTCAAACTGTACGAGTAATTTATTATGTAGTGACTGTGTTTAGACACTTGTGGTAATAATTCTAAATTTGACACTTTATTTTTTCACCATTAACGAATCATTTGTAATTATTAAAAATTTGCCAAAGAAATAGTAGATAGAAATATCAAACATAGTATAGGAGATTTGTACAATATATAGTTGTAGGTAGAATCATGTTGTTATATTATTTTTATTATTTTACATGTGTAACTTCTGCAGAATCTTGCAGGTAATGTGTTGTTACATTATTTTTAATAAATAGTTTATTTATTTCGTAACATATAATGTACAAGTGGAAAATTTTAAAGGTGTTCAAGTCAATATATTTCAACGTCTAGACTTGTTTCATCTTTAGAAAAGCTTCTTAATATTATGTTATCATCAAATTATAAATTTTTAATATTATTAGTTGTTTATAAGAACACTCTATTTTTTGGAAATACAATGGAAAGCTTTATTTTTGTATTTAAATATGTAATACAGACATTGCTAGTTTAGATCTAAACATTTTCCACTTGCTCACGAAAGTGCAATGTACTATTCAGTGATGAGAATTTATGTAATAAGTTGATTTATTTCTACCGCGTAGGAATTGTTGACGTGTTTGGTTGTCGCTCATTTTTGTATATTTGTTCAAAGTTATGTATGGTTCGTTTGTTGTTTCTTGTAAATAATAGATTGAGTTAATTGAAAATGTGTTGTGTTTTATTTATTTTACACTGGCTGTATTCCGCGAAGATTCTCCTTTGAAATAAAAGTTTGGAATAGAAATTTTTAAACTGTTTACTAAATTTCTAAAGAGATGAATATCTTGACATCATAACATTTATATCTAACTAGCTGTATTCCACGGCTTCACCTGAATGAATCGGTACTTATAATACCCTACGCGCTATGTTAGTATATAAACTACTCGTGTTCGAAATTTTATTCAAATCCGTTTAGTAGTTTTTACGTGAAAATGTAATTAACATCCATCCATACATCCTTATAAACTTTCGTATTTGAGATGTTAATAGGATATTTTATATATTAAATTTCATTTCCTTTTATTCTTCTTATAAATGTGAAAGTGTATTTATCTTAATGCCAATCACTATGGTATGCTATAGTTGGTATATACTTACTATATGAGATGGGGAAGTACATAGGCTGGTAATCAATAAAATAAATACGTAATTACTCGTATTAGTTTCCCTATTTAGTTTAGAACTTGCTTTACAGTGCGTGTGGCTGTACAGAGTTGGCATTTGAAAACCTGGATTAAAAATGAGGATTGTGTATATTAGTGTGATAAACCAAGACATGGGTTATTTATGTACCAAATTTCATCTAAATTTGTTCAATAAAAAAACAGAAATGCCTTTACAAAGTTACATTTATAATAAGATAAAAACAACATTTTTCAATAATAGTTTAATTGATATAAATAACATAGAAAACTATGAAATAAAGAAATTTAACATTCTATAAAAAATCATATCTAAACAATAATAATAATTTCATGCATTTATGTTTAAGTTTTACAGTGTTTCAGAATGGAAGAACAGTTCACAGAATGTTTACAGGTAAGTGGTTTACAGTATACACAATAACTACGATTACGGCTTTATTATTTATGCCATTTATGGTTATACATTAAAATATATATCTTTTAAATGTTAACTCGTATTTAGAAATCTTAAACTCTTGGACATATTGTATTCTGTGCCTTTAAACTGTACTCTTTTACAAAAAGATATGTAATTTACAATAAGAAAAACGAACAAAGAAAATAATTTATTTTAAAATTCTTTAAATGGAATAAAAAATTATTGGGGTTGTTGTAGCCAGGTAAAAAAATTGGATATTTTAGAATATAATTTCTAAATGATTTTATGAATGGAGATTTTTATTTAGCTGTTGAAGATCATCATAAGTGATCGTTTTATTGCAAAGGGGTTCGGGTTTATAATTACATTAGGTTGGAGAATGTAACCTTCCAAGAATTCCTTTCATTATTTATTTATTTATTACTATAATCTCTTATTTACTTTGTTTCTGTAATGTACACCAAGATCTAAACCAATTATTATTTTTATTATGACAATGTTATAAAAATAGACGAGTTATTTATTTTTATGGGTCTGCCCAGACGTTGTGAATTGAGCCTCGTCTGCGTAGGTCTTTATCTAAATCTAGGGGTTTATTCTGAAATGACAAATTTAAACATTTGCCCGAAAGTTATGGCCATTTTTACCAACAAAATCACTGAATTCAGTCGGTCGATAGATTTTTTCCAGTTTGCTCAAATAATATTGACAAGTAAATTGAGCGATAACAAGTAATTTAAAGTTTAACAGAATATCATTCCTTGAACATTTAGATTAATACGATGCATCCTACATCTATTTAAATCAGACTGCATCCATATTCGTAATAGTACCTGAACAAAGAGGTACAACACTTACCTACATATAACAAACATCATTACAGAAAGTTCTTTTTGTAAGAAACGGAAAGCTTATAACTACTTCTTCTTAGACAAAGTCCTTTGTTTCTCAGCATGTTGGACCAGCTGTTTGTCTGTGGCCAAGCCTTTCCTGACCCTGACCGAGTCCATGTATGCCTTGGCTCGGTTCACTCCGTCCCATTTCTCCCCCCATTGCAGATATTCTTCTTCGGTCCGCGGGCGCCAGAATGGATCGATGTCTATTACCTAGAAAATAAGCAAAATTATAAATTTCAATACTGGCTGTAACCCGCGACTTTTCCTATTAGAAGATACATAAGACATGATCCATCTATTTAAGTAATTTTATTTAAATTTATGTAGCTGTAAAAAGTAATTATTAACAAACGTCTCGTTGCAAATCTCTAAAGTTTAAACATGTACAGACTGATCTTTTAAAATTTATATTTTTTAAATTTATTTAGGTAATTTGATAAATTAGAAATTATTGGAAATGGATTAATTTACTGCTGAGTAATGGTAATGTGGTACATACACTTCTTAAACAAATATCGACGTTTAATCGTCAATAAGTTTAATTTTGTCCACGTTATTAAATAACGTGGACAAAATTGTACAAGTGTTCCAAATAAATATTATATTCTGAATTTATCCCAAACATAATGAAACCAAAAAGTAAATTATTTGTTGTAATATCATTTCAAATATGCTGTCGTAATTTATCGTAAAAATTATTCTTATGGCATAGAATTAAAGATCGAATTTAATTGCGACAAAACCAGTTATTTTGATCTAAAAACTAAACTATTCAACCGATTTTGATAAATTTTTATACGACCAACCTGTAAGTATGTCCTTTTAGATAAAAAAAAGCATTTTCTAAATCGGTTTAGAACTGACGGAGTTATGTGATAACAAACATAAAAAGGTATACAACCGAATTGAGAACTTCCTTCTTTTTGAAGTCGGTTGATAAAGAGATAAGATTGATAAAAATGTTCACAATTAAATTTACATCTACACTAATATTATAGATTAGGGATCCTTACTAAAACTTTTGTAACGTAATTAAAAAATGCTTTCGTCGCGTGCGCTGCGGAAACTATTGGTGATAGAACAAAAGTATGTTCTACAATATTGAAGAAAATACCAATAAGTATAAAAAACTTCGTGATACTATATGTTCAACTATAATCATTATGTCACAATAACCACTTTTTTAATATGTTGTAAAAATGTCCACCAGTGCGAAGCCGGGACGGGCCGCTATTAGTTCATAAAATATTGGCGGTTAGCCACCAATATGTAATAACTAAAGCAGTTGCATATTTATTATATTCGTATTCTTACTATTACATGACATTTGAACATGGATTAATCCTTATCAATATGATATTAGTTCTGAAATATATAGAAAAATGATGTACACGTAAATAAAATCTTAAATTATGATATATCGTGTTTCTACCGTGAAGTAGTTATGTTTGTATGACTGTGTTTCAGTTTGAAGGGTGGATTATGGCAGAGAATTGACAGGGTATAGAGGAATAACAACTGAGTCCTTAGGAATGGCAACACATGGTGGGTATCATGAGCGTAACAGTATACTCTGTTAGGTCCACGGTACTACTCATGTCTATAGACGACGGTTACCACTTTCTATCAGGTGGGCTGACAGTTTGTTTGTCATTCTAAGTTACATAAAAAAAAGATAAAATATCATACCTCCCAGTGACTAAACAGTAACTGTGGTGCGGCTAGGCCAGACGTATGCGTCCTGAGTTCCAGTGCAAACTTGAAGCTTTCAGCTACCGGCAGTAGTGCGCGTACTCTGAACGATGATGAGCCACCCTGCAAGTCACTGGCTATGACGCGTCCACCGCGACGACCCAGTGCCGCGTATAGTTTACCTGCAACAAAGGAAAAATATATCTGATTATTGAATGTAACACGTTTGGTAATTCGTTAGTATTCTTTCAAATTCAGCACATCTTGTATTTTAGTGATTATGATGGTAATCTAATTTCGCTTGAGCTATTGGTATTCGCTGACGTACATTTAGATAGGTAAGTTATTATTTTTAGCGACTAAAAAAACGGGGGAATTTAATATAATTTCTAAGCGATTACAAGAAGGAGGTGAGCAATTGGTATTTTTTTATCTGTATGTTACGAAATATCTGTATCCATTTTGAAATTACTTTGATAATTTTAAGGCAATCTAAACGGTGTGTTGGTCTTATATTAACTTTATCCTGACAGAAGTAATCTTTTTGTGATATAAAATCTTAAGTGATCTGTATGTAAATATTTCAGCTGATTTCGAATTGACAACAATAAATATTTTTAATGATTGTCTTTCAGCATAGTTCCATATAAATTTGTTAAAATTGAACATTTATTTTTTAATTAAATTTTTTCTCTTTGAATAGTTTTTTTGTAGTCTTAGAATAGGTTTTTAGTAGTCACTGGTTACGCGAAATGACATGGATAAACTACCGTAAATTACGCGGAATAATTTATGTTCGTGCCATAGACCGTGGTGCAATGGTAATCACGTTCATTTATAAAAAAGTCACGAAACCTGCGCGTCCACTAACGTATTTATTGGCAAAACAATCCACGTGACTCGCAATAGTTCATTCAGTATTTTTTTCCACTGGAACCACTGAAAAACGCATCCGCGACTCGTGAGCGGGGAGAAAGAAGCCAAAAAACGTTACACCGCAAAAAAGTTCGCTTCGTGATGTCATGTTACCGGGACTTCGACAAATATTCAGTGGTCAGTCGCGTAGAAAAATTCCTTGCTTCTTCACAGATTCGTCGCGGCCATTTTGAGATGAAAGGGGGGCTTCCGGTCACGGGCATCCGGTTCATGCGGTCACGTCTGCGGGATGGCTCACGGTGAAAAACTAGTTCGTATTTGCCCAATAAATAAGAGGTTTTTTGTATCATCAGAACATATTTGAACTTTCAACGCGCTAAGAATGTTGAAGAAAAAAACATCATCGTGTAACGGGGATTATACATTTTATAATTGTCGGGATGGCCATTTGTAATATAAAAGTCGATAGTTGAGGTTACAGATAAAAACAAATGATCTTGTATGATTACAATGGAATGTTGATATTGGGCGAAGTGTACATTGTATACCTATCGAGCTTTTTAGATTTGATACTTGGATGTAATGTAGTAAATAAGCATTTTATATAATATAATATAATACTTAACATTAAGAATATATGTACATAATTTCAGAGTATTTATTAATAAAATATTTGAAATATAAATAATTATTGCGTAAATTTCGTTAAATATGTAGTATAGTTTCATTAGCTGCAGTGTCCCGTTTACCCTCAGATGGCCTGTGCTTATTTGCCACCTTAGTCGTATATAAATTAAATTATTGTTCATATATTTATATTAACTTCATAATCTGAATTCAATTCAGTACCACAATTCAGTTCTATTATTATATAGTATAACAATAATTGTTACTACAAATACTCGTATATATATATATATATATATATATATATATATATATATATATATATATATATATACTTTTAAATTTGTAAAAGTTAAGGTTTTATGATTCTGATAGTATTAAATTTTATTTACTTATATTTATTACACGGAAAAATGCCAGCAATGCATTAACACTGGTTTGTTGAAAGAATGAATTAAATTGTAAAAGTAAAATATCTAAATAAAAAAAAAAAAAACAGAGGGGAGACGTTGTATAAAAGTCATTTGTTTGGATACTTCAGTCCCATCCCTAATTCTGCCGTGATACTTTATGGCAGAATTAGGGATGATTAACTACTGTTCTGTTTGCATTACTGTGATTCAGTTTAAAGGGTGGGATATGGCAGTGAAATTACAGGGTATAGCAGCATAACATCATAGTCCTCAGGAATGGCAACGCATGAGTGGTATCATGGGGGGCATAGTATACTCTCTTATGTCCATGGGGCACTTTTCATGTCTATAGACGACAGTTATCACTTTTCATCAGATGTGCCGTCAGCTTGTATGGTCAAGTCGCTTAAACAAATTATAAAGATATACTGTTATTACCTATAACATTCAATAAAGTTTAATTTTAATACATTTATATAGCTTACGAGTGTATCACAATCATAACCGTTCCTTCAAATGACCCCATAGTGAAGGCTGCGTGCGATTCGATGCGGCCATGAGCGTCCGTCAAGACGTAGTCTTAGAGGAGCTATTTCCTGCGGTTTCGTTCACTAAATAATAATTACACATTACGAATGGTCACTGTTGACTTGTGACGGTATAAGATTTTTTTTTGTTTACAGAATTTGACTCCAAAAAGTGCTTTTTTTATCTGATGTAAATTATATAAATGGCCTTCTAAAATAAATTATAATTATTAAATTATTTAAATTTTTATTGTAATATAATCATTAAATTACATAGTAATTAATGTAAGTTCTCGTTTTACAAAAAATCAGGATTCAATACGGATTGGAAAGAACATCCTTCCATTAAAAATAATAAATACTTATTAGATTAAAAAATAATCATCAAAAATATATAGTCGAAGATAGAATCTTTTACTTTTTAGAAGTCGGTTAAAATCGCCATATCCCGTAGCGTAAAATACATGAAAAAACACTCAGTCGAATTAAAACTTTCTTTTCGGAAGTCGACTGATAAACCTTGCACATTAATATAAATAAGCTGGTAGGCACTTAAGTTCAATATGA
The DNA here is from genome assembly GCF_026898425.1 of Galleria mellonella. NCBI lineage: Eukaryota > Metazoa > Arthropoda > Insecta > Lepidoptera > Pyralidae > Galleria > Galleria mellonella. Next base: position 5,860,994 of record NW_026442075.1, on the reverse strand, counting down.
TTTTTCTAATCACCAGGCATCGTCACTTATGTTTTATATATGTGATATATCAGTTGTTAACAGATAACGGGCGAAGAGAACCCGTTGCGCCCTATATCCACATCCATGTAACGGAGTTGGGCTTCCAAGGACATCCTGTAGATACTGTATTGGTATTTGTTGGATTGAAATACCTAAATATGTAATTTAATTCAATAGAACTTAAAGAAAGTATAAGAAAATAAAGTCTGCAAACAAAATAGATTAATTGATTGAACGTTTCAATTTGTTACTAATTTAGTTTAAGATTTTCCAACGCGGTTAGTTTTTCAACATGTTGATCTCTGAACAGTTTCCCCTGGAAACCATCGTAGTTAATGATTCTTGAATTTACCAGGATGGAGAAACTGAGCCGATTTCATCCTAATTGATTTGTTCTCTATTGGTGTTTGCCATTGTGCGTTTAGAATAAACAAGCGTACCATTCCCTTTATTAAAATTTTGTTAATTATTAATTGAATACTTCTTCGTACCTACGCACTTCTAAAACTAAGATTAGTTCTCACTTAACTAGTCTTACTTGAAGACTGTAGGAGTTTATACACTAGAGTTACTTCTATAATTGACAGAATAAACCCTAAGCACAATGTTAACTTGCGTGGGCAAAGACGTAGGTAAAAATTAATTAACCAAATCACTACAACTTAATTTCAATACAATTATAGCTGAGAGGAATGGGATTATTGATATTGAGGACTCGAGGCCCTATAGGGAGTTATATACCCTGCCAGGTCGACCTTGGAAACCATCGTAATAAATTCTTGTTGAATTCTTCAAGATGCGCTAACTGATCAGAGGGCCTACCATGAAATATTTTCCGAAATTTCGGAGCCAAACGAAACAGAAATTTGATGTTAAAATTTCATAATACATGCCGTTTGGAAATATTAAAAATGTTAAAATATTGTTCCTTTGGACTTTTATGATAGGATGTATGACGAACGAAATGTTAAAATTCATTTATTGATTTTGGTATAAACAAAAATACGAAGTTGAGTCCGAAATTTCGGAATATCATTTCATGGTAGACCCGCTGCTTTCATTTTTACCTATTATTCTTCACCAGTGCTATCATCCAATAAAAAACAGTTATAGCCTCCTAGAGGGTACAAACTGTGTAACTGATAGTTATTAAACGGGTACAATCATGCCCATTGCAACAAGTACTTAATTTTATGTAGCCGAACAATCACATAATGTTATAACGATACAATTATTTAATATAATATAATAATTTATTAATATTAACTGTTTGATTGGATTTCTTTTAACGATTTAGAAATGGGACATAGAACCTATTACGAATATTGATGCCTACTAAGTTTTAAAGTCTAAGCTAGTATGAGGCATTGAAGGTGCTTTAAGTTGCTCAGTGACTAGGATGAGAAGCTGTAAATTACTAACATTCGATCCAGTATTAGATTTGGGTATTTATTATCACGAGCGAGTAAAATATTTAGATATATTACGAAATCACAGATATTAATATTAGTATCACAGAATTTTCATAATATACTTTTATAGATTAGGTTGATCTATGGGATTAAGAAATGGTTATAAGGATTTCTAAATCTGGTAAACTAGCCATTTGCTCGGCACTTTATACGCGTGGATTTCAACCCTAGGAAAACCGATGAAATTGAACACTTATCGATAACATATCAAGATAAAACGTACACCAGTTTTTAAATATATCTTCAGGAATACAAAAGTGAAAACCACATACAATTCGGTGCAGTAGCAATTTGCGTGATGCCGAAGCAAACATACAAATAGACAAAATTTCCAAAAATCATCGTTTTGGCTTTTATTGCTATTATTGAGATACTTTATATTAACTTTTAATAAATAACTTTCATGTACAGACATAATTTAGTTACAGTTTTATTATATCAGTAAAATTAATTTAGAATGGTCAGAAGCTTTACTTACTTGTGGAAAAGGTATTCCGTTATAAACATTCGAAGTGAATTATGGTGCTTCATAGCGCCAATTGGGTTTTTCTATGAGACACAACCGCGGAGAGCCGGCGGATGTTGAGCAGTTAACGTGGGTTACTGCGGAAATGGTGCGGCGTTTATTGAGCAATGTAACTACCTAAACTACGGACTACCCTTTAATTGCTTAAGGCTGTATTACACGGAAATCTTATTAGTTTTAAATTTGCAATCATTTGTTTTTGTTACGATTCAAACAAATGTGTTTTGGTGTCCTCCAAATTTATTAATCTATCCAAGTTCGCAGGTTACAGGTAATTGTAGTTTTTAGTAAGCACTTTTCAATATATTACCTATTTGGTTCACGTACGTATATACTCGTATATGTCAAGGAGTGGTTTCTATTATTATCTCCATTAATTTGCATCGATACATCTCTGTTATTTATTTAAGGACAGCCAACAAAGCATATACTTATATCAACTTAAAATAAAAGACATGGTTACATTAAAGCAATAAAATGCTGGCCTATTTAAAGACTCGACATGAATATTTACATATTATCATCATATCCCATATCTTTCGAAGAATAAACAAGCTGAAGTAGCAATGGGTCACATAGCTCGAAAAATCTACAACCGATGGGGAAGAATGAAACGCAGTGTAGGACGACTTCTCACTAGATGGAGCGACGACCTCAAATGTAACATATAGCAGGGAGGCGGTGGATGCAGGTGGCTCAGGGGCATTTCTAACGAAGTCTATAGGGGATGCCTATGTTCAGCAGTGGATAGTTAATTGTTCATATGATAAAGATGATGTATGTTCCATAATTCTTGTTTACAAATTAGCAATCTAACCCTTTTCCATTTAAGCCTTTTTTGTACTTACTTGTTTGCTCGATATATCTTTGCTCGACTGGATTAAGTAGTAAAACATTTGTTTATAGATTTTACACAGACAGGCGACAATTTTTACTCCCTTCCTGCAGCAGTTTCCCGTCACGACAACTAACGCAATATAATAAAGTGATCGGATGTTGAGCGTATACGTTAATAACATCTCTCAGCTTTCCGTTTAAAAGTAAGTGTTCTAAGGATGTTTTGGTGACGAAAAGACGCTATTTGCAATTAAAATTAATTTATACTTAAAAATAAACATAAAAATGAAAGATCCGTTTGTCTTTATGTGTAGGTTAAGGTAAATAGGCGATATTTGAGTTTATGTTCAACATTCTATATCACATCATTAGGACTGCACTCAAATGATCTCAAATTTCTAATAAAAATGCACCTACGAAGTTTGTGCCGAACATATTTAAATAAACTTCAAATAATATTTCGAATTTAACTAAGTATTCCATGTTTATATTTACTATATTATACATATTATATTTTATATATATATATGATATTTTGTCTCTTTGTTTGTTCGTATTTATGTACTATACTTTATCTGCGCTGCTAATCTACAAGTGTATACGACGATAGGATGGGATCTGATATTGCGATTCAAGAATCAATGTCAGCGTTTCAGTGAGTTGTCAGTGCTTAAAAAAATTATACATTCCTGTAACCTCTATCAAAGTTGAGCGAAGTAAATAATTAAAAATAGTATAGTCAGATCGATTTAGAAAACATTCAGCAGATTGACTAAAAATAGATCATAGTTAACTGTTGCTTTTTAAACGATTTACGAAGCTCAAGATACACAATCGGGAAGCGGGTCTGATCTCATCCGTCTGCGACTGAATTCATATGCCGTTAAGAAGTCATTTCCTGCGCAACACCTGTCAACCCACTACAGACTGGCCCATGGAACGTTTAACGTAATCTCTTTATCTACTTTGTCGGTAAAGAACCAATAACCTAATTATTAAGCAAATATCTTATACGACAAAAGCAAAGCAAAATTACTTACTATAACTCCTATAACTATGTCTACAAATTCCATATATATGTCTTTTTATAAAATAGGGAATTGTAGTATATTCAGTATGGCGGGATTTGTAACATAATTTAATATTGAAAAATTAAGAAAACATCTAATAACGTTAATGATACTGAATATAATTTTACTACCTTAGGTTGAAATATTCTTTAATCTTTCATAATAATTAGATTACGATTAATTAAACGTTAAACGATAAATTAGATTAGACCACGCGATTTGTCTTTTACGGGTTAAGAAAGGAAATTAATAAAATCTGAAAGACATAAAGAGACAGATGTTACTCTTTATTTAAATAATCAATACAGACATATCCCGGACACGCGAATAAAGTCGCGAGTAAAAACTAGAATAACTACAATATAAGGGAGTTTTGCTAGTAGTTGTTGCGTTTGGCAGAAGGATTGGTAATCGTTCTTTGGTTATATTTTAGCAGGGACGTTGCTATTCATTCCTCGATTATTAAGTTCCCTTAGTCGCCTCTTACGATACCTACAGGAAAGGATTAAAGGCTATTCTAAACCGGGAAGACACAGTTTTTTTTTATATTTTTTCATTTATTTGGAACAAAAACATTGCTTACGATATTATTGAAAATAGATACCTATTAAAATTACATTTGTGCACGTGTAAACGTTTAGGTGGGACGAATGAATGAATTAATTAAAGGTTTATGGTTAATCAAGACATAACATGTAGATATTATTACTTGTACGATATTCAATGCGATAAAGATTACAATAAATATATAATGTGTGTATTTAATTTTATTATGTTTCCCGCTCAATAAGGAGTAGAGTATATTAATTAAATACTTAAATAAAATGACAAATAGATTATAATCACGACCACCTTGTTATACGTAGGTACTATTTATAGTAACCAGAGCAGTGTCATTTGTAGGTGGTGTCAAATGCGTAGTACAGTTAGTAGCATATTTATATCTATATAGGGTGACAAAAGGGTACGTCTCTTACGTTATTTGCCCTTGAGAATTTAAATTATTAAAATTGTTATCTTTTGCTGTGAGAGGAAAATAAAAAAAAATATTACAAGAAAAATTATATATTATATATTAATTAAAAAAAATTCTTTGACGTGTTTTGATTAATACGTAATAAAGAACAAGACAAAAAAACACGCATGAAACTAATTACATTTTAATGTAACACTGTTTTTTTTTTTCAAATAAGCTGTCGTAGTTTATATATGTTAAAAATAATTGGTTAGTACACATCCATGTTTATTTCGCATATCTAGAGAGAATATAATAAAAACTTTAATGTTTTTTTTAATAAACAAAGAAACTGTTCATTTCTATAGGTGACGGTTACCATTTGTTATTAGCTGGACCGTCAGCTCTTTAACCATTCTAAGTTGCATAAAAAATAAACAAAAAATTTAAACTGAAGAAAAAGTGACTTCATCACCGTCATAGTTTTGTCAATTTTTTTTTCTCTAAACATCATCATCATCTTCCTACCCTTATCCCAATTATTATTTGGGGTCGGCGTAATATGTTTTTATCCATATTACAAAAAGATTTGGCTTATAGTTTTACGATCGGTCGCCTGCCTGACGTCAAGCCTATTTGGGACCAACCTATTTCTTTTATCTAAACAAATATATATAAAGACAATATATTAGAGTTTCTGTGTTTGTTTGTAATGGATAAACTCAAAAAATTCTTTCAGCCATAGAAGGCTAGATTATCAGCGAGTAACATGGGCTATTAAGATATTTTGTTAAAAATAAAGCCGTGCGAAGTCTGTTCGCTAGTACAGATATAGTTTGGTAAATCAATATTGCATATATACCTATATGTAATTATTTATATATTATATGTAGAATTAATAAATACATTAACATATTACATAGTATTTGTCGCGGGTTTAACAGTCGTCGTGATTATTTTCTTGCAAAAATGATTAAGATTTTATTTAAAGATATAATTTATACTTTAGGAAATTAATGAACAAAATATCTATGAATCTTGTTAATATATAATAAAATTGTTACTAGACTAAAAATTTATGTAAGGAATCTTAATAAGACCAATAAATGCCAAAATAATAATGTTTTAAATTTTTTTTGTCTGTATATTTGTTACGGCAGCACGCATTAACTATTGCATCAAATTAAATGCAGTTTTCATAGTTGAGTTCTTGAAGGTCTAACTTAAAATCTGGTGTATATTTAAAGTTGATTAGAAGTGGTATTACTTCTGGTTTTCCTACTTCAGAAATTTACGCGTACGAAGTAGTTTATTTGTTCAACTGTACATAAGCAGATTATTTATGGCTAAGTTTTATAAAGAAACACTGGTGTTGTCTAATTAAACGACCATATACGTTGTAGAGGAAACGGTGGGTTTGGAGAGTGGGCCGAGAATCGAAGCCGCTACCCTATGCAGACGGGGACGTGGGTAGTGTTAGTGTTGCATAAGAGAGCTACGCAATTCGAGCTGCTTTTTGACGAGTGCAGTAAGGTTAAGATGTCTGACCTAATAGTAGGTGTTTTATATAAGCAAAATAATTTTTGTGTAGGTAGTGTTTTCTTTTGAGGAGCATTTTCAATTCAATATCCAAATATTAACTTACATATTTGTCTATTTTTATATTACAATTGAAAAGAAAATTTACCAGAGAAAGACTTTGTACAAAAGTCGATTGTTTGGGTACCTCTGTCCCATTCGTGTTTCAACCGTAAAGCAGTTGTGTTTGCATGGCTGTGTTTCGGTTTGAAGGGTGGGATATGGCGTGAATTTACTGGGTACATAGGAATAACACCTGAGTCCTCAGGAATGGCAACGCATGGGGGGTATCATGGGCGAAACAGTATACTCTGTTATGTCAATGGTACTGCTCATGTCTATAGGCGACGGTTACCGCTTTCCATCAGGTGGGCCGTCAGCTTGTTTGCCATTCTAAGTTGTACAAAAAAAAGACAAAATTAAAAAAAATACAAATTAACTACGGTTGATTGATTGGTACATAACGTCATATGGTGTTAAGTTCAACTTTTACACTGACTAGGTGTATTTAAGTTCAATAAACAAATTTATTAAACCCAGCTTCAATTTATATGTTATCAAGCAATTTAAATTATTAATAAATTTATCTGAAAATTCTAAATCGAATATCTATATTAGACAAAAGTCAGAATACATCACAATACAGATTAGAATACCTATCTTTATTCTCAACTCGATTTGCATTACATTTACTTAAACTACCTTAGTGGCATTTGAATGCGAGTATATTTCGAGTAGGTACAGTATTAATTGTGAATATAGTTACTATAAATCTTAATGTAAATCGGACATTACTTTGCATCCTATAATATATTGTTTACTGTAAAGTTTTATGATTTAAAGTTATTTTATTATACATAGAAGGATATTAAGAAATGTTTATCTTTCTCAATGACAGATAGAAACGATTTGTATGTCAACGTAATCATAATTAATAAAAAATTAACAATACATTTGAACTATCAAGCGTTAAAATATTGCGTCGTCGCGTGCATACAACTATTAAAACTTTCACGAAAGTTCTACAGTAAGAGTTAACCAATAAATGTTTGTAAAACACACGAAACTTCAGTTTAGAAGCAGTTTAGGGGATCATTTACGGGCTTAGCCGCTTTATCTAGATGGGAATGACAGTTCGAGGCTAGTTTTAATCGTTGCTAACACGAATAGGTATAGTTTGTTATTGTTATGACTTCGTATGTACCTAATTAGAAGCAGCTACTATTTGTTAATAATTATGCATGTTTCTTTAACTATTATTCTGCAGCTATACAAAATTATTAGGTAAAAATTTGTGTTAGGCTAAAATAACAATATGAATACCTATATATATTAGGTACATAGTGTCATCTAATTCTAAACTAAGCAGACCTTGTAATATGAGTATTGCGACTAATAGTAGGTACATCATCACCATATCAGCCGTTCACTATCTGTTGCCGATAGGTCTCCCCAAAAGGGGGGTTTGGCCAGTCGATGCCAGACTTGATAGGCGGATTAGCAACGCAGTTAAGCCATGGTGAGAGATGCTGCTGTATATCCCTCGATAATTAAGTTACCATAGTCATCCCTTACGACACCTACAGGAAAGGCAGGGGTGGCCTATTCTATGTCAGAATGATATGACAAAATTGATAGTTAATAAATATTTTTTTATTCATCTTATACGTATAGGAAATAACCAATATGAAAACAAATAAATATACTTACAAATACAAATATTTGTATTGTACAGAAATCGAAGCCTAAAATATCTGAAACGGGGCAGAGTGAAACGAATATACAGGGTGAAACTGAAATCGTTGATGATACGTCAATTTAAAATCTAAAGATAGATAAATGGATACTCACTATTGTATTAATATCCTTTATTGTATCCTCTAAAAGATTACAGTAGCATCCTTATTATAGATACAAACAATTAAAAAACAATAGTCACACTGAGAAAACAATAGGCGGCCTTACAAAATATACTGTAATATACATATTATAATAAAACGAAAATCACATCCATTAAATGCGTTAACAGAAAAGACGAGGTAAAAAAAAACATGTTAAGATCCTAACCGGATTTTGCACTTCCCAGTAAAGAACAATAAGGTCTTATTGTAGGAACTACAAAGGACTAAAGTGCGCGTGCCAATCATATCGCCTTCTTCACACTTTTGAGAGATGCAAAAAATGCTGACCACTCAAGATTTCAAGTGCTTTATAGTAGGGTTGTCAGTTTATGACTTCACACAAAAAAACCTCGACTCTTTGTACACTATTTGTTTACTGTAGAACAATACTGTATTATAAAAATTTGTGTAATATGAATGCCATTTCTTCAAACTTATTATCTAAAATACAAAAATAAAAAAAATTATGGATGCAAAATAAAACTAAGAATTTTTTGTTTTATTTTAAAAGTCTTACATTTATGAAATTTCATATCAAATTTCTTGACAGTCCATGTGGTGCCGGCATAGAATAAGCCACTCTTTCCTTTCCTGTGGGTTTCGTAAGAGGCGACTAAGGGAGGGCGAGGGATGGGCAGCATTGTCCGGTTATGGTTATGGGCTGATATGATGACAATGATGATGATAATGACATCCACTTTACTCAAGGTAAATATTAAGTATTCTGTGGTAAAAGCAAGAAACTATCGTATATAATATTATTTTATAATTGTGTGGGAATGTACGCGCGTCTATAAGATTTCAACTGAATAGAATAACAATTGAATACTATTAAATTTTCCATTAACGATTTAACCATTGGAAACTTTAAGTGTTTTTTTTTACAACACAGGGGGCACACGAGCATGTGGCTCACCTGATGGTAAGTGAATACTGCCGATCACCCAACACACCAAAGGCATTGCAAGTGTGCTGCTGGCCTTTTAAAAAGGAATATGCTCATTTCTTAAAGATTATGATGTATCGGTTCGGAAATACTGTTGCTGGAAGTTGATTCCAAAGAGTATGCGTAGATGAAAGTGTTCTGAAAAACGCACAGTGGAAGACCACCATTGGCACCAATGGCAAACAAGCTTACAGCTCGTCTGATGGTAAATGATTACTGTAGTCTATGGACGGCAGAAACACTAGAGGTGTCACGTTCGCGTTGCCGACCCTGAAGTAACCTTAATAAACCCTTTTTGAATAATCCCTTACTGTAGTCTCTAGAGAAAATCTCAGTAGTTTTAATTATAATTTATTAAAATTGTTACATGGTCCGATATCGTTGCAGTTTTATGGAGTTACAGCTAGCAGGATTGAAAAATCTTAATGTATAAAAATAGTTATTTTTGTTACATCTTGCCAACCCTTGTAAACTAAAGTACAATTGAAGGAGTTACATTGTCTTGTGCCTCATCCAGACAATGAACTACTTTGAGTGCTGCCCTTTCCTTACATTGTAATCCTTGGCGTGTACTTCATAGCTAAGGAATAATGTATTACGTGATTTTATAACAATGTTTGGAATTAAATTGCCTTGGGTTTAGACTTTATTAATTATACTACAGATAGCAATATACTCTATTGGATCAACTTCCACGCGGTTCCTTCTGGATACTATCTTGGTTAATTCTTGTGGAAGTCGTCATAATGGGTTAACTGAGTGCTTTTTATCCTAACCTATCATCTCGCACTGGTACTCTGCCAGCGTTTTCCGATACCTAGCGCAAGCGGGGTTACTATTCTAACCAAACTCATTAAAAAAATTAACTTATTTGTGTTTTTAACATACTAAATTCATATTGAGTATAAAGTAGTCGAGTTGATATTTTTTGTCCATTTTCAACTTCTGTGTTTATTGGTTCAATTTTCACTTTCACTGGTAGAAAACTCTTTTTAAACGACTTTAAAAAAAGAGGTTAGTGACGTCAACTGTGGACCAATTTCAATTAGATGCTAGTAATTTTGTTTACACCCTGTATAGTAGATGACAAGTCTACTGTATATTTATTTATAATTAGACAACACACGTCGTTAATTCTAATTGAATAGACCTACCGATAACGTAGCAACAGGAATAAATAGAAAACATGAATATGAATATTCGACATCCTGTTGCGAGCCTTTTAAATAAACATTCGAGTCAATTGGTTTTAGCATTGGTTTTTAGTTTTGTATAATTCGCTTGAGTGGATAGATTAGATACAATCACGGAAAAAGTATGTTATTTAGATTATTTAATCTATGATAATATCACAACATAGATACTACGGCGTAATGTATGGTTGTCACTACTACATTTATAGATGTCTGTACACGCGTAATGTGTTGGCATTGTGTGCATGTGATTGCGCTTCGTTCCTTTTTTAAACAATTTTGTAAATGAGAAGGGGCTCTTTTCAAAGTCTGTATTTTTATGTGTGTATGTATATATAGAAAGTATTACGCAATATCTTAGCTGAAGCGCAATTAATTTTGAATCTTATCTGTTATTGATGCAATGAACATGTTTAGATATTTATAATATATTAGTTTATGTTTTTTATATTTTATTTTATATGTTATGGCAGCTCAGGGACGAAGCAGTGTAAGTATAATCCTTCCCCATGGACTTTTTAGTTATGGGGGGCTAAGGAATACTGTTCCTCTAAATGTTGGGAGCCAATTAGGTACAATTTTGGTATCCCGTTAGCGAACTAACGGAATACCAAAAATTTGCAGTTCATTTACTTAGTTTGATCTCAAGTTTTTCTGTTTTCATCTGTGTTATGCAAATTATAATTTTATGATATGTGTTCTCTTATTGACTGTCATAAGAAACGGGACCATGCCTTATAACAGTTTACCAGTAGGACGAAACCCTCCTAGTTTGGCTTTTGGTTATGTTTTTAGAGGAACACTGCTGATAGGGATGCAGTTTCGACAATTACAATAAAACAAATTAAATACATACAATAAAACGTCTAAAATGAAGATGAAGTTGTTTTTAAAAAATTGTAATCTCTCTTGTGTAGAAAACACTACGAAAATCCCATTAGACATGAGTCATCCGCAAATACTATATTTACCCCATAAATGAATATGACACGCGATGCAAGTTCACCCTTGATTGACGTCAATACTTGCCTACGTCTGAAGTTATTTTTGGTAAATAGTTTAATGAAGTTGCTGTATATTGATTTATTTTGCTGCTGTATATTGTGATTGTAATTTAATAATAGTTTTATGTATTTATCATCACATCAGCTCTTAACTGTCAACTGCTGAACATAACCCTCTCCCCTGGGTGATTTTGCCAATAATTGCCACGCTTAGTAAGCGGATTTCCAACTACAGTATAACTTACATACATAATATTTATATCTCATAACATGAACAATTAAAAAAGAAATGAACAACCACGTGCCACGGCCTCCAACATATACATACCTACCTACATACCGCATAGTTACATTTACCGATAGCTATATACATCAACATATAACTATATCTATGACCTGCAAGTATGTATAGTACGACTGTCCATTCATAAGAAGCGGTTCATTCATGCCGGCTCGAGGACGTGAATGGGAGCGAGCGAGACAGACGACGTTAAGGTTGTTGTACACTGACAATGGAATCTTTGAATTGAAATCCTGTTCTACGAAATACCTATTGAATGGCGTTGTTTTAAAACAATTGTGTACGTGGTTTTGTTTCGTCGAGTAGCTATTATGGGAAGAGAAGGGTGGGTATTCCGGCATGGGTTGTACTCAAGTTTGTTATTGGATTATCTACTTCGTAATTATTATGCGGGCATTGTGCATTACAGACAATTAAAAAAGGTTAAAAAGAAGGAAGTTATATGTATTTCGGATCTGTTGTTGTTATTGTAGAAACAAGAAATTTCTTCTTTCGAAACTGAATTACGTATTTTTATTTGAATGATTTTTTTTGTTCAATTGTAAGGAATTTAATATAGTGCCACATAAATTTAGGTTAAAATTAAGTACCTAGTTCTTCTTTATAAAATTCTTTTATATGCTGACATTGTATGAACGTGACCAGACGTTCGAAGTTCGATGACCGGCCGTTTTGTTTTTTGTTCATTACGTAACTGCTGTCGTATTGCCAAATCATAATTGTATGTATATGCATATGTTGCTATGTATCCAATTGTGTTATACAAACCGATAAATACTATTTAGAATTAAAGAAATAAATCACGTATGTAATGGCTGCGCCATGTGTTTGAGGAAACTAATATTGTTAGCGTAAATAGAAAATAAATATTTTTGATAGAAATTAAATATTTGTATTAAGAAATTTCAAAAAAAGAAGGAAATTCTCAATTTAACAACAAATATTATGTTATGTATATTACATGATGTATTCGGCCATCCTTAATCAATTTATACATTTCATTATGCGAGCGACGATTTTCTTTAATATTAATCTTATACTCATAATTTTGTGACGATTGCAGGTGTTGTTATTTTATGTGTTGTCCAACATCTTAAAATTTGTAGTCCAAATTTGTAAATTAACATTTTGCATCAGCGTATCAATAAAAACTTCGCTTTTAGAGAAGTTTAAGCTGGTAGTAACTCGCCTTTTGTGTAAATATTTTCTTCTATTACCTATTATTTTTTGTAGTATTCTTACTAACATCATAAATGTAAAAGTGAGTTCGTCTGTTTGTTTGTTATCTACCTTTTAGAACTTAAATGGCTTAACCAATCATTATGAAATTTAGTATAGGTACACGTACTTTATGGGATAAAGAACGACATAGGATTTTTACAACTGTCACGCGAATGAAGTTGTGGGTAAAAGCTAGTTAGCTTAATATGTTAGATTACGTTACACATGTTAGATAGTTATAATATATTTAGACAATAAAAACTAGAATTACCATATTTGGATAAAATATAAATGAAATTCTAGTTTAATGTGAATGTGGAGGCATCTTTATATCAGAGCAACAAGATTGTGTAAAAAAACATCGCCGGTAGGAAGTCAACTGGAGTGCGACTCAACTATTTTGATCCATGGAAGACGTTAAATAACATGAGGTTACGTAATAGATATGTAGTATAATTCCAATAAAATTTTGTAAAGTTTTATAATTTTACAGTGATTCAATAGTTGTATATAAAAAGTTGTACATAATACACATAGTTTTATTAAAAAAAATGTTTGTATTTGGCTTTGAAGGGGAGATATGTATGGAAGTGATAAATATTACGGCTTTATAGGTAACATTCTGACATCATCATGAAGGACGGAATAATAATTAGCGATATGATAAATTGTATTAATTCACGATTTGGTTTTATATACGTGAACCATTCACGTCCGTAGTCCATTAAATTATTAAAAAAAAATTATGTTAAATATGTTAAATTATTATCTATTTATCAACATTATTAATGGTGCACTTTTTTAATTATAGTTAAAAAAGATATCGAAAATAATAGTAAAAATTAAAAAAGAATTATGCTTAAAAAGTTGTAATGTTGTGAGATGGTGGTAGACTCACTTTGCAATATTGGATTTGAATAGTCTTTGAAAAATGTTAATATGACGAGTGATACATTGACTACAACGGCCATAAAATACCTCTGATTACCTCTTAAGGAATTACTGCCATGAACAATTAGCAATAGACAATATCTTGGACTGAGGACACTTCTAATCTTAATTCACACGGACAGTCACAGGTTGTAAACAATTCTTATAGACTTTTATATGAAATTAAATAAAAGCCTTACAAGTATCAAGTTTATTCAATCCGAGTCGGAGGTGGTTATACCAAGCGTAGGCCACTTCGTACCTGACTCGACGCGCCCGTTGCCAGTCCAAGCCCGACCCGCTGTCACGACACGCGACTGAAACGCACGACAGACGCGACAAATCGGCCGGCGACTTGTCGAGTGAAGTGTTTAACCATGCAAGTGTTTACGCCTTTGATCCTCGTGTGGTTGGTAGCCGGGGTCCGTGCCGTCATAAGGACCCCTTTAGAAGCTTTCAGACCTTCGGGAGAAATACATATAAGAAGGCCGGATAAGCTGGCTTTTCTTCTACATAGGCGAACCACGCTGCCTCCCAAGAGTGGACTCAAGATTTTGTATCAGACTGGGGTGAGTTTCAAAGGCCAATGTTATTTAGGTATTTAATAGTAATTAGAAAGTTTGGTATATATTGTAGTTTAAGAATGTGAGATTTATTGTAGTGCTGTGCAATCGTTGTATTGTCCAATTTATATATAGGTAATACGATATTTTACAACAGCCATTATGTAAATAAATGAATAGGCACGTACCTACAAGGGCAACAACAAACTAAAGAAATTAACTTGATATGTCTAAATCACAGTTAACCTTTAATTAAATAATCTAGATTGTATTTAAAATTTTGTTATTATTAAATATGTGTCTAACATTAAGATGAGGTTTTTATAGTGTTTGTGCCAAAAGTATATTAAAATAGTCATAATATGATTTTCAATGTCATATTCGCTCATTATTTCAATACAAAAAGCCTAGGTATATTAGGTAGGTATATTGTATTATTACTATGAAGCATTAGTTGTTGGGTATTATACCACAGAGAGAAAAGAAAGAATAAATATTTTTCATACTCAGGAAATCTTATTTTTTACAAGGTAAAGTTGTACTTAACATAAAGATTTTAGATGTTGGTGCATAAACATTGCACAGCCTCATGATGCTTTGCTTAATTTTGTGATGTTCGATTCTCGGTTGGGGCAATTTGGATTATTATTTATCTTTGTGCCTTTAGGTGCTCTGGATATATAAGAATTCAGAAATAATTTGGACGTACCGAATTATTTCTGAATTCTTATATAGATAGGATAGGAAGGTATTATACTTTATAATTAAATTTTTAATTACCAAATTATATTTTTTTATTTTATCGTTAGGCAACTATTTTGTTTATAAGTTTACCTATTCAATTGAAGTTATTAAATACACATTAAAAGTAATAATCTTGAAAAACAAAAACGTGTGTAATATAAATAAGCTTACGATTTTAATTCCGTGTAGGGTAGTCTGAGGCATTGGTTCACTACTTTTTTTAAAAAGAGGGAATAGTGTGTTTATTCTAAATAAACAATGTAAAACACCAGTAGAGAACAAATTAATTAGCATGAGGTCAGCTCAGTTGGTCCATCTTGGCGAACTCAAGAATCATTAACCATGATGGTTTCCAGAGGGAGCCGTGTGAAGATTGATTTGATTGGGTAAAGACTCTTTTTTTTCCTAGATTGTTACTGTTGTATTTATTTGTATATAAAAAAAATGTTATGAGCACGAATTAAGTGAGGCAGTTGGATAGAAGTTTTCTGTTATCTTTGGCGACTTAAATTTTAATAAATCACAAGTAATATATCCTTCCTCTTCAAAAGGCCCTCTTTAAAATATTTTCATTAATTTATATTTAAATCCTATTGTGTAAGTAAATAAATTCACTCAAAAATAGAGGAATCGAAAATTACTTTCTTAATTTAAGTAGGTAAAAAATATTTTTTTTTATTATTACTTAATTATAGATATTGTACAGTATATAATACTTTATACTATAGTATATATCGCCGTGTGGTCCTAGCATAGAATGAACCACCTCTTCCTTTCCCGTGGGTGTCGTAAAAGGCGACTAAGGGAACTTAATGGTTGAGGGATGGATAGCAGCGTCCCTTATAAAACGACATCAAAGCTTAACTGCGGTTGCCAATTTGTCTGCTAAGCGTGGCAACTACTGGCAAAATACCTTTATGGGGGAGGCTTCTGTTTAGCAGTGGACAGTTAACGGCTGATATAATAATAGTACTACGTTGTCAATACCCCCATAGCTTATTCTAAATAATTTACTGTGTTGCCTCTAAATACAAGTGATTTGAGGACTTATTCGTCTGTAACTAGCAGTAATATATTTTATTGTATAGAAATAAATAACATGTAGTAAGAATATATTATATTTACGCGTATAGTCTACACGTGTTTGTGACTCATCATCATAGTAGAGAATCTACGCCTATCTGTTAAATCGTTTCCACGAAAGATACGCCCAATAATAATTAGTCCAATCCAATCCACCATCAAAAACCCGTTTTTATTGCTTAGACATTCCATGTGACTAACAATTCCGCGAAACACCATGTAAACATAGCGGGAAATGTTAAAATTAACGCGACAAAAACTTCATTAATAAACATGGCTATACATAATCCAGAATAACAAATGCCAGTTATATGTGTACGTAAAAAAAATCAAGTTTTCCGGCCGAATAATCAAAAACAAATAAGTTCCGGATGTCAATTCTTGTTCGTCATATTTTAAAAACAAGTATAATCATTATTATGGCTAATTTCGAAGTCGATTCAAAAAGATAATCACTGTAAGGATAGGTTGGTAATAACTGGCATTGGATAATAGTTTTAAAAATATTGTGTTAGTATTCCAAAATAGACTGTATAGTATTTGGGATAGAAGTCAATTTTTGTGTTTGTAAGTGCATTTTTAAAAGCGGGATTACAAAACGATTGCGTGGTTCGGGTGCGTAGGCGCACGCGTAACACCGGTGGCGGCAGGTGTTCATTCACTCATTCTTATCTTGACAGCTTCGATGACTTACGGCCGAAGCTCGTCCGTGTGTGCTATTTGGTTAAAAAAGCTTTTTTTATGTCACTGGCTTTAAGCCCATTCGTAACGGTAATGTCTTTCCGATCGTTCGTCTTTAAGGAATGGAATTCGGAGTTATCTTGCCGTTTGTAAGTATTAACTTTTATATGAGGACTTAAATCTTGACAGGGACTTTTAAGGTATTTCAGTGTTAAGATCCCTGTATGATCATACTTCCCTGTTAATAATTTAAAGTACTAAATGTATATCCAGCGATCTTGCAATTTATAATATTTAAGGTTTATATATATTCATAAAAATATAAGTATGTTTAGGGAAAATTCATTAGTTGCATTTGATCGATAGGATCAAATACTACCAACACTCAGTACCAGAGCAATGGAGCCACCTACATTTTTGGGGTAATAAGTCAAAGCTTATTAAAGAAATAAGCTTTCTCCGTCCTGTATATCCACTATTATGTAAGTATGTCTACTAATTACCGAATAGTTATTAATTACTAGATGATAATACAAAACTTTTTGAATTAAAGTAGAATGAAATAAATATATAATAAAGAAATAATGGATAAATATATATACGTATTTTTTGTTACCTAGCAAAAGCATTTTTCAAACGAAATTGTTATTTATCTGATAGAAATTTTGTTTAGCCTCATAACATATGAAATAGACATTTTAAAATGTGACGTGATTTATTTGCTCTCAAGTGTACACAGGGTGTACAATTGTCGACCTGACAATGGACTATCATTTAGAGATGAAGTGATCGACATTTTTGGCAATAATGAAGCACGGAACTGTAGTGGCCACAGCGGGAGTCACGACGGTACATAAAAGAGAGTTTAATGCTTCCAACATATAAATAATGACGTGAGGGTGCTAGCCCTTGATCTAGCCGATGACATGCCTCTTAAATCTCGTTTCAGTAGAATTGAATTTTTGAATGGCATTTGTGGTCGGTTTTTAATGAAGTGACTTGAAAGTGATACAAGATGTCTGTTGCTGATGGAGAAGAATAAAATGTGTTTTTAGGGTAACTACCCTTTGTTATTCCTTACACGGCGTAAAAGGCGACTAGGATAACAAAGCACAATACATTAGTGCAATAAAAACAAAACAAAACTACACCGAGCCGCCTGGCTAATAAATTAAACTGGAAAACTTCGCATGCCAGACGATAATATTTTTAATCCCCAATTCAAAGAAAAAAAAAAAAAACAAAAACATTTCAAAACAAGAGTGTTTTTAGTTTTGTTCGTCTGTGGGTCCGTCTATGGTATCGTAGTTCTCAAATAAATATATCAATATTAATATTTCTGTTTCGCCTACATCATTGTCACGAGTCACATGTTAAATATGTATATACATCTAAGTACATTTTATGTTATGCAGTAATAAAACAATCTTGTGTTTTTGAAATAATTAAGGCAAAACACACAAGTTTTTTTTCTTTTTATATGTCGCACACACAAAAAAAAAACTTATTTTAATTGTAGCAAAGTCATTTTTAATTAAAAACTAAACTACTGGTCCGATTTTGTTAAAATTTCTATGGAATTAATCTGTAAGTACCATATATCCTTTCAGATAAAAAAAAATCCAAATTAGTTTACAACTGAAAGTTATGAAGTAACAAACATAAATAAATATAATCGAATGGAGAACCTCTTATTTTTAAGTCGTTTAAAAACGAAATTGAATACAAATTAAATAAAAAAAAAACAGTCATTGGGCATGGAACTGTCTCTCAACTACAGACTACGTTAAGTGTATTTCCATTAGTACAAAGGCGGTATTAATTAATTATTTATATTGATATTAATTTGATGATTATGAATGATTTTTGCCTAAATCATTCATAAATCATCAAATTAATATCATAAGTATATAATTAATGTAATAAAGTCTTACATATCAATAATGCTACAATAAATGGGATACACGATGTTCTGTTTGAGAGAAAAAATGTTGCATAGCAACATTCCCTGTCAGACTTTTTCGGTCCTATCGAATTCTTTGCGGAAATGTCAGTTCAATTTGACAATTGGTGAATAGAATAATGGTGTTGCAATTTATCTTTAACAGTT
Organism: Galleria mellonella; assembly: GCF_026898425.1. NCBI lineage: Eukaryota > Metazoa > Arthropoda > Insecta > Lepidoptera > Pyralidae > Galleria > Galleria mellonella. Next base: position 5,841,858 of record NW_026442075.1, on the reverse strand, counting down.
GCAATTGTCTTTTGGACAATTGACGATAACCTTAGCTTTGTATTTCAATTTAGATAACCAACTGAACATTAAGAGAACATTTTTACTTTCTTTACACATTTCTAATAGCATTTTGCAAATTTACAGAACAATTACAATTAAATCTATTGAAATAATTCACTGTTTTTGTAATAACTTCTTGATGGAATTTCATTATATCGATTATATAATATTATTTAAAATATTTGTACTTTATTTTTATCAATTATAATTTTTAATAAAAAGGTTATTGAAATTTGAACAGGATATCTGTCAGGTCGGCTGATGTTGTACATAATGGTCATTTTGATGAATAAATAAATTCATCAAAGCATTGAATGCAGTTGATGGTTTTCTATGAAAATTAGCAATTGATTTATACTCTAGAACTAAAACGGTTGTCCACTGTGCGGTTTCTGTGGTTTTTTTGTAAACACTTACCCCCTCCCCCCTTTTTGTTAAATGAAACATATCTCTCCTAAACCTATTTTAGCTATAGAAGTGTTTTGTCTTTTTCTTTTGCACTAATTTCCCAATACGAAGGACAGTGACAAAACAGTCTTACAGTTTGCAGGACGCTTTCGTTTTTGTAAATGGGGGGTTAGTAGATAATAGTAGGGTTATCAGATAATACAGTATGGGGTTAATAAACAAAGGTATTTCAAATTTTGTGGTGATGATGGTCATCATCCGACAGGTTTGTTCAGCACAACTGTATAACAATTCGTACAAGTCAATTTTAATACTAAGTAGATACACTTTGTTACACGAGGTAATATTTTATTATGTAGGTTTCCACGTGTAACAAAACAAGCAGAGTTAAATTGTATTATAATGAAATAACGAGAAATACCCTCTGAAGGTATTCAACCTAAAAATAGCGCACGTAATTTAGGTATATACCTACCAACGATGTGATTTGCCACAATTTTTTCATTAATCGTCCCGTGACTGCTTCTATTTTCATATAGTTTTCTTTCTAGTGTTATTTTTAGATATTGTGGTCTAAGTGAGAATTACGTAAAACCGAAGAAATATACTCGTATATATATAAAAAGAGAGTAGTGGTTTCAATTTTTAACGTCAGGTCATGAAAAATTCGTGGAAACCTTCAGGAGAGTTTTCATACTCTGACTTGTTTCTTGATGATAATTAGTAATTATTCATCTGTGATCTGTCATTCATGATCACGAGCACAATAGAGTATCGAACAAAGAGTCATATAAATACAGAACTAAAAGAAAATAATAATAAGAGATATAGTACTGACACATTTGTTAATTCATGTATGTACGAGTATGTATATAGCTTCTTCGTGTGAACGCGATGTAAGGGATATCAAGTATCCCATATTGACCCAAATTCATTGTAACACGCACAATTATCTTTACGAACAATTAAATCATCATTAAAGTTGAACATGCAATACACGACATCATACAAAATATAATATCTACTTGTATCAATATTTTCATTGGATATAAACAAACAAACAAACATACATGTGTTGGACACTCGCTCACATACTACATAATATATATATAATATATAATATTTATAAAATATAGAAGAAAAAAATTCTTTAATTTCTTCGACGGCAAAAATATTTGAAATCAGGGTTAAACAAATTTTTACGGAAACTATACAGTTTTGGGGTCGTGAAACCTGTAATCACGTCATTCATTTATTATTTATTGTAATAAAACTCCAATTAAAACAAAGTTATGAATCAATAGACTATTTTTAGGTAGGTACCAATTTTAAAACTTATAGTAAGCACTAGGTGATCGCGCGATATTGTCCGCGTGAATTCGGTCGTTCTTACTGGAAATGCATTACTAGGCTAAAAAGTCTAATCATTTATTTATCTATAATAGTTTATTTATTTTATTCATAATATTTGTGTTGTTTGTGTGTATGTTCTGTGGAAATCAAATATTTTATCTAAATATAAAATTATGATAAATTTTACTAATATACATATAATGAAGCTAAACTAAAACACAATTAGTATACATATATATTTAAAAACCGTTTATAATATTTTTATGTGATGTTTATGTAACGTACAAACAGATGGACAAGACTTTATAAAGTTGTTGTTTTGATATCCTAATCGATAACTATTTATATTACTTCTATAATATCAAAAACTTTCCATGTAAAGTTATTTTTATATTGAACATATATGAGTAGTAGAAGAATAGATTAAAGTATTATGAACGCGAATTTAGGATGCGCTGTGTATTTGTTTAAAAATATTACTGCGCAATAATTTGGATGCTTGTGTTATATGACGCCGTTATATGATATTATAGTAAGTATATCTATAGGAAAATAGAACAAGGCTCAATATCATTAACGACTAAGTGTTACTGATGTGTGTGCGGATATTACTCGATACGTCTGTACAATGATTGATCACCATAAGGCGGTATCGGGTTGATGCAGTGATGTGAACACTTTTCTACCACGTTTTAGCGATATTAATTTTCCCCAGGGTTGTGATTATGACGCAGATTATAAGGTTAGCAGAAAAAGTCGACAATGCGTTACAAATATTTCAAACTATAAACGATTATTAAAAAAAAATCTGTATATGCAGTTGTGTTATAAGTTGTTATAATAAATATACCTAATTAATTTTAATCTGTTAAGATCTGTTAATAGAATTTTGGTGCTAATTTTGTTGAGCAACTTTTGTACAGTGGTTAGGGTTTTTAGAAATCTGTACGAATTAATCATCTTTTGATGCTGACTGTAAATGTTCGTTCTTTATTTGCATGTATACACAGGCGCAACAGTTAACATTAACAATATTTATTTTTTCAGATAATTCAGTTTAGAAGCTAGATGTATAAATACATATAGAGATATAAAAAACTTCAAAAATTTATAAGGAAAAATTATATTGCTCCTTTACCTTTTAATTTTTTTTTTGGTGTTATTGAAGAAATTATGATATACGTAGGTAAATGTATCTCGTACATAAAAAAAGATTAATAGTGTTATAACGTGGCGAAGTAATTTTTCGTGAAAAACATTAATATATAGTTTTTGGATAATAAAATATAATATTTTATAGATAACATTACATAGGCAAACCATGATTTCATACATGTTATAATAATTTTAATTTGATACTTTAGCGTATCGTATATAGGTAAAAACATCAATAAGAAAGTTTTTAGGTCAATCCGTTGCATATATTTACATTCTAAACATATACGACATATCCGCATGTATTATAATTATATACTATTCGTATTATATATAGATTGTATTCCCATTGTGGTTCAGGGCATCCGGAGTGCTCCATTCAAGACACACGTGGTTCCTTTGAGACGGATGCCAGACCCCAGTTTGGTCGTACTCAAGTGTTGCCTACGTTTCTATTTGAGATAAGTGCTTTCGACCCGTAGTATTATGATCAAATTACCAGCCACGTTTGGCATGGGAGCTCATTACACCATCATGTATAATGTAGGAACATATTAGTTGTGTAAAGATATTTGGATGTTTGTTACTCAATCACGTTCATGACTAGGTAAGTGTATTTGAATGAATATTTAATACATAGGGAAATCATATACTAGAATAAAAATATTTCACGCGGAAAAGGGGTAATACAGATAATTTTTTTTAATAAGACAAAAATGGAATTGTTATCCAGTTTACCGACAGCGTATACCGACAGTCGGTATACGCTGGCGTCAATAATTTAACCACTATGATTTTCAGAAGGACTGAAGAAGGAGGCTAAATTGACAGACGCCTCTGGTACCTACTAATAATCCTTTCTCATCGAATACAGTTAATATTACTAGAAGGAATACACAGATAAAAATACGAAGTAATAAGGAGACCTCACTAGATTTCTCTCGAACTTATATATAACTTTGTACTCGTATTTGTAATAAAAAATCCTTAACCACTTTATAAATTGTAAGATTGATCTAGATATATTTAATAGTATAATAAGCCTACTACCACTAGAAACTACGTAATAAATGTTACATCAACAATTTTCGTTCTATTGAGTTAATATGTACATTGAAATTTAATGTCGTAACGTTATTTCCGTAGCAACACCTCATTTAAAGCTTATAACTAGGTATAATTATGAGTTACGCTATTTTATCGCTCAAAACCAGAGGTAGGTAGACCAATTTAATCAGTTTCAAAACGTTAAAGAAAAATAAAATCTGACATCGCTGAGTTGATCGATGTTTATTTTAAACGGTTGGGTTTAAAAAGAAGTGTATTTAGATTTTTTGTCGCGTAACGCAGGTGTCGCTTTGGGTCCTGTTCGGTTGTTTATTAGTTTTTTTTTATCACCGATATTTTATTCCCTTGGGCTGCGTACAGAGTTATACTTTGACAAGTGTTTTTTTATAATAATACTTACCGTAATGGCCATGAAAAGCTTAAATTGCGCAATCATAGTTACAATACTTGTATATTTTGAACTTTATATTATCTGATATAGTTTTTGTCAATGTCAATAATTTATCTTCGTTGAAGTTAAAACCTTTCAAGGTACACTAAATTTATGCATATATATAATGAATTTTGTTATACAATATATTATCCACTGAACTATTTACAATTGATTCCTTTGTATTTTGTCACTAACTCTATTAAATAAATTATAAACTATTTATGTCACGATTATTATAGTCTTTGGTTAAATTTACTTAAAATGAACTTTTTCTCTAAACGTTTTTACAGTTGAATATACTACAGAGAATATGCAATTGCAAAAACTTATAATATAGAATGTTGTTGAATGTACATTTGAAAAAATGGATTTAGTTGAGGAAAAAAGGAAGACACTAATGCGCTTTCCTTTTTAAACGAAAATTTAACTGCCCGCTTAAAGATTTTATTTCTGCGATACAAATTCACCTAACATATTTTTTATTTAATATTTCAATGTCGAGAATAACCACTAGCTAAAGCTTTACTAGGAAAGTGTTAAGCGACACCTCTAGGTAATTTTTACTTTTATCACTATTACAATTTTCTTTTTGGTCGCGTGCCTTGTGGCACAGCTGTAAACCCGTTCCGTGGCGAAGCGTAAATTATTACAGTTCTATTTATTTTATTGTTCGAATACAAGACGTAAATTTACAGGTGTTTATTAAACAAGGTGCCTAATATAAATTGTAACCAGAAAGGGTATTATAACTATTTTAAAGACAGGGATGGTATTAGGAAATTTGGACGACTTTCACCAGTAAAGATTTTTGAAGCAATAAATATGGATCGAAATTCTTAATTGACGTGCATAAGAGGCAAAAAAGATCCTATAAATGATTTTGATTTCTTTTTTCATTAATATTATGAATATTCAACAATCATTCTTAAACATCTACTCGGATTTTAATAAAAGTTTATATTTGATTATATTTTAAATAAGCGTAGAGCATACTTTTTATCTTTTATGCAAATGAAGCCGCAGATTATGGCTAAATTATATTGTAATTATAATGTTACATTCAAATTCTAATCAGCTGTCATATTAAAAATTAGAGCTTCCGGTTGGTATACAAAAAAACATTCATTACATTTACTACGGTTTTATTAACATAGGAATCGTCCTAATAGCCATAGGGTTGATGGATGACAAAATGGATGTACTTTTAAAGCAAATGAAGATAAAGAAGACAGCTAGTTAAAAAAAAAGTATTAATCCCTTACAAGTGGTAAGTGGGCGATAAGGCGATTAAGGCAAGAATTTGAAAGTATTTTAAAGCATTATGGTATAGTGTTCTGTATTATCAATACAAGAGATTTTAAACCAAAGCAATATTAACGCCTTGACTTGGCACCGGTGTTAATCTGTCAATTCTACCAAAATTCTTGAAGATCTCTATACTGTCTTTTATCTCATTTACTTATTTTGGTTTTAAACTTATAGCCCAATTTTTCACAATAACATACACAACAACAAAATAAAAAAATAGGTGCAATCGTTCTAAACTATTATATATTTAATATAGATATAATGAAATATGAGAGATGGCTAAATGCTCGCTTAATGCCACGTAAGATTCCAATACGCTCAGCGAAATGTGAGCAAGCCTATAATTGCATTTCCGTCAAACACATTGGCGCGTATAGTAAGTTTCATTCATACAAATACATTAAGTATTTTTCGTACAGTGATACGTGTATAAAAAGAAGTACATTTCGTTTTACAAAAAAAAGCATCTATAATAGTCACAAAGCACAACGACTATGAAAGATGAGATGTTTTGTAGATATATTAGACCATATAATATAATAAATCAAATCAATAATTATATTTATATAAAACTGAAAATTTTCAATACAACATTTACAAGATTTGCTACGCTGTATTGGTAAATAAACCTCTAAGATAAATAGATAATTTTACTTAGATTTCTATTATTACTTACATTTTTAAAATATCTAGATAGTAAAGTTTTCAATTATTTGGTTATATATATGTTTGTAATTTTGAAGGCAACTAAAAGCCATTTAAAAAAAAAAAAAATTAAAATTGTTTATTTTAAAATTTGATAGATACCTAGTGTGGACGTTACAAGACTAAATACCAAAATGAGAATGTACTTTCTGAACACTACATGATTTGGTGACACTAACAATGTAAGCATGTATAGATACGGGCAAGCAATTAGAGTCGCGTGCGCACCGCATTCGACAACACTTCCGGCATGCGAGGCGTTGAAGTCTTTTGATAGACATTGTGTACATCGCCTTATATAGTGAATGGTGGTGTCGCTTTCAAAACACTACCTACGATACGCATGTTTTGAATGATTTATGCAGTATAAAATTGTATGGTACTTTTGTTTACGTTTATAATACAACCTACATACCATACTATTAGACATTAAGATTCACAAGTGGAGGTTATGTTACTGACTGCATTTGAACGGACTCAACTGGTTTATAAATCTTTTTTCGTCAGTTTGTTTGCTATTATAAGTTGCATAAACGAGAACTTTATAGATAACCTTTTAAAATGGAAAATAAAAAAAATATCTTGTTTTGTCTTCTTATGCATTTTATTTTTCATACTCACAGAAATACACTTGATATCATTTATGACTATTTTTTTTCCCAATACCCTCACAATTAGAAGGTGCCATCATCATATTACAAAATAATAATAGGTAGTGCATTATTGTCGCGGAGTGTCTTGAAACTCTTAAAAAGAGAGGGCAAAACTTATACAGAAGTAGCAGTACTGTCAAAGAACGCGAAGTAATTCAGATTCTACAGAGACTATCAAATCGACTGGAATTTTTATGTATTTGTATATCATCCCGATATGTTTGTTCGTCGAATCTGAACGCATTTTGAAAAATTTTATTTAATCCAAAGGATTATTCATATGCCAGTGTTTGTGTCGAGTTAATATATGTAGATGGTTTTTAGAATACAAAATAAATCCGAGGTTTAATACTTAGTTTTGATCAATTGGTATAAAACGTAGCTACATAACATGTTATGTTTATTTACATGCTACATCAAAGTAACGATAATTAAAATTGTCTTTAGTTAACGATTAATAAAAACCTAACTTTATTTTTTGAGGCTTCTAGATGTAATATACAAATTCACTTTCACATTTATAATATTTATACATATAGATTATATAGGGTAAAATCTCGTGTACATCTTTTATGGATTGTATAATATTTATCTTAAAATGTAGTTAATTTAACAAATGTATAAAAAGTGGTTGGCAACCTAACATATAAAACGACGCCTCCGGCCGCTCTTGCTAATTGCACACGTTATAAATAACTTGTAATCGTTGGCGGTATGTAATTACGTGGATTAGTAATTTGTTCTCGGCTACCTGTGTTCCCGGGACTCGAACTGACGGCCCGCAGCATCCGGCCGTAGTCGACGACGTCCGCCGCCAGGGGCATACAGACGGACGAATTTACAATGAATTTCGTTGTAATTGCTTAAGTTTTAATATAATATTTTAATCACTACAAAACTATATAAGTAATATTAATAACACTACTGACTTTTGGATATTTTTTAAATTGAAAAGTGGGAAAGTATAATTTAGCAATTTGGACCTTATAGACGCCACGGAATGAAATAAGATTTGAACCCCTTTGTCGGGTAGGAATAGCCTTACAGAAGGTTGTGGAAGGTCGTCGCTAACAAATTATTTCATTGGAGTGGGCGCGGCGCTGGCGTCGCGCGCGCACCCACCTGTCCGATGGACCGGATACCGCGCCCCGCGCCCCTCACGTCACCCGAGAGCCCTGAAGGGTAGGGCTGCTGCTTACTGCCAAGGGCAAGATTACGTTGCAGTAGTATCAATTTAAACTTGAAACAACAGAGAAAGACTTTTAACTTAAACCGATTTTCAAGAACATATGTATAAACTCAACCAAATAGATGTTTTTACATTACTTTCGCAATGATATCTTGGGAGTTGATTTGCTTGATTCTTTTTTGTTATTTTCAGTATGATTCCACATTAATTTAAATTGAAGTTGGATTTTGTTTAAAAAATATCAATAAAGGAATTGAATAAGAAAAAAAAAATCGCCAATTAAAAATATTAAATTTATAACTTGGTTTGTTTATTCTTTAATTCTAAGGGTAGATTCGACTAAACGAGAATAAATTTTATTCTTAAAGTGTTAGTTATTCGAGAATATTTTGATTTTACGTTTTATCATTTTATCAATTTATAATTCTAAGATTAACGATCTTATTCGGAAATATAACAGAGATATTCCAAGAATAGTAAAATAAAATGGCGTCCCAGGACCATATGATCTAAGATTCGTAAGCTGTTAAATGCGTGTGGTGATTTCTATACGTAGGTAAAATTAAGTACTGGTAAGATTACCAGAAAATGAAACCAAACCGATCTCGGTTTGGTTTCATTTTCGTATAAAATAAATAAAATGTTATATATAAAATATTATAGTGGGCCTCCACTAAACTTAACAGTAACACTCTCTCCGATTGTAACCAATTTTGACTACGTTTCCGTTTATCTTTAGCCATTTTCTTGCAAAATGCAAGTGTAGATACACCACGTGGCTGTCAGTTAACATTGACAAAATGACATCAATTTTTTTTATTCACTACAATACAACAAAAGTAAGTTGATATAATATAAGCTTTTATGTCATCTCCTTGTAGAACAACGTTAATTTGTCGGGTATCATTTTCGGTCACCGTTCACTTTACTAGTCACGAATTGTTTTTCCAAGTATAGTTATACGTTAGATTGCATGGAAAAATGACTTTTGATTTATTCGAGATTAAGTTCATGGAATAGACTATCGGCGGTATAGTTATTCGTGTATAAATTAAAGTTTGGTCGAATCCACCCTAAGAGAAATACTATAAATTCTATCAAATGTCATCGTGTTTTCACATTTTAATTTTAAATAGGTATTACGAAGGTCATAACAAGTATCCATCCCAAAGATATCTAATTTATTTTTATACCCATAAAAATACAATGCGAATATAATTTAATTTATATAATAATTTCAATATAATTTATTTTATAGCAACTTCTATTAACAATTACTTGATTGTTGGGCATTGAAATATGCAAATTAAATAAAGGGCTTCTTCAAAAAGGTAGCAAGGACCTATTTTTGAGGAAGACTCAGAGTTTTGAAAAATCGGAAGTTATTAGTATAGGACATAAATGAAAATTGGACATTCATTTCCGCACTAAGTCTCTCATTTAGGCCATTAGACGTGTGAAGTATAGGACATTTGATTTAATGTAATATAAAATTCTACAATTATATTTTTTTATAAAGAGTATATATCTTTCTTAATACAAAATTGTACTATAAAATAATACTACAGAGATATAGTTATCTCTGTGATAATACTGTCGCGAACTCCTTTCAACTTTTCTTATAATATTCCTTTTTTGTAAATATATTTTTAGAAATAATATATTTCATATTACCTACATTATATTTTATTACTAAAAAACTAAAAAAGCCTTGCACTTAGTTAATCTTATTTCTTCATTTCAAACACTATCTTTTATAATTTATGTGATTAATTTTATTATACAATAGTTAAATTTTTTTCTGAAATGAAAGTATCAACCCTATCTACACATGGTCCTTTCGTAACTCTTTCCCTGTTTTATAGCTTAAGTCGAATGCCTTAGGATCTAAAGTTACTTATATTGTATAAAAAAAACGCCCTCAGGTGGACGTCTCAGATATCGTTTCCAAAAAATCTCTTAAAACGCTCTATGGGCCCTGGAGCGTTACAAAATGGTCAGTCGTCAAGGATTGTGGGACCATTGTATATTCAAAGGAATAAAGTAGAGGCACGCGATATTATGGTAATTAGTTTCACGGTCAATACATTATTGGAGATCTATAGTCGACGATTTTAGTTCTGTAAAAAATTGGGATTTGACCGTGACATTTTCAAACTAATTATAAAGACGGTTATGTAGAAATAAAATAACTTTTTTTTGTTGCGGTAGATTCTCGGAACTAACAGATTTTACGTGTTATTGACCATTGTGATCTATTTATCGGGATTGTGATGTGAATTTTAATTTCTAAAAAAAAAAAGATTGATGTTACGAATGTCAATTATCGCAACAAAGTGCCCATTATTGGTTTAGTTTTGTCCACCTTATTAGGAATTCTATGTTGTTACAAAATGTAATGTCCCATTAGCATTCAAGTCGTTGTCATAGCTCCGTTTAGTAGTTGCTCTTGGTGTAAGTCAACAACGCTCACATTGTATTTCTTGAGCTTTTTGTGTGATACACAAAAGGTCCACGTCCGGTTGTCGGAGATTGGACGAGACGTTTCCGCGAAATCTATCGCAATGCACAACAAACGGGAAGTATGTCCGGAACAACGAAAAAAACACTGGTTTTTTCACACTTCCAAATCGGTAGGGTTGGCAAGAAGCTTTTAGTTTACGTTTCCTTTATCTATTAAAAGAGGTTTATGTTCTTTAGAATATAAATTTCCACATTTAGCATAGGTAGGATATTATTATTGAGTTTATGGATAGATACTGTTATAAATCGTATCCAATACATACTACTAATTTTTTTTACTTTTTATAATTTTTTTTATTATTATTATTAAAACTACTAAGGTTTGTCTATCATACTAAGAGTAGTTTATTAGACAGCTAATTATCTACAGGATAAATAATGTCCATGCAAAATCTAAAGGAAATGTTTAATAGCTGCAAGCAATGATACACACCCTATAGCAAGTAAATGAATAGAACATTTAGATAAAAAAGGAAATCGTCGTAATTAAATATAGTACGCATAGAATAATTTATATATTACGGACGTATCAAGAACCATGATTATTATAGGTGGCATTTAATGGAGTAGCCCTGATGGTGTGTAGGAAAAAAGTTCTCACAGTAAACAGGTTGGATGGCATATTTTATCTTCCGGTCGGAAGTACAACGGATGGTCCTTTCGGACGGATGGAAAAAAAAATTAGAGCGCACATGTGCACATTGTGCGTTTTGAATTGATGATTTACATCTTTCGGGTTATAATGACGTAAGGCAGGTGCTTGGAAACACCTTAAGAAGTTCCCACGATGGTTATCTTTTGTGCTATGATTGATTCTGTCGACTTTTGAATTCGAGGTTTGTGCGAAGTATACAATTTATGGATTGCAGATGGGGTTTGAATGATAATAATATATACTTAATATTGACTACAAGAAATGTATACCTACCTAATACATAGAGGTATGTAGAATTTGTAAAACCTTTATCATTTTTGAAAAATAAATGCAATATACATATTTTTTGAAATTTTTTTGAAATCTTTCACATTAAATCACCTACGTGGTTTGTATGAAAAACGAAAAAAAAATTTTGAACTTCGCATTTCTTTTAATGTTTCTTGCATAAAATATCTTTATCAAGCACCGTGAGGATATTTATTCATAAAACTGACGTTATCATTAATAATCATGTTAACAATTGCTGTTGGTGTTTCTTGTACGATCAGAATAAACTAAGTGTAAATAAAAAGTAAAATATGACACAATGTTTCAATGAACGATTACCGTCAAATATCAAGGTTTTACCTTTAAGTTCGTTTCTGAAGTTTAGTAACTGCGCCTTGGGAGGTGGCATTTTGTCGTAACCTATTACTAACTACCTTATATATAATTACAATATGTAACCACAATATACTTAAGATAGTAATAATATTATGTATATTACAGTAATTTTTCTCTAATCTAATTCGTTGGTTTTACATATCCATAACATTTAAGAGTGTTCATAACTTTTGCTTATCGAAGTGTCAACATCGCAATTATACGTCAATTAAAAAAAAAAAAAAAAAAACTATTAATTTTCAATGTTGCTGATTGATTATTTAAAAAGTACTCTACTAGTAAACTAAAATATCATAGAATATATTGCATATAAATCTACCATTAAAAAAATGTACCTATTTTATATTTTCTAATGCATTTTTGCCATCAAAATATATTTTCAATGACAGTTTATAATCACTCAGAAATACTGAAAAATGTTTAACGGTTTTCGTATGAACACCTCGTCGTATGAACTCTCTTAAAGAACATAATGGAATTGAATGGAATTTAATAGTATAATGTTTATTTTTTTTTCAGACGTCAGAGGAAGATCTCCCTGATTGCAGAGCGCGACAGGTGTGCAGCAAAGTTGATTTGTACGATGCTTCTCAGCCCTGGATAGAGAGAAAATGCCGTTGTTTAGGACACAGGCCGTGTTCTAGGTGAGTTATTGGAAATATTTCGAAATAATACCTATAAAGTAATATCGTTGTTCATACCTGTTTCGTCCGTTGGAATTATTGTACAAATTTAAACACAAGTCAAAGAGCGCCGTTTTCGTTTCGCATTTTCATCATTTGGGTCTTATAAGTAACTAAAATTTTTTTGATATATCTGATTACGTACAGACTGATGAATCATTATTTAAGTCTAAGTATGGTCAGTCGTGTGGTTCCAGCATAGAATGCGCCATTCCTTTCTTCCCAATGGGTGTCGTAAGAGACGACTAAGAGATCTTACAAGTCGAGGGATGGGCAGTAGCGACTTTCTTAAAACATCACCAAAAGCCTAACTGCGGTTGCCAACCTCAGGTAGGTTGGCAACTATTGGCAAGACTCCCTTTATTGGGGATGAGTCTCTCTTTAAAGTTTTAAGTTCAGTAGTGGATAGAGAACGTCTGATATGTAAACAGAAAATTAGTTATAAATTTTTAAATATGAAATATGAAAAAATAAATAGAGAAAAATATAAGGCAGTAAAAGCATAAAATATTAAACCTTTCTCAAAAGATAAGTCTTCTAGAAATATAATATCTACCATGTTGAAAACATTTCAAATCTATTTCATAGGATACAGGATAAGCATTAATATTAAATAAATGTAAATGTCGATACTTAATAGATTTGTTTAGAATATTTTGTTTAATAATATTTCTAAAAACGTTTCAATTCAAAATGAATATAAAACCTAGATCTGTAATAATTGTGTGTTATTCTGTAATTTCAGTGATCTATCTGCTGACGATGATCACACTTTGTCAGACAAGACAACGTTGTACAAGACTTGCGAACCAGTGAAGAGGTTACCCAAATGTCGCTACTTTAAGGACGCCGCTTGGACCATCTTTTCATTTCCTGACAGTAACGCTACCCAGCAAATTGTTAACTGTCATTGCCCTAAGAATTCTGTTACTTATCTGTTGAAGAAGCTACCATACACGACACCTAGTGGAGAACAGGGGAATCAGTACCAGTTCGCGTGTTCACCACAAAGCGTAAGTAACTTTAAGCTTTTAAGTTGTAGTTTATAGAGGGCGCCGCTTGGTGGCGCTAATGTGGTTACTGTGGCACGGTTAAATGAAAACAATTTTTTTAAGTTTCAATACAGAACTGAATGTTATATTTAGACTTCATTTTTAATTTATCGACGTATCTTTAATTAGAAGAATATGTATATATATATATATATATATATATATATATATATATATATATATTCTATTACATATATTATTAATAAATTAATTAATTTATAATAAATATTATATATTATATACATATTATGAAGTAGAAAAATTTCAAAATTTTAATTTTGGTTTACTTTTAATCAATAAATTAAATTTAATCCCTCATCTATTTTGAAAGAGATCTCGTGTTGGCATGAAAATAAATGGTACATAATGTAACTTAATTGGATATTTTACTTTTTATATTACAGAGACTACGATGTTCGAGAAAGGAGCCTTGCAAGCTGTTTAGTGCGCGGCGGCGACACGAGCAAATCGACGAAGTTAACGCCAATACGATATGCCAGTGCCCGAGGGATCACACGTGTCCAAGACACCATACGGAAACCGGTGTACTTCCAGGAGTCACGTACGCGGCTGAAGACATCCGCACATACCACGGTTATTGCTTACCAGAACCTCCGCCAGATGTTTATCGGTTTGTAGGAGACAAGGATTGAATTTTTTTAAAACCAAGAATACCAGTTACATGTGATCGTGTACTTAAATTGTACGTTGAACCACCTCGCGTTTTTTCAATGTTGACGCGAAAAATTTTTATTTGCTCATTACCTGTTTAGTACAAAATTGATTCAGTTAATTAATTTGGTGTATGTTGGAATGATACTCAGATGGAACAAAAATATTTTAAGTTTTTTTTTTTTATGTTTACTACCATTCCTATGTGCCATAATTCATTGAAGCAACAAACCATGGACGGTTTAACTCTGTTAATGTATTAAGAAGGCCTTGTCCCTAATAACTTCAACGTAAAATTTTGTGATTTTTCATTACTGTTAATGTAGATTTTGTATTGACGTCTGAAATAAAAAGATAATAATATGACAATTCACAAAATTTTACAATAAATTACTATAGAAATACTGCGTTTTTAGAAAAGACAGTTGATGATGTCATTATCAACGTTTAAAAATGTACTACATACAATTCATAAAGCTTATATAATAATATCTATATTACAAAATTTAAAGTAAACAATTTTATTTTATAAAATTGACAATTAAAAATATTGCAGTAAATTTTTGAACACCAAATAGCTTTCATTTCAACAATTTAACTTGGAAAGTTCAATTGATTTTCCAAACCGTGGTTGAAGATAGTGATTGCAGATACCCATATGTAATAATAACTTGATTTTAACATTGAACATTTCTATTAGGTAGACTAAATAACGAATTAGAATATGATAAATGTTTAATTTACCTCCTGATATCGAACCGAATAAACTGATATCGAACAATAGTTGTGATTAGATTATATCAAAGTGATTTTGTAAGATGCATCCCTATTTTTCTTAACCTAGCGTGTTTTTTTTTATTGCCAAGCACATGACGCTTCGTACCACTGTTTATGATTTTTATGTAAATAAGCTAAGAATTGTTGCTGTTAAATGTAAATAATTTAATGTAAGTAATCATTCCAAACGTTAATTTAATTTTTTTCATATTTTAATTATTATCTTGCCATACATAGTTTCGCGTCTTCCATTCCAGTCAAGGAGACATAACTTTTGTTCATTGTTTTGTTTATGTTATAATTGTAAAATAATATTGTTATAAAAGTAAGTTGATAATAATAGGACATATTTTAAGCGACAAGTATCTTTTTTTAATTGTGTGATCGACACATGTTGACACATGATGCAAATGGAGCTTAAAATTACTAGTTTTTTTATTAATGAAAAAGATATATTTAATATTATTATTATCAATTAAAGACGAACAACGATCTGTATCAACTTGGCACTTTAATGCTTAAATTTAACATCATTAACTATCGTTATACATTTGTCCAACAATCTGGATAAACTAATGGTTGTAGGCAAGATAGAGGGAAAAAGACCACGCGTATGATCGCCTAATCGATGGTCGGATCAAGTAACCGCCGTTACGGGACTGTCAATTGCAGCTGCCCTGCGAGAAGCTGAAAACCGGACAAAATGGAATAACATCATAAGAGAGGCAGCAGACACCTTTCAAGGGCACGACCTTCAGTAATGAAGTGGCCGAAGAGAGAGAGAGAGAGAGAGAGAGAGAGAGAGAGAGAGAGAGAGACACACATTTGTTATTAAACGATGACGTACCTAATATTTTTACTTTATAAGAATAAGCATTACGCAGTGAAATATTGTTAAAATATTTTCAGTATTGTTTTATTATAATTTTTTATTATTACTATTAATAACGCTGCCAGTGAATAGTTATTATTAAGGACATAGTAGGGATTGCAAAGATACTTTGGATAGGGATTGGATATCCCTATATATTGTAACTATGTATATACAAAAAATATTGATGTTTAGAATATATGGTATGAGGACTATGATGTACGTCTTCCTTGTTTAATGTATAGGTAGCAATTTAAGTTAAATTATTGAGAACAAATGAATAAATGTTTCGATATCAAATAGTGGCTGTATTATTTTACACAAAGAAAAATAAACCTAATGTTTATGTGTTGACAAATCATTTTACATACACACAAACACATAAAAAAATTATCATACAGAGAAATGACACGTAATTCATTATATGAACGAGGGTATATTGTGTGTACACAAGTATCTCTCATGGATTTAATTAATAAATACGTAAATTTATATCTATGTCAACCTTAAGGTACTACAGTATTACTCCAAGGTATCTATTATAATAGTAAAATCAGCAATAAGATATAGAAGAGATAATAAAGATTAATTTCATACATTTGTTGTATTTTATACAGAAAATACTCGAACGTTATAAATAATTCAATGATAAGTTCTTTTTAATTATGTTTTAAAGATATTTTTATAAATTTGATTTAAAAAATTACTCTATTTTTTGTTGTTGGCAATAAATATTTTCTTTCCATTTTTAATTCATAAATTTACAGTTACATAAAAAAAAAAAAACATATAATTGGCCTTCGGAATAATTAACTTTAATTAAATTAATCAATTTGAAAGCAAAACTTATAATTCCACATGCACATTTTTTATAGGAATTCCATTCAGATATAGTCATTAAGGTTTCAGAAAATATTAGACCATACACTTTACAGTTTTACAGCTTTTATAAAGTAATATTTTTATAAGATGGCACAATAATCGCTTTATACGCAATTACAACATCCTGGTGCACAGCTCATGTAAACTTATACAAGTACGCCCGTTGTTATGGAGTGTAACCAATCAGAGATTACGCTATAATAACTTGAGAAAAAGCTACGCAATTTTTAGTTATTTGCGACCTGACTAGTATTTTTTATTTTAGAGATTTTCAAATATTACAGGTCACAAAAAGCAACAAAAGCTATTATAAGTAAATACAATACATAGATGATATATAAAACCAGATACGAGTAATACCGCTTTTGTTTTCCACTTCCTAGGTAATTAGATATTATTCCATTTTTAAATTGTAATAAGGTGTCAAATATGACTGCATAAACACTGCATCTGGCTTCACTGCTTTTTTGGAATTATACATAAAAAACAGCAAATGTACCTATTTGATAAATTGCAATTATTCAACGAAAATCAAGAACTGCATCATGCATGTTATTTCCGCAATGCAGTACGGCTTCATTTCGTGGTAGCTTTCGTTATGCTGCCACGAAATATTGGAATAATCTTCTACCTTCAAATAGAAACTCGAAATCTGTCTCAAGTGCCTTGTTCTCATTTAAATAAAAACTTAAGATATTTCTATTAGAAAACCAAATTTCCAACACGTAATAAGCTGTACTCTCTATGTATTTTATTCATCTTGATATGTGCTTACATATACATATATATTTGACGAGCCTGCTTCAAATTTGTCTATCATATCAGGGCACTATTCTACCCTTGCCTGCTTCTGAACATCGGTGAGGTTGTGCGGCACCCAGCGTGAAATTACTCTCCGCACCCGTAGATGCACGTGTAGAATCTCGTGAAGGCTTCCTAATCCATTCTGCAGTATATGCTGAATCTCTAGGCATGTAACTCGTCTATTGACTCCGATAAAATTTTTCACTGCTAGCACGTTTTCTTCCGTAACAGCCGTCAAAGGGCGACCACTTTTTTCTTTATTCCCCAAAGTTAGTTTTCCGCGCTTAAATTCATTATACCAACGATATACGGTTGCCTTAGAAGGGCCTTCATCCATGAACACCATTTGAAGTCTATCGTACGATTCGTCCGGTTTCAGGTGACACTTAAAAACGTAAACAATTATAGCGCGAAAATATTCTCGACGCAAATCCATTTTTCAATAAGACATTGTAATTTTAATTAGCTCGCAAAAAATATGGAGGTAAGTATTGAATTTAGAACGTACCTATTTTTACTTATAAGTAATCATATTTTTAAATAAATTATAACTGGCCAGTCTCACATACATATAAACTTTTTCTCGCAATACTTTCTGAGTTTCCTGGGCCTCTAGACAAGTGGCAAGCGAATTCTTCGATGGAATCGACATCGCTAGCGAGTCCGTGAGTTGGAATGAGTCACCCGGCGTTGCTATCTCATTCTATCTCATGGACTCGCTAGCGATATCAATTCGCTTGCCACTTGTCTAGAGGCCCAGGTATCTAGGATAGTAATCCTGTAAAAAAATTTATCAGTACAATGGAATAAGTTGACTTGCGGATACCCATTGAGCATGTTATTAAGAAGACTGCACTAGTGTAAGGGAAGAATATTTAGCCATGTCTGTTCTATTCCTCGGCAAGATAAATAAATTACCACAATAATGTATTTACTGTCTAGTATCTGTCTGGCTGTCTAGGATAATGTCATGCTATGCAGGTTCACGATATCATTGCGGAAAATAAAGCGTCTTCATATAGTTGCATACATTTTACTCTCCTATCAGGTGATAGGATATTCGTGTTATATTAAAATAAAAAAAAAGTGCCCAACGATCGGTATTTAGTATGAAAGAATAATAAATATATTTTTCCATATTCTTCATTACCACTATATCAGCCTTTAAAATTTATCTATTCGCTTCATATTTGATCTTCGCAAATATGATCACATTTCTTAATTACGTACTCAATTGGCTTTCTATCCGTTTTCGTTGTAATCTGCATATCCTAACTCCTACTTATATGCAATCCTTTTTAATTCCGTTGCTCCTGATTATCAAAAAGGCTGATTAGTATTTTTTAGTGAGGCTAATGGCTATATTTCTGTGAAATTCACTACCTACCTATCGTTGCGTTCAAACTCTCACTAGCTTCTAAACCTCTGTTAAGTTCCATCACTCCCTTTAGTTCTATTTTCCTGTGGTCCATCTTGATCTTCCGCTTTCATTATTTCTTGTGATATGTGTGCTGTTAAGTATGTGTATGTTTCTATATACATTTGTATGTATGTATTTATTTGTTTACAAAGAAACCTGGGCTACACTAATGTAAATAGAAATAGTTTAGGATTATAAACTAGACCACTAATAGGTTCTTACAAATAATAACTATAATAGATTAGAGACACTGCACATAAAGCAATAAAACCATGAATGAACAAAAATGAATGAAAAAAGATTTTTTGTGTATATTTTACAAAGGTGCCTCGCTCAAGGTCACTGTAGTCTATGGACGTCTGTAACAGCAGAGGTGTCACGTGCATAGATTAAATAGAAATTTATTATTTGACGAAAACACAAAGTTACAAACACAAGATACAATGGGCCCCACACTAGGCGAAACTGTATTGTGGGCACCCGACAAAAATTAACAAATCACAATCTGTTATAATAAAAAATACATAGTAGGTGGGTATTAATATAACAAAAGAAATATAAAATTGACATAGTGATCATTGCTGATCAGGCAATCCCGGAAAACAATATAAATACAGCAATTATACCGGAAAGCAATTATAAAACATTAATAATATATGCACTTAAGAGAAGCTAAGTTGAGTAAATGAATGTGGGTATGTTCGTGAGTATGTGGGAATATGTGTTATGTAATCTATGTGAAAGATGTGTACTGTATGTTATTACTTTCCAGACCACAGTTTTTCAATTGCCTCGTAACATAATGATAAAAGATAATTATTGAATTTGTGTTTCATAATATGTGAACTATGACCTATGAGTGGATATACTTTGTAATTTTATAGTATGTACATTGATGCATATGCAAATGCACCAAAACGGCGGGCAATGGAAATTCTGATGGTCGGAATGTTTAGCTTGAACCTCCTGAAATGTAACAAGGAAGAGTGATCAAGTGTTTTGTGATATAAAGTGACTGCTTTTAGAATAAATAACTATCGAACTGTGAGTACTTTTGCCTCAGAATATAAAGAACGTGTGGGATATTGAATTTTTTCCCTAAGCATTACCTTCAGAACAGATCTTTGAGCACGCTCAAGACGGAGCATGTCCGTTTTTGCAGCACCACCTCATGCGGTAATCCCATAAAAAATTATACATTGACAGATGTACATAACCACTTAATAAACCAAAATCTGTCAAACTGTCGTCAGTACAGTAGCCTGAGCTATACCGAAATGGAGGTAACCGAAACAACACTATCCATAGATGAACCAAGTTTCTCCACGAGTTCAGCACGAGATCGGATCTGGATGGCAGGAGAACCTTCTCTCTTGTGTACAAAAATAAATCCATTATTGATCTAACAATATTTGTGACCAGTTTCTTTGGCAGGGCTATGAGGTTCACGAAATAACAGTCGGTTTTCCTTAGTTAATCGTTCATTCAAGTATATTTTTTGTAGTTTGTCTCCAGGAGGCCAATTCTCGTGAACTCGAATGAATCACGAAATCGAGAAAAAGTTCAAATTCGAACATTTCTCGAGCAAAATCAAAAAAATCAAGTTACCTTGTACTAGGTATGCCGATTCCGAGATTTCTCGAGGGAAGGCCGATCGAGATGCTTCGAGTGGTCGTGAGCATTCGAGACGAATAATGTCGATTCGAACCACGAGAAATATCATAATTATTGTTTGTTTTTTTATGCAAACTCAAGTTAGTTGCCGATGATTGTCACTTATAAATGCTTATTATCATTTACAATAAAGTATGAACATTAAAAGGGGCGACGAATTCTTTTAATTTACCCAAGTAGGTTAAATAATATTGCAATGAAGAGAAAATAATTTTTGTTTGTAATGGATAAACTCAAGAAATATTTAATCGATTGTAAAATAAATTCTTTCACATATATAAGCTACATTATCATTAACATTGGCTGTATTTAAAAAATTATATATATATATATATATATATACTTTTTCTTCTACCTTTCTATCCATACTCGAGAATTAATAACATAATTCGAGGAAATGGCTTCGAATATCGAAATTTTACAGTAGAGAAAGGATTCGAATCACAATCACTATTTCGAGATTATCTCAAAAGAAATGAGAATTGGCCTCCAGGTTAGAATATTCTCCATTTTTCTCGACTTTCACTATATTGCTGTTAGTCTTTTCATACCTACGCGGTGATACTTAGGTTGGTTGCCATCATTAACTTTGAAAAATCTATCAAAGTTCATTCATGCGAATAGTTGTTTAAAATCAAACTCAAAGCCTAGCTTCTTGATAATGTTTTTCATATTCTAAATGATTATTTTGATGCAAAAACTTAATAATTTAATAATATTTATTATTATTAATATTTAATATTATTATTGATTAATTTAATAATAATGTAAGCGAAATTATGTCTACTTGCCTTGCATTTATATAATTTTATGTTTGACTTGTAATTTGATTTTGATTATTCTTTATTTTATTTATTGTATTACCAAATGATTCATATATACTTTCAATTATGTAATGTTATTAACATTAAAATTTCAATGTTTTGCTATTTACGTAATTGCTAGCTAATTACCTGTTTTTAAATTGTCACATGACCAATAGAGTATAACTGTTGATACTAATGTCAAGTCCAAAGCAATGTTTACTGCTATATGTACACAGATAGGAATAAAACTCTATTCTATTCTAAGCATATTTGCCACGAATTGATAAAATTTACTGGCTAAAAGCCTACGTGTACTGTTTTCGCGTCCCCCGCACCCCGCATCCCACGCGCCAATACGCGTTTAGAGCTGTTACATCGTACGCGCCCTGCGCCAGCTATAAATACACGCCACCCCCGGCAGTCCGGAATTTGCGCGAGAGTTCTCGTAGTGATCGGTTGTGTGTTTAGCTCTCCGTCGCAGTTTTCGCTTAAGTTAAAGTTTTTTTTTGTATTCCTTCTGTATATACCACTATATTGTTTTCGTATTTTAAGCTGCTGCTAGTATACTACTATTACTGCGAATATTTTTTCAACAATGCAAGCTCCCAAGGTAAATGTTCTTTTATTGTTACTGTTGTTTATCAAACAAGATCAAAACTTATAATAATAACATTTCTACAATAAATCAATTATGTTCCAACAGCAGAAACCGAATTCGGGCAGCCGTATAACGGTGCTGGAAAATGTGCCTTTCTACCTTAAGGTGGATTTGAGCAAAAATAGCGGCAAAAAACCAATGACGGTGAATAGAGAAGCGACCCTAGCAGCGCTCGCTACCGTCCTCAAGCCGCGACGCAAATCCCTATTAAAAGAGAAAGAGAAGAAGTCCTCAATGCAGGTCGCATCACTGCCATTTGTCGATGTCGACAAAAAGAGCACCGATGATGATATCAACGATGTCGCCGCCATGGGAGAAGTCAATTTGGCGTATGAAACTCAACAAATGTTGGGATCCACTGAGCACATTTGTTCACAAATTAGGTAAGCACTGATCAGATAAATATGTATATATTTACAGAAAAGCAGATAATTTTCTTCAGTTGTCTAGTAATAGCTATAATAGAAGTTCAGCTAAGTTTGAATGAATAAATGAAAAATCTTTATTGTCTTCTCAAAGGCGGTACAGAGTAATTTCTCCTGTGGTATATATTACTGTATCATATTGAACAGGTCATGTAAAGACGAGTGCTTGGTCCCGATGAGCCTGATGCAAGCGCGTGTGAAGGCGGCGGCGGCGCGACATAGTCTCGCAGAACCGTCCGCGGAAGTGGCGAACCTCGTCAGCCACGCCGTCCATGAACGAATTAAGAACCTCGTCGAGGAGCTGGTCCGCATAGCGCAGCGTCCGACAAACCTCACCTTAAAGGTAAGACGTCATCTTCAACGTTCATTGACTAATAAAGCACGCCCTGGTTTCAATGTTACATGATATGAGTATAAATGATTGTTGCAGACTAACTCGTGTTATGAGGTAACACATGATGTGAAGGGGCAACTCAAATTCATCGAAGAGTTGGATCGCGTGGACAACAAGCGGCGCGAGGACTCGCAGAGGCAGATGTTGCTACGGATGGCCAAGTCCCGTTCCAAGAACGAGAATTCCGAGCGAGCCAAGCTTAAGGCGAAGGTAAATAGAGTTACAACATCTAATTTGAACTAATGTTTTTATTTATTACTGGTTGTTTCCCGCGGCTATGTCTGCGTGCATCAATTTGTAAATTATCCTATGCGCCAAGTTAGAATATAACACTACCTGTGTGTCAAATTTTATGTACATGATTTGATATAAATATTCAATAATGTTATTATATATTTTTAATTCACATATTATCTTGCTGTAGGTTAAAGAAATGCAGCGCGCCGAGTTGGAGGAGATGAAACAACACCAAATGAATCTCGTGGCGCTGCAGGCCATAGGACCGCGAAAAAAGCCTTGTCTAGAAGGTCTCGGTGCTGCTGGTGCCACTGTCTCCAATGGTGGCGGCCACTCGGACGGTGATTTTGTAAGTATTACATCTGGAATAATATAAAAATAATGATCACAAAGTATTGTCTAAAGATTAATGTTTCATAGTCAATGAATCACTCTTCAGCTCATATTTCAGTTTAATATCATTTTAGGGCAATACATACTCTTATCCAGGTTAGATGTACCTCGTAACACCAACATATAAACGCATCTTTAGTGTTGTTTTTACTGTAATACAATGTAAAAAATTACGGTTAAATTAAACTTTGTAATAAATCTGACCAAGTTCTCTTAATTCCTTTAGACTGGTCGCAGTCACCTGGCGTTCAGGACGCGACCAAAGCAAATCAACCATCGCGATATGATGTTCCTTATGGAGCAAAAGCGGGAGACCGCTTACTCGCAGATTCTGTACCGCAACTACCTCAAATGACTTTTCGTATCGCCAACAACCAGAGGGGAGAGCTTAACACCACTGTTACCTACCTATAATATTTTATCAACTGTATTGACAATTCTATACACATATATAGTTGTATGTAAGGGTTTGTGTATACTAACGTTTTCCCGCCTGTATATATTAATTATAAAATGATTTATAATTAAAATTTTGTAATTAGGTAGAAAATTTTAAATGCTCTAAAAATGATTTGTACATACTACTCTCGTGAGATAAGTAGCTAGCCTTGAACATGAGCTTTTATTAGTTTTCTAATATAAAATTACCAATATTCATTATGATCCCGAGGACTGTTGAACTTACTATGTCTGACGTAGATGTTCAAGGAGGCAATCTTATTTCACAGAGGACCTGAATACTTATATCGCCTAAATTGTAATGTTAAAATCTTTTAGAACAAATACATGTTTTACAACTATATATTATTTTTATTTATTCAACCTCTTTCTAAATCTCCTTCTGGATAGGGCCATATTGTAAAAGGCATTTTCGAAAGAAGATTAGCCGCTCGTACGGTTAAGGCGCTACATCCCTTAAAAGGTCATTCCCAGATTAGTTTTTTTTTTGCGTTTTAAAAATGAACTTTTCATTCAAAAAGGTCATTTTTAAAACGCGCTACATCCCTTAAAAGGTCATTTTTAAAACGTTGTATTTCTAAAACGAAATATATTTAACAAATATTTTGAAAAAAAAACGCAAAATATTTATTAAATATATTTCGTTTTAGAAATACAACGTTTTAAAAATGACCTTTTAAGGGATGTAGCGCGTTTTAAAAATGACCTTTTTGAATGAAAAGTTCATTTTTAAAACGCAAAAAAAACTAATCTGGGAATGACCTTTTAAGGGATGTAGCGCCTTAACCGTACGAGCGGCTAATCTTCTTTCGAAAATGCCTTTTACAATATGGCCCTATCCAGAAGGAGATTTAGAAAGAGGTTGAATAAATAAAAATAATATATAGTTGTAAAACATGTATTTGTTCTAAAAGATTTTAACATTACAATTTAGGCGATATAAGTATTCAGGTCCTCTGTGAAATAAGATTGCCTCCTTGAACATCTACGTCAGACATAGTAAGTTCAACAGTCCTCGGGATCATAATGAATATTGGTAATTTTATATTAGAAAACTAATAAAAGCTCATGTTCAAGGCTAGCTACTTATCTCACGAGAGTAGTATGTACAAATCATTTTTAGAGCATTTAAAATTTTCTACCTAATTACAAAATTTTAATTATAAATCATTTTATAATTAATATATACAGGCGGGAAAACGTTAGTATACACAAACCCTTACATACAACTATATATGTGTATAGAATTGTCAATACAGTTGATAAAATATTATAGGTAGGTAACAGTGGTGTTAAGCTCTCCCCTCTGGTTGTTGGCGATACGAAAAGTCATTTGAGGTAGTTGCGGTACAGAATCTGCGAGTAAGCGGTCTCCCGCTTTTGCTCCATAAGGAACATCATATCGCGATGGTTGATTTGCTTTGGTCGCGTCCTGAACGCCAGGTGACTGCGACCAGTCTAAAGGAATTAAGAGAACTTGGTCAGATTTATTACAAAGTTTAATTTAACCGTAATTTTTTACATTGTATTACAGTAAAAACAACACTAAAGATGCGTTTATATGTTGGTGTTACGAGGTACATCTAACCTGGATAAGAGTATGTATTGCCCTAAAATGATATTAAACTGAAATATGAGCTGAAGAGTGATTCATTGACTATGAAACATTAATCTTTAGACAATACTTTGTGATCATTATTTTTATATTATTCCAGATGTAATACTTACAAAATCACCGTCCGAGTGGCCGCCACCATTGGAGACAGTGGCACCAGCAGCACCGAGACCTTCTAGACAAGGCTTTTTTCGCGGTCCTATGGCCTGCAGCGCCACGAGATTCATTTGGTGTTGTTTCATCTCCTCCAACTCGGCGCGCTGCATTTCTTTAACCTACAGCAAGATAATATGTGAATTAAAAATATATAATAACATTATTGAATATTTATATCAAATCATGTACATAAAATTTGACACACAGGTAGTGTTATATTCTAACTTGGCGCATAGGATAATTTACAAATTGATGCACGCAGACATAGCCGCGGGAAACAACCAGTAATAAATAAAAACATTAGTTCAAATTAGATGTTGTAACTCTATTTACCTTCGCCTTAAGCTTGGCTCGCTCGGAATTCTCGTTCTTGGAACGGGACTTGGCCATCCGTAGCAACATCTGCCTCTGCGAGTCCTCGCGCCGCTTGTTGTCCACGCGATCCAACTCTTCGATGAATTTGAGTTGCCCCTTCACATCATGTGTTACCTCATAACACGAGTTAGTCTGCAACAATCATTTATACTCATATCATGTAACATTGAAACCAGGGCGTGCTTTATTAGTCAATGAACGTTGAAGATGACGTCTTACCTTTAAGGTGAGGTTTGTCGGACGCTGCGCTATGCGGACCAGCTCCTCGACGAGGTTCTTAATTCGTTCATGGACGGCGTGGCTGACGAGGTTCGCCACTTCCGCGGACGGTTCTGCGAGACTATGTCGCGCCGCCGCCGCCTTCACACGCGCTTGCATCAGGCTCATCGGGACCAAGCACTCGTCTTTACATGACCTGTTCAATATGATACAGTAATATATACCACAGGAGAAATTACTCTGTACCGCCTTTGAGAAGACAATAAAGATTTTTCATTTATTCATTCAAACTTAGCTGAACTTCTATTATAGCTATTACTAGACAACTGAAGAAAATTATCTGCTTTTCTGTAAATATATACATATTTATCTGATCAGTGCTTACCTAATTTGTGAACAAATGTGCTCAGTGGATCCCAACATTTGTTGAGTTTCATACGCCAAATTGACTTCTCCCATGGCGGCGACATCGTTGATATCATCATCGGTGCTCTTTTTGTCGACATCGACAAATGGCAGTGATGCGACCTGCATTGAGGACTTCTTCTCTTTCTCTTTTAATAGGGATTTGCGTCGCGGCTTGAGGACGGTAGCGAGCGCTGCTAGGGTCGCTTCTCTATTCACCGTCATTGGTTTTTTGCCGCTATTTTTGCTCAAATCCACCTTAAGGTAGAAAGGCACATTTTCCAGCACCGTTATACGGCTGCCCGAATTCGGTTTCTGCTGTTGGAACATAATTGATTTATTGTAGAAATGTTATTATTATAAGTTTTGATCTTGTTTGATAAACAACAGTAACAATAAAAGAACATTTACCTTGGGAGCTTGCATTGTTGAAAAAATATTCGCAGTAATAGTAGTATACTAGCAGCAGCTTAAAATACGAAAACAATATAGTGGTATATACAGAAGGAATACAAAAAAAACTTTAACTTAAGCGAAAACTGCGACGGAGAGCTAAACACACAACCGATCACTACGAGAACTCTCGCGCAAATTCCGGACTGCCGGGGGTGGCGTGTATTTATAGCTGGCGCAGGGCGCGTACGATGTAACAGCTCTAAACGCGTATTGGCGCGTGGGATGCGGGGTGCGGGGGACGCGAAAACAGTACACGTAGGCTTTTAGCCAGTAAATTTTATCAATTCGTGGCAAATATGCTTAGAATAGAATAGAGTTTTATTCCTATCTGTGTACATATAGCAGTAAACATTGCTTTGGACTTGACATTAGTATCAACAGTTATACTCTATTGGTCATGTGACAATTTAAAAACAGGTAATTAGCTAGCAATTACGTAAATAGCAAAACATTGAAATTTTAATGTTAATAACATTACATAATTGAAAGTATATATGAATCATTTGGTAATACAATAAATAAAATAAAGAATAATCAAAATCAAATTACAAGTCAAACATAAAATTATATAAATGCAAGGCAAGTAGACATAATTTCGCTTACATTATTATTAAATTAATCAATAATAATATTAAATATTAATAATAATAAATATTATTAAATTATTAAGTTTTTGCATCAAAATAATCATTTAGAATATGAAAAACATTATCAAGAAGCTAGGCTTTGAGTTTGATTTTAAACAACTATTCGCATGAATGAACTTTGATAGATTTTTCAAAGTTAATGATGGCAACCAACCTAAGTATCACCGCGTAGGTATGAAAAGACTAACAGCAATATAGTGAAAGTCGAGAAAAATGGAGAATATTCTAACCTGGAGGCCAATTCTCATTTCTTTTGAGATAATCTCGAAATAGTGATTGTGATTCGAATCCTTTCTCTACTGTAAAATTTCGATATTCGAAGCCATTTCCTCGAATTATGTTATTAATTCTCGAGTATGGATAGAAAGGTAGAAGAAAAAGTATATATATATATATATATATATATATATTTTTAAATACAGCCAATGTTAATGATAATGTAGCTTATATATGTGAAAGAATTTATTTTACAATCGATTAAATATTTCTTGAGTTTATCCATTACAAACAAAAATTATTTTCTCTTCATTGCAATATTATTTAACCTACTTGGGTAAATTAAAAGAATTCGTCGCCCCTTTTAATGTTCATACTTTATTGTAAATGATAATAAGCATTTATAAGTGACAATCATCGGCAACTAACTTGAGTTTGCATAAAAAAACAAACAATAATTATGATATTTCTCGTGGTTCGAATCGACATTATTCGTCTCGAATGCTCACGACCACTCGAAGCATCTCGATCGGCCTTCCCTCGAGAAATCTCGGAATCGGCATACCTAGTACAAGGTAACTTGATTTTTTTGATTTTGCTCGAGAAATGTTCGAATTTGAACTTTTTCTCGATTTCGTGATTCATTCGAGTTCACGAGAATTGGCCTCCTGGAGACAAACTACAAAAAATATACTTGAATGAACGATTAACTAAGGAAAACCGACTGTTATTTCGTGAACCTCATAGCCCTGCCAAAGAAACTGGTCACAAATATTGTTAGATCAATAATGGATTTATTTTTGTACACAAGAGAGAAGGTTCTCCTGCCATCCAGATCCGATCTCGTGCTGAACTCGTGGAGAAACTTGGTTCATCTATGGATAGTGTTGTTTCGGTTACCTCCATTTCGGTATAGCTCAGGCTACTGTACTGACGACAGTTTGACAGATTTTGGTTTATTAAGTGGTTATGTACATCTGTCAATGTATAATTTTTTATGGGATTACCGCATGAGGTGGTGCTGCAAAAACGGACATGCTCCGTCTTGAGCGTGCTCAAAGATCTGTTCTGAAGGTAATGCTTAGGGAAAAAATTCAATATCCCACACGTTCTTTATATTCTGAGGCAAAAGTACTCACAGTTCGATAGTTATTTATTCTAAAAGCAGTCACTTTATATCACAAAACACTTGATCACTCTTCCTTGTTACATTTCAGGAGGTTCAAGCTAAACATTCCGACCATCAGAATTTCCATTGCCCGCCGTTTTGGTGCATTTGCATATGCATCAATGTACATACTATAAAATTACAAAGTATATCCACTCATAGGTCATAGTTCACATATTATGAAACACAAATTCAATAATTATCTTTTATCATTATGTTACGAGGCAATTGAAAAACTGTGGTCTGGAAAGTAATAACATACAGTACACATCTTTCACATAGATTACATAACACATATTCCCACATACTCACGAACATACCCACATTCATTTACTCAACTTAGCTTCTCTTAAGTGCATATATTATTAATGTTTTATAATTGCTTTCCGGTATAATTGCTGTATTTATATTGTTTTCCGGGATTGCCTGATCAGCAATGATCACTATGTCAATTTTATATTTCTTTTGTTATATTAATACCCACCTACTATGTATTTTTTATTATAACAGATTGTGATTTGTTAATTTTTGTCGGGTGCCCACAATACAGTTTCGCCTAGTGTGGGGCCCATTGTATCTTGTGTTTGTAACTTTGTGTTTTCGTCAAATAATAAATTTCTATTTAATCTATGCACGTGACACCTCTGCTGTTACAGACGTCCATAGACTACAGTGACCTTGAGCGAGGCACCTTTGTAAAATATACACAAAAAATCTTTTTTCATTCATTTTTGTGCAGTGTCTCTAATCTATTTTGTTATTATTTGTAAGAACCTATTAGTGGTCTAGTTTATAATCCTAAACTATTTCTATTTACATTAGTGTAGCCCAGGTTTCTCTGTAAACAAATAAATACATACATACAAATGTATATAGAAACATACACATACTTAACAGCACATATATCACAAGAAATTCTATTCCTATTCTTTCACTATCCAAGCTATCCGTCTCTGGAACTCCTTACCTCTTTCTATTAGATCAGCGCAATCTCTTGCCTCGTTCAAGAGGCAGGTAAAATCTCATTACCTATCTCTCTAATTTGCTTTGACGTTTACTATGTGTGATTTATCTTG
This sequence comes from Galleria mellonella, assembly GCF_026898425.1. Taxonomy (NCBI): domain Eukaryota; kingdom Metazoa; phylum Arthropoda; class Insecta; order Lepidoptera; family Pyralidae; genus Galleria; species Galleria mellonella. Next base: position 5,811,160 of record NW_026442075.1, on the reverse strand, counting down.
ATCTATTTAGTATATTTATGTTTATGTATTATTATTTATATTATATATGTATGTTTATGTATTGCAATCTTATTTTTATATTTAGAATTTTTTGCATTTTGTCTGATTCCTTTTATGCATTTACTGTGTCTGACTTGCGCCATCTATCTTTCTCTCTGTACTTATCCATTCTTTATGCCAGGTTGTCTGTAAGAGATTGCTTTTAGCGATAAGGCCGCCTTTTGTATATGCACATTTTGTATAAATACTCCGTGTATACATCTCTACTGTGCGCAATAAAGAGTTTATTATTATTATTATTAAGAAAGAATGAAAGCGAAAGATGAAGATGGAACACAGGAAAATAGAACTAAAGGGAGTGATGGAACTTAACAGAGGTTTGTAACTTTGTGTTTTCATCAAATAATAAATTTCTATTCTATTTCACATAGATCGGGGTGTCAAAATTAATCAAAATGGTCGCTATTTTTATTTTCTTTGTTAATTGACTGATTGCTTTTAACTGTAGTATCTGAGAATCTGTATACATTTTAAATATCTACAGGCATTATCTATTTATATTTAAAGTACACATGGATTCAGAAAGACCCATTTTCAATATTTACGTTCATGTTTTATGTATTGAATTCTTTAAAATATAATAATAAATAATATTAATAAAGTTAAATATTAGAAATGACTAAATACATGCTAATCATAATTTGGGTTACAACCTTATTACTTATTTATCTTTATCTAAAGTAACAATTTTTAATCTGATAACCCTATCACGCACACATGCCCAATGCTGAATATACCCTCCTCCATAAGGGGGGGTTAACCAGTAATATTATCATAGTTAATTTGTGTAAATCATCACGACTGACCTTATTATTCTTATTATTTCATTCTTGTTTCGTAGCGCGCCATTGTATACCATTACCAAAAGAGGGTGCGTCATAATTGAAACAAATTTCATGAAGTCAGCAGTAGAATCATAAAAAAGTGACTATTTGAAAGAGCTCTTAACAAATCTATTTAAACTAAGATTATTCCGAATACTGATTATGCTGTGTTGACGCACGATCTTCACCGCGGGCTGCTCGTGTTGACCATTTCACATTCGACCGGCACCGACACTAGATTGCTACATATTTATGCGATTTCTATAACGTCTACAAACAATAATAAATAAATATATTTTAGTAAAAAAAATAGTCATGAAAACACTAACAGTATATATTACTGTTTGTTAAAGCCTTGCGGCCTAGCAATAGAATACAAAGATAGTACAGAATAGAAATTATCTTTATTTAAATCATAGACTTAAAATGACGTATTAATACATCGATTACAAGGTTATAGTAATGAACGAAATTATTTGTATCTATTTAAATTTATTTTAAACGCGAAATCGTTTGTCTACAAGGATTTGCTATAAGCAACTTTTTACTGCGCAAGAAAAAAAGGAAAATTTAAATATTACAAATAACGTGGAAAATATAAATATAAATGGATTTTGGACAAACTTTTTTATAGTATTAAGGAATATCTTGTATATTCATGTTGTAATTTTAATTATTTACTCCTTCTAATAACATTTTCCTAATTTATAAATTTATTGTATTATTATTTATACTTAGTTGACACTTTAATTATTAATTACTACTTCTCTTTAATCTAATTTTAAATAGAAGATATATGTATAAGTGATATGATACCATCAACTTGACTTTTAATACGTAATGACAATTGAATTATAATTTTGTTTTTCGCTTTTATTTGTATAAAATGTATATATTTGCATGCCTACATTGCTTTAGGCAATTAAATAAGTGTCAAAATGGTACCACGTGGCTTTTGTAATAATTTTAAGACTGTTTAATGTAAATAAATTAATTTCATTTCATAATCAATATAAGATCAGTGTGCTATATTTTTGCTGTGTGACCCCGGCATAGAATAGGCATTCCCTTTCATGGGTGTCGTAACAGACGACTAAGGGATTTTATTAATCGAGGGTTGTGCAGCAGCGTCTTTTTTAAAATATAATATCACCAAAGTCTAACTTCGATTGCCATTCGGCCTGCCAAGCGTAGCAATTATTAACATGTTTGTTCAGCAGTAGACGATTAATGGCTAATAAGGTACGGTAAGTATTTTCTGTATGTCCGATAAAGGTCTAGAAAAATCAATCCGTATTCTTAATAATAAAAGAATTAATCATGACTAAACAGTTAGGGGAAAATAAATTTGTAATGTTATTTGCAATTAGCTGTCTATTTGAACGGTGCAGACGGCCGTTCAGTGAGCGTGGACTGTAGGGGCGTTGGTTCAGGCTGGAGAGAAACGCACTGATTACTTTTCTGAAGCCTCCGGTACCGTCTGAAGAGAATTCTTGATGTCCTATTTCTTCTCGGGAGTGCAGTGCGTCAATGCGAGAATGCGAATGCCGCTCGACGGAAGGCGGCCTATCTTTATACCCGCCCGGTCGCACGATAAAATGTTCTAACTCGCGTTAGCGAGTCTGTGCGAGCGGGACGGGGCGAGAGTGACAGAGACGCGTATCTCTTCAGATCGGCACCATATGGCATCTATTTATTTGTTACAATTGTCTTGTTGCTATTTACTTTTACAATTTCTTTTCCTTATTCTACTTACAGGTAATGATAACACGACACAAAGGAATGTTTTATTTAACTTACGCTATAGGTACATCTTAAAATCTATGTAAAAGTAACAGTATACAAAAACGATTAAAACTAAGGACTTAACAACTATAAATTATCGCTGTGATTACATATATAAATGATTATAATGTCGCGAACACTATTGGTAACGGTAATAAAATGTTTTATACCAAAAATCATTGCAAATAAAGTTATAATTATTATTAATATGGAATTGTGCTCTTTTTTAAAATGTCATAATTAACGATTTGATATATTAATAATGAATTGGTTTAAATATGTCATATTAGCTTTTTAGAGTCAGATTTATTAAAATAGAACTGTATTGTACCCTTTTTACAAATTTTGAATTTTTCCTTTGACTTATAATTAAGCTTAAGAATCAAATATGCATCTGCGTAGCCTTTTTTTTTAAGATCAGTTCGCTGCTAATTCCGTACTTCTCATTCAATAAAATAAACTTACAGTATTTCTGATGTTTTATTTTTAACTGTAGATGTGTATTTAACATGTTTACATTAAGGTATTTATTTCAGGTTATTTGAAGCACATATGTAAATATTTAAGTTATTATGTTTGGTAAGAAATACGCTTAATCCCGATAGTAATTTATATAGATTTATATCATTTGCACCAACAACTAGTAATAAGGTATCACCTTCGCAGAGGTCGTTAGAGTATGGGTTGTTATTAAATATAGTTGTACTGTCCGCACCTGGTCTAACAAATGAGGTTACAGTATACCTATCATTCCATTTATTTCTTCTGTTATAGCAAGCAATGAGGAAAGTTCCGTGGCTTGTTGATCCCCTAGGATATAGAGCTTCTTCTTATGAAATCTTTTTTAAATTATTTTTGAAAGAATATATTGCAGTTGTGTTTTTATGAGATATCATTTTATCATCGTTATAGTTTATTGTGAATTCGTTGTTAATAGTCATGTTAGCGCCCTCTGTGGGTACGGTAAGGCTAATCAATGTTTTGGATTTATGTTTTGAGGAGATACATCCACAGATGGTTGATTGAAAATGGTTCTCTTGTACGATAGATGGCTCTGCTTGTTCTTGAGTTTTCAGATTATTGTCAATTTGCTTGAGCGAAGATATACAAGGGCAAATTTTTGTGTTAATTGTTCTATTAGGTTTTTATTGGAAAGTTAATACAATTTTTAATGTGTTTATGGTCCTTTGATGTTTGGCTACTTTAATTTTTTAAAGATATATTTTCCATACTAATGATATGAATTTCTTGATGGGCTAACTTCAGTTCAAGTTGCAATTCCTTAATTTGCATTTTTAATTCAATAATTTGACTGACATCTATCGAAACATCTCACAAACACTTTTTGCGGTTGTATTTTGGTGAGTTCTGTTTGATATATCAAATCCAGATATTTGAATTGATATATCCATAAAGGATATAGATCTCTGAATTTGTTTTCGTTCAGTAACATTATTTGGCGTAAGATCCATCTTCTTTAATATATAATTACTTGTATTATATATATTAAAAAATGTCAAAAAATGTTAATATTCAGACAATAAAAATTCTCACCCACAACAATCGAAGGCAGTATGTGCAGTTCATAGATAATTACTCAGACTCATATTACACATATTCCGGGGTAAGCCAGGGCAGTAATTTGGGTCCGTTGGAATTTTTAATTTTTGTGAATGATTTGCCGGAGGTAGTTGATACAGCCTGTTGTCTGTTGTTTGCGGATGACTTGAAGTTATTTCTTAAAATTACTAGTTCCTCAGACTGTGAGCTCCTTCAACGAGATGTTGCAAATATCCTTAATTGGAGTGAAAAAAATCACTTGATATTCAATAACAACAAATGCTCCATTATAACCTTTACTAGAAGTGTTAACAAGATTACCTATAATTATCAATTGGGTAGCTCATTGATAAGTAGGGTAAGTTCGTTGAGAGATCTGGGGGTTTTGACGTGTGAAGAGCTTACTTTTAGAACGCATATTGTCGAACTGTGTAAAGCATTCAGAACTCTCGATTTGTATTGCGACAAGCGCAACAATTGGATTGCATACAAGCTATTAAATTGCTATATAATGCTTTTGTTCGTAGTAAATTAGAAAATAACGCAATTATTTGGAACCCACATGAGTCTAAATATATACTTATGGTGGAAAAAATCCAAAAGAAATTTGTAAGATGGCTGTACCAAAAACAGTATGGTTTCAAGGTGTCTTATCCCCATATATACCCGAGTATGTTTTTGTTAGGTATGGTGGGCTATAATACACTTGAAGTAAGACGAAATAATATGTGGTAAAATTAGTGCAAAAGTGTAACCAAACTGTACTGGAATCAATATCAATAGGAGCGCCCAGTAACTACGTGCGAACACGTCGACGGCACTTGTTCGATGTTCCATTGCGAAGAACAGAGTTCGCTAAGCAGGCTCCCCTATCTCTTGCATTGAAACTACTCAATGATGTTTTGAGCCAGTATCCGCAATTGGATGTATTTGCTTCCAACTTGCTGGAGTTTCGTCGGGTGACCACAGAGTATTTGTGTTCAGACGTTTTTGTTTAAGTCTTTTTATATTATTCTTGTTGTATATATGTAATATTCCTTTTTTTATATGTTGTTGTATTCATGCTTTCCTGGGTGGGCGTATTGGGAGACTGTAAGGCTCACCCAGTGGATGTAATAAATAAATAAATAAATAAATAAATAAATTATCGGGAAAACAAATTACTTCATTCACAAAAAGTTAAGGTGTGTAAGGAAGTCGTGTTCTATTAAACTGAACCACGAAGTAATTGTCAAGGTCATTTAAATTTCTTAATTGCTTATGTATATCGTAATAACAGAAGTCGTTAAAATAAATTGGAATTCATCGATGAGTCAATAAAGCATTTATTATACCTTCTCTGGTTTGGTATTGTTCCTATAAAATGTTATTATCTTGTAGATGCAATGAATATAATATTATTGTTACTTTTTCAAATTAAATAAATGTTGAAATTATTAATTTTTGATAGGTATAGTTATTAATGTTTATCACTTTTTACAAGAAACTTAAAGATTTAGACACACTTACAATAGTTACAATTGTTTTTTCACAATTTGTGCTAGTGCACAAATTGTTTTCACTTTAAACTGAAATAACACTATATAGAGGAGTTCTGAAAGTGAATTGCTACCAAATGCCGATTTGGATAAGCTAAAAATATCGATAAAGACAAATTGTACAACACATTATTATTGATGTTAGGCAGGCGGTCGGTCGTAAAACTATAAGCCAAATCTTTTTGTAATATGCAAAAATAAAAACATATTACGCCGACCCCAAATAATAACTGAGATAAGGGTAGGAAAATGATGACACAGACACAGTAAATAATTAAAAGAAGTAGAGGTCGGTGAAAAAGTTTATTTCAAATACAAGCCACACAGTGTCTGGGTTATGGGCAACATTATCCAATCGTCATATAAACCTCGTAGTTATATAGTCCAATCCCTAGAAGGAATATTTAGCAGGAATAAAGAATACATTCTTAAAACTGCTGGCTTATATACGGTAAGTATTGAAAATAATGTAAACAACGAATATAATTCACATAATTCAGATATACAAAAAAAATAAAAACAGTTATTGTGATTGCTTTAGTTTTCTTGTTATCAATTAATCAATCAAAATATAGATTTTTTTGTATTACTATTTAACATCAGCAAATTGTTTACAGTCGGAGCAGTAGCGTAGCTAGGTAATCAAAGGCCCTAGGACAAAAAAATAAACTAATCTAAGAATACAGGCAAGTTCCTCGCAAGTTTCAAACGAAGATGTTCGAGACTTGTTGAGAAATCCCCCGTATTTTTTCAAATAAGTTGCCGTTATTAAAGTAGCGTTCCTGTAATCTAGATACTTTATATTCCGAATGTAGAAGATATTTTCATTAGTTAAATTTATAGTTTTTAAGTCAAAGTCCGAGGAGCCTTCTAAGCTTGGGGGCACAAGGGCTCGTCTAGTCCTCCGGTAGTTACGCCACTAAGTCGAAGCTAATTATTTGTTTGTTTGCATTTTCATTAAATTCTATTGAAATAGACTACAGTAGCTAATAGAAACAAATTTGGAAGTCACAAATTCCAGAAAAATTGCAAAGTCACAATTACATATATTCTTGTTATAAAATTGTGATATTGCGTTAAGTTTTGAAAAATATATTAATATCATTACATTAGGTTAAGCATTATATAGATTTCATTTGTAATTCACTTTTACATAATGTGTTTTGATTCATACGAGTACGTTAAGCGAGAGTGCCACTTCATTGTGATATTAAAGAACAGATTTCGAAAGTCCGATTTTTGTGAATTATAATAAACAGTTATTCAGTTTGTATACGTTTATAACTGCATACAATATAGATCATTAGCTCGAAGCATTGGACGATTGTGAAGATAGCGTGTATGCAATCGTCAAGAATGACTTGAAAATTTATATGTGCAGATTCTTAATCCCCTTTACAATGTTCACAGCTGAATATAGGACTCCTCCATAAGTGGCGTTTTGCCAGTAGTTGCCATTCCTCGGAGGCAGGTTGTTAATGTAGGCAAATGTAGTTAGGCTTTTGATAATATTTTAAAAGGGACGCTGCTGCTCATCTTTCGACCTTTAAGTTCCCTTAGTGACCTCTTACAACATCTACGGGAAATAAAGGGGATGGGCCATTCTATACCGGAACCGCACGGTAAATTATAATGTACATTACAATATTTTTTCTATAATATAAATGAATGAGATAAAGATACTGTGGTATTTGTTAGTAGGGTTAAAAGATTTGTTGCAGAGAATAAAAACTGGTAGTTATAGATAAACAAAAAAAAACCATTTAATTATATTATAGTACTTTTAGATTATGATTTACGAAAACTGATTTAAAAGAACAGTATAAGACCAATAGTGAAGTAAATCCTATCTATTTCGTATTTAATTTAAAGTAACTTAACATATTTTAAACTATTAACATTCTGTTGATATTCTTAATACAATAGAGGGAATTGGATTCACTCTAAAGAATTAAGATTTGTTAGATATTTGTAATAATTGACCTTGTTTTTACAAGCAAATATTATGCAGGTATTAAGCACGTTTAAGCACAAACATTTTTACCAACTTTTATAAATGTACGAAAAATTGTTAAATAATTTTTACTATTCGTAAGTGCAGTGCATTTTATTTAGCCGTAATGAAGCTGACTCTTTGTATAACATTATATAGAAAGTGAAATTATTTATGACTCGGATATTATGGAGAGATTATATTGGGTGGTCAAGCCATATTGTAATCGAAACGTAGTGAATGTTCGAGTTTCTGTGTAGACAGGGTTCATCATCATATCAGTTGTTATCTATCCACTGCTGAATATAGGTCTTCCTCAAAAACTTCTATAAGGAATAGTCCTGAGCTACCTAAATTTATGTAAGCATTATATGAGACGAGAGCAAACGAACTATATACTTACTTATATGTACGACTTATGGACATACACGTATTATATCATTATTCATCTTAAATCAAATGTCTATATATACATTACGTGTATTTTTGGATTTAATAAATATTATTATTATTATAAAAAAGTCCGTTGTCGGATCCAAGAGATATCACATTAAAATCAATAAGCGAAATTATTTACGATTTTTCTTATGATGTAAAAATGTACCTTATTCTAACAACTAAATGAATAAGTTCAATTAATTGTATTTTGTCATTGTCACGAACAATATATATGTACGTGTGTATTTTAATATGTATATGTTTATAGGGTGTATGTATTTTGAGTAAATAATATGTAATTTATATTATAGTTTGTATGTATAGTTTTATCTTACAAATAAGTTTCGAATGGCTGTTTATTTTTATTTTTAAATATAAATTATTTTTACATGTAAAAGTCCGCGGTAAGAAATCTCTTATTAAAGGTAAACTCGCTTTTTTATATAACATGTTTTTATCACTTTTTTTTATGTACGACAATTAATAATAAGGTGATCTCTTTGTAAAAAGTTAAATTTTCGAAGAGTCGGATATTATAGTGAATTTTATGTTATTGGTCAAGTGATATTTTTTTTAGTACGTAGTTAATGTACGAATAAATCACAACGGAAAACAACATTGTCCATTTGCTTATTTGTGAATGTAGAATATTTTGACATAAAGGTTATAGAAATACTACTGAAATAAAAAGTGTATTAAGTCGTCTACCATACGTTTTTGTACAGACCGCTCGTTTTGGAATAATACCTTAAGCAAATTTCCTGTACCTTTCTTTTTTATTACTCTTGTATACTTATTGCGTTATAAACCTTAACATGGTCGCTAATGGCATAATAAAACTATTTGATACAAAACAAAAGTCTATAGAAAGATGTCTCTTCAAACATACGATGTATATTATATATAAATATACTATGTTTTACTATAAGTCTTATGAATGCCCGAACTCAGTCTATTAATTTTTAACCTTAACGGAAACAATCAGGATTTTTTTCCAACTTAACTGACTGACTTTTAGAATAAGATGCTAGTTTTAATTTAACGTAACTTAAAACTACATTTCAAAAGCAGCATTGTGTACGTAATATTCTTAAAATAAATGGCGTTCAGACGAAACTCGTGCTTGTCTATTATCTCCACATTTTTTTTAGTTTCCTCAACGTTCCTTAGGCAGGTATCATTTAGGTTAAAAGTTACTTATTTACTAAAAGAATTTTTACTTCATATAACAGTTATAACGGCTAACAGTCATCTTAGATCATCTGTCAAAACATTAAAGAGAAAAATTTAAAAAATGTAATTTCTTACATTACAGATAGAGATTTACAACTAGCCATTTATCTAATCTAAGCAATTGACACGTATTTTTGCAATTTTGCGAGCATAAGTCTTTTAGTTTTATCAGTTGGAACATAATGTTTAGTCTAAATCGTAGTCTACGGGTAAAACAGTTACGAAACCTACTTACTGAATTAAACTGTAACTTTAGTAACGACATTTCAATAATTCGTGATTTTCGTCGGCCCTCGATTAAGTCCCGTAACTTATGTGTTGGCGTATAAGTATTATGAACTTAAATATATAGGTAGTATGGTTCTCATTTGCATTCACGGCATATCGTGTTGGCTATAGCTATAAATTCACATTTATGGGAATAATAAGAATACTTTAGAGGTATCAGTATCAGTAGATGAGGTAGATACTAACAGCGTTAGAATATTATGTGACGACAAACGGTGGTAATACTTAATTGAAAGTAACATGGCATTTCATTAATTAATCTATTTGATCGCTTAATGTCTTCATCGTTATAATTATCAATAGTATATTGGTATCACATGCATGGGGGCAATAGTTTAAATTGTCTAAGTGTTATTTCAAAAGGAAAAGATATTCAATTAAGATGTCGATTTTCAAACATGAGTGGATTTTGACGATACTCTTTGCAGGGGATACGCGTTGATAGGGTTTATTAGGTTAATTATTGTTAAATAAAATGTATATTTTTTAATGAACCACAACAATAATAATAATAATAAACTCTTTATTGTACACAAATGATATATATATATAAGGAGTATTTACACAAAATGTGCATATACAAAAGCACATCTTTTGTATATGCACATTCTTATCGCTAAAAGCAGTCTCTTACAGATAACCTGGCATAAATAGTAAATAAATACAGAGAGAAAGGTAGACGACACAAGTCAGACACAGTACATACAAAAAGTAACCTAATAAATTGCATATTATTCATAATATCATTCATATAAAAATAAAAATTATTACATAAATATACATATAAATAATACTACATAAACATAAATATATAAATCTACTAAATAGATCAAGGCAAATCACAAATAGTAACCAACAAGGAAAATTAGAGAGAGGTAATGAGATTTTACCTGCCTCTTGAAGGAGGCGAGAGATTGCGTTGATCTGATAGAAATAGGTAAGAAGTTCCAGAGACGGATAGCTTGGATGGAAAAAGAATAGGAATAGAATTTAGAAGAATTAATAGGAGTTACTAAACAAAGGGATCTCGCGCTGCGCAATGTACGACCCTGAGAATCGACATGAAACTGAAAGCACATTTTGAGGTAATCGGGAGTTGAAGGATGGAAAAGGATATTGTAAAGAAGAGATAGGATATGCCAGTTCCTGCGAAGGCGAATTGGAAGCCACTCGAGTTGATTGCGGAAATCAGAGATGTAGTCATATTTGCGAAGATTAAATATAAAACATATACAAATATTTTGAAGTCGCTCAAGTTTATTACGATGTATTTTACTGATTTTTTGCAGGGTTTATTATTAATACATGATGTAAATCTTCTTAGTGTTATTTTTTAATGGATTGGTCCATTTTTCTGTAAGTTTTGGAGTAGTAAACAAGCTGATAGTAGAATTGAAAATACTTATTAGTAGATTAAAATGTTTTTTAAAATACAATAATATCAAACAACGGTTACCTCTTTTCACCAGGTGAGTCGTTAGCTTGTTTGACATTTTTTTTTATAAAAAATGCAGTTTAGGTATAAAAATCAATGGACTATTAAAGCCCCCATTGAGAAAGAGCTCTTGGGCGATTCTTATCATCAAATTACACGTGATTTGAAACAATCTATTGAATTATCTATTGAATCTATTGCTATAAAACGTATGTTTACATTTTTCATAAATTAATGTACAACATCTAATTGACAGATGATGTATCAAATTAGCTAAATAAAGTAAATTTTTTTACATGGTAAACAATAATTATGCCGACATTTTTTTTGAAACCTTTGTGGTATGAAATAAACGCAACGTCAAATAAAAAATAGTCAAAGATGTGGGGGAAGCGAATTGCGAAATTAAAGTGGAGGTAGGACATTTAGCTAGAAGGTGGACAAAAACGGTGTCAGAATGGTGACCTAGGAAGCATATAGAGTGCGAATCAGATCATTAATCTAACATTAATAAAATTGATTGCATTGGCACAGAATCGTATGAACACAGGCCTATATACATAAAGGCCTATTCTCAGTGGTAAGTGGATATATAATTAAATTATTTTGTATTTTGATGTTAGGATCATCTTAAGCTATTTATTTTGGAACAACCTTCTTAGATCTATCGTTTTCGTACAAATCTAAATGCTAATTCCTGGTCCTAACAGGACCATAAAATGTTTTTAGTGATATTTTTTATCATGTCAGTAAGTGTACTTTCGTTGTATGAGTAGGTTGCAACTGCACAGAATGTGTTATGACATTTTCTATTTATTTTGGCAAAGTTTGTGTCATTTATCACATAAACATTATTTCGTTGTTTTGATTGATCAGGGAGAGTATGATAATTATTTCTTTAAATAAAGGTGAGATTGTCATTTAATTACATTAAGGCGCGTAACGCATTATTGTACAGGGTCAATATTTCGTCCGTCGTCTTATTACGGCAAATAATAGATATCACGTTGAGAAGTAATCAGTACAGGCTAGTATTACGTTCTCTCGTGACCAGGATACATCCTCGGTTAGCGGCTCGTGGTTGTATGCCATTAGTACGACCACCCGTATCTTCATTGTCGTGTTCCTTAATGTATACAGATGAACAGCGAATAGTGAACTACAGAATACATTATCTTGTCTCCATATGCAACGAAAAAAAAAAAACTAGATGTTCTTCTTTAACAGATCTATTGATTTACTAGCAGACTAGTCGTTTGTAAATATCGTGATGAATTGGGAAGTCTTCAAATAGTGTTAGCGTTTTAAATATATTTTAATAATGGGCCTCAGACGAATCAAAATAACGACAGATCTTAATTATTTTATTCATGTTTTCAAACTTTTTTCTATATATCACAGATTTCTATTGTAAAATTGCAAATGCGCCTTATTTTTGTTGTTTTACGAATATACTCCGTTGTGGAAGAAACAAAGTGATTGAATTTGATGGATTTTTAGCATGACCATCCTCATAGCCCGCTGAGTCTCTTGGCGCTTCTATGTGCTTTCTAACAGTCTCTGGAATTACAACACAGTTTTACTGAGGCAGTGTAAGACCGTGTATCAGATCTATAAATCATCACTCCCACACGTACTATCTTTTCACTTTGCGGTATTCTGGATGTGAAGATATAGCATAGTTTCCTTAATGCTATTCAATACCCAATTAAGTTACAAATAACGAAATATTTTCTTACTTGTATCTCGTTGATTTATTACATATTTACAAGAAAAAGTTTTATGGTACTTAAATTGGCCTCGTTACATTTTAATACCACAAGAGTATATAATTAATAGATAAATAACCGAAGAACTATTTTACCTGTGATTAATTTCGATTCTATTCACTATTCCATATCAGAACAGTTAGATCTTAAGCTCCCACGGGCTGCAATTCTCTCACACCAAAGAGACACGTCCGCGTTCCAGTACGATAATTATAGGTGACAATCAATCAATTTTCACTTAGACCTTGAATAGGCGCCGCAGCGTCCATCTGTGGTGAATGATAATTTTAAGGCCATTGTCAAAACTTTTAAGATTGTTTTTTTTTTTAACTTTAACTGTAATATGGCATAAAAAGAGTAACACGTACTTTACTGTATATACATAATATGGTCCAAGTGTGTACAAAATTTTCTTTATTCTTTATTGTACACAAACATAGTGCTAAAAATATTTTATTTGAAACGTAATGTATAAAGGCGAACTTATCTCTAACAAGAGATTTCTTTCAGCAAACGCTTTTATGTGAATTAAATTTTTATTGAAATTATTTTAGGCATTTAAGAATCACTGGATAAAAAACATTCAAATATGTAATCATCTAAAATAATTATAATATTCACCTTTATCTATAGACTAATGTGTAAGAAAAATATCATCGTATATTTATTATTATTATAATAATAATCAGAACAGTTTTGCATCGTAGTATTGATATATTAAAAGCTACTTTTTTGTTTTAAATTAGATTGTTTATTTAATAGTTTTTAAAGAAGAGAGTGGTATGCATGTTCTGGCAATTTTCTTCAAACATTATATTGGTTTGATGAGATTAGGATACAAAGCCTAGATACCTTTCATCAAAAAAATTTATACGTCATAAAATTTTATGCTTTTAGCTTATTTCAGGCTATAATGAAATTAAGTAGATTCTTTGAAGGTATGACTATGGAAATCTAAAAAGTGACAGCCACTTCACTGTTTCTTTGATGGGAAAAATTCTCAATCATGGGAATTAATTACTAGGTTTCAATCAATGGTGTCTGGCACAATTGCCGTGCCAACCAATTGCGCGTAGATGATAGCGAAATCATTTTTTATTATTATTAAAATTGGATTGCAAATTACATTGATAGCTGCTGGCTATGGATAGTCAATTTTTTATTCAAAACTGATTGAAAATTAGCTATCATGTACTTCCGGCCGAAACAAAACGCGTGCATTACTGATGTGTGAAGAAGTAAGTAAGGTTATGTTATTTAGTTAAGCAAGTTATTATTCCCTTTGAAAGTAAGCCAAGTTTGGGAATTCTTGCTGTATATATATGTAGCAACGCAATTCTATTACGCGCTTATTTGAAAGAAGATAACTTCTAAGAAATAGTACTCGGTAGAACGAGACAGTACTTTATGTTAGCATAATTGTAGAAAATTCCAGTGTTATGGGTGGTCATGGGGAGCGGTAGTCACTAACCATCAGATGAGCTGAGCGTTCGTTTGTCTCTTGTATTATAAGTAATACATAAATTATGTATGCTACTATCTTGTTCTTTTTAAAGGATGCGGAAGCGTAAACATATTTAGAAGTAGAATTCTTTGCTGTTTTTATAGACCTATGTTAACAGTTTTTATTATGCACGTTAAGCAAGGTATATGAATAGGTTTCATGTTTATTAACAAACGTTAATAAAAATAGACTATTTCAATTTTCAAAGCTTGAAAACATAATTTGTCTCGCCAACTAACCAAATGTGATAGATATTTTTTTATTCATTGGAACAATGTTTTTAAATTACTAATATCTACCTATGTATAGAAGCGGATATTACAAAAGCCAATTATTCAATTATCCGGTGTAAATTTCATATCCGTCATATAATAATCGAATAATCACGAGACGTTGTTTGTAATAACAGTGGCTCTAACGACAATCTACACGTGCCACTTTTTAAGGTAAAGGTCATTCATAACTTTTCTTTTGTATTTTTAACCGATTTAAAAAAAAAAGAGGACTTTATATAATATTACTGTAGATAGAGTAGTTGAATCTATTTGTATTTGTACTGAGATTTATCAAGTGACTTTCATGTTTTACTCGTAATAGTCATGGTAGATCCCTGAATAAGTCTGAAGACTAAATTTAGTTTTTTTTTTTATCAAAAAATTAAAATCTCAAATTTTTGTTTACATACTATAATT
Organism: Galleria mellonella; assembly: GCF_026898425.1. Classification (NCBI taxonomy): domain Eukaryota; kingdom Metazoa; phylum Arthropoda; class Insecta; order Lepidoptera; family Pyralidae; genus Galleria; species Galleria mellonella. Next base: position 5,796,041 of record NW_026442075.1, on the reverse strand, counting down.
TACATACCTTATATTACTAAAATGCGCTGAATATATAATAATGAAATAATGAATCTGAAATGCAGACAATTAACGTACTATTGAAATATAACATGTGTTACCATTGTTTATATTTCATGAATTTTGTGGTTTTATTATGAAATTTTTGTACACTGAGTTTTATAAATTACTATAAAAATTATTTAAAAAACATGGAATTAAACTTATTGTCACAGCAATGCTAACTTTCGAATCACACTGATCCATATCAAGCCTCTGTAGAAGAATGTAGTTTTGGCAAGAAAACACGGTAAATTTATCCAAATTTGCGTGCACAAGTATTTTAACACTTGCTAGGAAAATACTCAAAAGGAAATAGAAGTTAATAATAAAAATACAAGTTGCTATTTATTTTTGTTGTTTAAAATACAAGTTGCTATTTCCGCGACGTTGTTTACGAGATGAATATTTTATCTTTTTTTTTTAAATGAAAAATTTCCCATCGTAAAAATATTCCTAATGTTGACTCAATTTCTAAGTTCAAAATTTTATCAATATCCGTTGAGCTGTTGTTGCGTAATGTGTACACAGATACGATCTAGTTACAGTTTTGTTTTTATATTTATAGATAATAAACACATAATAGCTATAATGGAATGCGTATATTACATAATATTTTGTAAATTAAAATTTCTACTAGGCTGTCAATCACTTAAAATATTATTAAATATGAAATAATACTGTAATAATCGTTGAGTGATAGAGAAAATTTTGAAGCAAGCGGAGAAAAAGTTCAATCGTTCAATAATTTAAGGAATAAGACTTTCATATTTTAATAAAATTTCAATGTTATTTTTATATCGTGTAGAAAACTGCCAGTCTTGTATTAAATAAAAATATTTGTTAATTATTTATGATTTAAATTAAAATGTGTTAGGTTTGTGAGTTCAATCAATCGCGATGGAGAATTTCGTTGAGAATCCACCACTGTCATCAAGAAAATCACGATCATTCTGTCAAGTGTATGCGACTGAGGAAAGTATAAAAGCTGCAAGGAAAGAAATAAGTGTTCGCGATGTGTTCACATCATTACACATCTCGCCGCGCGTCATTAAGCTTAGTAAAGGTACTAATAACAACAATGTTTATGGGCTGTGTTGATAAACAAGTCGCTTTATTTTATAATCTATTTAATTGCACTATAAATTTTATCATACATTTGAAATTCGTTCAGCCATGTATTGATATGCACAAACGGGGGATTGTTTTTGTAAATAATAAAATAGCCCTTCTTATATTCTGGTGATTGATGCAATGGAAATCTGGGTTGTATTTCAATCAATAATACACCGAGGTTTATCCATTATCTATGCAGCGTTTAAGGACGACTAAAAAATAAATTGAATATTAACTTCTCACCGAATCTTGTACGGGGTAGGTAGAAAACGTATGAGAACCGAGTGCTAAAGTTCTATATATGTATCTTTTATTTCATGTACATTTATAACTCATTTTATAATTAATGATGTCAGTTCTGAAGATTCTCGATTTTTCTCTCTAATAGCATAAGGAGTATCCGATAAATACAAATTAATGTTATACTGTGTTATGGATATTATTAGATACGTTAAGAAATATTAAATTAATGAAATACTTACTCATTTTCTAAACTACCTAGATTCTATAGAAATCGCATCTAAGGACTGCCGTTGATTGTGTATACAATAATAGGTATGTGTGGGAAAATTAGAAGGCTAAGCTTTCTTTTGCTGTTCAGTAATTTCAATTCATACATTACTAGAAAGACATAAATAGTTTTCCTATGATTCTTTTCAAATTACTAACGACTAGATCAAATTATAATTCAATGAAGTAGCTGCTATTTTTATAAGTAATATTAGTATCTGACTTACAAATAATATGTAAGCCATAAACGTACCCGCAATTTACTGTAAACTAAACATGTTAGAAGAGCCGCTAGATCTTAATGGGGTAAACTGTAAACGTCGGTGCATTGACTAAATAAAATGTATGGCTGTGATCGATATCAGAGATAACGACATATAAGGTGTTGTAGTGAACACGTGCTTCGCTTTGTACTGTTAGCAGCTCTTATTTGCGTAATACATATTATCCGAGCGGATAATCATCTTATTGGATGTTGCTTTTGCATAGATTTTTTTGCTTCATATAGTTGTGTGAAGCACACGTGACACGGGTGTGTTCGCCGTTTATTCTCGAAATAGAATAAACCACCCCTTCCTTTCCCGTGGGTGTCGTAAGAGGTGAATGAGGGAACTTAACGGGATGGACAGCAGTGTCTCTCTTAAAACATCATCAAAGCCTAAATACGGTTCCTAACCCGTCTGCCAAGCTTGGTAACCACAGGCAAAACCCCCTCTTATGGAAAAGGAATGTTTAGCAGTGGACAGCCAACGACTGATACGATGATGATGATATAGTTGTGCGGAAAAAGGGAATTTCTTATAAATTCCATTTTAGCTATAAGACGGACATCCATTTAAACAAAAGTGATATCCCGGATTAAGGAATAATCAGATATATATATTTTTTTTTATTAACATTACGTTTTAAAATTAAACATTTATTGCTGGCAATAAATAACTTTTGGTTGGCAAGAGTGCAAAATATTTTGGGTATCATATTTATAATATTTTTTTTTTAATTTAACCGATTTCAATAAAAGAAGTAACAAGTGAAAAATATACTGATATTAGACTTTTGATATACAAAATTTAAAATCTATTTGAAGTCGGTGCCATTTTAAGGGTTATATTATTGCTTATAGATTTGTACAATGTAGTGTATATTTGTTTAAGGGTTGATCTTTAACCTTTTACAAAAATATTTAAATATTTCTTTGAGAATTATGTTTTTTTATTAATTTAAGCTTTATATATCATAATTATTGTTCTCCTTCTCTTTAGGCTGTTGCTTTTATTGCCGTGGTTTTCCCGAGAGACTACAGCATGGGGTTCTTCAAAAGGGGGTAAAGAGGTTTCTTCAGGGTCGGCGTACGCGCGCGTAATACCTCTGGTATTGCAAGCGTTCATAGGCTACAGTAACCGCTTACCATCAGGTGGGCCGTATGCTTGTTTGCCACCACAGTGGTATAAAAAAAAAGGCTTGGCACCGACTTCTACTGATAAATTAAACCTTTAAATTATAAGTCTAATATCAGTTTATTTTTCTATTTTTCCTTTTTTAGATCTTATTGCACCTTTTTTTATTTGGTTTAATTAAAAAAAAAATCCTTTTTAGTAAAAAACTACTTCATATAATACAATCAAACTGTCATTATTTCATAGCAGAATTGTAATTGAATTTACAAATAAATTAACTTTAGTATGAATTTTAGTTTTTTTTTAACTTTTTATTTTTTTGTTTATAGTGATAATACTACTCTAACTCTCGTTAACAGGATATCATCAAATCATACTGTATGTACTTTCTTAACTGATACAGAGTTCTATGGCTTCCATCATCACCTCATCAGTCAGAAATGAAGACTCCTAGACGCAATCACTCAAATAACTTGAAAGAGTCTAAGAAACGACAATTAATTTTTAACAACACGAACATGTCACTACAATAGTTATGTCTGAATCATACAAAAGCAACAACAAGCCAATTTCACGTTAAAATACAAGTAAAAATAATGATCGCGAACTTTCTATCTAGTAAACAGTACGTTTGAAGTTATAAAAGCTAAATATATTCCCCATTAGTTTTACCCACTGACATAGAAATGGGTTTCGTTGAATAGCGATAATTGATTGAAGCAAAGAGCAAGTCGACACATGGCTGTCGCTCACTACAGCGGCGAAGACAAAATATTTCTAGACGTTAAACTAGGCTTACGAATACTAAAAACATTGTATTAAAGACAGTGAAAAAAAGTACAAATATTTTAAATATTATTAGATAATTCACAGAGTTACAAAATAAATTTTTATTATTAAATTTAATAAAAATAAATTTTTATTATTTGTGAACATATAGAATGGCGGAATTTAAAGTGAAACAGATATATGTTACTTTTTTGCAATAGGGAGGCAAACGAGCATGAAGATTGCTTAAAACTAAGTGATCTCTGAAGTCCATAAACATTAGTGATACCGAAGCGCTGTCAAATTTTTGAGATAAGGTATAAGGTTCTATTTAGTCTTCAATTTGTTCATTTTCAGTATTTAATGGGTAACACAGCTTACAAGACAACTAAACGTGCCACTACTAAAATAAGTTACAATAATGTTAGAAAATTTATTTATTAATAGTATTTCTTTTTCCGCACTAGACCCTTTCGAAAATACTACTTGTACTCCGAATTAATATATATAACACAAAATATACTATTATGCCTATAGCCTACTCACAGGTGGCCATCTTTATGACGGAAACGCAAGATGCTTGGCGATGGCGACGATGTAGACACTAAAGGACGTATTAAATGTTCCTTTGGCAAAATTATGCTTATCGTGTCTACCTCATTACTGCTAAATTTTATTATCTGGCCATTCTTTTCAGGATAAATTCCCGAAAAGAATGATCTCGTGATGCGTATGAAACGTGAGTGTATTATCAAATCGCCTATCATTGTTGTGGATGTAGGCCTTACAGTCACACGCCACAGCCGACCCAGCTTTCAATCCGATTGTCTTTTAAATCACTCGGCCATTTTCCACTTTGCTCAACTACGATTGAAAAAGAAATATCCACTCTTTGTCATTTTATTAGTGATTACGAAGGACGGATTATTAATACTTGAATTTCGTATTTTCAATTTCATTACATTAGATACAGAAATGTATATTACCTACATATATATTGACAGAAGGGTACCTTAATATGTAGCATAATTCTTCACTCTCGTCAAAGTGGTGGTGGGCGATGTGTGATTACTTTTTTCTGCCACCAATGTTCAAAGGAATCTAATATATAGATATTGGATCTGTATCCATATGTTTTTTTAATGGATGATAATGAAATGGCAGATCCACCCGCGCTAACGTTATTCGCAGGCAGGGCACCAGTGAGGGATGACAAGTAAGAATGAAAAGGCAGATCAGTTAGCTCATCATGATGAATATACCAGAAGAAAACTTTGTACAAAAGTCGTTTGCTTGGGCATCTATGTCTCATTCGTAATTCAATCGTGAAGCAGTTGTGTTTGCATGACTGTGTTTCGATTTGAAGGGTGGGATATGGCAGTGAATTTATAGAATACAGAGAAATAACACCTGAGTCCTCAGAAGTGGCAACGCATGGGGGGTATCATGGGCGAAACAGTATACTTTGTTATGTCCATGGTATTTCTCATGTCTATAGGCGACGGTTACCACTTTCCATCAATTGGACGAGCAGGTGTTTGCCATTCTAAGTTGCATAAAAAAACCTGGGATTCAGCACGGTGGTTTCCAGGGGGGGGGACGTATCATATTACCCATGCCCAATATTAATGCTCAGATTATAAATTACTTTCTTTTATAATATACTACCTATCACACAGTCAGGGAAACTGGTCCAATTTAAATGCGAAATCAGCCTCCATATATGGAGGTGGGCGATACACTACAGAATAAAAATTTCAGTCAAATATTTATTTAAAAATATCCGAGTGACAATAACAACAGTTTATAGAAACTTTTCACTTACTTTTATTTTGTATTACAGATCATGTTCCGGATTCAAGTGGATTCGCGTTACGCTGCGTGCATAAATATTGTAGATACTTTATGACAGGGTTGTCTGTACGCAATGATCAACATTACGTAGTGATTCACATATTAAACTTTCGTTCATCGTTTCTTGTTCGATTATATGTAGGTAATTTTCTATTATTTATTTTCATACGGGTGATTTTTTCAAATTATGTATAGTCTTAATTCTACTTAAACAAGAGCCTTAGTCACGGCAACTATTTGCTAGTCATATACCTAATTATATTAGAACGTTGAGTATCTATAAATTATTATTTGACTTACTTTTTTACTTGTCGCTTTAAAAATCATAGAGTACTGCAACTGATTGCAATTTTTGTATTGTATCCATTCACATTTTTATTAATTTGTAAACCCAACCTTTAATTGAAAAAAGCAACATTTGAGTTTTCTGGCCGGTCTTCTTAGCTGAAATTACATTCCCAACTGAGCGGTAGAATCATAAAAAATCACTATTCAAAAATGCTTATAATTAAGTTTATTAAAAAAATATTTATACTAGATAATTTTGAATTTCTTTATTAAAATGTAACATTCATGTTATATTTTATAATAAAATTCATGATTCATAAAACGCAATTTATTATCCAAATGCAAATGCATAAAATGCAAATGAAAGGTTATTAGTTTATTAAAGACGGATGTTTACACTGTAATGCCAGCCCTATCGTCAAGGTTATGGTGGCCGCGGCGTTCAGTGGCACTAAAGTGTCCGGAGAAAACGACGAATTCCGTTAACCACCGTAAGTGGCGCGACCGTCGAGATAAGTCACAAACTGGTCAGTCACTGATAACTTGATGAAAGTGTTGATGACCAGACATATCAATTAAAAATTATGTACCTCAATTTAAAAAATTAAGGGCAACATTAATTAAGCGTAGATATACCAATTTTGTTTTTTATAACAATTTGTAAGTAATAATTATAGTCTATTCTATTCAATGGAGTTAATGAAAGGTAAACAAGTTTTGTTGAATTTATAACAGAAATATCTTTAAATGAGATTAGTTACAGATCGCAACATTTAATCAATTGATCAATTTTTAATTTGTATTAATATTGAACATCAGCAAAGTATCTTATAGTAGGGTAAATTATCCATTTGTTTACATTGTAATTTAGTTTATTTAAACAAAAAAATAGATTAAGTAAACAAATGAATATTGAAATGCAAAAAATTGTCTTTTGTATATTATTATTATATGTGGGTAACAACTAAGAATTTGATTTGTTTAATGAAACGGTCACCGCAGTCCTTAAATATTTACAAAATCCGCTCACCGTCAACCATTTTAATAGGAGGAAATTGTGTCACAAAATTTATTGAAGGAAGCATTCAATATTCAAATAATTTTAAAATTATATAAGACAAAGTCAAGTTTTATGGATCTGATTATTCTGTGAGGTTTTCGGAGAATGTGATCAATTAAAAATTTTAAAGTATGGAACTAAAATAATATCGTCCAATAAATAAGTAAAAAAAAAAATAGAATAAAAATAATATTCCTTTTCCTATTGGAAATAAATAGAATTTTTACTGTATTTAATTAAAATGTTAATAATTTTGTTATATAATTTATAAATTAATCCATTACCCGTTCACAATAAGATCTTGTGTAAATCTAGCGGATTCTAGGATGCCGGAATGATGCACTATCCGTTAAATCACATGTAATGATGTCATATACCTACGTACCATAGATGCGTTAATTAACAAGTAAATAGTCGTAGTAGTTTGACAGTTTCACGCTAGTTTGCAGCAACATATGACGGAGATTTATCAACTAATTACTACCAATAAAACAAGTACTGATATAGATTTGTCTAATTAGTCAGTTAGTTAGATCAATCTGGAAAATGTTCTCATTGCATGTATTAAGTTCAACTAAGAGATAGTAAAATTTTAGTGTAGAAGGTAATAGTTATAAGAATTAATGATTTATGATTTTGTTGTTCAGAAGAAAGAAAAAACCACTGACTTCAACCGTGACAAAGCTAGTTATTTTGATTTCAAAGCTAAACTGCTGAATCGAGTTTGATTGAAAATCCAAGGACGCTAAGCTGACAGTATAGTCTTTCAAATAAAGAAAGAATTTTCCTCATCGATTAATGGATGACGGAGTTATGAGGTAACAAACATAAAAAATATAATCGAATTCAAAACCTTCTTTATTGAAGTCGGTTGGTAAAATTACAGAAAACTGTATATGTAAGTAAACGTATTGAACAAGTAACGGTTAGTGAAAAGAGATAAAGTTTACCGTATATAATAATTAAAAAAAATACGATGGAAAAATCATAAGAGCTACGAGTACTTATTTTTTGTTATACATATCTTCATTGCCTAGATACAAACACAATCATAAATATCAAGGACTACGAAATTAAAATATTCATAAGGATAATCCAAGTTTCAGTGTGAAAGTATTGGAGTGATTATTTGAACAGAAAAAAAATATAGCATGTGAAGCTGCAGTAATATTAATCTATGAACACGCGTCAATTCTATGTTTTGCTAAAGTAACTGGCTTAAAATATTAAATAATTTCATTATCATATCTAGGTATTTAATATCAATTTAATGTTAAGGTTTTAAAAACATCAAGAAAAAAGTCGTCGATTTATGAATGAAGAAGTCGTGGATTATAATCGATATTCATTGGTAGGTCTATAATTATAATGAATTTTAAGTTACGAGCTTGAATAATTCCATAAATGAGTATTATTTACCAAATCTATTTTATGCTCAATTTTCTTAATTTTACATGACACAATAAAGCATATCGTTAACGTTTAAGTAGCATAACCAATACCCATTAGACATACACACAAACACAAATCTCTTCACTATCCATTATTACACAGCAAATTGCGCATAGAAGTTTAATATGTAGATAGGTTCTTGAAGTCCCTGAGGTATTCATTAAAAAAAGGTTTTTTGAGAAATATATGCGCTTTAATATTACATACATTAGATATGTCAAAACAATATAAATAATTTTTTTCTAATTCAATTTGTAACTTGTTATTAATTTTACATTACAAAATCAACGTTCTTAAATGATCGTGGGCATAAAACAAATGCGCTCTCACGCAATTAACGCAACATTTAGTAAACAATGTAGCAAATCATCAGGTTAATAAGAGCTAAATCCATTTATTCTGTTGATGACAGCTACTATGTACCTGTTGTACTTGTTATGTGTGAAACAAACATGGAACGAGCACTGTTGCGTGTATAATGGATTATATCCAAATAGTGGGATGAAAAAAGAGATAATACAGGCTGTCGGTCTACAATTAAAGCACCACATTAAAGGTAATTTAATTTTAAAGTAGAAAGTAAGATTGAATGAGTACCTTTGTTTCACTAGTGTTTCTGGCGCCATGCAGCTACTCTTGCATGGCTGTTTCGGTTTAAATGGTGGTATATGACATTAAAATTATTGGATACGGAGGGATATAGTGTATTTTATTGGGGTTCATGGTGACGATTACCACTTTCTACTAGATATGCCATCGCCATCAGCTTGTTTAATAATAAATGATAAGAATTATTAATTTAATTATTTGTGGTTATTTTTTGTTTGTATGTTGGTTAATGAAACACAATAAAACGGCTAAATAAATTTATTAATGTATTTCATTTATAAAAACGATTTGAATTTATTTCGTAATTCGATACTATCTGATTACGAGTTATCAAAACTATTACATTATAAACTAGACAAACGTTATTCTAATAATGGAAAGGTTTGTATGAGAAAAGCAAAATGGATTTTTCTCTTCATAAGAACTTTCTCGGACATCAAAAAATTGGACATAAAGGTTTAAACATTTTTAATTTTTGTGCTTAGGAATATCATTTGTGGGTGTTGTAAGAGACGACTATGAGATCTTAATAGTCGACGGATGGACAGCAGCGTCCTTCTTAAAACATCAACCAGAGGGAGACCTTGTACAAAAGTCGATTGCTTGGGTACCTCTGTCCCATTCGTATGTCAACCGTGAAGCAGTTGTTAGCATGGCTGTGTTTCAGTTTGAAGGGTGAGATATGGCGTGAATTTACTGGGTACAGAGGAATAACACCTGAGTCCTCAGGAATAGCAACGCATGGGGGGTATTATGGGCGAAACAGTATACTCTGTTATGACCATGGTACTGCTTATGTCTATAGGCGACGGTTACCACTTTACATCAGGTGGGCCGTCAGCTTGTTTGCCATTCTAAGTTGTATAAAAAAAAAAAATCAAATACTAATTGCGGTTGCACACTCACCTGCCTAGCATGGCAACTACTGGTAAAACTTCCTAAGAAGTGGTCTATGTTCAATAGTGGGTAGTTAACAGCTGTATCATCATCATCAACACATTTAGCGGTTTATTTTTATTTATATAAATATATAGGAACTTTTATATTGGATTGATGAGGGCGAAGCCACGGGTTACAGCTAGTTCACTATACAAATTGGTTAGAATCAATAATCCAAAACTGTGAAAGTGGAAACAATGCAGATGTCTGTTAATGATTGTTTCAAACAATCTAAACAATGTCTTCTTTAAACACGAATTCGAAACAGTGCGAAAATTTAGTGGTTGGTTGGTTAAGTTGGCCGAGAGGTCGCCGATTGAAACCTATTCTATAATTTACCAATTGGACTATTACAGTACATTCTAGACTATTCTTAGAGGTATAAAAATTATAGCTTGTTTCAACAGAACTTAATGATACTATAGTAGTATAAAAAAAGTTTTCTTTTTTTTATACTACTATAGTAGCAAACACGAATTAAATACGAGTACGGCCCGCCTGATGGTAAACGGGGACTTATTGCAGCCTTTTTCGAAACCTCGGCAGAGGTCTTAGTTGAAATTATCACAGAAACAGCCTTTAAATGAAATTAATAAAAACTTTTTTTAATTCACCGATTAGTTTGAATTTTTTACAGTAATTTTTTTTTATAACACAGGGGACAAACGAGCATGCGGCTCACCTTATGGTTACTGACTATTGCCGCCCATGATCATCCGCAACACCAGAGGCATAATATGCTCTTTTTTTGAAGATTATGATGTATTACAGTTAAGCTATATGTTACACGATTATGTCGTCATTTCTGAACTGATTTTAATGTTTCTTTTTACTTTCAAGAGTTTACGCATGTGTTACTATTGTGATATTTGTAGCTGTTTTTTTTATTTGTGGAGCTAAATGGCAGTCGGAGATTGATGGCTAATATGGAATATTGTGACTCTGGTATTAATGATCAATTTCCGAGTGTTAGTAGTCACAATCATGCTAACGGTAGCGGAATTAAACAAAATACTTATAATCAAGTAATCAGTATTACTATATCTTTATCGCAATTAGTTAATCTTTTTTAAAAAAAAAAGTTAATTAGTTATTAGTATTGAATTGAAGTTAAGTCCATTTTTAGATATTTATTTTTACAATAATAATATTATTTTTATCAGTGTGAAGAAAACAATGCGTACTATATTTATTATTGGGATTTCCGTTCAATTGTTTGTCTAATAAAATAGTAATTTGGTCCCGTCTTCTGTATGTTTTCTAAAGTGCATATTCATGTTCGTACGATTAGTATTAGCAGTTAGTAAATATAAATATAGGTATAGATTAAATGGAGCGTACAATACGGTTCACAACATTACACGGTTTGTGGTCATTTTCGATACTTCACAAATTTCAGGCGACAAACGTGCATGGACATAGACACGATCCGATTACCGTCTATGATTGAATAACGGAACATGCTACAAACAACCACAGGGCAAATATGAAATGAAAAATTGCATGGAAATTTAAATAAATGCACTTAGTTACAATCAGACGTGATACGTGCTGTAACGGGATTCAGATTAACTCTAATAAAGATAACTGGATTATTTATATATTTTCCAAAGAGTATTAATATGGAAATGACACCTACATAAAATGTATTAGCATAAATTAATACGATACGAGGAAATAAGAATTTTCTCTTTCGTCTTATCTATCTAATATTATTATCAAATAATGTAACATAAATTTTAATAATTTAAATGTTTATAAATATAATTTATCAAATAGTGCATGCGGGAGATATTTGCACAATCTGCATTTGCATCGCACCTCGTAGGGCGGATGAAGTAGGTGAGCAGTAGCGCGTCGTTCTGCGCTCGCGCAGTCCCGCTTGTAACGTTGCTGCGGCCGCACGCGCTAGCCGCGCCATGAATCGTCCAGTGCTCATAGTCTTCGCGCTCGCCGCCCTCGCAATCGCTGTTGCTGCCGATCCACCGCGACCTCGGCTCATAGATTTCAATCCCTTTGCCTGGCTACCCACCAATCGCAATGGATCCCCATCTATTATGGACTATTTCTTTCCTCCATCCCGTACCCCTAAACAATCCAGCCTTGATCCGCCCGCAGACCGAACACCGCCCCAAATCCACATAACCCAAACTACCCAGGATAACACACCTGCTCCGACCACAACTGAAGAACGTTCTACAACACTTGCGAGGAAAGTTTCCAGTAAAACTAAAGCTACTATTGCCTCGACCGCGACAATACCGCCTAAAACGAAAAAACCTTCTCGCAAACCTACAACGGTTGATACGACAATAGAAACGAAAATTCCACAAACGACCAAAGTACAAACACCAGCGTCAACAACAAAAGTAACTACTGTGCCTCCAACAAATCGACCCACCAAACATTATACGATACGGCCAACTGTTCGCACAACAGAGACACCGACAATTCAAGATACGGAGACGACCAACAGTGATAGCACAGAGACGGTATCCGTGTTCGATACCGCTGGAACGATGACGGTAGATACTAAGGAAACGGTGCCTACGTTGAGTACGGCTGAAGAGTCGAGGTCCACGGATGCCGGCACTGCCAGCACCGTGCCTGTGGAATCCACTACCCCGACGGACAGTACGGCGGCGGAACCCGCCGACAGCCGGGAAGGTTACCTGCCACTGCGCGACAAACCACAGCAGACTCATGTCAAAATCAACGAACAGACTAAGAAAGAGGTCAGTGATTTAATACTAATACTATCTTAAGCGTCGTTTTTCTAAATCGGTTACAGTCTAATAGCCGCAACTTTCCTGTCTTCTATTACCGTATTTTCTCGGCGATTTGAGATTTCTTCTTTTGTACTATTGACCGCATGTAAGTCGTGCGCCCACGATACAATAGGCGTGAGCGTAAGAGCTTTTCCGATATCGCGAATTGTGGACATGTAATCATGCGCGCATAATTTTCCGTTAATGAGACGTTAGAAAGGTTACCCGTGCATACATTAACGTAAATGGATATTCCCACATTAAATACATATGCATTATTTATAACCAACTTAATTAAATAGGCTCTAGTTAAAAAAGTTTATATGTTCCGCTTAGTGATCGTCGGAAAATATTAATACATTAGTCGTGGTTACAATTAATTGAAGGCACATGATACATGCCAATATTTAATATAATAAAAGTAGTTGGTAAAAAAAAAATATATTAGATTAAAAACTTTTACTTTAAATTTTTAGAAATTCGCTGGAATTATATATTCATACGATTGATTACATTTCGTTATTGTACTTTGAGTAAATTGTTATTAATTTTATAGACATTATTTAGATATGAAACTGTATATATACAATATTAAAGAAGTAATTCATCAGATTATATTGTATTTGTACTAAGCTACTGAAGTGACTTTAAATAACGAAGCGGTTTTTGAAAGCAATTTCAATATTAAACTACTCATTCAAATAAATCACTGCAAAATTTATGATACTGGTGACTTAACTTTTGGTGGAATTTTGATTTCAATAGTACCTATTGTATACACATAATCATACCTATTGTTTCCGCAATCTTTAAAATAGCATTCATATGACTCTCTGAGATGGCTGTAATTGAAATTCCAAATCTGTAAGTTATAATGGTTTTTATACTTTACAAGGAGTAGAAATAATGATTAATTTATATTCTATTTTTGTTAAAAAAAGTATGATAATTTTATTATTATGAAAACATTGAGATCGTTGATCAAAATTTTCATAAAGCTCTATAAAAGTACATTTTTATTATATTCAAAAGAATATTAATTATTAGTTAATTAAGACAAAATCTTCGACATAATTCTAGTGGATATAATTCCATTATTTTAAATACGCCTCTGATAGGAAAAAAATTTCAATGGATTGTCATGTCGATTTTGATCATTCTTTTTGCAATCACCATGATTCATTTTTCATAATTACTTATAGACATACAATAGCGAATTTTAATTTTAAAAACAATATGTCTACAAAACATAATGCCAGCTAGTGTATTTCATTTGTATTAAAATATGAATAAGGACGGTGAGATTACTAGTCAATGTTAATTTTGTCACGTTTGAAACCGCTGCTTTTTTGCGGAACAATATGTACTCGTTTTTACTTTACCATAAAGTAATTATGAATGTTCATAAATTTTTTGACTGACGACACAAAAGTTTCTTTAACCATGAAGTTCGGGGTACAAAAAATACATTAGACCTACAAGGCGGCACTTTCCTATCATTAACAGAATTGTGGTCGCCACAGCGGCGGATGTCCGTAAATTTTTTTGAGAAACAAATTTACCTTGGTTAGAGGGGAACCTATTCACAAACTAGACTTTCACTCTTATACAGTCAATCTATCATACGTAATGAACGAGTATTTCTAAAGACGTATGGCCTTTTGTTGTGGTATTAGCTTTGTCACTAATTGGTTTTAAAAATTCATAGATACTCGTAGATACAGATTAAATTATTTTGGGATTATATCAATTATTTATTATTTTGTATATAGAGACATCTAGATCAATATATAAATGTTTCGAGTTTTTAGGATTTTTGGGGAAAAGGATAAATAACGAAGTCTAGAAGCTGCGTAATTTGGTCTATCAATTTGTAGTTCCTATGTGTTGATATACAAATTTACTGGCCAAATTGTAATAAAATTTCATCTTGATAATTTCAAGATGCAATTTTATTACTCTTGTTATAATAACAATCCCACAGAGTTGCTTTGTATATGGAGTTTTCTTCCAGGAATATTGCAAACTATCTTTTTGTCAGCTACTTCGTACGCGTGATTTCAAAAAGTACGAAAACAAAAAGAAGACTACTTCTATTAAAATGAAACGTACACTAGACATTCGGATCAGTTACTCATCAGTTAGTCTTTAGTTAGATCTTTAGGAACACGACTGTAAAAACCACACCCACTTTGATGCAATAGTCTTTGCGTGGAGCCGGATTAACATACAAACAGACAGATAAAATGTTAATGTTATAATAGTATATATAGTATAGATTAAAAAGTATATTAAAATAAGATTAAATTGTAAATTAGACCGGCACTATTGCATCGGTTGATATAACGGATTTCACCAGTTCGGTAAGGTCTACTTCTAGTTATGTCCCTTTCGTTCGTGTTCATTGCTTTTTATTCGCGTGATAAGATGTTACCGTAAGGGTCGCATAAGTGATGCAACTTACCGGTTGTCATTAATCTTCTCATTTACATTAGAGACCTGCACAGATGAGACGGTTCTTGAGATAATTTTAGCGCGAACTTTACTAGTGCCGTAAGGTTTACTTCTAGTTATAACTTGTACTCGCGTTTACTTTTTATGTCGTGTGATAAGATGTTACTGTAAATGTTACGTAAATTATGTAAGTGCTAGTTACTCCACACGACGGGCATTCCTTTGGGTATCTTTTTTATTGATTATAATGCAATGGTAACCTATTGGTATACGTTGGCGGAGCACCAGTGAGGGATGATGATAGGCTAAGTGAAAGCAGGTTAGTTAGCTTATCGTGAAAAATTTATCAAAAAAGAACCATTATGGTTTTCAGGGGGACTGCATGTAGATCGACCTGATAGAATATATCGTAAGTAATGGGGTCGATAATCCTCATTAATAACAAATTCTCCCACTCCCTTGTATCTTTTAGTACGGTTTATGCTATTTCGATCAGATTTTCTTCTAGTTAAACCTCTTCCATTTTTATTTGTTTTTTATATCACAGGATAAGATATTATTGGTAAGATAAGTATAATTAATCTAGCATATTGGATATTACCATTAATAATGCCTTATTTATATATTAAAGGCCTGTGTGGACTTAGGACAATTTTAGCACGTGTTTTAATATTCTAATTAGGGGTATTTGAAGTTAAGGTTTCTTATGGCGACAGTCTATAGGGAAGACTTACGTTCAGAAAGGAGCAATAGAGATACGCCATTTATCATTGACTTTTTATTAGCTCTCTCGAGTGATATCTTATATTTAAGTTACGTTTATCAGCCGTTAACTGTCCACTGTTAAACACATGCCTTTCTGGCAACCGCAGTTAGGCTTTGGCGACGTTTTAAGAGGGACGCTACTGCCCATCCCTCTATTATTAAGTTTCCTTAGTCGCCTTGAATGGGTATCGTAATGCAATTCTAGTTATTCTAACTTGTTGGAAAAATCTCCGCAGACTGTCCTCTATATATGCAGACCCTAATGTTCAAAATGTTTCCAACTAAAACATGATACAAAACTATGTCGTACTGAGACATAATGACATGTTTTGATTTATTACAACATTGAGGCGGCGAAAGGTAATATTCATATGCACATGTCGGACACTCTTCATAATACGAAACAAAGACCTGGGATATGGTATTAATTACCAATGATTTATGGTTGCTTACTACGACACACCGTTGTCAATAAGGCCGTAAATCTATGAGATGTCATTTTCAAGTAATTTTGTAATATATCGGAAATTCTGTAAAAGGTAAAACGAATTAAATATTTATATCTATGGTGATATTTTATTCCCCTTTTTCAACTATACTTTAAATTATTTGGTGAATCTACAGTTATACCTTGAAAATAAGACGTTATATTGCGACACTTGTAATTAGTTTTCTTGACAATAAACGAAACAATGTACATCAAAATAAAAAGTGAAACGAATTAATGTAATTTGCTAAAGAATAAAACGTTATTTGCGAGCAATTCCAAGAACAGTCGTACAATTTCCTTATTCACCAACAGCTTAAGTAGAATCGTGATGAAGATGAAATAAAAGCAAATGTTCTTACCGATCTAGATCCATTGTCATTATCGTGTTAATTTGAAACAAAACGTAACCAAATAGACTTCACTTTCGCAAGACAAGGTAAATATCTTGTAGTTACTAATCGTTTCTAATTAATCAGTACGCATTACTGATAGAAAGTCGATAGTCGGATCTATCGGATGGTCCAAAGAGAAAGGGACGTAGTACTGGGACCGCAGAAGTAGGCTGCCAGTAAACGGAATTGCAACAATGGCCGTTCGTTGGGAAGTCTGCGAATGTTTATTAATGAGATAGAAATTGGAATTCTAATATCCTGATTTAGAAACTGGATATCCTGTGGTATTTAGGATATTCAACAGATAAGAGGATAATTGAATTAATTATCTGTTTGATATCGCACTGAATATTTATTGCGGAAGTAGGATAAATTCTTAAAATGTTATTAGGATTATGTTATAATGCTTATTATACGTGTAATGTACAGTGAAATGTAACAATATACTTGTTTTAATAAAATAATAGGAATCTCCCGTAAAATTACTGTAACAAAGTACGATTGTCCGTGCAAGTGTAAGTTTTTCTTTTTTTAATATTAGTTTGGTTCACCTATTACGAATGACTAACTTCAAAATTAAAATGTTTATAAAAAAACATGTAAATGATAACAAAAAATATATTTTTATCAAAAATAATCCGTAAGAAATTTTTAAAAACTTACATGTGGAACTAAGTATGGGTGTAAAACATGGACAATGACGCAAAAGGAAAGAAAGATGCTCGAGGCATTCGAAATGTGGATATAGAGGAGAATGGTAAAGATAAGCTGGGCAGAAAAAGTAACAAATGAAGAACTCTTGGAAAGGGTAAACGAGAAAAGTATATTAATAAAAACAACAGAGAATAGAAGAGGCAAAATGCTGGGCCACCTTGTACGACATGACGACTTTTAAAAAGCATAGTAGAAGGGAAAATAGAGGGCAAAAGAGTAAGAGAAAGACCGAGGAATAACTATATGGGACAGATAAAGGAAACACAGGAATGGCAACGCATGGGGCGTATCATGGGCGAAACAGTATATATACTCTGTTATGTCCACTGTACTACTCATATCTATAGGCAACGATTACCACTTTCCATCAGGTGGGCCGTCAACTTATTTGCCATTCTAAGTTGCATATAAAAACACTAGGTGTCATGTCGTATAGTGAGGTTAAAGATAGAGCCGGGATAGAAATGGTTAATAAAAATTTATTAATTAGTTACACCGACAAGAAGAAACTTTTAAATGAAGAAAGAGAAAACTTATAAATTAGGTACTTTGTGACTGCACCACATATATTCAGTTTAATTAAACTTTAATTAAAGTGTGTCTTTAATGACCTTACTAATTTTTTTATGTGTACATATGACAATCATGTTCTCTAATATTTTATTTTCATAAAATAAAAGTAGTTCGTTTTAAATGACAAAAACAGGCATGTTTTATTTAAAATTTACAGTACTTATTGCATTGTTGCTAACCGATTTTTAGTTTTCACTATATAATAATACGTATTGTGTAGTTTTATTTCTTTTATTGCATAAGAGAATCAGTTTTTTGCTACAATTTCTTTTCAATCGATTACGAGAATAGTGTGCATTGTACTTTCATTGGTCGCTATATTATTAAATAATAAATTATATAAGAATTTATTCTATTTTAGTTCAAACATTAGGATAGATTGTTATAAATTTACAAGTAAAATAGATTGGAACAAAGGTATAATATTTAAAATAAAGTTACAACTGTTTACGTCGATTTTACTCACGTTTTTATCTTCGGGGTTGTTTAATTATTTTCGGACTCGATAACAGCCTCATTAATGGCCACATTATAAGTGAATAAGGGCTTCGATTTTGAAACTAGTGAGAAATCCTTAAAGATATGGAAGCGCAATAAAGGCGATGAAAATAATTGTAATTTAATAACACACAAATATTATATGCTATTAATCTTAAATATTCAATCAGCTTAACATTTATAAACAGTAAATTTTTACATTTAACAAATTTAATTTTTACAATAGTTATTTAGTTTAGTTACAAATCGTAACGAGGCTAAAATGGAAGATCTATTACGCTTTTAAACTTTATAGTTAAAATGAAAAGTAGTATTTATTATTATTAGTGTCGATGTAACAAACTGAGTGTAAATGATTTTCGGATTCATTCGACGATAACGTCATATCGTGCGTGTCACGAAATTGGAACATTAAAAGCGTCTTTATACAATTGAATACATCTTGTTTCCGTATTATAAAGCGACAATAAAACAATGCCGTCTCATGCTACAATTAGTTGCAAAAGTGCCCTTTGCGTGTTATCATACCACTTAATTTCTATGATCATATCATAAAAAAATTTGTACTCTGAGTTCTATAATATTTAGTACAGATATCAATTACGCAATGGTTTAATACATGCCAATGCTTTGGTAATGCAAAACATGTTCTGTGACTGAATTTTAGAGATGAAATATCGAATTAGAAACACAGGAAACATATAGCGAAAGTTCGCTTAATCCTGGTATCACATGCAAACAGTGATTTTCCGTTCAGTCTATTTATAGTTAATTAAACAATGGTAAATAGTAACAGCTTTCGTCTAGGTTTAGTTAGCACAAACTGTGCTATTCTCGTTAGTATAATAGAAATTAGAATAAACAAAGAACAGTCACTGAATAAAGTATAGTGGATAATAAAAATAAAGATGTTTCAGAAAGGGAATTGTTTATGAGCCAAACGCTAAATGCTTTTCGTGAGTGGTATATTATTCACGCGGGCTGAGCCTCGGACGAGGGCGGGCGAGTTCTGTGAATATTTTGTAGGCATATTAAATAACTACATAGCTATATCCGCGGCTTTGTCCACGTGAATTAGAATAAAAAGTATAAACAAATAAATACGACCAGACAGTAAGGGTAGGTTATATATAGCAAGTAAATATATATCTATATGTTTTGGTTACAATATCTATATACTGGTTCAAAAACGAATATGTTAAAACTCTGTTGTCCTAAAAATAATATTGGATAAAAGACTTTCAACATATTGGAAAATAGATAATCGACCGATATGTGCGATACCGATATGTGTGATGACCTTTTTTGCTCCATCAATGTCCAGAAGAACTTTTGTAATCGGATCGGTATCCATATTACCCATGCCCAGTAGACAGACACACAATGCCATCAAATTAAGCAGAGCTTGTACTATGGTTAGTAGACAATTACTAATTACTTAAATACTTTTTATTAATTACAATAAATAGCCAGAACAATACAAATTCAGTAATACGAAGATTTGTACTGTGAGGGAATTAAACTTGCAAACATCGGCATATAAGGTAATGTGTTCAACCGCTACACCAACAAGGTCGTCGGCGGTGCTGTGTTAATCTAGGACATGTTCCGTTCATGTATCAAATATAAAATTCGTTCAGCCGTTCAAATGTAATTGAGTAATATGCATCCAAATATTTATACCACTTTCACATTTACAATATTAGTACTTGTAGAATACCGCTGGAATATAGTTGGATTTAATGTCTGAATGGTGAATCATGTGATTAGACTGAGAGAAGATTTTAAAAAATATACTCACTATTGTAAGTCGGTATATGTAACGTTGAATATGAGAGTAGTATATCAACAGTTAACAACGTCGCAGCCTGCTAATTTGTTTTGTTAACGGTGTTCGTTACCATTGGAGTTAGTTTGATTTTTATTTGGCACAAAAGAAACATACGACTTTTATAAGTCAATACTAAATCATTAAAGGCAAGACGATCTCTGAATTGAAAGAAACAGAAATAATTGAAATCGACATTGGATATAATACAAGATCGATAATATTTTAATTATAAATGTCATGAGAACTTAATTGTAGCTTGTGTCTATCGATGGAAGGAAACTCGATAATTAGTCTCAGTTGAAACTGTAAATAGCTAGTGGATGATCAGGAACTAAGCAAAGTAAATTGAACTAAATCTGCATGCTCAATTAAGATTTATACGCGCTTAAATTAGGACTTTAGACTTGAGGTACAGATAACGTTTTAACACTAATAATATTGAGGTATAGCTACTTAAAATATTTTATTTTAGTGTTATAAGGCTATCAGAAATTAAATAGGATTTTAAGTACTTTTATAATTTTGTCCACAAAAGGGCAAAGTATAGATATAGTATGACACATGAGATCAAATAGCAAAATCGGTTAAGAATTGGTGAAGATATTGTATAGTAGCAAACAAATATAATCGACTCAGAACCTTCCACTTCTTGAAGGTGTTAAAAATATATGATGTTAGATTCAATTATTCTTATAGATTTAAAAATATATTATACTTCCCGGCTGTGCGTACTGTTAAAAATTATGAAATAGACGTGTCTAAGCCACTACAAGGTAGAAAGCTGTCAAAAGTGTATTTTAGACACTACTCACCACCTTCTCCTTACTTATACTTAACTGAGTTGTAATGATTCACTTAAATATTATATATCCTTTTATCTCTTCTTTTAAATTCATGTATTTCTAACTAGGGATATAATTTCACTCACATGCTTAATAGTATCCGTCCGTTTATTGTACAGAACTATAAGATATTTTATATTCATAAGGATTGCATGGGAAAATCCTACTGGTTAAATCGTTAGTCGTAGTTAGATAGGCCTTATTATAACTTGTGGCGAAGTCGTGGTTTCCGTGTTGGTACTGTTAAAACGGGATATAAACCATAAGGTTGTTCGTATGTACGGAGACGAAAAAACACTAAGTCACGACGTTGATCCTTCGGAGGGATCGTTAGATGTCACAGTTTTGGTGAAAGGCGCCATTGCATACGGTAAACGAACGTTAAATTGTCGTTTATGAAACCACGACAACCAGCAAAAAGTACATGTTATAAAAATATGATTTACTTTTTTTAAACTGTGCAATTTTAATAATTTAGATAAGGCAATTTTAAAGATCGCTCCATAGATAATAGTTATTACACACAACTTGTAAACGCAGCCAGCTTTTTAGATTTTGCTTGATCTTCGATCTATAATCAGATATTTAGTAGTTTAGTATCCTTTAGTATCTAAGAGAGAATTAAAAATGCTAGAAATTTCTTAATATCCTTGTACAATCGAGGTTTTCTTGGAAATAGTATTTTTTAATAATTTCTGTTTTCTTTATAAAGGAAATGGAATCCAGACTCGACACCCACTAGGTTAGTATTGTAGAACTAGAAACTTTCAATTCATCTTAACACTTAAACAGAAGTAATAGAAGTAATATTATTGCAATAACAATCCGACAGCTGTCCTTAATTGGAACACAGCGTTTTCTCTAAAAGTTGCAGTCTCCCGTTTTGGTGAAAGGTGACTAAAGAAAATAGAACATATTAAGATGTACTATACCATTTGTGATATTATAAAAATTAATGTGAATACTTCTGTCTAGCAAGATTTATATGATTTATTACTGTTTGTAATATAATATCAACTTGAATGTTTCAAGCTTGCTTATCGAAATTATTTTCTTAGCACATTTATGTGACATGGTTAAAGAGAAGGTGTATATCTTTATAGGCCACAATAAACAGTTATGCCGAATGTAAATACCTTTTCCATGTCATGGATAATTAAAGCTTCAAAAATATTACTACTTTCATGAAAAGGAAAGAACTAATGGAAGTTGTCGATTTAACGAACGGTTACGACAATTTAATGATCCGGCAGTAGGCAGTGGTGACAGTGGCTGTTTGCCGGGCGACATAATGCGTAGTCGCATGCGACCCACATTAATATCATCATCTGTTCAAGGCCATCTGTTGTTGCATAAACACATCGTGTTAGAATCGCAATTACTTTGTGGTATAATAAGTTGAGATTTTTAAGCATTCCAAAATCAAGAGGTTTCCAACGAATATTTTTCTGCATGTGTTGTGTTTCACAATTACGAATGAATACTGATAATTGTTTTATAATGAATAGGGTGTTGGTCCTAATTAATTTTGTGATTATTTAAGTAGCCATTTCCTTCGAAGAAAAATTTCAAAATATTTATGTACATATCTCTATTTCATTGGAGATTTTATATATTCAGTTATATTTTATGTTTAATTGCAATAAATTTTAAGTTGGTTTAGCGGGTTGGTTATAAGATTTACAGACTGGTAAAATAAATACGCGAAAAGCCAAATCATTAAATTAGACCTTGTTACCCTGAAAAAGTCAGAAATTAAAATAAATGTTTCGAATTATATTTTGGAGTTAAAAAATAAAACCTATTGCAATCGTGGTGTAAAACAATCTTTTTGTACCTAGGCTTATATACACGAAATTAAACAGAAGTCATATTACTAATAGTTAATGTTGATTTTGATCTAATTACATATATAACTGTTAAATAAATATTTCTTCTAAAAATTTTTAAACATTTAATGCCACGGAAATGAAAGATTATTAATAAATATCAGTTTATGAGCAAATAATATTACAAAGCTTCAATTAACTACAGGTACAGGATATAATAAATTTACCCAGTTACGCGTGCAATAAATTATTAAGGATCATACATATAAATTAATAGATACTATATTTTATGTATTTATAGTACTCTTGTCACCTAAGCTATTTCATAATGAAATTGCCTGTCCCTGGTATCATCTAGGGACAGATGAGAAACGATGAATGTAATAAAACAAGTTAAGATTGAATTTTATAGCTTAGTTCCATATTACCGTTAATCATTTCCAATTTCTAACTTCTAATTCACATCAGCCTTTAATATTCCACTGCTAATCATAGGCCTCCATCTTGGTGGGTTTTGCCAGTAGTTGCCACACTTGGTAGGTGAATTAGCAACCGCAGTTAGGTTTTGGAGATGTTTTAAAAGGGGACTGTTGCCCATCCCTTACTTTCTTTAGTCGTCTTGGTCGCCTCTTACGACACCCACGGGAAAGGAAGGGGTGACCTATTCCTTGCCGAAATCACACGGTCGTTACAGCCTTAAACAACAATATTTATTGCAATTTGTATTTTAATATAAAACCATAACTGTAATATATATTTATAATAATTACCTAAATTAATATAAGATATTTTTAACTATGGCATTAAAATTATTTCTTAGATTTTTATCTAAAGAATAATTTTAATATACTCGTAGATAAAATCTTCTTTATGATATTAAAAATTTAAACAATATTTAAGAGAAACAACATTTAAATATTTGTATATTTATTACCATACACTAGCTTCTGTAAGTCAGTGTATGGCTACATAACGTAGCACTTGTGAAGCGCAAGGTAAAAACACGTCTACGGTCTACGATATCAGTCGTGAAACAAACAAGGCAATTACTCAACTCTCCAATCGAATATTTTATCTTTAGACTTATATTTAACGGCGTGATTTATATATCACTTGGAGGATAGCAATTTCTACTTTCTGATATAAATTTTATTGAAATTTGACAATTTTATTAACATCATTAAGAAAGTGATACGTGAGTACAAATACAAATATGATGGGCTGTTTTTCGGTAAATATGTATTTTTAATAAAGAACTAATATAACTCAAAATGTCACGGTAAAAGAGTGTACATACTTTTAGTTCAGATGGTAGAAAACATCAAGTTTAAAAGTGTGAAAGTCAATGTTTTGAACGGAAAAAACATTCCAATCAATTTCTATGTTACGTGAACTTGCGTAAATGACATAAAAGATTCATCGATGCCAATCAGAAAAGGACCGTAAAATGCTTATCCGCTACATTGACACGCAACGGCCACACGCGAGCCGAATAGTTACCGTTTTGAAACCAGACAGTTACGTTCGAATCGCGTAATGCCCGTTTCATTAACGGTAGCATCCTAGCACTCGTCTTGAATAAGGGCTATAAATTATCACTTCCTAGGTAGACTTGTAAACCATACGAGAAGGCTCCAAGTCAGAGCGAGTTATAGAGAATAACTTGTTGAGTGACTTGGAACGTATAGGAAATTATTCCACACCTTTTTATTGAAAACATATCAAAGTTTGAAGTCTTATTACTCACAATAATGACCTAAACATGGTCTTATTGTTAGCTGTGTAAAAATCATCCATGTCTCTCAGCAATTTGCGGAGAACACTGATAGGAATTTCGCTGACATTGCAATTGTCCTAAATATCAGTTAGTCTACAGTGAAGCAATTGACCTTATGAGATATTATGTTTGAAGGAATGTTTTTGTAACTGTTTAGGAAAAAACAAGGTTTAGTAGTAAGACAATTAATAGTCAAAATAATGTAGTTTATATATATATGTAACGGGTTTGACCACAATCTCAACTAATGTTACGTGATGTTGAGGTCTATCGTGTTACACGCAAACTCAAATAATGCTTATTCACTCTAGCCTTAAGCCTTCCCAAACGAATCCGGAGTACAGTTTTTGTAAATAATGTAACGATTTTTCTTGATTTAAACCGAAAAACATTTCAACTTGGGCGTCCAACTGCCGAATGAGATACGTTAAGGTTTATTACAACTAGAGAGCAGAGTTTGTAGCCAATCAAAAGTAAAAATATGTGTATTCCAAATTCGTGATTTGAACAATCAAGAGACTATTAAAAAATTTTTTACATAACAGTAAACAGTGTTCCATAAGCGTCAATTACAACAAAAACATGATAAGAAATCAAATCCGGATTTAAAAAGTTATGTTTCGCCATTGAATCAATGACATGGTACGAATCAGAAACTGATGATCTCACGGTAGACCATCGCCTACAAATCGACAGGTACAATTGAATAATGGATTCTTGCCGTAATTAAGAGTCGAGAGATGCCAAAACAACGCTGCGTCATCAAACATACAACAAATAAGTACGAAAGCGAAACTAACAAGATAATAATTGTAGAAAGTGTACGGAATTGATTTAACGTATATGTGTCAAGTGAGCTAACTATTCGAAGGCGTTATAATCGTGTAATTTTATAGACTCACTTATGTTATTGCTACTGAGATATCTTAGAATTATACTATTTCAGCAAAAACTTAATAACAGATTGTTATGGAATAAGTACTTAATAACACTATTTCATAGATATACAAGAGGTGGAAAAAAGAATGGATTGTATGGAGTTAGACATTTATATTTGTGGTGTGATAAAACATGATAGTATTAAGATCAGATATATATCATAAGAAGACAAACTATGCTGTGTCGGTCCTAAATAAATGGAAAAAGCCGAAGGACGATGGTGATGATAACGAATACAATTTTATTTAAAACTAATCATGTGAGAGTGAATTCCTTTATCAAGAATTTATGGGACCTCTTCGCGAAGTATTTAAATATAAGCCGATGACGGATTTAGGTGCTTTTCAAAGTAAAAATTCATCCAAGAACTGCTTAGGAATAATATTTTTGATATTCTTCTTAATTAAATGATTCAGTTCGATATTCAATTTCAGGATCCTCTAATCGAGGCAATGTTGCACTGAGTACCCTTATTTTGGATTTAATATATCTTAACCATTAATTATATTCGTGTAGAATTGGAGTAAGAATACAATATGTTATCCGTCCTTTTCATCCTATCTTTTTCCATTCCCTGGATGTTGTAAATTGATTAAAAAAAAACTTAGCATAATGTACCAATGCCCGATAAGAACAATCTTGATAGTTTAAGTGACACAAATAAACATCGATTTTAATCGTGGATTGCCACGACTGAATTTGGTGTTTTCATTGACCAGTTATATTGATTTTAAACTACTGAACCGATTGTGATAAAATTTCTATGAGATCAACCTCAAAGTGTATCTTTTCAGAAAAAAAAAAGAATTTTCCAAATCGGTTTAAAAATGACAAAATTATGAGATAACAAACATACCTCCTCCAAAAATATCCTCCTCTTATGGCAGTCATGTGTCTTTTAATTAAGATGTAAAAATTTAAAAGAAAATTATTACAAAAGATAAAAGGTTTAATAATTTATATAACGTTCAAGATGTTATGTATAATCACACACATTTGATAGATTATATTACAGCTTATATTTGAGCAAAAAATATTTTCAGTGCACATTTATTGTTTGTGAAACATAATTTTAATATTGAGTAGTTATATTAACAGTCATAGGTTTAAACGGTTCTTAATTATATACATATTGGATCTTAATGCGTATTTTTTTTTTATATGTGAAAACAAAGATTAATGTGAACAATCATTAACTTTCTTGTTACTTTGTCTATGCATATAACTTCTTTGAAGTGTGATTCGTATGATTAAACGTTTTATAATAATCACCTTATCACGTTTTATATTAAGATTGAGTGTTTTACTCGTAATACGCTAATCAAGAATAGTAATTAAGGGCAGATTTTAAAGAAAAACTTGTTTTGCATAACATTTCATAATTGGACATATATAATAGATTGAGCGTACTGCATGGCGAATCTGGTCAACTGTAATAAAAAGCGTTTAAAATAAGGAAAAAAATGTTTTTAAAAAGATTATAAACTTAAAATAAATTATTTTTATTACATTTTGGTAACGTGATAGTAAATAATAAGATACGCGTGAACGAAGCCGTTAGGCGTCGTACTTTGTGTAATTATTAGCACTCGTCAAATCCAAAATTTACAACAGGCATTGTTAGGAACACCGAACAAATCCCTATTGTTTTGGCTGAAATAATGTCTCCACTGCTCATGCAATAACAAAATGAACTAGTTTCAAACAAAAGAGCAAGCAAAATTAATAACACGCTCATTTTCTATAGTGTCGCAGGGTACAGGGCTTTTGACCATTGGAAAGCGAGAATGTTAATTGGTTTGTCATTGTTTGAAGAAGATTTCACTGTCAGTAAGTTGCTAATAATTATCTATGCATTTAGAGTACGTACCGAGTAAATAATTGTCGCAACCACATAGAATATGTCTAGTAACAATAAGTGAAAGTTTATAGATATTAAAGTAGTAGTAATATGTAATTTGATCGATATTAGCAACAAAAGTTACCAAGGGAGACTTTAAATAAAAACCATCTATATGGGTTACCTAAGTCTTACTGGTGTTAGCGTAGCTGTGTACAGTATACAGTAAAATTCCGTATTACTTTTTCTTTAACAACTAACAAAAAGAATGTGACCTTGGTAGTCTAAATTCCAGTAGCAATGACAATATTATATAATGGAACATTTTTACAATACATTTCCTTCAAGATTCACATAAAGCACAGCATTTGCAAGCTTTTCACTAGCACAATCTATGACGGATTATTCTATTAACAGATTTTTGTGAAAGTATAAAATCAAATCCATTCTTGTGTCGAAATTGTGATTTTCAACGGCCACCTTTGACCCTAGTGTCAATCTAATTTCTCTATTCATGGGAAATATGCGATTGTTGTTACAAGTGATTTAGAGATTCGTGGTGCCAAGAGTTTTAAAGACATCGATATAAGGTCACTTTCTTGGTTGCTTATCTAATGAATTTTTCCCGGTGCTTCAATCTCTCACTCATTATTTTTCAATTTAAGGAAAACTTTACTTACTGGACCCTCATATTATCATCCGATTATACATGAGTTGCCGTTCCTAAATTGAACTCCCTTGCCTAGAAATGTACGAGTATGTATAGATGTTTCAATGGAGCAATAGGTAAAACAGAAGAATCACATATAAAGATTACTATAATTTGGATATATAACCAAACTGATGCTACTGGTACTAACAATGTTACTGGTTATTACAGTATAATAGTTATAATAAATATCATGGGACTATATTTTTAAAAAATATTGGATTTTTGTTGTACTTTATTGAATGTACAAAAGGCGTAGGCCTTAGTAGTACAGCTACATAGCATTATCTTTTAAATAATTATAAATACGAGTAGCTCTTTATAAATTGTATCTTTTTTTTCAGTAATTAGTAAACTTGAGTCAGTACAGTGTTTGCTTGAAAGATTTCTATTCTTAATTTAAAAGAACTCAGAGGTAGTGACTTTAACTCTAGCTAATTGCAAAACTCTCTTTTATCGTAATGAATAAAGTTATACCGTTATTATTCGCCGCCTATATAGACATCACAGAGTATACTGTTCCGCCCATGATACCCCCCATGAGTTGCCATTCCTGAGGGCTCAGGTGTTATTCCTCTGTACCCTGTAAATTCCCGCAATATCCCACCCTTCAAACCAAAATACAGCCATGCAAATACAACTGCTTCACGGTAGAAACACGAATGGGACAGAGGTTCTTTAATAATTTTATAAATTAGTAATAGCGGAGTCAAAGCGGTCGCCGTGACCAAAAGTGGTCAGGATTCACCATCATCAATTTCATAAATAACACTTACACCAACGTTTGTACATACCTGAAACAAAAAGTGTTACAGTCCATTAAAAAATAAACGAAAAACATAATGATGTCATAACATTAGTAAATTCCGATCGTATGCATAATACTGAGGTCTATTATATTATTGGCCTCAGGCGAAAGTTACCTGTGTATCTGACCTCTCAATTCATTATAAGATAATCGAAAGTGAAATTAATTCGGCGTCAAGATTATTTTGACAGTGATTTTATTAACACATGTTTTGCCCACTACTGCACTTAATTGGATGGACTATTGAAATAAACACTTATAACTGATTAATTTTTTTGTCAATGTTTTGCATTGATTTCGAGATTCAGAATTTATCACAAATTGATTCAATAGTGAGTGAAAACTGCGTTTTATTTCTCTTTTTAACGACACAGAATAATATATAAACAGAATAATAAATTCCGCTCGCTTGATGAAAAGTGGTAAAGTTACGGTGAAGCCCATAGTATCCTTCGTATCCATTCCAATAACGTTACTGCCATGTATTAAACTGAAACATAATTAAGCAAGATAGCAAAAACATAGTGTGACAAGGGCGTTTATTCAGACGTATAAAATCAGAGTGTTGATAATGGCTGGATATATTTTAACTCGATATACTATATACTTTGATTAACATAAATTTGTAGTTACTGTTATTAGTTACAATTTATTATTTTTAAAATGTTTTATACATTAATTCTTCTTTTTCGTACTCTATATGTTCGACGATTTATTCATTTACAACAGTCTCTTTATGGTATGATTCTTATAAATGCATTGATTTTAAACGGGTTAACTTTAATGATTATGCGGTTCCATATGGATATTTATTCTATTTTATTTCTTCTTCTTTTGTCACGACTTTTCCCATTATTCGAAATGAGCTTTCCTAATATCGTGTCACTATATATTTAGTTTGATGATAAGCATCTTCTAACTTGAGATTTAGCTTGCTCACCACTGGACTACCGTTAGCAAAAAAATTTGGTTTCTGTAGTAAAGAAATATTTGTTCTACAACTACCATCATTTTAAATTTGTTATAGATGCCATATCTTGTGCATTGATAGTTATAACATAAGCTACCGTTATCCGAAGCTTGAAGTTATGTGGAACGAGTAACAAGTGTTCGCTAAATGGGACGTTTCCATATGCTGCGAATGACCTGTACTAGTGTTAAATTGTTATAGTAAATGCGAGGCTATATACTATAATAGCTTTCACGATTTACAGTGTAATGGTAA
The DNA here is from genome assembly GCF_026898425.1 of Galleria mellonella. Lineage (NCBI taxonomy): Eukaryota > Metazoa > Arthropoda > Insecta > Lepidoptera > Pyralidae > Galleria > Galleria mellonella. The sequence goes on along the minus strand of NW_026442075.1, from coordinate 5,765,555 downwards.
TAATCGGATTTCTATTAAACATAATGAGGGAACAGACGATTATGTAATAAAGTGCCGATATGGGATGTCGATCGTTAGAGGTATTACGATGGTCGTACACTGAACGAATGATACTTTGCTCAAGATTTGCATAGGATACATAATTCTGCGTTGTGATTGGTATAATTTCACGCAATTAGAAGTTATTGTAATAAAATATGTTATTAAAAGTTTTATGAATGTATTAGCGCTATTAAAGCTGTTTGATGTATATTTTGTGTGAATGTTTAGTAGAGTGACCATTAAATGGCAGTGATTTGTCGTTTTAATAATAATAATTTCAGCTTTCTGATATTGTTTAAAAAAGAAATTGATTCTTTTGACATAATTGGTATGAAACAAATAAAGGAGTAAATCTTAACTTTGGATGAAAAATCATCAAAATTAACTTAAAATTGATAAATATGTCGTCTAACATATCTACATACATATAAAATACAATCGAATAAAACACTTCCTCCTATATAAAGTTGTACAAAATTGCATAATAGTGTATACAAGTGAGTTTAGTTTTGATTATAATTTAGTGCATTGAGTGTACAATAATAGTGACAGGGTACTGTTTAATACAATAAACAGTATGTAACCTTTTGTAGCAATTCTCATTTCTATCGATATATAAGCCGATCATGACCACATAATTTCATTATTACATTTGTATAAATACGACCCAAAAGACGTCCTTATATTGAAAACGTTATTCCTGTATAACATTACATACATCAGATAACCTGAGTTGTCTAGCTAATAATTTAAATCACATAATTCCTAAAAATAGCAAACCGTGAAAAATAATGACAGTCTTATAAAGAGACGCATAATACTTATTCCAAATTACCAGCTTTTACTTTTTGTTCTCGAAATTATGGAAATATTTGCATGTGCCTGCTGTGAAATAGTCGTTAAACTATAACCAGAGATCTTAGAACAACTAGATGAGACCACTAACAGTACCTGAGATAAATTTGAGTAATGCAAACAACTATTAATCGCTATAAAAATCTTGAAATTAATGTTTTCTAGGATCTCACGACAACTTCTAAACCAGCTAAGAAGGACAAGATACCGAAAAATGTCACTGGTATTCAGATAACACGTACGGTATAACTGTAAGGACTTTTACATTGCACCTGTAGTGTTTTTATGGTCGTCGTAGGTTTTAGTATAGGCCAGATATTTTTAAGAAATAATATCAAATATTGTTAACAGGATCTGTGGTAATAATAAGCTTAAAATTTGTTTCAAATAAATTATATTCGCATACAAACAAACGATGTGTGAATATCTTGAGTAAAGTAAACCATACTAAGCACGAGAACAAATACGATAAGTGGATAGGCAAATGCTTGTAGTACAAACAGTTATGTTGTTTGAAGTAGTTAATGAACTATACGAGCGAATATTTTCAACCGTGACAGAGATTTTTATGGTTTTTATTAGGAATTTTGTTGCATTTTCATAAAATATTACATGACAAATTTAATCGACGTGAATTTGTAATATATATTAAAATTATTGAATATTTTCCATCTAAGTATATAGCTGTATCACAGAAATGTTGGATGAATTTCAAACCGTCATATAATAAATAAAGACGGATACGTGCAAGCAAAAGCAATGCTTGGTAATTATTTCAAATGGCAATAAGCTCACGGCTCCTCTACTGGAAAGCGGTAACCGTCGCCTATAGACATGAACAATATCATGGTTATAACAAAGTATATTGTGTCGCCCATGATCTTTGTGGTCTTCATGCGCCGTGATTGTCTTCATGCGTTGCCATTTCTGAAGACTAAGGTTTCATGCCTTTGTACCCTGTAATTTCATTGCTATATCCCATTCTTCAAACCGAAACATAGCCATGCAAAAACAACTTCTTCACAGTAGAAATACGAATGGGACAGAGGTACCTAAGCAGACGACTTTTGTACAAAGTCTCTAAATTACGTACTGTTTATAGAGTTTATTAATTTAATTATACCTGTAAATGTTAATTTGATTTCATTAAGCAATATTATTATTAATGCATTAAATTTATATAGTATAATTTACAAAGTATAATCAGTAGAGATATTAATAAGACGGGAATTGGAATTTACTACAACGTAATTTAAACAACAGTTAAATTAATAGCCTATCATTAACTTGATGTTGATACAGCAAAATTATTGAATTAATAACAAAACTATTATGGTGCTGTTTTATTTGCACTTTGAGTGTATCGTATCTGGCCTACCGTTGCTTATCCAACGGAATTGTGTTCAATAAAGCACTGTGTCAGTTAGCGGTATGCGCTTTTTTCCTTTGTGCCGTCCGATCCACCATGCTTCAGTCTCGATTCGACAAGCTAAACTTAATCGCGATGAAGAGATGCCTATCAATGCGTCAATTTAGCAGCACCGAAGGTCCCTTATAACGGTCGTGAACTAAAAGTCATATGTGTATCTATACATATCTCTATTAGAAAAAACGTGGCAACAAAATTTCGTATAATGAAATTTTGATCTATATTTGCATTGAAATACAATAAGAATTTTGGAAGTCGAACACTGAGATCACAAGTTTATAAAATTTCTTATTTACAATCTTGGAAATCCAGTAATTCAGCCACTGTTCAATCACTTTCAAATACTATGAGCGCTGTTTTACAATTTTGGAAAGTAGTTATTTTGAATGAAACTTAAGGATGCGCAAAGTATCACAGTGCAAGTGTTCTAGTAGTATGTTAAAAATAAATTGGTGACAGCACGGATTTTAATCAAGTTTAGAAAGTAAAAGGTTTAGATGCATACTTAATACAGTATTAAATAACAATCAAATTCACTTTTCTATTATCTACTGTAATGATGCTATCGGTAATAACTATGCGATCACAAAAAGTGGATGAGTACTTAAATGGACAGATCACCTCTCACTAACTGTAGCCCGAGATTAAAAGCGTTAGTACGATTGCTGCTTCTTGATTTTATGTTTGTACATGCAATTTTACAAGTGACTTCTTTAATAGCTATCTAGATTTTGAAATTATTGATATTAAAAAAGATATTTCCGAGTGCGGTTGATGTATAAGAAATATCATTAGCTGTATTTGGAGTAAGCGAACGTGGGAATTGGTTACTCTATACAGTCGTGTATTAATAACAGACAGCAAATAGACTGTCCATTAGAGATTTACTTTTTACTATCAGAATTATTTAAAGTTAATACAGTTGGTGATATCAATTATCCTAGTGCTATAGAAATTCCGGTGGCAATCTCGGAAACGTGACCACTGTTCTTGTTTGCATTGCGGTTGAAGTGGCTATAAGCGGACGAAAGTTTCAACCTACATAGGGGATTGAGCACGTATGTATCGCTAACAATTTCCCTGCTTTAACGTAGGTCAAATTTTATTTATGTCACTATGTTGCAGTGCGGATTGAATGCAAAGATTGTCCGCAAATAGCTCATACTCATTGTAGAAAAATGCATAATGTATGTAGCTCACGTATTAAGTGAAAATAGCGCGCTATCAGCTAGAGACATTTACAACTAGATACTACTAATTTCACTCTTAACTTACTATAGTAGTGCACTATAGAAAATTAAAATTACATCATACTATAAAATAAAAATATTAACTGATAATTTTTAATGGTGTTACTGTATCTTATTATTAAAATATAAATTGATAATGTACATCATGATTATAAATTATTTTTTAGTGTAAGCTCATATATAACTAATTGCAAATATATATTAATATTACTATTAAATTTCATAAAAACAAAAAATTTAAATTATATATAAAAAAGAACAAAATGTGATATATAGGGCCAAATTAAAAGTATCCGTAACCGGCGAGCGCGTATGAAAAGATTGATGAATGTGGAAGAAGTGAAAGAGGTTTGTTTGAATCGAAGCATTTGGCGTTCTATTGTTTCTGCCTACCCTAATGGGAGACAGGCGTGACAGATATGCATGTATGTATGTATTCAGATGAAACGGTATATCAAGAATAAGATCAATCGAACGTACTATACATGTAATTCCGCTTAGGTTATATCGTGACGGACCCATCTCAGATAACTGGGAACAAATCGGCGATTTCATGGAAAGACTCTCATGCATACCAACCATGATTCAAATCCACAAACTTCTCTAATCTATTTATCTGATCTTAGATTTGCACATTCTTTAGCGTCTTCGCGAAGACTGTCTCCGTGATTTAGATTCGCGTGTATTATCGGTCTAGATGAATAATTTGTTATGATTTCCATAAGAGGACGAGATGCTTCGTATCGCTTCCTAGCTTTAGTGGTATTTCACGCCATATAAAACATAGCAGTAATTGTGATTGGTTTTCTTATTTATTATCTATTACTTTTTTCCTATCACACTACATATGTATATTGTAAGATATTTTAAAAATAAAATTTCCATGTGGTGATGAGGTAGACACAATGTGTTAACTAATCGTTTTTCTATATGGGATATAATAAATGCATATTATTTCAGTGCAAGAGGAGAAAATCTCAAAAGAATAGTATTGTTATACAAGTCGCGTGCGGTATCAGTAGGCTAATCTTTCTCTTATGGGGATATCCGTATCCAGAAGTGGGATGTAAATGGCGTCTGTCATGATGATATATTTTCAACCAAATCCACAAAATTTAGATAATCAGTGTATAACAAAACAGGTATAGTAAGTCGAGATTCAGCGAATGTGCCCCTATATATATACAGTATTTATGGTATTAGAAAATTATAAGAAAAATGAGAAAGCCACGAGAAAGATACAAGGGTTTTGATTGAAAAGTACAAAAGGAGGTTGTATTTAAACAAAATTATAATCGAGTTTGACTGTAGCGTAATGGAGCCCTTATAAGGCCCTCTCCAGAAAGGTTAGACGCCCACTGGGCCAACGGTAATAATCGTGAGATTTGAATGGACGTACTACTTGACATAAAATAACGAATATAAATTGTGAATACAAATAAAGACACACTAAACGGTAGAATATTGCATTTGAATTTAGTGAAAATACCGTGGGCGAAGCAACGCAAAGTGATTGCGATTGCATACTATGTAACAGTAGTATTTGAAATATGAGGAACTGAACATTTACACAAAAATGTGAGCAACGCACTAAGTTAAATTCATGATAGTAGATAATGTACCGTTGATTTGCGTCAAGCATTCCAGAAATGGGAAAGTGTTGGGTTGTTGATAATATTTTTTCCTTGTACAGAATAATCAGTTACGATTAATAAAAAATCAATCAATTTGTAAATATTATATATTTATTTACTTTTAAATGCAACAAGATAAAATGACAAACAAAAAGGGCTCTAAATTTAGATAATCATCAAATTGGTAAAACATGATTTCAAATGGGAGAAAGTCCGTCAGTTTAACGCTTGACTCCTTTGTTAAGAACGCGTGAAGGATAATTTTGATTCCAATTAGTGTTATTAATATATAATGATTATATCGACAGGCTACCTCACAATACATACGAAAGGTAAGGTAATGGGTGAAAGCGACAGAATTTGATCTAAAAGCCTCATCATCCGGTCTGATAACCCTAGTTGCTATTGTGCACAGGCTGGCAGTAATCGAGCGACAATAAAGAAGAGTCGGGTGCATTCAAACAGGCTTTTCATTTTTCTAAATGAGTAGCAGAGGTATTATTAGGCAGCGCTGGTAGCATTGATGTAACCAATATAATAGGGACTTTCATAGGATTTGAGCTGTCAATGAAGTCTTTGTAAATACTGTTATTAATATATCATTGACAAAAATTGAGAAACATGCTATTTAAAGAAAATTAGAGAGCTATTACACTTATAAATTCTCACGGATGGTCTATTGTTTTTCGGAATTCCTACTCCTTTCACGTATTTAATTGATGGTTTCATTAGTAAATTGAAGTGACCGGTGGCATGTGATTGTGTTAATGTATAGATAATTGTTTAACTTAGGTCGCTGGGTTCACATCTCACATGAAAGAAGACCAACCAATCTTACTAACCTTTAATTTTGATATGCAATATACCTCATACCTTTGTGTCAATCTATTGCCTTGTGATTCTTGCAATGGCTACTTTGTGAAATATAGATATTGAAGTAATGTTGTAAGTAGGTCCTATACAACTTTACTTCAATATTACCTACAAGATAAGAATTATGTATACAGCAGCTTAACAGATATGGGATTACTTACCTCATTCGATACAAACTATTCATTAACATATGAGTGTTACTGCGAGGATACTGAGAGCTTCAATAGGTTAGCATATCCAATATCGAGAATTATTATAATGGAGGAATTTTACCACTAAAGGCAATATTTCTGATGGTCTATTATCGTCATGACGGTATTCGCACGGCACAAACCTCTATAACGCGGTTCGGTTGTTCGATCGATGGCATGGTGAGATGCACTTCACGCACATTTGTACTGAAGTTGAGTGCAAGATATCTCCCGTTACTTACAAATTCCACGCCGGTCGCACAATAGAGCCGTTGAGCGACTCCATCGATGGATAATTTGGGTCCATATTGTGTTGTAGGCGAAGGGCCCAGATGGCGTGAAAAGGCATTTTAACACGAGCAACCAACGGACCGGAAACTAGTCGCCACTTTAATTGAATCACAACCAAAAAACCTAAAACAGTTAAAATTTATCGCGTAGTATTCGATACGGTAAAATAAAGGCAATACGATAAAAATTGTGTCTAAAATGAATATAATTGTGTCGTCAGAAAAAAATATTATCAATAAAAATCTAAGAAAATAAAATTTATTGAATTTTCTAAGGATGTTACAGAGCATAAGAATACTAACAATAAATGGGTGATATTGTCTTTAGGTATTGGTTTATACATTTATACTGGAATCGGGATTGATACCGGAAATTTGCTTTATTAAAAATGTCATGATACGAGCGGGTATGATAACAATTTTATTACCCTGAACAATACCTGCATATGCTATTTAACTTCCGATGTATTATGACATTATCATTAAATAGAAACCACATATATCTAGTGTCTCCTGACCTTCCTCAAACTGGCAACTCTTACAAAGAATGTCTGTAAATTTCCAGACTGACTCGCCGCAAGCATTCAAACTTCAATAGCTCGTGCAAATTTATGGAACCCGGTATAGTATAACGATGATCATAGTTTCAAGTAGAGTTTATTTGATGAAGTGCACAAATTTGGAAATTATATTACGACAACTATAGTATTTTATTACTAAATTATATAATATTTATTTACTTATAAACTTAAATGTGAGTTTGTTTGTTTGTTAGAACTAGGTAGCTTAACAGCTTAATCAATCGTCGTGTAGTTTGGTATACTACTACTATTTGATTTGGAGTATGATGTAGGCTACTTTTTATCCCGATCAATCAATGAATCCCGGTCACAGTGACGAAGCCGTTTACTTTATATGTAAGGATGGTCTGTACGAAACTTTTAAAGATTTAGTAATTTCGGTTGTGCTTTGATCAAATAGTCAGTTTCTTCTTTTATAGTTATCAAACCTTTATTTTCCGTAATTGTTAAGAAAGAATTAGTAAAGGTACTGCGGTAAAAATTGAGAATCTTTTTTGGAGTCGTTTAAAAATTGTTTCATCGAGGTTGCGTTGCAGCTTCTACGGTGCGATTTGTGAATTATACTGCAATTATATAATTAATGTTGAATATGTGACACTGTCTTCAGGGTGCATTGAAGTACTTGCATGGCAACCACTCAACCGAGAAAAGGTATTAGTGGCGTGAGAATAGCCTCGGGCCCCAGTTTGTTAATGTGATACTTACGATGAACGCGTATCACTCTAGTGCGCATTTAACACCTTTAAATTAAACGCTTTGTGTGCTGTTTTTTAAATCTCTAACTGTGCATCATTTCGTTCATCTTAGTATGAAAGTTTGAGTCAAAATTGTTATTGTTCTTCTAACTGGACCATTGCACAAAATTTATTGGAAACTAAAATCATCAAAAGTTGTCCATCACTGTACAATGGCTTGTTTGTAGGTGTGTTAGATATTTCGTTTTAGGAACATACAAGAAGTGAAACTGATCTTTATCTCCTGCACATATCTATCATCGATTAAAATAAACGTAGGGCGCAGTTTCACTCCTCCATGATACATATTCCTTTTTATCGTAACAACCGCTTGGTTTATTCATTTCTTATTCGAACAACTAAGTATTTCCTGATTTATATATTAAAGAAGGTTTTACGAAGGCTGAGATAGAATAGGTATTACTTTAATTTGTAACTTTATTTTGTCATCATTTAATATCATATGACACTCACTAAACGCGTTGAAATTTAATATAAAAATAAGGTGAAAACAACGGACTTTTGTACGGGGAAAAATTTTTACACTATGGACACATTTTTACCATATTTGGCAGTGTACATTGGTCACGATAAGAATGAATATATTAAAGAATGAGAAAATGAAATTATACATCGGGAAATATTTATTTTAGTGTAATAATATTAGGACATCAAAAACTCACGATTGTTCAGATCTTAGAAACGTTGGGTTCGTAATCGTGAGGTTGAGGGTCAAAGCGCATTTCTGGTTTATCGCCGCGGATCGCACTTACAGCCAGCATATTTACCGTATATAGAGATAACGAGAACATTAGTTGCGGACTGGCGGTAAACGGTTTATCATATTCATAGCATACATTTGAATGTTTACTTTTATTAAAAAAAATAAGTAGCTGTGCTCGCGTCTACGTCTTAGGGGTAATAAATTTACTTAATTTGGAAAAACATTCAAATTCAAATTATCGTTATTCAAATAGACTTGTTTACAAGCACTTTATATTGTAAGTTTTTCAAAGTTCGGAAGGTTGTAATCTGTTGAGAAGGGCCCGCAAGAAACTCAACAGTTGCTCTTTTAAATCACTGTTAACACATAAATTTTTATATAAGTTCATAAATATTTATTTAAATGTACTATATCTAATATTACATGGTCTTTAAAAAGCCCGTACATGATCGACTAACAACCATGCATGTTTGTCATTCAAGTAATCGTTTAGTATGTAATAGGTTTTCTCCAATAAGTGTTTTCAATAACAGTTTTTTTAAATTTATTAAAAGGTCCAAGATATTCTTCGATATCTTATTACAACATTTACTGCGGATTCTCATAAAATAACTAAATATTAACTTTTTCCAAAAAAGATTTCGAAACAGCAAGTTTATATTTGTACTAGTAATAAGATTATTGAGATTGCTCTTTTTAAGAAACAGTTGAAGAAACATTAACGTGATTATACAAAGTAACCAATTAATAAAGATCTCTACGCTCTACACGACTTCATACAATAGAGGAGGCAAACCGTATCTTAGGATGTGCTTGATTTATTCTAATAAAATCTACATTAAATATTTCAACAAAATAACATTTTGTAGAAATATTGTCACATATTTCTTTGTAATGATGTGTTCAATTCAGTGGCAGAGAAAATTAAGATTGTCAAACTCGCCAAACTCTGATACGGATAACAAATACAGAAAAAGTTATGTTCATTGACAATTATAAAATGACAAATTTGAGTTTCGCTGTTTGTGAATATAAAAAAAGAAATAAACAGAAAAATATTTCTGACAAAATTTCTTGAATGCATATAATGTATAAGTTATTTATTTTTACACAAGTTTTTTTGTTTTTACATTACACGTAATATATTTCTAGCAACATTCTGCATGTATGTGTGTACATATATATAAAATATAAAAAAGTACTTAGTAAAAAACGTGTAAAATTTACAAGACAATCATAAAACCATTTTTGAAACTTTACAATAATTTGGTATTTAATTTAAAAACATGTCTACTCTTAAAAATAAATTTACTGGTTCTTACATATCCTGTTATAAAGCGTGATTCCCGTTTTAATGCAAGTATGAGCTTATAATATGCACGATGTATTCTTGACCTATGTTACGACACGTCGCTTTGGGGAGGAGCAACCTTAGGACAAGCTAGAATCAATTTACCAAGGGCCTGTAGCAACTATGTCAGGAGGTTATAGTAATCCGAGAGAGCCCGTAGCGGACTCCGTTAGCCGAGGTTCACGCGGCATCGTGAAATTATACAAACCAATCATCAAGACTGGTGACTTTAAGAGTCGACCCCTGGAAAATATTGAAGTAATGCAACATGATGGTTCTACTGTAATTATGAACCATAAATAGAGTTGCTGGAAAAGGTAGGGTCAGCGTGTCACTTACGTATACCCGTACGTTTCTATTATTCAGTTACGTTACAGTTAGATAAAAATTTATTGTAAGCAAAAATGTTCAAACGACAAATCCATGTAATTACATATTTCTTTGAAAATTATTATTGTAAAAAAGATTTAAAAAGATTATAATACGAATACGTGTTTATAATAAATAATATTACATCAAAAGCTTGATTCGAAAAATAACAGAAAAACTTTTTGTTAAATGGAAATTGATATTATTATAAAAAGCACACTAAGAAGAGAGTGAGCTCTTCTACAAATAGTGAAATGGTAAAGTTAATATACCAACAATCACTAATATTAACATATTAAATGGGAATATTAAAATTTATTCAACGTAATATAGTGCTAATTGAATGGCATACTATAACTTATACTGCGCTAATGTGTTTAGTAACTGATCTAAGTTTATTAAATAGTCAAATTAAACAGTCACTACTAACATTTATTACTTTTATGAGGCGAGCCCTTTCCAACAGTGAAACGTTAATTATAATGATTATGAAAGTAATATATCCAGCTATTAAGTCATCATGGCCCGGCATAGAATAGATCGCCCCTTCCTTTGTCCCGTGGGTGTCGTAAAAAGCGACTAAGAGACGGCGAGGGATGGTAAGCAGCGTCCCTCTTTAAACATCTCTAAAGTGTAATTGCGGTTGCCAATCCGCCTGCCAACTACTAGCAAAATCCCCCAAGGGGGAAGCTTATGTTTAGCAGTGGACAGTGATTTGATGACGATTATAATAATTGAGTCATCACTGACAATCGATTGTGTAGCAGCTGCAACAGGTGACAGCGGCAATCAACAGGTGACATTAACCATCCGTAGCGAAAATCATAAAATCTATTATAAGAAAAGACTCGATTACAGATTTGTCTTCCCCTAGTCGATTTGTGGTTGTATTGATGAGGGGAGTACAACGTTAATAGTCAGCTCATTTCCACTTTGAATTTAAAACAAACCGCAACCACTTGACTGCTAGCCGGGACATGTTCAGAAAGAGTTTATAGACTGTTAACTTCTGAAAATCAGGTTCTGCAGCTCTCCGAAGTTTACGATACGTTTTATGTAGATTTATAAAACATAAAATTTAATAGTGGCCTCTTGTATTTATTGTGGTCATAGCTCAGCAACAATGATAACGTCGCTATAAGTTTGTCAGATTTATAATATTACTGTAGTGTAACAGCAATACCAAACATAATGATGAACGCATAATTGAAGTTACTTCTACTGATGCATGCGGACTTAATTGCATATTTGCGTCAGAGTAAGTGGGCCTTTCGTTCGTCAGCGCACACGGAAGATGAGTAAAAAAAGACGTTTCCGAGTTCAGTATCGCACGGCATATCTGTCTCTATGAAGTAGATCGGTTGATTGTAACAATACAACTGGGTGAGACGCATGACAAAAAGTTTATAAACACAATAACAGCGGTTCCCGACCTTGCGTTTCACCTCGGAACTGGGCTGTGGTCGTCGACCATAGTCTCATTTTACTAAATGTTTCAATTGCATCGCCATCATCTGCCAACTGCCGTAATACCGTTTCAAGTACCGCTCAAGATGACATAACTATATTTATAAAAGAAAACCTGGAACACGATAAATATAAAACAATAATAACCATGAAAGCACGACTTCAAAAAAAAAAACAGTAAAAAAATAAATTCGATAGGAGAAACATTGCTGCAACAGTTTTGACGTTTGTCGCCCACCTGGCGCAAGAGCACAAAAAAGGTCTTCGTTGTCAGTAGACGTATAGATGATAACGGCTAATATAGATTTTTTATATTTTTTCAGACAATATGTCGCCCTAATAACTCGTAGTAAAGTGTCGTAAAACTATAAATGCCTATATTTACGTTCAATTTGTTATCTATCAGGTCTTTCTTCTGGAACTCGTATATGGAAATAATAATTGTAAACATATCGCGTAATTACAAGAAACAAGAATTACCTAAGCGCATAATCTTGATAACACAGTAATAATATTGAAACAAAAAGAAAGGTTACTACCATGAAGAGCAATGAGCACAATTTGAATAATTATTGTGTTAGAGCATTCACAATGCGCATTGACTGAATATTCAATACTGCGTGGGAAAATAATTGAAAAATAACAGTACTTATTTCAAATGTTCATTTTTCATATGTAAACCTTAACTCGAATATTTAGGTAGATAAAACATTACCTAACTCAAAATTATTTTTAATTTCCACTTCTTCAAAATATCTAAGGAATAATGAAATAACAATTTTATTATTTACAGTGAAATAACATACAGTAACTTGATAATCTTTTATATTGCAGTCTAAAGGGTAAGGAGTCAGGCAGTGCAATGCAATGTAAAGTTTATGTTATTAATCATGGTAGGCCATTAGCTTTATTCATTTATTTTAAATAGTATAAGAAAAAAGTATTCGATACGAGAAACCGAAACCTGAGGTTATTTGACAGATAGCCGGTAAGATATAGACCGTATCGGCAAGAGCAGCCGACAAAATGGCGCGTCACGCTTAGCTAAATCACGCAACGACAGAAACATAAGAGCACTAGGCATATTAAATGTCAACACCTAATTAACACATTGGTAAACTATTAGAGACGATAAAAAACTGTAATTATACGGTCATAAAAGTAAATTAAATACAATAGCAAAATCTCCATTCTACATAAACTTTCTATAATTATAATAACCATAAACAATACAAATAAAAATTAAATATAATGTTGTTAAGACAATTGGCAGTATTAGTGTCTGAGAAATTACTATAGTGATTGTTTCAAATGGTAACAATTCCCACAATACTAAATACAAAAAGACACATTTGGCGTTAAATGCTAAGGTGATGCGGTTGTATATTTGTTTGAATAGTGAAAACGGGGAACAAAAAGTGACCTAGATGTGTTAACAGGTGCCACCGATGTGCCGTCCGCCGATGTGATGTCTAGTGAACCATAAATGTTTTTACCAATAATGCTTTTTTCGTTGGATAGTAATTTTTAGGGTTTTGTAATAATATAATACATTTTCCCGTAATATACACAGTTACGGTATAGATTTCTATAGAATTCCAAATGCACTATTGTCATAATAAAAATATATGAAATGTGAACATTAAAAATTTAGTAAAATTCTATTTATACTCAGTTAACAATTTAATGATTATTACTGAATATGCTTGTGAAACTAAATATTAATATTATAAATTCTGAGAGGTGTTTGCATGTTTGTTACCTCTTCTGTTCTATTATATGGGCTACTTTTGTCCAAATCAATACGTCCTGGTCGGGGGGAAAGGGATTGTTAGTAATGAAGTTTGATAGCCTCATTGCTAGCAATATGCCTTATTAGGTCGACCTCCACGTGGTTCCCCCTGGAAACCATCGTAAACAATTCTTGTTGAATTTGTCACGATGGGCTAACTGACCTACTTCATCCTCACCTATCATCCTTCACTGGCGCCCCGCCGGTGTATACCGATAGCGCGGGTGGGGTTAGCATTCCATTATCATCCATAAAAAAATACGTCCTGGTCACTCGAAGTTGTGAGAAAGCAAGCCAGTAATATATAAAATAAGAAAGCAAATCTCCTATCAAACGATCGCTAATTAGTTTTGCGAGTGCAATGAATCAAGTTTCTTCATAAACGATGAGAAACAATGGCCACTGATATATATCAGAGACGTGCAAATGTATCTGAATCGGCTGTATAAATTGACAGCCCCTGGCCAGTGAATCTATGTAGGCCACGGTCAGGCGAATCATCTTTGATATACGATCGGATCTAGCCACTCCTATCAGAAGAGTTTATGGGAATGGAAGAGCATTAAAACTGACAGTTATGCGATTTTCTTTTGTGTCTGTATTGTTCTAGAAAACGTATATTATACGTTTCACTCGTTCCAAAAATTCTAGGAGTGGCCAGTGATCCAATCGCTTAATGAATAGAATAAAAATTTCGAAACAATGAAATATAATAATTTATAACATATTATGAATTGTACAACTATTATTTTAAAGCTATGTTAAAATACATGCTTATAAAGCTATGTTAAAATACATGCTTTTAAATGCTTTAGACAGATCTTAATGAAATAAGCAAAGTAATGTTTCTATGTTACTATTATGTACTATTCGTATCGGTGCTGTGCACAAGAATTATTGTTCTCACAGCCGAGTTCTCGTCTTATAATTGCTGGTTAATTAGCAAAACATAAGTGAGATTATCGAAACGAGAAAATAGACATATGAATTTCTTTTTTTCTGTATCTAACACTAAAAATGGGTGGCGTGTGGTTCCAGTATAGAATGAATCACCTCTTCCTTTCCCGTGAGTGTCGTAAAAGGCAACTAACGGAGGGTAAGGGATGCCCAGCAGCGTCTTTTTAAAACATCTCTAAAGCTGATGATGAATACTAAGAAACTACAGATAAAAAAACACATAAAAAACAGACGCTGATGAAAGTTATCAAACGTCGAAAGTTCTTTAATTTTTTAAAAGGAAGCAAGAAATAAAAATCATATTACAAAGATATAAAATAAAAAAAGTAAAATTTACTACCACATTTATAATGGCATATCATAGGATTTATAATTTCAATCTGCATAAAATAACTGCAGGAAAGCGCAGCGCGAACAAGCAGCGTTCCATTGACCCACTATAAGTTGCAACCTACAAACGATGTCAGAAATGCACAACTTGAGAATAGTCATAATATGTCATATGGCACGTAGCAAATTATTAAGCAGGTGGTTCGTAAGATTGCGGACAGGTTGTTTCTTGAATTTACTTGTAACAGTAATTTATGGAGACGTCTCCAACGATTTCGTATTGATTGAACACGTTTGGGAATAATTTTATAAATGTTATAATTTTACATAAACACAGTTCATTGAATACTGTATCAATCGATAATTTGAAAAAGAATATAGCAAAGATAACTTACATCTATGTGCAGGATGCACTTTTTACTTTTTATGAAATTATAGATGTAGTTTGTGCAAATTGAGCATTAAGCAAAAAGAAACTAGGCCCTCGATCAAACCCAATAATAACTCTAAATAAACGAAGAAAGTTTGCAAAAAGTTGTTGATAGTACCACAGAAGCCGCATTGTTTAAAGTAGGATTAAAAAATCGATTAGGCCTTTATACTTAAAAAGACAACACTTTTTTTGTAGTAATTTAGATTTATAAAACAATAATGCATTTTTGAATAGGGAGTGTTATGCGTGAAAAAAAAAATTAAATACTCATAGACGATTATATATAAGCAATTACCGAACTTCTAGATAAAAAATAAATTTAGATATTGTAGATAAACTGTTATATAATTTAAAATCAATTGGTTGAGTTTGATTGTTGTAGAAATTAGCATCGATTTCCACACGAAAAATAATACGAGCAAAAGGTAAAAGTGACACAAATGGCTATTGAAATTCGACTAGAGGAACGGTAACCTAATGGTAATCACTAGATCCCCGGTAAGCGAGGCTAATGTACCGGTAAATTGGTAAGAGTGTCAGTTCAGTATGATTACTTTTTCAGCGAATTTATAAGAGAAGCAATAACATGTCCAGAGATTGCTTAATTAGAAATTATTTATTTCCAACAAATTTGTTTACAATTACTAAATGTATTAAATTTGATTCGAATACGTAATATCTACCACGTTTTTTTTAATGTATAGATCATTTACTAATTTCAGGTAGATTATACGTATTTTTTTATCTACAAAAAGAATGATCAAACTTGTAACATTGTGTAAAAATTATTCCAATTAAAAAAAGAATCATTAACATCTGATCAGAATTGATAAAAGTTAGATAATAATAATCTCTTGCTTGAGTTGATGGATAAAATAAAAGACGAATGGATATCTAAATTATTGAATCGTTTTATTCCTTCTTATTAAATATGATAATGATAGTGCTTTTGAACAACTGCGACAGAATAACATATTTTTGATTACCATTTTTCATAATAAATTTAGGCTTCTTTTTTAAACTAAAATATTTTTTAAATTTAAGGATAAATATATCTTATACGGATGTAGTATTGTTATTGTTTTCGTATAATGTAAAACTATTTTTAATAAAAAAAATAAAAACATTTTTTAAAAGTAATATAAGGATAGAATACATTACATTATAAGGTTAAAAATATATTAGTTTCAAATACAATAACATAGTCGTGACTATGATAGAAGAAATTTCATTGTTAGTAATAAATGTAAATACCTATAACAGTTAGGTCAATTGAGGAATTGATTTTCGATATCCGTTGTGTGATAAGCACTTGTCAGATAGTTTGCAGACTGATTTCGGAGATTGTAATCGAAATATATTGTAACGAATACCACAAACAGAAGAATAACCTTTTTGTTAAATTAAAACACTTGAATACTACAGTTAGATTCTGCATTGCATATTTACCATAATATAAACAGCACACAACAATTATTATATACACGGATCAAGGTGACTTATTGTATTGGGTATTTACTAGAAATCCAAAATACAATTAATTACAAAAAGAAAAAGTATGATTGATGTCTTATGACAAATGATTTTTTAATATTATCATATCAGCCGTCAACTATCCACTGCCGAAAATAGTCCTTCCCTAAAAGGGGGGTTTTGCCAGTAGTTGCCACGTTTGGCAGGCAGATTGACAATCGCAGTTAGTATTTGGTGAAGTTTTAATAGGGACGCTGCTGCCCATTCCTCGACCATTAAGTTCCATTAGTCGCCTCTTACATCACCCACAGGAAAGGAAGGGGTGACTTTTTCTATGCCGGAACCACACGACAAGAAATGATTAATTCTCACAACTATTGTGGACTACTTTCGATAACTATTTAGAATGATCACAAGTGTTCAAATATTGAACAGATTTTTTACTTGATACAAATATAATGAAATGTACAATAAAAAGATAATATAGATAAATATCAGAATACATTTCTTGCTTCCGAAAACAAAGGTTAATACTGGTTACAATAGGTCAATGATCAACAAGTTCAATTGTATACAGATTTAAACCGAGCATCGAACTAAGAAACAGCTATGGGCCAGTGATTTCCTATCAGCTGTTACGTTGTTCAAGATCTCATTGATAACTTCTTTAATGTACATAATATGCGTGATTAATCAATGGCGGAGGTAGGAAAATAAACAATTCTTCATGCAATTTAATAAATCAGCAAAAAGTAGTCACGCAAGACGATAATGCAGAAAAACAGTAGTAAGGGTTCACTGCACGGGATCTCGAGTATTCCAGTCGGTTTCCCACAAACTCCTGTGACGGTAATAACACCACTCACAATGAGTAATCAGTTTTACTACATGCATAAACATGTAAAATGCGCTTAGAATGGTTTTGTTCCAATCAAGGCGTTAGTATTTACACACCATTAAAACATTGTCGACGTTGATTGTTAATTTACATGTATTTTAATTTGCGACATCATCCGTTTCGACTACATCTGTGAGAACTAATATAATAGCATTTAACCTAATGATATGAAAGTTTGGAAATGACACCGAGACGCTTATTTTTTTAATGTTTTTGTAGTACTTTAACCCGAAGTACTTTCTATCGTTTGCGAATACTGTACGCCTTTCAATTTAAATGTAATGGATATAATTCAAGTAGTAATGAAATACAAAATGACAAATACAGTTAATTTTGCTAAGTGTTTATATTATGCAGCGTATAATTTGAACCTCGTACAATTAGGAGTAATTGATAGAGATGATATAATAGTACATTACTATTATAATAAATGTTTATTAGTATAGTAACAGCCACTTCAACAATGGTTCTTTGAATTAAAAAATGTTTGATTTAGACCCGGAAGCGTCATAATTCTTTGTACGTGTTCGTTTATCTGCACGCAACTTCAAAACGCTTTCTAATGAAAAACTCAGATTTAAATCAATTGGTGCACAGCCCTCGAGGTATCCACTATTGGCACTTCTCTGAAGTAATTTAAATAACCATAGCGTTGATTGTTTATATTTTCGTTTTGTTTCTACTTTTATTAATGATAATTACACATTTAATGATATTAAATCTGGATTCGATACATTAATGTGGATAATTTTAAAGGACGTATTATAAGAAATAACACAATAAGAAAAATTAAATATGACGTGAAGATTTAAACTTTAAGAAACGATCAATTAGCCATCATTATAAAGCGATTTGTCAGCTTTTCGAGTTGCCGCCGAAGAAAGTTTCGGCGTCGCGTGCTCAGTCCGATACAAAAACGAACAAATCATTGGATGGACAATCGCTGGTTTTGATTAATGAATGGTGTGTGAAATTGAAATAGCTCTCGGGCTTTATACGACCTTAAAATATTTCTGTGATGTGCGGTGTACATCATTTAAAAAGTAATTATTCCTAACGATATACCAAGCATGACCCAATAAATTAATTACGAAATCCAGTAAACATTTATGTCTATTGGCGAAAAAATTGCTATCACTTTCCAACGATGAAAGTTTATAAAATGGCTTATGGTATGTATGTTATGTGTACAAGTGCTCAAATTATCCAGTAAGAACATTTTTTAATAGGCGAGCCATGTTCTTTTTGTCGAGAATAAATCAATATGGTACAAGAAGATATATGTAATGTAATTACAATAAGAATTACACGACTTGAATTGATTGTATGGTCAACTTTTAAAATGCAAGAAACTGCTTAAAAGTTGAGCTTACGATCGATTCATACCATATAATTTAAACCGAAAATTATAGGTGAAATCGTATAAATGTTCTTATGCCGACCGCGATTTGTGGGCTATTGTAGTAATACAAAAACGTTGAAACAATTTGAGGCCCTTTCTCTATAGCCTTTCTACTATTATGTTTTACTGTCACTAGGGTCTATATTATTTTACTGTAATAGACATGAAAATATACAAAATAAGTTTCGTCATGGATATTTGCGTTATATGATAAATTTGTTCCGAAGATATCATAAATTAATAAATTGAATATAATTCTGTGATAAAGAAGTTTCAACAGCGCTAATATAAAAAGTAATCTTATTTTTCAATTAGATAGACAACAACAACTGTCGTGAGATCAATTTTTGAATGTTTACACTGTTATATGACAGAGAGTCGAGTCATCGGAGCTCGCGTAGCACGCACGTGCACATCCGCTCACTTTCAGTTTCGGTGTTAGCATTCACTGTAACACAGCCTTTGTTGTCACGCCGAACATGTAAACAAGGTACTTAAAACCATTTGTGTCTAAAGAATACGAATAATGTTCACGTTTGTTCAACATAGTATTGTTGACCGAATGTGAAGATCGTTTAAAGATAAAGGGCGATCTCGAAACAAATCATCAACAGCTTTGATACAGGATCATGTATTGTTATTGCGGGTATATCAATTTAAAAAATTGTTAATAGTGATTATATGCATATATTTAAAGGAAGTAAATATATTCAGACTGACATAATAATTAGATCTATTAGAACCTTGACATTTTTTCACCCACCTTAAACCATTTAATTAAAATCAATAAAAAACAAATCTAGTGCTTAGTGATTATTTTCGGCACAAGTAGTGGCTTTGGGTGACAGTTTTTTCTAGAATTTCTTGTCAAGGAGACAGTGAAGGCCAACTATTCAAATCTAGTTCGAATTCCAATGCGTCACGGAGACGTTTAGCAAGTAGGTTAAGTGAAGTCACCAAGCTGTTTAGAGAAACAACATTAGAAGTTACGAATACGCGTTTAGTTATCCGCTCGTAAAGAGACTAAAAGGGACAGAATAGAAAGCAAACATTCCCTTTTATTGAACAAGAACTTTCTTGTCTGGATAACAAGATCGACTATAAAATTTATTGAAGTCTACGTAATATAATGAGAACATGTGTATAAGTTACCTAAAACACAATGTGGAAACTAGGCTTTAAACTTTAGACATCAATAAAAATACATAATGACATTGGAAATAAACATAACATAAAATACAGTTTCAAAAATTATTAATAGTGAGTTAAATAATACAAATATAAATAAATAAAATTTAACAATATGTAAAGTTTTAAAGATGATTTCAAAATACATACTTATATTTTCATAATGAAAAATCAGTAAGATGGAATAAATGAATCTAGGATAAGTACACTTACTATTTGGAACTAAATATAAAGAGAAAAAAACAAGGTACAATATATGGATAAACAGTAATTCAAACGGTAATAGTTAATCGCTGAGTAATGACACAGTTAATATTTTTGCTGCGCTAGGGTCAAGATTATTGTGTTAATACTAAATTTGTTTATGCGTAGAAAAACAAAATGTGTAAAAGTGTTTATGAAACTGTTTTTCTTTTTTACTTTGTATCAGTATACACATAAAAACACATAAAAAGCTAAAAGATATATTTGATCGAATTGAACAATCATATATGTATATAAAAGGAGATATTTGTTACTAGTGGCCCGTCCCGGCTTCGCACGGGTGGGCATTTTTACATTTTAAAAACTGGCCACAAAGGCTGCACACGCGACGGAAGCTTAGAAATGGAGTAACTTTTCCCGTTTTCACAACATTTCCCTTTACTGCTCTGCTCCTATGGATCGTAGCGTGATGAAAAGTACACTATAACCTGCCAAGGAGTATGAACAATAATTGTACCAATTTTTGTTAAAATCCGTTGAGTAGTTTTTGTTTCTATAACGAACATACAGACAGACAAAAATTTTATTGATTGCATTTTTGGCATTAGTATAAATCACTAATCACCCCCTGATAGTTATTTTAGAAATATATTTTATGTACAGAATTGACCTCTCTACAGATTTATTATAAGTATAGATTGCCTTTTTTATCCTTGCTATAATTGTACAATTAAATTCACAAATGATACAGAAATTCGACAAACGATTATTAGTTTCCAGTTTAATTTATGGTGACCTCTGAAGGTGATTTATTTTGTCCATATTTTTTTTAAATATAATGATTATTTCGACATAAATATAAATTTATATTTAAGTGTAAGTATACCCTAATTACTACAAAATACAATAAACATCTCGTTGAAGTTAATAGTAACGTAGACATCTAGGGATCACGACTAATGCCAGTAGTGGCATTGCAGTGAGGCTATCAATTTTCTCAAATAAATATCTCCCTTTAGCCACGCGGAAGCCACTGGTATGTTATTCCAACAGGCGGCGAACCGCATTAACCCGCCGCAATCATAGTCAGCGAAAAGGCAATTTCCAAGCCTATGTTAACTTAAAGCACGAGCTGCCCAGAAATTGTAAGGAAAAAGTTCCCAGCCTGTCGGAAGGAACGATGAAATAATAAATCACTGTAATGATAGCGATACGCTGCGATTACTGTGCATCAGTTAGAGCCGGGTAGAGACAAAGATAAAATAGCTTTGTTATACACTCCAGATTATCTTATACAATTCTGAATAAATAAAAACAATAACGAGCGATAGACAATCTTATTAATTCTCTGATTTTACATTAGACTTTGTTCCATAATGAGAAGAATTATGTTCCGCAAAGAGAAACGTGGCTTACGAGTAAAACGTGACTAAGTGAATATGAGATCAACACGAGGTGAATAAACTACCAAAGATAATTAGGTATCAAAATTTGTTAAGAAAAGGAGCAGATATCTTATAACATACAGTGCAAAAAATATTAAATACACGAATTAAGAATCTCCTTTTGGATGACGCTTAAATTAATATACGATCATAAAATGGTATACTGTACTTAATTTATTCAATTTAATATTTAAGTGTTATAAAACAAAACATTGTTACATATAAAGTTATTGAGAAGAATGATGAGATAGGAAGCAAAAAAGTTGGGTCAAGTTTGATAAATGATGTAGCACTTCTTAATGGTATTAAGGCTCGTTTGTCATTTGAAGTGAGTTCTCACTTGAATAGCGCGCTTCGTTTGATGATAATTCCGCCAATATTTCAGTACACGCTTCGAATTTGTTATAGAAG
Source organism: Galleria mellonella (assembly GCF_026898425.1). Taxonomy (NCBI): domain Eukaryota; kingdom Metazoa; phylum Arthropoda; class Insecta; order Lepidoptera; family Pyralidae; genus Galleria; species Galleria mellonella. The sequence continues at coordinate 5,743,232 of NW_026442075.1, read as the reverse complement.
TAATACTTACAGAGTTTAAGATAAATATCAGTTATTCTCTGATGAAGGGGTTTAGTGATACCGATTCATGTTACACTATACTTATTGTAAAACCAGTACCTTTTTTATATCATGATGGTTTAAAAAACAATGAAAATTTTAAGGAATGAACTTTGAAATGACCTTAATCTTATCTCTTTGAGGAATCAACTTTTATTAGGATCGTATAAAATATAATAACAGTTAATAAAAGGAAAATATATTGCGTAATATATACTAAAAATAAATATGAGCGAAATGGAACATTTAAAATTCTCAGCAGAATCATAAAGGTTAGATGATGAAGGTTTTCTAAAAGTTTTGTTTGTGTAAGGATTATTAGTACCGCGGATTTACAAATTATAGATATAATTTTGGCTGCATTACAAAGGAATACTCAGTTAATCAAGACTGCTAATGGTAAAATTACTATGAGGATTGATGTGCTGCAAAACGTGTGTATACTTATTAGATTCCCATCTAGATCTCAGTCAATCGCAGCCATTAATGTTTGTAACGACAGCGTTAACTACTTTTCTACTGGTAGAGCCCTGAGGCAGAGCAGTAACTTGAATAATTATCTGCACTCATAATATTTTAGTTATCTGATAGGCAATTGCTTTTGATTGTTATAGTAAGTTACAATAGTATTAACAGTACTATATACAATAATTTACTGTCAACTATTATAAATATATATTGGTATAATTCTCGCGTATTCGTATAATTTGACAGCAAATACAAATATAAATGCCTCGTTTAAAATAAAACTTTCATTAGTTGAAAACATTGTCCAATATAATAAACTCTAATTATATTTATGATATAAAATATGACCATACTAAAAACAAGTTTGTGTAGTTCACTATCAATCAAGTCTACCCTTATAAATACACGATGTAGCGAGTTTGTTCAACCGACGGAATAGAGCTTATAGCAAACTTGTAATTGTCTTGTCGTGACTAATAATAGACATTCGAGCTGTTCTTAAACAGACTCTCGATTTAGAAATAATAAACATAGAAGATCTAAAATTTTTGTTAATACCCTACTTGTTTTTAATAATTCATAAGATCAGTCGATATTATGTATAGCGGAGAAATGTTAAGACCATGCAAGATTAATCAGAAACTACTGGTTTTAATAAAATATTTTATGACTTCAGGGCAAAGAATATTAATGTATACAACTACGTAGTAGAAAGATATGGGCATTAACGTCTTACAACAAAACGTGATCATTTCTAAGAAATAGATACGTTCGTTCACTTAGAGACAATACAATAGTTTCAATATATTACAAGAGAAATAGCTGCGATTTAATCAATTAATAACCGAGGAATAGCCACAGACATCACGATACAAATTAAATTTTAGTTTCTTATTGCATTTCGAGAGGCTGGCATTGCTGATGCTGTGATCGTGATTTGAGAATACTTCGCCAATAGTTTAGTATATAGACAGTTCGCACTTTCTACAAATAAGGTCACGGATTTAAATGAACCGATGGCAGCTATTTGTATCTCGAACATTACAAACGAGCGAGAGCAAAGAATGACCATCTTCACTTTGCTTTAGCTTTATAAAATATTTCTTTTTTTATCCATTACGATGTTTGAGATGTTTTTTGTGGTACTAATATAATTGTTATTTAATCACGATCTATCATAAAAGTGGACTAGGTTGAGTAAGTTCTGTTATTTGAACAAAGCTATTTATTTTGTAGTATCACTGGTAAAAAAAAATTAAAATAAACAATGCTCATCATATATTACTAATATATAATTATAATAAAACACGAGAACTTAAGAAACAAATATATGTATTGATAATTTTACAATAATCTAATATACCTAATTTAAAGCAATTAATTACATCAGACCGAAGTGCATGATTGGCTAGTATGCATGTAATAGAACATGTTCCGCATATATCTTATAGGAAGATATATATATATATATATATATATATATATGTACTTAATAATTATTAAAATAATAGATGGTTATCATAATCTCAACATATTTGTTTGTGGAATACAAATTGACAAATATTGGGGCTTCATATGTTTTAGGGCAAGTCGCTGTCCACTTTCGTTTACAGTGAAGACAACTTAAAAACTTTTAAAAAGATACAATTTATTATTTTTAATTGTAATTACGATTGAAAAAAATTAAGCGAGTTTAGCTATAATATTAGAAAAAACACCTCCACTTCTTCAATAAAAATTTATTACCAACCTCAAACTACACATAAAATATACATTTAATCTGTTTATACTTAATGACAGCAATGTTTCGTATATGCAATTACTTAAATCAACATAAATTATCATAACTATGCGTCATTAATCATTTAAACGGGATCATAATTTACAATGTATGATTAATGACCTGATTAGAGTCAATAAAATATCTATTACTATAATTTATGAACCGCTCATCGCTCGTGTTATTAAAGTACTATAGAATGACGGAGTAGCAAGAAGTTTGGATATTGTCACACGAGTTGCGTAACATTTACCGTTAAGATATTGTAGAGATTACAAGTGAAGACAATAGTTGCGATTATGTGTATACTTTAATCGGTACGCAACGGCGGATGATTGGCAACACTGACAGCTATTACCGCAAGATGAGAACGGTATTATTTTGTGGGCACCTCCTTGGCCGCGTAAACATGCCACGGACAGCTACCTAGCTACCAACAAAAAGTACGCCTGATTGAACAGAACTACTCTCGTTTGACGGTAATATATTTTTTACCGGTATTTCAAGTAAAAATTTTAGTAAATCGGTATAAATAGGTTTCTAATTCTAAAAATAAATTTATTGAATAAAAGATGTATAAGAAATCAGAAAAAAAGGGTTCTTAAGCTATTAACCTGTAAGAAGGCGTGGAGTTCAAAATTACACGGATAAGCGCACCTGAAGCAAAATACTAATTCAGATTGATCTATAAAATAGAACCTAATCGCATTATATTAATACAAAAAACATGTCAATTATAAGTATTCAAACAAAAAATCTTTTCGTAATTATTATAAAATACAAATTATATTAATAAATACAAGAACAAAATAAAAAATAATATTAACTTCGATGGACTAACGTGCCACTTCATATATGCTATACCTATCTAAGTGAGCAAAGGTCTGAAGTGCATTTATATTAAAGTGAGTAAATATTTCCTTATGGAGAATATAGTACCAGAATGACTTCATCAAATCATAATACTAATCGTCAGCATCATAATCAGAGGTTTACACAGAAATGTTTATGAATCATATAAATTCCTTATTAATGCAGTTAAATAAATTATGTAATTCACAAACACCTCCATCTTCCATACCATCTCAGTTAATCATCTAAATAACATGTTGCGAGCTCTTCATTTAATGTTTTCATTCTATGTAATATTAAGAACATATAAAAAACATAGTGATATCTCTTTACTGTAATCATCATCATCATATTTGGGGGGTTTTGCTAATAGTTGCCATGTTTAGCAAGCGGGTTGGCAACCGCAGTTATGGTTTAGATGATATTTTAAAAAGGACGCTGCTGTCCATCTCTCGACCATTAAGATCCCTTAGTGGTGATTAGAGTCGTAAGGGGCATCTTACGACGTCCACGGAAAAAGAAGGGGTGGCTCATTCTGTGTCGGGACTACACATGTTCTTTATGTTAATAGCATCAATAAAATTACGATTGTAAAACTAGTCTTGTACCAATCAAGCTTCTAGATGTAAATATGCTGAAACAATATGTTGATACCGACATCAAACGTATTTCTGCGACATTGCAACCGTTAGACCAAAAATACATAAACTACAAACAAGCAGACACCGGATTGGCATGTATCACATCAGATGAGCCAATTACGCGAAGATTTCATTGTATAGGAAATGCTGACTAAAACGTATGGGACGTCCCCGTGGGGTGGGGATAAGCGTAATGTATGATCAGACTGGTCTTATCGTTCTATCAGTTCCTCGGTTCACCGCGCGTGCTTTTGCATGCAAGATGGACCCGGCTCGACACTAGATAAACCTTAGAATAGTGTCCCCTCAACTCGGAAGCCTCTTTTACTGCCTTGCACAATAAAGACCACATCCACACGTTGAGATGTAAATCTTCACTCGATTTCAATAGCTTGCATTGTTCTGTTTAACGATGCCACTCGGGAAAATTTCTCCGTCTTTCGAGAGTACTTTATAAGTAAGATTACGAAGCCTCAGCGCTAGACGTTTCCTCTTGAAGAAGTCATTTTGTTGAATTATTTTTTAAACCAATGTGTTATTTTGAACTGTGCATATAATTAATCGAATGAAAATCCTGATCTATATTAATAAAATATAACTTAGTTTAATTTTAATAACAGTTTAAAGGACACAATAAGGGCGCAAGAATCAGACACTACAATAATATCTAACAAATTGTTAGGTAAGTAGTAATTGATATCGTACGTTGTTAGTATATAATTTATTACAATTTTAAAACCAAAATGTGTCCATATTGCTAAAGTGCTAAACATACTTTATTAATTATTTTTATAGAAGTAAAAATTATCTGTAAGTAAAGATTGAGACATATGTTCAAATAATGAATAAACACTATTCATACTAAACAACAATTAATAATAAAGTAATATATTTATGTACGTTAATATTAATACGTAATATAATAGGTAGAACTGTGACCGTAAGTAATCCATTAGAGTATAATAGGCTATAGGTCAGCAAAGTACTGGATGTATGCGATAAATTTAATCTACCTTATTAGAGGTCGGTTATCGGGCTCGGTTAGTGTCGCCCGCGTGGGCAGGAAAGGTTGGCTCTATCGTACTAGTCGGATCTAGTATTTCAGCCGTCGTTGATACACGCCGTTCCTTCCTACGCATTAAATTGTGTCTATAATTACGATGATAAACATATTTTGAAAAATATGTCTTTGGTATTTTTTATAGTATATGCCAATGATTACATCTATAAATGTAGTTTATTTTCGTCTAAGATAAAATACGGAATTGGTTTCTTAAATTTCAAGAAGCTTTAACGTTATTTAATTTTATTCATTCCATAAAAAATAATATCATTTTCAATTTTGATTAAATTGGAACCAACGAAACCAAACAAAATCCATTAAATTAAAAATAAAATATTTTCACATATAAAGCAGTAGAAGTTGGTTTTAATAAATATATTTGAGGTAATAAAAAACTTGGGCCCATTAAATTAGTCTTATGCAATAAATTCTAATTTGGTGGGCCTAAGTTGTCAGAGGACCTTTTGTAAATTGTTTTCGGAAAAAGATTATTCTGTTTGTAAATTCACTCGTCACATATATTTACGTAAAAGGCACTTACATATTAAACATAACATTATACTGTAAACAAATACCTGAGCTTATACAGAATATAAGCGCTATAGTGCATTCAAGCATAACAATTACAATAAAATGTTGAGTGCGGGCCTAATATTAGCGAACATGCGAGGGACACTATTAATTGCCAAATTTTAAATCTGTCTATTGTTTTATATATTTTTTTCAATGTCGTTTATTTCATTGTTCCATTAGCAAGACGATTTTTTTATTAATTGGTTATTCCTTCGTGTGAATTTTATATTGTATTGAAATAACATTTTCATCATTTACATTTTATTACAATATTCTGCTACGCCAACCATACTTTTCTCATGTTCTATTTTATAAAGGATCTTAAATCCTTGTAAAGAGGACTTGCAAATATCCATAGTGACATATACACGACAATCTGAAACTCGATCTCTGAGTTCTAACTAAAGATAACAGGAGCAGGAGTTTGGATCGTGAACGGCAATACTGTTGGTACATGTTGCATGCTTCATAGTGAATAATAGCCACTATCTTCCTGTCGTTGATGTGTCTAAGATAGCTTCGGAGCTACAAGAAATATGTACGAATACGGAATTCCGACAAATAAATTGTTACTTTATACTTTTAGACCATCTGTGCATTTAGGAAATGTCATTTATATACCAATAGAGGGTTCTGAAGTTTATGTATATATTTCGGCTCATATAAAACTATATTTGATACACAATTTATAAATATTTGCTGTAATCATATTATTGTGAGTTATAAATATTAACTCCAAAAATATGAATACAGCAAATATTTAAAAAATAAAAAAAATACTCACGATTATATCTAACCCTTAATGATGTAATTAGGCACACTTGCCGAACATTTTGTGATGAACATAACATTCGAGATATAAATATATATATATATATATATATATATATATATATATATATATATATATATATATATATATATATATATATATATATATATATATATATATATATTATTATCCAATATTATGTTTTGGATTACAGACGATTAACATATTCATTACCGGACCAATATATATATATATATATATATATATATATATATATATATATATATATATATATATATATATATATATATATTAGTGTTTATGCAATTGATATATTTATAGTTTATATTTTTCAGTATTACATATTTTAGAGCTATTAAGAGAATAGAATTGTACTTTCTATGTGTAGTAGAGAATGCTTTTAACAACCAGCATTAAAATAATAATACGTATCTATGGAAGCTCTTACTTAAATATAGGTATTATTGGTCCAGTCCAAAGTCAATGATTACACATTGGATAGGTGTTTTGCAATATTACAATTAAATAATTAGAGAATGAATTAGGTTTCTCTACTCAATTATTTTATATGTTGTAAGTTCTATAAGCTATGTTCATATTCATTATTTTTTTGTAATTTTTTCCAAATAGTGATCTAATAAACAATTAAACCTATAGAATCGTTCCATTAAAATATATACACCGGTTCATAATGAACTAAGATATCGTATACCATACAAACAAAATTAAGTTGAGAACTTTTTTAAAGCTAGTAAAAACTTGTCTACAATTTTATGTTATTATTGTAATAAAAAATAAAGGCGTACATGAATAGAAAAAATACGCTATCAGAAACTTTGCAGATTGATTTAAACAACACGATTTTTTACGACAAGATATTGTTCTATATTTAACGGTTCAAGTAGCGTATCGCAAGAAAGCGCGCTGACGGTGAACTTTTCCCGGCTCAATGATTCACTATTGTGAACATTGTAACGCCTATTCTTTTCGTAATTTAACGTAGAAATATTAAAATATAACCAAATATAAATATACAACAACTAACGGTCAGACAGTAAATATAATATACATAGTGTTTATTGCCCTATACTTTTGTATCAATTTTAAAATATGTTTTATAACTAGCTGTACCTATGGCTTTAACTACTAAATCGTGATTAAGTATTTATAATATCAGTAGAATGGAAGCTCTAAAATTCGCAAAGAAATTTGATATTTTCGTACTAATAGGAATCGTCTTTCAACAACACCAGAGGTTACGTATGCGTACTTCATTTGAATTAATAATTCAAGAAATATGGCGTTGGCAACCTTACTGTGTGAATCCTTTTCGTTCAATAAACTTAGTAGTGGTAACCTTAAGTACAGGAACAAAATACAGGATCCGACATTATATTGCTACGGACTTTAAATTGTATTTGCGAGGCGCTCTCGATAGTAGTACCCAGCTCTATTGAATAAGTTTTTGTTATTTTCCTGTACCGTGCAATAGTTGTAGAGATTACACAATTAATTTGTTGTTTACAAAAACTCCAATTTCGTAGTTTGTTACAGCAAAATCATGAAATGTATTTTAATATCAGATAACACGGTAATTTCCTTAGCCTCATCCAGTTTTTGTCGGCTTCCGCATTGTTAAAGAGGGAAAGTCGATGTTTTCTCTGCCTTGCATGGATACAAAAGCGATCAGTTATCAGCTACATAACGAATGGTGTTAAAATAATACTAATATTATAAATGTGAAAGTTCGTAAAGTTGTTTGGATGTTTATTACTAAAACTAGCTTAAACGGTTGAACTGAATTGAATGAAATTTGGTACACATTTTTAGGTAGCGTATATATAAACTTAACAGATAATACACTATATCTACCAATTCACGCGGGCAAAGTAGCATTTGCATTATATTAAAATCACTTTACCTTATATCGTGTAAATAAACTTATAATTTCTATAAGGTCAGTCAAACAAAGAGACTCGTCAGAAAACCTCGTTTACTCTAAGATTCTGAATCCTCCAATGAATAAGGTGATTTTCACAGAAGACTATGGCATGGGGTTTTACAAGTAAGATATTAAAGATTACCTGAAATCGTCAATACTCCTGTGACGATCATAGTATTTTACATATCTATTAGCCATAATAACAGCTTACCATAAGACTGGTCTTATAATTATGACAATAACATGATATAATAAGTCCAACTCGCGCAATCGAAACTCCGGGACATAGGGTACAAGCTATAAATTGTGTAATATAATTGCAATATCACGATAACTGTTTCAATTATAGATTTATCTCTTCTGATGAATAGCTACTAGCCGTCGTTAATGATCGCGTGACTATTGTTTTCCGGTATTCAAATAATTGCGGGAAAGCTTTTTCCTGTGTGCCTTTAGATATATAATTTGCATATGTGTAACTATACAATTTTCCTTTCATCTTTATCACATCATTTATTTTTTGTTGCTTCGTCAAATGTTAGGTGAGGTTAGTTATTTATAAGACTAAAAATTCTTATAAGGTAAAAACATCGACTTGAAAGTTAATTTCAAAAAATAATAAGAAGAGTAAGTGAAAGTAAGAATGTCACAGAACACTCGACTGATAAACTTCCCAAAAATCCTTACTGATGTTATAAATGTGAAAGTGTATTTGTTACTACTTTTTGTCTCAACAGCTTAACCAATCACTATGAAATATAATATATACATACTAAAAAGGACTGAGAAGGACAAACGTGTTGTGTATCCCGGTTAGTGAACATATCCCGGTCACACGGACAAAATAGCGGGCAAAATGTAGTGTAAAACAAATTTCGCAAATTTTTCACAGCTCATATCTGCTATAATGACAGAGTAGTCATATAGCTTTCTCAAATTTATGATAACTAATGAAAATCCGAAGATACATATATGGTACACATATATAAAAAAAAAGAACTAACAATGATAGATTTACTTCCTTGTTCTGGCAATCAGAAAGTTGGGTCACTCCCATTAACGTAAAGGAAAAGCATCTTGCTTTTGGTCCTGCCCATACGGTAACGGAAAAGAAAGATATGTTCGTTGTATTACTAGTTTTTAGCTGTTAATGGTTCCGCATTAGAACAGCTGCGAAAGAACCAGGAAAAGAAAATAACTATGCTGCTATTATTAGAAGCAACAGGCTAAAGCTATAATTATTTAGGACTAGCTGTTTGTTGGGAAAACTTGTTCTCAAGGGAATACTCGTAGAAAATAATTAAACATAGAACTTTCAGGATAGGCTTTTAGTAGTTCCAGAAATTCTTAGAGGACAAATGTTCAAATATGATAACATGTCGGGATAATTTTCTCTCTTAATTTTATACCAAGTCTAAATACATTCTTAGTGTTCTACTTAATTTTTCCAGTTCCGGAAAAGTTTATACTGGAATTCTTAGTTTTATACAAGAGCTTTGAATACAAACAGATATTTCATTAATAATTTTATATAGGTACTTCTATTCGAAATTTTAATACTATTTACAGTTTACGATTTAAGACATTTCTCATAAGATTTGTACATAAATCTTTTAAATGAGAAATAAAAAATTATGAACATGCACTTAATATCTATTGTTAGCGAGTACAGACTATTAAACATCAATTATTATATAATACTATTTCCCTTATTAACAGTTATTTTTTAAATATCATCTCTTGACTATTGTAAACAAAGAATATTGTACAGAAAAAAATCTGTGCGAGTTTGATTTATATAATACAAGGAAGATAAAAAAAAAAAAAAAACTAATCAGCATTGTAGCAATTGAATGTGAATAAGTTGTTAAGCTTATGAGAACTCAATAGCATCCAACAGAATTCAGCATTAGCATTGCATAATATTATTAACCGATCGAGTAAAATAATGTGATAAGATTCTTGCATGAATATGCAATGTGTTGAACACTTGATTTCTTATTTACTACAAAAAGGTGGAAAACATTCTAGCGAATAGCAGACTAAATAAAAATTGTTAAATAGTACTAACTGTAAACAGATGATAAATTATTTGTTTATGAAACAAGCGTAGATATTAATTGCTAGTACAATTATCGTATTTGAGAGAGCAATGTGAGATATTTAATAAGAGAAGTGTTGATGAAAATGAGAAGAGAATTTCTTTAAAATTGATTTAGATTTGGTTAAACTGACAAAGACTAATTAAAAAGCTAAGCCAGATATGGAAAAATAAGGTAACCCAGTTCAAAATAAATTTCTAGTAAACCAGAAATTTGTACTTAATCTAGAGTATAAATTGAATAAACGAGAAAATAGGTTAAGTCTAATTAAAATACCATGTAGATTGGAATCAATAATTAAATGAAAACTACTTGTATTTAAGTGACATCTACTCTTTATCCAGATTTTAATTAAAATGATGGAAAGAATTATTGTTGCTTTATGAAGCATAATTAAAACAAAATTTAATTTTAATGTAATTGCTTTGTAATATTAAATATTTGCATACTTATTTTGCCAGTATTGATCGGACCCGAAAAACTTAATATTAATTTTCGCAACAATTTTAGCAGTCTATGCACTACCCACAGATCCATAGTAGCGCCTAAAAATTTATACCATTTTAATGGAAGTAGTTATGGGAAAATCATTATACTCTATTCTTTTGGCAGTAAAAAAACTGTTCACACGTTATTATTACTTAATTAACAACAATGTTACTTAGTTACTCAAACGTTTAAAGTTAAAACCAAAATAAAAGAATTGGTGGAAGCTCTCCTCTATCATTTATTAAGTGTTTGTACTCGTTACATTTTTAAATAATTTCAGTTATTTAACACAATTGGTTACGAGTGCTGCGACTAGCTATTAATAATGACAATTTTTTATTACAAATCCAACTTGAAATTTAACAACATTAAATACATACATTATCTTGTATTCGTCTCGAAAGTAAAAATAATAAAGTTTTGTACTTTATGTAAAAAAAGGTGGAGAGCATTATTTGTTTAATATTACTATTATTTTGTTTAACCATCGTGCTGAACTCCAGGTGTATTCATCACGGTGGGATAACTGACCTGCCTTTTCATTATTACCTATCATCCCTTACTGGTGCCCCGCCAGCGTATACCGTTAGCGCAGGGGTTACCATTCCATTATCATCCATAAAAAAATAGGAAACTCGAACTGTCTGATCTAAAATAATATCTAAATAATATAGTGGAAAGTAGGTATATGTAAATAAATATATATATATATATGGAAGTACAATTTTATGGAGTTTTTATAGCCTATTCAATATATAATATTGTATTTTGGTATCTATGCCGGAAAATGCTTTCTAATATGCACACAATATTATTTCAATACCTGTAATAATGATACATGAGCGGCGTGTTCGTGGTTGTGCTGTTTAAATAATAAATCAGGATACGTCGGAAGTAATTACGCAACGGTTACATAAGGTACGCTACGCGGCAACCCTGAACCTGTATTGAGGTTGGTCGCGGAGCCGCGGCCAACGAACGCTATTTGCGTGGATCATGAAAACTTGATACTAGCAACGAATAAATTACTGTACGTCTATTCATTGTACGATCCATTAAATAATACAAGATTTTATTAATGTAAATTAAAGTTGTATGGAATATTTATTATTTTATTTGAACATATACCCCATATGTATTATATTATAAAAGACACTCGTAAACATAGAATCATACCTAAATCAAATTACTAATATAATGGCTGTACTTGCAATCAAATCAGTACAATATTTTATAACTTGTATAATTTAAGAAAATGAGAATACTTTTTGTTTTCAGTTTAAATTTATTCTGATATACATTTTATACTATAATACAACCGTATGGTTAGTTATAAGAATTTGTTGACATTTTAAGCAAGAATAATAAAAAAATAGAAAAATAATTTAAACGAGTGCGTGTGAATATATATAAACTTTAATGTTGTAGATAGAACGAAGACGGAATTTATTCACTTATATTATAACTCTATTTATATGCATTAAGGTTAACTGACTACACTTTATTAGTATTATACTACTTATTTAGTTATTTTATTATGTTCCTCATACATCCAGATTAATAAGTGTGGTAAAATCACAGCACGTTAACCATTGTAGGTGTACCCAGTTCACGCGAAATTACGGCTAACGATCAACGTAAGCTAATTGATGGCAATATACATACGAGTATTAAACGAGTATCTTGATGCGCTAGTTACTGATTATATGCTTCAGTATCAAGATGATGCAGTCAGTGCATAAATGTTATCTTAGATCGACAGGTTCCTTTTATGTCATTTCATTAAGCAGTGTGAATTAGGGCTTACACATAGATTTTATTTATGTTATGGTTTTAAAAAAATAGGTTTATTTATATTACTATACACAAGATCGTGTTCAATGTAGAGAAATACAGTTTTCACTGTTTATTAGTTAATGAGTCGGCTCTAAATTCAATACCACAGTAATTTCCTTATACTAGTCTATGGCGGACGTGTATATTTAACAGTGGGCAATTAACGGCTGGAATTATGATCATAACTTTTTCTGCTATTTACTATCCATTGCATAATATAAGCTTCTTGAATAGTCGTATTTAAGGTCATTGTTCCATCTAATTGAGGTCGATCTACATTATACTATATAATATATACTTGGAGTCGCCTGTTAAAAATCTTTCTTCTATATTTCTTTTATGGATCTGGGAGTCGATCACTGTTTTTTTTAATGGATGCAGATGGAATTTTAATGAAATATGGTGATAGGATGGTGCAACATAACTCTGATGATAGTTCAATCCATATATTTGCTGATGTTTTTCAAAGTTAAGACTTATTTTGGGTTTAGTAAGTTATAAACAATACGCGCTATTTGGTTAAGAACTTCGAGGTACTTTGAACGTGAAGATGTGGCGTAACTTCCCGAACGCTAAATAAGTTGAATTCATTGACTGACCTTTAGGTCGAAATAATTAATGCATATTAAGTGTAAGTAATTAGTATAACAATTTATTTTATAACTTTAATGTCCACCTTCCCACGCCATACTGTAAGATATATATCTATGCAACTCCCGTTAATTTTTCTTGAATTGAGTTTATCACTTGCACTATGTAATACGATAGAGATTGTTTTGTCACAATTGAAGTTGAGTTTTTTTTGTGGGGTACAATCTTTAATTGCGACTTATTACCTTGATAACACTGTAAAGGTAAAATCGCTTCGTTCAAATTAATTTTATTAATATAAAAAAACGTTATTAATAAAAAAAATATAGGTCCAAAATTATTCGAATACATTCGAATAGCACAGATTAGAATAGAATAGAAATTCTATTAATTCTGAAATAATATTCAAATGCAAGCACTAGTCCTCTTCTATTTTAGCAAATTTCATGACGTTTGGTTGAGTCAATAAGGCGCTTAGAGTTAACAAACAAATAATTTTTTTTTGACACATTTCATCATCATCACTGTTTTACCTTCCTGACACATTTTTATAATATTAATAAAAATATGTATATAATTTACACATTGACAGTTATCTTAACACGTTATGTCATGACGTATCGGTAACATCGAGATCATGATTTCCATATAGGGTAAACATATCGTGTGAACTCACTCCTGCCCCGAATTTGGCCTTATGGCACTTTCTGTCAGTTCTAATGGTTATCATAACGTGAATCAATGGAAACCGTGTCAAATAAAGTACTGCCAAGTCAAGAGATGCGATCTAGCAAGGAACTGTAAACCAAATGTCAGAGAGTTCAGTGGCTAGGGATCCTAGGAATGCTACTTTTGTTACTCCTTTTACACTATTGCAGAATTGTCACAATATTTTAAATACTACTATCAATGTATATGTTATTACAATATTGGTAGCATCAGTATTTATTGTGGAAATAAATTATACTCGTATTAAGTATTATCCATGAAAACTAAAATCTATAAGAGAGTAGGTGTAATAACAAAACCATTACAAAACGTCTAAAAAAAAAGAAACAAAATGCATGTTACAAAGTGAATATTTAAATTTAGAACGCAGATTCGTGTGTCAATAAATATTTAAGCTTCGTAACAGAGCCGTAAAGAAAAACGGGAGCTTCAATCTTCACAAAAATATTAATGGAATCAACTCAGAAGTAAACTCTATTTGTTCAAAATATATAATTGCGAAACACTGCTTTAAAAATATAGACGGATTGAGAAGCATCTTCTTAGAATTGGCGTAAAAATGGATTTGTTTGCCCAAATATCCGTATGCATTGCTTTGCTGTAGTTTTTTTTTAACGAACACCGTTAAAAACACTACAGCAAAGCAAAGCACATAAAAGAAACTGGATTATTTAATAAGTAAACCTTAATAGATTAGACGAAGATGATTTCCATGGTATTAGCTGCATTAGTAGAACCAACATTATATCCTGTTTAAAGTAATTGTCTAATATTACATTAACTACTGTACTTAATAGTTAAGTTTATACGTACAAGATTATCATTGGCATTTCGGTGAATAAAAATAAAGAAAGAAATTTTTTTAAATAAAGAGGATAGGGATAGATTTTTATAAATAAAGGATAATATATCCAAAAGTATAGTTGAAATTTCGATGATAGATGAGGTGTAAGAAACGAAAGATATATGTAAGAATAGAAGCCTTTGGCAGTCGGTTCTCTTTGCTTACCCTCAAGGAACGGTGTGAAAATAGGTACAATTCTACGACAGATAATACATGTTAATCTTAGTTCGAGTTCCAAAAACCGCTGCTACCATAACTCGATCGTTCAACTTGAACGTGACATCCGTTGTCTTTTTGTAGAAAAAAAATGTACGGCTGAGGATCCAGGCTCGCTTGCCCTCTCCTGACTCATCTGTGCCGGCATGGCCTCTTATCGAATACAGAATCAGTACGGTACTGACTCTCAAAAAGAGAAGTAACTTATAACCAAACTATTATCTCGCTACGACAATGTTACGCCTTAATCGTGCTTTACAAGAAGTGTTGTGCTTGATAATGGTAAGAATCTGTGTACACATGTGATACAAAAGTGATTTCATTAAATTAAGGCCCTAAAGCCAGTGAACATAATATTAGTGATACAGTAAACGTAACAAAGTTGACAATTAAATCTATGAAAATAATAAAAGTGAATAAAAAGAAGGCAATAAAAATGGTCGGTGATTTCATAGAAAAGAGTGAAAGCTGGTGTAGTTTTAAATAAAAACAGAAAGTAAATTTAACGAATATCCGAAATTTCCCACAACACGTGAAGGTTAAAAGATCTTGATGTTCAATTTGCACGTATAAAAAGCAAAGGAGTACCTAATTGAAATTTATACAATACTAACACGATTTTTTGTAATTATATTTAGCTTACGATGGTATAAAAAAATAAACATGTCCTATTTCGAACAAGTCACTAGTTGTATAAAGAATAATTAAATAACGTACTCAATACCAAAGACCGAATACGAAAAAAAAATCTTCGTATATCAATACTCAATACGTAAGCTTCGAATTACTATTTATCCTCTAAAGGCGGTTACAAATTGAATCGGCAGCAAAAAACCAAATGCATTCATTTAAATGTAAGAAATACGACTTGCTACAGTTATCTCGTTATCGGAACTGAAGTGTCGCATGTAATGGTAAGAAGACTTTTTTCTAACTGTGTAGTAAAAAAATTACAGTGCACAGATACAAAAAAGCTTTTGTTATGAATTAACATCTGATGACAATATAGAGGTCACTGGAGCAGATGGAGAAGAAAGATCTATAGAGGACTGATAGTTATCAAAATTAAATCTCACAGCAGGTGTACATTGTAATCGATGACAAAATAAAGATTACTGAGACGTAGGTAGCGGTATTGTATTAAGTATGCTGTGTACATATGCACATCTAATACTGGAAATAATAATAAACAACTACGATACGGTGTTTTTTACTATATAGCTTATCATTAGCCTTGTAGTTTATGTACGATTTACAGACAATAAGTTCAATTTTACGCAAGTAGAAATTTACAATGAAATTAGCGCTTATTTAAAACTTAATTAAGTGCAAAAAAAAAAAAAACAAAATATCGAACATAATCAACGTTTAACAGGTTTATTAACCTGATCTAGAGACGTGACGACGTAATCGGTATAAAATCGTAAGGTGCATGACCGTGAAACATTGTATCGAATAAGAATCATCGCGCACGAACGATTCCTTTCGGATATATCAGCTACATCAAAACAGCCACAAACTCGGCGTTAAACTTTTAACCGATAAAAATTGGATAATTTTGCAAAAAATGTTTTGAATGTTGCGTAAGATTTTGGACAAAATGTGAACGGATTTAAGAATAATCCATATAACATGCATCGAATCTAATGATTGAAGAAGCTTATATTAATGTTTAAAATTTTACGCAATTATACAAGATAATTGAAATGTATTTCCAAAGAGGGTCGTAAAATTATAAGCCAAATCCTTTAGTAATATGGATAAAATCATATTACGCCGACCCTAAATAATAAGTGGGATGAGGGTATGAAGATGATGATATACAAGATATTTCAAAGTGCATATGTACTAATTTGACCGCTGACCGACATATAAACAGTGGGTATGAATACGAAAGATTCAGATGTAGGTACTATCACCTCCGATTCTTTCGTATGTCGACCTCGACACGTTTCTTCGCCTTTGTGTCTGACTAACTAATGACAAGAGACATTAATTGACACAACAACATACATACATTTCCGTTCCGCAGTTCCGCAGAATTGATCTCGCTCACTAATAATTAACTTTCTTGAACTCTCCTTACGACAGTGTAACATAAATCATTCTTTTTTCAGACGGTGCCATTACCAGCAGGATCTACATCCGTATTGGCTAAACCGACAAAGTATCATTACTATCCCCACAATCAACACATCTATTTATTGCCAGAATGTGCAATTCAGCAGGTAAGTAATTTGCAATAAAATTTCAAGTATCTAATAGTAACAAATTTGACATTTAATTGTTGCTTATCAATTTCACTGCCAATCTCATTATATTTCTCTACTGGCCAAAATCATATAATAACAAAGATGAATCAGATGAATCTAGTTTACAGTTAGGTTTGATCAGTATTTTTAGACAAATGCGAGACGAATTTTCTTTGGTTCTCCGTTAAATACAATGGTTGACAAGAATTTCCTAGAAATCACTACTTGGAATAAAGATTTGCGTTTTATTTTGCAGGTTTGCAATGCAGTGTACGTGCGTTTGAACTATACACAGCCATTGTGCGCGTGCCCGGCACGCTACCGCGACCCATGTTCTGCGAGCCTCAACGCCGACGACCTGCATACCACGCGGCTTACCACAGATTCCAAAAAGAAGGCAAGTATAAAATTGTATCTGAATAAGCTGCTATACAATTGAATTCTATCCAGATTAAATTAGGCCGTTATGGAGTTCTAGCTTTGTGGTTATTTTTCATTTTCAAAAAGTAAAATACTGTTCGGTGCCATACAAAAACGACGAGCAAATGAATATCGTTGTAATATGTTTTTCTACCACATATAATCTAGACCAATTTAAGGCAAATATAAATAGGCTATTTCTGGACCCGCCAGTTTCATCTTAGAACATATCGTCACTTTCGATCAGGTGAGATCTTGATAAATCGCGGAACCCAAAAATAAAAAAAAAATAAATATAGTAACGCACACCATAGAATACATTTAAAAATATCTGTATTTTGTAGTTACTGTAATGTTCTTTATAATACAAAATGCACTTTCAAATAAATTTATGCACACCATAAATGGTTTAGTAATGAAAATCATTTCACTTGACTGTGAAAAAGAACTATATTAAAATATTTTATAATATTAATTTTGATAATTATTTTTATTATATGAGTAATAAGATTATAATACGTTTAAATTTTAAATGTCACACTCTGATTATCAAAAGGTTTTTTTTAGTAAAAAAATAACCATTTTAAATGTTTTGATTGCAAAGTATTGGACAAATGGACATTGAAAATCGAATAGCGTTTTATTACTTGTAATTTTTATAATTTAATTATAAATATCATGGGTTTTCAATAACTCCATTTTCTAATAAACCAATCTCTTGCCTTTTCAAGTTTCAGTAGAACAAATTACATTAAGTTTTTGTTTCATCTATACCTATATTTAGAAGATTTTCTTCAATTTTTGTAACATTGCTTTTACTTTTGATTTACAGTATGCCCATAAAGCCGTAACGCTTGTGAAGACTTGCGAAGCAGTGTCCGAGATGCGTGAATGCCGCTCTCCTCGTGATTGGTCATTACTTGCTTTACAAAACATAAGGACTGGCAAGTCGCACTATCTTGTTATCTGCAGGTGTCCTGAGAATCACATACTAGGTAATTATCTAGTTTTTATTTAATCAATGTAATTTTAGTAGTGTTAGTTATATAACTATATAACATATACATTATTTCTATACACATATGTGTATAGAAATAATGTATACGGTAAAGAGTGAAACAAAATATAGAGAAAGAAATGGTAATACTAAACAATTATCATCAAGAAACAAAAAATTCAAATACGATTTTTTTACTTTGCATAGGTATTAGTAATCCGGTCACGAGAAGGTTTCAAAAATTCTTTTTAATTAACCTACATTACCGAGGCACTCATTTCGTTTTATTATCTTCTATAGAATGATTAGCTGCTTTCTGTGACTATGTTTGTTGTTCCCGTGAGAATATTGGAAAATCCTTCTTATTCACGACTGTGGATACAAAATTTCACGCTTCGAAATGCAACAGTATTTCTAGCTATGCGTTGATTTTTATTATTATACACTGTTTACTTAGTCAGTCAGTTTCTCCTTTTATTTAGTTATTTATTTGTTCAAACACAAAAATTTGTAAAGCTCAGCAAAAACATTTTTAGACAAATTTTTGATCGAACAGTAAAAAAAAGAGTGTTTTCATAAAATACTATACAAAAGTATCTAATTTATTTTGTTTATCTACGCTGTAAGAAATCTATGGTAGTGTTATGTGAGTGAGCTGCTGTGTGGTCCCAGCATAGAATGGGCTACATCTTCCTCTACCGAGGGTGTCGTAAGAGGCGACTGAGGGGACTTAAGATCGATGGACTGGCAGCCTCGTCCCTTTTAAAACATCACCAAAAGCCTATAATAATGATGATTATATGAGTGTTAAGGTGAATATAGATAGATTATTGATTAATATACGTTTTTCCTTTATTACAGAAGGGCCAATGTCTCATGACCAGCCGACTTATGCGTCTGTGCCTGGGATTAGAGTATATGGGATGGTCTGCGTACGACCTACAACTCCTTATAATGCTGGTAAGTCATGCTATTTCATGAAAAAGACCATGACCTAGCTGAGGCTCCTTCGAATTCTTTTTCTTTCATTTTTTTGTCAGTCGATGCTATTAAGTTCACTCTTCGTTTTATCACCCATCTTTTACACAATTTTGAATTCTGCAGCACATTAATGCGCACGTTATTTCGCATAAATAAAGTTCCGAGTTCGTTGTCCAAACGTTGTTGTTGTTAGGAAACAAACCTTTCTGAATTTGCTCCGGTTTGGGTGTTCTGCAGTGTCTACAGAAATTCGAGACCTGGTTTCTCATAACACAGGGTATCCTAGGTACCCTATATTTATTTATTTTTATTGTATTTCGCTATCTGTTAGTTTTTTATAACATGAAACGCCTCTCATGAACTATTCATACCAAGGTGTGACTACTAAGAATATACTTCTAATTCTCGTTGTCTGCAAATTATATCTAGTGGTGTTAATATTGGTGGTAAAATTACGTGTCATCATTTGCTACCTGTCTGATTAACTATCACTACTACCTTACCTATTTCTGCAAGAAACAATTCCTGTATTTTCACGTTCATTGTATATTATGTAGTCAGAGAAATTTTGGTATAAAGTATTGTCCATGATACCTATTATGATTACCACCATTTATGAAGTGGTCGTGGTTTGTCATTTACAGCAGTAAAAATACTTGTTTATTCAAAAATAATATGCTTTTATATAATCTGTTTTCTTTATTCTTGGATAGTAAACAATTTTGATCGAATAACAGTTCATAGAACACTGTTATTTCAATAAAAAGACGTGCCAATATTAACAAAGAGATAAAATACAAAAAGGTTATTGTATTAAATGGTTATACATTATATTAATGGTAATACACTAGTGATCTGACCCGGCTTTGCACGGATAAATAAAATTATACATTAGTATTTTATATTTTTTACTTTAATAGGCAATTTTTTGATATTTTGGGTTATATTATTAAAATTTTCGTAGGAATATTTATTTTTTTAATAATCTATAACCTACGGTACTCACTGATGATATAGCTTTCTATAGATGAAATAATTATTAAAACCCGTTTAGTAGTTTATCCATTACAAACAAATAATTAAATCTTTTCTCTTTATAATGTTAATACAGAAGTAAAGATTGACCAATCTTACATATATTGTGCAAAAGGAGTATCTAATGCTATATATAATATATAGGGAGGAGGAGGGAGGGACGAGCAATACGACCCTATCAGGTTAACCTCCATGCGACAAACAAAAAAATCTAATCTTACCTCTTTATATTAGTACCCGAGGTTTATTATTTTTTATCTTTTTTATTATAGTGACTAAATTGGATAAAAAGTTACGTATACATTGTTTACTAAATATAAAAGCAAAACACACGACACTCACCCGTGTTCTTATTATGACTTTCCTTGTCATTCTTAATATTCCCATATAGTCGCAAGTAATTGATATGTATCGTCGTAATGTATACATTCAACTCCATAGAGGATGACAGGGTAAAATAATAGCCCTATATATTTTAGCCTGTCCTTATCATTTATTTGCCCTTCAAACTGAAAGGCATTCGGGGGTCGCATATTGTTCCCAAAAGCTGTCGACATTTTATTTATCTAGAGGTAATTAATTAATTTAATATATATAAATATACAACAAGATATTTGGTCTCTATAGAACATAAAGAATAATGAATCTAGAATGTTACTTAATATCTTAGATCTTGTTTATATAGATTCATGAAGTGGGAGGAAGTATTGACGATAGTAGTAATTTGTTTAAAAATTAGTAACAAATACTAAGCCTAAATAGAAATTGTTTTATATTTTTCTAAATTAATAGTGTCTATTAAATCCTCTCTATCGGTTGATTTGTTTACCACCTTACCTTAATTGTATTTTTATAAACAGAAATAGTAAGTATATTTGGGAAATAACTTCATAGTGTGATAGGCTTGATATATTTAGATAACGTGAAAATTCTTTAAAAGAAATAGGAAATTTAGTAAAATTATGATAGCGTTAACGGAACTGAATAATTCAACAGGTTTGTTCTAACGTGAGGTTGGATTAGAACATGCTCAGTAAAAAATTTGGGCTCTTCTTATTTGTTAGTTTATTTAATGTTATACAACAATGTTGTTTAACGCGCACATAACAACCCTGATGTTTGAGGCGTCCATAGGCTCCAGTGACCGTTTACCATCAGATGGGTTGTATGCTTGTTTACCACCTTTATGGTATAAAAAAAACAAACTCCGGGCATCAACTGACTTTTTATTCATTGATTATCTAATGAAATTACATTTTCTCTTCAGGATTCAATGCAAACAAATTCACAAGCGGCATCCAAAGTTCGACCAGCGCGTACAAAGTGGACTACTCTCAACCACACTCATACGTCGAGAAGCCTGTATATAACCGATACCACAGCTATCCTGAACCTAACTACTACAACAGAAGGTCTAGAGTGGCACGATTCCGAAGATCGATATCAGAATACCCCCCTTTTCCATGGTACAAAGTGAAAGAGTTAGCGAAATCTTTACATTGGATTTAGATATGTTTCCGTTTTAGAATATGAGAAGTATGTTGGGTTCATTGAGACTTTATTTATAATCATCTAGAAACTGTCTCTTTGAATCCAACGCAAACTTCATTGATTATAAGTTTTAGAGCGTGTAACGCAAGGTACATTTTGGCTTGGTGCCTAAACGCAAGTCCAGTGACTTTTCGAATTTATTAATTTTTCAGATATTTATATGTGTGACCGTTGAATTTAATTTATTATAAGCTTTATATATTATTATGGCGCAGTGAGTACCTAACTCAGACTAATGTTTCACAAAACGCTTTAGCTCGGTTACATAATGAATGTAGTAATGTAGTTTCTGTTACTTCATAAGCTAAATTTGCATTTAGTTTTATTCAAGTTCTTACAATGTAACTCGATGTTTATCTCATTAGTATAAACTATTTTAGACTTAGTACACACGAAGGCACAAAATATATGCAATCTTTTAGCTAGAAATATTAAACGATTTGGCGTCTGTAGACACGAACAACATTGAATTAAAAAAATGTCGTAATGTATAAGTGGCATTAATTTATATAACACACAATATATCAAATGAAAGTTATTACTCATATAATTGTACACTTGTTAACATCAAAATATTGGCATAATGGCAACATTGAAAACGTGTTGATTGAGTGGTGAGAATCGTGGGTAAAATCAGTGTTGCCAACAGAAGAACTTTGATAGATCTAAGTTTACTGAAAGAAAATATAATAATTGAGTTTTTGCCGTGGGCGTTTTTATAATTTATCGTAGCACAACATGATTTTAATTGTTGTGATATAATAGGAGAGCAAAATGCATGCAATTGTATGTAAAAGCTTTCAATACATTCATGCAGTGCATTACCATGATATGAACAGAAAATTAAGTATCTTCTTATTTAAATTTGTTCTGTGTATACAGGAGAGTAACAAAAACGATAAAACCGGGCCATGCCGTACCGTGTCGTGTTATGGTAGATTATAAAACGTTCATCGATTAATTAAGATTTTATAATATTTGCCAGAATGTAGTAGTTATGATGATTATAGGATATAAGTAATAGAAAAAAAATTGCGATCAAAAAGATTTGAAACAAATGCTTCCCCACCAACGTATGGAGATTGTTTTAACCATGATATCGTTTACTGATACATATTAATATTAGAATGTACACAAGACAATGTGATAAGAGATTCAATGGTTTTTGTGTAATTTTGATGCATTTATAGTTTTTTAAGACTTAGTTGTAACAAATTCAGTATTTATTTAAGTAAACCATATTTATACTTAGCAGTTTACGATGTAAATAGTAGCAACAATTACAATATTTGTAATTATGAATAATAAATCTAACTGAATTTTACATAAAATGTGTACTCATTTGTTACGAAACATTTTCTTACCAGATATTTAGCTGTTGGTAGGCTTTTTTCACAAATATGCTGAAACCCTTTAGCTAATAAATATCATTTTATACATGATGAAATAGTAGTAAAATGAGAGTGTGGAAGCATAACACATCAATTCTCAAGAATGGTATTCCATGAGGTGTACCATGCACATTTTTGTAATATTCATGGTGGTGTTCATGTCTGTAGGCGACGGCTACCACTTTCCATGAAGTGAGCCGTCTGCTTGTTTGCCATTCCTCCAACAAATACCATGATAGATTCTCCCTGAAGGTTCATTTTGATTAATTCCCGGTGAATGGTTTTATCCACAAAAAAAAAAATCTATGCACTTACCTAATACTTTTTGGTCCACTACAATATCACAAGAGTACATAGCGGCCATTATCCTCTGAGGTTGTGCTTGGAACGCCTTTCTGCATCCATCTTTTACTGCTGACATTATTTGACCTACAAACGATTGTGTGATTGAGCAACAAACATTTAAAGACATTTATATCATTTACAGTTTTTGTTTGAACTAATTATATAGGTTAATGTTAATGTTAATCTGGGACATTGTCTACTTTAAATTATGATGTATCAGATTTCAATAAAATCCATTCAGACATTTATGAGTCACTGATTTAGCCCACAATCAAAATGTATTCGGGTACTGCTCATGTCTATAGGCGACGGCTACCAGTTTCAATCAGGTGGACCGTCAGCTTGTTTGCCAATTTAAGTTGCATAAAAAATATATTGGTAAGTAATAAAAACGACAGCTAAAGATTACAGAAGTGTATTGTGTTTTATTAATTTATTTAATAAATTGCACACTTCACTTACCGTTTCCCAAAATGTACAGTAAGCCTTACGTTCATATTACAAACTTAATAATTAAAAAAAAATTGAAGTCTTTCTAATTTATCATTAAAATTATCCGCTAAGCTAATAGAGAACTGAGCAGAAAAATAGCTTGACAAGTGAAAGCAAACTGAGCCTACAGGCGCGAATCGGTGCCGATAGTACTCGACAGTCACACAATTTCATGCAGCATTGGTATTACAATACCTTTTTTGTCATTACAAAAATTTGTTAAATTAATTCCGTTGATATTTCATACCTTCTATATGTTTTCATTTAACCAAAGATTGTCTGTAAGAGATTGCACTGGCGATAAGACCGCCTTTTGTAGCTTTATGTATATATTTTATGTTACTGTATTTCACTTGAATTGTTTATATGTCGTTGTTTATTTTTATGGTTCTGGTGCAATAAAGAGTTAAAGAAATAAATATAAATACCTGATAGGGGTCCAAAGGCTTGTGAGGAATCATCTCCCTGATTTTTATTTAACGTCCATTCTTCAACGCAAAAAGCTACACCCATCATTGGCTCGTCACATAACGGTCCAGCCAAAGTAGCCAATTGGAATCCATTTACAAAACTACTTTCATATTCAAGTCTAGGATCATCTTTAATTTCTTTTTCGTGGTGAAGAAACTTTGTGCTATAATCAGTAGTATGATTTAGAAGTAAATTTGGACCGCAATTTCTAGGCCCTGAGGACCAAATTTGATCAACAAAGTCTTTCCATTCAGGACCTAACTTAGAACATACGCTTTGTAATTCATCTTTGAAAATTTGAATTAGTTTTAACATGCGATCCGACAACTTATGTTTTGTACCATTTAGATACAATCCTTCTAATTTTGTTTCTAATTGTTGCTTATTTGAAATACTTTGTAGATTTTTTATATGTTGTGATATTGCTTTAAGGAGGTCTGCTGATTTATCCAATAGGGCCGTTATTTCATTTGGTATGGGTTTAGCTCTTATTTTTATTCTACTCTGTTTATTATTTGTATACACTGTGATAACCGGGTTTTCCTCTTTTTTATTACTTTTGTCTACATTCTGTGCGTCAATTTCTTCGTTAGCCATGTCTATTTTTGGTGGTTCTACTATAGTTTCTCTGAATGGAACTATAGGTTCGGAGACAGTGATTGGTATCTTCGCGTAATGTTTCCTAGAAAACACAAACAGACAATTAATTTAGACCTACAGAAGAATCAGCTAATATGGAAAGTAAAGAGAAGAAGAATTGACAATGAGTATATGTATTTACATACATACATATTTTATTAATTGGTTATATTTATAAAAGATGTATAAGTGTAGAGGGGATTGAGTAATTTACATGTAGATGAGGCAAGGTCAAACATAAACCCATCTTGTAATCAATACAATTCATCTAATTAATAGTTTGCTAAAATAATCTACACAGAATGTGATGATATATTTGACGGGTTTTTAAGAATTTCAAAGAAAATTGACCATTAAACAAACTATATATTATTATTTAAATTTTACGTTTCTACAACAAAATATAATTTAGAAAATAGCACTTTATCATTGATCATATTATGAAATTTACAATATTTAGGTGAATGAAATGTAAGAGAAATGTACTTACTTTAAATCTTCGAGACATCTTTCTAGGTGAACCTCACCGGCTGTGACTAAAACATGTTCACCTGTCTCTTGCAACAGCACTTGGACACAGGAATCTGATTGATTCAAGAGTTTGAGACCTGTAAATAGAAATATTAAATGATGAATTAGGTACATAAGTAATTTGCTTTTTTAATAAAAAAAAAGATGAAAGATTTCTGAAAGTATAATTAAAGATTTTATTCCAAAAGAATCCTTCAACTTGAAATAAAATCCCATAGGATGAACATGTAATTTCGATTAAAAGATACAACATCAAAATCAGATCGCATATAATAAACATATTATCTAATATATAGGTTAAACAAAAAACTAATTAGGCCTTTATGCCTAATTAGTTTTTTAAAACATATATAAATTAACATATATAAACATAATTAAATAATATTATATTAATAATGAAGATATGAGAAACTCTATACAACATGAATGAAAAGTAATAGAATGGTAAGTAAAAAGGGCCTAGAAGAGGTGTGCTAGGACAATTATAATAAATAAAAGTGCTAATAAAAATTTCCTATATATATGAATATATAATAACAAAATAACAATTATATATCAATTAATTTATAAATTCTCATACCTTTGACTAGTTGTTGCAATTGTGAAGGTACCGTCGGCTCAACAGCCACCCTGAGAATCGGGACAGCTGCATATTGTAACTCACTGAATGCTGGACAAGCTATTGTGCTACTGAGTGTTGCAGTTTTCAACACATGTTCTTCTAGACCACCTATGCCTGTAACGTCAAATAATAAAGGGTTATTGTATCCTTGCAATGTAAAATATATCTCTGGTATTTTTATGTGTATATTTTATATGTATGTATAAAAAACTTGTAACACATTGACTGAACTACCAACATACCGGCTGTAAGTGAAATAGTATAATCTGCTGAGATTAGAAAATATAGAAAGACATTCTGAATATAGTTTTCTTTATGGTATAGAAATTCTCATCAAGAAAGGATTTGTAGCAATTCCTATGGGTACAAGGGTAAATTTTGAGGTTTTCAGGAAGATAAAGCTGCAGTAAACAACTAGTATAAAAATATAAGCAGGTATTCTTATTTTTGCAATTCAAACTATGATATATTTATGATGTTTTTTACCAAATATATTAAAAAAAAATATATATTCTGAAACATAACATATACCTAAATAGATTTATTGAAAATAACATACATACATTTGTACATACATATTAAGATTGAAATGCTCAATCTAATATGAACAAACATACTAGTATAATACAATTGAAATTTCTTCATCACCAAGGCTGGTAAATATTAATAAAAATATAATCACTAACCTATAATATTGCCAGCAATAGCTTCATCTATACTTTCCAAGTCTCTTCCCATTAAAATGTACAAAGATTTGATTCTGAAATAGAAAGAAATATTAATTTTTAACATTCGAGAATAATATCTTTAAAATAAATAATGATATAAATAGTTTTAAATACTTACTCAGCACATGTAATGTGTTCATCACTATTCAAATCTTTTAATTTCTTATCATAATCTATTTTATAATCTTTACTACTAAGTACTTTGGACGGGTCATGTTTAGGTCCTAAAACATATACTTTATCACCTCTTTTGACTTTACCACTAAAAATTCTAGCGAAAGCTATAAACGCGGGCTGCTCTTTGTCATCTAATTCCTGGTTATCTTCTGTTTTATCTTCAATATCTTCTTTAATATTTTCCTTTTTTTGTTCATTAATTGAAACAGGTTCTGTAGTAGTATTATTAAGTTTCTGCTGTTCACGCAACTGCCTAGCTCTCTCTCTTCTAACAGCCATCTCATCTTCTGTCAAAGACTTCGGTTTATTTTCTGGTAGCGCACTTTTATCTACACCAAACATTTTCGATATAAAAATAATAACAGGTTTATCACTATTACTATCACAGTCTAAGAAGTCCTTTTTAAGCTTTTGTGTTTCAGGATGCAATGCCTCAAAGTCTCCTATACCTGAACACATGAGTTTCTCAACTTTATCGGGTATAATCTCTTTTGGCGATGGAAGTTTTTCACACACCATATTGAGTATAGTTTGCGATAGAGGAATCCACTGCATCATGAGTGATTGAAGTTGAATTCTTGTGTCTGTATGTCTAAGATCTCTAGCAGTAAGTTTGATGCCTAATTTTTCACACATCACTGATACTTTCTCTTTCTCATTTCTAGTTACTATTGTTTCATAAATATTCCAAAGGTTATCCAGTATTACTTGTACAAACAGTGGTTTTTTAGCTTTCTCTTGTGCACCTTTCATTACACGTTTAGTTTTTGTATTTAAATAGAAATCACCCCAAAGTACTTTTCTTAGTAGGTCTTCTTTGATTCCTGTAATTATAAAATACATTTATCAATATTTAATAAATTATCACATAAGTAAGAAAGAAAATTAATGTTATTTATAAATAAGAATTATTATCATATATTGCAATAAAAAGTTATAGAAAACTAGTGCACTGACATTTTTTATCTATTAAAAAGGGATCTGTAACATATTGATTATCCTGGATTAAAAATATATTTTTCTTTATGTTAAATACAATGTACATGATGTTTTTCATGATAATAGGCAGAGCTATTAAGGCATGAGGAAGTACCACCAAACTCAGTTATAATACTCATATTTATAATTTTATTTACGGATTAATTAAATTACTTAAAGATACTCGTGTTTGTCAACAATAATTTATATTTAAAATAAAAACCTTTGTGGTGGTTTGATTATCCATTCAAAGGTAGGGTAATTTTTTTGATATTATATGAATTCACCTTAGACTATGAAATTCTTACCAAGTTTTGTAGAAAATAATTTAGCAAAAGTATGGATGGTGAATCCCCATCCATCAATAGCACTGGCAAAAACAACATTCCCCTGTTCTGGTGAAAAGTATAGGGTGGAGTCATCTGCTTCTTCTAAGGCTGATGTCCAATCATAGTAGTCCTTATCTTCTTGAACTGGCTGTTGTTCTTTCTGTAGGTGTAATTTAGAAAACAATATAGATACCTCAAAAAAGTTAATATCTTTACTAAAGGCATGTGGTGATTTGCTCCCGGGGTCACCTCTTAAAGAAATTTGTAGTGACATGTATTCTTACTCTACTAGAATATAGAAGCAATATGATATGATACCACCCAATTTACAAAAATTTCATTATTGGTATGAGGACAGCTTATTTTGGTTAAATTAGATTTATCTATATTTGGTTAATAAACATACATTCATCAATGGTCAAACATGCAAGGGCATCACTTCAGAACAGCTGCACCTATTAATTATTTGTTTAATTTTTTGTAATTGTAAAATTAAATAAAGAAAATGTTCGAAAAATTATATGAAAAAGTGAAAAATTTGGGTTAAAAAATCTACATATAAAAAGTGAGAGAGTGGGATAGAAGACAGTGAAGATTTGGTCTTATTTTCTTGACTTACAAGGGTGATTCATTTGAAGTAGGCAAAGGCAGGAAGTAAAAGAATTTATCTTTTTATAATTGGCTAAGACATGAATTTGATAATTGAAATATTTAATAAAAAGGAAAACTGATAAGAAAATTATAAACAGCAACTGCCAAATTTACAGTACAGATTTACATTATCCAAAGCACTCTAAGACAATTACTATCATATAATGACAGTACATAATAATAATAAATATAATTTGTTATAATATTTATATAAACTGTCTTACCTGTTTCTGTATACTAGTATTTTCATTTTCAAATACTTCTGTGGAAAATAATTCTCCCATAACAGCATTAACTTGTTCTAATAGTTGAGTCAAATGTACATATGCATCTAATGGTGTCAATTGCATTTCTAATATGAGCCTGTCTATTTTGTTCAGTACAAGTACTGCACGAATATTCTCCGAGTATGCCTGTTTGAGTGCTAATCTTGTTTGTGGGCATACACCTTCTACAACATCGACCTGAAATTGTGAAAAAATATATTACAATTAAAAATTGATTACTGTGTTTTTTTAAAAAAAAATCTTTTATTTTGATTATTTAATTAGTTTTTATAAAATAAAAAAAGTCTTGTTGACATTGTTCTCTTAATAAGTATTGCAATTTTTTATTGTGGTAGATTTATTGTGAGTACTGATATAAAATATATATAAAATTATATATATCTGTGGTTACAATAGTCGACGAAGCAAGATGGTGTAATATGGTGTAATCAGTATAAATTGTATGTACATGCAATTTATACCTATTACATCATAAAGAACCATACATGAAAACATTTTAATAAAATGAATTTTCTAAATAAGTTAACAATTCTTCTTCAGCTGCAATTTATTTTGGCTTACATCAAAATAAATTATAATATGCATATAAAAAAAGTAGAAAAGATTTTATATAAAATCCAAAAGATTAGATAATGAACAGTGTACATTAATAGAAAAGGAAATCAACATTTATATTAGAATATAGTCATAAATAGAGATAAATATTGTTAATAAGAAGTACCACAATGTAGTCTACACAAATGTTTACTTACAACAACTATAGCTCCATCACACAATCTGACTGCTGTTGATACTTCACTGGAAAAGTCTATATGTCCAGGTGAATCTATAAGGTTTACCAAGTATTCTTCTTCATTTGTAGCATGGTATAGAGCAATACTGCTGCTTTTCATAGTTATACCTCTCTCTTGCTCATCTGGCCTGCTGTCCATGTATCTGAGCTTCCCTGACATTCTCTGTGATATGATACCATTGCTGGATATTAAAGAATCGGCCAATGTTGTTTTCCCATGGTCCACATGTGCCACAATACAAATATTTCGAATATTTTTGGGTTTGTTTTGAAGTTGCGAAAGTTTTGTTGCATCTACAAGCCGCATTTTTATTTATTAACAGAATATTATATTTAACGTTACCGCACAATTATGCTGAAGAACTGTAGTTATTATAATCACAACAAGATGTGTTGAATTGCATTAAAATTCTAATAAAATACAACGTGAGTTAATAAAAGTGACGAATCTTCATATTTATTTGACTTTGACACATACTAACCAGGATTGCCAGATAACAATTTTTATTTTTACCCAAACGTAATTTTTTTTTCCAAATCGATATTAACGTTAAATACTTTTTTTTATATCTGCGAGTTTAGGGACGTTCAAGTATTAAATAATGTATTTTTTAAAGTTTTTTTTATCCTTCCTTTGCTCTTATGTAACGCGCCATATCATTTTTCAAAAATTCTATACGAATTTCTTCATTTTATCCAATCACAAATTACAAAATTACAAATCGCAAATCCGGCCCCATATGGAGTATTGCTGTCACTTATGGGCGGGAGCACCTAGATACCAGCTTGAACCCTTCGACTCAGTGCAACGACGAGCTATGAGAATTGTCGATGATCCCATGCTTGCAAGCGGTATCGAACCCTTAAGTCTTAGGAGAGATTTTGCCTCACTCTGCGTGTTCTACCGCTTATACAACGGATTGTGCTCAGAGGAATTATTCAATATGATGCCTACGGCCACTTTCTATCATCGTACGGCTCGCCATCGGCAGGGAGTTCACCCTCATACCTTACAGCCTAAATGGTCGCGTACAACGCGGTTTCAGAGATGCTTTCTCCCACGAACACTCAGGTTATGGAATGAGCTCCCTGCCTAGGTTTACCCGAGAGACTACAGCATGGGGTTCTTCAAAAGGGGGGTAAAGAGGTTTCTTCAGGGTCGGTAACGCGCGCGTAATACCTCTGGTATTGCAGGCGTTCATAGGCTACGGTAACCGCTTACCATCAGGTGGGCCGTATGCTTGTTTGCCACCTCAGTGGTATAAAAAAAAAAAAATCACAAATTTTTATCGATCTACAATTTCTAAACTCTAAATATTTCTCCAAGAATTTAATTTTTCTAAAATTTCTATCTAATAATATTTTTTACTTAAAATTGAGAAAATATTACCCAATCTGGCAATGCTAACTGACGTTTACAAGTTTTAAGCTGATTTTGACGTTTCCTTCAGAATTCAAGCACAAATAGCCAGACGGGGGTCACTCCGATTAAAAAAAGTATTAGTACTATTAATGCTTCTAATGAAATCTATGCAACCAGTTGCTTACATTTGAAGTATTTATATAATTAACTAGCTAGGTCTTTTATGATATTTATCAATATAAAAGTTTTGGATAAGAGATATTATAAATAGTTGTGCAACAGTATGAGTTTTTATTTGTTTTATTGGTACATCTATGATTGCATAGATATATTTTCATTATTGTCAACATAAGGATAGTGCTTATTCATAATAGATTTATTACTTATTTTCATTCCAATCAAGTAAAACCTTGCATTTTTTGAAAAAACGCAAGGTAAAAAGTTTTTTAATAAAGACTTTCTTTGTCAGTATGGTGGATCTTTCTAAAAGAGTCCTATTTTAAAACACCAATATTTTATTGGTTAACGAGTTAGATTCGAGGCTCTATCTATATAATCTAAGCCTAAGAAACACTTCAATCAAATCTTCAATGAATCTTTTCTTAAGATTTTTCCTTCGCATATGCTTAAAAATCTTTGTATACCAATATTGAAATGTCAGTAGAAATAAAAATTCCAAACCTGTAGGTCAAAAATGCCCCATTATTGCAAAATTAATAGATGAATAGTTTAAATCTTTTTACGTAAATACTAATCTCGCGCTAAACTTTCTGGTAGGTAACTTTATGCATTGCTGAACGACAACTCAGCGTTGCTAGAGTGGATACTTTTTTGGAAATTTTGCGTAAAAATTATCTGTTCAAAAAATTTTGGAGAAATTAAATTACTACAGAAATTTTTGAAAAAAAGTGGAATGAGTTTGCGAAAAATTAGGTAAATTTTATGGCACTTTTAGTATTTATAAACCGTGTAGCGGTATATAAAGGATATGAATAAAGGCAGCAAAAAAGAAGCTGAGATAAGGAAGCAAAGAGTAGAAAAATATGTATGTGCGTTTTGCTTTCGTCGTTCTTTGCGTGGTTCATGTGTCATTCACGTAATGAAAATTGATATATATACACTTGTAGCCATTTTCAATGACTTAAAAACAAAAACATATTTCATAGTTTATCGTTTAAAGAAATATTGTCAACATTTAAAAATATAAAAACAACCTTCAATACATTTTAAAATTTCAGTGTAAAAAATTTGCGAGGGAATGAGTACATTTTTAAGCACAAATTAAAAAATTCATTTATTTATGTTTGCAGTTTTTTTAAATATTTTTATAATTAATTTATTTACAGTCCATATTAATATATGTATATAAATAATTGTAAGTAAAAATAACTGTATTTTCTAAGAAACTAGATATTTGCATGCTTGAATTTGGAGGTAGGGACACAGTGAAGGAATGATTTTTAGTGTGTTCATTTGAACAATTAATTTTTATTTTTAATGATATAAATAAACTTATTTAAAAATTACACATCTTTATTAATGTAGTTTCTTTAAATAAAAACTCAATAATAAGAATAAGATATAATCAAAATAAGATGCCGTTTAAAGTTGCTGACATTGTTTATTTTGTAAAATATTGACTAGTATTTACTGACTAGTATTTTTTCTTTAAATTGACAAGGTTATTGAATTAATTATTTAAATAACTATTTAATTTTGTGATGATTAGGTATTCTGTTTGTCATTGAATTTAGTATCGATATTTTTAACGTGATTGCGCATCTTGAAACAAGTCCAATACAGATTGGTGGCGACGAGGTGAGCTGGGTCGTTGGGCTCCCTTATAATATGGTTGAACACAACGATGACATCCGTCATACTCGTGAACGGGTGCTTCTAGTAGGGATTGGTCTATTCAGAAATACTGTAATCGATTATAGCTTTGTAAAATAAAGACTATTCAAAAATGCTTGTCATTAAGTTTACTTGAATAAAAATTATTTACTATGATTATTTTCATAGGTAAGTCAATAAACGACGATAAGTGAGGATAAAGTTAGGTCAGTCAGCCCATCGTGATGAACTGACTAAGAACTGACCATGATGGTTTTCAGGAGGGACTACGTGGAAGTAGATTTGTCACGGTGTATTGCTAACAATGCACCGTTTGGACTCTATTACTAAAAATTCACTTGTTTTATTCCACACAGTAGGTATAATTCGGTAATTAAAACTAAACATAATGAAACTTTATTATGATCGAGGCAGGTATAGCAGAAATTGCCTCCTCCGGCAAAAACGTGACCCAAAATATGAGAGCTCGGAGAGCACGGGTGGGAATTGGGTAGTACGCACGTCTGCCTCTACAGGAGGTGCCTTATTAGCCTGCATATTCTGTGCTGTAGTTATGTATATGGTATGTATTATATACATGTTTATAGGTGTTCTAAATTAGATTATATTTGAGGTTTTTAGACGATGGTGTCTTTGTTAACACGTTTAATTTTTTTTTAGTTTCTAAAGATTTCTCTTGACATATTTAATACAAAATTAAATTGGTGCCTAGTACTTTAGAGTTAATTCTCTTCGATTACAAGGTTTCTATTCATTACATCATACTAGATGCAGGATTTATAAAAAGCTGTCTTTTTCTCAACTCATTCTCTTGTTAAGCAATTTGATTGCATTTCGTGTTCAGTGTGTGTGTTTCTATTGATTTTGATTACGTACGTTTGGTTGAGTTGTTAGGGTTCTCTATGTTACACGGATGAAAAATCGAGCATTGGACCCCGGTCAATCAATAATTGTATTCCAGTCACGCGGAAGTATTCTCGGACATTGCTTATATTTACAGAAAACAAAGACTTCTAGTTACATCACAAAATTTAATACATCTACAAATTGCAATGCCTTCGAAAGAAGCGTCACTAGTTATTTGTGTCAGAAAAAAAGTGCAAGAATAAAATGCTTACACAGAGACAGGCGCGAAGCCTGAACGCGACTTAAATGCGATGCTTTATAAGACAGATGGGGCCCATTATGGCAACTTGCAAGCCTCGAATTCTAGCAACTGCATTGTTAACCCCTGGGTGCATTTCAAAATGATTTAAATTCACCCATTCTTATAAGCACACATTTATACTAAAATTACTTTGTATTTTACGAGGTGCTTTAGTGAAAATTAAATATTTTTGTCTTTTTTTGTCAGTTAATCTTATTAAGATTATATAACTAAGTAGATCTTAAAGCTCAGGTATAGATAGAATACTTATTAGTAAAGGATATCTAAATATTTATTTAAATTAGAAAAAAAGAACGTGCAAATTAAAGATCAAGAATCTTTTTTATGATACTAGAATAGCAAATAAGCTGACGGCCCACCTCATGGAAAGTGGTAACCGTTATCTACAAAGATGTCCTGTTCATCTTTCGTCCAACCATGGATATTACAAAGTACACTATGATGCTCATGGTACCGCTCATGCGTTGCGATTCCTGAGGGATACGATGTTATGCCTCCGTACAACCAACCCGTCAAACCAAAACACAGACATACAAACACAGTACAAACACAGTAGGTTCATGGCTGAAAATCCGCTTGTTCATGAATAAACTTAATGTTTGTATTGCGGGAGAATCGAATCTCCACCATTGTAAGGTGAGATCACTACATTATACCGTCATCATCATCATCTCAGCCTTTAACTGGCCACTGCTGAACATAAGCCTCCCCACAAGGGGGTTTTACCAGTGGTTATCACGCTTGGCAGGCGGATTAGCAACCGCAGTTAGGCCTTGGAGATGTTTTAAGAAAGACGCGACCGCTCATCACTCGCCCTACCTTAGTCGCCTCTTACGAGACACCCACGGGATAGGAAGGGGTGGCGTATTTTATACCGGGACCATAAAACAATATATACCATCATAGGAGTCATTAAATAGAAATTATAAAAAAGGATTACTTTTCTATTTAAGATACAGTTATGGATGAAAAAAAAAACATTTAAGTGGAGACTCCTATATGTTATTAGCAAAAAATCTCTCTTAAGTCGTACTCTTGACAGAGTGGTCGTGGTTTTTATGATGATAGTGAGATTCACAGCAGAGCGAGAGCATTCCACTATAGACTGCTGTGTGGCTGTTTTGATGAGGTTAGTCCATCGTGTTGGTGGTCTACCCCGAGAACGTTTGCCTTGTACAGACCCTTGGACAATTAGACGTTCCATACAGTTTTCATTCCGGATGTTATGGCCGAAGTACTTGAGAATTCGTATACGAACGGTTGACGACAATCTCTCTCTGATTTTTAAATCGTTCAGAAGGCAGTCCAAGATATTTGCATCAGTCGTTGTCAGCACAAAATATTGAATAGAAAATATTGTAAATATTACTTCGTTTTTTTTTTATGTTTTAGGCTATAACGCTACTCTACGTCTTAGCACGTAAATTACGAAAGTACTTGCTCAAAGAATTTTTTATCTTTAAGTAATAGATGTAAGGTGTGTATATAATAGATAGATTATGTTTTTTACATATTTGTATATAATATATATAATTTTGTATATAATTAATATACATGAATAATTAACTATATTATCTATATAATATAATTTTATAATTTATAAAATATGTAATAAAATTGTATTTACAAAATGTATCCAAAATTTTGAATGCAAGAAAGTTGTGGGTACTTTCTTTTTGTAAGTAGGTATGTAACAGAGTTGCTCATATATAGTTAATAAAAGAATAAGTATACTTTTATTTGGATTACAAATACTATAATAATAATAAAGGAACATAAATACGATAGGATACTTTTATAGGTATAAGAAGACGGCCTCATGTATTTGTCCCGTTATTACGAAAATTTAGATTTTTTAAGGTACATAAATATTTTATATCACGCAGTCGTGTTTGTATATTCAAAACTTAGTTACTTTCAGTCAGAACTCACGCTCTGAGGGTTTTGTGGGTATAATTAGGTTTCATATTCGTTATAATCACGTCCTTATACTAGCTATATACTTCTGCTTTGTTTTTTTTAAATGAAGATAAAAGAATATAGATAAAGTATAAGTATGTTAAGTATTTACAGTGAATTTACAGGGCACAGAGGCATAACACCTTAGTCCTCAGGAATGGTAACGCATGGGGGTATCATGCGTCATGTAGTAGTACTGAAACAGTATACTCTGTTTAGTACTGTTCATGTCTATAGGCCACGGTTACCAATTTCCATCAGGTGGGCCTTGTGTGCCATTCTAAGTTGCTTAAAAAAATACCTACAGATTGAACGAATCGAATTGAAACGAAACGAATAAAAGAATCCAACGAATATTAAAAAGCGAGCAGTTTTCACTAGAATTCTAAGTATATAGGTATTAGCAGAAAGAAATCTAGAATCCATAAGGATTTAGTTAGAATAAGTTAGCTTTCAATATGTTTTAATTTAAAACCTTTTACCAGCGAGAGCGTTAGCTGTGAAAGGTTTTAAATAAACTGCTCTTCTCGCGGTACTCACCTACATGAAAATATTTCACACTTTTCCACTACAAAAATAAGCTTCAAGAATGCAGTTTTGTTCATTTTCGCTTCCAACTTTCTCCGACTTCGTTTTGTTAGACTACTGTCAAAACTGTATTCTGCATGAATTTCAATTTCTCGAACGTTCGCAAACAACTTGGAAACGAGTTCACTTGCCTTAAATTAATTCACGGTTTTATTTGGAAGTTACAAATTCTAACATTATCTATGAGCTTCACTTACAAACCTACTGGGTAAGTTTTAGATAATATGCTACTTTTCTTAAGTATCTACCTACCAGAAGCGTACGGTTTGTCCTTCTCGAGGTTCAAAGTTTAAGTGCGCCGCTCTGGCTCTGAATTTAACCTACCCAACGAGGAGAAACTTTTTGGAACGTTTGTTATTGAAATTGACTTGGGATTTATAATGTTGCTATCTAGCTATATTTCGTAGTATTATCAACGTGAATTATAATAAAAGATAATTAAATAGAATATAATAGAAATAATGTCTATTCAAATAAACTTGTTTACAAGCTCTTTTAATTTCTCATAATCAAGTATTAATGTGAGATACTCTATTTGTGTTTTAAAATTCATTAAAATCTTTTTAGTTGTTTAAAGGTGATTGAGTGACAAACATACAAACAACTTTATAATTTTTTTATTATCTATAATAATAATAGGATAAATTACTATTACTACGCGTATAGTAATAACAATGGAGCTGAATTTTGTAAGTCCCAACATTCATAAAGTACTCATTAGCTCTCTGATCGACCTCAAGAAAAACATCGTGAACAGTCCCAGCCTTCAATATCTACGTCAGAATATACTTGTAGGCATACGCTAGTTCAATACTATATGAATTAAACAGGCAATAGAGCGGAATTAAGACTCCAAAATATTCACTATAGATTTGAGCGGTACTACAGTACCTTCAGCGGTGCTAGATTGATTTGTAGCAGTCTATGGGGGAAACCAATATTCAGCCGTAGATAAATAATAAGAATGATTATGATACACCGTGACTTAGTCACGGTTTAGTTATATTACTGACGTATTAACGGGTATACATTTTAGGTCTTATTTATATTATGATTTTGAAATTTTGTATTCATTCCAAAATAAATGATTTTACAGTAATCAGAGATAAAAAGTTGAAAGGATGTTGAAATATTTAAGAAAAGAGCATATTCCTTCTTAAAAGGTCAGTAACACACGTGCAATTTCTGTGATGTAGTGGATGCCTATGGGCGGCTGTGATCACTTACCATCAACGAATTCGCATGCCCATTTGCTTCGTGTCTCATAAAAAAAAAAGAATTGACGAGAATCTATTATAATCTTCTTATAAAAGTCACATGTATTATGTCAATTTAACTGTGCCTTAAAAATGCCTTCTCACCATGTTTGCAAAATGAATTGGTTTTGTCTTCTGAACCGTAAAGGATTTGATTGAACTCTACGTCAGAGACATCTATCGTGACATTTTCTCACATTTCAATAATAATTCATAAGACATTTATGGACTATACTGGTTGTATGTTGGTTTAAAATATACCTCTTTACTTTTCTATGTACGAGTATGTGGGTCAGATTACAGTAAAATATTGTGCAAACGTTTGTATTCATGAATACATCTTTGTATTAGTCTGGTTATTTTACTATATTTGGACTAGTTGGCGCTGTGAAATATGTTCAGAGTTATTTATTTTTCTAAAATACATTATAAAAAAAGTGGGAAGCGACTAAGAGAATTCAATAGTCGAGGTTTGGGTAACAGCGTCACTCTTAAAATATCACCAAATCCTAACTGCGGTTGCCAATCCACCTATCTGTTAAACGTGGCAACTACTGGCAAAATTTTTTTTTATGGAGAAAACCTATGTCCAGTAGTGGACAGTTAACGGCTAATATAATAATAACAAAAAAAAACTTAGTATATATTAAAAAAAAAAATAAACTTACATGAGAAATCTTTGATAAGGGCAATATAATAAAATCGAAAAATCATATATTTAACATGCGCCACTTAGAGTTCAATGCGCCAGGGAGTGAGACTATTACTGTCTGCTTTGGTTTGGTCAGTAATTGTGTTAACTGACTGATAAAAATATAATAAATAAATATTAATTAGTATATGAAATAGATTAAATTCAATAAATAAATAAAGTATAATTTTTTACAAAGTTGTATTTCGTAACTCGTTTATCGCGAGCATGAATACTCAGCAACAACTTTAATGTGGGTGCTTAAAAGTTGGCTTGAATCACTCACTAACTTTTACTTAGCGGGTCTTTAACAAAAATATTTCGAACATACTATTGTTAACTCAGTGAGTTAAACTGGGTTGGTGTTCCTTACTTAGATATATTTAATATATATATATGTATTACCAAAATTTTATGAAATTACTATCTTTATCCTTCCTGATAATTGTGTCGACTTCATCCGGAAGTCTTCTTCAGGGTATGTACGGTGCTTTGCGTCACAGCATCTCGTCTCGTACTATGGGCTGTAGCTCTCAGAGCTCGTGAATGTCTGTCTGAGCAGCGTAGGGGCGAAAATAGTAGTGGTAAGAGACAATGGTGCTGTTGGAGTTGAGTATTCAGTATCGATTATATTCGTCGTTCGTACGTTTAAAAAATATTATATAGATATTATTTACTTATAAATTCATTAGAAGCAATTTCAAATAGGTATGATAGTGGGTACGATTCTGAGAAACTATTTCTCTAAACCTATTTCTAACCTAAAATAAAATTGTAATTTATTATCACAATGAAATCTTTATTCTAAGGAATAATATGAACTGAATATCTAATAGATTTTAGTAAAATTTTTTATAAATTTAATTTATAATTCTCCATAAAATAGTAATTTTGCGAAACTATCAAATTTATATATTAGGAGAAATGGCCCTTCAGAATCGTCTCCAATGTATAGGGATTTAAAATTATTTTTCGAAGAAAAATTAACATGTTCATTTGTATACCTACTTAAAGAAATGTAACATAACTGGGTGACTACAATGTAATGCTATCGACCGGTAATTAATAGAAACAATAAAAAATATAATCGTGTCGGTGCAACGTTTATATGAGCAAAATAATATATAAAAGAAAAATGAAAAAATGAAATTGTGACAAAGTGAAATTTTCTTTTGAAAATTAAAGCTGCTTAAAAGATGTCACCTTTACTTTACAAAAGATTCAGACCAATAATCCTACCTTTATTGCGAGGTATACCTACTGCTTTTCATAAGGCTGTCATTTCCAGAGCTTCTTGGGGGAAGATTTTAAAGCAGGGATTAAGTCAGTATATTATTTTTAAAACTTGTGTTCATTTTTTTATTCGTTGTGTATATACATATATAATGGGAAATTAATAAACTCACTGTGTTTTGCCATTTCTGACAATTGTTTTAACTTCATCTGGAAGTCTTCTTTTATGACGCAAAACGTAATACAACCGAAGATGATTTTCGGATGAAGTTGAAATAATTGTTGAAAACAGCAAAACACAGTGAGTTCGTTAATTTCCTATTATAGAGGTATTAGTCCAAGTGTTCGTGGAAGGAAACATTTCTAAAACTGACACATAGACGTGTATTTTTTTATAAGTGAAAATGGAATGGTAAGCCTGCTTATGCTAACTGTATACAATAGCTGGGTATCAGTGGAGGATAAGACTAAAGAGACTGAAGGCCGGGCAGTTGGCCTATCGCAGTAAATTTATATAAATTAATTATGATGCTTTCCAGAGGGAACCATGTGGAGGTCAATCCGAGAGGGTATACTGCAAGGGGCAATCATACCCCTTACTTTTAATTGTTTTCTCTATGTAAATGAGTGGAGAAAGTCCTTTGAAAGTCTCTTAAAAGCCCTTTTAAATAGTGCAAAAAATGCATAAATTACAATTATTTTATTAAATGCATAAATTATAATTACTATAATTGTGAAGTTCGACATAAGTATTTTAAAAATGCTTTAAAATAAGTGCAAATTATTAGCATAATTTCAACACAATTACTGATATTATCATTTGATGAAATATCCTCCCTAAACTTGATAATTTGAGTTTAATTTACGAGCAGGGTTTACCTAAAGGGTTGCGGGTATTCACAATGGTCACATCTCAGATACCCTTGACCTACCCAAGCCGGAGAGAGCGGTTTTTGCTATCTACGCGTGGCTTACACGTGATCCATTAATCGTAGCACGATCCTTACTAGTCCTTATATAATACTCGTATAATAAATATGAAGATGTTTATTTGTAACATCTCGATGATGATGATGGATATTTATTCATTATAAATCTGAAAGTATTGTGTATATTTGTTTGTTACCTTTTAACATTTGAAGGCCTTAACCAAATGAAAATTTACATTTTATCCTAAATTAATGTGAAATATGAAATTTAGTTTATATTTTGTTACCTCTTTGGACTTTAACGGCTGAATAATTCGTCATGGAATTTAGTACATACATACTATTAGGGATTGACAATCATACTTTTTTTTAGGACAATTAACATATATTCTCATGAGAATGAAGTACTCTACAAGCCTCTATACATTACATTGCCATATCCACCTTTAAAGCCGAAACACAACTATGCAAATACAAAAGCTTCACGCCAGAAACACGAATGGAACAAAGGTACCCAAGCAGACGACTTTCGTACAAAGTTTCCCTCTGGTAAGTAGTTAGTTAT
This sequence comes from Galleria mellonella, assembly GCF_026898425.1. Taxonomy (NCBI): domain Eukaryota; kingdom Metazoa; phylum Arthropoda; class Insecta; order Lepidoptera; family Pyralidae; genus Galleria; species Galleria mellonella. The sequence continues at coordinate 5,700,998 of NW_026442075.1, read as the reverse complement.
AAATGTGTAATTTTCTTTGTTAACATTTAACGCCTTGTCAGGTCCACCAAATATCATAAAATTTAGAATATAATAAAGCAATGTATTAGATATTAATATTTAAAATGGTACTTTATCCACTACAATTACAGTCTACTTTTAATCGCAGTCTGTGTGACTGTGATGCGTGATAGTTTCTTAAAACCTGGTAAATATATGAAGCAGGTAAATACTTATTATTATTTCATTGTACATGTTAATCTTTTAAAATTTAATATGTAGGAAAAATATTAATTTTAGACATATTAGTTTCGAGAACAAGAAGATTTTATAATTAGCTTATTAGTAATGTTACTATACACCTACGTTTATACGCACATTTTATATTGTACTACTGAAATAACTAATTATCTGTTATTATAATTAGAATTAATTTACTGTAAAATTCGATTCGTTATCTTTATTTTTTTCTTTCTTTAACGATCATATTTTAAAATCGTCATAGTTGGATGATTTGATGATGACTTAACTTTTATTGTATAACTAGACAGATATTATATTGAAGCATCTATATAATATTTTATGCAATTGATATAAGTTTTTAAGAGCTATTTATTTGTACCTTATGTATTAGTATTGATGTCGTTCAGAACTCGTGCATTTTAATTGCTCATCAAATCCTCTATCACTGTATTGGGTTATCTGAAAGAGATCTGTTTCAGATGTAAGTCCATTCTTATACATTACATACATATTTAGATTTGTCCATAAATGACCGAGACATCAAAACTTTTTCGAAAACACTCTCTGGATTAAGAGATTTGACGTACAGCGTGGGCGGAGACACAATATTTCCATTTAGTTTACAAATATGTATTTTGCATAAATCTCAACAAGCTACGGGTACTATTTATAACAAAGAAGGTTGGAAAATTAAGTGTTGGATGAATAAAACATTGTTGAAGTTAAGTTGGTTTAAGTAACTGGGTTTTAAATATAACTATTATAACACGTTATTTGGACCGTAACAATATTATCACTGAACATAGTGTTACTATGTTTTATTTTATCGTACGGGGATCGATTCTACAATCATCATCACCTAAGTTGTGTGAACTTACGTTCACATCATTAGAGCAAATCGTTGACAAGTGCAAAATAAAAAAAAATAAAAATAAATAAATAGTAAAAATGCATTCTTATATTTAATAACAATATTGTTCTTGTTTTCTTTTGTATGCGAGCAAAAAAAAAAATGGAGATATTAAAAAATACAATATTTTAGGAAGATAAAATAATAGCTCAATATTAACTGTTATATAAGGCTCTGCTATCATTAACCACACAGTAAAATCGCGGTGTCGAAATAAATAAGGCAAACAGCCAACCGAAGCGGAAAAAAGGCGAAGCAATTTCTTTAGAAGAATACATTATTCTTTGCACGTCTGACTCGCAATTAGCCCGGGCGTAGAGTTCGTTTTATGTTGCCACAATAACCAAGGCTTACTGGATGCCGACTTAATGCAGAAGGCGTGTCTGATACTACACAAGTGTTTCTTTAAAAGCACCAAGACTATGGAAAATTTAATAAAATGGCTCGCAACGGTCGTCTATTGTGGTCACAGCTTTGGAGATCACTGGTTTTCATTTTAATTGGATTTGCTATTATTAAAATTATTTAGACAATAAAGGATATCTTTAAATAATTTAAGTAAATTATTTAACACACAAAAATAGGTATTAATAATTTGTCTTGATAAAATTATTAAAATTATTTTATAACTATAATTACTCTCTATTTCCATCATATATGTACCTGCGTTTTACCTTTTGACTACTTTCTCATAGGTCTAGTTATAGGTCAAATATTTGTATCGATTTTGAAGAAATTGTATTTCTTGTTTCTGCAGAAACAAGAAATAGAATTTAATTTTTTTTTCGAGGAGGACAAAATTCTTTACATATAAGCCCTTGATTATGTGTATTATGCAGCGAAATTTTTAATAATGCCTTAGATTGATTATTTATGATATAGTTTTTTTATATAGAATTACTAGCTTACTGTAAAGGGTTTTATTTTTCATCAGTTGCCAATTCTTCGAGCAATGTGGATAGAGAAGTATTAACTGTGTGTATTTATATATGTAGAATATATCCAGTCAAGAGCCCTCTTCCGAAGGCTCTTAGGATAATGCATGAGAGGAAATTATGTTAAGCAGGAGATTCTTGCCGTTATTGTAGTTTCTGAATATCAAGCATATTGGTACAAAACTACACTTCTTCGACGAATTATTTGTAAAACATTAAGGATAACAATTCCAATAAGGGTTCAGGGATATCCTGTATTAAAAGGATCGTAAAAAGGGATGCTCGGATTCAATAATCCTTTGATACTCTTATCATATGCCTTTCCAAACATTTGTCTATAACATAATATACAATATTTATATACGAGTACATAGATATTTGCTATGTAAAAATGCGTAATTTGTTCGTTTGTATTTTTTAATTTAATTTTTGTATTATATGGAATGTTGAACAAGTTGTTGGTTTACGTGATGGAAAATATAATTAATCGCCGTTGACATTGACAACTACTGTGACCAGGATATGTTCACTGACCAGTATAAAAAATTGTTTATATTCTTCTCCATCGCATATAGCACATGTTATATTAATTAATAACATACAAAATTTTAATAGCCTAATTAATCAATTAGGCTCCTTAACAGTGCTAAAAGGCAACAAACAAACAAATTTTGAATTAACATTAAAAATATTTATAGGTACTTAGATATACTGTTTCTAAAAATATAATGTCTCGTCTTCTATAAGTGACTCCTTTTCTGTTTTATTTTATAACTGGAACAAAGATGCGCACCTTGCGAAGATGTAGACGAATTGAAGTAATTGTTTCCAGCGAAAGGTGGCCATCTTGGAAACTTTAGCTCGTTATACAACTTGTGACTTCAAAAATTTCAGACTATTTGCACAAGATCTTGTACCCAACTCGAGTTGGTTTATGAATTGAAGTTTCAGCCCATTTTCAATTGCAGTGCGCATTATAAAATTTGGAGACTTAATAAATTTATAATTACATTTTACTCCGCATAAAAACTAAAATTTCATCCCAACCATCTGGACGAGTGGCCGTCCTCCACCGTTCGTTTTTCAAGGCACTTTCTTCCACGCACAACCACTCTTTGGAATCAACTTCCAGCAGCAGTATTTCTGAACCGATACGACAACATAACCTTCAAGAAAAGAGTATATTCCTTTTTAAAAGGCCGACACCACACCTGCAATGCCGTTAGTGTTGTGGGTGATCATGGACGGCAGTAGTCACTTACCACCAGATGAGCTGCGTGCTCGTTTGCCTCCTGTGTCGAAAAAAAATGGTAAGGAGACGTTTCGTATATATACATATATAAGATTTCAAATATTTAAATTGAAACGTGAAATCGTGTACACAAATAAATAGAATTTACATGTTACAATCATTATCACCATGCGGCGAGCTATGGAGAGGGTTATGCTCAGAGATTTTTTGCGTAAAAGAATCCGAACTAAAGATATTCGCAAAAGAACTAAAGCCATCAACATAGTCCGAAGGGTAAGCAAGCTGATGGGGCAATCGACTGGTTACATAGTCCTAGGATCCGACTACCAATGGGGAGGAAAGGTTCTTAAGTTGCGACTCCGTACAGGTAAACGCAGTGTAGGACGACCCCCCACTACATGGAATGACAAATGCGTTGAATTAAAAATTAAACGAATGCATTGCAGGGGGTCAGTGAATGCAGGTGGCTCAGGACCGTTTTTTATGGGATTTTATGCGGAAGGCCTATTTACAGCAGTGGATGGTTAATAGCTGAGATTTTAAATTACAGTTTTAATTGTCATATAATTTATATAGGGTTAACATGACGTGAGCAAATCGATTGAAAAAAGAATAATCACAATTAGTTTACGAGTATAATGAGTGACGTATTCCCATATAGACAAGGGGAAAAAGCTACACACGAATTGAAAACCTCCCTCCTGCTGGAAATCGCTTAAAAACTTTTTTAAAAGAAGGAAGTCAACTCGCTAGTCCCTGCTTTGGGGAATAGTGTTACAGTAAACGGAAGTTTTTACGACAGTAGCGGGTTTTTATAGGTGCGCAAAATAACATTACCAGAATACAACTGTCGTTTTATGGCGATAGGTGTAAAACTGAAAATTAAACATAAGGGACCTAAGGCAACCTTTCGTCAGCTATTTCCAGTTCTTATTCGCTTGACTATTGCATGTTTTTTTTATACCACTGAAGTGGCAAACAAGCATACGACCCACCTGATGGTAAGCAGTTACCGTAGGCTATGAATGTCTGCAATACTAGAGACATTACGCGCGCGTTGAAAATTGTAATGTGTATGTATGTAAATGAGTACATACTCATCCATGTCCATGATCCATACATATGGATACTATTTTCACTTAACTTCACCTTTTCGCATAATTATTAACCTCGAGAGAAGCTAACCATTGATAGTTTAATATTTTAAAAAAGAAAGATTAGATTTATTTGTATGTTTGTTTGTAATTAATGAAATCAAAAGCTATTGTATATAATAAATAAATAAAAAGATAACTATGGAACGGTAGATTGTATTTTATTTTTATAAAAAACTGTGCGAAGCGGCGAGATTAGACGCTAGTCTACAATAAATTTAAAATAATTACATAATTAATAGTGTTTGTTTTTTCTACTATCCTACGTGAAGGATAATAAGTGTGCCGTATTAAAGTAAATTTTAGCTTAAATATTAACTCAAGTTCCTTTATTTAATGGTGGAAAAATGAGAGATAAGGGGAAAGATGAGAAGGGGAGGAGAGCTAGAGAATTATGTACAAAAGAAGATGAGGGAAGAGTATGAATGTTTAGATACTAATAATATTAAATATAAGTGGTATTAATTTTTAATTTCTAATAATAATTATGATTTTATAATATTATAAATGTGAATGGTTGTAAGGATTTGATGTTTGTTATTCAATCATATTAAATTTGAAGGAAATTTGGTACACGAGTAGATTATATACTAACTTAACGTCCTTTATATACAGAATGGCGCGAGTGAAGCAACGGGAAATAGTATAACTAATATATACAGTTATACTATTTTCCGTCGCTTTAATATTAAGGCTTGTTAAATGATTATGAAACATACTAGATGTTCGTTTTACAATTCGGTATCTGAAAACATTACACGGCGTTGAAGGAAATGTATTCAATTAGTGTAGGTAGTTGGCTACAACTTTATGGAATCATCAGCGATTCCTTTAAATTGGACCCTGGCAAATGTCCAAACGATTAACAAGTTAGTGCAAGCTATTTAATTTCATGCCTGGATACCTGCAGGTCGATGTCCCTCGGCGCAGGCTATAGTTTCTCATGTAAAAAGAAACAGTATTTATTATGTTTTAGACTTGGAGGGCTATTAAGTTTCATTTTAAAAGCAGCATATTATTACTGGCAATGAAAATGGAGGTTTTATGTAGGAGGAATGTTTTTAAGTAATTTTCATATCATAATAATGAAAATTCGGTACGTTTGATGACTGTAGCGTATAGACATTACAATTTCGTCACGGTCAGCATAGAATAGGATGAGACAATGCAATATCAGGTATGGTATATTTGTATGCTAACGAAAACGTATCTATCGAAAGATTTATTGGCTATTTCAGAGGAGCTAAGATGTCAGGTATTTATTGCAGAGCTGAAGAAACTTCTTCACGTTCTTTTTATAGAGGTGGCGTTTTTGATGACAAAGTTCATATATGTAAGTCACTAAAGAAATACATTCGAGCATTTTATTATTTTTGACACGTTGATTATGAGAATTTTTCTTAGCATTATGTTTGCTTTGTATACATGTTCTGTTAAATAAATAAATAAAAACAGTGATGCGATCCTCTGACCAAAAAATACTATATTGTGGTATCATCATCACTACATAGTATAAAACAAAGTCGCTGTCGCTGTCTGTCCGTCACTATGTATGCTTAAATCTTTAAAACTACGCAACGGATTTTGAAGCGGTTTTTAATAGATAGAGTGATTCAAGAGGAAGATTTATATGTATAATACATGCATATTATTGTAGAGAAACATTGATAAATTTAGAGGCTTCTAATGTGATGTCGTAAATAAAAACATTTTTGTGCGCTTACATTGCAAACGCTGGCTGAACCCCACGAGATAAATCAAAATAATGTACTACAGTATTGTACACCTTAAAAAGGTCAACAAAAAAATTTGCGATAGTTTATGTCTATCTCTTAAGGATAACCCACAATAACCATTTTTTATCTATTACATTTTACGGAAAACAATGGCTTATTTACGAAGTGATTTTAACATTAATTTTTATCCAATTAAGTACCTTAAATACATTGTCCCTTTAATATAAATCAATATGGCCCTTTATAGCATGTAATTTAAATGAATTTAGGAAGATATTACAAATTTAAAATGCAGGGACATAGCAGTGCGGCTGTACCGGCCCGGCCGGCGGCACGTGCCTATAAATAGATCGAGAAAAAGTAATGCGTCGAAGGTCGCGTTTCGCTCTATAGTAATTTATCATGTATGTATTGTCTAATGACAAAAAAAGCTGTACGTAAACGTTTATAAGGACATTCTGTAGTAGGTAGGTATATTTAGTATCAGCATTGCACCAGTGCGAAGCCGGGGCGGGTCGCTAGTTTTATATATATGTCAGTTTCTGATGATAGAGACATAGAAAAAAGTCTATTATTATATTACAAGTACAGACAAAAATAATTATTCATTTCAGTAATAAGCGATTGTGTTATTATATCAACAAATTACTATATTTTTACAAATGAATGGTGCTTATTTATTAGATACATAGTATCTAGTTAATTTTATCCTTAGATACCATCCTTAATCTATGTCCTTAATAAATTAAATATAATACTTAGTTACATAAACGAGAATTTGTAAGATAATCTGTACCTACAAATGATACCAGACACAAGTAAAGGCTCTGTGATAATTGAAATAAGTTAATTATATCTATCTTACTTTAATTGACAAAGTCTTGGACAAAGTTAACTCTGGAAATGTAAAGAGGCCCTTCATATAATTGATTTAAAGTCTATTAAATTATGTAAACATCTGCATAAATATTTGCGTCAATTTCATTATGATCTTATGTTTTTAGTTCCAGCAAAATATACAGTATATATTACACGTATTTTGCAGAGAATTTGATTGAACAGGTCCAGGCTTCCTAAAATACGGTTCAACGTAATGATGATTGGTTTGTCATAATTGCGAAAGGGCGCTACTTGTTGACATTAGGCTGTTTTAGTAAATTACGGCTCTTACGTTTTACTGCTACCTGACATAGCAAACATTATTTTCCCTCTACCGTAGTTCCAATAGGTGACTATTGGAACTACTTTTTAACCCATATTTTTTTTTAAATATAAAATACTTTATCACCCTAGTTTGGTCAAACATTACACAATTGTCAAATTTCATTAATATCTGTTAACCGGTTTCAGAAAATATTGTCAGAAACCATCACGACACGGGATTTTTATATTGTTTTATATATTAAAACTATACTATAATTATCCTTTATATCTTGAATTTTACGAATTTATGTGATTTAACTTTTTTTTAATTACTAAATTCTCTACATTTATCAATCTATTCGTACACGTTCGCCGGCTACGGATACTCTTAACTTGGCTCTTCTTCAGCACATCGCCTATTTGGTCGACATACGTTTGTCTAGGGCGGCCCCTACCAACATCTCCATTTATTTGTGCTCGATAAATCTCTTTCGTAATTTTTCTTTTATTCATCTTTTTAAATTGTCAAATTAGCACAACATCTACTTACAATGGTTGTCACTACATCGTCTTTCAGTCTAAATACTACACAATTTTTTCTCTTTCTGAGCTCTCATTCTCTACAGTAATTATCTATTATTTATTTGTAAAGGGCTATGTATGTAAATTATATGGTCTTTTTATATGGATTTTAAAATATCAAAAGACTGAAAGATATTGTAATGAATAGTTTATATTAAATATAGATAACTTTATACTTAGTATCTAACGAATATATCAGCACATTTAGACTTTTTAATAAATCTGAATGAAAATGCTTTGTAAATGTTTAAAATTAAATTTGTTCAGGCAGAGCGAAGAGAATGCAGTCGCTAAAAGTTTAATAATGTCAGGGCACGGACCTGTGCCACAGACAGAACATTTTAATTCAATAATATCGCATCAGAGTTTGATAGTTTTCGGATTACTTGTACAATTTTAATATAATTTGATTAAACATTATTTAACGAGTCTGTAGTTTCTTATTATTTAGTATTCTATTATTTTAATTTATACTATAAGAATGTAATTTGTAAGAACTGGCCTAGTATTAAATTCTTTCTTTCTTTCTATATATATATAAAGAAATTTACTGTTTACGCCACATAGAGGCAGCGAACCCAAGATACTGGCAGCATTACCTCTTTGGATTGCCAATTTTTTTCTTTGGCTTATAAATTTTTTATAGTAGTATAATAATTACAAATTTACACTTGGATAGCTTAATTTTATAAAAAGAAAATAATATAAATTAGGCATAAACGTCTAGTTCGTATAGCATGACAGCATGCATTCACACTGGAAGTTATTTGCTTAGGAAAAATGATATTATATTAACACGTAATAAGTAATTCTGAACCGATTTTCACAATTTTTGTTGGAATCGATAGGCTTTATTCCAATATAAAGCCCTCTATTGTTTTGTGATCATTCAGACTACCGTTTTTCTTTGTGGATAAAATCCTATTTATTGAGAAGCTAAACCTACTTGTAGATTCTGCAGGCATATACGCAATTTCGCGTTCTAATTTTAAATAATTGAAGTCGCTATTTTTTGTGGAGCAAGAAAATGTATTAGCTATACTAATGCTCTAACGTAGGTATCTAGACTTCGCAGTAACTGAACTTTAGTTGTATAATATTATGTAAGGGCGTTTATTATTCTGACCCACTTCTCTATATTCTATTTGAATTAACATTACGTGTACAAACTACTAAACTTTAAATCAAATCAATTCATTGTATCAATTAACCTATATTTAGATATAACCAAACGTTTGTATTGTCGAATATCTGCCATTTGTGTATACCAACATATTATTGAAACGCGTTGGATTAACGTCCGAAAACGTGTTACAGCTACTCAATCAGTACAAGTTTCCCACGTCACATCCACGTCGAATCATGCAATTAATTTAGAAGGTCGGCGTCTCTGTTTGCTTTGACAACCCCCGTAATCGAGTTTCGAGCAGCGCTGCCTCCTAACGCTGTAAATCATTAAATTTAATTCCGAGCTCGTTTGCGCTTGGGGCAGTCTTAGTTCGCCCACTAGTTCGGCCTAGTCTTGAATCGACACGTTCAACTGGGGGGAGGCGGGTTACTTATAAGTAGGGTATAAACAAATCAATAAATAAATGCTACTAGGTATTCTATACAGCACCATCTAGTCTTGAATTAAATAGCATTGGTACTATGCAGTACCAGATAACTAAGCGACATATTCAAATATTTTTTTGTATACCTTACTATTAATACATATATATATATATATATATATATATATATATATATATATATATACGAGGTTTGTCCGGAAAGTACGTATAAAAGTTTTTTAAAAATTTTATTTTACAATTATTCAGGTAAATCAATTTTATCCCCTTCAAAGTACTCCCCCTGTGACATAATGCACTTGTGCCAACGCCGTTTCCACTGTGAGAAGGCTCCTTGAAAGTCCTCTGGTTGTAGGTTTCTCAGCTGCCCCGTCGTAGCTTTTTTTATCTCATTTATGTCCCCCAAATGCCGCCCCCGAAGTACCAATTTGGTTTTTGGGAACAAGAAGAAGTCACACGGGGCCAAATCCGGCGACTAGGGGGGGTGTTCGGTCACCGTAATGGAATTTTTACTCAAAAACTCACGGACAACAAGAGAGGTGTGGGCAAGGGCATTGTCGTGGTGAAGAATCCAACGCCCCTCTCGCGCCAATTCTGGACGAACTCGTGCCACACGAGCTTTGAGGCGTCTGAGCACATCGACGTAGAATTTTCCATCAACTGTCTGGCCTGTGTTCGTCGGAATGTGAAGTGGAAGGACGTCCTGAACGTGGGTCATCTTGAACGCTTTCTCGGCCCTCTCTGAATCTTTTTAGCCACTTGTGGACGGTTGGTTCCTTCACAGCATCATCCCCATAAACTGTTCTGAGATCGGCAAAAATTTCACGGCCATTCTTGCCGAGTTTCGAGAGAAACTTGATTACGACGCGCTGCTCTTCAACGGAAGCTCCATGCCGACGGGGTTTCGTTAAGAGGTAACTTCACAGATGGCGTGACAAGCCAGTTCGCACCGCACGGCGGTCAGACCAGAACTGAAGCATTGTTAGGGACATAAGGAAGGGGTCCTGCGCTTACCTGGCCTCCCCACTCCTCTTTCTCGCATTCCACTTTTATACGAACTTTCCGGACAGACCTCGTATATATATATATATATATATATATATATATATATATATGCGAAAATTTATGAGTGTATTTGGATGGATGTTCATACTTACCACAACACTACCTAGCGGCGCAACCGCATGAAGTTAGCGCAAGTGTGACGTATTGGTCTCGGGACAGTTTGTAGAATCATCTGCTATAATGTTCGCACAGTATACCTGCAGTGTGAGCATTATAGTGGATGCACCATATTACTATTAAGTACGGTTTTATTTGCTTAAAGGATGCTTTATGTTTTACGCTGTGGATAACTATAATTGGCTAGCATGTAGTAAATGTAATGTAATATGTACTGAATTTTGTAAAAAGCTATTGTTATCTCAAATAAATCTAATTTAATTAAAATTAATTATGCTTTCATGCAAAAACAAAGGGTTTAAATGAACTATACCACGATATTTTATACATTGATTTACGCTAATGATGTTGCGGGATGCTATTAATAAATAAAAAAATATTAATGTACATACACAGTGCTGTAGTTTCAAGCTATGCAGAGCTGTACTCGTACTGTAGGTGCTAGACAACTAATAGATATGTTTATATATTTCTTATAAGAATATATTATACATAGACAACAGGCAGACTAATTAAAATAGACAAATAATATAAGTAGAGTACAAGTGTTAGTTTCGTTCGGAGATCGAATCCGTGACCATCGGAACACAAAAGCCATAGTAACACAAAATGTTCACAACTCAGCTTATTGCTTTGCCCTTACAAGAGCAAAACACTGATATTCTGTTCTGGCCAAGAGTCAGGCATTACATAGGCCTTTACAGATTATTATCTATCCTGTAAAGTTGCTACATGGAGCGACGATGTGAAAAGATAGTAGTCGGTGAATATAGGAGACTTATGACCGTTCCTTATGACAATCTATGAAAGAGGACTATGTTCAGCACTGTACTGACATCATGACAATAAAAACTGCTGTGAGTTAAAACATAATACGAGTAATACATATATTAGTGGAAATTAAAGGCGTAAATTAAAATATTCAATTATTAAAATAATAATAAAACCTTTTTGCTTGTAATTAGTAAGTTTTTTACCCGACTACAGCAGTCAAATAAAAAATTTGTACTAATTATTTACAAACAAATTTGTACCACATTTTTTATTTTAGCTGCTTTAGTATGTTTTAGCATATTCTCTTACTTTTTTTTATAAACTAACTACATACCGCAGATTTGCCTCTGCAAAAACAGCAAAATCGACCATCTATCACGTAATTGGCTGATATAGCGAGGCCTCGTGTGGGTCGGCAATATTGACTTACCTTCTCGCTGTTGATTGAGTCAGGGTTTGTTAATTAAACATTTCCTTCTTTTTCCGTTTTAATACAAGGACTTTTTGATGTAGGTATATTCCGATGGTATTCGTCAGCCATTTTTTGAAAGGTGAAATAAAATAAAAAATAGATTACATATATATTATGTAGTCGGTTGTTACCAAGATCATTATAAGTATATAAAAAGATTAACGTCCAATAGCTAAACAGAGATCTTCCTACGAAAGGATTTTCATTATTATTTGAACACATGTACTGCTGAAAAGGACTCACAAGCTATCACAAAAGATGTTTTTGATCCTTCTACATTCTTTGCTTTATTGTATCCAGGGAATTACCACTAATTTGGCTACAGGTCTTGAACGTCTCTTTATTATTATAACAGAATAAAGGTCCTATTGGAAATATTTTTTTGCCAATTTATTTTAATTATTTTCGTAATGTCAAATATTCAGTGATTAAACACACAAATTGTCTATTTTTATGTCTTATTAAACTCCGCGAAATCTGAACTATTATATAATGATAAAAATCTCTTCTTCTGTAATGCAGGCGAATTGTCCATATTAAATTTGACATACACGTACTATGTGGGATGGAGAATAATATAGGCTATAATTTTGATCTCAGTCAGTATACATGACTTCGTTACACGGACGAAGTTGCTGGCAAAAGTTGGTTACCAAACATACTAATGATTTTTATTACTATAGGTGTTGTATAATGTAAGTGAGTATTTAATATATAACGAATACGGTTTAAATACTCTTACAGTAGAGAGGCACACCTTCACATGAGTATATATGACTCATGTGAAGTGTCTTTATAATAAGCAAACGAATAATTGACTCGACCATATGACATACAAATAAAAAATCGTTTGAATGTTTCGATTCGTCACTTTGAGATTATTTCATTTGGAGAGTATTTCTTTGATAATTCCAATAAAACTTGGTTACTTTTCTATTAACTTCCGTTGAAGTAAACAATAGTAGTGATACTACTGTAGATACTAACAATCTATGAACAACAAAGCGTCATTGATATTGATATTTTGTTCGCATACCTATTAATATTAATTGGGAACATTGTTATACAGCCCCTGTTATGATATCCTTCTCAACATTGTATAAATTAGAAATGTAAATTGCTATTGTTTACATTGAAATGTAATAAGCAGATAATATCTATTGCCATTTGAACAAATGGAGGAAAAACTTGACTGCAGTAATGGTACAGTGGTATAATCTATTATCATAGTTTTGGTTGGATTCTTCTTCATTTCCTTTGTCCACTCCTTATCCTATTATCTGGAATCAGATCTCTTCATATTTTTGTACTAGAATATTTTATCATATATCATTGTTTCTGGCTTTCTTAAGGTCTCTCGCTATATCTGACTGCCAAAGAGCATATCAAATAGCAGGCGGCCGTATCTTTAAATATGTATAAAATACTAGCTGACCTAAAATATGTTATTTTGTCCCTTAAAGCCATCTATTGGATCTATTTTTTCTCGATGGGATCTATCCTATCTTAAAAGTTGGAGGAAAATACACATTAAAACAATATAATAAAATAGGTCGTTCAGCTTCGGAGATTAGCGCGAACGAGAGTCGTGACTGGGGATTTTTATATATTGAGATAATACAAATGATTATTTTATAGTATTATTCAATAAGCTGATGGCCTCACAAATGGAGTAGTAGTTATAATATAGAGACACAAATAGCTCTAAGAATATTTAAGAATATATTATTTTCCACATAAGCTATCACAAAGTTTAGTGCTGTCTTTCGTGTCAAAGATTCCAATAGCTATATAAATTTATAAATTTAAATATTTATTATAAATATTATGATCGTCATTATCATTATATCAGATGTTATGTGTTCACTGAGGAACATAGGCCTCTCCGATAAAGGATGGTTTTGACACGCGAGTGCACCTGTTGAAATCGTACAACGAGCAGTTTAAAAACTAGCTATATTTAAATCAATACTTTATCCAACTACTCAATTATACATGGATTGCAATATTTTAACAGTTAGACAACTATATGCATGCTTTAATTAATGCTAAATTAAAAATGCTAAATTAGTGTACCTCACAAAAGGAATATTTGTGCTGTACCCGCGCCAAAATTTACTTTTCCTAAACGATTCTTATATTATTTAGGTCCTACTTTGTATAACAGAATTAATATGAAAATTCAACTTCTAATATTGTCCAATTTTTAATGTAAAAATTATATACGTATATATGTTTTCGTATTTAAAAATAAAACATGAGGAAACCAAAAACCTTATCCTTCCCTATGATATATGTATGACATAATATATTCACACATACATTTACACAAATAATTACATGTACATATGCACATGTACACATAACATGCATACACACAAACATATAAACTTGCGCACGCGCACACATACAGACACATACACACGCATACGCACATTCATACGCATACGCACACTCAAACGTGAGCGCGCACGCTTGCTCTTGCTTGTAAAAACGCACTTTTACACATATGCATGTTATAGCATACATATTTGTGAAAATGTGTGATACGTAGATTTGTAAAAAATTAATTGTAATTCAAATACTTACTGAACTTGGTATTATTTCATAACATGTTATATTAAGACAGAAATAGGGAATGAACTAGACATCCTTTATACAGGAAGATGTAACACATTAACATGTACCTATGCTTAATATAAACATTTTATATGTAATATATTCATGGAAAATAAATTGCAATTGTTAAATTATTGAACGTGATGTTTGATTTCTGTTTACATCTTAGTTTTGATGGAAATCTTTATAGCAATTAATATTTAATGGTGTACTTACGAAGTAATTAGACAGTGTCAATATATTAGTGTTAGTAAATAATTTACATATATTACGAAGGTATTATTAAATATTATTTACGTAATTATTTTGAACCGATCTCGTTGTTTAATCTAACAATATTCATAAATACGATTACAAACATAATTATAGAGAAATTCTGATGAAAAGCAACAGCAACAAAGCGGATCTTGTAATAAGAGTTAATTAAATATTCCTTTACCAACCACTGATTCGGGTTCGATTTCCGTTTGATATGACAAGATTACATGTGTATAAGTAATGTATATACTCGTATTATTGCATTGACACATACAAACACTATACACTGATATTATCTATTTTTATTTATATCTGTACTAATATTATAAAGGGGAAAGATATATTTGTTTATTTGTAATGGAAAAACTCAAAAACTACGCAACCGATTTTAAATATTTTTTTATCTATAGAAAACTACATTATCGACGTGTAACGTAGGCTATATATTCTTTTCAAAAATTCTATCTACCCAGGCGTGGCTAAGCTGAATCACTAGTACTTAGATAAATTAAAAAAACAGTCTTTGTGTATCTTTTTATTTATATATAAGTTATTGAAGTCGCTGGCGGAAGACCCAAAAAAAAAAAACAATTTTATAAATATAACTAAATTTAATTCTAAAATTAATTATTACAATAATAAGTGTCTTCAGATCGATGTGTGATCCGTAAGTGAAGTCATATCGAATCAAACATAAAGGAAATGGGTATTTTTGCTGTGGGAATTGAAATGCTGACTCGACGCAGGTGTCTTTTTCGGTAGCGCACCTTCTTGCGTTATGCTAGGTGGTCTGATCTAATCGCCGTTGAGGTGTGTCGTAATACTTGATAGGTATCTACTATAATATATATTCGAAACAATGCATAATATAAACAAACTGTATTTATTGATTATATTGTTGCATATTATGACATACTTTTTGTCTGTGTTATGATAACCGATTAGGTAGAAAGATAACAGGAAAAAATGGCGATTCTGTTTAGGAAAACGTATTGTGAGGCAATCCTTGCGAGAGGGAGTGATAACCTCAAAATTGTTCTACGGAATCGCTGAATATAAGTGAGACAGAATTATACGTTTTGGTGAAATATCATTTCAGACGGTAATTGCCTATTGCTGAATATAATTTATGCTTTCCCCATAAGGGGAGTTTTGCCAGTAGTTACCACGCTTGGCAGGCGAATTGGCAACGGCAATTAAGGTTTTAAAGATGTTTTAAGAGAGACGTTGCTGTCCATCTTAACGGTAGACTATTAACTTCCCTTAGTCGCCTTTTACGACGCCCACAGGAAAGAAAGGGGTAGTCTGTTTTACGCCGGGATCACACGGCAATGTGGTTTGATGAAGTATAAGAGAGACCAATGATCAGCAGTGAACAATGGATGGGTAATGCTCAATACTGATCTTTGGTCTCCCAATTATTTTTGTATTGATTATAATAGAAAAACAGATTATAATATTAAACTTTAATTAATTTATTTTTATTTATGAATAAGTTTTTGTAATTGTAATTTTTCAAAGATTTGCATAATGTAAATCTTTAAAGGTTTCAAATTTTGAATAAGGCAATTGTGGTGTTACCGACGCGCTCGTACAAATCTTTTCATGTGTTTACATTAATTTTATAAAAGCCGTTTATTTAAGGGGAAAACGGTAATGTCAGTGTGTGTATGTATGTCACGGGTAAAAGCCACAACGGTTTTATTTTACGTTGGTGGTTATTTTATTAAATCTGTTTATAAAACCGTTATGTTGGTTTAAAAGATTTTTAATTTTCAGTATATTTTGATTCAAAATTTACCGGTATCGGATGCATGGATATACACGAAACAATTTAAATTAATATTATGTTTGACAAACAGTCGGCTTTAATCGCGATAAGTACTTGAGACAAAATTATTATTTAGTAAACTCTAATTTAACTATTGTAAGCAGACAGTGTCTGTATATCTCATATTTAAGAAAAATAAAGTAAGAGGTTTTAGACGCAATAGAGGCCAAAATAACTTTTAAAATTTTTTACTGTCATTCTATCTGTCTGTGTGTAAAAAATATTGCATCAAATTGGATACAGTACAACTGTTCTAGAAGGTTTAAATTAAATACTTTGTAATATTTTATCTTGATACACTATCTAGACGTGAAGTGAAGTTTATTATTTTTTCTATTTCTAGAATCCATGCAGACGAAATAGTGGGCTAATAGGTTATGCGAATAATGCAGAATATAAATATGTAAACATTTTTTTCATATTACATTTGAATGTGTTTGACTACCATCTCACCTTATATATTACACCATATTTAGTGACGATGAGGTTTGTGATGTTATATGCAAGCTCAAATAATGCCTATTCATGAAAGACCCATATTAAAGGAATTTAGTAACACAAACGCTGGAAGAGAATTCCCTTCTTCGGCTAAGAAACAACGAAGCGTAGCGCTTGGTATGAATAGGCGGAACATTTATGATGCCTTGTTATTTGATGGTGGAAGGATGCTAGAGAAATAAGGTTATTTAGTTCATCAGTAAAATACCAACGAACAAGCCACTGTACAGCAATGACCAAGACTGAACTTTTTAGCGATAAGTATCTCATCCCCAATGAGTTTTCTTATTAACAGTCAATAGAGTCCAGAGCGTCAAGTTCATATTGGACAGATCTATCCCATTAGTAGGTACAATATTGCATACACGAATGGATTTGTGCTTGATAATGTTAGGAGCTGTCCAAGCGTGAAGTATTTCCTCAACTTTGAGAGGATGCCCAATTTTCTCTATGCAATTTTGCCTCTAGACGCAATATGTCATTCAAAATTCAGAATTTGACAATAACGTTACACTGAGGATTTCCAAGTTATATATTATTCTATATTACGCACTGAAAAATATTCTCTATCAGCGTACTAAAATAATAAAAGTATTAAAATACTAGGTTTTTTTAAAATGATGTATCGGTGTGGTAAATTCATCTGCGTTATTAATTTACGCAGTGAAGAATAATAGGCGAGGATGTAATCAAGCAAGTTAGCCCACGGTAACTTAATAAAAACATCATGGATCAAACATGAATCTTTCTAGTGGAAAACATGAGGAGTTCGACTTGAAGAGATATATTACTAGCAATGGAACTACTAATCCTCATTACTAATAAACTCTTTGCTCTTATATTGTTAAATACAAATAGTTCTGCGACATCTATTAAAATTTATGTCTATGAGTATAGTATAGATCATGAATCGACCGCATTGCGTAGGTATTATAAATGTATTGTATACCAAAATCCCGTGTCAATAATTCATCATATTGAACAAAGTGGGTTCAAACACTGACGATATTAATTATAATTTAGATGGATAGGTTCCGCGCTTGTTGTCGTGTGAATGATCGACCCAAAATAGCTTCAATTGTTACAAATTTATATTGATACTAGCAGTTTTTCATGGGTTTGCCCGTGCTATATTGTTCCCGTGAGATTTTATATACTACTTTACTATTTATTTATTCTTTAGTATGCAAAAATGGATGTATATATTGTAAAGAACACTTTTTATTCTTAAGTTTATTTTGAACTGTTTTGAGTCGATCTATCGGTGCTAAAAACTGCTGCGTAAACTATAACATTATAGTAGTATTTTAACTATGACTTCGTTCGTTAGACACAGATATGTCAATTGACTAACATAAAAAGTAGCCTATATACTTTTCCATTCCGAATATAACAGATATACAAAATTTTGTTCATGCAACTTAGAATAGCAAACAAGCTGACGGCCCACCTGATGGAAAGTGGTAATATATGACTCAGGTGTTATTCCTCTGTACCCTGTAAATTCACTGCCATATCCCACCTTTCAAACCAAAACACAGCCATGCAAACACAACTTCTTCACGTTTGAAACATGAATGGACAGAGGTGCCCAAGCAAATGACTTTTGTACAGTCTCCCTCTGGGATGATGTAAATTTTTATAATAAATAATTTGGTAATGGTATTTCATGATGATTGATTAAAAAAGATCTTTTATCAACTTCGAAAAGGGGGAGGTTTTTATATGAATATGTGTAGATTTTTTGTGTTACGGATTTTCATAATTCTTTTGCACTCAATAGGATTTACTCCCTTATTTGTCAATTAGTCAGGATTAAACTTGTCATTGTTTTTGCAGAGAGGAAAATCCTAAAGTTATTACATATTTTCACATTGATACTATAAATGAAAGAACAGAAAATAAGCTTTATTTATGAAGCATACATAAATCAAATGGAACAATTTACAGCTACCTACATCATACTATCTCTTATTAACATGTTATAAGGTAGTTGTATATGTGTGTACATGGCGAAATTTCGAGGGTAATTTATTAGGCAGAGTCTAGATAGGCGGCTGGTTTAAACATGCATGAGGTCATAAATTAACATGCGACCACAAATTTCGGACTAGGCAAATTATGAAATAGATGTACTTTGCGCGAGAGAACAGTATTTTTTTGCCAACTTTTCCTATGTTAGGTTATTTGTGCTATTTGAACATCATGTTTATGGAAATACAATTTAAATACATACTATTTCTGTTAAGTACGTGCTGTATTTTTTTTTCGCGGCCAATAGTATATTACTATAAAAATAAGGGGAATTTATTCTTATGGTATTATTACGTACTAACTAACATTGCTCGTTATCTTCGAATTATTTTTTTTATTTTTTTTAGAGATAGAGGCGAAAATATAACACTTAATGCGATAAATATAGACATAAAAGAAATCCTAGCTTGATTCATATTCCCATATAAAAATTACATAAACTGTCTCAAATTAAATATAAAAATAATTATGCTAGGAAAAGGTTTAAATGAAGCCAGTTATATAACATGAATATGAAAGTAAGCGTTTAAAGTTCATATTATTTTTATTGCAGAATATTAGACTAATATCATAAATTATTGTCTGATAAATATAAAATCATAGTATAGTTTAGTTGAATATATACTCTATTATCAGTGTCATTTTTAGTCTTTGTTCATCTTATTATGTATATTGTTGAATTAATTTATTATTTATTAAAGTTTACTATTAATTCATTAAACTTATTTAAATTACATTAAAAACTTATTGGTTTGTCTAACTTATTCAATTATTAGGTTACGTCTGCAAACTTTTAGAAACTAGCTAATTGGCATGTCTACGAGGTTTGTCCGGAAAGTACGTATAAAAGTTTTTTAAAAATTTTATTTTACAATTATTCAGGTAAATCAATTTTATCCCCTTCAAAGTACTCCCCCTGTGACATAATGCACTTGTGCCAACGCCGTTTCCACTGTGAGAAGGCTCCTTGAAAGTCCTCTGGTTGTAGGTTTCTCAGCTGCCCCGTCGTAGCTTTTTTTATCTCATTTATGTCCCCCAAATGCCGCCCCCGAAGTACCAATTTGTTTTGTGGGAACAAGAAGAAGTCACACGGGGCCAAATCCGGCGAATAGGGGGGGTGTTCGGTCACCGTAATGGAATTTTTACTCAAAAACTCACGGACAACAAGAGAGGTGTGGGCACGGGCATTGTCGTGGTGAAGAATCCAACGCCCCTCTCGCGCCAATTTTGGACGAACTCGTGCCACACGAGCTTTGAGGCGTCTGAGCACATCGACGTAGAATTTTCCATCAACTAGGGACGAATTGGACAATGTCAACATTGTCTCGGCCCTCTCTGAATCTTTTTAGCCACTTGTATATTCCCCAAATATTCTTGGTATAGATATCTTTCGTTAAGAGGTAACAAGAGAATATACGAACTTTCCGTCGTATATTGAAATAGGTATAGATATCTTAAGAGAATATACGAGTACAATTATAATTTTGGCACCGTAGTAATAAACTATCAAATGTAATATATAAATATGTACTAGTGTGAGATATAATATGAAGGATTTTATAGTTTTATATTTATATATATGTACTTTCATCTTAGCTACTTTATTCATCTATAATTTTATGTTATACTAGTTAAATAAATTTATATTAATTTTATTTTCAATCGATTTATTAAACGGATGTCCTCAATACAGTTGTGTTTTGTTCTTTTGTTACCATAGAACTCTGTTATTTATAAATCAATTTAGAAAATTCTTTTTTTATCTGCAAGATAAAATGTTATGTTTTCAATTTTAAATTAAAATAAAATGGTGTTTTTTTTTTGTGGAATAATATTTACTTGTAATTTCTATTGATAGCTTAACTTCTTATAATAAAAAATATATATAAAGTATCCGATTGAACATAACAAGTAAGATTTAATAAATTATTTATTGATTTTACAAAAGTATGTTAGACCCGACAGCGCTATTGGCCTATGATAGCAAGATAAAACTAAAGGATGATAGGTGATGATGAAATCCAATGCGGACCGCATGATAATCTATTTGACAATACTACATTGCTATAAACGAAATCAACATTTCCTACAATTTCTCTCTATTCGGTGTTTTAGAATGTTATTTTAATTTGAAACTTACTGTTTTAGAATTGCATTATAATTTGTTTTGTGGCGAGATTGAATATAAATATAAATACATAGTCGTGTTAGTCCCGGCATAGATTAGGCCACCTTTTCCTTTCCTGTGGGTGTTGTAAGAGGCGACTAAGGGAGCTTATGGTAAAGGGATGGTTAAGCAGAGAGATGATTAAGAGGGACTCTCTTAAAACATCACCAAAAGCCAAACTGCGATTACCAAGCATGACAACTACTAGCAAAACCCCCCTTACGAGGGAGGCTATGTTCAGCAGTGGACAGTTAATGACTGATTCAAGATAAATACATGTACAACGAAAAAAAAATTTTTCTAGACGTTGAACAGGAAGGCCTAACAGTGTATGTTGTTAGCAAATCCTCCCATTGTTTTCATAAAGCACAAACGGCGGCAACATGAGAGCATTTAATCTGACACCAGGAGCGATTGTGTATTCCAACAGCCGAGTGGAAAATAAAGTTAGAGATAAATATGCAAATAAAACAGTGGAGACGCTGGCTAATCCACAGGATGAATATAAATCGTGTTATCGTCAATTGAAGTCAGAGACTATTGTTATTCATGATACTTAGTCATTTTGTCCTAAGGACTAAGTACTTACTGTGAATACGAATGATTTTTTAACTGACTGCAAAAAAGTGGAGGTTCGCAAAAGACTGTATTTTTATTTGTATTTTATACAATATCATAAATTACAAGTACTTTCAATCAGATTTTTTTTTTATAACACAGGATGTAAACTAGCTTGTGGCTTATTTGATTGTAAATAACTACTGCCGCCCATAAGCGAATGTAAAACCGCAGGTGTGCCGGCCTTTTGAAATATGCTATTTTCTTGCAGGATTCCAAGTAGCAAATTGATACAGTAGGTATTGTTGTCATAATTGAAGTCTTTAAAAGTTATAAGAATTTTTTAATATCATAAAGCTATCATATAGCTTTATTTAAAATAAAAATAAAATCACAGCAAAAAAAAAATCTTCAAAGATAAAGTTATAATTCAGCGTATCTGCTGTTTAAATTTAGAATGTTACACTTCCAGTATTTGAGGTCAAGAAGCCGAGGAATAAAAATGGCTCGTATATAAATTTATAATAACTTAAAATAGGAAAGTGAGGAAGTCTCTATGTTATATATTCTACAGATGGAACAACCACTTTCCATCGGGTGGGCTATCAGTTTATTTGTAATTCCAAAACAAGGGAGAGGGAGAACAGTTCTCAATTTGTCTGTACTTTCAACCGGCTTTAAAAAAAGGAAGTTCTCATTTCGGTTGTATTTTGTTTATGTATGTTACCTCATAACTCCGTCATTTACAAACCGATTTGGATAATTCAATTTTTTTTATCTGAAAGGATATACTTTTAAATTAGTTACATGGAAATTTTTATCATAATCATTTAGTAGTTTAGTTTTTAAATGAAAATAGTTGATTTTATTACGTTTTTTGTGGAATAAAATTTTATATTACTTGTGGCTGTGTTATGGGTTGACAATTCTGATCCAACTTTAATGATTGTTTCTGCAATCGATAGGTATTCATTATATATTAATTATACAACAATAACAGCTTCATTGCATGTGTATTCATTAAGACGGGGCAACTGACCTGCCTTTTCGTTCTCACTTATCCTTCCTCACTGGTCGTCTATTAACAAAAATATCGTCTACTAAAAAAAACCTATTCAGGAGTAAATCTTTAGTTAATATTAAGTTGCAGCATTTGTTATTTTTTTTATATATATAATATATTAAACGCCGGATAACATAATAAGTTGAGATTTTTAAATGTATTATTTGATAAAATTATTGTGGGAATAATAATGATGTAAATTCTATTGAATAAAAAAAAAGTATCAAAACCGGTTCACAATTAGCAAAAATGTTTCTTAACATACAAAATATGGATGAATTGAGAATCTCGTCCTTTTTGAAGTTAGTAAAAACATATTATATCTGTATGAGTACGTGATTGGGCCGTGAGACATACCAAATATTTTATACATAATTGAAATGGAAAAAATACCATTCCCCATTCAATGTTTGAGGTCGTATATATTTGGTAAATGTCGTTCACTTCAAAGACCCAGCCAAGCAATCATACTCAAGAAAAGTAAACATATTTCATACAAAAAGCCCAAGTGAGAGATAAGATTGAAATCAATTTAGACGGCCTTCCTTTTACATAACATTTTTTTTAATTATCCCGTTAGAAAACTCTAGCAAATAACAAAACCTAATGTAGAATAGAATGGAGATAATAACAACTTGGACTACTTACTTATTTTTGTAATTTGCGAGTAAAAACTAATTGAAAATGGAAACATAGAATAGTAAATAAATGTTAATTAAATAACAAATACATTTAAACTTTCATTTTAATTTAGCCAGCAGAATAAGTAGCCTTTTATTGTTTAATTAACTTAGAATGATAGTTAAGATGATGACACACTTTATAAAAAGTAGATATTGTTGCCTATAGATATGACCAGTATTATAAACATTACGTATACGCCTGCCGCTATCGGTGTAGACTGGCAAGGCACCAGCGAGGGATGATAGGTGAGGATGAAGTCAGGTCAGTTGGCTCATAGCAACGAATTTGACGATAATTAATCACGATGATTTCCAGGGGGAACCGCGTAGAGGTCAACTTGACAGGGTATAAAGCAATATATCATTATTGCTAGCAAGCAATGGACATTAAAGTCTTCATTACTAACAATTCTTGTCTCCCAGGATTAAAGAGTTATGCCTTCGTATCTAGTATAAATACTAGGTACTATTTGACCTGCCAAACGCAGTTCTACCCCTATACGTTACTTATCAGGATAAAACCTATTTTTGCTCTTAAGTTGGTTAACATTACACATTTAAAAAACTTCATTAAAATTCACCAAGAGGTTTCAGAGATTAGTGTAAACGAACACCATGACACGGAATTATATTTAGAACTCAAAACATAAAGTGAAATCGAAAAGCTCCGTTTGAAGTCGGTTGGAAAATATTTACATCAAAATTTTTAAAGATGTTAATAAAAAATAAATAAACAAGTCCCTATTTTCCTTATTCAAATTATATGAGGTAATTTATGAACAAAGTGCCTACCTAGTCAGGTGATATTACGAAATTACAAGTACATTGAGTACGTAGTGTTTACCTTCTCTCCTCTCACCTGTGAAATGTGTATAAATAACATTATATATTATAATATAATTATTCCCACTAAACAGAACCATCAAACGCTAATATCTACATTCACATAACGATTAACGCGCGACGCAAGAGATACATTTATTTCGATATGAACGACTCAATGGTGCGTTAACGTGCGTTAACGATTCGTGCGCAATATCATTCAGTGTTATTACACGGGCGTTCTAACAAGTGTTTATTGTTTATTATTATAGTTACGAGTATTGTTTGTTATAGAAATATTAGTAAAGTATAAAAATAATATCACTATTTCATTATCATCTCAGTCAGTATATGTCCACAACTTAACATAGTCCTCTTTCAAAGACTGCCTGATAAGGAACGGTCCTGGGCCATCTGCGTCCACTGACTCCCTACAATGCATTTGAGGTTGTCACTCCATTTAGTGGAGGATCGTCCTATATTGTGTTTGCCCGTACGGGATCGCCACTCAAGAACCTTTCTTTCCCATCGGTTGTCGATTCTTCGAGCTATG
Source organism: Galleria mellonella (assembly GCF_026898425.1). Taxonomy (NCBI): domain Eukaryota; kingdom Metazoa; phylum Arthropoda; class Insecta; order Lepidoptera; family Pyralidae; genus Galleria; species Galleria mellonella. Next base: position 5,675,979 of record NW_026442075.1, on the reverse strand, counting down.
TGACCAGCTCATTGCCACTTCAGCTTGCGATAACAATTTGCGATTAATAACTTAGATTTTCGGGTTTATTTATTTTAAACGATTGTCGATTTTTATTTATAAATAAATAATAATGATAACCGTCCAGTAATTATGTATATTAAGAGTTATTTAAAAATTGTCAAGTGTCTACTGTAATAAATAGATACATTATTTTGCGTTACCTATCATGTTTGTCGTTTTAATTTATATGTAGTATTTTATTTTGGTTTTTATATAGGCTTAGGTATGATCGTGCTGCTCACGAAATGGCAGGCATGTTGCCAGCCTAATATATTTAGTTTTTTTTACTATTCACAGGCAATCGGTTCGGAAACATAACTGTCGTGCGTTTGCTTTATTGTGGTCAAGCGTGACAGAAAGTTATTGGAGAAACGTACAAAGAACTACTACTTATTTCATGGATGGAAGAAAAGAACGGTTTCATCGTTCTATTGATTTTCAAATTAATTTGTTGTGTATCTGTATTTACCAACAAAAGTAGAACGGCTGGATAGAACGATGACCTCAAACATGTCGCGAGAAAGTTTAGGAGCGTTATTTTTGGTAAATCACCGGATATCGGAGAAATTTTAGGGATGGTATCGGTTTTATGTAAAAAGAAATTTTTGACAATATCAATGCAGTATTGATGCTACTTGGTTTCAGTTGATGGTTTCAGTAAGATCTAGGGTATTAGAAAGTTATTGAAAAAACGAACAGTACAAGACCACCACACAGAAGAATGAAACATAACGATGTAGTTTTAGTGGATCCAGAGTAAATTAGTATCATTTGTACAAAGTATATTGTCGTATGGTCCCGGCATAGTATGGGCCACCCCTTCCTTTCTCATAGGCATTGTAGGAGGCAACTAAGGGAAGGGTTCTTTCTAATGCATCATCAAAGTCTAACTGCGGTAACCAATAGCACGGATGAGATTATCCATTAAAATATATATAGATAACATTGATATAAATATATTTTGGGTTCAGATATGCTGATCGATGTTAGTTCTTAGGTTCAAATTGACAGTAGTCTTACTTGATATTATTACTGTGCAGTTATCTGTAACTAAGTAACCAAGTATATAAACGAAGGACAACAATACTGCAAAATAATTAAAGAACAATATAAAGACTCTTAGAAAATATTGCTGCTCGAATGTCTCTCATGATATTATTTTTCTATATAATATTTTTCTACGATGTTTTATTGCAAATGGAATTCATACTGACAAAGCCAATTAATTTCGTTACACGCAAAAATAAAATACACTATCAGAAATAATTACTTACGATAATAAATAAGTAAAAAGGTTTTGTTCATGATCTGCGCGGCAATGAAAAAAAAATTTGTAGATAATTGTAAAACAGTAAACAGTTTGTGTATTTAATGGTGAATATATTCCTCTAGCTACCATACCATACCAAGGGCAACAGCATCCCTCTTAAAACGTCTCTAAAGTCTAACTGCGTTTGTCAACCCGCTTGCCAATTGTGGCAACTATTAGCAAAACCCTCTAAGGGAAGGAGTTGATATGATGACGACGATATTCTTCTAGATCAATATTGACAAATTTATGATTGATTTGCCAGAGGGAGACTTTGTACAAAAGTCAATTGTTTGGGTACCTCTGTCCCATTTGTGTTTCAACCGTAAAGCAGCTGTGTTTGCATGGCTGTGTTTCGGTTTGCAGGGTGTGATATGGCGTGAATTTACTGGGTACAGAGGAATTACACCTGAGTCCTCAGGAATGGCAACGCATGGGGTGTATCATGGGCGAAACAGTATACTCTGTTATGTCCATGGTACTACTCATGTCTATAGGCGACGGTTACCACTTTCCATCAGGTGGGCCGTCAACTTGTCTGCCATTCTAAGTTGTATAAAAAAAAAGATTGAGTAAATTTTGAAGTATCCAGAAATGTAAAAGAAATTTAAAATTTAATCAGATGCTATCATTGGAAGGTGAAGCAGCATGTTAAATTATTATATCACCAAGGATGTTTAATTATTATTTACTAGCGATCCGGCCTGGCTTTACATAGATAGATAAAATTTTCAAAAATAATATATAACTTACGTTACACCTTGATAATGTAGCTTTCAATAGGTGAAATAATATATATATATATAATTGATTAATTATTTCTTGCGTTTATCCATTTTAATAATCTGATAGTTAAATCTGTCCACTTTGTAGTATCACAGATAATATAATACTATGTAGTATTAATACAGACAAGCGGTTTTCATATATATATATATAAGTATGGATATACATATATATTATATGTATTACATCTTTATATTTAGTAATAATAGGATCTTCATCGTGCCCCCGATCAAATTGTTTATAATTACTCCTCTTCATCCAAAGGTTGCCTCAAAGAGATCGCTTGTTCATTGTTTTCTCATTGTGATTATTTCTTGTAATTGTTTATATCTAGAATAAGTTTACTATTGTAATCTTTTGGAGGAAACAATAAAGAGTATCTATCTATAACATTTAAAAATAACACTAAAAAATCAATGTCAACAACCCGTAATAAAACTCCAACACTTTTTCCTAGCAGTGAAACAAGGCAGGATAATCCTACTATTTTTAAAGACATTGCTGGGTTTGAAAATCTATACAGCTTTTATTACAAAGTAAGTTTCATCCTTTGATCATGATTACCAATAGGCTTAGGTATAAGTCTTTTCTCTATCAATGTTCTTAGAATGCGAATAATATCAGTGTTCTATTAGATTAAAGTTGTATGTTCCATAGATTCTCATGCATGGAGCCTTTTATCTTTCATTTCTATAGGAATTTCCAGAAATTCCTTTTTAATGCTCACTTAACATACATAAATTAATTCAGCAATACAGGCTATGTTTTGATTTGTCATTTATTTTTTTCTCTGTAATAGACATTTACTGTAATTTGTCATATTATATCATGCTGTAAATTAAGATAAAAATGTGCTTTCGTGTTATTTTATAATTAATTTATATATTAAATATTCAAATATGTTTAGCCATTTAGGCAGAGTTGCATATTATTGATAATTAACTTTTTGTCGTCTATTTCGTACGTGTAAATTTCAGAATTTGGAAACCAATTGAATAGATGATTTCTATATAAAGCATATAACAGATTTTAAGTCAGAACTTCAGAAATATAATTGTGAAAACCACATTCGATTTGATGTATTAGATTTTGTGTGACGTCGGAACAATCATACAGACAGACAAACATTTTTAAATAAAATGTTTTACCTTCTCTTGCTCTTATTAGAGTATAAATTATATAAATGAGTATACATAAATTAAATATTTTATTAAAATTAGTATAAATTAAAAATCTTCCATGTACAGACATCGTGTAGATACAATTTCATGATAATACTAAGATTATTATTTGGGAAGAAGTATTTTGTGTTAGCTAATTAGGTATTTTGTAATTAATTATTTTTCGTGTCTTAAGTCCATCTCTATTATAATCAATTATATAAAAGGTGAAATTATAAAATACATTTTTAGAAGACTTACATTATTAATATAATAAGATTTCGTTAAGATTAAAATTTTAAAATTCTGTCTTGACATAAAAGTAAGTATTAAAGAAAACGAGGTACGTGGCCTTATGGTCAAAATACATTATTTTTATATTACAAAATATTATGTCGTGTTAGTGATATTTGTCATCATAATAATCCAGTGACCGTTAGTTATTTAAAAAGTTACTTGTAACAAAGTTAGTTGTTACGGGACCAACTATCCTGTAACTTGTATTTTCGATGATCTTACTTAAAGAAAATTCAACGGACGTTCTCTGAAAACGTATTTTTGATTACTCAAGAGCTTATTGTCGTTTGCACGTGCTCTGAATATAATTTAATAGATACACAAAATCTTCTTTTCCTTCCATTCAATGTCCATTTGTAAAGAAATAAATTATGTGACTGACTCGATTATCTGTAATTTGTAACGTTTATGTGAGGGGACGTGATATCTATTTAATTTTGACAACAAATACATTGTTACGTTGACAAATTAACTATTCTGTTTAATTTTTTTTATGCAACTTAGAATGGCAAACAAGCTGACGGGCCCCCTGATGAAAAATGGTAACTGTTGCCTTTAAACATAAGCAGTACCATGGACATAACAGAGTGTACTGTTTCGCTCATGATACCCCTCCCCCCTTCGTTGCCATTTCTGAGGATTCAGGTGTTATTCCTCTGTACCGTGTAAATTCCCTGTAATATTCCACCCTTCAAACCAAAACACAGCCAAGCAAACACAACTGTTTCACGGTAAAAATACGAATGGGACATAAGTGCACAAGCAAACGAACTTTGTACTAAGTGTCCTTCTGGTAAGTCTCATTCTTTTACAAAAATATTCTAAAAAGTCTAAATAACTCCGCACCGTTCTTGTAAATCTAACACCACAGAATATTATTTATTCTTTCTTTATTCTTTATTGTACACAAAACATACTGGTAATTACAATTCATTATAAACATAATGTACAAAGGCGAGCTTATCTCTAATAAGAGATTTCTTCCAGCAAAACCTTTCCATGTTAATATTTATTTTATTTTATTTATTTATACTTTATTGTACACTACTACATACACTAGTAATACTTAACAAATATGTCGAAAGTAAGCATATGTCCAAAGGCGAACTTAACTTTAAAAGAGTTTTCTACCGGCAAATACAAAGTGGAAAGGAGTATCAATATCAGCGGGTAGAGCGGTGTACAATATTGACAATTTTCAAACAAGAACTAGACAAACTTAAGTTTATACGTAACTAATTATATCATCGATATACATACGTATAGTATTATATTATCTGTGTCTAAAGTTACTTACTGGATGATACTTATATTAAAGAGTATAAGGAATAACTAGTAGTCTCGAAAAATTCATGATAATTCAGGATACATTGCTCTGTCATATGGAAGAGTTACTCGTATTTGTGCAGTGTGGTACGGTGCGGATGACAGCTGACAGTCAGTCACCGAAATCGTTTTGCAATGGCGAGGATAGGATGTAATATACACACAAAAAATAAACGAATTAAAATTTTATTTTTATGAATTTGCAGCCTCTAATTTCCGTATATACAGTAAAAGTAATAATGGCAAATTTTTCGAAATTGTTTCTTAAATAAGGAGGTTCTCTATTCGATTTTTTTTTTAACTATTTAAAACATAAAGAAGTTTTTTATGACACTTAGAATTGCAAACAAACTGATGAATAATCTGATGGAAAGTGGTAATCGTCGGCTATAGATATGATCAGCACTAAAACATCTACCGTGTGATTCCGGCATAGAATCGGCTACTCCTTTTTTTCTTGTGGATGTCGTAAGACGTGACTAAGGGAACTTAATGGTCGGACGGGACTTAGGGACGGACAGCAACATTCCTCTTAAAACATTACCAAAAACTGTGGTTTCCAATCCGCTTGCCAAGTGTGGCAATTATTAGCAAAGGCTCCCAATAGGAGGAGGCTTATGTTCAGCAATGGACAGTTAATATCTGACATGATAATGGTCTATATATATGGTACATCTACATATATATATATATATTATTTCCTCAACACCACCAATTGTTGTCATTGCATAGCACTAAGGTGTTATGAGTATGTTGTATTGTTTAGTTTCTCTATTCGACTGTACTTTTCTCTCTATATCGCCAATTTCGATGATTATTCTGCGATTAATACAGTTCACGTGTCATTTTTATAGGTATCAGTTTTGTAATTGTAATGTGTGCGAAATCGTTCTTCTTAGAATAAAACTAATACCAAGCCTACAGCATTAGACGTCAGTAGTCAATTACAACGTTAATCTACGTTCTCTGTTATCTCAGCTCTTTACTTAATCATAAGGGACGTGTGGACTTATCGAGTTAGTTGACCCCTACGCCAAACACATGTCTGTTTACACGTACGTGCCTTCACGACCTTCACAGAACTTCTGTTTAGTTGTGACTCGTTTCTAGGCGCCTCTATAAATCCCCTTTGTAAAGTTATACGTATTAAAGACTAGCCGTTAACGAGGTCTGTTGTATAGTATTTCAAGTCAAGCCTGTTCAAACGAACACACTGCACTGCAGTGTATCTGCGTTTATATTTCAATATTTTTAACTAGCTACACCCTAGTTGGCTTTCGTGATATAGATGTCGTTGTTGAAATTTGTAATATTAAAGGCAGACTTTATAAAACAATTATTTCAATAGGTATCTCTGACCCATTTATATTTTTGTCATCAAACATTCTTATTTTATTTTTATCATAGGAAATTAAATGTTAACCCTGCCCTTTCTTTCGTGACGAATTCACATATAATTAACCATGATGGTTTCCAGGAAGGACTACGTGGAGATTAATCTGACAGGGTAATTGTCAGAATAGCACTATGGATATTAGAGTCTATTATTAACAATCTCTTCCTCCTAATTAATTTAGGACACTTATGCTTGCATAGCTTCGTTTCAGTTTGAGGATAGAATTATATTAGTGGAATTATAGTGTAAGGGGCATGACAATAATAATAATAATAATAAACTCTTTATTGCGCACAGTAAAGATGTATACAAGGAGTATTTATACAGAACGTGCATATACAAAAGGCGGCCTTATCGCTACAAGCAATCTCTTACAGACAACCTGGCATAAAGAATGGATAAGTACAGAGAGAAAGGTAGATGGCGCAAATCAGACACAGTAAATGCATAAAAGGAATCAGACAAAGTGCAAAAAATTCTAAATATAAAAATAAGATTACATAACCTAAATAAACATACATATATAATAAAAATAATAATACATAAACATACATATATAATATAAATAATAATACATAAACATACATATATATAATATAAATAATAATACATAAACATAAATATACTAAATAGATCAAGATAAATCACACATAGTAAACGTCAAAGCAAATTAAAGAGATAGGAAATGAGATTTTACCTGCCTCTTGAACGAGGCAAGAGATTGCGCTGATCTAATAGAAAGAGGTAAGGAGTTCCAGAGACGGATAGCTTGGATAGTGAAAGAATAGGAATAGAATTTAGAAGAATGAATAGGAGTTACTAAACGAAGGGATCTCGCGCTGCGCAATGTACGACCCTGAGAATCGACATGAAACTCAAAGCACATTTTGAGGTAATCGGGAGTTGAAGGATGAAAAAGAATAGTGTAAAGAAGAGATAGGATGTGCCAGTTTCTGCGAAGGCGAATTGGAAGCCACTTGAGTTGATTGCGGAAATCAGAAATGTGGTCATATTTGCGAAGATTAAATATAAACCGTATACATATGTTCTGAAGTCGCTCAAGTTTATTTAATTGATCTTCTGTAAGATTAACATAACAGGAATCAGCGTAATCTAGAATAGGAAGTAGTAAACAGTGTGCCAATGCAGTCTTGGTACCGACTGGTAGAAAGTTTCGCAGCCGATTGAGACTACCTATTGAAGCAAATATTTTACGGCTTAACTGAGATATTTGATAAGACCAGGTCAGTGTTTGATCAAAATGTATTCCGAGATTTTTCACACTAGTACTATATTTAATTACTTGACCGTTAAAAGCTACTGGTGGAAGATTAATTGAATTTAATTTAGATATATAATGAGGGCTACCGATAATAATACATTGCGTTTTTGATGGATTTACGGTGAGGCCGTAAGCTTTGCTCCAGTCTGATATACGGGAAAGGTCTTCATTAATGATACAAATTGCATCAGTGATATTACTAAAACTGGCTTGAGAGTAAATTTGGAGATCGTCTGCATAGAGATGGTAGGAAGATCGAAGATTATGTGTAATGGAATTGATAAATAATGCGAAAAGAAGAGGAGATAATACGCCACCCTGAGGAACGCCAGCAGTCGTGTTGCACCAAGAAGAGTTAATATCCTCAATACGAATACGCTGCCGACGCCCAGACAGGTAAGAACGAAACCAATCAATAGCCGTTGGAGATATGTTAAGAGAACGTAAAATGGCGAGTAAAATGTCAAAATCCACGGTGTTGAAGGCATTACTAAAATCCAGTAATGTCAACACCGTCAATTGCGACTTGTCCATGCCAAGCCGAATGTCATCAGATATTTTGATGAGAGCGGTAGTCGTACTATGACCTGGGCGAAAACCTGATTGAAAAGGATTTAGGAGACAATTTCGCAAAAGAAAGGTATAAATCTGATGATGCACAAGGCGTTCTAAAACTTTGGACAGAAAAGGGAGTATAGAAATAGGGCGATAGTCAGAGAAAGTCAATGGTTTATTATTTTTGGAGAGAGGTATTACATTAGCATCTTTCCATACAGTAGGAAAGACACTACAGGAAACAGAATTATTAAGGAGGGAAGTAATAGTGGGAAGGATAATATCAAGGATAGGGATAATCATGTTACGACTAACGCTGTCATTTCCAGTGGCATTCGACGTAATAGCCAGTATGTTTCTCCTAACATTACAATCGGAAAATTGATTAAATGAAAAAGGAGTTATATTAGGAGTTGGAAAAGATGAAAGAGAATTTAATGTACTAGTTTTGTCTTTGATATTGAAATCGACAGAAGAGCAGAAATGTCTATTAAGACTTTCAATGTCAGTATTATTATTATGAGAGCTTTGAGTTTTTCCAACTCCAAGTGATTTGAGAAACCTCCAGACTTTAGCTGGGTCTTCGTTTTCGACAGATGTATGGATGTGGCGACGTTGAGCCTCCCTACATGCTCTATTACAGAGATTCCTAGCTCTAATGTAATGGTCGCGATATTTATCAGGGTTTAATTTAAATTTCGTTTTTGCCTTGTTTTTTTTAGCCTGAAGAGCTTTAATATCATCAGTTAGCCAGGGAGCAGGAATATGCTTGAGACGCACCGGACGAACAGGAGCATGACGATCGTATAACTCTAGGAGAGAGGAGTTGAACAGTTTGACTTGCTCATCAACTGAGTTCTGGCTACCAATCGTTGACCAGTTGCATGCGGCAGCATCAGTTCGCAACTGCTCCAAGTTCATGGTACCAAAACTGCGCTGCATTACCACTCTACGCTTAGGTTTAGGCGGGCGAATTTTGTAAGAAAGGTAAATTAAATTGTGGTATGAAAAGGCATCTGCAGGACACTGACCATGCCTAGCGACAAGATCAGAGGACGAAACAAACATAAGATCTAACAGGGAAGGATTACTATTGGGGAAAAAGTGCGTTGGCTGAAGAGGTAGGATATGGAGGTTACAAGAGACAGCAAGAGAGGTGAGACGTTTTGCGCGGAAGTCATCTTTCAGGAGACATGTGTTAAAATCACCCATAATAATGGTGTGATTATAGGATGGAATTAAGTTTTCTAGGGTATTTTCAAGAGAATCAAAATAATCGATAGAAGAGGAAGGACTATAAAATACGCCAAGAAGAACTTTAGAATGTGAAAGATTGACATCGATAAATAGGAATTCAGGTTCATAAGAAGGATTGGAATTATTAGAACAATTTATAATCTTGTAAGCAAAATTAACGCGAAGATAAATTGCGACTCCACCGCCACCTGCCAATGCTCGGTCATTACGAATAAGATTAAAACCAGGCAAATCGTATGAGGCAGATGACAGACATGGTTTCAGCCAGGATTCCGAGACTAGAATAGCATGTACATTATTGACGTCAAAAGATGCAAGTAGATCCGGGTAGTGGGCTGGAATACTTTGTGCGTTAATATGAACTATATTGAAGTTCTTATGTGTGCTGTCAAAATTCCATTTTAAAATCTCATTTAGAGGGATAGGGTCACTGAAAGTAGAATCATAACTAGATGACGATAAACAAGAAGAAAAAGAGCAATTACCTTGATCAAACATATAAATAAGATATTATAAAATTAAATAATAATTAATAATATTTATAGGTGTATAAATTTAAATAATCCTTTTAATTTTGATATCTACCTGCCAGTATAATAGCTTATTAAGTTTAAAATTCATATGTAAATAAAACATGGATCCAATCTAAAAAGAAACTAAGATATAAAAAAAAAAAGAATAGTAATAATATTAATGTCTGCACTGATAACAACAAGCCATTTAACTGTATACATATGATCACATGCATACATACACACATACACACACACACACATACATACATATGTACACACACACACACATATATATGTACACATCATACATATACTGCAATAAACAGCAATGAACGTAAGGGAAATTGTGAACAATAGTAGTATAATATAAGAGCGAAGATATCTAATTACAAAAATATCAGACATGGCTATATGATTATAAAATGGTAGCAAAAATTAATGTATAAAAAAAAGAAAAAGAAATAAAGATATGAAGGAGAAATAGAAATTAATAATAAAAATTAAATATACTACAGTCGACTGTATGGGTATGGATTTTTGTCTGCTCTTAATAAGTATAAAATGTAATAACTCTTAATTACAGCTTAATGCTTTGCGTTTAGCAAATACACAAGATGCGAAGTCACTATAAAAAAGATCCTACAAAGAAATATAACATAACTGTCATTTACAATACACGTGATGATAGAATGAAATGACAATACAGTAATAACAATTGTAAACAAGAAATTTTGATCTACCATCCTTTACAATAAAATGACATCACAAAATAAAATAACACAAACGTGGGTAGAACACTTATTAAACAATTTAAAGTAGGTACTCTGTAAGGCAAGATCTGTTTTCAAGTGCATAATTTAATTGTAACTAATAACGCAAAGCAGTAATGTAGGTAAAGTTTGTAAATTATGCTTGAGCAATCACTACTTTTTTACGCGCTTTGCTCGAGACGCAGGAACCGTGGAACATGTGGATGTACTCTGGTTTGATGAAGCTTCTGCAGCCAAACTTTGCGACGAGTTCACTAGTTTATTTATCTCACTCATATATGAGATAGACATAGACAATGTAATTCCTGAGAGCAGAGGTCGTCCTCAAGAATAGCATTGATAGCAAGGTATTAAAGTGTATTCTGTTAGGTCTGTGGTGATGTTCGTAGTTAGGTGACGGTTACTATTTTTCAGCAGGTTAGCTAGTAAAAAAAGCGACAAGGATTCGTTTAGAGTAAATATGATTAAAAATAATAAAATTATTGTGTAGGTAAATGTTTTTAATTTACTTTTAAATGTACTTATTTGTGTATATGTATTGGCTTTTAAGTATGTACTTAAATATATTTCTAGAAGGAAAAAGAAAATACTCTTGACGTCATACATGTACTCGCAAAACCTACACTACCACTACGTTATCTCTGACACAAAAATAGTAACCCCCTTTTTATAAGGACAGGTTCAGAATGAATAACAGGACAGTCTTTTTTACTTATTTTAAATTTTGGTCATGATTTAAATATAATAACTGCCAGTTTCACTTACATGTAATTAAACTAAAAAAAACTCGACTAGTTTCGAGATCAATTCGGGATCAATCTCGAGCGATTGTGACACGAACGCGAGTATGACTTTGTGCTTCGGCCCGCTGAGCGTGAGCAATACTCGTTCACGGCATCGTCACATATAAGAAAGACAGCCATCGGAAATCTTCGGGTACGAATCTCTAGGCACGAAGCCTACGAAGTCTTTCTTTTTGCCTGCCGTGTTATTGTCACGGACTGTGTTGAAAAGCTATTGGGTACATACAGTGCTCACAGTGGCACCTTTCAAACTGGATATCTTCAGTATTGCCCGTGGATGAAACGCAGAAAAGCGGCGCCTGTGCACTCGGAAGTACCCATTCGTGGTCTGTATTATATTAATATAGATTAAAACGTTCAATTGCACTTTTACGCCTACATTGCGCGTTTAGTGTAAATCGGGCCTAACTAACTAGAACAATAAATCATGTGGCTACAAAAATTTTAAAACGGTCTCTGTACCGCGTTGGGTCGTTACACGCCACGTCCCTTGCGAGAATATGGAGTCATTAATCTTTAACTTGTTGTGCTTTTTTCATTTCATACGCACTCATAAATCGATTACTATAGGTTCGGGTTACTAGATTTCGGGAATAAAGAATATGTACCGTAGATAAGTATTTTTATTTGAAATGTTAGAAGCCGAAAAACACCATTTCATCAGGCGCGAATTACATTCTTGTAAAAGTGTTCTGACAGTAATATTGAACCAAATAAACATGTGTAGATATATAATATAATATACTTATTTACTCTTTATTGACACATTACAAAAAATGTTTCGTACAAAAGGTGGACTATGCTATTTAGCATTCTTCCTCAGTTAACCTATGGCAAAACAGAAATAAAATTATGCGGTGAATAATTGAAAATTGTGGTAGATAAACAGTTGCAGACGTATGCATATTAATTTACAAAGTATACGAGTATTACATATTATGCGTATAATAATATAAATATACTTAGATGTACATAATACTTTATAGTATATTAAATAAATGGCCGTATGGTCCCGGCATATAGTGGACAGTTAAAGGCTGATATGATGACATTAAATAAATATTATGTAAACTAATATTTTACATACTATATAAACAACGTATAACGTACAGCTTTTATTAATGAGTGATAATGAAATGGTAACCCCACCTGTGCTGTCGGTATACACTGACGGGGAACCAGTGAGAGATGATAGGTGAGGATGAAACAGGTGAGTTAGCCCATCGTGACATTGCTAACAATCGCTTTCCCTACTGGTGAATACAGCTTTCAAGATAGAACTGGAGGCTCAAAATATTTTCTCGTTTTTAGACTCATGTTTTTTTAAGGAAAATTTTCATTTTCACTGGCAGAACACTCCTTTTGGTTTGAAAAGATGTTAATGATTTAAATTTTACTCTGTTTTAACTCATGCGTTAGCGTTTCTGAGAACTGAAATGTTGTGCCTTCATACCCAGTAATTTTATTGCATAGCTGTTTTATATTAGAAAAACCAGCGCAACAAAGGCACCTATGCCGACGACTGTGCAAAATTTTCCTCTGGTTTATTAATAATATATAATAACAATAAGTGCCACACAATTACACTAACCATCTGGTCTTCAATCTAGGGTACTCTGTGCTATGACGAACAAGGCAACTAACATTTGCGGGCACAACTTGGAACACCCAGACTAGAGCTCGTTTAAAAAAGTTCGTCTCCCAAATATGCATCGATGAAGACTCGAACTTAGAACTTATTTTTTTCAAAGCAATGTGTCACGAATTGTGTGAGACCATCGCGCCATGAAAGTTGTCAATATTGTGATGCTGATGCATAGACCCATCTGAAGAAGAACAAGAAGCCATCTGATGCTAAACTAAGCTGAGCTTATACTGCGGATGCTAAACAACTATCATAATAATATCTTTTTTTTTGTAAATATGATACATATGATATAAAAAAAAACCATTATGATATTATTAGAAGATATATATTACCAGTTTATCTGAGAAAGTAAAACTTTTGTACATTACTAAGTTCGTTGTTTATTTTGGTCATCGCCCATTTTACTGGAGGACTCTTCTAGAATAGAATGAGATTAAATGTTACTCTATTTAAATTGTTTATAAGTCTCTGTGGAATGTAATAGAGACACTTATAAATTACATTAACGATAATCTTCATGAAACAAGGGCTTCAGAGAATTGAATATTCAGTTTAATTAATTTAAAATTAAACGTATATTAAATAAGAAAATTTAGCAGCACGTAATATAATAAATAAAATGTATCTAAATGAAACATTGTTATCTTCGTTTACACAGTGTTATGAATATAAAAATGTTTTTTTTATATTCGTCACGCATTATTTAGGTGAAATATGTTTTGTACATGTTAATATATAAAATGTATACCATATATATTTTTATATATACGTAATCCATGTGTGAGAAAATTTGTAATTTGTTACGTGTTATTATTATTATTATACAGGACGTGTTTAATTGTTATTTATTGTGTAGGAGTTAATTGTTAAAAAAAAAACAAACATTATTCTAATTTGTTTATATTTTTTTTTTGTATCACGACGGTGGCCAATAATCATACAGCCCATCTGATGGTGAACCGTTTTAAATATTATCGCTATCACATCTGTTATCATATCTGTTATCATATAATTATATATTGCTATTCATATCTTAATAGTGACATAAATACATAGAGTATGCGATATATTTTTCCATACTAAACTGATTTCGACATTTCATTTTTATTTAAAAGGAGTTTTTGCAGTATGTAAATTTTTGTCAAGTTAGTTTTCCATACTGTATGTACTATTCATCGTGGCTTTCCTATAAAGACCTCGTCATCTCAATTTTTATTTTTAAGGTTAGCCGTAAATTAGTATTTACGCTTATGTATTTACATTTCAAATTCTGTTTCTAAATCTAACGTTTTAAGATGTGCTGTTATAGATGAATCAATAAAAAAATATTAAATTTTAATTGGTTCTTTAAAAAAGTAATTAATGCAAATACAAATAATTTAATTAAAAAAGTTAAAATTTAACACAGAATTATCATATCCATAATATGCAGGCTAGTGAACAGATTTAATGACATGCACTACTGCTTACGTTCCCAGTCTGTCTGCACACATTTGCAAGTGTGGCTTAATTGGAATAGGGCTGTCAATTAAGGGATCTAATGTAACTATAACTATCAATTAAGATAACGTTTTGCCTGCACTTGAACATAGTACCATTTACTATAATAGCTAAGGCTCCTGAGATAGAAATAAAATTTCATTCTCTTTTTTTCTGGATTTTTCTTTTATAAATGCCATTTTTTGGTAAAATTGTGAATGACAAAAAAGTTGACATAGTAGAAAATAGTAACCATCGTTTATTCGTAGACAATAAATTATAACACAAAAATATTTAATATTTTATGTCGCCAATTATAATTTAAATGACCTATACTTCTGGGAGAATCTTATCTGGAAGATCCTTATGTATCAGAAACTATTTTTTTGAACTAAAAAATAAAATGCATTTACATTTCAACTTCACATTCTCACATTTAGGCAAATTACGCAAAGTTCAGTTCTCATTATTATCGTAACAAGTAATAGTTGGATTAAAAGTTGTTACATCCAAACAACCAACTATCGAAACGTTTATAAACTTTTTCATTTTGAATCTGTTGAATTCGTGACAGCCCTAGTTGGGTAAACCGCTTTTACACACAAAATGGATAATCTCAACGGCTTTTATAATACATGTACGTATGTGTCCTATTTAGTGAACATACGCTAATTGTGTGCCAGCCCTAATAGAGATGGGCGCTCACAAAGGAAAATCCGATAAATGTCACAACATTCGCGGATGCAGCAGGGGTTTTGTGGTCCGCATAACGTCCAGTTACAATCTGGAAACACCCGTCTCAATTCTATGTGACCGAGTTCCAACAATACTACTTTTTAGTAGCTGCCTACTGCTGTCCACTGGAAATGTTTTTTTTCCTTTGTGCGTCCATTTTTGTGAGAAGTTAGTGACTTAAAAAAAGGAGAAAATTCTCAAATCGCTGGTATTTTTGTTAGTATGTTACACGATATATATTGAACAGATTTCGATAATTAATTTAAAAATCGATGAGGATAGGCGTGTTGGTTTATTTTAATTTTGTAATGATTGATTGGAGTCGCTGTTTATTTTATATGGAGATTTATAAATTATCGTGCGCTAAATATGTCGCGGTGTTATTTTCATTATATTGTAGTATCTAAGTTTCGTAAAGTTTATTTGTATGATGGTGTTGATTGTTCGCAGTTGATGGAATTATGAGCAAACATGTTTTAAATTAGACTTGATTGCGACCCTCTTCTTACTATCTATAGTATAGTAATTACAGTTTACAATCCATTTAGTATCCACTAGAGTTTATTTAGTAATTTGAATTTTAGTTATAATGCGTACAATTGTGTAAATTTTATATTTCAAATGCTGAATTAGATTCTACACGATTAAAAAAAAGAATGATATGAAAAAATATCTCTACTTGTTTACAAATGAATTTGTTTTATTGTTATCCATTGGAGATTTGAGACGGGAAAGGACATAGGTTATTTTTAATTCTGGGTATTTTAAAAGCTAGAAATAATATATTTTTATTTTAATACATATATGTAAATGAAAATAATCTTTAATCTCATATAAGGTAATTAGAGATCTTTTATCGCTAATAAAATTTATAATAATGCAGTTAAAGAAAGTCACCCTTGGTTTATTCTTGTTAAACATAATATGACAATTTCTTCATTGCGCACTGCACGCCATCATATATTTTACGACATGTACCTTCAGGCCCTGAGCCATTTTCAATTAAGCTGATGTTACAACAATCCTAAAGTAATAACAAAATTATATTATGGAAGGGACTCGAGTCGATGGTAAAGTCTTGTTATTTTTGACGCTTAAATATTTTCATTTCTCATTTATCCTGACGAAGGTTTCGGTGTTTGAATTAATATAAATTGTTTACGCAGCTTTTTAACAATCGAAATTAAAACATACAAGTAGGTACTATTTATTACTCTACTAATTTAAAATTTTGTTTTCACAAATATTGACTTCAATGCAGTCGTAATTTGTATGGTATTTACATTTTTGATTAAAAAGAAATCACTTCTCAGTTCGTCAGTTCTGAATGGGTTCAAAAATATTCCGTATATATTTTGAATCCTGAAAATTTAAGTATACTTTAGTAAAGATAATGTTCCCAATAACTATGTGTATTGTTATTATCATCAACATCATTTCGGTCATTGTCCGCTGCTGAACATTGCTGAACTTTCTAATAGATTGCTATAAAAACAGTCCTGAGCTACCATCATACACTCACTTCCTGTTATGGATTTTAAGCTGTCGCGCCATCTAATGAAGATCTTCCTGCGCTGCCTTTGCCTGTATGGGGGTGTCATTCCAGAATCTTCCTTCCTAATCATTAATACTGTTACTGTGCCTGTTGCGTACACAATAAAACTAAATTGAAAACTAACCACATACCATGTAACTAATTTAAAAATAAATGAGATAAAAATAACAATTAAGGTAAATGTTTATTAATAGAAAAATACAACTTTTGTATTGCTATCGAGTTTATCATCAGCTCGCTAAAAAGTGAATAAATATTACCAATTCCATCAGCGCTCTAAAACGCTACTTATTTGCGTACGGTAAGAGTACCGTTCATATATTTTTTCATTTATTATGGCACAGGCAATTATAAAGAAAATGATTTTTTTTCTATTAATATGATTGCTTGTGCCCTACTTACAGTATAAAATATTGGACTGCTAAAAATATTATTGGAAATTTGGTACATGGTAGGTATATTTTTAGTAATGTAATTGTATATACATACATATATCAAAGGAGCTTTCCTTCTAGATATAATATTTATGCTGTGGTATAGTTGTCAATTTATTAGGCGCGAGAGAATCTAAATTTATTACAGTTTTTCGACCCAATATATATATAGAGACATAAATCAACAAGAATGCACAATTACTATACTATTTTTGAAGAGGAGCAATGTTTACACAAAACGCGTCAAGTGTCCACCGACCCAGATCAAGGCCCGATCACTATCAACACCACCTTAATTAAGGAGAACACTTTACGAAGTACGTGTATGTTACCTAGTCATTTTACATATATAATAATGTCGAGAGGAAATATAGAGAAAACAAAACAGAACAAATAAAATACAGTTTTGTTTTGTTCAGGTTAAGTAAATCGAATTAAAATTTACTAGAGAAAGACTTTGTACAAAAGTCGATTGCTTGGATACCTCTGCTCCATTTGAGTTACTACCTTGAATCAGCTGTGTTTGTATGGCTGTATTTCGGTTTTGAGGGTGAGATATGACAGTGAATTTACAGAATACAGAGGCATAACACCTTAGTTCTTAGGAGTGACAACGTATGGAAAGTATCATGAGCGGAAAAGTATACTTTGTTATGACCATGGTACTGTTCATGTCTGTAGACGATGATTACCGCTTTCCATCAGATGGGCCGTCAGCTCGTTTATCATTTTAAGTTGCAAGAAAAAAAAAAAGATTTTTAATTTAATTAATTTCATCACGGAAGTAAATAATGGAGTATTATATATTTAATAGTCTATATCAACGAGTATACTAATTAATATTCAAGCTCAACCATTAGCATATTGGTTTTGTAATAAAAAATATTGCGGTTTCATTTTATTGGTGAAAATTTAAATAAATTTCGAATGTAAATACTCGTGCCTGCTTAATAAATAATTATATTTATAGAACCTAAATTAGTTATAATATAATATAATTATAATATTGATAAAAAGTCTATCTCATTTTCCATCCCATATGATATGTACCTAACTGGTTAAGTCACTAAGAGGTAACAAACAATCTTACTTTCACATCTATAATATTAGTAAAGTGTAAGGATATAATAAAGTATACTATATAGACAAATTATATCTTTTTTCCTTCGTTCAGAAATTAATTCAGGTTAACAAGATTTGTGACTCATGCTTTTATTTCTTAGCAAAGCGGTGTTTGTAACAGAGGTATTTGTTTCTCTACTGGTTTGGTTATATCAGGAAGAAGAGCGCCGATTCCACTAATGTTTTCACTAATAGAGACCTACACTGTCCCAAACAATATACGCCATATTTCTTCTAAATGTCCACGGGGACGCGAGATAATGTTTTGCGGAGAAAATGTAGGTTAATATTGAATAAAAGTTTTAATGTATTTTCGGTTGGTCTTCCGTGATATCGGTGATATCTCCATTAATTCTTTATATGTCAATTCAAATTGTTAATTATTTTGGTGACGTGTGGATTTGTGGGATGAATATCCAGCAGTGGATAAACACTGGCTGATATGATAATAAATACTAAATATTTATGGAACATAGATTATAAGGCAAAGAACGGACCATTAGCCTGGCCCATTTTATAAATAAATGCTGCCTATTTGCGAAACCGCAGTCGGGACGGGATTTATTTGGGAACTTAAGAGATCGCAGTTCTATATGGTTACATAAAGACATATTTATATTACGTTTTTTCGTTTTATGCTAAAAGTAGTATAAGTACTATAAACATAGTAGAAGAAAAAATAGAAGGCAAAAGATGACGGGCAAGACCGAGGAATAACTATAGGGGACCAATAAAGGAAACACTAGACGTCGCATAGGGAGATCAAAGGTATAGCCTGGGAGATAGAGCTGTCTGAAAGAAAAAGCATTTAGTTGCACCGACAATAGGAATCTCTTAAATGAAGAAAGAGAGAGAGAGATCGTAAGTATCGCAGTTCCGGAACTGCGGCGGGTGCGGTTAAAAAGTACTGTGTTTGTAGCACGTTATAAATTATTTTACATGTTAATCTACATGTTATCTGTAGGATGAGTATGAAATTGAAGGCATAATTTTAAAATCTTGATGAAAAAAATGGCGATGATTTTTCAGTCCGGCTTCGCATGAATAGATAGAATTTAAATAAAAAATAAATAAACTACGTATGTTACTTGCTGACAATGTGGCTTTTTATAGGCGAAAGAATTTTTAAAATCGGTTGAGGAGTTTTTGAATTTATCCATCGCAAATAAACAAACAATGAAATTTCGCCTCTTTGTAGGAATACATTATAATATTAGTATAGATATTTTAGTTTCCTTTGAGAAGCTCTGTTCCCAAATATACAGCAAAATGTTTTCTTTAAAAAATATTAATAATTTCTATTTCACTCTGTATGTAAATTTTGATTTATTTTTTTACGAATTTTAAGTTATAATAACTCTAAGTCCGAGTCGATGGATTAGATTGCTACTCCAAAAGTTTTTGGCCAACTTTTTCTAAGTTTAATGAAGTCTGGTGATCGTAATAGGTTTTTAAAAAGTTTTGATAAATTAATGAATTTATTTTTAGATATAAAATAAATTTAAATATACATAAATAAAAATAAATTTGTAGTAAAATAATTTTGTCAACTAATATTATATGCACTTATTTTTTAGTCTATATATCACTTTATATCAAGAGGTCTGGTCGATGGACGCGGGATCAATAATAAATAGAAGTAAACCCTACGAGACTAATATATAAAACTTAGATACGAACTTGCTTAGAACTTATAAATTAGATTAGTATCTTGAAATGACCTAGGTAAGTATAAAACAGTATCTATCTCCGTACCTAAAGTAATATCAAAGAATAATTAGAAATATTACTTCTTTTGTTTGTCTTATAATTTATCAGTTTGTTACTTCTTCGTAACTTCGCGTGTGATCCAGTAATCACGATATTTGGTAAACGCATAGAATTAGAAGGACACAGAAATTTCTTATATCTGTTAATTATATTCAATCGAAGGTGAATGATAATAACAGACATTATCATTATCAATATTTAAATCATGTTCCTACTAGTTTAGTCGTTTAAAATACCAAAATAATGATTTATTATTGCGATGACTCCTAGATACTTACAGAACTGAGATATATAAAGCTCTAACATGATCATTAATTATTGTGACAGTAAATTGTTTAATTTAAGATTTTGATCTACAAAAAAAAAAACATTGATTTTAACAAAACCCCCGTTATATTTTTAAAACTAAACTATTAAAACGATCTTGATAAAATTTCTTTAGGACTAATTTGAAACTATAAAATATCCTTTCAGATAAAAAAGATCATATCGGTTTACAAAAAAAAAGAGTCATGAGCTAATAAACAAAAAATAAAATACAACCGAATTGAGAACCTCCTCCTATTTTGCAGTCGGTTTAAAATTGTAAAAAAAAAAAACTAAATAATATGTTTTTTTCGCCCATTATTTGTTCGTTTGTAACCTTAATCCCAATGAATGATTTTATTTTAATTAGGCTAAAAGTATGCAGTAAGATGCGATTCTGTATAAATAATGATGTATGCAGTGCTATATGACTGTAAGTTTACATTCACACATTTAAAATCATTTGATCGACTGCAGACCATTAAAATAATATTATCTACAAAGGAAAATTCACTTGAGACGAGAACACAGCTTTTGTTCTGCCCTCATCGTTATTATCTTTACATAGTACGAAGCATTTAATAGAAACGCTCTTTTGTCTAAGTGTTTAAGGTCTAAAATGGTATATCATTCATAATTGCACTGTACTAATGCGTTATTCAGAGAACTCGTTGTATCCTTGTTAAGTACAACATGGTGACTGTAATTAAAATATTATTATTGTAATATTTGTATAATGGGTGTTACGTATATGCAGAGTTTAAAATATAAATTAACCTCGAACAGGTGTAGTAAGGGTTAAGGAGATGTTAACAGAGATTTATCTGTTTTGAATCACATGACATCTGTGCATGCGCAAATAGGTATAATTTTTTTATTTTTTGGCTTTTAGGGCGCCGAGAAGAGAGCGCCGGGTACCTTTATGAGAACTCGGTGTGTGTGACAACTTTTTTTTAAAATATCAATTAAATACTGGAACCGGTGTGAGCAAAATAAAAATTCATGATGATTGTTTACATAATCTTTCAAAGACATGGCCCAAGGCGCCAGGTATATTAAGACCGGCCTTGGGTAGTGGGGAGTAAGATTGGCGATTGTTGTTTAACATATATCGTTCTCAAGCAAGTGTTATTATGAGTGAGTGAGTTGCACTCACTTGGAATCTCGGTCATATATGATTATAATTCGTGAAGTAATTATATAAGGGGTAAAAGAAACGAGATAGTATAATCTTACTAAATTTTCTTCCATAGCGCTAGAAGACACGATCAGATTCATTGAAATAATTGCGTTGCGTTTTTCTAGACGAGAAAATTAATATTTGCTGATGATATCATCTAAGGGGTTCAATGAAGCGAAAGTGATAATATTATCGCTTTTATTTCAGCATTAAAACCACATTTTATAGTTGTACTTAACGTTTTTATTCTTTGAGAATAATTGATCAGTTTCAGATTATGCTGCGCAGTTTGCTTGACATACCAAAGTGCTATCACTTCTAATACAAGGTGGTAACATAAACATAGAGATAGAGTATATGATGAAAGTACCTATTACATGAAAACTATGTGTATCACTATTAAACTACACGTCTTGATATTATAAAAGCTATTTATTAATAGTAATTCCTACTTTGAATTAAGACTTTTCGAATACAATCTGAAATGTCATTTTTATAACAAGCATGATAAGCAATTCATTACATTTTTTCTATACAAATTTTATGTACGAGGTCAAAATTGGAATGTTATCAGAGTAATTTAGGTTTTATCTTGATTAATTTTAGGTGCAAACTTGACATGTAAAATACACTTGGTTGCGGTATCTATTATAATCTATATCTATGGACGATAGCTTCGTGATATCATGAAATTGAGAATAAGAGCAAATACGTATCCCCGATATATATGGATGATTGCGATCGGACAATGTAAAAGCACTTTAGTCAAAAGGCGAACTTTTCTAGTTCAGATCATTCCTTGAAAATTTCTTGAAGATTTACTAGAGTTGTATGTAAAATACCTACTATTTTAAACTCGCTAAACTGTATCTTTACATGTCTTATTTTTCTTTAATTTCTTTAACAGTATGAAGTACTTTGAAGTCAATGAATGAATGAATTTGAGTCAAAATGAATTCTACATCCAATTAGAATAGGTGTTTCCCTTGGGTGTCGTAAGAGGTTACTAAGGGAGCTTATGGTGGAAGGATGAGCAGCAGCGTTTTTCTTAAAATATCACCAAAAGTCAAAACTGCGGTTGCTAACCCGCCTGCCAAGCGTGGCAACTACTGGCAAAACCCCTCTTATGGCTATGTTCAGCAGTGGACAGTTAAAGGCTGTTACAATACAATATGAATACAATGTTTAAACTTAAGTTTTGTGATCATTTGGAGGAAAAAATTAAGATAGCTTTCAACAAGTTAATAGAGTGGGACGGTATTTCACGCTGAAACACCGCCTGAAATTGTATAAAGCTCAAGTTAGGCCGCATATAGAATACTGTTCTCACCTATGGACAGGAGCGCCACAGTACCGTTAGACCGCATTCAAAGTCGGGCGGCTCGAATTATTAATAATCAGCGCCTTACTATCTGACTCGACCCACTGAAACTGCACAAAGATGTTGCATCTTTGTGCATCTTCTACCGAATTTATCATGAGTACTCTGAGGGATTGTTTAGATTGATACCTGCTGCTGATTTTCACCACCGTACAACTCGCCCTAAACTAAAATATCATACCAACCATCTGGACGAATGGCGGTCTTCGACCGTGCGTTTTTCAAGGCACTTTCTTTCACGCACAACCACTCTTTGGAATCAAATTCTAGCAGCATTATTTCTGAACTGATACGATATCATAACATTCAAGAAAAGAGCATATTCCTTTTTAAAAGGTCGGCAGCACAGCTGCAATGCCGTTGATGTTGTGAGTGATCATGAGCGGCGGTAGTACCATCACTTACTAACACTCCCTGTGTTGTAAAAAAATAAACTAAAATAAAGTAAACATATTAATAAATAAAGTTACTCCAGAAGGAAATAGCATCAACGTTGTCTTCCCCTGTTATAATTATGTAACCGCAAGTAGCGTATAATCCATCAACGCTTGAGCTCACGATAAAATCATAATAGACCAGATTATTTTATATATTTCCCCCAACGTGACCTCTTAATCCCATCTCGGATAATGTAAAGGTCCATTTACACGGAAACTGTTTCTCCGGGATCGTCCGGGAAATTGAAGGTCTAATAAAATCGGTCAATCGGAGCTTGCATTCAAAAGGCCCTTTATGGATGATACTAATATATGTTTATTACGGTTTCTACTCTTGTATTGAATATATATTACTACATATAATATTATTTGTATAATATATGCAATATTCAGGTAAAATAATATTAATAAAAAATAATAATAACATTTGTTCATTAAATAGGTTAAATAATAAAAATGCTTAACTAAAGACATCTATCTTATTGGATTTGTACTGTTCCTACGAAATTATTACGTTACTACACATAGCTTTTTGTCTGCTACTTTGTACTGTTATATGGATTTCCTTAAATAGGGTTTAAAAAAAAAAAACTGTTTGCACTCGCGACTATTTATTTGAGAAACCTTAGGACAATTAGTCGCGCGAGTGTTCTTAGGCAACCCTTCTCTTACAAGGTTCATGACAGGCTAATTTAAAAATAGCTACTGACAGTCAAGGGAAGCCAAAATACTGACTAAGGTAGATGGATTGCCAGGGCAGTATTGAAGGACCTATACAATGCTAGGATATCATACACTATGCGTGAATTTCAAACTTCGGAAAAATCACATAAGACATACAATTAGTCTGGTCGTGTGTCGACCAAACTAATTATATGTCTTAGGTAATAATCCAAAATAAGGTCCATCTGCATACTTGGTTAAATTGAAATCTCTTCAGTCTTTTAAATTTCATTGATGATAAACTTCAAACATATAAAGTTTCACTTTTTACTTTTTTTATACTAATGCAAACGTAAGATAGCAAACGAGTATACGGCCCGTCCGATAGATGATGGATGTTTGGACATTTGTTATTCAATCATGTGTAAAGGACTGAAAAGGTTTTAATGAAACTCTGTACACATGGGCCACTTCCTGGATTAATACATAAAATACTCTTTTTTTTAATCACGGGTAGGGCAAAGAAGGTGCGTTTTCAAACCAGCATTGGACTTTTTTCGATCAACCATAAAAATAAAAGGGTAAAATTTCCGTCGGCAATCAGTTTCGGATCGTCTCTGTTTATTACGTAAACGTGTAGATAAAAATACTTACTAATACAATAATGATAGTTACCGAATAAAGTTAGATCATATATATATAAAAAACTAATTCTGCTAGGTAAGTGATCAATCACACTCCCCGAGTGATTGACATAACGACGTTAATCTAGCAACGAAGCAGACATCTTAATGTGCTCTCTTAACCACGGAAATGATCGAGCTTGCCACTGTATAAATAAACTATAATTATAAGAATAAATATTTAGATAGAACAGACACTTCCGTGAATTCAATAATGTTGGTGCGCTGACGGTTCGCGTCCATTTCGTGTCTTATTAAGTCACGGATCGTAGTTGCAAATTACAGATATTGTAGTAAGAACATGCATCCCACTTATTAGCACTTTTTTTAAAGGGATGATAATAAAATTGTTTGCAGTCCTATTGTTAGCAATATGCCTTGTTAGGCTGACCTCGACGTGGCCTCTTTTGGAAACTATGGTCCTGAATTCCAGATGTGTTCATCACAATGGCCAAACTGACCTTCTTTTTCATTCTCACTTATCATCCCTCACTGGTACTCCGTCAGCATATACCGTCAACGTAGGTTAATAAATCTTTAAATATATCTCAACGGGCCTATTACATGTAACAGTTCCTTTCATTCAATTCACGTGAGTAATTATTTAGTGATTTTTTTTTTTGTTAAATATGAATAAGTTATATTAATAAGTTATATTAATAAGGGGAATAACACCTGCGTCCTCAGGAGTAGCAACGCATGGAAGGTATTATTGGCGAAACAGTATACTCTGTTATGTCCATGGTACTGCTCATGTCTATAGGTGACGGTTACCACTTTCCATCAGGTGGGCCGCCAGCTTGTTTGTTAAGTTGCATAAAAATAAAAATTTGTGACAACCTATGTAGGGTTTGAAGAGAAGAAAATTAAATTTTGACGGCAACTGTATTTACAAAGGAAAGTACATCAGTGTCACTTCTACCCAGTCTCTTTATTTTTATGCTGAAACCCTAAAGCGGCTTTTCCATTAAAAAGAAAAATAATAGTGAAGCGTCGCGCTCCGTCGGTCGTTGTGAAAAACGTAAAATGTTGTTTGAATCTGGCACGCGATGTGATTTAGCCGTTTTGGATTTAGTCTGACATTTACTGGACTTATAACAAATTGGCTCTTTCTATGTTAGGGAATGAATAGCTAGTTTTTTTAAAAATTGCATTGAATTTTTAAGATAGCAGATATGTTAAATGTAAAATAATGTCAAATTAAATATGAAGATAAAAATAATGGAAGGATGTATGCTACAATCTGGGGTAGCCTGAAATGACCCATAATAATCAGGTAGATTTTATACTATCTGGTGGAAGAGTTTAGAGTACTTGGAATTTACCAGATGGAGACTTTGTATAAAAGTCGTTTACTTGGGCACTTATATCCCATTCGTGTTTCTACCGTGAAGCAGTTATGTTGTGTTTCGTGTTGTGTTGTGTTTCATGTATGTTTTATGTTGTGTTCCATGGTTGTGTTTTGGTTTGAAGAGTGGGATATAGCAGTGAATTTACAGCGTACAGAGGAATAACAACTGAGTTCTCAGGAATGGCAACACATGGGGAGTATCATGGGTGAAATAGTATATTCTGTTATATTTATGGTACTACTCATGTCTATAGGCGACGGTTACCACTTCCCATTAGGTGGGCTGTCAGCTTCTAAGTTACATAAAAAAAGAATTGGCGTGTATATATTAAAGAAATTAACGACAGTGAATGATGCAAAAGATGTATCAATATTAATTATATATGTATAAAACTACATTGTTATAAGTACTATAAGAATTCCTTATTATTTTACATAGAAAAAGTTTCATGCAAACGTTTTATATTGGATGTTTCGTTCGATGAAACATGCAGTGTAAACCCTATACGAGATAATCTATCTCGTATAGGGTGTACACCGATAAACTTCCTCTCGTTTCTATTAATTTAGTATGCATAATATTAATGAAAATTACTAACATGATAACTTTTCTTGGATTTAGTAAACTTTATTAGAAACTTTATAATACTCCTCGTTATAAAATGCCGAGTTATCTAGACTTCCTTTATCCCAGAAAGTTGTGAAATGTCATATAGAGTTAAGCGGATATTCTCGTAGAATCTTATACTATCTTACTTTTTTAATAACGTTGACTGTATTTTATTTATTTTTTTATTTTATAAAATTTATTTGTATAATTATACTTAGATATTTTTCCTAGCTATTTATCTGGGACTTGTTTGCATAGAATCTCCTGTTTTTATAAGAATTATGGGAAATCATTCTTTGTAAATATATAAATGATTTTTTTTTAGATTTTCAAAGTTTCTAGTATTTAAAATGTCTGATGTTAGATACACTATGATGTTTATATATTCTGACCGTTTGAAAAGCTTAAATTCTTGCCCTTTTTTCTTGGCTGAAAATGTGTTCTAAATGAGCGGTAATGAAAAAATTACTATTAAAAAATGCTCAAATCTAAGTTTACTTAAATAAAAATATTTTTCTTTCTTATTTAAGTCAGAATAAGTTTTTTTATAGATATAAATATATATTTATTAAGAAGAAGCGTTAGTAGAATAGTACCTTAGATTATAGATAAACTGTATCTATATAAATATTATATGTCATTGAAAATATATACACTTATAACAGCGACATATTAACAATATATTACTATAATAAGTATTTATATTACCTTATAATTGTTTGTATCATGAAATTTACTATTATAATCTTTTGGAGGAAATAATAAAGAGTATCTCTCTATATTATATATATACTTCGAGTAACTTGGTTTATAATTTGATTTGTGACAAAGATACGAGTAGGTATGTGGACTTCGACCCATCGGGATGCTTCAATAAAAGGGTACAGGGCCATGCTTGACTTGCCACGGGCACTTCCGGACCTTTGTAGAATTGACGTGGCTGTCGCATACAGGGTCTAATTGTTTTTGTGAAATACTGTTTTCATTATCGATCATGTGATTTTCAGGTCTTGTGTTGATATCTAGATTTTCGACCGACTTTAGAAAGAAGGAAGTTCTCAATTCGGTTGTATTTTTTTATGTTTGTTACTTCATAACTCTGTCAATTATAATTCGATTTGGGATATTCTTTAATCTGAATTGATATGACTTGGTCCTATAGAAATGTTATCAAAATCGGTTATTAGTTTAGTTTTTAAATCAAAATAAGTGGTTTTGTTACTATTGAAGTCGGTTGTTTTTTATGGAACACAATCTTAAATTAGTTAAAACAAACAAAAATAACAATATAAAAAATATAAATTAGTAGATTAGGACTTTTAATAGAAATAAATATTTAACATAATTACATGTGTTATTAGTGTATTTTTCTTAGTAATAATAATAAATAAAATTAATTGCAACTTATCACACATATATCTATATCAAATATACATTTATTTATAGTTTATTATTATACAGTTATGTACATATGCGCATACATATAATATGTGTAGTGTAGATAAGTCTAAAGGGGCAACAGTAATTAGCGTTTGAGATCTGGGTTTCTAGATAATTTAATATTAATATCCTGTGTTGAGAAGTCAATGACTGCCACGTTAGCTTGTGTTATATGATTTATTTATTTTTAATAGTAATATATTTTATTTAGATTAGAAGATTTGAGTAATTTTATTTTATTTAATATTACATATAACGATTAACGAATAACGTAATTAAACTATTAAAAAAAAAAACTAAACAGTTTCATGTTTTGCATAATTTTTTAATATCACCATAACACCTACCCGACTATTTAGGGTCGGCGTAATATGTTTTCATCTTATATTCTTCTCTATTCACAGTCACTTATCCTCTATTTGCCATTCACTCCCATTTTAGCCATATCATCTTTTATACAGTCCATTCATCTCTTTTTAGATCTACCTCTACCTTTATAGCCATCTACATTTATATGTACTGATACTATAAAGGAGAAAGATTTTATTGTTTGTTTGTAATGGAAAATTCGAAAACCGATTCAACTTCTTAACCGATCAAATTTTCAATCATTTTTTAAGATATATTTCACTTAGAGAAAGCTATATTATCAGTAAATAATATATATAATATATTATTTTCGAATATTTTATCCAACGGTGCGAAGTCGGGAAGGATCGCTAGTACTCAATACTTTTCTTAAAACATGTTTTTCATCCCTGCACATCACATGTCCATATCAAGACAGATGGTCACTTATTGACCTTTCTATCAATGGCCTACTTTTAAACTTCCTCTGATATTTTACCACTATATACCTACACCATATATCTATCTCTATCTTTAATAAGATTAAATATAATGTGATGAAACTGATTTCTCTTAACTAGTATGGCGAAAGCTTTTCTGCTGATGGGGATATGATTTTAGAATTATTGTAGCTTAGCTGTATCCCACGATTTAACCTACGTGAATAAATATATAAAGTATTCTACTCGTATGTGTTAAGTTAGAATATAACTTATTTGTTTATCAAATTTCATTCAAATTCATTCAATAGCTTTTGCGTGAATAAGTAACAAACATCCATCCATCGTTACAAACTTTCACATTAATTATATGAATAGAAAAGTTTTCCACATTCTATGATTCTGAAATGATATCTCTAAAATATTTTTTAATGTAAATTTGTGTTAATGTTTATTCTAGTATTTAGTAGTCACGACTACGGAACCGCACTGATACGTGCCCAACGCGCTGTGGCCCTCTTATATTTTATATCCATTATGTACACTCCCGTCTATCCGTCTATGGCTAGTTTACAAATGAGATAGTTACTGTCGAGCTTCACCAACAAGGCAGCCACAAAAGGGCCAGTAAACCGGGCTTTATGTTTCAGGAATGCTAAGCAGCTTGGGACGGGGAGCAGGCGTGATGACCTGAGGGGCTGCGAAATTTTCACACCGAATTAATTATAAGCTCGTTCCTTTGTATTGTAATGTAGATGGCACACCAACCGAGAATTTGTTGTCGAATAGTTTATTTTATTGATATTTTATTACGAAACAATTTATAACTATCTTTATTTTCCCGCGTAGTTTTTAGTTAAGACAATTAATATATGAGGTAAGTGAAGTCAATTTCATGTACATTACATAACTCTTCTCATGTGTGTTGTATCGAATACTCTTGACTCTTATCGCCAATAGAATGTGGTCTATATTAGGAGTTAACAAGTACATATTAAAAAGTGGAAATAAAAATTAGAGAATAATTGTTGGTAAGGAGATCACCTCAAAATGAGTACTAGTAAGCTAATATTTTTTTGTGTTTTTAACTTACTGAAAACAAATCGAGACTGTAATTTTCTAATATAAATTATTTACGTATAGCAAATAGCAATTTAACAGGTTGTCTCATTCCAATGGTTGAAGGTTCGATACTACAATAAAAACATTTATGTCCATGAGTAGGTACATCTGTTAGTACCGGTCGTTACTTCTAATGTAATGTAACTATTAAGTTATTATTATTTGTATATGATTATAAAAATCCCGTGTCGCGATGTATGTTCACGATAGTTATTGAAACCGCACATTAAATTTTAAAGAATTTTTGTAAATATGTATTGTATACTTCAACTTGAGAAATGGGATAGTTTTTGTCCTCATAAGAAATGGATGCAGTAGGTAGAGGTTAGAGGTAAAACTAGGTTTGTTGGATCAGCTCGTTTAAAATAATACGATAATATAATTGATAGATGACTTCAAGTTTTTTTTTAAAGGATGAGAATGTAACAGTAACTCCACCTATGTTATCGATTTATATTGGCCGGCGAGTGAGAAATGATAAGTAAGGATGGAAGCAGGCCAGTTAACCCATCGTGACGAATTTCACAAGAATTAACCATAAGTTTCCAGGGAGAACCGCGTAGGGTATATTGCTAGCAATCGGATCGGACTCCATTACTAAATATCCCTTTCTCTCCTACAGATGTCAGATCATAATAAAAATAATATTTGCCTCAGCTTAATCAAGCAAACATTAAGTAGATACTTATATAATTAGTTTGGGACTAGGTGACAATGTGTAATTTGTCCATGGACATTTATTTAATTATTTCATAACAAATATTAACTGAATCTATTACTGTAGTCAAGTACAGCTCTTCTGGAGGTAGGGCAAACCATATAACTATGACATTTTCGAACAAACCATCATATCTTGATCTTCCTAACAAGTCCCATTAGGTGCACAGCGATCCTTAATTAGCTTTTCTGGGGTCCAAGTGCCGAACTACATTAGTTATTTACTAAGCGGCCCGACCCTACAAATTTCAACTCCAGTTAAATTTCTTCGTGAACATGTCATTTTCCTAGACTCATAATTACGTAATATTGACGAGAGACCCTAGAATATTCTTTATATTTAACTTCATTTCGATGTGTATTGATATCAGAGTGAAAAGTATTACATAATGTAATAAATAGATACAGTAAATCACGATTCAGACAGAATGTAGGTACTCGAATTTGCTTACTTGGATGCCTGGACTTGAGTTAAAGTTGTTATTCAATTATTCTATTTTTTATTGCGCTAAGTTTGGCAATTCAGAGAAGTAATGCTGCCAGTATCTTAGGTATCCTGCATTGATGTGGTGTGCTGGAAAATTAATAGTATATTTTTACTAAATAAAATAAATATATATATACTAATATGGTGTCACCAGTAAAGTTAATATGAGAGGTTTTTAACTTTTTTGATTGTATGCTTGTTGTGTTGGACTATTTGTTTTGGAAAAATATTTTATATCACAAGTAGAATACTCCCTCAACAGTTGCAATTATTCTAGTAACTTTCATTTTATTCAGTTTAACTAACGAGTCAGTATACTAACTTCTCTGCCAGTCACGGCTTAGTCTATCTGAAGTCTCTGAAATTATCGGAAGCGCCTTTCGACAACAAAAACTATGTACATCGGGAAACCGGGAAGCCGAGTGAGCCAAAAGTACTAAAAGAACATTTTCATTCTTTAGTCTGAAGTACCAATGTCGAATTTGATGATTTAATTTGAGCATCAGACTTCTCCGGCATTCCTTTTGAATCTCAGCGCCCCTGGGTACGTTCCAAATGTGCCTTATCCTGACGCCGGTATTGCTATTGCAAATGTACACATCTTTTATAATATTTGCAACAAACGTGGCCGTTTGTCATTAGAACTTATACTAAAAAAGAACATAAAAAATTATATGTTTGCCAATAATTCTCTTATATGTACTTTTTGTTTATTATAATATTTTCTCATACTATTTTTGTATTTTTTTACAGAAATATAAATAGTTCTGAGAACTAGATGTTATATTATAGTAAATATTACGAGTATATTAAAATTAGATTTCCACAACAAAAGACGAATAGAAATCAAACTGTACCTATATAAAATGTGTCGACAACAATAGCTTCGTTTTAAATTGAATAATCCAGTGCAGTTTCTAACAATGGTATGATTTTTGCTTGTGTTTTGAAGAGTCAACTGAAAAATGTAAAATAATTTTTATAATATAATTTTATGAGTTTTCAACAAAGTTTCTGCTGAAACAAGATAGTTTTAGTATAATCTTTTAATTTTTAATTTAAACAATGTAATTGTAGGCGTTGTTATGGTTATGTTTATAACAAATTAAAGGTTTTAAAAAATTGTTAAGTATGCATAGCTAAATTTTCCACTAAATACAATAAAATAATAATGTTATTATCTTTTCTGAAGAACGTCGCAAATCATCTAAAGCCTTTTGTATATTTGGTCGACGACCTCCGTTTAGTAAGTATAGAAAGCATAAATATTAATATAAATACTTGCCTATAACGTTTATACTCGAATCACTCTCTTTAATGACTTATTTACATTATGCCTAGTATAATAATAATAATCTTTATTTGTTTAAATATTGTAAAGTCAAAGATGTTACATTAGTTAAAGAACATTCATGCTTACCTAACAAGGTAATAGCATGCAAAAATTCATTTAAGATTAACATTTAGTTTTTTATTTAAGAAGTCTTTTACATCATAAAAATTATTTACATTTAGCCAAGTATATATTCCCTTTTTAAATAAATTCACATTTGACAATTTTAATTCATTCGGTATTTTATTATATACTTTTACACACATAGCTAAACAACTTTTTTCATATTTAGCTAGACGGGAAATGTCATCCAACACGAGTCTATTTGGATTACGTCGATTCCGTGGATATATATCAGTAGCTCTTTTAAACAAATATTTATTGTTGTGTACAAACATACAAATTTCATAAATATATAGAGACGGTAGTGGTAACAAACCAAGCTTCCTAAATACCGGCTTACACGATTCACGAGGTGAAAGACCATACAATGCTCTAATACATTTTTTTTGGGCAAGAAATGCTCTATCTTTTTCCGTGGTATTACCTCACATTATAATTTCTAGTCTAGTTGCTAACAATGATCAATTTCATCAAATGTGATGCATAAAAAATATTTGCATATACGAGTAAATATCTATATATGATTTTTTTTTTATACAACTTAGAATGGCAAACAAGCTGACGGCCCACCTGATGTTAAGTGGTAACCGTCGCCTATAGACATGAGCAGTAGCATGGACATAACAGAGTGTACTGTTTCGCCCATGATATCCCCTATGCGGTGCCATTCCTGAGGACTCAGGTGTTATTCCTCTGTACCCAGTAAACTCACGCCATATCCCACCCTTCAAACCGAAACACAGCCATGCAAACACAGCTGCTTCACGGTTGAAACACGAATGGGACAGAGGTACCCAAGCAATCGACTTTTGTACAAAGTCTCCCTCTGATAGTTATTAATATGAGAGTTTACATAGTTATATAATAAATTCGATTGCCTGGCATCTCTAATTTTAATAAATTTGCCATTATTATAAATAATTTTGATAAAATTTGATTTATATATATTCTCTTCATATTTATGTTAAGTATTAAGTGAAGCGTGGTAAAAGGCGTTTCGGGCGCATACCTACCCATAACATAAATCTGTAGAAAAAAGCTTTTATCGTTGAGAATTTGGTTTGGTTTTTAATAAACTTAAAAAAAGGAAGACGTTCTCGATTTGACGAATTGTTATTTACTTTTATGTTTATTGTTAAATGTTCACGTAGACTTTAATGATTTTACCGCAATTCTCTTACCGTAACATCTGTTGGAAGTAGAAAATATAGAAAGACATTTAAAAAAAACGAGAACAAATAAAAGTCTTAGGGTATTTGTGTGAGATATTGATATTACAATGCAAAACATCATCCTTCTTTTCTTGGTATTCGTGAATAAAGATGCGATGCCTTTAAGATATACAATTACTAGACTTTTTTATTACGAAAAAAAAAATGTCAGAATGGAACCGCCTTCATTAATATTAATTTGGTATTGTTACATTTTAATGAAATATATGTAGCTAATAAAATTCCGTTGTATTCATTCACAAGCAGTCATCTCGAATTTATCAAAACATGAGTACGGTAAGCTTTGTTCGAAATTAAATTTGGCATTGATTTACATATTTATAATAGACGCCTGTAAGTTTTGTTATGTTGAATATTATTGAATAGTTGTAGATTTAACACGTCGCGTCGTTCGCTTGTTCAAATTCATGATTTTTATTGTTATTGTAATTTAATTTATATACGAGTATAAAGGAATTAAATATAAAATCATATTTTAGCTTTTCAGATTTGATTGTTTTGTGAATCATATATTTTTTTTTAATTCAATATATATTATAATTTCTAATGTAGATATAAAATAGATATATTTAAAATAATGCAGGCATTTATGTGTATGGTGATAAAGTAAGGATTACAATGCAACACTAATTTTGATCTTAGGGTGCTATAAGAGATGACTATGGGAAATCATTTGTAGGTGATGACATCCAAAGTAGGGATAGGGATAACTCAGTGTATTTCTACTTCGTCATACATTCAAACTCAAATTCATCTTTCTCCAGATATATTTGTTTACAATTTCTTTTAAATCATCATGTTTTATAATTCTGCTGTTAGCTTCGGATAGTAAGAAGAATCTGCTGAGATGAATTCGCAAGAAACTCGACCAAGTCTCAGTTAACAATAGCATAGTAATTTTAGACATAGTACATTTAAACACAATTATTGTTAATATTCTTTTTGATTTCACTAAGCTAATATTAAAGAGGCAATCACACCTCTCCGGTACATAGATTTTGAAACTTGACGTCGTGTAAGGTGTTTTATTAGGAACGAGTCATTCGTTTCTCTAATTATATCGGATATTAATACCAATATATATTCCAATTTTATGAATTTTTGTGCAATTTGGCAATTACTGTTAATATCAGTATTTTTATATAAATTTTTAAGAGACTTCCAAAAGGTATCCATTTTGTTGTATGTATGTACGTACAAAATGTATGCAGGGAAATTTTTTTTCCGTCTTTGACAGGCACTAGTAGCGCTCTGTATCGGAGTTATGTGAATAGTGGTTATAAATTTGTACATCATAACAATTTTTTGCAGTTATAAACTTAAAAATATATCGTGAATCTCATAAAATATTATATGGAAGATAAATTCTTGCCTATGTTTCTAAGAAAACGATCATAACTGTTTTTGTACCCACTGATGAATAGTCTATTTATTTAGGATCGTTTCTATCGACTAAACATTGGTTGTTTTTTTATAGAAAGAGTAGACATGTAATTGTCTTATGACTTTTGGCTTTTCAGCTTAGATTCTTTGTATATAATATTTTCAAAGGAATTGTTTACGGACAACCCTGTTTACGTATTTATAAAATACTCGCATATTATGGTACTTTCTTTTTTAATATTATGATCATATATGGTAGTAGGCATTGGTAAGGTCCATAACCAACAGTGAATAGATACACGCTGAAATGATAGTAATGGTAATGCATAAACATAAAAAAAAAATTACATGATTATTTAGACATACAAAATATAACAAAGTATGTACTTTATTATATTTTAATAGGAAGAGAAAAATAAAATTACATTGATATACATTATATTTATAATAACAATTTAAAATGTAAATTTTTACGTAACTTAAAATAAGAGGTTCACAGTTTATTTATATATTTTTATTATATCATTTAATGCCTTCAATATTTTTTAAGAATAAAAATCTGGTGTGTTTGTACTATTTACCTTCAATCGCGTCTCGTTAAGTCCTGACAGAGTATTTAAAACAAGTGTTAACAATTCGAAAATTTAAAATTAATTATTTTTCTTGTATATATTTAAAAAAAAGATATTTGAGTTTGGCAGTTAGTCAACGATGCGCTTGACGTTATTATGTACATATTTTGTTTTGTTACGTAACGAGTGCCTGATATAAATTTATTTGTGTTATTTTCGGTCATTTAATTAAAATAATTATATAGTTTATGATACTTCTTAAATCGATATGCCATAGAACAAAATGGAAATCCTGCAATGACAGTCGCGCTGAATATTTACGAGGAAAGAGACTAATACAGCAAGAAGAAGACTTTTGACAAAAACTACTCTATATTTCTATACGTTTTGATCATTAAATTCAAAACATTGATGTTATTTATCATATTACTTTAACAGCTACCTCATTTAACTAGTGACTCAATAATAGAGATTAACAGCACGATGAAGGTTACAGGGGTACCATGGGTAACACAATATACTGTGTCACCCGTGACAATATTCATCCGTTGTCATTTCTGAGGTATAAGGTTATGTCTTCATCCTGTAATTGCACTACCATATCCCACCCTTCAAATAAACACAGCCATGCAAACATAACTACTTTGCGGTGGAAATATGAGTGGGACAGAGGTACCCGTGCATACGATTATTGTACAAATTTCTCCCTTTGTTATTACATCACCTCTTTTTATCACTTAGCGTAAAATACAATATCGTAGTTAGACACTTTACATACATCTAATCTTATTATTATAATAAAATTCTAACTACTCGTAAATTATATTTGTATATTATAGATATTTAAAAAATAAGAATATGAGGGTTTTTTTAATGGATGATAATGGAATGGCTACCCCGCTTGTGCTATCAGTATACCTTGGCGGGGCACCAGTTATGGATGGTAAGTGAACATGGAGCAGGTAAGTTAGCCCATTGTTACAAATATACTATGAATCAGAACCGCTAGGAGGTTGACCTAATAGGGTGTATTGCTAGTCCCCATCACTCACAGTCCCTTCCCCCCCTTATATGAGGGGTTTAGTAAGAACAATAGAAGCCAAAACGATAATTATTAGAATTTTTTCTTTCTATCTACATGTTTGTTTTGGCATCACGCCGAAACTACTATATCAAAAAGTATGCAGTTTCCACAGTTGTATTCCTTTAGTTGTAGTTCAGTTGTAACTTTAAATCTGGTATATGTATTATCATGAAATGATGCACCTATTTCATTAATTTTCCTATTACTGAAATTCAAATGCACCAAGTAGCAGACGAAAACCTAGTTTATTATAATACTGTAGATATAACCTTAATGGATACTTTGTTTTAATGTCAACAAGTATGAGACTATAAAGCGGGGACAAAATACTCTGAGAAGATATCTATATTTAGCAATTCAAGTACTTAATTTGCATTTTGTGGTTCAAGTAAGATTAGAAATAAGAACTAAACTACGTATTAGCTACCGTTTCAAGTTCAATTTGTTGGTGAAATCACTTTTGGGTGCATTGCATTGAATGTATTTCGAGAGGTTACATTTTGGTCATGTATATTATGTAAGTACTTATTTTGTCGCAGTGTTTTTTTACATTATATTTATCGGGTTCACAAGATATTATATTTTGCGTTATGAGGTACTACTCAATTAATATTTATGGACACAGTCTAGA
Organism: Galleria mellonella; assembly: GCF_026898425.1. Classification (NCBI taxonomy): domain Eukaryota; kingdom Metazoa; phylum Arthropoda; class Insecta; order Lepidoptera; family Pyralidae; genus Galleria; species Galleria mellonella. The sequence continues at coordinate 5,638,215 of NW_026442075.1, read as the reverse complement.
TTACAGTGATCCGCACCGATTTAAAAAAGTCGACCTGCAATTGAACCCGGGACCTTATTTACGCAAATCAACATTTGTACCATTACGCCACGGAACAGATTTTTCAATTTGTTATAATTATTAAATTATATTAAAATTATTCATTGTAATAGAAAAATAAATACACAGAAAGAAAAGTACAGAGAATTTTTCTCAGTCAGCAAAAATTTTGATGAGCGCAGCGACAGATATTATATGAGTTGTAATTGTAATATGCTTTCTGAAAATTTCTCACAATGCGCCTTTTATGTAACTTTCATGTCCAATTGAAATTCATAAAAAATATTAAATTTTACTCTAATATTCATGATTTCATAATCTTAAATATGTTAAAGTTTTTTATAGGACATTTTAATATACAAAAGATTAGCTTTTTAATTAAATATTATATTACTTTATGTTTTATTTTTATGGGTTATTTTATTATTTTTTTAATTCTATTGTAATATTAAAATCAACGAAGAAAAAGGACCAGGAAATAAAAGATTTCATTCTATATTAATATTATATTTATTTTATTTATTCACAGTTGCGTGGTTGTATTGAAAAGAATCAGACTGAAAGCGGATGTAGTAAGGACGATCTGAAGAATATCTATCGTTTAATTTGGTATGACATATTATTTTCCGCCAATATTTGAGTTAGGTGAGGAAGCGAGTTTCGTTGAAATCTTGAATAAAAGATACGGTGACAGACAGGTATTATTGCTGCTTGATGTGTTTTGAGGCTTCTACTGAATCATAAACTTATTTAACCTTTTGATATATTTTAAATAGTTTTCAAAATCATATTGGTATATTTGTAGATAAAAAATACTGATGAACGCATTAACCTAGAAGTCAGTAATTTGTCATTTTTTAATGTTTGTAGAAAGGGAAAAAGATATAAATTCGAATTTTATAATATGACAGGTTCTCTGGCAAATAACATGCTGGTCCGTCCGTCCTGGCTCATATTAATTTTTTTTTTAAATAAATAACTAGTCAATAATATAAAACGTTACTACTTTTTTCTTCCGCAAAATTTTAAATAAAATAAAATAGTATAAGAGTTTCTATGATTTATCGATTAAACTTAGCAAGACAGTGTGATAATAATAGACTAATCTCCTTTTCTTATGGGGATTTATAAGACGTTAAATGATTAAATAAAACCTTCTGTTAAATTATTAAGGTTGTGTTTTAGCGCAAGAAATCGCTACACACACCGGAATTCGGCCCGACCAACATTCATCATCTAAACATGTCCAAGTTTCAAGAAATTTATTCTTTTCTATATCCTGTACAATAGAGTCTTTTAAACAACAATAGATCGAGAAATTGTGTTAATAAAAATTGCGCCATTCACACTAAATGCCTACATTTTTTACTTTTCAGTATTTTTTTTAGATTGGTCGCAAATAAGTGTGCACAAAAAAATGTTCTATATATTCATTCATCATTTTCTTATTTATATAAAAATAAAAATACTTATTAGAGGCGAAACTATGGTGATAAAATAACTTTTTGTCATATAAAATTTTGCTAAAGTACTGAAATTGGTTTGAATTTACACTCCAAATTAAGTGACGATTTTCACTTCTAAATTATAATTTATTTTTTGCTTAATTTGTTAGTCATTATACGTATAAATTATTTAAAAAAAAATAAGCTTTATCATTAAAGAAAAGTATTTTAAATTGAGTAATTTTTTTTATTTCAGTAACTGATAAGTTGTAATAACTAAGGTTAGCAAATTCGAATTACGAATACAGATTTATTTTGTGACATTTTAAAGCAAAAATTAAGGACTTTTGTCTAAGCACGTTATTATATTCGTAATTTGTGTCTAACTAGCATACTTAAATTCTTTTAATTTTTATTTTTGTAATTATATAAGCATGTAATATAAATATTTGTGTATTTGCATATATATATATATATAAGTATTTCTATGTATATGTATTTATATATTTGAATATTTATATGTATACCTATCTGGATTTATTTAAATATATGTTAGTAATTTAAAGTATATTCACATTTATATGTTCACGTTATTGTACGTATGCATATTTCTATATGTATTTAAAAAACGAACAGACTTTCATGTCTCCAGTCAAACTGTTTAAAATACTTTTCTCCATCCAAAGGTTGCCTGGAAGAGAACTCTCTCAGCGATAAGGCCGCCCATTGTTTTCTTAGTGTAATATTTTCTTGTAATTGTTTATATTTATAATAACTTTGCTATTGTAATCTTATAAAGGAAAAAATAAAGGGTGTCTATTTATCTATCTATTTTTTATATAAGTAAGAGACAACTACGCTGTGTTTCACTGTTCTGTGTTTCAACACATAATAAGTAGCGTAGACGTCACAGTGTATTCTGTGTTTCCTTAAAAGTAACGGTTAACATATTTTATAAAGTGAATCGTCAGTTATTTCTATGTGAAGCTAATTTTTTATAAAAACAAAAACAGAATTGACTTACAAAAAAAAAAAAAAATAGAATACTATCAAGTTTTTCAGGCACACAACTCTACATTTGTAATGAATTAATAGTAGCTAATGAATTGGTTCTGCAGTCTTTGTATCTACAAGTACACGTGTAACTGATTCAACACGGTTCCGAAGCTGGAATGCATGGAACTTTGTATTGTACGTTTTCGTATTTTACGCTTGGATAAAACAAATACAGGTTACAAACTTGGCACACTTAATTGAAAATTGTTCCCTCCTGAATTCAATCTCGGTCAATGGCACAGAAAACTGGTGGAAAATGGAAATTGGCCAAGAGTCAAAATACACAGATATTCTAATCGTCGTGTTCCTCTATTGCCTCAGAATTTATACATTTGTTACACTTTGTAACAATAATAAAAGTGACTATGGAGGTTCCATTTTTGGCAACAATGAATTGAAATGGAGCTGAATAGTTTTCTACAAGTATGTAAGCGTGGAATTGTGAAATTTCTAGGCGAATATAAAAGAGGCAGACGGTCAAAGTTTAAGACAGTAGCTACTATGATATAATGTATTTGTGATAGATATAATTTCCAGCCAAAAGCGCCAATGGCGCAATGATAGTTAAAGTGGGTATCAGTAAAATAATATTATCCTAATCTAAAAATGCTTTAATAAGTATTATGTATTTTCAAAAATTTCGATTTAATCTAAATATTTACTCGTAAGTATCTAAGACTTGTAATTTAAGAATTTTAATAGATATCGAAAAATGTCATTAGTTTACTATTAAAGAGTCTCACGATTGTTTATGATCTTACCTGATGTGGAAGGCGATCATACGTCCGGTTATAATTTTATATAAGTAAATTCCGTTAATTGATTACAAAATGAATTATCAGTATCGCTTAAGAAATATAAATCCAGATTCTATATAGAAATATATCCAGAAAATACAGACAAATTGAGAAATATCTCCATTTAGACGTCGATTAAGAGCTAGGTACTTATTATTATCATATTGTGTGACGGTTCGCCTATAGTACAATAGGTTTAATACCATAAGTACATAGAAAAGAAACAGAGGTTCCTATGGGTGACCGCTGCGAAAGCTGAGCTATTTAATATAAACAAACTTTAAAGTCAAGGTTCACAATAGTATACAGAGAAGACGTTACCATATATGAAATATTGACACAGAAGGGAAACTCCTTTGATGTGTTTCCAGAGTGTAGTGGACGTCACAAGAAAATTAAATAAATTAAACAAAAATATATTATATTTTATATTAACCAAATTATAGTTTACCTTTTTCTCATCAGGTGTAAAAAGGATGCATATAACACAGTTTAATAAGGTTTATGAGAGCCTTTAAAGTTTTATAAATTCGATAATCAATTTAATAGAAAATATCAAAATACGTTAACATATAATTAAATTGAATTTAAAGAAAAGTTCAGTTCGAATAATAGGCTAAATCCGATTATTGAAATATCTACCCTTCGGTGACATAATCTATGACGTTACTAGGTGAGAAAAAAAAAAAAAAGAAAAGGAGGAGAGCCGGCAGATCGGCGGGCGCGCGGGGGTCGGTTTTTAGGAATTGCGCAATAAAAAAAAAAAGAAGAAAGAAAAAAAAAAAAAAGATGGCGCAGGAGTGGTGTTTTAAGGAACTGCGCAATAAAATAAAAAAATAACTGGGATATAGATCTAGGAGGGACTGGATCGATGAAGGGGTTTGAGATCTTAGTGTATCACTATCGATTAAGTGTGTGAAATTAATCAATAGAAGACTGGAGTATCCGGTGAGCTTGTTCCATTTATTACTACGTAGTTAGATTTTTGACTGTGATCACAGGCAAAGTTTATACTTAATATTTTTCCCAACAACTATTAAAATACGTATTTAGTCGAGTCCATATACCTTTAGGTAATGCGTATATCGTTAAATGCAATCACATTTGAACAAAGTTTACATCAATATAATTTACGTACTTACGTTATTCTACTCATATACAAAATCCAATTATATGGTCGTTTGATAGAACTTCATCAATTTGATTCAATGTTCTAATTGTCCAGTTTTGGAAAATACTTATTGAATCAACTATTGAACTATTACAATACTAACTAGTTTCATATCTAGTTATTATAAAGTATTTATTTATTTATTGAGGATAATAGACTAAAGTGACTATGGTCTGGTCTCATTGCTGGGGAAACAGCCATTGATGAGAGAGAGGGGTTATTGAGTGGCGACCCTGTGAATGCAAGTGCGGTGTGGGCTACCTCCATTGTTTGGAGTGACTGTTTTATGTGTATTGTGGGGCCGTTCCTTGTGTCAGTCGGTAGAAATTGCCTGTGTTCAGTCGTGGGTTGGTGATGGTTGAGACGATGATGATGATGAAATATTTGTATTTATTACACTACTACAGTGTTGGTTTAGAATATCTATTCATACTTAACGCTTCATGGGGAAGTGTTTTCATACCATTACTCGGTCGACCAGACTAATGATTCTTAGTCTATATTTGATTATCCATGACTACATGTGGGGATTTGTTTTACACCAGATGTACAAAGAGACAGCTTAACTGTTGTAAGTGATTTTATGTGGATGTAATACTTTTAATACATTATTGTGTTAGTAGATAAATTCATGTGACTGTGGGGTGTTTATGGTAAACAAGCCTGTATTGTGTAAATAGATAATTTGTCTTGATTTATTATAAACTTTAATATTGATTTTATAGTAGTGAGCAAGCTGACAATAACAACTCTTTGTATATTACTGCTTTTAATAATATTTAATTATATTGATATTATAGGTGTGGATTTATTTCCTAATGGTAATAAAAGTACTAAAAGATTCTCTGACTATAGTTACTCTTAACTAGGTATGAGGTTCAGTATAAAATTGGTACTGTATGACACTTGTGAAGCTATGTATTTTACTCATATTTAGAAAGGAAGTTGTCCTGGCGATAAGGTTTGTATGTGTGTTGTTTGTTCATGTTATATTGACTAGACAAGTTCGGACAGGGTTAATATTAGTGAATATTTACTGGATTTATATTTAATATACATGTTTTGAATATTTTATGGGAATAGTATGGAGATATACAAGTAGTAAAATATAATATTAGTATTTTATAAATTTAATTATTGAGTTATATGTTTATGTCGGACTGTATCCAAGGAGATATTATCCTATTAATATCAAGTTAGGACAATTACTTTAAATATTAATAAAGCAAACACTAACACTGATTATTCACTTCTTTAATAAATTTACATTAGAGGTTAGAAATCAAATAGATAGCATATTGGGAAAATCTTCACCACACATATATTTGAGGAATGTTCTTGATAATTAGTACTGTATGTATATATTATTGCAAGTACAATTGCAATAAGAATGTTAAACTTCTAATCTTCTGTTCATTCTTGAATTTGAGAGTAAGCTTGGCTACTGATATGAATATAAAACTGCAGCTTTACTGGATACTATTAATTATTACTGGTGTAAACCTTGATTATTTATATCACTGATAATTTAGTTATATATTACGGTTGATATATGATGATTTTATATTTAATTATATTAAACAAATACAAATAAACAAACTTGCTAGTATTTGTTACGTTGACAGTTGTGATAGATAATCAAATTTTCAATTCAATACATCAATACGTCATTCAATACGTCATTAATGTGACAGATGTCAAACAAAAGGAAATTATACACGTTATGATTCTATATCTAAGTCTATAGAAAATTTATATAATTTTCTGTTATTTTATAATAACTGTAGGGGAAATATTGGAATTATTTATATGAGAAATTACACTTAAATGATATGATAATTATTTAAAGACCTAATTTCTTAGGGATTTAATCATGATGATTTAAACACTAAAACACTTGTTTATCTGAGAAATCCTCTTAGTAAATAGGTTTACTAAGACACTAAAAGGAAGTAGATATAGTATAACTATAGTACAGCTACAATAATTGTATGGGACTTACTGTCCTTTCTATACAAATATATATTTAATCTATATCTTTCACATTATAATTATGCAATATATTGCCTCTACTACTACAACATACACAAATAGGACTTATTGTCCTTCCTATATACCTATATATAATAATTGACCTGGCACTTTAATGTGTAATTTATCAGCACTTATGACAACAACCAATTAGGACTTATAGTCCTCTCTATAAAGCTACATAATTATTTAATCTGATTATTTCACAATGTGATTAATCAAACCTCTACAAATATTACAAAAGATCTCTATTACTCTCAACACAATAATAGCTTGTTGGACTTAGTGTCCTCAAACTTATAGAAAACCCAACTGGTTATTTCACGAGACGTTGTTAACTTGTGATTAATCAGTGTCTTTTAAAGGACTTATAGTTCCTTTAGATATATCTCTCTGAATAAATAATTGGTTAATTCACAATGTGGTTAATCAACAATAATATTATATATAATTGACTGGACTTATAGTTCATTCAATAGCACTCATTACTTTTAGTAGCTCTCGACCTATGGGTTGGACTACTCGATCTTAGGCTCCGGCCTAATCAACAGATTTAACTTGAACCTTGAGTATTCTTGGCATTAAGTAAATAATATTAAATTGACAATGCTATGTTATGATATAGCAATTATCAACATTATATGGCTTGGCCAATTCCAGGGTGTGGAAGGTATCCCCTATCACACAAATCTTCATCTCTATCGGACTGTCTTCACAGGTGATCTCTAATGTCACATCATAGGGCCGAAGGGTTATGTCCCAACAAAGTAAGTTCTGGTGTCTGGGTGATCTCGCTTCTTGGTCTGATCTCTTGTGGAGCCGAAGGGAAACCCCCATTGAGTAAGCTCGTAACAGGGTGACGCTGGGAAACAGTTTCGTACTGTTAGTGGGTGATCTCTATGTCGCCATATAGGATTGAAAGGGTCATCGCCCATGAGTAAGCTCTCGTGTCGGAGTGATCCTGGGATTTCAGTTCCGATCCTTTTGCCTCTGGCAAACACTAATTTATACTGGAAGCATCGTGGGGCTGGTGGAGCCACTGTAATGTTGAAGTAAATGTACTTATGTTTGGTTTGGAACTGAGAATACTCATTCCCTTATTACCATCAGAGTGCATTAATAAATACCCTTCCCTACCTTTTAGGAGGAAGAGTTATAGATAGTTGGAAAGTCTTCCACTGGTCCGGGCGTGTGAGGGGCCCGACCGCTCCCCCATTTTTTTTTTTATTATTACAGTTATTCTGTAATTTACTATTAAATTAACATAACTTCCTAGTTACATGAATTATGAGTATAATTCATTAATTATTCTTAATCCTTAAAGATTTATCAATCATCTTCATTATTTAACTCCTATCATATACCAATTAAAGAACCTTTTGGTTATTACACACACAACGGGTCCTACATTACTAGACGATCACACATTTATTTATTTGGCCAGATGATCAAGTGTTCTACTATAAGATCTGTTCAATATTAAGTGTTTATTGTAAGGGTTTATATGATTCATAGGATGTTTGGGGTGTATAAGGCAATATAGGTATGGGGTTATATTGAGGGTGTTAGGCCATTCTTTAGGGTAAGTTCTCATTAGATTTTCATAGATTTCATTAGGTAAAGCCTTCGTAGGCTTTTCTTAGGCTTTGTAGGTTTTCCATGTGTAGGTTAGTTTAGAGGGTAATTATTATAAGGGGTGCAAAGGGGGGGGACCATCACAATTGGTGCCGTGACCAGGATTTAATTGGTTCATGGCTATTTACACATATCAGATCAATAAGAGCACTTGGTCACAATTGGAGCTTGTGACTTCAGGGATTGGTTATTAAAATATGAAGGAGTATAAAGTTAAACAGTAATATCTGCTAATAGTATAACTCAAAACCAACTTTGATGATTATGACTAAATAATTATACCGTCATAGATCTAGGATTTGGACCTAATTTCATGATCTCTATGTCTATAGGTAAATAGCCTATTTTACTGTTATTTTATGTTATTAGGATTTAATTTATCAAATTCATTCAATCGTTACCTATTGAAGTCAATTGTACAACAAATTACATAATTTGGTTTTTTTTTTCTCATTTACTCTATATCAGTTGAATAAATTATATTAAGAACTACACTAATAGGTACATAACAATAGCAGCAAAGATAGCTTGCTACGTTATACTCAGTTCACACTGATCTAATTTTATGCTATAGGACACATTTATTATTCTTTTGCTTCATTAATTCTCAATACTTACTGAACTATTAATTTAACATTATATAAATTTTATAAACAATAATTATGCTATAATGACTTATACATAAAATTTATTAAATTCTTTTTATTGTGAAAGAAATGATTTAAGATGAATTAATGACATTATTCATTTCTGAGGAAATATCCAATTGACTTTTATTTCATAAACTTTTATGATGCAGTGACATTGATTATATATATAAAAAAAAATATTAAATAATTATGATTTGATTTTGATCATCCTAAGATGTTTAAATAGCTTATATAATGTTTTATAGGGGGTTTCAAATTGAAAGTTAGACGTTTCATAAAATATCATTAAGGTTAGTTAGGGCCTTTAGTTACTTTATTTGATTACCTAAATTTGAAAATTTAATTAGTTGTTTTCATGTTGTTAAATTTAATTCCAACAATTTATTAGGATGCTATTATAATATTTTATTTATGGTTCTATACATAATTTCTTTATTCCACTTTACAATTATATTTCAGATTTTATTTGATTATTCGCTTATTTTGACTTAGACACTTATTAAAAAAAAAAAAAAAAAACTATACTTATATCAGAGGGAGATTTTGTAGGTTATTTATACATATACACTCTTTACATGCCTAAGCATTTTACTTACTTAGATGTTGCGCACACTTAGTTTATTTTGCTCTTTGTAATTGCATATAACACAAGACATTTGTATCTTTTTAAATGATAATTTATTGTACAAAATAAATTAATTGATGTATCTAATATAGTTGGTTGTATTTATGTTGGGTTTGCTGTTGTGATCTTTTGGAGGAGGCGATGGGGGGTGTCTATCTACCTATCTAATGGGGTTACATAATATTTTATTATAAAACTTATTGATCATGTTATTTCTGAGAGTATTAAGAAATAGTCATTGGTAATTTAAGTATATTAAAGGAATTTCTTATAATAAGAGTTTTAAACTATGGGGGCCGTTTGTATTATTTTATGCAACATATTTATAGGAGTCTTAAAATTGGGGAGCCGTGCAAAATTTGTCAGACAGATAAGAGTTTTAAACTATGGGGCCGTTTGTATTATTTTATGCAACATATTTATAGGAGTCTTAAAATTGGGGGGCCGTGCAGGAATTGTCAGATAGGGGGGTCGGTGGTGATAAATTATTATTTATATAAACTTTACGTCTATGATTAAAATTAATAAATAAAACTAAATTTATTTGAATTTTCTTAGGGACTGTTATATTTTTTATTATTATTCAATGAATACTAGGTTTATTTCTTAGATAAAGTTTTATTCGTATTGTTTAAATTTATTTTAACAAATTTATTTGAACATCTTCATTTTAATATTTAATTAATTTGGGATTTTATCTAATCATTTATTTACACTTAGACAATTATTTTAGGATTCCTTTTTGCATTTATTACATTTTAATGCTTAAATTATTTCACTTCATTTCGCTTTAGGTTTTTTTATTTAGGCTCTTTCGCTTGTTGATATGTTATACTCATACATTTAAGCTCTTAATTATGAACTTCCATTTAGATGTTTTAACTCGTATCTTTTAAATAGATACTTTATCTAAATTTACTGATACAAATAACGTATCTATTAGGTTCTTTACTTGAAGCTCTTCACATATTTAGGTTTTATACATTTAGACTCCTCACATACTTAGGCTTTTCATACATTTAGGTTTTATAGACTCCTTTACACACATTTAGGATTGTATTCATTTATGCTGTTTATGACATTGTAATTACATGCATTGAATTTATTACATATAAATAAACGAGTATAAAAATTTTAATTATAAAATTTAATGGATTCACTCTATCATTACAGCGTATGCAAATTAATTATAAATAATTATTTACAAATCTATTCATAAATAAATATTATGCTTAATTATTAATATATTGAGTAGAAATTTTAAGGCTATTCATACACATAACATTCAACAACACATAACTTCGGGTTTAAAGATCTTTTTAATACTTTTATTGTTTTGAGTCTTAAGAATGTCAGAGTGTTAGGCTAGTATCGATGAATCAATGAAAAATTTAAATGATGATCTTAAGCTCTGTAAAGATAAATTATATACACATATATGAAGTACATTTTTAGGGTTGGAAAAAAAAATTTGTAACAATAAACTTATCTTGTTGTAATTATCAATCCGGTAAACTCCTTGATAATTAGGGGGCCGGATGTGACGGTTCGCCTATAGTACAATAGGTTTAATACCATAAGTACATAGAAAAGAAACAGAGGTTCCTATGGGTGACCGCTGCGAAAGCTGAGCTATTTAATATAAACAAACTTTAAAGTCAAGGTTCACAATAGTATACAGAGAAGACGTTACCATATATGAAATATTGACACAGAAGGGAAACTCCTTTGATGTGTTTCCAGAGTGTAGTGGACGTCACAAGAAAATTAAATAAATTAAACAAAAATATATTATATTTTATATTAACCAAATTATAGTTTACCTTTTTCTCATCAGGTGTAAAAAGGATGCATATAACACAGTTTAATAAGGTTTATGAGAGCCTTTAAAGTTTTATAAATTCGATAATCAATTTAATAGAAAATATCAAAATACGTTAACATATAATTAAATTGAATTTAAAGAAAAGTTCAGTTCGAATAATAGGCTAAATCCGATTATTGAAATATCTACCCTTCGGTGACATAATCTATGACGTTACTAGGTGAGAAAAAAAAAAAAAAGGAGGAGAGCCGGCAGATCGGCGGGCGCGCGGGAGTCGGTTTTTAGGAATTGCGCAATAAAAAAAAAAAAAGAAAAAAAAAAAAAAAATGGCGCAGGAGTGGGGTTTTAAGGAACTGCGCAATAAAATAAAAAAATAACTGGGATATAGATCTAGGAGGGACTGGATCGATGAAGGGGTTTGAGATCTTAGTGTATCACTATCGATTAAGTGTGTGAAATTAATCAATAGAAGACTGGAGTATCCGGTGAGCTTGTTCCATTTATTACTACGTAGTTAGATTTTTGACTGTGATCACAGGCAAAGTTTATACTTAATATTTTTCCCAACAACTATTAAAATACGTATTTAGTCGAGTCCATATACCTTTAGGTAATGCGTATATCGTTAAATGCAATCACATTTGAACAAAGTTTACATCAATATAATTTACGTACTTACGTTATTCTACTCATATACAAAATCCAATTATATGGTCGTTTGATAGAACTTCATCAATTTGATTCAATGTTCTAATTGTCCAGTTTTGGAAAATACTTATTGAATCAACTATTGAACTATTACAATACTAACTAGTTTCATATCTAGTTATTATAAAGTATTTATTTATTTATTGAGGATAATAGACTAAAGTGACTATGGTCTGGTCTCATTGCTGGGGAAACAGCCATTGATGAGAGAGAGGGGTTATTGAGTGGCGACCCTGTGAATGCAAGTGCGGTGTGGGCTACCTCCATTGTTTGGAGTGACTGTTTTATGTGTATTGTGGGGCCGTTCCTTGTGTCAGTCGGTAGAAATTGCCTGTGTTCAGTCGTGGGTTGGTGATGGTTGAGACGATGATGATGATGAAATATTTGTATTTATTACACTACTACAGTGTTGGTTTAGAATATCTATTCATACTTAACGCTTCATGGGGAAGTGTTTTCATACCATTACTCGGTCGACCAGACTAATGATTCTTAGTCTATATTTGATTATCCATGACTACATGTGGGGATTTGTTTTACACCAGATGTACAAAGAGACAGCTTAACTGTTGTAAGTGATTTTATGTGGATGTAATACTTTTAATACATTATTGTGTTAGTAGATAAATTCATGTGACTGTGGGGTGTTTATGGTAAACAAGCCTGTATTGTGTAAATAGATAATTTGTCTTGATTTATTATAAACTTTAATATTGATTTTATAGTAGTGAGCAAGCTGACAATAACAACTCTTTGTATATTACTGCTTTTAATAATATTTAATTATATTGATATTATAGGTGTGGATTTATTTCCTAATGGTAATAAAAGTACTAAAAGATTCTCTGACTATAGTTACTCTTAACTAGGTATGAGGTTCAGTATAAAATTGGTACTGTATGACACTTGTGAAGCTATGTATTTTACTCATATTTAGAAAGGAAGTTGTCCTGGCGATAAGGTTTGTATGTGTGTTGTTTGTTCATGTTATATTGACTAGACAAGTTCGGACAGGGTTAATATTAGTGAATATTTACTGGATTTATATTTAATATACATGTTTTGAATATTTTATGGGAATAGTATGGAGATATACAAGTAGTAAAATATAATATTAGTATTTTATAAATTTAATTATTGAGTTATATGTTTATGTCGGACTGTATCCAAGGAGATATTATCCTATTAATATCAAGTTAGGACAATTACTTTAAATATTAATAAAGCAAACACTAACACTGATTATTCACTTCTTTAATAAATTTACATTAGAGGTTAGAAATCAAATAGATAGCATATTGGGAAAATCTTCACCACACATATATTTGAGGAATGTTCTTGATAATTAGTACTGTATGTATATATTATTGCAAGTACAATTGCAATAAGAATGTTAAACTTCTAATCTTCTGTTCATTCTTGAATTTGAGAGTAAGCTTGGCTACTGATATGAATATAAAACTGCAGCTTTACTGGATACTATTAATTATTACTGGTGTAAACCTTGATTATTTATATCACTGATAATTTAGTTATATATTACGGTTGATATATGATGATTTTATATTTAATTATATTAAACAAATACAAATAAACAAACTTGCTAGTATTTGTTACGTTGACAGTTGTGATAGATAATCAAATTTTCAATTCAATACATCAATACGTCATTCAATACGTCATTAATGTGACAGATGTCAAACAAAAGGAAATTATACACGTTATGATTCTATATCTAAGTCTATAGAAAATTTATATAATTTTCTGTTATTTTATAATAACTGTAGGGGAAATATTGGAATTATTTATATGAGAAATTACACTTAAATGATATGATAATTATTTAAAGACCTAATTTCTTAGGGATTTAATCATGATGATTTAAACACTAAAACACTTGTTTATCTGAGAAATCCTCTTAGTAAATAGGTTTACTAAGACACTAAAAGGAAGTAGATATAGTATAACTATAGTACAGCTACAATAATTGTATGGGACTTACTGTCCTTTCTATACAAATATATATTTAATCTATATCTTTCACATTATAATTATGCAATATATTGCCTCTACTACTACAACATACACAAATAGGACTTATTGTCCTTCCTATATACCTATATATAATAATTGACCTGGCACTTTAATGTGTAATTTATCAGCACTTATGACAACAACCAATTAGGACTTATAGTCCTCTCTATAAAGCTACATAATTATTTAATCTGATTATTTCACAATGTGATTAATCAAACCTCTACAAATATTACAAAAGATCTCTATTACTCTCAACACAATAATAGCTTGTTGGACTTAGTGTCCTCAAACTTATAGAAAACCCAACTGGTTATTTCACGAGACGTTGTTAACTTGTGATTAATCAGTGTCTTTTAAAGGACTTATAGTTCCTTTAGATATATCTCTCTGAATAAATAATTGGTTAATTCACAATGTGGTTAATCAACAATAATATTATATATAATTGACTGGACTTATAGTTCATTCAATAGCACTCATTACTTTTAGTAGCTCTCGACCTATGGGTTGGACTACTCGATCTTAGGCTCCGGCCTAATCAACAGATTTAACTTGAACCTTGAGTATTCTTGGCATTAAGTAAATAATATTAAATTGACAATGCTATGTTATGATATAGCAATTATCAACATTATATGGCTTGGCCAATTCCAGGGTGTGGAAGGTATCCCCTATCACACAAATCTTCATCTCTATCGGACTGTCTTCACAGGTGATCTCTAATGTCACATCATAGGGCCGAAGGGTTATGTCCCAACAAAGTAAGTTCTGGTGTCTGGGTGATCTCGCTTCTTGGTCTGATCTCTTGTGGAGCCGAAGGGAAACCCCCATTGAGTAAGCTCGTAACAGGGTGACGCTGGGAAACAGTTTCGTACTGTTAGTGGGTGATCTCTATGTCGCCATATAGGATTGAAAGGGTCATCGCCCATGAGTAAGCTCTCGTGTCGGAGTGATCCTGGGATTTCAGTTCCGATCCTTTTGCCTCTGGCAAACACTAATTTATACTGGAAGCATCGTGGGGCTGGTGGAGCCACTGTAATGTTGAAGTAAATGTACTTATGTTTGGTTTGGAACTGAGAATACTCATTCCCTTATTACCATCAGAGTGCATTAATAAATACCCTTCCCTACCTTTTAGGAGGAAGAGTTATAGATAGTTGGAAAGTCTTCCACTGGTCCGGGCGTGTGAGGGGCCCGACCGCTCCCCCATTTTTTTTTTTTTATTATTACAGTTATTCTGTAATTTACTATTAAATTAACATAACTTCCTAGTTACATGAATTATGAGTATAATTCATTAATTATTCTTAATCCTTAAAGATTTATCAATCATCTTCATTATTTAACTCCTATCATATACCAATTAAAGAACCTTTTGGTTATTACACACACAACGGGTCCTACATTACTAGACGATCACACATTTATTTATTTGGCCAGATGATCAAGTGTTCTACTATAAGATCTGTTCAATATTAAGTGTTTATTGTAAGGGTTTATATGATTCATAGGATGTTTGGGGTGTATAAGGCAATATAGGTATGGGGTTATATTGAGGGTGTTAGGCCATTCTTTAGGGTAAGTTCTCATTAGATTTTCATAGATTTCATTAGGTAAAGCCTTCGTAGGCTTTTCTTAGGCTTTGTAGGTTTTCCATGTGTAGGTTAGTTTAGAGGGTAATTATTATAAGGGGTGCAAAGGGGGGGACCATCACAATTGAAAATGTAAATTTTAAAATCGATCAAGTTTTCATGTGCGCTAAAGTATATCGTCAAGAAGCTATATCTAATGTAGAGCCAAGTCAGGCATGGAATAAAAGAAAATTGGTTTAGAAATAATCCAAACATTTCCATTGCATACTCGTATTTTAAAACTTTTACTTGACAATATTTTAAAATCGTATGATATCTACTAATATAAAATGTATTAAGGGTCAATATTTAATTATAGGTATTAATATGTGATTATTTTTTTATGTAAAAAAAAATATATTTTCAACCGACTTCAAAAGGAAGGATGTTCTCATATCGGTTGTATTTTTTAATGTTTGTTACCTTACAACTCGGTTAGTTCTAAGCCGATCCGGAAAATTCTTTTTTGATCAAAAAAGATAAACTTACGGCATCTCTTTCATCTTTCATCACTTCCATAAAAAAAAATTCAAAATCTATTCAGTGGTTTAGTTTTTAGATCGAAATAACTGATTTCGAAACAATTGAAGTCAGTTTTTCTGTGGATGATCCACATATCATTACTTATATATGAAGTCTGTCTGTGTAAAGTCCTATATTATTACTTATATATGAAGAAGAGTTTAAGATAAGAATATTTAAAATGTACTGGTTACACTAAGGTTGTCGTAAAAAGATTATTTTTAGTAATAATTCCGACTTATTGTACTTATACAAGTGTAACTATTACTTTTGTTCATTTATTGCCTAAATTGTATTGCTTTTTGCCCGCTGCTTTGTACGGGTGGATTTCAGAAATAGGAAAATCAATGTCATAGACTACTTCTATATGGCATCTTAAGATAAAACATACAACAGATTTTAAGTTAGACATCCAAAATCATGACAGTGAAAAACACATCCAATTTGGTATAGTTATTTTTGTGTGATGCCGGATCAAAAGTACAGACAGACAAAATTTCTAAAAAAATATTGTATGTATGTAAAAATATTGGTTTTTATTGTTTTTATTATGACCATCCCATATTAATTTCTTTTATAATTAAATACAAATTCTTAAATATCTCCCATGTAATAGACATCGTTTTGTTACAATTTTATTACTATATATTAGTCAGATACATTGATTTTGGAAATCTATTAAAACAATCTTCAGTTATTTACAAATAGTTACATATTAGTCACGTATAATAATCCATAGATTTTAGTAGATGTGTAGAGTGATTATTATCGGATATTTTCTGGTTAAAATTCTATATTGTTTTTCTTCTTTGCTGTAGTATACAGGCCATGTTTTGCTTCTGCGTTCTATCGGAAAACCGGCTGCAATAGTCCACTTAAACGAGCACGTAGACAGGGACTTCTTTTTTCATTCTAGATTAGTATTACAGTAGACTACTTTGTCAGTCATATTTATCGACAGATTGATCCGACAAATAAGGGTACATTGGCGGTAAAAAAACCCACTTTACACAAATTAAAGTTTGCTTTGCGTACCCGCTTATCTAAATATACTAGTCTATTGTTATTAGATCTTCAGAGGGTGTAATAGGTATTTATTTACTTCGTAAACGGAGAGTTTTTAAGAATAATAATTCTTTTTCAAGTTAACTTAATTACAAGCATTTTTGAATAGTCACTTTTTTATGATTCTACTACTCATTCGGAATGCAATTACACTTTTAATCCTCCTATCACCTTTCATTAAACCAATAGTAAGCTATATAGAATTTAATTTATCGATTATCATTTTCAAATATTTACATATATATTTCAAGTAAAAAACACACGAGTCATCACAACTCATATAATACTGACATCTTCAAAATATCAGGCATTTATTAGGTGTTATAGGGAAACAAATGGATATTCTCCGAGTCCTAAATCATAACCCCAATTCAGCTTTACCGTGGTAGGGTAAAAGATTACAGACACGTGTCATGATTCTTCTTTTCGTGTGTAATATTGAGATCCATCATCTTACAAACGCGACGTTTGAATATCAACGAGAAAAAAAGGATTTGCCTTCATTTGTACCTTTTTCGTTCAGAAAAGATTATGTTTAAATAATTTATCGAAGTAGGTACTTAATACATTAGGTATAATCGCATATATTCATATTATAGCTAGGGCATCATTATCATATCAACTGTCCACTGCTGAACATAAGCCTCCCCCTTGGAGGGGTTTTATCAGTAGCTGCCACGCTTGGTAGGCGAATTGGCAACTACAGTTAGGCTTTGGAGATGTTTGAATTGGTCCGTTGCTGCCCATCTCTCGCCCTCCCTTAGTCGCCTTTTATAACACCCACGGGAAAGGAAGGAGTGGTCTATTTTATGCCGGGACCACACGGCGGTATTTTATAATAATAATTTGTTTAAATGTTATTAGCATCAGTATTGTACATTTCATTTGAATCTATCTTTAAATCTGTCAAACATTTTTTTAATCTTTTATATTTGTGACATCAATATTTGTGATATCAATAGATATTTTTTTAAATATCTCATCATATATTTGCACAAAATGTTTATTATATGTACTTGTATGATGTTCTTCGACAGTATAGACAGTTCTTCGGTTAAATCATAAATTATTCTGATGATAGGCAAATTACAATGAGGGGAAAAGTCAGAAATATAATAAATTGCTGCATGTCTGAAACTTGGTATGGTTGTTAATTGTGTTTTAACTTTAAAAAGACTAAAGCCCACCTTTGAATGAGGTGTTAAAGGACCGAATTCGATAGTTTAAAAATAAAAATAAATCTGTTTTCGCCACATTAAAACTATGCAACGAATTAGAAAACGTTGAAAGAGGAAATTGTAACTGAAGTAACTCTGCGCATTGTAATATATTTTTCAATATTCTAATTTAAAAACTGAAAATATGAATGTGAAAACATCTATACTTTCGATGAAGGCCTGCGTTTCCTTGTTACATTTTAATTTAGTTTTTGAAACGTACGTTACCGATAAGTAGTTAAATCCATGCTATGATATTCTTAGCATAATTAGAGTTGCATTGTGAAATGTTAAATCTCCCCATTTTAGTTTAAGATCTAGATGAAGTTCGAAAATAAAAAAATGACTAGTCTCTGCAATATTACTGAGAGTGACGTATCCAATCATATAATGTGGTGACGAAGTACAACGATGATTGATCCTACTGTTAAAAATAAATGGAAGAGTAGAGGAGGTTCCTTTCGAATTACTCTAATGTTGTCGACTGCAGATAACTTTTAAACTTCCCCAAATAGTACAGTATAGTACAGGAGATAGACATACATTTATTAATAAATATGAGTTTTAGTAATATCCTGAGTTTACAGAGAGAGAAATTAGCTTCAGTTCATCGGAAAAACCTCATAATATAATATATCTATATATAAAATACAATATATAGACAGGCATTCGCGTATCTTCATCTGCTCAAAGATATTGAACAAGATTTACGATAAATACTGAGGATATAACACTAAATGCGAACGTAGTAGGGAAACAGGATGTGGTAGTTACAAAATCTTGTGGTTTGAGGCAAATTAGGTTAGCTTAGATACTCCTACATAATAGACTATTCGATACCGTCAGCTATGCATGTCTATTATGTATATTCACATTGCTAGGTATAATAGAAACGCATGGTAATCATTGATATTGTAAATATTTATTTATTTGTTTATTTATTTATTATACTTTAATACACTTTGAATTTGTTAATGATGGAATTAACATTACAGGGCGTTATCTACTAGTCGACCGTCGACAGGAATGACAGAAAATGTAATTGACGATGCAACGCAATGACCAACATTTTATTTTGTTTAGCATAACAATTCGTATGCATTTATATTTACCCTTAAACTTTCTGTCTATAGCTTTGTTCAAAATTTAGTTCTATACTAAACTGTAGATCTTTATAATACAAAAGCATGGAATACTAAAATAAAATTTATAATTTTGTTCCCGCAAGTTTAAATTTAGAACACTCAAAGGGGATGCAATTCGAGCGATGCGAGTAAGTTTGCCACGGACAAACTGGGTATAGTGCTCGGTAAACCGCCGAAGTTGAGTGTTCCCATAGTCCACGGTTGTAACGGAACTTCTAGATATATTTAACATGAGCATTATACTTATACTTCATATCAAACCTTTGTTAAATCTGCATATTATTTTAATATCAATCATATATTTAAAATTATAAATTATGAAATAAAAACAAAAGATAGGTGCTGCTGCTGCTTATATCTGCAATTGTCAGATTTTTCAATGAAATTTGGTTACAATTTAATTATTTATACTCGTAGCATATTTAATTTTTGGTAACAAATTACGTATATAAAACTTTTAGATTTAGAATTTAGATTGGAATTTAACGGCATTAAAAAGAAAAATGTTTAAAGAATTTCCAAAATAAAGTTTGTCTGTATTCAACCTAAGGTTGTGTAGAATAAGGTATTATGTGTGTCTTGTAACGTTTTTTTTTAAAACTACTATGGTGGCAAATAAGCATACGGTTCGTCTGATGGTAAATGGGAGTAGCCTATGGACGTCCGTAACACCATGACGTCGCACGCGCCGTCGATACCGATCCTTAATACGCCCTTTATGAAGAAGTCCATGCTGTAGTCTCTAGGGAAAACTCAGCAGGAAGATCATTCCACAACCTGAGTGTTTGCGGAAGATAACTCCTCTGAAACCACACTGCACGTGACCATTTTGGTTTTAAGGTATGAGGATGGATTCTCTATCAATGGCAAGCGGTGGGATAGCAAAAAGTGGCTGTCGACATCATGTCGAAGAGTTGTTTAGAATACAATTCGTTATATAGGCCGTAGAAGAAGCAAAGAGAAGAAAAATCTCGTCTTAAATTAAGGGACTCGATACCATCTATCACCATGGAATTGTTGACAATTCACATCAAGAGGTCTAAGATAATATCCAGGAGCTCCCTCCACCAGTGACAACAGTACTTCATATAGGGTCGGACTTGTAACTTAATATATAATAGCAGTTTCTGTTCCGGGATGAAGTACTACTTCGCTTTATTCTGTACTTCAAACTTCTTGGATACCAGTTTGACACATACCTTATTTAAGTATTCAATTAAAAAAACAATTTGTTCTGGGAAATTTTCAATTTGATAAAATTGCGCATTTTATTAGTCATTTAAAAAAGATATGTGTGAAATTAAGTTAGTCAAATGTCAATTTAGCTGACTGAATGTTGGCACGTTTTTGACATTTGATGGTCTATCTATATAATCTGAGGTCGTAATATTTTTTACTATAAAATGTATTAAAAGTTAAAGGAGTAGCAGGTACAAAAACTTCTGCAAGTTTCCTTTACATTGTTTACAGTCCTATATAGGGGTATTTAAATGCTGTATTTATTAACTTAAAACCTCAAGACTGAACAAACTTTTTGTATCTTCTCATAAAGAATAATATTTTTCGAACTATAAATTTAACGTCTAACTAATCTTTTGCGCGAGAAGAAACTAGAACCAAGCTCAAAGTATCAGATGGTTTGCTATGATTAACGAGTTGGATGCGGACATTGCATTAAATCGCTTGAACGTAAGTGCTTCTCACCCTCTTTGTTATTTTGAGGAGCAAACAAGAACTGGAGCTGCTCTTTGTTAATCTCGTCGCTTCCCCTTCAATTAATATATAAACGTATCACAAATATTCATTTAAAGCATCAATAAAATAATATTTACAATTCGTTAATCACTAAAGTATTTGTAAGAAAATATTTTTAAAGTAGTTATTGGCACTATATTTATGGTAGATTATTGTGCAACTTGAAATGATAAAGCAGCTGACATTCATTTAATAAGAAATAGTAACCATCGCCCATAGACATGATGAACAGTATCATGAACATCACAAACTGTAGCATATATGTAACGCACATGGTATCTCTCATGAGGTGCATACTATTTTTAACTGTCCATTATTGAACATAGCTATTTTTGGGGGTTTGCTAGTAGTTGCCATACTTAGTAGGCGGGTTGGCAATTGCTGTTTGGCTTTTGTTGATGTTTTAAGAGGGACGCTGCTGCCCATTCCTCTATCATAAATCCCTTTAGTCGCCTCTTACCACATCTACAGAAAAGGAAGAGATGGCCCATTCTATCCCGGAACCTACACGGCTAAAAACTAAATAGGTGTGGGTAATATAGAACATACGAATTGTTATATACGTATGTAGTTACTGATATAATGCCCATAATTAATATATTTATAATTTTAGCCATTATCCGTCCACTGCTGGACATAAGCCTCCCCCATAGCCTGCCATAAAGAACGATCCTAAGCCACCTGCATCCACTGACTCTCTGGAACGTATTTCAGGTCTTATTCAGGTAGTGGGGGGTCGTCTTACACTGCGTTTACCCGTATGTGGTCGCCACTGAAGAACCTTTCTTCCCCATCGGTTGTCGGTTCTTCGAACTATGTGACTAGCCAATTGCCACTTCAGTTTGTTATCCTTCGGACTATGTCGGTTATTTTGATTCTTTTGCGGATATCCTCGTTTCGGATTCTATCACGCAAAGAGACTCTGAGCAGAGCCCTCTCCATAGCTCGCTGAGTAACTTGTAGTTTTTACATACGGACAATCATTGTAGGACCACGTTTCGGTTCCGTAAGTCATCACTGGCAACACGCACTTATTAAATAGATATGTTAAATATGGAATATTATAAAAACAATATTAATAATTATTTATTGAATTTGGTGATGACGTTTGCATCATCATTGTCCAGAGGAACCCAATATACATTCGTAGACACGAAGCGATACCGATATTACTTATGCCTAAAAACTAAAGACTACACACCAACACTGAGGTTAATAACCTCAGTGTTGGTGTGTAATCCTTAGTCTTTCGTAGAAAAAATTACATAAATTTTGATCCTCTTATAGGATTACAAATATTATAATGAGTGGCTCAAAATTATTTGATGTTTTTCAACTGAAGTTTATTTAGGAAAAAATATTTAATTTCATTTGTAAATTACTCATTAAAATGGATGATAATGATTTGAAATTCAGTCTGTTTATTTATTAATTATATTAAAATACATATTAGAGGATTTCCCCAGGGATCGCTGTTTTAATCACATAAATTCAACATTGAAAGTGCAAATTCAACAGTACCTAGGGAAATCTCATCTGTTTGAAATGGAGGACTCCGATCTAGCTATATGTCTGTCTTGAGGTCCAAAAACGATGGGTCCATTGAGACTGGCTACACTGTACGATTAAGGAGCAATAAGTTGTTACTAAAATGGGATGTTAGTTTTTAGACTTTCGCCTTTTATGGTTTATGGTAACCATAATGTATTAAAGATTGTGCCCCATAAAAAACGTACTTCAATCGTGACAAAACGAGTTATTTTGGTCTGAAAACTAAACTGCTGAAACAATTTTTACAAAATTTCTATGAGACCAATCTATAACGTCTTTTCAGATAACAAAATAACATTATAAATCAGTTTGGAACTGACGAAGTCATAACTTCGTGAGGTGTTACCTCATAATAAAAAAAAAAACAACCAAATTGAGAATCGCCTTCTTTTTTAAATCGACTGAAAATGAAATGTATTGACATAATATAAGATGTAAAAAATACTACAGGTTTTTGTAAAAAAAAAAACTTCTTTGATGAGATGTAGTAAAACTATCCAGTAATAACAACAATTGAATTATTAATTCTGATAATACTACTTTTTAATTACGACTATGTCTGCGTGTGCAGATTATATTAACTTGCAGAATAAATAAAAAGTGAACCATTGCATTCTCCATTTCAAATAACAGTATTTGAAATAGAGAGGGCCATGGTTCACTTTTTATTAATTTTTTTATATATTTTATATATAATTTATTATATATAAGATATATAAAAAATCTATACTATTTATTATATTTATTTATTTTTTAATTTAATTTATAATAAATAAATTAAATTAAAAAATAAATAAATATATTATATTTATTAGATATTATTATTTTTTATGAAATGTCTTCCAAGATCAATCATCATGATTGTCAATAAAAAAAAATAGTATACTAAATATTATGATAAATATTAGATGTATACTAACTTTTATGACCGGCAACACTAAATATAGATAATACTATATATTGGCGAAAGAGGCCTGTTAGAATCAAAGCATTTAGCGATCCATTGTTTCTGCTTCAGGCATGACAGATAGGTATGTACGTATGTAAAATATATTAAAAACCAAATAAAACCTAGATGTATAGACTTTTTATAGATTTTTTTTTTATATTTCTATATGTATTTTTTCCTTTTCGCACTAATGCGATTTCCATTATCTTTGTCCCTTTTCCAATACAGAATAGTAACTTGTCTAACTTCCGTTTTTCTTCAGCCTATTCCCAACTTCACTTTACATTAGGTAAGATCGTGATTAATCGTGGGACACTTCAATAGTAAAAAAATACCTAATCATTTTGCGGTGCATGTCACTATTGGATGTCGACATGATAGCAACATTTATGATTTTCTTAAGAAAATAAATGTCCTTTATTATTAGATTAATTACTGTCTCAAGTGTTAAATACTAAGAAGTGGTGCAAGTACTACAAGCCTCCCACTCTTTTTAACAGGTGATTATGGAATGGTAATCCCGCCTGCGCTATCGGTATATACGGGCGGGATACCAGTGAGAGATAATAGGTGAGCATGAAACAGGTCCATTGGTTCATAGTAATGAATTCATAAAGAATTAACCAAGAAAATTTCCAAGGGGAACCGCGTGGCATATTGCTAGCATTTGGACTGTTAGATCCTCATTACTAACAATCCCTTTCCCCCCAAGCTTTCCACTCGGAACAATTGAATTCAGAATAACAAGTCACCTACACACCTGGATGGTGTGTTCTATTTTTTGCACTGTCCACCCCCTATATAAGAGGTTATTTGTTGTGATCTGCTACATGTACCTCACCACGAAATAGTCAGAACAATGATGATTAGATAAGCTGTTAAGGTACATAAGAGAAAAACAAACAAAATTTTACAGTTTAATAGGATTTAAAGTAATAAATACCCATTTTTTATATAAAGTAGAGTAGAAATAGTACAATATTTAGTAAAAAACAAGTATTTATGTTCATTAATGAAAAATGAGTAAATACTTATAATATTGTGTTTCTAATACATTTTTCATCATCAACATAACAGCCCTTATCTGTCCACTGCTGAACACAGATCTTCCTCATGACTGCCATAAGGAACGGTTCTGAGCCTTGAACCATTAACTCCCTTCAAAGCAATTGAGGTCGTCACTCCATCTAGTGCGGATCGTCCTACATTCTGCACGAATTCGCCAATCGAAAACCTTTCTTCTTTTTTTATTTTTCATTTAAATTTTTTTTTTAATTCTATATATTACGATATATTTCATAACTAACGCAATTATGACTGTAGGCGTAGCTTCGTCAGTCTCGGCTCTTTGTAGTACCGAAACACCTACGCTTGTACCGCGAACTAAAGTATATTCTGTTTTTCTATATTTGTCAGAATGAAAAAATACTATTACCATTCATAATTTAGTTTTACATTATTTATTTTTTTAGTGAGTTTGTATTTATTACCCCTTAGTACCTGCAACTTCGCGTGACCGGGTGGCCAGTTTAAAAATAAAATACAAAAAGTAATCTTATCTGTATAATCAATTATTACAAAAAAAAAAAGAAAAACAAAACGTTTGTGTAGTACTTTTTATATATTTACAACTCAGCTGTTTATTTATTTCATGAATTACTATTAACTTGTATCCGTGACTTTATCCATGCAATCCATCCCACGATATGGATACCAAATGTCGTGTGTTTGGTCTTGGTGCTTGCTGAGACACAAGACAAAACAATAAATTCTTTTTCAAGTTTGTAATATTAACTAGCTCTTACTCGCAATTTCTTTCACGTGATCGGGCTATGTTCTTAGTAAAGCCCTGTGTCCTTTTCAGTAATATATAATGGGCGTATATCAAATTTCATAGTGGTTGGTTGTGCCGTTTAAACGTTAAGAGGTTAAGAGGGGTAGAGGAGTAAATAAACAAACTCACTTTCACATTTATATGTAAGATAATGTTTTTTATGCGACTTAGAATGGCAAACAAGCTAACGGCCCACCTGATGGAAACCGTCGCCTATAGACATGAGCAGTACCATGGACATAACAGAGTATACTGATTCGCCCATGATACCTCCCATGCGTTGGCATTCCTGAGAACTCAGGTGTTATTCCTCTGTACCCTGTAAATGCACGCCATATCCCACCCTTCAAACCGAAACACAGCCATGCAAACACAACTGCTTCATGGTTGAAACACGAATGGGACAGAGGTACCCAAGCAAACGAATTTTGTACAAAGTCTCCCTCTGGTAAATTAAGTAAGAATTACTTCAATAAAAATATATCAAGATGACATCACTACTATTGATTATATCAATAATAGAAAAAGGGATTGGTAAGTTTAATTTTTTTGATTGATTGAAAAAGTGTGAGTTTCATAAAAAGTTTTTGCAAACAAAGCCAAAGGTACAAACCACTTTTTTATACTTTAAGATATAACTGAAAATGATACTTTCCCCTTTATTTCATGATAACAATTTTATTGTGTAATAAAGAAAAAAATTAAAGGGACGACAAATATGCTACAGGGTGTAGTTGAAAGTGTATAAATTATAAGCTGACATACATTCATTGTATTCGGGGAAGTGAACGAGGAAGCGGTTCTTAATTTGACGGCATTTTTTATTGTAACTCGGCGTCGCACGGGTGTACACAGTGAAAAAAATTAGAGCAAATCTTCCCTTTATGGTATGACCCCTCACTTTTTTATATGGAGATTTTTAACTAAAATTTATTACATTTCCGTACGATTTTATTAACATTTTCTTTCATACAAATATAAAAAAAAAGCCAAATAGATGTCGGCTGCATCTGTACTATTGCGTTTGCATACAATCGGCAGTTGATTTTTATTGATATAGATAAAAAATAATTCATTATCTATATCTAAAGTATTTATGTCTACTAGATATTTATACATTACGTAGAAATTAGTCTTAATTTGACGGAAATATGGCTATGTATATATGGCTATGATATTAACGTATTCCTTAATTTAATAATGAGATAACAATGACAATAATACTTTTAGACATGTCTCACAGCGCTATCTGGTCCCAAACTAAACGGAGCCTGTACTACAGGTACTAGATAACAGACATGTTAAATATATTTTTATGCCAATACATAAATATTATATATAGAGAAAACACCCACACAAATAGGAATAGATGTAATCATGTGTGCAAATCTTTGTATTGGGGATCAAACCTGCAGATATCTGAAGGTGTGGTTTTCCACCATAAATTTAAGATACACTGTTAACAAGGAGACTATATGAATAAAAAATAAAAATCAATTCAATTTGAATTTACTCCAGCCGTACTTACGTAATGTGACATAAATACAGAGCCAGTCATATAGAAACTTTACCGTCTTATATGCCTATAAGGATATGTTACGCCAAATTAATATTACGTAAATATTAAATTCAAATTATCTTCTCAAGCCACCGAACAGTACACAGTGTATCAGGAATCAATATGTCTGTTAATAAGTAATAGATACTATTCATTACGCAATGAGATGTTCTAATTGATTTAATTAAATGACTATTACTTTACAATTTTCATATAAAATATAAATAGTTTTCAATTCATTGAATAGACTCGGTGAATAACTTGATACACAAAATACAAAATGTATAAAGGTAATAACATTTTAATCTTTAGGACTTGTAACGTATAAAGGGTTAATCACACTATATTTTTTTTATGTCAGTAGTGCTGTTTATGAGTATGGGTGATGGTTATTAGTTTCCATACCGAATGCCATAAAAAATCAATTAAAAAGGTTTTTAACAATTTATGTTTGCCATATTGTTTTAATATTATTGTTTTGTGACATATTTAATATTCACAATAGTAGCTAATTAATACGACACGAAATCATTATGGACATCATAGAATAGATTGTGACGCCCATGGTACCTTTCATATGTTATTCCTAGGATATGATACCATATAAAATATCACTGATGTACGCTTTTCGAATTTATAATAATTGATAGCTGAAACACATGTGGAATGCTTATGTAAACAACTTTTGTGTGAAGTCTTTATGTGGAAAAATTGTAAAATTAATATAAAGGGAATGAAGTCATATATATTTTGGTATAATTTACAAAATAAAGTTAAAACAAACATATTACATTAGAATTAATACAATTTACTGCCTATGGTTTTGAATTCTTCCATCATTTTAACGTCATACTGACTCATATACCTATCCCTACAATAGAAATATTTCCCATTGATCTGATTCAATGAAGCGTGAACTGGATAACACGAACACTTTCCTCCTATCACAATGGGTGCCAACTTAAGCTTGGTGTATAAAGGTTGTGTGATGAGGTTATCTTAAACTATTGGTTGTCATCCGCCGCCACAAGTCAGAAATCCCCAAACCGGTATCATAGATTCTAGAATTTAGGATGTAAATATTGAACATAGTCGATGCTCGAGTTACCTTAGTGCCTCACTATCTTCCACAAAGTTATATCATCTCGTGGTTAGTCTAGATTTGAAAAATTTATGTTATACTTTAAAGATGAAGAAAAATATCTAAATATGTTTAGATATTTAACGCTATCTCTTATTTAAATAAAGATTAAACAGTGTTTGTTTGTAAGCGCATTATATGTGAATGGTTGGACCAAATAGGTTATTTTTTTTAGTATTCGTAATATTATTAAGATTATTTAGGGGAATGTAAGAAAAATAGAATTTGGATAATTTGAATCTGTTGAATCACTTGGTTGAACTGATTAAATTATTTTTTCAAATACATGTAACAGTTCGATTAATATTTTGTCAGTAGGGTTTCTTATGCAACTTATACTAACACGCTAACGGCCCACCTAGTGGAAAGTGGTAACTATCGCCTTTGAATATGAATACTATGGACATTACAGAAAACTCAAATGACTAATATAATCCAATTTATTAATTAATTCAGGGATCCAATTCAACTAATCATACATTTAAATGCGAATCGCCCTTCTTAAGCATTATCATCGTATCTAATTGGTAAAGGCACAACTATAAACTTAATATACGTATATTTCTTATGAAAATATCTTACTGCAGATGTACGTTATCAACTGTATGATAATACTAGCATTTACTCACGACTTCGTCCGCGTGACTAAAATATTAGACTAGAAGCAGTTATGTTTGCATGGTTGTGTTTCGGTTTGAAAGGTGGGATATGGCAGTGAATTTACAAACTACAGAGAAATAACACCTTAGTCTTCAGGAATGGCAACGCATGGGGGGTATCCTGGGCGAAACAGTATACTCTGTTATGTCTATGGTACTGCTCATGTCTATAGGCGACGGTTACCACTTTCCATCAGGTGGATCGTCAATTTGTTTGCCATTCTAAGTTGCATAAAAAAAAACGGAAATTAGAATATTACTAATTTAGTTGTCGGATTGTACAATTAGTAGTTACTAATTATTCGAATACAAAATCATTTGTATTCGCGCAACGCTAATGGGTAATCACTTAAAATCACACGAGCCGCATACTTATTTAGCCTTTTGTGTAAAAAATATGGATATTATAACAAGATAGATAATAAAATTCCGAAATAGCACATGAATATACGAATAAAAGTTCATAAAAAAACCTATTATTAATACCTTTTCGGAGGGAAACGGTCTCTCACAATCTTGTTATAAGGCAATGTTGAAAGTTTGATCAGCTTCTGTACTTCCTGTTACCCAAAAGTTTTACAAGAATAAATGAAAAAAAAAATATATCGGCAAAATTAATTAATTAATTCTGTCCTGTAATAATTAATATCACCTACAGGTGTAGCTCCATTCTTTAAGTTTAATAATATTTAATTTTCGATCAATTTTTAAGAAACTTTAAGAATAACATTTCGCATACTGTAATATTGTATTTATCTTTAGACATAATTATAGTTTTTTGGTATTATGTACATATTTAGAAAATACTAGATACATAAGTGATTATTAGAGTGGTTTGTTATGAATGTACAGGCTATCTGTTTACATCTCCTATATCCGAGAAGTAATTGATACTTAATTATAAAGAAATATTCTTTTAATACTATATTCACACCAATAGAATTATGAACACGCCAAAAGATATACTTTGATTTGAACCCACGTTTCAATACTATAAAATACATTTGTGATAGTTCATACATGGATTAGACTATGTGGTAAATAGTTGAAAAGGTCAAGAAATATATCATTGTAGTGAGAAATTTTTTTAACTAACAAATCAGCGATTGTAGAATATTTACTAGGAGTGGGTACCAAATGTTGTGGATCGAGTTTCACTGTCCACAAATGCTTTCCACGGAACAAAGTTTCTATTCAAGAATAGTACGTTTCAACGATTGAAATCAAGAACCATAAAACGTTCAATCGAGAAGATAGTTTCAAACTCTCCGCGACCTGGAATTCAGTAACTTAAAAAACATGACCTTGCTATAGTGTACAGTCTGTAAATTAATTGAATAAAGACACGGTCAGTATTTTGTGAAATCTTCAATATAGGGACCCAATAATTTTTGTCATGTATGACAATGAGTGGGTAGAAGAAAATACTTCCGTCTCGGAAGCGGAGGCATAACAGCGTTACATTTAATTTATTGATTTATTTATTTATTCATTAGTACATATATGTATACATGGTGAACTTAATGCTAAAAGCATTCTCTCCCAGTCAATCATAGGGAAGTGTCAGAATACTCGAATGCAGTACTAGTAATTACGACATACATACATACTAAAATTACATATATAAACTGATGAATATATGTACACCTAAACAAATATATCTACACATATACAAAATATACTATATTATACACAAAATTGAGAATAATATAAAGTACTTACTGCTCGGATAAAGAACAAAAGTGAGCATGAAAGTTTTTTTTGTAAGACCGTTTAGTCGGTAGTCCCTTGATGGTATCAGGAAGCGCGTTCCAGTGTCATGAAGAAAGTAGGAAAAAAGAATTAGAAGCGAATCCAGTATGGTGAGAAGAGATAGATAGTTGGAGAATATTACTGGAACGAAGGTTACGTAGTTTAGCTTAAGTAGTTAGGAGACTGGGAGTTTTGAAGAAGAGTAAAGAGGGCACAAAGAGTCCTAACATTTCTGCGTTGACGAATGGGAAGCCATCAGTCTATTTGTGACCACGGCCGGTGTAATCTGGTCAAAACGTCGAGATAAATTAGGTAAATAATTATAGTTTACATAAATAATCGCATTAATTTCTATCTCTTATAAACTATATATTCAGGCCAAGATTACTATTTTTCAAGTATTTCATAAAAAGAAAAGATGAACCGATCTTATAGCTCGAATAATTTTATCGTTCTTTGATATTTGTATAAATACGTATAGCAGATATGTGTGGGCTTATCTTAAAGAGCAAATAACTGGTTACCATACCTAGAATACTAATATTATAAATGTAAAAATGAGTTTGTTTGTTACCTTCCAATGTCTTAACAGTTTAATTAGCCGATATGAATTTGGTAAACACGTATGTGTATTATACAGAATGGAGGAGGACATAGGCTGCTTTTTATTCTAGTCGGTGCATATATCCCTTAAAAGCTAGTATCTATATAATTTAATGACTGTAAGCTTAGTAAGTTAAAGTACGTACAAAGATACAAATAGTATTGTTTTAAAGCTATTGAAGTACGTAATAAACGTTTTATAGCTCCATAAATGGTTTCAACAACTTCAAGACATTGATTTTTATGTGTAATTTAGATATGAGCTTTTTAAAGGTATGTATTAGTTTGTATGTGATGGATATAATATTGCTTTAGAACTCCAAGGTACTTACTTATACATGTCGATGAGTATGTATACCTGGGAAAAGTTATCAAACTGGGTAAGTGCAACTTCGACTGTGGGGTCACTCGACGACTTCAATTCAGTTGGGGAGCGTTCAAGAAACTACGTCACATTTTCGCTAAATACCTCAGAGTTTGAAGATTTGAAACATAGTTTTATACTGATATGGTGAAACTAAGATTCTTAGCGTGACGATAACTACAATTAGGATATTCTATGAAATACTAAAGTGATCAATATAGTTTAAAGAAGAAGCTAAATCAAGTTGAGATGACAGTGGGACGATTATGTTATTATGTTGTAGGTAGGACCAAAGAAACACCAACTGATAAGAAATCTCATAAGTGACATCTTTATACAGGTCGTTAGGGCTTTGGAGGAGTTAAATAAAGCAGCAGACTGCAGGGTTGATGTTTATAATATTCAGATATTTATTACAAATATCATCATCATTATCATTTCAGCTATTATCTGTCAACTGCTGAACATAGGCCTCAACTATAGACTGTTATAAGGAACGGTCCTAAGCTACCTGCATCCACTGATTCCCTGCAATGCATTTGAGGTCTTCACTCCATCTAGTGGCAAATCGTCCTACACTGCGTTTGTCAGTACGGGTTCGCCACTTAAGAACTTTTCTTTCATATCAGTTGTCGGTTCTTCGAGTTATGTGACTAGGTCATTGCTACTTTAGATTGCTTATGGTTTAGATTATTACAAGTATAATAAGGGAAAATCATATAAGTTATAGAAATTGCGTAAATATGATTGTGTAGTGGTTATAACAAGTCGTGTCGGCGCCGGTTAGATGCGAAGTGGCTGTCGCTTGCAACAGAGACCTACGACGTCCCGCTCCGCTGCTCTCCGCGGGTAGCTCGCGATGGTGGTGACACGACAATAAGTTAAACGCAGTATATGAAGATTGACACTATATGGATGAACTACTCAGGACCGTTTCTTCCGACAGTTTGCGTGAACTATGTTTAGCAGTGAATTGATGACGAGAAAGATTAGTTTTATGGTGACTTTTTTATATTCAAGTACAAGACAAGTAGCATTGTCTAAAATTGGGTAATATTGGAAAAGCAAAAGGACAAAGACCTCTTTTTTTATCAAAGTATCTAATGTTATTTCTTTCCTTTGAATTCTTTGTTTTTCGTAATAGGTATATTCATAAACTTAATTATAAGCAATTTAGAATTCAACTGGGTACAATGTTTGTTATAAATATAAACTATTTTTTTTTATTAAGTTATCTATGTATATATTATTCCTTTGTTTTTCATTCGGCTAATCGTTGAGGCCCTAGTTTTTCTTAAATCTTTTATTATGTATAATAGTCAACAATTCTTTTTTTTTTTTTTTTTTTTTTTTTTTTTTTTTTTTTGAACTTATCAATAAGAATGAATTCGAATATTGTT
The DNA here is from genome assembly GCF_026898425.1 of Galleria mellonella. Taxonomy (NCBI): domain Eukaryota; kingdom Metazoa; phylum Arthropoda; class Insecta; order Lepidoptera; family Pyralidae; genus Galleria; species Galleria mellonella. Next base: position 5,605,050 of record NW_026442075.1, on the reverse strand, counting down.
TATTCTTATGGCCTATCAATGTGTGATTCCCAAACTACAAACTAACACGTGTAAAATGTATGTGGGTGTCGTTAAGGGACCATCTTTGCAAAGATATATTTTTAACGTTACGATTTCGGGTCAAATTTTATTGTTGCCAATCTGTATCATTATTGAACACTTGTTGGGTTCTAAGTAAACTTTTAACAACTAATACTAATTCATAAAAAAGTTGAATGTCTAATAATCCTAATTTAACTATTAAAGTATTATTAACAATGTTTTGCTTTTTCTATCGAATCATAATTATCATTCATTAGGAAATACATATAATTATATGTAGATCAAAATATATGTAGTTTTCAGATAAAAAAAAACCCAATAATTATTATATATTATATATATATATATATATATATACATTACAAATCAAGAATACCAAGAATATTCCAAATCTGCATATATATGAAGGAATTCTAAAGAAACATAAAAAAATACAACCGATTGTTCTCAATTCGGTGGTATTTTAAGGCGGAAATTCTTCCTCCTCTTCTAAAGTTGGTTGAAAATTAACAACTTCTCCATATAAATGCGTATATTATATTTTACTTTATTATTATTTCATGATGATAAAATTTTCAATATGGTTTCACGTTAAGTTCCCAATACCTAAACAAAAACCTCAATGTCTGACAAAAAATCGCGACGTTACGAGGAGAACATCTTAAATAAAATCAGCAAACAACATTTATATGTAAAAAGTTTAGGGATTTATTTAGACTAATATTTGAACGTTACTCGAATATTAGTCAGAATTCTCGTGTAGAAAGTTAAGGGGGCTAATCCTAGTAGTATTTTATTACAAATAAGAAGCAAGAACGCGTCGAACACACATTAATAAGAATTTATTATTATTATTATTTTTAATAAAATGTACTTTAGTCACTGTATTTAAATTTGAGAATGTCCAACTGGTTTCATATTCAATAGAAGCCCTTAATCATGAACGTAGTTGACGGCAGTGTTGCGAGCAAAAATGCACATTTAGCGCGCTATTTGTCGCAACGCGTGTGCAGTCCGCGGCGGTAGTAGTGGAAAATAATTACAATACAATACGACTCACGATAGTTATTATTTAACAGAATGTTACTTATGCAGTATTACATCCAATTTTTGCACACAATTATGTCTGGTCTTCAAGCTAGGATCCTGTGTCCGAGGAATCAAGAAACAAACATCTGCGGACACAATCCAGAACATAGAGACCAGGTCCTTTAGACAAGTGGAAAGCGAATTCATCGATGGAATTGACATTACTAGCGAGTCTGTGAGATAGAATGCGATAGCAACGTCGGATGTCTTATTCTAATTTATGGACTCTTTATCGATAACGATTCCATCGATGGATTCGTTTGCTATTTGTCCACAGGGGCAGAGCTGATAATATTGGCTCACTCTTTCCACATAAGAAGATCGTCGAAATAACTTTTAAAAACAGAGTATACAAACAACTTGAACTAAACTCTTTTTTAAGTGGGTTATAATAGTTATCTATATGCTATAAACTAATCGAGTTTTAATTTCAGTCTGTATAGTAGGTATTTACGGGAATTTAAATAAACATTTCAGTTTTAAATATAGACTTTATTAATTCAACTTTCACTCAATTAAATTAATACATCCAAATTAGTAAAAAACAGAAAATTGTCTCCATTAAAAAAAATTGGAAAGCATCAAAATTTTAGAATGATTACTGTATAGGTACATTTTAAATATTCTTAAATCAATTTAGTCAGCAAAAGCAATTTCCGATGAATAAATAATAGTTAAATTAACACGTGTTGTATCGCTAGTACTGGGACTAAATGAATAGACATAAAACGTACTCAATGACACTACTAATGGGTTTGGGTGAACACGCGTATGTTAAATTGCTTTAGTATATCCAATTTTCTATAGTATTCTATTACCTATTCATTTTTATTTATTTATTTATACCTTATTGTACACACAAAAAAAAAACATTGTTGTAATTCTTTTTGAATAAAGATGTATAACAGGCGGGCTTAACTCTGTAAGAGTTCTCATGCTGCAAACCTTGAGTTGAAAGGAGCATTAATTATTCATATTCATTTTAGTTTCGAATAGACCGTATTTTTTAATCAATTTAAAAAAGGTGTTTGTTTTCAATTACGTTATATTTTTTATGTTTTTTACCATAAAAAAGGATATATTCAGATTGGTCCCATAGAAATTGCATCAAAATTGTTCAGTAGTTTGGTTATTGAATCAAAATAGCATGTTTTCTCACGATAGAAGTGGGTGATTTTTTTATGTGGAGCAACATTTAATTGTTAAATTTTTCAAGTGTGTTATAAAAAGGATTTTCTGGCAACATATTTGCGTAATAAAAAAAATACAAACCATGACTGCAGTTTTAATTTTGGTGTATGTAAGTGAATTATTATTTTACTAACTTTTACCAGCGACCTCGTCCGCATAACCGGTACATGTTTACTGACCCAGATAATAAGTAGCCTATATCCTTCTCTATCCTATATAATACGTGTATACTAAATTTCATAGTAATTGGTTAAACCGGTTATAAGGTAATAATAAAACAAACTCACTTTTATATTTATTGGTAAGGGTTATGATTTATTTCGTTGAGTATGACATTTACAATTTTATGAGTAAAGTAATGAAATTACGGAAACAATTTGCGATGATACCGTGACCATGCATGGCATTACAATATCGTGATTGTGCGTGGAAACTTAAAAGCATCTCCAAACAATTGCATATACTTTGTTATTCTAATATATGTATTGCGACGATAAAATAGTACCTACTATGCAATGTTGTGATACGGTAAACAGTCTGAACGTATGAACAAATTTCGCGATACAACTATATCGTGTATATTAAATTCACACAATGGATTGACAGCGCTGACATAGGGTGACATATGACGTGACAGATCCATTCCTCGAAATAAATTCACGTTGGTATTGAACGGGCCTTCAATAATAGTGTGCCGAGTGTACAAAGATGACGTAGTATATTTTAAATGTGAAATTATATAAGGATATTTGTCAGTTACGCTTACCGAAATGTTAAATTCATTATAAAATTATTATTATTCAAATCTTTGTCAAATCTTGTTTACAAGCATTTTTAAATCGTCATTTTATTATTAATGCAAAGTTCAGAAAGTTATTATATGTTGAGAAGAACCCGCAAGAAAATCAACAGTTATTCTTTTAAATTACTCTTAACATTAATTATTTAAATGTACTATGTCTGTTACATGGTCATTAAAAAGCCTGTGAATGATCGACTAACACCATGCGCATTTGTTTTCCAAGTAATCGTTTTGTACGTAATAGGCTTTGTTCAATAAGCGTTTTTTAATAACAGTTTTAAACTTATTAAAAGGTAGATCCAAAATGTACTTCGTTATCTTATTATAACATTTAATGCCCATTCCTATAAAAGACCTATTAACTTTCTCTTAACGATACTTCGGAACAGCGAGTCTAAATAGATTTCAATGTGTAATACAAACTGTGTAATAGTGTCATCTCCGTAGGTTAGGGCCCTTGTGATCTGTATGGTTTTGCCACGATCAAAGTTAGTTTTTTTGTGAAACACAATTTTAATATCTATTCTAATAGTAATTAGAATAAAATGATAATAATATTTATTCAAATAAAGCCCACTCTTTACCGTATTCAAAATCATCGTTATTCAAAATCTAAACAATTCTTTTTTGGCATTCGAGTAGTATTTAAGACGGAGAAGTACATTGGATACTTTTTATTCTAGTCCATACTGTTAATGATATAATTAGCAAGTTAATACTTACAATTAATAATAATAATATATATTATAATATCATATTAAAGGGAAGGTATTTTCTGTATTATATAAGTAACGTTCATTTATCATTTATATTACATTTTAAACAAATTAACATACACAGTGGTAACTGTATTAAAATCAGTTAAGTTTACCTGTGGGACTCTTTACTATTTTGGAAGTATACCATTACAATTAAAAAAGCCATTAAAATCTGATCAGATATAAATTACATAAACTCCTTATAATATAGTATTGATAGTAATATTCATCAAAATCAAGTTTAATCTGATAATACTGGAATAATTAGATTGAGTAATTTGATAATACCACAATTAAGTAATGGCGTGTTAGTATAAATTGTTCTATGGATAATTTATGAACTGAAATGTATATCTGCTGTGTAAGGTATTGTAATAATAAAATCGGATATGTGTGAGTTGGGTGTACACTAAGATATAAGGAAGTGTTCATAGATTCAGGAGTGCATTTCAATTAAAATAATATTAATTGTTTATAAAGATTTAGAATGGCAAACAATTTATTTAACTATTCAATGAAAAGTAGTAATCGTTGCCTATAAACATGTATAGCATCGTAAACGACACAGTATACACTTGTCACTCTGCAGTAATGATATTATATTTTATTCAAATCGAATAAAATTTCACACAGACCATATGGGTTGAGTTATTGCAGTAAAATTCCTGGACGCGGTATATGGTATATTGGGTCGTTTAAGTGTGATTGAATAACAAATATCTAAATATCTTTACAGACTTTCTTATTTTGAATAATTAATTTATTGTAAAGAATTTATACCTAAACATTCAAATAATATTTTCATTGAGGATCATCATCATCATCATATCAGCCATTACGTGTCCACTGCTGAATATACACCTCCCCAAACTGACGGTCCTGAGCCACCTGCATCCGCCCACTCCCTGTAATGTATTTCAGTACTCCATCTAGTGGGAGGATCGTTCTACACTGCATTTGTCCGTACGGGGTTGTTACTCAAGAAACTTTCTTCCCTGTCGGTTGTTGTTTCTACAAACTATATGACCAGTCCAATGTCACTTCAGCTTGTTTATTTTTCATTGAAATTAAATTAAATTTGATAAACACAACAGAAAACATTTATGACTTATTGTTTAAAAAAATATTGTAAAGAAAAATGTGGCGACGACTTAAATCTTAAGCTATTTTGTTCTCGTAATAGTTTCAGTATCTTCTAAAATTATCTAAAGGTTTTCACATCCTGCTGTACTATATATAAATTATCTTAATATTAATACCTGATCAGGCGTGAAATATATCGGAGTGTAGGTGGGAAGAAGTTTTCAAATCAAGTTTCCCGAAATAGATACTCAATAATCACAGAGGACAGGTTTTTACGTCCTTCATTTTTTATTATATCAGAGGAAAATCAAATAGCTGGACATATTTGTATATTCCTTTTTCTGTATTGTAGTACGAATAAATCTTCCAATACAGAGTTTTGGAGACAAACCTTTATTATTTAACATTAGATACTGTGAGACCCTTGTCTCACAGTATATAATCTTGATTCATTTGGATCGATTTTTAGGGTTACGAACCAAAAAGGCACAAAGAAACATGTAGCGACTTTGTTTGTCCGTCCGTCTTTTACAGGCAACTTTATTAATGCTATTAATTTGAAGTTTAGAACAGTTTTACATATTATTGAGCCACATATATTGCAATGGATATAATTGAAAAAATATTATTATTTTCTTTGCTCAGCAATCTAAAACAGATACTAAAGATTCCAAAATTAACCTACTAATCCAAGTGGGTATTATATGAAAGGGCTTTAGTTGTATGTTTTAACATTTATTTTTATTTAATTTATGCTGTGTAGTTTTTAATTATGATCGAAAATGTGAGAAAGCAACCATCCTTTCCTACCCCGTTGCCGCTTAAATGTCTGATGCAAAAGATTTATGTACAGAACCCTTAGTTTTATTTATTCTGGGTTTGTCCTCAAATTAGATACTTTGATATTATGTTTATTTGTCACTCCAACGTGCGCTGTTGCTTTAGTTTCAACATGTTCTACATCCCTTAATATTTTTATTTTACTGAATGTGCTTGAAAGAACGATATTCTCTAACCCTTCATATATTTTGTCATAGTACAAGAACAGCCTACGGTAGTGTACAAATGGATTTACTAACTTCCACGTAAACCAGGTCGTAGAATAACCTTTTCTGTAAAGATATGCCTATTCTTTTAATCTTAGGTCTTTCAAGCGTGGAGTTAATAAGTATTCTGTGAACAGGCATAGCGTGGCTAACTGTTGGCGAGGAAAAAATCTTCCTCTCTTTAGGTAATACCACTCATGGTCCTAACGTTTCCTCGAGTTTCTGAGGACTGTATATATATTTGTCAAGTAATATTAGAAAAAGGCATACCGAATTGTTTTCATTTTAATTCTGTGGTAAATAGTTTTTAAAATAGAGATATTATAATGTCTATGGCCAAGATCCAATATCTGTATCTACGCAGTACTTTAAGAAATTCATTACGAAAACTAAATTGCAAATAAACTTAAGATGCATGCTGCTATTAAAGTAATAAAATAGAATGTTAGAACAGAAAACTTACTAAGGATAATGTAATCTCATGAAACGTAGTACAGGCTTAATTCAGAAGTGCTTCTAAGTAAGTACCTACTTCTTTATCTCATTGCTATTCACTACTTCGATTTTATTTACATCTGTAACACAATCCTTTGAAGGTAAGAGTTATAGAGCTTACTGTTTACAAGGTGTTGGTGTACCAATGTTTAATTTTGAGAATACTTCTTATTGTATTGAAATATCAAAATATCGACACTCATTTTTGACGTAACATTTTAATAGTAGTTAAGAAGTTAGCATTTGTTAGATGAATTATTAATATCCAGTTATACTCGCATGGTAAATAAGATTACACGATACGAATATATAGCAGTTTATTCCACAGAAATGTCAACGTATGAAAATTAGAGTTTTTTTTTTATAACAATGTTGCATGTTACAAACATGACGACATTACGACGGTACCGCTTTAAATCAAATGGAGCGTCAGCTTGTTCGTCATTTGAAATCACAACCATATATGAGTCCAAATCATAATTCACCTTTATGCTTTGCCGCAATCTGGTAAAAAAATCAACTCTCTTAAATTTTACCAAATAGTTCCAAATAAAAAGTACAGGATAGCCAAACAATGTAGATGATATAATTAGGTTTATTTTATAGAATGACAATGAGTACTTCAAGTTTACTCATATTTACAGATGGGCGCATACTTAATACGAGTACATAGAATTCGGACAATGATTGACCAGTGTCCCTTAAATAAAATCACTTATACACAATAGGCGTTATAAACTGCCCTCTATGCCAAGACTCCTTTGACCCTGAAGTATACACCCACGTAATCATAGAATATGTAACGGCAACTTACCATGTGCACAGATTTTTGGAACATTAAGATTGTTCCTTGAAGCATACACAGTTACCAGTAAGCTAATGCGTTTCTGGGAAGATCTGATTTGACTGTTAGCTAATGTACTACGAAGTACATAAAGCTCTATTATTTGAATGGGTACTCTACACATAATAGTTTAAGTGAGAGACTACGAATAATGGATTACTTACATTATATTACGTTTATAGATTATATAGCTAGAGTGTCTCCATATAAATGCTTCAAAAAAAATAGGTTGCGTGATAAAGTTACCAGATTAGAAATTATTACTTTAGATATAGGTTATATATATGTATATAGGCTATAAAATAGATAAAGGTATTAGGATGTATTTAATCCTTTGTAATATTTTATTTTATTTACATTGTTAATTATTATTATTATATTTCAAAGAATGCTGTACATAGAACTTCATAATTATTTTATAAAATTTAGAGGTTAAGGTTGAAATTCGGTGTTTGTGGATCCATATATACTTTAAATATGGACGGATAACATAACTAAAAGGGACGACCATATCGATTTATTTTTTACTCAACCGATTTTACTTAATACAAATATCTCATGAATCTTTGTAAACTTAAAACAAGTATTGGTGACAGAAGCAATAAAAGTGAGAACCATTTTAATTTCATGCAGGCACGTCACTTAGGTAATGCAATGAGCTCCCTGCGAAGGTTTTCTCAAAAGTCTACAGATTGGGTTTCTTCAATAAGGGGGTAAAGAGATTTTTTCAAGGTCGACAACGCGCGCGTAATACTTCTGGTATTGTAGGCGTTAATAGGCTACTGTAACCGCTTACCATCAGGTGGGCTGTATAATTGTATACCACCTCAGTGGTATACAAAAAATTAGAAACGCTACAAATAGCAGCTCTTTATAAAGATGTAGCAATACGTAACAATCCCAATACACGGCAAAGATATTTTTATTTGGAGTGGCAATTACACGGCATTCTTAATTATTGACGAGTATTTGTTTGCCTACTGGACTACAATTAAATAGAAATTTAAAACCATGATAAGGTGTTAGCTATGGTTAACAAATTACCTATGACATTAGATTGAATATTTTAAATTTCGATTGAAGTTATAAATAATATTATGAAAATATATAAAAGTGAAACGATAATTTAAACGATATTCGATCTATAAATGGACGAATCGCTTCCTGTTAAACGTAGTAAAATAGATAGAAGAAGAAGAACAGAATAGAATAATTAGAAGAAGAATAGGTCAGAATCAATAGAATAGATTAAATTAGCTTTATCATTGGCAAATTTAATGATATTAAACACTAAAAAAGTTCTCTATAAAAATATTCTGGAGTAGTAATGTACAATTAGAATTAATTAATCAAGATTCTTATTAGTGTCTTGTGGAACGCCCTGTTCCTTAGGGTTTCTTATTAATTTAGAAAACTATTAAAATGACTAAATTGAAATAGTTACGTTTCTAGGAAGGTTTTTAATTATAAATGCCTCGACGTCATCGTCGGTCGCCACGATCTATTAACTTCGAAATTCACCAAATAGTTCCACAGACACGGGCCATTTCAGGGTGTTGTTATTGCTTTTGTGAAGTTATGAGCTACACAACTTTCACTTAGGTAAAGCATTACCATAATGGAGGTTTGCTACCCAGTTATGAATATAGAAATTTATTATATGTATAATTGATTATATATAATTAATTACCAGAGGGAGACATTGTACAAAAGTCGTTTGCTTGGGCACCTCTGTCCCATTCGTGTTTCAACCGTAAAGCAGTTGTGTTTGCATGGCTGTGTTTCGGTTTGAAGGGTGGTGTGAATGTGTGGTGTGAATTTACAGGAATAACACCTGAGTCCTCAGGAATGGCAACGCATGGGGAGTATCATGGGCGAAACAGTATACTCTGTTATGTCCGTGGTTCTGTTCATGTCTATAGGCGACGGTTACCACTTTCCATCAGGTGGGCCGTCACCGTCAGCTTGTTTGCCATTCTAAATTGTATAGAAAAAAATGTAACAGAATTATTTAGTAATCACTGACATTACATTAACAAAAATTTATACTAGTAACTTACATAATTATGAATAAATAACATAATTTATATTAATGTTTATACTCAGTAAAATATCGACCTAATATAAAATCGCCAGAATAAGTTTTTGTGAAATGCAAGCATAAAAAAGGTCTTACAAAAATAATCAAAAATAAATATCTTTTAGTTACGCTATAGAGATGCAAATAAAATATATTCTCTCCTTCTCACTCTCTCTTGATCGTCATGGATCGTCTTAGATAGATATTTGAGCTTTATATACATTTCAGTACTTCGATAGTAAATCTGGCATCGCTGGAGGGACTATAACGCCGCCCACGTCTCGACCCAAACAAAGTTCACAAATGACTTCATTTAATTTTAATTAAATAATTTAAAGTAAATTAATGTTGCATGCCTATGTGCTGAGTATCAAAATTCTCGACCTATCTTTGTGTATAACACATTTTATGGGCAACTTGTATCGAGCTGTTCAATTATGGAACAAACTTCCTTCCCACATACAAGAGAGCCCTTTCATTACCTCTTTCAAGGAAAGGTTAAAGTTACATTTTCTTTCGTTTGAGTCATAATCTTAATTTTTCATTTTTATAATTGAACTGTCAAACCCTAAAATCATTTAACTAAATTTCTATTGTTGGTAGTATATTAATTTATTTTAACATCCATTGTATAAGTAGGTAGGTATTATATTATATTATGTAATATTTTATTATGTATCTTCATATTTTATTTAACTGTATATTTGTTTATGTACTCTAAATATTAATAGTTGTAGCAATTCAACTACCCGCTAACAACACGTTTTCTAACTGCATTGGGTTGATTGGAAGAGATCTCTGTCAGAGATAAGTCCACCCTTGCTCACAATATTTATAAATGCATTAACAACGTAATTTACAAGTGCAATAAAGAATATAATAAATAACATAGATGACATAGGTAACCGATATGTAGCCTAGCTATTCTAGTAGTTAGCATATTATTTTGAAATTTATGTGACGTGGTGAATATCAAATAACATAAATTAAAATAATTTGAATATGATTTTTTTAAAATAAAGCCAATGTTATATCTTCCATTTCTTCTTGATTCAGGTCAAGGTTAAATACAGTTAGATCAGAATTTCGTCACTCTAATGAGGCTCCTAAATAAAATTATCAAATAGGTTTAAAATTTAAAACCCCCTTCTTTTAAAGTCGATTAAAAACTGTTTTGACATATTGTATGTACACTATAGGTGTAGTTCTAAAAATAAATATAACATATCGTCATAGTCGTAGAATACTGACGGATATATATATATATATATATATATATATATATATATATATATTTAATATTTGTCAGATCCTTCAATTACGAATGGGTATACAGGCAGTCCTCGACTGACGTCGTTTTGATTTACGTCGTTTCAAGTTACATCGAAGAATGTTTATGACACTATTTCATAAACATACGTCAATTGTTTCGGTTTCTGGCATAGGAGAATTAATTAGCAATTACATAAGTACATATATCGTCATAGTCGTAGAATACTGGCGGATCTGACAAAGATTACATATAAAGATCCGTCAGTATTCTACGACTATGACGATATAATTATTTTAAAAACTTATTTTTCATAAAAAAATATTTATATCCTAACCCTTGAGTTTTACATGTAAACATATAAAAAAATATGTCTCGACTTACGTCGTTTCAATTTACGTCGCGTATTGCGAGAACCTAACATGCCGTAAGTGGGGGGAAAGGGATTGTTAGTGATGGAGACTGAGAATCCCATTGCTAGCAATATACCCAACCCAACCAGGTCGATCTACTCGTGGTTCCCCCTGGAAACTATCATGGTTAATTCCTGATGAATTCATCATGATGGGCTAACTGGCCTGTTTTCATTCTCATCTATCACCCTTCACTGGTGCTCCGCCAGCGTATCCCGTTAGCGAAGGCGGGGCTACCATATCATTTTCACCCATCAAAAAAAAACATGCCGTAAGTACGAGGGCTGCCTGTATTAAAAAAGAAGTTAAAAAAGAAGGCGGTTTCTAATTCTGTTGTATTTTTTAATGTTTGTTACCACACAACTCCATCTGTAAAGATACATTTCATATTGGTCAATTGGCCATGGAAATTGTATAAAAATCAATCTAGTAGTTAGTTTATTATTCAAAATAACTAGTTTTGCTACAATTGAAGTTGGTTTTTTTGTAGAACACAATTCATTTTTCGTTTGCTCGTGTTTACTATTTATAACTGATATTGAAATTTCATAATAAATGATACATATAAATAAAACTCAATGTTTATCATAGTCACAGCACCCATACATATGATAAATTATTTTATACGTATGTAAATACGTACGTATGTTTTGCGCTGTGGATAACTATAATTGGCAGGCATGTAGTAAATGTAATGTAATATGTATTCAAATTTGTAAAAAGCTGTTGTTATCCCAAATAGAATAAATAAATTAATTAAAAAGGGTAACTGTTGAGTTTCTTACGGGTTTTTCTCAGTAGATAAAACAATTTTAATCACAACAGTATAATAAAAATATTACGAATTAAAAGACATTGTAAACTAGTTTATTTGTATAAAGATAATTAGAATAGAATATAAATAATTTAGTGCAAGAAAAACTCATAGTTACAACTGAAAATACAGAAATACTATATAAAATATGAGGAGTGTCTCATACTAGGCAAAAAGAACTGAATTAGCTGATACTGTGAGTGCCCCAGTGCAATGTATACAGCTGCACAGTGCTGGTTTTCAGCTAGTCCCTCTCTTAACAAAAAACTACAAAAATACAAACAGGTACTACTGCAATTGTATGTTACAAGAATATTCCTTTATTTAACTTCTATTTTCTTCTTTATTTCGTGTTTTTCATAAGTAAAATATTTATTTTCGTTCCATCAAGTTATTACTATTCCATCAAGTGAGCTGTCAGTTTGCTATATCCAGTAGTATAGAAAATATGAATCTACGTTGTAAATAACTCAATGCTAGGGTAACTAGACAAGCAAGCGTGATTTATTGTGTGTTGTGCTTCAATGCAAAAATGTTTCGATTTATCGTCTTCTACACGCGCCGTGGCAGGGGTTCTAATCTAATAGACCTAGGCAACAATTTTATAAGAGACATCAAAAAGGAGCAGTTTCTAAATTTGATCGCATTTTTATATGTTTTTTTAACTGGTTTTATTTTACTCTAATATGATTTTATTTTTACTGCATGCTGTAGTTTTTTTTTTGCGGCATTTACATTGTGGTATTGTAAAATCTTTATTTTACATTGAACACATTTAATATAAAATGGTCGATATTAATCTTCGATTCAACGATATTTTTTGCGTTCCCAATATATTATACGATATCTTCGCCTGTTACATACTGTTTTTGATGATTGTCACAATTCTGTCACAATTGAAATATTTTTTTTTTACTTTGTCCCACCCGATGGAAAGTGGTAACAGTTGCTACGTATCCGTGTCCTCCGTATCCTAATATTTAAAAAGTATTATTATTTCCAGCTCTCTGAATTATACAAGATATCATTATAATGTAATAAATATGAAAGTTCGTGAAGTTATTTCTATGTTCATTATGTAAAACGCTATAGCTAAATGGATTCGAATATAATTATGTACGCAGATAGCCAAAGTATTTTCAGGGAAAGCAGCAAGTTATAGCTAGTATTTCAGACGATTAATCCTATTTACGGGACATTATTTGTAAATATTATTATTTTTGATACTTTAATAAATTGTTTTTATTTTATTACTAAAATAAAATGAAAACTACTAAAAATACTGTTTATAAAAAAAGAAAAAAAAAATTGCGTGAGTACCAACTATTATCCTATATATCTCTCAACCATAAATATGTTACGATAAAGGCAGTGTTCCAAAACAAGTTCTATTAACGTTGTAAGCACCCAAAATCCTGGCATGGGCTCTCGACTGTAGATCGTATATAACTATTTAAACAAAACAAACACGTCTATTACAAATACATATTATCCTTGCCCTGCTTATTATAAAAATAGGAGACAAACGAGCATACGGCTCACTTGATGGTAAGTGACTACCGCCGCCCATGATTACCTGCAACACCAAAAGCAATCTCATTGCTAGCAATATACCCAGCCAGGGCGACCTCCTCGCGGTTGCCCCTGGAAACCATGATGTTTATTAATTCTTGTCGAATTCATCATGGTGGGCCAACTGACCAGCATTCATTCTCACCTATCATTCACTGGTGCCTCGTCGGTGTATACCGATAGCGCGGGCGGGGTTACCATACCATTTTCACCCATCAAAACAAAAAACACCAGAGGCATTGCAGGTGTACTGTCGGCCTTTTAAAAAGGAATATGCTCTTTCCATGAAAGCTATGATATTTCATAGTATTGCCTAGCAATTTATTATCAATTAATTAATACTGTTCACTTATTATAATTCAAATATCAGTTAGCCAATTGATCTAGCTGATGGAGAGAATAATAACTATAAATATAGCAAGATACAGCAGAAAATAATTTAAAGATCCTATTATAATATTATAAAGCAAAAGTTTGTAAATATGGGTAGATAATTGGGTTGATGGATGAATGGTTTTTACTCTTTCACGCAAAAACTTTTCCAAATGGATTTAAATGAAATTTTGTATACGAGTAGGTTATAGCTTAATTTTCCACAAAGTATACTTTATGTACCGATTCACGTGAGAAAAGCCGCGGGTTATAGCCAGTATAATATAAATACGTACCTATAGACTCTTTGCATAATATTATTGTTGTTCAAATGTAATATTATGGAAAACAATATTGTACTTAATTATTAGAATTTCAACAGTAACATAGTACATTACATTTTCGCATGGATAGGCACAAAATAGGATTAAGTATAATACAATTAATGTTATTATATAACGAAACATATGTGTGATTCAACGTATCTAGAGAAAAATATTTCTATCACGTTATCAAAGTAATACTTTTGCGTATCTACAGTTTGTTTACGAGTGCTCAACGCACGCGTATATAAAATATCACGCCTCTGGTATCCTGAGGCGATAACGTACTCTCTGCCGGTTGCAGGACCAGGTAATAACCCTCCTTCACGTATGTGTTAGCTCCCAAGGGTACGTAAGTTATTTGCCCATGAAAGGATTTTTATTTTCAAGATATCTCTGTCTACGTTCTGATCTGTAGACGTGTTATTGTTTCTTGTATATAGAAATAATAATAGGTTATGACGAAATTATCTATTGTTTGTATGCCTACCACCTGTATTTATATTTTATTAATATATCAAACGAAATCTTAGTGCTAGTGGCCATGAAACTTAACAATTTGCAATTTGCAAGTAATATAAACAAAAATCGTAATAAAATTTTATTTATCGACATTATATATAATATTCTAATATCTATATATATATATTATATATATAGATATTAGATATGTAACCGCATAGTTTGTATGTAGCTAGAATAATCTCTATTATATTAAAACAAATAAAGGACATTCAAAAATCCTAGGGTCACAACCTTGAATTCCTACGACAAAGTCCGTAGAAGACGTTTTGTTCTATTCTGGAAACTAGCCAGTCGGATCTTGCCGACCTAGTTATTCCTGTACCACGAAAGTTTTCAAGCTTTTAACACTGCTATGGATAGATGAATTTATTTTAAAGATATTATATATTCCTCGCATTCTTGTATGGTAGCGACAGTTGGGTATGAAAATAGAATAAATGCGGTCAAAATGCGAGCACTGTGCGGAATTTGGCTAAGGGATTGCATTCATAATATAAAAGTACTAGATAGTTCTCTTAAGACAGGCCATGATTCTTTTTTTTAATACGTGAAAATATAATGGTAACCCAGCTTGCACTATCGGCATGTTATGTTTGCGAGACTCTAGTGAGAGATTATAGAGAATGATGACGCAGGTTAGTTGACCCAATGTAACGAATTCACAATGAAGTAAACACAATATCTTCCAGAGGGATAAGTGTGGAGGTCGATCTGATATTATAGATCCCATTAATAAAAATCCCTTTTAATTATGATTCAATTATTTGGAAAGAAGGTCAGATGAATGATTGACAAAATAAATGTAGAACACGAAAAAAATTGAATACAGGTTTCAAGAGTGACTGATATGTTGTGGTTAGTTGGAGCGAGTATTGAATGTATCTTTAAAAAGTGGAAGAAACAAGAGATTTATGTAAAGATAGATACGTTTAAAATTCAATTTTGTCTATCTACTCCTCAAGATGTCTAGTGTGATGATAGTTAATTGTACTATGTTAATTTCCCTAATTAATTCAATAAACAAATTAGTATGATAAGGTATTGAGTGGATCCAATGAATAGATACAAATTGGCATTGAGTTTGAACGACAAAGTAAAATATTTTCATCAATAATATTCTATTCTGGGCGTGTCGAATATAATGGGTATAGAAAGAAATTTGAATGAAAAGTAATGATGAATATATTGGTATTTGATATCGTTTCAAATGGATAGGTTTATATAAATTTTATATTGCCATTATCCTCAACTCACACAGATAATTGTTCAATCTATTTAAATTTTCGTCTAACCATCCGGCGATGGTAACCATCATAAACAAAATAAATCCGATAGGTACAGTGGTAAGCACATAACTTATTGTGCCTATAGTCCATCTGTGACTACAGCTCATATTTTTCCTTTTTATTATATGCAATTATTTTTTTTATTATTCATATTTTTATTTTATGTTTTGATCATTAAATTAAGAGTAGACTTTTCATTGGAATGTTAAAGAGTTGTCATAATAATAATTAATTTTTACGTGTCTTCAAAAATGCTTTTTAGTACATTATTAAAGACTATAGCCGTGGCGATATATATTTCTTTTAGTTATCGACAACGATTCTCGATTTGATCTCTAATCAAACGTCAGAAGGTATCTAAAATTCACTCTTCTCGCGTAGATATTTTTTTATGATATCCTGTGACAATAAGTGAAGACATGTATTCTTACTCCGGTGTAACACGAATAAAATTCACCTGCCTAAATAATTTTGGATGTCAATTTAATTTAACGCGCGACGACTTTTTAGCTCTTACGATTTTAATAGATAATATAAAAAGTTTTTAGTAACTATAAAGGGCGACGGTAATTTTCAATGGAACTCCCAATATAATGAAGGGAAAATTTGCACGTAAAGAGAAGCAATAAGGTTGATCACGACCACGGCGGCAAACAAAGCTGTCGCCTCAAATTAAAGTTCATTGAGCGAAAGTCCGCGCCACCAGTTTCCAGTCACGTTTTAAGAGCATTGCAATTTCATTTAAAATTTTTTACCATTCACCACCCCGGGAGTTCCGCGGGTAGAGGCTTGTGACGCACATAGAGGGCGTTTTATATATGTTTTAATTATTTGCTTTTATTTATAATACATTTTGCAAAATTCAAATTCATTACTATAGTATTAAAGTACATAAATCAATGTCCTGGATATTTCTTTTTTTTTAAGTAAACCCTCCTGATACTTTTACGCCATTCTTATTTCATGTCAGCCGTTAACTGTCCACTGCTGAACATAAGCCTCCCACTAGAGGGGGGTTTTGCCAATAGTTGCACGCTTGGCAGGCGAATTGGCAATCGCAGTTATGCTTTGGTGAGGTTTTAAGAGAGATGCTAATGCCCTTCCTTGCCTATTAACTTCCCTTAGTTGCCTCTTAAAATACCCACGGGAAAGAAAGAGTTGGCCCAATACTGTGCTGGGACTTTATGATGCATTCTTGTTTAGTAGAGTATTAATTATTGCAATATTATTACAGTAAAATAAATAAGCATAATAGAGGGTCTTGAAAATATAATAGATAGGTAGTTTACGTTACATGTAGAACGAATTGAATATTATAAAAATTATGCTCAATTCATATAAACCCATTCAGCAATTTAAGCATGTCTATGTAACAAACATTATAAATTAATTACAAATTGTTACATTTACTATATAACAATCGTGAGAAAAATATATCAAGCACTTCATGTTTTTTTGTTGTTTTTGTATCTTGTTTTTTTTGTACTCTTATCTTTGTTAATAGGATAACCTTAATTACTAATCCCTATCTTACTTAAATATATCTAAATGTATTATATTTTATTATTATAGACGCAAATAAAATATATTGAAATAGATAGGCGACATTTTGTGACCTTTTCCTACTCTGAAAGGCAAGGTAATAATAATAACAAAAACAGAATTGTTTTTCGTGAAGCAATTTATAAGTAATTTTCAAATATTCGTATTTTCAAGTATTTCCTACTCTTCTAAACCTTTACATCAGTAAAAGGTTTAAGTACTACGGAAAATCATGTTATTCGTTGTTCCGTTATTTTAAGGGCCTCAACGGACCCGAGGATTGTAGTTAATTGTTAATTTAGGACCTAAGTTACAACTTTTGAGATAATTAACACATACTGGTCCAATGTCGGCACCCTCAGAATGGCTAATACATTAACTTACTCGATTTAATGTAGATAAGAATTTATAACCATACTGGGTTCGAAATTATGGTTGTTCGTTAATAAATTAATATCTCCTATTATTAAAGGACCTGGTACATTTTTGTACAAAAGTGTTTTTGAGCAGATAAAGGCCAAATTTATGTTATACTAGCTTTTACTCGCAATTTCGTCCGCGTGACCGGGATAAGTTCACTGACCGAGATAAAAAGTAGCCTACGTCGGCTATGTCCTTCTTCACCCCATATAGTACATATATACTAAAATTTCATAGTGATTGGTTAAGTCGTTAAGGCGATAAGTGGTAACAGACAAACAAACTTTCACAACTATAATATAAGTAAGGATGTATCAAGATATAATTATTTACAGTATTGACAGAAATATCGTTATGTGGTATTTTAGATTTTAGTTTGTATTTATGTTTAGAAAAAGCAAGGTAAGTAGATTTAAGATTATCAGATACTGTCTTTAATCTATGATAATATCATACTCTATGGTAGTTTATGGGGAAGGCCTATGTTCAGCAGTGGACAGATAATGGCTGAGGTGTTGATGATGATGATGAATATCACACTTGTAGTAAGTTGATTAATCTATCCATTTATTTTTAAGAACAGTAAATGAGATTGTGTCTAAGCTGGGTTTAGTTTTATTCTAATACTACAATGACTAAATACTACAATGATCATTAATCCTAGTTTTCACCTATCCTAACTTTCAAAATGAGTGCAAAGAATCTATCTATTTTGTCAATTGTTATTTTAAATCACGATTAAAAAATCGCGGACACTTTTATATTATAAAGCGCTTCCATGAAATTACACAAACATGTTAACGCAATATATTTAAACTTGTTTTTCGAGCGAATACACCTGAAAATTAAACTATTATGAAATTTTCAACAGAAAACACCTGGTTCCCGTTCCGTTGGACGGGGATAAATTGCTTGAATATCGCTGTTCGTTATTTGTTTCCACCTTTGTTTGCATTTGTCAGCGAAAACACAAATAAGGATATTGTTTGTGGGGAGGCAACCCCAATATTTGTATTGTTACACCTCATTGGAACTCATGAATCTTTTGTTGTTGTCATTGTTACGTTGACCTTTTACATGGACCGCAAATTGCTATAATGATATGTCAATTATTTATTTATACTACTATAACAATCTTCCATCACAATACATTGTGTGCTGTATTTTTTTATACTTTCATTTTGTTATGCCATCTATTGTCCAGTAGAGTATTATTCAATTTAACAATATAATATATAATATTCTAAAAAAATAATAGACATGAGCTGTAAAGGCAGAGCTCTTTGCTTTTGCCTTTGAGATAAACAGAAAAAAAAGAAAACAATTGAAACCTTTCGAAAGATATTTTTTTAAACTTTCCATAGCTTACATATTTAGCTTAATATACTGTGAAAATTTGATCACAACTAGTTCAGCCAGGTAAAGCTAAAATTATCTATATGCCGCCATATAGATAATCTTATTATAAACATACATATTCGACTATTTCCTATATAAATTTCTCACTATTCCTCATATTTCTTTATACAAGCGTCGTAAATATCACAAATGGAGCTATAGTACATCTAGTGATGTAGGTAGATACCCCTTCATAGTCAATCAATAAAGTATTCATGCTAAGCCTTTCTGAAGTCACTCAACCCTGTATGTTACGCGCACAATCCCTTTCTGATGTTCATATCGTATTAAATTCCCATATTAATATGTGTTTTTTTGCAAATTATTCAATAAAATGTAGTTTTAAAGATCAAAGACGAGTCTATAAGTATCAAGACAGTTTGCTGTCCTCTCTGTAGGTCTAGGTAAATGTGTCTACTATGTACACATTTCTAGACCATGAAATTATATTATAAATTAAAAAACAAAATAGGTATTAAAACAAAGTCACTATATGTATTTGTTGGTTTCTTCGATTAATTCTCTTAAACCACGCAACAAATTTTATACGGATTTTGTTACTTAGGTATTCCGTTATGGTAAGTTTGTCCGTATAATTTACGTCCGTCCAAAGTCGGAGCGTATTGTTAATATTAAGTACATTAATATAGTCTCATCTTTGTTTTACCTTATACTTATATTTAATCGAACTACACGTCTGTTTAACAAATTACTGTAGCATATTTATAATATTTATAGTACAATTACTAATATTATAAAATGAAAGCAAGTTTTTTTGCTACTTTTTAGCGCCTTAATGGTTCGATTGATTATCATGAAATTTGGTATACACGTAATATCAGATAGAAATGGACATTGGTCACATTTTATATTGATTAATTAATCACTTGGACAAAGTCGTGGTTAAAAATAAGTAAACGAGTACGAGTACCTAAATAAATAAACTTATCCTGCAGTATTCAATTGTGTAGATAGGTGCCTATATGTGGCTGAAGAACTGTACATTCAGCCATTCCCTGGCCGAACGTTTCGGATGCTAATACGGAACTTTTATTACCTGCATTAGAATATCGAGTATTCCTCTTCGGTCTGTCGAATAGCGAAGTCATTACCATCTCATTTATTTGGGGGAAGCGTGAGAGTTTTTTTTAAATATTACATCCGGTATTTGAAGTTCACGGTCATATATTAATGCGATTTTAAATACACCAGATGCATATTTTGATAGATATTTAAAATCTCATCTCCATCTCAACAAGATAGAATTTAAAATTTTATGATAGACATACATAGGTATATATATAGATAGATGATAGATGTACATAGGTATATATATAGGTACGATATATAGATAATAGAACACAAATATTGAAAAATGAACGATCTATCCTTTGCAAAATATTATTGAAATTTATGTGGAATTTTCTTATATATCCTATTATGTACATATTGAAAAAATCGGAACAAATCGTGAACTTTATTTTCACAATATCGAGTATTTTTACCCGTCGTAATATTTAATTAAAAAAAGTTTGGTTATACGATATATATTCTAGTAAATTAAAGGACCCTTATACTACAATACTGGTATTACATTCCGGTTGCTAAATTATTCTAGAATTTCGTAGCGGTATACGGAATGCCATTTAATATTGAGGACAGATTACCTAAATGAGGGTAAGGTAATCGACCACATCGTATTAACTGTTTACTAATAGTACCTATTATAAAAGCTACCTCAATAATACGTTCACGTTTATTTTGATTAAAGCCCAATTTACATTGCGCAACTGATTTTATTTCACATTGTATGAAATTAAAATTATAAGATAAAAATAGCAATTAACCAGAAGGAGACTGTATAAAAGTTGTTTGCTTGAGTACCTATGTTCTATCCGTGATACTGCTGTGAAGCAATTGTGTTTGTAGTTTCGGTTAGAAGGGTGGGATATGACAGTGAATTTACAGGGCACAGAGGCATAACCTTTGTACTCAGGAATAGAATCGTATGAGAGGTATCATTGGCGACACAGTATACTTTGATATGTCTATGATACTATTCATGTCTATAGGCGATGTTTACCTTTTCATCGGCTTTTCATCGGGTGGACCGTCAGATTGTTTGCAATTCTAAGTTGCATAAAAAAATTATCAAATAATTTGTATAAAACAATAATTAAATATTTCTTTATTATTATCGATGTGAAAGGTTTGAATTAGGTACAACAAATAAAGTAGTCAAAACCGAAAGTAAATGTATTATATTTCTTCAAGTACACGTTATAACATTTCCTTTTCTATAAATATATTTGACAATAAAAAATAGTAATATAATTTTTAAAAGAAAGTAAAATAAAACTTCGCCATTTAATTAAAAAGTTTAATAAAAAAATCGAAAATCGACAAAAACTGTTGATTTTATAAACTAATGAATTAATAGTTAACTAATTATTTACAACCAAAACTAATAATGAAATTCGAACTTATATTGAAATAAGTTTCATGTCACTAATTCACAATATAAATTCAAATTTATAATAAATAAACAAATAGCATCTCAATAAATTACATATTACGTATATATATGTGGGCATCCGAGCCTTACGCAATTCTGTTTAGACATGAAATTGATATTTTCCCAGAGATGATATCAATTCATCCCTAAAACCTCTTCATATATCTATCGAATTTTATCGAAATCCTTAGTCATTTAGGAGGTAAACGTAAATTGTAAATATATAGTTATATGGTTATATTACTTTTTTATTACTATTAGGGAAATATAGTGGCTTCAACAGAAAATAGGATAGATAGATATAACTACTTACTGAGAAAAATTTATATGACATTTTATCTTATCCTATCTAATTCATCGTAGTGGATTAGACTTTAGTAGATTTTTAGACGAGTTTTAGAATCTATACAATTAAAACCTTTACTAATAATAAATGTAAAACCGAGTCAGTTTTTTAGTTTGTTTGTTATCTCTAAGCAATCATTATGAAATGTGGTATACAGGTACTATATGAGATCGAAAAGAAGAGCCACTTTTTAATCTGGTGATTCACGGGTAAAAGTTGCTATTGTAAAATTGGGAAAGTGAGTTTGTTTATTGGTTTGTTATATCTTGACGTTTTCACTACTCTATTAAATGCGCCATCAAAATTAAAATACACGTAGTATTTGGGGTAGAGAAAGACAAAGTCTACTTAATATTCGACTCAATCAATATTTTCCGGTTACGTAGAAGAAATCATGGGATAATTCTAGTATGTATTTTTTTTTGTATTGTATTAACCGTTAATTATCCCCTGCTCTTTTCCCATAAGGGGAGTTTTGCTAGTAGACAAAACCCCCCTTTTTACGTTTGGCAGGCGGGTTGGCAATTGTTGGCACAGTTTGGCATTTGGTGATTTTGAAGAGGGACGCTGCTACCCATGCCATTAAAAAAAATACAGTAATAAGGGAATTCCAATTTAATTTCTTTCTTATCCTGTTACAAAAACAAATACATAGATACATTTATCTCAATGTGAAGAATTTTTATAAAAAAAGTTATAATAGGAATGAAATATACAAAAATCTTTCCTGAGTGGAATTACGAGTAAAATTTTACAAATCAAAATAATAACAATAATATTTTTAATATGACATATTTTCTTAAAACACAAACTGTATCCTTGTTCCCGTCCTTATGAAGCTACAACTTTTTGATTAAAGTCTCCGTTATTACAACAAAACAACCTCTTTTGCAAGAATACATATTTTCTAGTTACTAAAGAAAAAGTGACGTGACTTAAAGCTACATTCACGATTTTCTTGCTTTCTACTTTATCCTAAACTCAGTTCAAGAAAATAAGCTAAATAATTTGTTTTATGATAGCTGTAATACGGTTGGCATAATTAGTAATTTTATCTCGCAAATAAAGCGACTCAAATTGTAATTTAAAAATAAGTAAGGAATTTGTAAACTTTGTGAAGAGAATTATTATTAAATGGCTGTATCCAGCGATTACGCTCATGTGAAACAATACATAAAGTACCCTATGTGCTAAGTTAGGATATATCTTACCTGTGTAACAAATTTCATTTAAATCCATTAAGTGGTATATGCGTGAAAGAGTAAAATCCATCCATTTATTCAATACTACAAACTTTCATATTTGTTATATTAAATTGTCAATAATATTACGAATTTGGCTAAAACACACGAGAACTG
The DNA here is from genome assembly GCF_026898425.1 of Galleria mellonella. Classification (NCBI taxonomy): domain Eukaryota; kingdom Metazoa; phylum Arthropoda; class Insecta; order Lepidoptera; family Pyralidae; genus Galleria; species Galleria mellonella. Next base: position 5,581,466 of record NW_026442075.1, on the reverse strand, counting down.
TGAACCACCTCTTATTTAATACCATTGTATCTATAGTACCTAATTACGTGTGATGACGGAGTTAAAATATAATGTGTCAAGATTTTTTTTATATCCAAAATGTCGTAACTGTCAATAAGGAAACATAGCACCACTTTCTATGAATGTAATGTAAGAATAGAAAAACTTGATAATCTGTGTTAAGTTGTTTGAAGAGTGTGTAAATTAATATCCTCCTCTAATGCAGAGGGAGTTACCTAGTAGTGGACTAATAGTACGTAAAAGTATGTTAATAGTTGTGATGTCGTGGAATTTACGTACGGTACGTATATTGATATTATTAAAAAAAAACATTTGTTTGTATTTTTCTACATTAAAAGAATAAATAAATACATGACCGGTTTATCCGATTAAATAATAAATGATTTATTGTCAACATTATGTTTTTAAAAACCACCTATTACATTTACACAGAAACATCACAATCACCAGAGGGAGACTTTGTACAAAAGTCGATTGCTTGGGTACCTCTGTCCCATTCGTATTTCAACCGTGAAGCAGCTGTGTTTGCATGGCTGTGTTTCGGTTTGAAGGGTGGGATATGGTGTGAATTTACTGGGTACAGAGAAATAACACCTGAGTCCTCGGGAATGGCAATGCATGGGGGGTATCATGGGCGAAACAGTATACTCTGTTATGTCCATGGTACTGCTCATGTCTATAGGCGATGGTTACTACTTTCCATCAGGCGGACCGTCAGCTTATTTGCCATTCTAAGTTGTGTAAAAAAAAAAAATATTTCAACTAAAATCTACCCACTTGTTTTTATTGATTTCCATACATTGTTTATTGGACCTCTGGTATAATTGTTTGATTAATATCTTACTATAACAATATAGTTATATTAATTAATTCAACAGTTATGTAGTTCCTTAATTAAAAGTAAAACTTTACATAATTTCTAAAGAACTGTTAATACAATGCTTCAATCCAGAGATTTCCTTTTACAAGAAGATCTTTTACAGAGTTGCAGCAAGTAAGACGTTTAAACAAAGACCTATCTATATCTAAAGGCTGTCAGAAACATCACAAAGCTTTATAGTTTATATACCTTCTAATGAAAAGGTTCCTGTAGAACCCTTTGGATGTTCAAAGAAATGTTTTATTTAAAATCTATATAAAATATTATTATTTGTTTATAATTTGTAGTCTAAACACATATTTTTTTATTATTTTCACTAATACTAACAGATAGAATTTAATTAATTTTTAATTCTACATACAAGTATATATTATATACAAGTAATAATATTATGCATTTTCAACCGACTTCAAAAAGAAGGAAGTCCTCAATTCGGTTGTATTTTTTTATATTTATTACTTCACAACTCTGGCAGTTTTAAATCGATTTGGAAACATATTTTTTTATCTGAAAGGATGTACTTACAGATTGGTCCTGTAGAAATTTCAAATCATTAGTTCAGTCGTTTGGTTTTTAGGTCAAAAGAATTGTTTTTGTCAGGATTGAAGTCGGTTTTCTTTAGTGAGATATAATCTTTAATTACTATTATTGTGAATTTCGTAAGTTTGTTACCCCACACAATATAAATCAAAATGACATTGATGTTTATTTTTGTTTTACATAAATATACATCTTGGCATAGACCGTTTCCGTGCGAATTGCGCTTTATCTTTATAATTTTCAATAATTTTTCACCGTTCACCTAAACAGAAGTATGAAAAAATAATCGCATATTACATTTTACAGCTATCAATTTCTCTTAATTATCATTTAAGATCACAAAACAAATGCGATAATGTTATGAAAATATATATCCCTACGACTTTATAAATTATTATATGGCTGGGATCGACAGTATAATATTCAATTTTGAACTTATTTTGGGCGTTAGAAAACAAAGCAAAAAAGAAAAGATGTATCAAATTGGAATATGTTTTAGCTTTACTTTTTTTTACAAGTTGTGTATATGATGACTGTGCTCAAGTTTAATACAATTCTGAAATCCTTTTGGAAATGTATATTGATTTAAAAAGGAAATTCCAAGTACTTCATGGGAATATATTTACATGTACGCCACAATTTCCTTACACCCCTCGATAAGTTCTAGCGAAGATTCTCTTCATTTCTTAGAAGAGCTTTTAGTGAGGATGTGTTTGCGATGGGGTAAGTCTTGCGTTTCGGGTACATCCGGCGTGTGACACGCCCTTTACATTAGCTTCGTTGAACTACAGCACAATAACTTCCCCGTTTACCCTTCTTCCGTATACTTGAATAATAGTTCATGATATCAGTAGAGGGTAGAAACGCATCAATCTTGTGATAAAATGGCAAAATTTTATACTAAAAAACAAAAAATCCATATTTTCATATTACGTAAGGCAACTTTTCTTTATATATAATATAGCTCGTATTTTACGAAAATTAGATTATGCTTCTTAGAAAATTATTAGGTGGGTTTAACGCTTATTAGATTGAGTACACATTAAGGATATCTGTGCATTTTTTTGGATTATTATTTATTTATAAATTATTCATACAATTAAGTCCCATTGTTAATTATAATTTGCTGTATGGTCTTGGTATAGAATGGGCTACCCTTTCTTTTCCCGTGAGTGTCATAAAAGGCGCCTTAAGAAATTTAATGGTAGATGGATGGGCAGCAACGTCTCTCTTAAAATATCACCAAAGCCTAACTGCGGTTGCCAACTATTGATAAAACCCTCCAAGGGGAGGCTTATGTTCAGCAGTGGACATATAATACATTCATATGGACATATCCAAAAACAACAAGTACGTTTAAAACATTCGTAATAAATAATTTATATTTTATTATCTCATAAAAAGACATTTAAAAATCTTTTAAAGTCAATATCAATATTTTTGTTTTTCCTTCCAACAATTGTTGAATAAAGGTTTTTCTATGTATTTTCGAATAAGCTTAAATATATTTATTTGCAGTTAAAACTTAACGAATGCAAATCACAATATTGGATATATTTTAAAATGTTTGTTATGTTCAACATCACATTTTTATACAACGGATAAATTTTCATGCGAGAATTGAAAAACGTTGTACCAACGAAAAATGTTTTTAGATTATATTTCACCGACACAAAGCTACACCGTATAAAGAAAATAAAGCTTTTAATAAATATCTAGTGGTAAATATACCAATTGCTCTTATTATAAAATATATTGTAAGTATATACATAAATGTAACACAACAGTAAACAAATCACTTGCAACGTTTCGATCTGTTATATCAAACTCTAAAGTAACATTTGCTGAATGCACTATTTGTTATACAAGAGTCAGATTTGAGCACAAATAGCAATATATTTCACCAACTATGGTTATAAAACAACAAACAACGATTTGGAGAGCAATCGCTATAGTATGACGTCTTTTACAATATCACAAGAAAGGATAAATAAATATGCAACATGTAAATAAATACTATAAAATTTGTTAATGTGTTTTTTCTAGAGGGGAATAAATATGACACAATGAAATCTCATTATAAAACTCTCGTTATTGTGGCAATGAATTGGGTACTTGATAATTTTTAAATCAGTTTTTCTTAGAAAACTACCTCTTATTACGTCTTAACCTGCGAACGCCTAATTTTATGAGATTTCCGAGAAATTATTTTTTAGCCTACTTAAAATATCAAGTTTCACCCAGCGGGTCTTTTGTGAATACACAAGGTAATAACAGAGCAAATAATAATGCTGAAGGAACTCGTCAATGGTCAAAAATGGAACGGTAACCTCGCCTAGATATTTATGGCTGGCGACCAGGGAGTGATGATAGGTAGAGTAGAGTCCTATGATTAATTGGAGCACGAATTCACTTGGGATTAACTATGATCATAGATATCTAAACACAGGAGATGGATAGTGTTGAGTGTTTTGTATGGAGACCGAATGTCGCCATTCATCTGTCGCATGACAGATGTCAACTCACCACAATCCTGCAATCTAGCAATTACAAAGCAGTGACATTAATCTGTAACCCGATATCGATATGCATCGGGTCCATCACTTTAACATTATTATTTCAGTCGCTAACTGTCCATTCGAAGAGTTTTCCCAGTAGTTGCCATGCTTGGCAGGCGAGTTGGTAACCGCAGTTAGGCTTTAGAGATGTTTTAAAAGGGGCGTTGCTGCCCATCACTCGCCCTTCCTTAGTCGCCTCTTACGGAGAAAAAAAAGGGGTGGCCCATTCTATGCCGGGACACACAGAGCGCACACACCTTAACATTAATTTCTTATAATGAGCATTTTGTAGTCATTAAAATTGAATTATCTTTTATGTGTATGTCGTTATTATATTTGAAAATCTATACTACTTTTTTAATATTATGAAGTTTAGTTAGGCTCTGAGTCAAAATTTTTACTCGAACTTAAATATCGATAAATGTATCGAACACTATTACGTCAATGAATTCAGTACTAGAACTATTTATTGTAGATATGGAAATTTGATATAGAATTCTTTATAATTTAAATAAAAATAAAATATAGAGTAAGATTTTGAATTTATCGGTGGTAGGGGATTCCTTGTATTTTATAAGTTACTTACCTTAATATGCCCATGTTTTGATTAAATATTTGCGTGCAAGTACACCTATTAAAGGTGTAGAGGTAATGTTAGAAATATGTTTTATGAACTAAACTATAAAGGTAAGGTAATTATTGAGAGAAAGTATAGAAAGCATTAAAATCCTTAGCAAAGGTTATTTCTTGGTAATAAAAGTGAACTGAACAATTCAATATCTTTTCCAATACCTACTAAGAATACTTAGAATACATTTAAATTAAAAGCGATGTTTATTCAGGATAAACGTAATTTTATAAATTGCAAGTACCTATTCTCCAATAGAAGTTGCTAATTTCTTATTATAAAGTTTGCATGAAGGTTAACTTTATTTGCATTATGAAAAAAATTAAGGTATTTTAAACTTTCGCGTTTTCGACACATATTTTAGGTACACTATGAGGTCTTAACGCGACGTAGTTACAGGTAAATAGTATTTACATACCTGATTTTTATTGCTGATGTTTTAAATATATAAGTACTATTAATTTGCAATTGCATTGCTATGAGTCACTATAGTGTATTTAAAATATAATCAAAGTATATTTATATATTGAATTAAAAAAATATGTTAGAAATGTGATGGGTTATAAAAAAATGTTCATATAATTGTTATTTTTTAGTCATTGACAATCGGCATATGTTCTAACTAACCTACTATCTCGAATAATCCAATATATTACACGAACATGGGCATTACCATTTTTGAATAAGTACGAATAATAATAATGGCCGTGTGGTCCCGATATAGAATAGGCCATCCCTTCCTTTCCCGTGGGTGTTGTAAAAGTCGACTAAGGGACGGCAAGAGATGGGCAGCAGCGTCCCTCTTAAAACAACTCTGAAGCCTGATTGCGGTTGCCAATTTGCCTGCCAAGCGTGGCAACTACTGGCAAAACCCCCCAAGGGGGAGGCAGTAGACGGTTAAGGGCTGATATGATAATGAATACTTTAGACTTTATTTAGAATTACATTAAAATATGATTTTCAGTTGTCCCATTGGTTGAAGATATTATTAAAATTTATTAAAATCACATGAGATGAAATATTAATATAGAAAGTAATAATAAAACTAGATGACACATATTTTACATTGCAGATATTACAAAACTAGACAAACTAGGGGATGAAAATGAAGAAATGAAGAGAGACGTATTTTATTTTTGTGTAACCCTAATTGTTGTTATTATTATTTTGTTGTTCCGTTTGGTTCAGGATTTACAAATTATACGCCTGATACGCGGCACATCAAACGATATTAAATTTTTATTTATATAAATTAAATCCAATGTCTATTTCTTATAATAATCCAATATCATCAAGGAATTTCTCTTCCGACGACAGTATTTTACTAAAGAAAAAACTAAGTCTTTGATTCGATCCGTATCTAATAAATCTCTCAGGGACATAAAAAACCTCGGACAATTTATCAGAGAGAACAAATAAATGTCTGTTAAACATATTTGTATTGCCTTCACATGTCCGCGTATCATGAGTGCCCGAGTAATATTAAATATTGTAGAAAATAGATTATATTGTATGAATACCTATTTTTATATAATATATAGATTCAAAACCAAATTATTAAGTGATTTACAGTAAAACGATTTATTTTTCCTAATGGATATAAGTCGATAAAGGACAAAACAATTTTAAAACTTCTAGCCGTAGTACCTAGATTTATAATACTTAGTAGACCTTGATCCATATGGGCGTAGCTTTACATTTTTTTCTCATAAGAATCGCTAATAAGAATTACGATAACAAAGAGTACTAAATTATGCAGTTATTTCATCGTACAAGTTTAGTTACAAAACTATTTCATAGAAATAGAAAGTGATCGGAAATTGGTTACTATCTTGAATTGAATCTAAACGAATTTGAATTTTTGTTTCAGGAAATTTTTATCTATTATGTTTTATTGAATGAATAGATTGTTAGTTTTGTGTACGGTCAACAACTTCGATAACCCCCTGTAAAGTGATTACGAAAAGATATTTTATTCTCTGTATATTCGAAGTTTCTTCGTAGAAAAATTTTAGAGGATTTGGAAAATAGCATTACAGTATATAGAGATATAGTATTTTCAATAGGGTTTAGTGTAAATAATAGGTGAAGAAACTTTTGTAATATCACAGCAAGTAGTTCAGTAGCGTAGTCTTTGAATAGTATGAAATAAAGTCACTATTCGTGTTGGTTAGTTTCTGTGTTTCTCCGCTCATTTTTAAACCATGCGACAACGCAATCAATATATATATATATATATATATATATATATATATATATATATATATATATATATATAGTACTAGTTCTATTTATTTATAACACAATTCTATAAAGTCAGTTTGACTACTGTAAATAATTATTATTACGACCAACGACTACAACGATGTTAAATGATATTATGTCTGGTTATGGCAAATGCAGGTGAATTTTGATACACATTGTACAATAATTAAAGATCCTTTTAATACAAGGATCCTTATTCTGGGAATTTACGGAAATAGACTATTGTGTAGTAAGCCGTTTACGATACCTATACTGAAATATTAATTGAGGTACAATATATTGTTTATTCGCTTTTGTTGTAGTTGTATATCTAAATTTTCTAATATGTATACTATAATATTTTAAATTAAAACACAAACTAATTAGAAGTAGTTTAATTAAAACTGTTAAAAGAGTAAAGAAAAAAAGTTTGTTGAGAAAGAGGTTTTATCTCGGTTGGGTGACCTGCAAATTGTTGCTTAAGGTCGTTATAAATGGAATTTCCTTCTACGAACTCTGAGTTCATGATAAGGGATAACAGAAAAAATATGATAATTGACAACAATATAGAATTCACTGGACAATAAATCCACAAGACTGATAATAGAATTCATTTTCTATTATAAAACTTCACTATCAAAATCATTAACATTGAATGAACAATATAAACAGGTAGATATTGTTATTAGTAATTTTTATAATGAAATTTAATTATAAATGTTTAAATTGAAATTTAATTAGAACGAATTAGTTTTTACCCGCAACTTCATCCGTGTCATCTCGGATACGTTGATTGATTGAGATGAAAAGAAGTCTCTGTTATTTTCCATCTCAAGTAGTACCAAATTTCATAAAGATTGGTTGAGCCGTTAAGGCTCCACGAGGTAACAAATAAACTCACTTTCATATTTTTTTCCAACCAACTTCAAAAAGCGAAGGTTATTACTTTGCCAATATTTTTCTGTATGTTTATATTACTCAATATGTTCGCCAATTTTGAATCGACTTTGATGTATATTTTTTTTAATAAAAGAGTTTACACAAGGAGCATTGCGTGCATGACAATCCAAAAGAAACCTTTATTTCACACTGTAATCACACGAAAAACCATTGAAATTTCATTTCATAACCCGAGCACCCGTGCGAGGACACTTCCCTACAAATTGTACCAGTTTATTCATGATTATATGTATAAAAAGCACAAAGGCGAACAAATAGAAGTAATTGCACTAATTAAGACAACAAAGGAAACAAATTATTTTCATAAAAAAAACGTTGTTAGAGTATTAAATTCCGGGGCTTTTGTGAAAAGTTCCATAATGCGACAAAATCCGACCTTTATACTGACGAGCGTGACCTGATGACCCAAATGGTTGATGGCTCTATACCTCAATTTGCAATGTAATAGGGCCTCATACAAAACTGTGTTACAGTCCTTATTATAAAAGCCAATGACGTATTGATGGGTGATGTTAGGGAGTTCCGCAAAATATATACTACATTACACATTAAATTATTACTTTGTATTACTTAGTGATATTTTTTTCATATAAATAGAATAAAAAAGGTGTTATTTAAAATTCTATACGTTATCAGTTAGGTAATAAGAAATAATGGGATACAAATCATAATCCATCTAAAAGTTTGACTAGAATATCTAATAATTTATACATAAATGTATAAATAATGTTTACATTACAAGTTCGTAAGTTCATTATATTAAAATAAGAAGCGATAAAATGATTGTTGCACATGATTGCTTAAGGTACAAATATAGTTGGATAGTATGCGAGTATATATACTATCAATATAAATATTAGATGACATTTGTAAGCAAATGTCGTATAAAGGTTTATTATGGTTTCAAAAGTCTTAGGACTTTTAAAAGTTAACAAAATGATGTGTTTATTGGTATTGATAAAGTTTCTAAAAGTAAAAATGTACAATGTAAATAATAAATAGCTTGGAAATGAGTAAACTGTTTATTGTAAAAAAAGAAATTAGCAAATATTTAAAAAGTTTGAATATTAGCATTAGATTGATAGAAATCAGTGCAAAATATTGTTGAATGTTTTATACATTCATTACCACTTTTTACTCTCTAATTGAGCACCCTTTTTTAACATATACATATATTGTAGGCTTCAACCTATAACACAAAAGGATGTGCACATAAAAATGATTTGGCATTTGCAAAAAATATTATTAAGTTTTTTCTCTCCGGAAGGGTTTTACATACACCCCTACGGATTGAAGCGCGCGATATCAATGATTTTTTCTAATTATTTTTTAAACTGTTGAAAATCGCTTAATATTCTATTCAATTTATATGCAACGTTAGATAGATGATTAGTTCTGTCTAACACTTTGTTAGAATGGACTCGACATTTTTCTTTCACAAATTGACCATTATGATCAAATAGAAAATATTTTAATATAGATACGCATGTATTATAGTTATTCTCTATTACGAGATACCATATCGAATACTTTGTTTTAAATTTACTGCAAATTGGACGCATTGCACGTCGGGCGCGTAAAAACGACGTAAATCGGTTTATGTTCGCATGATGCAACGTTATTACTGTCACCCGTACAAGTGTATTTAAAACTATAAAAATCCCTCGATGTGTGATAAAATGTTTTAGTAGCTTCTGTAATGGACGTGTTTATTAACAATATACTTAATAGCGGTATGCCAATACGTATGTCACTACGGTCTATCATATTTATAATGGAATAAAAAGATGACAGTTATTTACCATTATAATATGTGTAAAATGTAACGAAGTCAAAACTGCATGTTAAATATTTTAGTAAATATCATTTATGAAAATAGGTGACACTAAATGGTTCTTGAATTTATTTACTGTTTGGGTGTTTGTTGATTTGTCTGGTTGTGTTAGTGTTTTATGTATAAAATAACGGGACTGATTGTGATAATTTTTTTACAAGATATTGAACTTAACCGTCGTCATTAATATAAATTAGAAACTTTCAAACATTACTATTCAAAAGTGTGTAAAAATGATATTACTATACTATACAAGAGGCCTAGCTCGTATTTCATAAAAGTACTTTTAGGCTTATGGATTTTTATGAGCCTAAATACATGTCTAATATAATTGAACGAATTTATTTTGTTTCCAGATTAGATCACAAATCAACAGAGTATATGACTGTTGTAATCTCAACAGCTACAAATGCTTTGACTAGACTTTGCCTCCTTCAATATTTATAGCTCTTCGACAAAAATTTTTAACATACTTTAAATACCACCAAGTTAAAAATAGATTTTTAATTTATATTTATATGTGTTTTTTGTACAACTTTGTCTTTTTAAAATGCATATGTTACACAAAATGTTCGCCAGTAATCTAAACTTACTGTAATTAGTAATTCTGCAATCGACACAGTTAGTAGTCTAAATTACGCTGCTGACTTCTGTGGTATATAAATATAACTAACATTATAGATTACAGTTAATTTAGGTGCATTGTATACTTTCGCTCACCTTTCATTTAAACTAAGTTTCATCAAAAATTTTATATCCCGCAGAAGTCGGCGGCGGGATCTTCGTTTCTCTTATTGGTTTTACATTAATTTTATCATTCTTTATTTTTAAAACACTCTCAGGGAGAAGTAATTAGTTAGCTATATTTATTTTCGTAGACGTAAAGTTTGACTATGCTAGAACAATTTTCGACAACTTTATCTACAAGCGAATTCATAAAGAAGTCATTAATACTTCGTCAATTTATCGTAAGTCAGTCCAAGAGTAACGCATTATTTATTGCGTGGAAAATTGACAAATTGCGTGTTTCTAGCCTTTGCAAACGAAAAAAAAAAGAATCTGATATCACTTAAAACTTAATGTAGCTTTTATTGAAGATTTTTTTATAGATTTGTAGCTAAAATTATGCCAGATTCGTGTATTATAAGGATTTTTAATATTATGCACTATATTAAAGTTACTGTATTAAGAAATATTATTAAAATGGTAAAATACTTATATCTAGTAGCTAGAAGAGTATACTGTTTAGTAAAATATAGATTTTTATAGAGTTGAAAAGTAGCATTTAAATTTATATGATCTAATATTAGTAGTATTTTTATATTAGAACGTAAGATGAAATCTTATAATAGAAAAAAATATTGGAATAGTGTTTTATAAAAATTTTATAAACTGAAAAACGTATATGTGGATCAAATAAAATATACACACTCTTTCTCTAAAAGTGCTATTAAGCGCCAACAATGAACACTATCAATCGCCACTAATATTTATTATTAACGAGAAAGTGAATTTGTATGTTAAGTCTTAGCTCTTTAACAATCCAATTAATCTACATAAAATTTGGTAAACACATAGTATTTGAGATAAAGAAGAACATAGGCTTAATTAATATGTATGATCATGCTTCTAAAATTGCAGATAAAGACTAGTACAATATAATTTTGATGCAACTTAGAATGACAAACAAGCTTACAGCCCAAATGATACAAAATGGTAACCGTCGTCTACAGACATGAATAATATCATGGACATAACAGAGTAAACAGAATCGTCCAATACACCCTTCATGCGTTGCCATCCCTGAAAACTAAGGTGTTATGGCTCTATACTCCGTAATTTCATTTCCACCTGTAATGGAATAGAATAGATTTTTTTTGGAAAATAAAGAAAAGGTCATGTACCTTTCAAACCCTAAACACATAAATATAATTAGATCATTATAGTGAACACTCGATCATTAGGCCAAATTAATAAATGTGTGATCGTCTAGTAATGTAGGACCCTTTGTGTGTGTAATAACCAAGAGGTTCTTTAATTGGTATATGACAGGAGTTAAATAATGAAGATGATTGATAAATCTTTAAGGACTAAGAATGCTTAATGAATTATACTCATATTTCATGAAACTAGAAAGTTATGTTCATTTAATATTAAATTACAAAATAAATGAAAAAAAAAATAGGGTAGTGGTCGAGCCCCCCACACGCCCAGACCAGTGGAAGACTTTCCAACTATCTATAGTTCTTCCTCCTGAAAAGACAGGGACATTGAAGATGCATGATGCACTGGGTGGGTAGGGAAGTACAGAGTATTCTCAGTTCCAAACCATATCAAAAGTACATTAGTATATCAACATTACAATGGCTCCACCAGTCCCACAATGCTTCCAGTAGAAAAGTAGTTGTTTTACCAATGGCATAGAATCAAAACGGAGTCCCTGGGATCACTCAGACACGAGAGTTTACTTTGGATGCAACCCCTTTCGGTCCTCTAAGGTGACATTAAGAGATCACCCCGTAGATACAGCACGTAGAAACTGAAGTCCCAGCATCACTCAGTCACGAGCTTACTTATGGGGGTTTCCCTTCGGCTCAAATATGACAATAGAGATCAAACTGTGGAGACAGCCCGAGATGCGACTGAAATCACGAGATCACTCAGACACCAGAACTTACTTATGGGAGAGGCTCCTTTTCGTCTCTATATTGTGACATTAGAGATCAACCCGTGGAGACAGCCCGATAAATAGTGTGATAGGGTTTACGTTCCACATCGTAAGATTGGCAAAGCCAATATAATGTTGATAGCTGCTATATGTAAACATAGCATATTTGATTTTGTATAATTTACGAGTACTTAATACAAGAATACTCAAGGATTAAGATAGGTTTTGTGTTTTGATTACTAACTTTTATCATAAAATAATATCTTATAATCAATGAATTTCTATTAATTTATATACCGCAAAGCGCCCTCTTCACGTAAAAATGTACAATATGTTTCCAACTTCCTAATCTTCTGTAAAATTTGACAGAAATAATTAATTTTAAGTCTTAATTGTATGCCTATAAGTTCACTAAATTCTACTCACAATTTATTAAATATTATAATTTATAAATTTTGTAACATATATGATTTTTATATGAAAATAGTAGTTTTATTAATTCAGATCCATTATGACGTACAATTTTTTTTATACCACTGAGGTGGCAAACAAGCATATGGCCCATCTGATGGTAAGTGGTTACCGTAGCCATTTTGAACATCTATTTAACAATGCATCAATATCAAACATCATAAATTAATATTAAATGAATGTTCATATAGTATTAATTTTGTTAGATCGATTTCTAGCTTTATACATTTTACTGCAAACATTAAAATATTAATTTAATATTTAAATTTCTTGCAAGTTCAACACCTCTGCACAAGATGGCGTTAAATGTATTTTTACACATATGGCGAACCGTTACACACCCTTCAAACCGAAATATAGCCATACAAACAACTGTTTTATGGTAGAAACACGAATGGAATAAAGGTACCCAAGCAGATGACTTGTGTACAAAGTCTTTCTCTGGTTGTTATTGTTAAATAATTTAGTGTACGTTAAATAATAACAATATTATTTATTATATACTAAGTTGCAATATTTCATACTACCTCTACCTCCAGATTGTGACAAATAACTCTCAGAGCAGAGTGAAAATTGAAATGCACAGTCAAAGGACTGTGCTATGAAGGAACATATAAGATTTTTACTATCCAATTTGAAACTGACATTCGTTTTATATACTTTCTACATACAATTTTAATATACAAGTAGCACGGTCAAAACAATAATAAAATGTCATTGCTGGTTCAAAATGTGATTAGTTCAATGGAATTAGGATATATATAAAATAAGGCACATGTATTATCACTATCAAACATCATATCAACTTCAAAGAAATTATAAATTAGGCATTAGACAATGGACTAGTAACTAAAAGATATACCTTTGTATTCTATTTGATACTGTAAAATTTATCTGAGATCTAAATATAACAATTCAAATCTATGGTATTATTATAAATTGTTCATTGTACTCAAAAAAGTTGTCAGATAAATAAACATTACTATTATTATTAAAAAAATTACATTGACTAACTACACGTGTATTTGTCTTATTGTAGTAAAGCGATCTGAATGTCTGAAATTTAAATAAATCACCCCTATATATATATAGAAACTTACATCAAATATTCACAAAAGCTTAAATGCTCAGAATTTAACGCCGGATATTAGTGAGTAAATTGAACAATACACTAAAGTACTTAAAGCAATATGGCGGTGGCTCGGCCAAAGGTGGATGTAATCCCAACTCCTGTCTGGTTCCGAAAACTTTAGTTCAGCTAAACCTGGAACAATCCACTAGAGAATCCCGGTTCAATTCCAGTAAATGTTTAGTTTGCTCATGGCTTGTATAAAATTAACACACTTGATACCTTAACATAAATAAAAGTACAATAAATTACTGTTACAATCACTTGTTATTTGACTATCACAAAATAATAATATTATAAACATGAATAATAAACTACTGATATTCCATCTAAAAATAGACTCCCAATTCTACCAAAATTCAGTCATCATTAATATTATATAAATGGTCGACGTCATCGTTACTTTCAAAATTAGTGTGTTTAATTATAAAAATGATTTCACTAATACATTTATTATATATCTCTGAATAATACAGACCGTTAAATATTTAGTGCTTTGCTATTTCTGAGAATTAAGGATTTATATTTTTGTTTTAGATATTACACTGCTTGATATACCTGTCAGATCAAATATGATTCCTACGTACTTAATTTAGAACTTTGTTCAGAAAATAAAACAAAATTATTTTCAGTCAATCATTGGACTAACGCGGAATAAAAATTATCCAATAAATCTGTACTTTGTTAAATATATCACGTAATGCAGACAAATAAGTTGAATTGATAGCATTGATCGAGGGATGGGTAACAGCATCCCTCTTAAAACGTCACTGAAACCCAACTGCAATTGCCAACACGCCTGCCGAGCATGCCAAGCACTGGCGAAACTCCCCCTTATGAGGGAGGTTAATGCACAGTAATGGATAGTTAACGGCTGCTATGATCATGATGATGATAGATACTATTTTAATTTCAAATTGGGGACCGGTAGACAGCAGAGTTCGCCAATTCGGGGGCCGACCACATACTCTTTTGTTGCAGTATCCGGCCGTAGTACCTTCCTAATGCTCCTCAAATATTGTGTCTAAACTGCGCCCACCATATACCCTTTTGTATAGACATTCCGTCACCCGTATCCAATAGCGAGGACGGGATGCTTTAAATATTGTACCGAAAACCATAAAAAAAGATACTATTTTAAAACACATGTTCACTACAAAAATCTTCTATTCTTAGCGTTACCTTTTACTTTAGGATAAAATCAAAATTGAAAGCTAAATATTCAATTTCAATAAAATGTATTCTGACAAAGTAAAAGTTATCGATTGTCTCAAAAGTCTTTAGTGGTCATATAACTAATATTATTACATCGATATCAGTTCTAGTAGCACTTGGCTCAGCTAATAATTTTGCTGAGCTGAAAGTAAAATACATTACTTTATTAGTTTTCTTAGGAAGTATATAATATTAAAAGTCCAATAATGTATGAAATTTTAATATTACTAAATGAAGTATAATAAAGAATGAAGAAGATACAGAAAAACCTTGTATGGTTATTAAGTTTGTTGAGTGGCTTATATACATATATATATTCTATTACCATGTCAGTGTGACAGTGATTTTGTTTTTTTTTTCTTGCGTAGTAACCACTCGACATATAGTTATGACTATGATATTATAAGAGTGTGTAGTATTTAACATGGAGAACGATATAGGTTCTTTTTTATTTCGGATTCAGTGATTCAGATAATTAGACAAACTAAGTCGTAGTTATAAATGATTATTTACTGAATAATTAAAAATTTTGTTCTTATAAAAAAAAAAGTAACAGATTATTGGATTAGATTACATCCTTTCGGTAAACATTTAAAATTGGTTTAGAATAACAGTAATTAAATAAAATTTAGTAAGAGTATAATATAGATACATAAAAATAAAGTAGAATTATAAATCTCTTCCTCTTTGAATATGTTAAAACTATTTTAAAGTAAATTTATTGTAATTTTTTTTCTTTTTACTATCATCAATACATTCATAAGTAAAAAGTAATACTTCTTTATTTTGTCATGTTGTAACAAGGCATAAAATATACTAAAACACTAATTAACATTATATTATTGTATTTTATTTATTTCTTTTTAGACATTAATATAATAGTTGTTCAAAATAAAGCCTTAATCCCTTTGTAATAAAACACAGATTGTTTACAATATTGGAGTCCGTCATTATTATTTTTCTCCCACCTTAGTTTAACGAATAAAAAAAAAGTATTGACTAAATGGAGGCGTGTGCGCGGACACTTGCTCCTGTAAAATAAAGTAATTTGTGTGTTTTAAACTGTATGTGCCCTGAAGAACCTGTAAGAATTTGTGTGTGCACATATAGGAGTTGAGAAAGAACTGTTGATCACCTACAGAAGAAAAATTCAAGAAGCCGATGTCAGGTTAGTCCTTCTCGATAGACCAAATCTTTTCCTTATAAAACGCTTCCACTGCGGTGTTTTACCTTAAAGAATAGTAAATAATAAAAATCGTTTAATTATTTCCGTAAATTGCATTAAATAAATATATCATTAGTTCGAGTAATATGTGATTTTCTATGTAAACAATATAATATATTAGAAAATAATAATGCAAATAAATATTCATTTATTCATAATATCGACAGAAATTTATAATAAATAATTACATATATTGTGTATATAAAATTAATATGACGCAGTAATGCCATCCGCTTTTACTAACACAACGCAAAGCTATCAATTTTGCTCATGTATCCAAGATTTATGAACCGCTTAAAATTGTTAAACTCGAGATCTACAAGCATATTTCAGTAAACTGTTAGCAGCTGAAATTCTACAGCGTCCATATCTGCTAACAAATTGTTATTACGTATTTGTGACAAGCTAAACAGTCAAACGCCACAAATTGAACTGGCGGCGCGAAGCAATACTATGATATGCATTTCTTTTATTTCTATAGCTGACATCTCTTGTAAATTCTAATTTCTGTCGAACTAAAACTTTGCAAGGAGACATTTGGATACAGTTGTTTTTGCATATCTCTCTCTAAAATGTATATGTAAGTACATTTTGTTAGTATTTACTTTATTGAATTCTTTACTATCAATGTTGTAAATGTGAATGTTTACAAAAATATTATGATGTTTGTTTCTTAATCAAGTTAAACAAATCTGAATAAAATTTAGAATATATTTATCCTATAATTTTTGACTGTAATATAAAATTAAGACATAAGGGTTTCATTTTAATTTTCATCTAAAACTGCGGGTTACAACTAGTATTATTTATGTAAATATTTGTGACGATATTTGAATGTCTGATCATTTGATACATAAACTTTGTAATGGGTGAAAATGGTCTGGTAGAGTAGTTTGCCCATCGTAGGAAAATTTAATTATTTATTTATTTATTTTAAAAGGTACATCAACAATGTAAATGCAAACATTAATTTTAATTGATATATAGGGCTTGCATCTTGCATTTACACCAATTACAGATGTACACGATATTTTCTTAAGTCATCGATTACATATTAACAAAACTGACGACAACAAAACAATAAAAAAAACATACAGGTGATAACATAAGAATACTTAAAATATAGAATTATTAAAACAGTGCACACAGTATTAAAATTATTAGTTGTGGAAAAATTTTGGTAGCATTATGAGAGAACTTTTAGAATTTCATTCTTGAATGACTTGGGGTGGTCGTGAAATATATCAAAATTCAGGGACTCGTAATTAGAATTAATCACGATGATTTTTAGGGAGAACCGCATGTGGGCCGATCTCACAGGATAAACAAAGAAACAAAAAAGGAAAAAAAAGAAAAGCTTATAAGCTTAGCTAGAAATTGAGTTCCTTGACCCCGTTATTAACAACCTCTTTCCTCTGATAGACAGATTTAATAAAGAAATATATTTATTTATAATTAATGCGAGCAATGCCGCTGGGTATTTTTTTAAGTTATTGTTTCAATATTTTTATTTTACTGACACAGACACCATGACATTTAACATCGGAAATTTCTGTATTTCTTATTTGGAAAATGATTGCAATTGATAGATAATTGGTATCATGATAGTAATATAATTGTTATGATACCTTCACTAAGACACCTTTCTCAGCTAGTTCATATACAGTTTTAAATGATATATTTCTTATTGTTCTCCAATGACAGCAGTACTATTAAAACCACTTGATAAATTACAACGGATCAGGTTAAAACAGAAACCCTATATAATATTTATAACGTGGACAAATGTCCGCAATTGGACACTCATTACGTTCCTGTTTACCGAATTGTTAATTTTATAGCATGCTGGTGACATTTTAAACACCACAAATTTAATTGTATGCTTAGTGAACGTAAAAGGACTGATTTTAGGCGTATAATAATGTTCACTATCCGTAACATATGATTTTTTTGCACAGCTGCTCCATCAACATATTATAAGATCAAAAATGCGATATGTATATACCTACTTTGAATCTACGTGCATACATTACGATTCAATCTTAGTTCAGGTATATTTATAAGAGGAGCTATAAGAAAAAGAAATAAGGTATATACCTAAGTAGGTATAGATGGATAGATAGATACATAGATACTAGTAAGCTTATTATAAATACAAACAATTACATTGTTTGTTTTTATAATAAGGTTTATAATAAGTTTTTACAATAAATAAAAAGATTGAAGAAAAGATTATATTGAGAAAACGATGGCGGCCTTGTTGCTAAGAGCGATCTCTTCCAGGCAACCTTTGGATGGAGAAAAGCAATTATAAACATTTGGACCATACATGCATTTTGAGTAGGTAAATGCTTTTTTAGCTGTAATAGTGTTATCGTAGACATTAAATACAATATAATAATATATTCGTACTTACGAGATAGTCACAATATAATTCATTATGAAGACAAAAATAGTAGGTAAATAATTTTTAACATATCTCAAAGTGAAAATATTGAGTTATTTAGTTTTCTACATACATCCACGCTATACTATATGCTATGCTCATGCTATGCTCACAACTCAGGTTACATGTTTATTTCTATAATTAATAACGCAAATTTAAAAATATTTGTAGTCTAGTGTTATTTAATTCATTATAATTGTTACTTCATTTTCTCACTCTATATAATTATGTTAAAGTAAATGCTGTGAATATCTTTAATAGGCATGCGCATTAATATTGTATTGTATTTAATGTTTGTTATATGTGTTATAATGCAATATGGTGTTGGTGTTCCTTTAAATAAATAAATACTACGTACCTACTCACTATTTACTAGCAAATAATTAATATTTGAATTATTTTGCTGAGACAAAGAAACCTTTACGTCAATCAATAAAAGTTTAAAGTGAAATCAAAAACCTATCAATTCTAAAAAGAAACATCCGTTGACGCGGAATTGATACAAATATCGCCTATATTATATACACACTTTAAATATTACACCCACTTTTCAAAGTCACTTTAAAAGAGAAGAATCAGCAAGAATCTATAATACTGTATATTACAGAAAGCAATTTGTTCTTAATAAAGTAATGAATTATATTCGCCGTGGACCGAATGTTCCAAATACTTCACGATCATTTATTATTAATTTGGAAATGCCCGAACTAACTTAATAGATCTTCCTACCCAATCTAATTTCATCATCTATATTTCACTTTGTTTGTGCGTTTCGCACCCTGACATAGTTTTCAATTAGAATATAAAAAAAAGTTTCTTAATTTGTCTATATAATATGTTATTATTGTTTTTTTCTTTTATACCACTGAGGTGGCAAACAAGCATACGACGTAAGCATAAGCGTTCATAAGCGATTACTGTAGCTTATGAACGCCTGCAATACCAGGAGCATTGCGCGCGCGTTGCGCGATCCTCAGGAAATCTCTTTACTGCTTTTTGGAAGAACTCCATGTTGTAGTCTCTTGAAAAATCCTCGAAAGGGAGCTCTTTCTATAACCTGAGCGTTTGTGGGAGAAAACATCTCTGAAACCGCGCTGTACGCGACCATCTAGGCTCTAAGGTAAGGAGGTGAACTCAATGTCGACGGCGAGCTGTATCATGGTAGAAAGTGACCGTGGGCATCATATTGAACAATTCCTTTGAGCATAGTCCGTTGTACAAACGGTAGACGTAGAGCGAGGCAAAATCTTTCCTAAGACTGAAGAGTTCGATACCGCTTGTAAGTCTGGGATCATCGATAATTTTCATAGTTTGTCGTTACTCTGAGTCGAAAGGTTTAAGCTGGTATCTAGGTGCCCATAAGTGAGATTAATACTCCATGTATGGCTACATTTGTGATTATAGAGAATTAATCGTTGATCCGGCGTGCAGTTTTGCTTCGCTCTATTAAGCATATCTGCTACGTTTTTTCGATGTCAGCTTCACCTTATCTTCGTGATGACCACAAAACTGTACGTCACTCAAGTTGACATCAAGGATCGGAATGCTTTTAGATATGATAAAGGACGTGCCTTGAAATTGTAGAGTCACGGTAAATGATGGTTTTTTAGCAGTGAACGCGCAAGCTTGTGTCTTAATTGGGATAAACTGGACTAAGTTTTGTCGTCCCCAATCAGAGACCCTAGCTAACGTTCTCTTGATTGCTTGAATATGTTGCATATATGTTAATTTTGTACAGATCTCGATAATTCCTTTAACTATCTATAGGGGTTTTCCTTTGTGTATTTCATACTTATTTTACTATGATTAAAGTGACTCAAAGATTCAAACAAAACAATTATTTATATATTAACACGGCGACTGTTAGCAACACATTATTACTTAGTAAACACCTCCAGGAAAACAGTTGCTATGCTACTAATTGTGTTGAAAGCTTAGGTTTTGTTACTATTTGCATAGAAAAGCTTGCTAGCTTTTATAAGAAAAACAATTGTAATTACTTCAAAGGTTCTTACGGTTTTAATAAATATTTACACTATAAATTAATTTTGGAGAACTATTATTTTATGTTCGTGCATTTCATTATAGCATTTTCGTATGGGGCATGGATTACCAATATGAATATAATGGTCCAATTATTAATATAGCTTAAACCCAATAATCTAGGATTCGGAATATTATATTATGAACGATACTATGCTAAATTTAGCTCCGTATTTTGAATTTTTGTAGTACAATTGTGTGATCTAATTTTTTTTTTTGGAATTTAAAAATTAAATATAATTAGTCTGATAATATGATATGAATTTAATGACTATATGAATAACTAGCGACCCGTCCCGGCTTCTCACGGGTGCACATTACATCACATCACATTATAAACCTCTAAATTTATCAATGTTTCTCTACTATATTATGCATGTATTGTACATATAAATTACCGTGTGATTCCGGCATATAATAGACCACCCCTTCCATTCCCACGGCAATGGAAGGGGTGGTCTATTCTATGCCGGTGTCGTAAGAATCGACTAAGCTTAGGGGGCGAGGGATGAGCAACAGCGTCCCTCTTAAAACACCTCTAAAACCCTGACTGTGGTTGCCAATCAGCCTGCCAAGCATGGCAACTATTGTCTAAACCCCCAAGGCTTATGTTCAGCAGTGGTCACTTAAAGGCTGATATGATGATGATGATACATATAAACCTACCTCTTAAATCATTCTGTCTTGAAAAAAAAAACCGTATCAAAATCCGTTGCGTAGTATTAAAGATCCAAGCATACTTAGGGGCAGACAGACGGTAAGCGACTTTATTTTAAACTATGTAGTAATAGTAATAGTCACATATAGTTGGATAAACATAGCAAATTTATAAAGGTTTTTATGTTTTACTACAAAACTCTAAAAAATAGGAATTGATTGACTGACAGACAATTATTGTACGACTTACACTACTAAATCTGATTTGAAATTTCACTTAGATTGGTATTGTAACATAGATATCTACAAAGAAAGTGTTTTTAGAAATTCCCATTGGGAAAGAAGATAACAATGCTCAGTACTGACGAATTCGCAGAGCTTCCGACCAGATAGTAAGTATATAGAGATCGTATAGTCGTATAATCTGGGTATAGAAACATTTTACACGTGTTGCTGTGAACTCAAGTACTATATTACAATGGACCTTTCAAAGTCTAATGACCCGCAAAATAAAAATGTCTGTTGACAAGATCAACAGACATTTTTGTTCGTACACGATTTAATGATAATCCAAGAACTACTTTATAAGGTAAATTATTTCTCTATAATTTATTAAATTACTATTTTCTTACAATGACTATTTTCTTAATTATTTTATGTTCTATATATATGATCTAAAATGTAATTGTTTCTATTTTCTGTTTAATGGAGTAACACGTGCATAAACTACTATCAAGACTCAACGGGATTACATATGCCCCAGTATTACATTTTTTTTAGCAAATCACTCATAGTCAATCACAGTTCACAGATCTCTTTGCAAAATTCATAGAAAGAATTCAGGTCTAAACCTTATACATCATAATTCTGCACGTTTATAACCCTTCTCTTACCATTATGCCCTTTTCAAAGATCTTAGAAGTAGGTATAACACTAATATTTACTTATTTATTTTAATTTTAGCACGCATTAAAATATGTCTACAAGGCGGATGATCATGTCTATTCAAAGTAAACAAAGGGAGTATAAAGAGTCAATATATGTACTTTTATCTAAAATTTTATTTGCATATATCAACTAAAAATAATATAATGTGAATGAAATTACATCGTATAATGTATATATAAATATATTTTAGTTAAATAGGTAGCCAAAATTATTTCATTTGATTCATTACAGCAAACGCTTTGTATGTCCAGTTCATAATCTGCAAAAACAGGATAATATGTTATTATACGTAATAACTTTGTATTTGTAAATACACTCTTTGTCCACAGTAACCCATTTACCAAAATTATTTTTGCTCCTATTAGCAGTTATTTAATATTATTTTTTATTTGTTTGCTTGTTTCCACTTGACATTTTAAAAGCTCTACCAATCATTTTGAAATTTGGTGTACACGTAGTATTTGAGATGGAGAAGACAAAGTCATGGATATGAACAAGTGATGTCTAAATGTCGACTATATGAATCCTGGTATTCAAAATATTTATACGTTGTTTCATTGAGTTACAGACAAACATCTTTACAAACTTACACAAACTTGTATATTGTAGGTGTAAAGTCAATATAATGCTATTTAGTAAAAATTTTAACCCCATTTTAGATACTTTTTGTTTAATGTCAATAAAATTGTTTTTATATTTTTCGTGACACGGTATCCTCAAAGCGATACAAATCTACTACATATTGTAACATCTAAAAATGATCGTAAGTAATACTAAATATGATAATGTGTTAAGATATACGTTATATAACACAAGTATCAAGTTCAGTAAAGTTATGGATAGTTAGCAGAGATTAAACCTTAGTAGTATACTAAGTTAAATCGGCCCGGCTGGCGAATCAAGTTTAGCTTAGGTCAAAGAGGGCACACCTGATTCTCAAGAGGTATGGAGGTTGAATTATTTATTAATGATATGCGTCTCCAGACATCAAATATACTATGTAAATAAAGTGAATTTTAAGATGTTTGCCTTATATTTTGTAAGATTATTTTAAACAATGTAAATGTTTATCGAGGATTTCTGGAGCATACTTTTATGATAAAATAAAATTATGAGATTTAGTTTTCTTTTATTAAGAATCATTTTTAGATAAATCTAAAATGTTAATTTTAATAAATTTGGATTATCATTATTTTTTAACAAATACTGTCTATATAAATATAATATAAATTATTAATTATTTAGGACTAAGGTTATAAATAATTATAACATTAAAAAAGGATTGAATTCATAACATATCGTCAGAAGTAGTCAATAATAAGTAAAATAATTATAAACAGTAATATAGAAACGGATCTAGTATCGTGCCTTGAGGTACACCAACTTTCAAATCAGAGCTTTATGTCATTTACATAAACTGTGTTCATTCTATTTTTAAATGATATAATACAGTATAAGGATGTACGGGTCTTCATACAGTAGTTTCTTGCCTGTTGTCATGTTCCTTACATCGCAAAGATTGTCACATTTATTTTTCACTGGCCTCAAAATGAGGAGATCCTCAATTTGAGTACTCATGTTCAATATAAATATCGTTACTGAATGATTTTGTGTTGCGAATTTAAGTACTTTTGAATTCTATAATTTCTCGATCTTCGATTAAGAAAAATGTCCAAAATAAAATAACATAGTTAAATAATAAAATTCGACCAACATTTTACAATTCAAAAGTATAAATGCATGGCACCTTTAGCAGGTACCGAACGAATGTTCGAAAAATTTACTCAACGTAGGTCTATTCATGAAACTACTGCATGAAAAGTATTTTTTATACTGTAATATTATAATACCTATATATCAAAAATAGACACATACCGTGGTGAAAGTCGCTATTGAAACTGGTGCAAGTTTCGCCGCCATCAATGTGACGGGTTGTTGTGCGATACATATAAATATTAATACATTTTTCTTCAAAGCTGTCGATATCTTTAACCAAGGGCTACTAAATATCACCCTTGAAACATGGAGACACTGAAAATTTAAATATTTTAATGGTACCTGCTTAAATTGTCATCTCTAGTCGCCTTAAATCTTTCAACCAATCGTTAAGAATTTTGTCATACACATAAAATATAAATAGTATTTTCCGTATGGTCACGGCATAGAATGGACTACTCCTTACTTTCTCGTAAGTTTCGTAAGAGACGGCTAAAGAGACTTAATGACCGAAAGATGGGCTGCGGTGTCCCTCATAAAATATCACCAAAGTTTAACTGTGGTTGCCAACACGCTTGCCAAGCATGGCAACTACTCGCAAAATCTTTCTTATGGGGGAGGCTTACATTTAGTAGTGGACAGTCAATGGATAATATGATGATGATAATAGTATTTGGTATTTATACATATGTACAAACCAGTATAAAATGGTTGTCAAATTTTTAGTAAGAAGATTGTACAGTTATTGTGAGTAACATTTTAGGCTAACATAAAAACGTTTGTTTATAGAAATGAAAATTGCTCATAAACATCATTATCTTAACATTTACTTAAGCGTATATTACATAGATAATAAGATTGTTTTAATAACATAGAATGTAAATGAAAATCTTTTTTTGGATATATTCATAAATTATCTTAAAAACATTGCCTTTCTAATGCTAGTCTGTGATATTAAATTTTATTATTAAATGGTACCTTTATCGTAATTTCGTTCCCGAAATAGCAATCTAAAAAGAGATTAAATATAAAAATAGACAAATAGGTTAATACCCATATTACTTCAGTTATATTTTTATGCGGAGATTCAATCTGAAAACAAAAGTAACCGATCAATAACTATACATTATTAATAGATCTAAGAATAGAGTAACAATATTTTATGGAACTTTTTATAATAATACCAACGTATTTATTCGAGAGAGACATTTGTCTATGTCTTCATTGAATGAAATAATTTCGGAGAAATAAATAACAGGTATTATATGTTCGCTACAACAGCAATAATTGACAAATACGCCGGATTACTACGAGTACATACAGCCTTTAGCATACTTTTACTCTGTTATCATTACAACCAAAAAGTTCGAATTGATCAAGATCATTGTCATAAACATTAACACAAGCAAATACTTTAAACATTACTCATTTTTCCATTGAGATCTTAAACTATGATTTTGCTACTTACTGAAAATATTTGAACAGCCGTGTTACAAATAATAATAGCACTTAGAAATAGCGTAGATGTTAATTGAACGCCAAGTGCCGCTTGTATTAACTTTATGTACCTGAAATATAAGAATTACTTGTTATAATTAAGTAAAAAAAATTGCCTATTTTTTTAATGTTCAATAAAGTGTTATAAACAAAATAACAAACCGAAAATAATAATTAATAAAATACATAGAAAATAAATACGGATACAATTATTTAACGTCTTTTCCTTTAGGAACAAGTTTGGACGGTCATTCTTATCCTTATATCAACACTCATTTAAGGTTCCGCTGTTGGGTATGGGGTCTTCAGATAAGAAAGAGGGATATTAGTGTAACAAAATGACTTGGGTTTTATTTTAGTTTTTCCTTCTGGCTGTGTTGTATTGTTTTTCAATTACTGTTATATTATTATTCTCTCACAACACTGAAGATAGAGACATCAGTAAATGTTACGTCATCCTGTTTATTAGGTATATACACTTTAGTACACAAGGAAGTACTATTATCGATAGTTAAAGATTACTAATTATTAATTAATTTATTTATTATTAATAGACAATTACTTTTGATCAATCAAACATCGAACTAAACAATTTTACTAAAACTGCCGCTGCCATTAGAGTTGACAAAGTATTATTAATTCCTCCAAATGATTGAAAACGAGAGAAACGAAATGTAAATAAATCAAAGATTTTTGTTCTTCGAAATAAACCATTAAAAATGTCTTAAATGACAAAATTGTTTAGATAAATATTATAAAAATTGTGAAATTATATCATTAGTTAACAATACCACTGGCTTAGGTGTGAAAGTTATTTAAAATCGTCACAAATATTGTAATTATCATAATAAAAATAAAAAAATAATTATTTAGGTTATAATTAATTTTAAAAAATACATTAAACATATATACATATATATACAGATTACAATAATAATATACAAATTAAATTGCGTACGGTAAAAGGTTTTCCTCTCAAAAACGGTTTTACATAAAATTCACATTTTATATTTCTTTTGAATAATATTTCCGTTCGCAGAAATCACTTTTAATATAATTATGGCGATTGATCAGGCGAAGTGCTTTCTGAAAATTTGATTTTCAGAGAATATTAAAGGCAATGCTGTTTTCAGTTTATTGCGATAAAATTTTAATATCAAGTTAAGCGTGAACCTCGTCATCCGGCCGCATTGACTAATTTTTTCGTTAAATCTAACTATGGTAGCCAAAATTCTTTTTATTTATAACCTTATTTTTTAACTATTGCTTATTATCATATAATGAACAAAGTAAAAAAAACAGATGAATCTCCTAACTTACTCAGTTTCTTTAAGCTAATAAAATGATAAAATGAAATTTACTTTCCAATACATACTTTCTATTTTAGATATAAATGATGTAAATAAAAAATATTTTTTTTAATAAAAAGTAATGAATACCTACTTATACATACCTCAAAATTGCGAAATAATATAGTATAAAACTATTGAGTACACTTTTGTAAGCTTCATCATCGTTAAAGCCTCTCAATTCTTTTGTTACTTTTACAATCTCTTCCATATGTTCAAATTTCGTAATTATAACATCCAATTGATTAACTGAAAATTAATGGATGAAAAATATTTTGTACATAAAAGAACAGTATATTAAAAATATATAAAGTATTGAAAATATTTAAATTGAAAAAGCAAAATAAATTGGAAGTAGATTTTACTTCGCAATAAGAACGTTTTTGTTCAACAAAATATATATATATATATATATATATATATATATATATATATATATATATATATATATATATATATATATATATATATATATATATATATATATATGATTTATAAATATATCTGTTCAGATATTTTTCTTTATCACTTTTATTATTATCATATTTAATCATCACCCTTTAACTGTCCACAGCTGAACATAAGCCTGCCACTTGAGGGGTTTGACCACTATTGCCACGCTTGGCAGGCAGATTGGTAACCGCAGTCAGGCTTTAGAGATGTTTTAAGAGGGATGCTGCTACCCATCCCTCGTCCTCCTTTAGTCTGATCTTATAACACCCACGTTATAGGAAGGGAGGGGGGGGGGCTATTCTGTGCTAGCTAACTTGTCACTTTACTCAACACTAATCCAAATCCTCTGCATACTTGTACAATCAATATATCCATCATAAGGATGATAGGGATTTACAAACAGTAAGCATTCTGTGTGAATAAATGGTACTCTCGAATACTTACTTGCACATATCATAAAAGCCCACGGTAAAGTTTGAAGGCATATATAAGTGCTCACCATCATTGGTTTGTACAGAATCTGAAATTATATATAAATATATTTAAACTAATTTTATTTATAAAAAGAAAATGATTTATTTTTGTAATTATTTAAAAAAAAATATTTACAATTTTAAATTTTACCTATAGAAAGCTTACATTACTAGCGAGTCACGTAGACTATATTTTGGTAAAAAAAAAATACAGATCCTTATATTATCTACTCGTGTTAAACCAGACGACATTTTAATAAAAAAATAATATTAGATCAGATAAATAATTAAAATACAAGTATCCACGTTACATACAATTAAAAAAAGGAAATTTGTTTTACCACTGCTGATAAACACGATAAAATAAAATGTAGACTTAAGCAAATAATACCAAGTATAAACATTATTGATTTTAAAAATAATTATTAAAATCGTTTCACAAATATCGAAGATATCCCGTATTATACACATTGTAAAAAAGAGGCGAATTGACGACATTCTTCTTTATGTAATCGCTTAAAGTAAAATATGGCAGATATCTAAGTATAAAATACCCATTGCTCTCAAGCAAACTACAACACATTTTCCTTTTCACTATTTGGCTTTGATCAGATCCTCTTTCTGATCTCCATTAATGATAAGAGCAATCTTATTGTCCGTACAAAGAAAGTTTCACTATCCATCTCTAAGAAAACTTGCCTTATTTTATGGTATCCCAACACGATCCCCTAGGATGCTAACTTTATTCTCGACGGCACAGAAACTTTATAATTTTCGTGTACTTTCTCACCGTACGTATTATTTACTTAAGTTCGCTGGATTAACTTGATTAAAATGCAGATAATACTAATGTTAATTGTACACGAGATGAGAAAACTTGAACAAGTGTTTGTAATCCAGATTTATAACAATTAATTGACTGATTGCAATAATTCTTTTCTTTTCATTTATATTATTTTTTGCTTAATTGTATACATGTATTTTACGTAGAATGAGCTAATTTTTCCTTTCCCATGGGTATTGTTAGAGGCGATTAAGGGAACGTAATGGACGAGGGATCGGCAACAGCGTCCCACATAAAAAAATCACCAAAACCTAACTGCGGTTGCCAACCTGCCTGCTCAGTGTGGCAACTACTGTGCAAAACCTCCTAATAAAGGGAGGCCAATGTCCAGCAGTAGACAGTTAACGGTCGTTACCATTGTGATGATACTATGCAAATGTAAAAAAAGGAAATTGGATTTTTTTCCGCACTAAGCCTCCCATTTAGGCCGTTGTGCGTATCACAATATGTCTGTATATATCTACGTATGTCTGTAACGGGATTTTTTATGAACTTATTATATTTGTCATTTCCGACAACTATTCCAACTTCATCCGGTTGTCCTCTTTAGAATGAGTAAGGTTTTTATGTTGCCGCGTCTCTCGCATCGCATCTTCTGAGTCAGCTGCATCTAACTTCCCATAACCTTTGACGTCTATTTGATGCGGTTTTGATTTAATCACACTTCAATTACTTCAAAAGTCATCTCGCGGATTTGACATTGTTACTTTATCTAGTGGAGACTTACCTTTATACACCTGTTCAGGGTTAACACACTAGAACGATCATAGTTAAAAAAATTTTTCTGGAATTTCGCTGCTTTCTCGCTGTCCCTCGTTGTCAAAGTTGTTGTCTAGTTGCTCCGTACAGTTTAATATAGTTTTTGCACCCCTCACCCCTTTCTACCCCCCGTTGCAAGTGGTTTTATTGTTATTTCGAAATCTCAAAAAATCGCTCGTAAATTGTCTTTTTTCGTCGTTTTTTCTTCTTGAATTAGTTAGTTTTCGTCCCCTCTTGTCGTTCGTCTACCTATCACCCCCCTACCCCCGTCAACCCCCTGAATTTTGACTATTTACCTACACGTAATCGTACTATTTCTCACCAATTTTCTCCCCCCCTGTCGCTTTTAGAATTTTTCTAGTATTTTTCCCGTGCTGTGCGCTCTGTCCCGAGTGCATAGACACCACACTTGTCCCCATCGGAGCACTTTTGCGAAAAAGCATCGAACCGAGGCTACCTAAGCGCTCCAGAATTCGATAATAACATATCATAGTTAAAAATTTTTTTCTGGAATTTCGCTGTTTTCTCGCTGTCCCTCGTTGTCAAAGTTGTTGTCTAGTTGCTCCGTACAGTTTAATATAGTTTTTGCACCCCTCACCCCTTTCTACCCCCCGTTGCAAGTGGTTTTATTGTTATTTCGAAATCTCAAAAAATCGCTCGTAAATTGTCTTTTTTCGTCGTTTTTTCTTCTTGAATTAGTTAGTTTTCGTCCCCTCTTGTCGTTCGTCTACCTATCACCCCCCTACCCCCGTCAACCCCCTGAATTTTGACTATTTACCTACACGTAATCGTACTATTTCTCCCCAATTTTCTCCCCCCCTGTCGCTTTTAGAATTTTTCTAGTATTTTTCCCGTGCTGTGCGCTCCGTCCCGAGTGCATAGACACCACACTTGTCCCCATCGGAACACTTTTGCGAAAAATTTGCCCGCCCACTCACCCATTTTTCTCTACTGATAAGGTGGACATTTAATACAAAAATCTGCCATTACTTTTTTCTTCCACAAATTGATAGTACTATCCCTTAGCTATACCTACGTCATTCCTTCTCTTGATATTAAGCCTCTAGTGGTGCTAAATTGCAAAAATGCCTCTGGCGCGGTCACCGGTCAGGCGACCTGTTAACCTGCCGTCTGAGTCAGCAGAGGCTCAGAGGGCAGAAACTACAGCCATACCAACAACTTCTACTTCTACTAGCTCTTCATCGAACACGTTTTTACCGTCATGGAGGTCTATCAATGTTCATAAATCTCCCAGCAATAGCCAACAAAGCGTGACTTCACTTCAAACTATCGATGAAGCGGAAATAGCTCCGATCACACAAGTCTCACAATCTGCGTATATGCTTCCGAGAGAGGCCGATACTATGGCAGACTGCTCTGAACGATTACAGGATCTCGCTCTGGATATTGCTGGCACACTTAGGCAAGCGAAGTCTGTTACAGCAGAAATGCGGAATCGTGCTATTGAGTCTGCGCACTTGATTGCTCGGCTAGCGAACAACTCTATGGCTCGGCGACTCAAACAAGCGGAAACAGTAGCCTATGAGTGCAGACAGGAGATAGCAGCCGTACGAAGCGAACTGGGGCAAATTAAAACATTTATGGACGATTTTCGCAATACTATGCCCAGCGACAGAGTACTCCCTACAGCTCACATTACAGAAACAAATATTCCACAAACAACGTTTGATGCTATAATGGATGAAATTAGATCTCTCAGAAAAGAACTAGCCGAACGCGATGCTAAATGTGCAGCCACACACATCTGGAGAAATGATCTCAATAAAATACTCCGTGAAGAAATGGACCCACTTAAAAAGGATATCAAAATGGTCACCACTGCCGTTATGGATCTAAAGCAGAACAAGCATGATGAGGTCGTAGCTCTTATGACCGAGCAGGGCTCTGCAATTGATACTGAGATGACACTTATCGAAGTTAAGGAGCAGCTGGATCACATACGCTCCCAGGTCACGGAGAACACTGAGTTGGTCAGGAAGCAAACTGAATTAGCTAAACAAACAGTAAGCACTCCTCCATCTTTACCAGTTGTTAATCAAATGAAGCAGGATCAGACAGCGCAAGCACAAAAATCGGATGCTCGTCATCCGCGTAGTTATGCAGAAGCACTATCGAGGCCAAACTTCGCAGTTCTCCTCGAATCAGCAGACCCTCGAAAGACCAGTGACGACATTATAAATGAAGTCAAACAAAGCGTGAATGTCATCGACCTAGGAGTCGGTGTAAATCGCGTTACTAAAATTAAGAACCAGAAGGTGATAATGAGTTGTGGTTCACAAGAAGACCGGAAGACCCTACAGACGGCAATCAAGGAGAAATGCTTACAAGTTTCAGCAAGGAGCGCTAGAGACAAATTTCCACAAATAAGACTTATCGGCGTGGTTAATAGTATTACAGATGAACAGATCGAAAAAGCAGTAATTAATCAAAACCGCCAACTTCTCAACACAGCATCTGATCAAACAGTTAAAGTGCTAAGAAGGACAAAAGGCAGGACACAAGATATCAAAAATATTATTCTAGAAGTGTCTCCATCTATATGGCGAGCTGTTCACGGGCATAAGCTGCATATTGGACTCCAAGTAGTTTCTGCGATTGATCAATCTCCAGTTATCCAGTGCTATAATTGCATGGGGTACAACCACAAAGCCGCTGATTGCAAAACACAAAACAGATGCGGCTACTGTGCACTCACTCATGATACTCGAGAATGTCCAAATAGAAATTCTTTGCCGGTGTGCTATAACTGCAAGCTAGCTAAAAGAGAGAATCTTGCTCACCCATCCTATAGCCAAGAGTGCCCAGAATGGCAAAAATGGGATAGGATAGCTAGATCTGCAGTTATCTACTGCTAAAGGCAGCCACAGGGATAGGACAGATATTGCCCAATCATCACAGAGTAAAATTAGTGTAGTCCAAATAAATCTCGGTAGAGGATATGCAGCTACTCATGAATGTCTTCAGACAGCAGTCAACAAGGGGTTTTCGATTATGCTTCTTCAGGAACCATATGTCGGATCTAAAGGTTACCTAGCGATAGGTACCAGTTATCGAGTAATACAGAAACTGCCCAACGATGTTTCCCATCCTGTTCGTTCTGCTATAGTTATTCTGAACCCTAATAGCCTTGAAGTAATCGAGAGCCCCAGTTGGATGACTGAAGACATAGTCGCTATCAAAATAAAAACCGGCAGAGACACAATTACTCTCATAAGCGCTTACTTTGATAAGACCCATGACATACACGATACCTTGAACTCCTTACGTAATATAATTACAAACACAGGAGCATCTAATTTAATTTTAGCAGGTGATGTTAACGCAAGAAGTATCTGGTGGGGCTGTGACACGGAGGATACCAGGGAATCACATCTAATGGACGCTCTGTCCGAACTTGATCTGGAAGTGCTCAATGCGGGATCAACACCGACATTCACCGCTTACCGCCAGGGACAATTGTGTAACAGCATTATCGACATAACTACCTGCTCTTCCCAAATATTGAATCAAGTCACAGACTGGAGAATAAATCCCAACCTATGTACTCTATCCGACCATATCCCAATCACATTTGATATTAATAATCATCAGATTAATCTTACAGAACCTACTCCCTCTACACGAATTTATTATACTGGTGAAGTTAACTGGAATAAGTTTCGTGATACACTACAAGAAACGCTTGCAACGCGTAACATCAATCCCGATACTGTGCTGAATACCTTAGGTATAGAAGAGCTTGAAAGACTAATAATAGATTACCAGGACACAATCACCCAAGCATGTGCAAACTGTATTCCAAGGATCCAGAAACCGAAAATTAAAAATAAAAAAGCTAAGTGGTGGACAAAAGAACTTAGTGAATTAAAATCAGACCTAAAAAGGACAAAAAATAAAATTAAAAAGGCTAATTTACAAAGGAAGGAATTTATTATACAAGAATATTTACAAAAGAAGAGTATATACAAAAAAGCTATAGAAGACTCAATAACTAACAGCTGGAAGAAGTTTTGTACAGGCGAGGAAAAAGAAACAGTTTGGGAGAGATCCTACAGGATTATAAAACATAGTGGCAAAGTAACACGTGAAAATCTTCTTACAGACAACAATGGCACTACCCTTACTCCAGATAAATCCGTATCACTATTGGCAGACACATTTTTCCCTCAAGATGATCCTATAACCGATACTAGTGAGCATATTACTGTGAGACAAAAGGCAAACTTATTAACATTTAAACCACCGACTGACAGGAACCTCACTGCATTTACTCATCATGAGTTACAAACTGCATTGAAGCAAATGAAACCCAAAAAGGCACCTGGAAGGGATGGTTTTACAGCTGATATTTGTCAAAATGCTTATGAAGCAGATAAAGAGACCCTACTTGCTATATACAATCAATGTTTGAGATTGAGATACTTTCCGAGGATATGGAAGGAAGCTGTTATAAAAACCATTCCCAAACCTGGGAAAACTGACTATAGCCAACCCAAGTCTTTTCGTCCCATTGGCCTTCTTCCTCTTTTAGGAAAATTACTTGAAAAAATACTTGCAAAGCGTTTGCAATGGGAGCTCACGAACAAAGGTACACTACAACCCAATCAATACGGGTTTACTCCGCAACGCAGCACAGAAGATGCACTCTTTGACGCTCTTGAGATCATCAAGGATACATTAAAATCTAAACAAATCGCTGTAATGGTCTCCCTTGATATACAAGGTGCGTTCGACAGTGCTTGGTGGCCTGCCATTACAACGCAACTATATGAGATGGGAATTGATTCGGACATTCTTCACCTTATAGTGTCATATCTATCGGAGAGGAAAATCATGTTGAAATACTCTGGCAGTACTTTATCCAGGAGCACGGACAGAGGATGTATCCAGGGCTCGGTCTGTGGTCCCATCCTTTGGAATGTGCAACTAGACCAAGTCCTGGAGCCATCGCAGTATCGTGGTGTTCATATCCAGGCGTTTGCGGACGACATACTTCTAATAGCGCGAGGAAACACAGGTGAAGAGGTGGAAAGGAACATGAATCTTGCACTTTCACAGCTTGTACAATGGGGTAGCCGACTCAAACTTAAATTCGCTCCCCATAAGACGCAAGCGGTCCTTTTCACCAAAAAACTTAAATATTACACTCCCAAGCTCTATATGGATGGTGTCACAGTTCAGTTACAAAAAGACATTAAAGTTTTGGGCCTAACAATCGATTGCAACCTTAATTTTAATGCCCATCTCAAAAATGTTACAGCTAAGGCTTTAAATATATATAAGGCGGTTTCTAAAATGGCTAGAGCACAGTGGGGACTCAACTCTGAAGTTCTCAAGCTGATATATGGCGCGGTGGTTGAGCCTACCATTCTCTATGCTGCTAATTGCTGGGCACATGCAGCCAATAAATATCTAATGAGGCCATTCTCGATAGAGTAACGAGATTGTTTTCCATAAAAATCACAAAAGCCCATAGAACCACGTCTTTTGCATCAAGCGTAGTCCTTGCTGGTGTGCTGCCGCTCAAGCTTAAGGCGCAAGAACACGCGGAACTATTTTGTATAAAGAGAGGCCGCCAGCTACAGGAACTACCGGGGAAAAAGCTGGAATCTTTAATCTCAGTTACCACCCTACCTCATCCTGCTGTAAGACTCAATATTAAATATAATATTATAAACGACTCCAAAGATCTTAGCGAGAACATCAATGATTGGCCCCAATTGTATACGGATGGAAGTAAAATTCACGATAAGGTAGGGGGATCAGTATCAGCCTGGATAAATGGTGAAGAAAATTTTTATACTAATTTCCGCTTGGAAGATTATTGCTCAGTTTTTCAGGCTGAATTAACAGCAATACTTAAAGCACTCGAAATTATGAAAACAAAGCCACAGTATTATAAGGCGAACATTCTAAGCGATTCTATGTCGGC
This sequence comes from Galleria mellonella, assembly GCF_026898425.1. Classification (NCBI taxonomy): domain Eukaryota; kingdom Metazoa; phylum Arthropoda; class Insecta; order Lepidoptera; family Pyralidae; genus Galleria; species Galleria mellonella. Next base: position 5,545,955 of record NW_026442075.1, on the reverse strand, counting down.
TTTAGACAGTGTCTCCGATCCATGCTCCTTACACCCATTATCAGTAGATATACGCAACCAAATACAGGCTCATGAGGCGAGAGGAGGGAAGGTTCTTTTACACTGGGTTAAAGCTCATATAGGCATCCCAGGTAATGAAAGAGCAGATACTCTAGCTAAAGCTGCTGCTCAGCAAAATGATACCCTACCCTCATATGATCGATTTCCCCTGTCTCTGGTTAAGCGAGAAATTAGAGAAAAATCCATCACAACATTACAAAAATTTTACTCAGAAACTAAAACCGGAAGTATTACTAAGGAATTTTTACCAGATATTAAAAAAGCACACAAAATTTTAAAAGCAGTAAGGATAGACAATACAATTACTCATCTATTAACTGGACACGGGGGAAATAGATCATATTTGCATAGATTTAAATTAATTGATTCACCAAATTGTACCTGTGATGGTGAAACTCCGCAAACTATTATGCATCTCCTTATAGAATGTACTAGATTTTCATATAAAAGATTAAATTTTGAATTTCTTACAAATACTAATATAACAAAAGAAAACTTAAAAAATATATTTGAAGACGATTCCAGCAGGTTCCAATTAATACAATTCGCTAAAATGATATTTAAAGTAATAGGGAAGGAGAATGGCACTAAATACATGGATTGACAAAATACATAACTCGGACTTTACTATAGTTAATGTACATATATATATACATATAATAATAAATACAGAAAAAAAAAATAAAAAATAAAAAATAAAAAAAAAAAAATACACAGTTAAAATTTTACAGAAATAAATACAAACAGATTAGAAAGTTGTCGCCTCAAAGATAGCGACGGAAATCACTTTATATAAAAAAAAAAAAAAAAAAAAACACACTAGAACGTTTTTCCTTATTGGTTTTCGGTTCTTTTAATATAATATGTGGTAAATTTTTCTTCATTTAATATTGTCTGTATTTATTACTGCATAAAATAATAATAATAGACAAAATCTCAATCAAAATAGGTATCCATTAAAATATATTCATATTGTATATTTGTAACTGTTTATAAATACATATAATCATATATATATATATATATACATCACGGATTTATTATGAACTGTGTGAAACATGAGACGAAAGTTTGCTATGTAGATAAACGGGATGAGTAAATCAACACCAGAATGGTAAACAACAACATTGCGCGGACTCTCAAACAAAGGGTGATTTGGTCCTTATTCAATGATAACGCCTAAAAATAGTTGAGTTTACCTGATAAGCGCAAATATAATTGAAGTATTTGTCATCATTCACATCAAACAGAAGCAGGTCCATCTTCAATGGTAATGATTGAAATCCTTCTAATGCTGGCACTACGACTACATGAACTGAAACAAAACATTTTTGCTCCACTAAAAACACAGAGTCTTCAATCGTTAACATTATGTTCTTATTTTAAAATGAATAAAACGCATATAATAAATACTTGAATTTAGAAAATAAAATTACGTATCTGTACCAACAAATTTTGCATTACGGTAAGCACATTTTATAGTTCACAAAGAAAATAAGTAGTTTTAATCAACCAAAATTAATGTAGGACCTACATCGGAGTAAATTCTGTTGTTAGCAAGAAGAATTGTCAAAGCCGGTTCAGAACTGATAAATATATTGCGCACACAAAATACAGACAACTTGACAAATTCCTTTTGGATGATATTTAAAAAAATAAACGCATTTCATTGAAATTTAAGCGAATTTCCATAATGTCTATTCGCAATACTCCTTTTCAGGAAATGGCACAGAAGCGAAAGTCAATTATCAGTCTTAAGTTAAATTATAAAACTTTTGGTTGAATAATTTACTGAGTTAGAATCATTGAATATCATCACGACACAATACTTGTCAACCTATTCATAAGATAAGAGTGCAATCAGGCTTTATTACTATTGTTTTTATTTAATCAAACAATATGTATTAAAATAATAGCAATAAAATAAAATTTTTAGTATAAATAAATAGCAATCAAATTTTGCTGAGTTCAAGACAGGTTTTATAATTAAAAAAGGCACATTACGGATGGTCCTATGATGGTTGAAATTTTTCTCTTTCTATCATCATCATCATATCATTCGTTAACTATCCACTACTGAACATAGGCCTCCTCCATAATAGTTATACGCTTGGCAGGCAGATTGGCAACCGCAGTTATATTTTGGTGATATTTTAAGAGAGACGCCGCTCTTACGACACCTACGGGAAATAAAAGGATTGTCTATCCTATACCGAGACCACACAGTAAAATTATTTCTTATAAATAAAAAATATATTATTGTTATATTACAATATTAATAATCTTTCAAAAGTACCTATACAGGTATATCGAATTAATTAGCATATTTTTAAAGGAGTATTCTACAATGAATATGACTAGAAACAATTCTCAGCTTTCCGTACTACCGCCTGTTTAATCTACCCGGAATCGGCGCAGATGTCATTTAAAAATACTTACCAAAAACATCAAAGGCGGCACCGAATAGCAAGACAACAAATAATTTTCTCGAGAGTTTTATACCTTTATCGAGAATGTTTTTGTGATTTTCGTCGTAATAGTGGAATTCATTGAACTGATCCATTAGCTGCGTGACTAAATTCCGACGCAAGTGCAAATCAAGCAGTTTCAGCGACGCCAGTATTTCCGTTGAAACTAGGTTTACTCTGAAATGTAGATCATTAGTAATTTTAAAGCAATTCACAAGATTAATTCTACTTGTATTTTAATGGATTGGTGACACAAATCGAATAAAAAGAAAATTAAAATAATATTAATGAAACTACTTCGATCGAGATAAAATTAATATGAGAACATCACGACATTATACATTTCATTTTAAGTTTACTCCGGTATTGTACGTTCTAATTAGCGAAAATATATAATATAAATATAGCGAAAATATATAATATATATGTATAATAAAAATATAAAATATCTAGGTATGTTTTTTATCTGTACAAAAAAATAACTATTCTACATATTTTATAGTGCAATAAGAATAAAATCAATAAATAAATCACCAGGTCACGTACCACGTAAAACTATTATAAAAACTGTGATGTGATTTGATGTAATAATAAATTAGTACATATCTGTGTAAACATAATAGGAAACATTTTACAATGGTAACATATTTTATTCCCATGACACAGGAGAGGGACAGAGGTACTCATGCAAACGACTTTGTAACGATTAAACGGCATTCCTAGTTCATCATTGCTTTGCCTTTGTCTAATCCCAATGGAAGAAGATAACTTAATGTGTCGACCCCAAATACTAGAGGGAGGCTTCGTACAAAATTCGTTTGCTTGGGAACCTCTGTCCCATTTGTTTCTATCGTGAAGCAGTTGTGTTTGCACGGTTGTGTTTCGGTTTGAAGGGTGGGATATGGCAGTGAATTTACAGGGTACAGAAGAATAACACCTGAATTCTCAGGAATGGCAACGCATGGGGGGTTATCATGGGTGAAACAGTACTAAACTGTTATGTACCTTAATGATAGGTAAATATCTAAGTGTTAAAACTCAACTACACCGAACCACAGATTATATAATCTAACAAAGAGCACGGAACAAGAACTAGAAGTAGTATTAATGTTAAAAGTAAAAGTAATATAAATATTTTTCGTTGCTCTAATACTAAAGGGGGGAAGAAATCGTTAGTGATGGGAAGATTAGACCCTATTGCTATCAATATACCCACCTCCACCTGGGAACCATCGTGACTAATTTATCGTTGAATTTGTCACGATGGGTTAACTGACCTGTCTTTTTATTATCATCTATCATTCCTCACTGGTGCCTCACCAGCGTATACCGTTAGCGCAGGTGTTACCATTACATTATCTTCCAATAAAAAAAATAGAGTACAAAATAATATTGTGTAATGTTCTAAGAACGTCCACTTACAGTGTAAGAATATGATCACAGAATATTCCTCTGAACAACAGAAAGCGATTAGTGTGAAAACATAAATAATCGAATATGTAAAACATGGACTTGTACATTACGTAAAGTGCAAAACGATTCTGTATTTATTGTAATAAAAGCAGCATAACCGATATTTTGTTAAAAAATAGATATTTTGATAAGCTCAAAATAATAATTAAATTTAACGTTGTTGTCAATAGCACAAAGCGCGTCTAAATCACAAAAGCATTCTATCAAACGGTTTCTATTCTAACCCTTGTGCTTTTTATCTCTAAGACTATTCTGGCTCTTTCTTCATGCTCTTTGTTTGTTTCTTGTAATTGCACCTTTACTCATATATAGTACATATTGATATTGAAATAGTTTACTATTGAAATTAGTTGGTCCGTGCAGCATATATTCTGATTATGCTTGTTATAATTAACAAAATTTCAGGAATTGATTTGTAATCATCTAACTAATTACATTGCGCTATTTGATCGTGTCTCAATATCGAGGTTGTCAGTCAATAATTTCTATTTGTGTTAATATTGAATTGATTGAGCCCAATCAATATACCTTATTAAATGTATCCAATAATTGAGTTCCTAATAATAAATCAACTCTCATTAATGTAATATTTATTAATAATGTACCTGTATTACAAATATCATATATAGAATGAATTACATATTATTAATATAAATTATAATTAACCAGCTATGCCCACGACTTCATTCGCGTAATTGCTTAAATAAATTGGTTTCAGAGGTACAAATTTGAAATTTAAGCAAATAATGCCTAGCTGAAGATATAAGTTTTATGTACTGTTTTACATACTGTTCGAGTAACAAACATTCAAGTATTTTTACATTTTGACAGGCATATATTAAGAGGCTTTCTGTGCCTTGATAAATATCAAGGGACAAGGATTTTTTATTATAAATGTAACTTGTTCTATTCATAATTATAGACTATCAGATTATAGTATTAATATCTATTATAATTACTTTACAAAAATCTACATTATTAAAATTCATCATTTCGTCATTGATTCACTCATTTATTAGCTTTAATATATAAGGATAAAAGTATACCTAAAAATCTCGAACTTGGCGTAAGATAGTATATAGTTCAAATATATAAATATTAATTTAAAAATATTTTAAAAATCTAATAAATATATCAAATAAAATTCTATAAAAAAATTGAAGACAAATAAAATGCACGTGCATTATTGGTGTACACTGAAAGATAATTAATTTTGGTATTCAAAACCTTTAGAGAATTCTTTAATTATAATGATCTAATGACATTCTAAGCTTGATCGAAAGGAAAATGAAAATGAATATAAAGAGCTTTGTATTAAGCTTATTATAAAGTAATTGATATTTAAGAAGATTATGGAATCGATTTTAACAGATTAGACGAAATTATTCACACTTAAATGATAGAATGTTCATTTATTGTTTTATATATTTTTAAATTTTATTTGCTGTAGATTATCGAATTTATGTCTTGAAAAGTACTTGGAATGTAAATATATTGTAGCGATACATATAACCATTTTATATTTTGTTTAAAGATAGTGTAAAAGTTGAATGAAATATAAAAATATGTTTAATATATCTAAAAAAATATAGTAATACAAAACAGCTAAAAGTTGATTTAGAATGATTAAAACTCTACGTATGCTTATTAATGTTACATAAAGAATGCTGAATAAATTTTCATGCTGTTTTAGTCTACGACCAGTGTATGCATTTAGTTTCATTATTTATTTGCCTATATAATATCGCCTATATACGTATATTGATACACATATGTTTGTCTTCTATTGGGACAGGCAGAAACAATGGAACGCCTAATGCTCCAATTCAAACAAACCTCTTTCGTTTCCTCCACATTTATCAATCTATTCATTCGAGCTCGTCGGTTGCGAGTACTTTTGGACCTTTTTCAAAATGTCACCTATTTGGTTGACATACGTCCGACGAGGGTGGCCCCTACCGACGTCTCACTCATTATACATCACAACATATAAATATATAAGATAAAAACATACTACCCCAATAATAATCAAATACAATGGAATACCACCGACTACTAATCATGTGAGGGTGGCGCCCTCTGGGTGGGCGTTGAAACCGCACAACAATGGAGTAAATACTTACATTGCAGCGATGTCCTGAATTCCGGCATTTTTAGCAACACAAATTTCTACCAAATATATAACTTGTGCAGTTGTAGGTATAATGTAAACGAGTATACCAACAATTATTCGCATTACCAAATAAAACCAAAATTTGAGAGATCGACGCGATTGTGGTTTGTAGAGCCAAATATCAAAGAACTTTAACGTAGCGACATGGAGAGATATATATTGGTACAGATAAGCTCCTGAATCGGATTTCATTTTGAAAGAACTGAAACAATTGAGGATTTTATGATTTCAGTCTATATTTAAATGGCGTTTCAAATGAAGTAAGTAGACTGTAAATTAAATTATTCACGCGAACAATTAAGAAAGAAATTAAGCTTAATCGAGTATAGTTAATTAGATTTTTTACAGAAATGAAAGGATCTGTACAATAAATTGTGAAAAATACTTACTCTTTCAGTAGAAATATTATAAATGTATGTAAATAGTAAGTCTGTCTGTTTGTTTGATACTCTTGGCGCCTTACAATATTAATATAACCAGTCGGGGGGAAAGGGATTGTTAGTAATGGAGACTGAGAATCCCATTGCTAGCAATTAATCCAACCAGGTCGACCTCCTGGCGGTTCTCCCTGGAAACTATAATGGTTAATTCCTGATGAATTCATCATGATGGGCTAACTGGCCTGTTTTCATTCTCATCTATCACCCTTCACTGGTGCTCCATCAGCGTATTCCGTTAGCGCAGGCGGGGTTACCATACCATTTTCACCCATCATAAAAAAAAATATAACCAATCGTTAATCTTCATTTTAAATGTAATATAGACGAAGTAAATAAGTATAATAGAAGGACAAAAAATATACGAGGGTCAAACTGAAAGTCCTTAGAAAATCAAAAACTTATTAAATTTGCAAGTTTTTACCTTTTCAAAATAGTATCCATTCACGTCAATACATCGTCGCTGCATCCGATAGAACCACTGAGAAAAGCACTTTGCCCACTTGTCCTTAGAGATCTCTTCGACGGCCTTCTGAAACGTAGCCACAGCTTCCTCGGCGTCCATAAAACGTTTTCCTCGAAGTTTTTCTTTTATTTTTCGGTCGGGACTATAAGGCAAATGACCCAGTAGTTCTACGTCTGAAGTCACCAAATAATTGATCGTTTGCCTGGCGGTGTGCGACGAAGCATTGTCGTGGTGAAGGAGGATTCTACTGCGAGGTCGTTGCTCACGCATTTTTTCCAAAACACTTGGCAAACAATTGTTACTGTACCACTCTGCAGTAACTGCATTTCGATCTTCTAAAACAATTGTCGCGTAATGACCTGTCGTTCTAAAGAAGGAGGCCACCATCTTTTTTTCACGCTTCGACCTCTCTTCACTTTAGTTGGCAACTCCTCGGAAGGAAACACCCACTGAGCTGACTGTCTTTTAGTTTCGGGATAGTTTAGTTAGGAACAGTAAATCCAGCTTTCGTCTTCCGTAACTATGTCAAACACAGAATTTGAGTCACCTCTGTAAAACTACGAATGAACGTTATGCATGAAGCGTTTCGGTCAACACTACGGAGTTTCTGAGCCTCGGTTAAATTATGAGGTATCCACCGGGTATAAAGCTTCCTGACCGCTAAATGTTCATGGAGGATTTTGTACCCTTGACTCATACCAATCCCTAAGCTTGCCCGGATCTGCTGATTGGTCACTCTTTTGTCAGTCACTATCATACGCCGCACAACACTGATGTTATTTTCAGTCATCGCCGTAGAAGGCCGTCCCTCACGCACATCATCGGTGAGATTAGTGCGACCACGTTTAAACTCGTTAAACCAGTTGTAAACAATGGCACGAGACGGGGCTTTATCATAAAAGACCAATCGTAGTCTATCATAACTTTCTTGTTGACTTAGATGACATCGAAAGTGATAAAAAATCCTCGCACGAAAATTTTGTCGTGTTAAGTTCATGATAACGTTACACAGACTACTTTCAATTTGCCGCCAAACAGTAAAACAAATGACAAACGAATAAATTATATACTCAGTATTATTCGTAAAGAGTTCCATTTTCAAAATTTTAACAATTTTTTTATTATATTGCTTTTAAGTAGCCAGTTCTAAAAATTTCCAGTGTAGCCCTCGTACTAATAAATGTAAGCGAATAAATACTATGATCTAAAATGGAATTCAAGATTAAAAATTTAAATCAAACTACCATAAAAAAATCCATTATTTTATGTAATTTATTCAAAAATGGCGAAAATTCGTGCTAGAACTTTTTAAGAGATTTGATTAATCCGTGATATGATTTAAAAATAATTAATACTTTTTTAAAGTAAAAATTGTAATTTAAATAATTATGATACTGGTAATAAGATATAATACGTAGTAATAAGTACTTTAAACATTTTGCATATTTTTTCTTTGTTCCCGCAAGTCGCCTATTTTGTTAATTTGGATTTTGATGAACGTTTATAATGATAATGTTCATGAACGTTCAAGAGGTAGAATAATTTTATTATACAATACAATTCTAAAACTATATGAAAACTTGACCATCTTACAGACTTGAAAAACGACCAATTTATAATAAATTTAACATATTTTGGTTCGTATTGTCTAACGTTAGAAAATAAATTTATATATTTGCTCTTACTAATATTAGAAATATGAAAGTGAGTTTGGTTATTTGTTTACTAAAATGTAATGGAAACCCAAAAGGTTACCACAATTAATTAATTAAATAAGAATTCATAGCTATTAATAACATTTTCGTTATTGTTGTATCGTAGCGAAAATATATTATGTTCAAATATAGAGTATTATTGATGAGAGTAATCAATTCCAGAAGATTTAAAATTCAAATCAATTACAATTAATCTATTAAATTATTATTGTAACAGTTTAAAATAGATATATGCATCAAATGGGCATAATACAAACACAAAAACAATCTTAGAATACTTACATAATCGCAGCCAAAGTATAAATTCTATAAAGTTTAAAAAAATTCTAGTCTTTGACAATGACATTTTCTTGTTTACATTTTTTTAACTTCATTTCAGATTATAACTCGATATTTTTATTAATATTATTTTAATAAAGATTATTGCAACTATTTACGTATATAACTACCTATTTTAATTAAATACTCTAATTTTTAATGTTGAAATTTTAAAGTTATACAAAGTAAGAATGAATATGCCCCCGCTCATTTTATCCCCACGTTGTCGTAAAAGGCTACTAAAGGAATAAAGCACAATACATCGCGTACAGTGTAACAGAAGGGAAATTCAAAATAAAACACTATAGCGCGCTGTCTGTCCAGCGTGGTAATAGTAGACTAATGCTCACTTCTTTTATGATCCGTGTCCAACTGTAGTGTGTTAATGGGTTGATATGAAGATGGATGATACAAACTTTTTAATATCAATAAGATTGAAATGACCTTAAACTACTACTAAAGCGTAACGCTTCCTGAAAAAGACTTTGTTATAGCAATTTCATAAACGACGCTTCATGGTTGTAGGTTCGAACTACCCTACAAAATAAAAACGTTTGTATTCATAAGTAAGTCTGTCTGTTTATGATTAATGAAAATACTGTTTCTATTTATCAGAACTTTTTTTGATGTATAATGTGTATTATAATATAAAAAAAGACTCAAGTATTTTTAACAGTCTTATAATATGCCAAGCTCTGCTTACTTTAAAACTAGATATGACAATTATACAACACTTTGTATAATTGCCCTGTGGTATTTATTAGTATTATAATAGAGAACTAGATAGATACTAGGTTTATTTGAATTCATAACATATTGAATATCAATATGCTCTCTTATCTTGTTTGAAAATGATTTCTTATCCTACTTACGTAGTTTTATAGAGGACCCTAAAACGTCTTTGTAATTTTCATTAGCTTAAATTAACATAATTAATGGTAATAAAGTAATTGTGTATTTAATTCTTTCTCATTATAATAAAAACTACTATTAATTTTATTCGGTATAGTGAAATTTCAATACTAATAAAAAAGAATATCATGTCGGTGTTAAGTGTTCACTGCTATAATTACTGTTATAATTATATATATCTATATTTTATTTTACCAATCGTAAACTATAACAACCAAAATATTTTTGTCTAACATAAAACATAAATATCTGCCCACTTTTATGGTACACTTCGGAGTTCAGATTCTATGAGAGCAAGTCGTTTTATATAAACTTTTTGGCTCAGCGTTTAATAGAATCTAGAATAGCTAACTGGTGTTTAATAGAAGCATTTTAAAGGTGACAGCAGTATTTCATAAATATTCGAACTTATCTTTTATAACATTATTGGTTTATTGCGAGTCGCTATCGTGGTTTAATTAAAAAATTTCACATGAAAAGTTAAGAAGAAGAATGGCAACAATTTTTCGACTTTTCGGGAGCACATGATCTCGACACAGGGACAACTATTCGAAAACTTTACATTATTAATTTCGAGAGCATCGAAAGCTGTTGTTTAAATACATAAATAGATGACCAATCAGCTTAAGAAATTGAAATTATTAGGATTCCATTTCTACTATTTGCCTTCAACACTCTTTAAAATTGCTTCACCAATTTGGCTAATCCTTCTTTTGTTGTATTTGTAATTTTTAGAACAAAGTATATATATATATATATATATATATATATATATAATGTTGAAAAATCGTACGAAAAAGTGGACAATTTGGAATAAAAATCTCCATATAAAAAGTAAGTGGAAAGATTTGATCTCATTTACTTCATTAGTACACTCGTATGAATTCGAGGCAGACAGCTAGTTAATAATAACATTGCAATAAAATCGGACAATATGTAATATTAACTTTTATCCTTTATTTCTTCCGCGTGATATATTCATTACCCGAGAATAAAAGTGGACTATGTCCTTCTTCATTTCATATATGTGTACCTGTACCAAAATTCATAGGCGCGTTAAGGAAACAAACGAACTTACTTTCTCATTTAATATATTAATAAAGATTTTCATATTAGTTTAAATGTTTTTTGAAAAATGTAATGGTAGTATGATAGTTTTAAAAACGTTTTGACTATTGGAATCGATATAATTATATAAGATACTTTTTAACGCAGAACAATATTTTATGCTTTTCTATAGAAAAATTTAAAATCTGGTTACAATCTGGTTAAAAGTACACCTATTTATTCAAGTGTTAAATATATAATCCTAATAATAGTAGGCTGAGTAGAGACCATTTTAGCTGCTACCACAGCATTCGCCCATTATTACATTAATGTATAGGTAATATTAAATGTTCTTACACTAGTCATTAGTACGTTTTGTCCAATTACTGCTATACTTGTAGCTGAATAAATGGTTTTATTATTATTAAATTATATTAAAATAGGTTTAAAATTTAATTATAAATTGTTCTAATATAAGTTAACATTTATTTTATTTATAAAGTACAACAATTTGTTAATAATTTAAATCCTGTTTAAGAAAATTTATGTACTTATAGAAGTAAATTTTTAATGTACGAGTATGTTGTTTATGCATGAAAGAATACATAATTAGCACATACTTTATTATCAATAAAGATTCACTAACTTTGTTCAAGTTTATATAAAACTTTTTTTCTAACATGAAGCTACTATTGTATGTACATTTTGGTAAAATATAATAGGTAACATTAGGCTATTAACATCGTTTTTTTATTTCTATTACACAAAGGACAAAACTGTTTTGGGATTACCTGACATTATCAAGATAAAACAATTGTACAAAACCAACATTATTATAGTACATAACCTATTATAATCTAGAATATTACATAGTAAAATGTTATATTTGTTTATCTAGAAATCTCTTGTCACTGTGTTTATGGTCGTACTCCTCCGAAACGGTTCGACAGATTTTTATAAAATTCTATGTATATTTGGTAGGTATGAAAATATATTTCATACTGCTTGATGATTAGGGTATCCTATCCTCAACTTATATGAGAGAGCAGAACAACATTTACAGGGTTAGTTAGTATAGTATATAATTTATAGGCTTATATACTAGAAACGAGAATCCTACCACATATCAATCGCACAACCCTATTTAATACTAGTGAAAGGGATTCCTAGTAAGGCGGTCTAAAAGCCCTATCGCTAGCAATATACCCTATCAATTCGACCTCCACGTAGTTTCTTCTGGAAATCATCATGGTTAATTCTTGTGTTAAACGTCACCATGAATTAACTAAGCTTTCATCCTCACCTATCACCCGTCACTGGTGCCCCGCCAGCATTTACCGATAGCGCAGGCGACATAACTATTCCATTTTCATCCATTAAAAATCTCTATTGAGTCCCAAACTAAGAACAGCAATATATACACACATTTTTGGAAATTCCAAATAATGCATAGAAAACGTCGAGACAAATATAAATAGAATTTCATGAATACAAAATATTTGTATTGTGTGAAAATCGAAACTGCAACCATCGGAAGGTGCATCTAATACTTATTGATTTAAATATGATTCTCTCGGGAAGATAGAGTAAGCGTGCTTTACCACATACATTCTTTTACTATATACTAAATAGTGTCATCATTTGTGAAAAATTTTATAGGTTATAAAGAAATCGGTTTTGTAATCAATATATACGTAACAACGTACAACAAAATTGTTTAAACGTGGTTTATAGACCATCAAAATTCGTCTATATGGACCACTCTATCTCACTCGCGTTTATGTCATGAAGCAGCTTGCATTTTGCTTGGTTGTATTTTGATTTGAAGAGTGGGATATGATAGTGAAATTACAAGGTACGGTGACTTAACAGAATAAACCTTGAGAATGGTAATCCATGAGGAGTATTATTAACTTTATAGTGTATTTTGTAATGTCCAAGGCGCTATTCATGTCTGTAAGTGACGGTCATCACTTTTTATCAGATGGAACATCAGCTTGTTTGCTATTCTGCATATTATAAAAAAAATAGTCTTCAAAATAACATATGACAATAAAAACTAAAATCGTTTAAATGCTACCTACTTATTGTTTATAGCTATTCAGTACATTTTCACACTTTGTCGTAAATGTACTCGTACAGTCGGATCTAAAACTATAGGCTTATATGAGAATAACCTAATTATGTCTATCTGTGTCCATGTCGGACCCATGTTAACGTTGTGATTACAAAACGTGCGTGTTTTTCGCTTTGTATGTTTCAATAGACATAACACATTTCATTAAACAGAGTGACAGCCCAAATTACAAAATACTTAACTATGGTCTCGAGATTGTAAAAGCACATTCTAGCTCACTTTGCTTAAAGCATATCTTTGCTTCAAGCTTCGAAGAAACATTGCTCGATAATCTATATTAGAAGTAAAGGGTTCCTTTGAACACAATTTATTTGTTTCTCTGTTTATAAGAGCTATAAAGTCATAACACTTAAAACTTACATTAATTATTACAATATTATATTTTATGATAATTTTAGCCAATTATTATCCACTGCTAATATAGGCTTTCCCCATAGACTACCATAAGACCCAGTCCCACCTGACCCTGGAGAACATATTTGAAAAAGTGGATGTAGATATATTCACTAACTCTCCGCAATATATTAGTAGACCCCACTTTAACAAGTAGTGTCAACGTAAAAGTAATTTATATAACATATTATAAATTATATGAATACGAGTATATCAAATATTGCTTTACTTTTCAATCTTCAATAATGCACGACCTATGTATTTCTCGATTTGCCCAATGATTGATTAGTAGAGAACACCGTCCGGTATTAAGTCCGCCAAATATACATAGAATTTTTCTGTGTTTAGTTTAAATAAATAAATATATTATATATAAAAGAAAAAAATTCAAAAGCTTTCTCAAAATCACTACAGAAATGGGAGATAAAAGGTTCTGTATAAGACGTAAACTGTAAATATTTTTTATATTAAATTATACATTTTGAGTATCATTTTCATTATTTACGCAAATTCTTTACTGACGCAGTACCGTCAAATCCATTGGAAATGAAATAAGTAAGTACCCAGAACACCAGAGGCTCGGCAATCTGCCAAAACCGATCGCTAGCGTTCCGACTTTATTTGCAGTCGGCTTACTGAGCGACAATCCCGTTGCACCGTCCTCGGTCTAATACATTAAAGCGGTCTACTCAAATAGAATCATGCGATAGATAAAGTATATAATACACATAATACCTTAGTACAATGGTTTGGGGATGTTGGATCAATTTTCCACACAATATGTCAATAATACTGCGTAGTTTTCAGGCTAAAACGAAATTTTTTAAAAGTTGTTTATCTCTGTCTTACTAACTGGCTGTCTAGTATTTAATAGCATTATAACATCTGCTCTAAGTTTGACATCACCACATTACAGGAACATTTGGAATCATGCTTATAGAATATATATAAGTATAGATATTTTAAAGTAAAATAATTCTTAAAGTTTACATGTTACGTAATCTAATACATGAGAAGTTAAATTAACCTTGACACATCCCGTCCAATACATACATACACTTTGGAATTTTTTTACATGCTAGTAGCAATACAACAGAAGAAAGGTTCTTGAGTGGCGACCCCATACTGGCAAACGCAGTGTAGGACGACCCCTACTAGATGGAGTGATGACCTCAAATGCATTGTAGGGACTCAGTGGATGCAGTTGGTTTAGGACCATTCTTTATAGCAGTCTATGGAGGAGGCCTATATTCAGCAGTGGATGGATAATGGCTGAAATGATAATAATGATGAGTAGTAACATAAAATCAAACAAATATAAATTAGCACAATTCTTGACTTATTGACAGACATTGCACTAACAATAAAATAAAGATAAAATGTAGTATTCTTCATTTTATTTTTAGTAGTAGTTTTATTATTTATCTATTATAAGTAATGCTCTACAAATCGCAAATCCCGCTCCACATGGAGTATTGCTGTCACTTATGGGCCAGAGCACCTAAATAGCTTGAACCTTTCGACTCGTGGCAAGGACGAGCTATTAGAATTGTCGATGATTGCAGGCTCACAAACGGTATCGAACCCTTAAGTCTTAGGAGAGATTTTGCCTCACTCTGCGTGTTCTACCGCCTGTACAATGGATTGTACTCAGAGGAATTGTTCAATATGATGCCCACAGCCACTTTCTACCATCGTACGGCTCGCTATCGACAGGGAGTTCATCCTCATGTCCTAGAGCCTCAATGGTGGCGTACTGCGAGGTTTCAGAGATGTTTTCTCCCACGAACACTCAGGCTGTGGATTGAGCTCCCTGCCGAGGTTTTCCCAAGAGACTACAGCATGGGGTTCTTGAAAAGGGGGGTAAAGAGGTTTCTTCAGGATCGGCAACGCACGCGTAATACCTCTGGTATTGCAGGTGTTCATAGGCTACGGTAACCACTTACCATCAGGTGGGCCATATACTTGTTTGCCACCTCAGTATGTTCTCGTTTGAGAATACGCATATAATCTTATACGTATATGCGTGTTCTTTAAATTTTAAATGGCCACTTCCTGTAACTTTTACAACTACACAAGTAACTTAGCACTTCAACTAAGTGAACAAACTGATCTTAAAAGTTTAAGCGACCTAAAATTGAGTTAGCTAGTGTAAGAAGCTTTAAAAGTAGTGTAATAAAGAATTAAGTATACGGAATTCGAAGTATAACAGAAAGTAAAACGAGCCAAGTAAGAGTTGAAATCGTGCAATTACATCAAGCTCATATATATAATGTATTCCTTCCTATTCCAAATAGTACAGGTATTCTCTGACCCTCTTTCAAACTGATCTCACCTATTTATGAGTTACATATGAATTTAATATCATAGTCCTCAGGAATGAAAACATTCGAGGAGGAACATGGGTATCACAGTGCATTCTGTGACGCCTATTATCCTGTTTATGTTTATAGGCGACGGTTACCACATTCCTCATCATCGAAGTAGAAATGGAAAAAGGCTTAAAAATATTTAGCGTATTTTCTCTATACACAGCTATACATATACATTTATAGATGAACAGAAGTCATCTGGAAAAGTTGCTGGTAAGAGACGGGTCGGTTGCAGAAAAAAAGCATACTTTTGCAAAATCCGGGTATCCTAATGTACTCGTATCGTAAGTGCACCAGAACTATATCACCTCCTATGAGACAAAATTTATTTCCACGTAATCTTTACGTTTTTTCTCTCAACAGTGTTCGATATCTCTGACGATTATCGTATTTATCACGTCAGGTAAGTAGTGACAGAAAACTTGCAATTTGCTTGGCTGCCCATTCATTCCTTAACGAACTTGAACGATCCAGTATATGATATTTATTTTTTTTACCACAGCTAACTAAATTAATGACAGCAGAAATCGACTTTCTATTAAGTAAGTACTTCCAGAAGAAATCTTATATCGATAAGACTTTGTACAAGTCCAAAACAGACCAACTGAATACTTCAGCCTGTAAACTCAATTATTCATAAAAAAAGAACTCCTCAAATTCTTTTTTCTTTAAACTCATTCCGTAGTACCACATTGTGGATCTCATTTCTATAACCACAGAGTTTATTCGGGCATGGATCCGATCGAACTTTCATTTATTTTTACGCTTATGCTTGTAAAAAATAGATTAATATATAATTAGCTAATTTGGTCTTTGGCTGATTAAATTTTGAGATATGTTTTTTTCTAAATATAAATAAAATGTGCCATTTTTTAGTGTTGCAAGTAATTATTTTTATTTTATTTTATTTTATTTATTTATTCGAAACCAACGGCGTTACAGTTAAGACTTACATACTAGTATTTAAAATATTAAGGCTAATAACAGGTTTCTTATTATTATAAAAGTACAAAATTGGTTTACGCAAAAAAGGAAAAGTACAATGCAGACATTCAATCACAATACATTCAAATACAAACATTTAACAATGCATGTATGTTACAGTATATTCAGTACTGCTATATTTATTTTATACATAAATACAACAGATTTTGCATGAATACACTACCTCCTGTTACCATTATGACACATTAAAGCACACACATTCATTCACACCATGCAAATACAATCATACCGACCCTAAGATTTTACTTAATTACCTAATTAACCTATTGATTCATTGATTCATAGTTCTTACAACAAGCTTCTTAAATGTCTATTTAGATTGAAAGAATAGATCCACGTCACTAAATTCATTATTATATACTCGAGGAATTCGTGTAAGAGGTGAGGATTATAATTAGATTAAAAACCTTCCAGATCAAGTAGATATTTTAGATTTTAACTGGCAATCATTTGTTTTGATATTATATAAATATACATATTTATGTATTCATATTCATATTTCTTTATTAACCAAAGTAACAGTTGTCGTCACACAATGGCAAGTCAATATTTACATTATAATTTGGAAATTAATAAAATAAATAATAACAATAAGATTTAAATTATAAAATAAACCATATGTACCATATACCACACTAAATTAGCTGTCAATTGTCTACTATTGAACATAAGCTTCCCTCTATTGGGAGTTTTGCCAGTAGTTACTACGCTTGGCAGGGTAGTTGGCAAAGGCAGTTAGGCTCTGGTGATGTTTAAGGGAACATGCTACTGCCCATGCCTCGACTATTAAATTTCCTTAGTCGGCTTACGACACCCATGGGAAAGAAAGGGATGGTCCATTTTATGCTGAATATAAAGCTTATCATAAATTAAAATAGTGGACATTTTTAATTATTTTAAAATGAAAACATAATTTAGGTATACTTGGAAAGTAATCAGTAAAGATAAGCTTTATTATGAAGCATTATACACTTTTTATCTTGTTCTTTCAAAACATTTTTTATGAAAATTAACCTTAAAGTTTCTCCCATATAGTAAGTAATAAATGTACATTATAGTAACCCTAATCACGCACACATAAATAAACAAATTGATTTATTTTTGGTGATGTATTTGTATGGAGACACTTTATCTATACGTATCTAAGGTTCCACGATATTAAGAATCTTTGCATTCCATTCTGAACGTAAATATTATGTTCCGTAGCATAAAGCTACAATCTTTAATCGCAAAGACGTAAATATTCTTGTCTTTGCGATGAACCTCTATAGCCAAATTGTCGCTTGGTATTTCATTCAAAGACGCTTTACCTTCCTGTTGGGATATCAAAGGATTTAGTTATAAACATTCTCTGTAGACAGTTGACGAAATAATCCTGGACGAATGTTTTCACAATTAACAACGGTGTATGAAGATTACCCACTGGTTTCCCGTTGATTTATATGTACGTGTGTAACGTATAAGTAGGTATCAGCAAAAAACGTAAAGATTTGTATTTGAAATGCTTTTTATTCTTTAGTCTCAATATCGATAAAGAATCATCGAACAATTTTATAATAATATAGATACCTCAGAAGCGTACGTATAAGTAAATAAAATTGAATAATTTACGACTAGGTTTTACCGCGGAATGTCACAGGCGGTGATGTGAGATATCAAATTATAAGAGGTTTGTGCACATGCGCAAAACGAAATGCCAGCGGCGGGGTCCAGTTCGCTCGACGCTCGTGGTCTTCGCGAACGAGCTTGCGCCATGCGCCGATTCAAATTTCGAAACTCGAAACACGTTTCGAACGCAAGATTTAATATTGAATCTTAAATTTACCTATCATTCCTGTGTTAGTAAATAAAAAAAAAATAAGTGGTAAATTCATATCGTGCTAATTCTGTAACTGTGATCAGAAATCACAACAAATTAATTTCTTACCTGCGCATTTTATTGAGATCTAATACTTGGTTCAATTGTTTTTTATGTGATGTTTGGCATAGTGTTTTAAGATTTATTTTCTTTATTTTGGATGAAATAAATTTATTAAGCGGTTTTATTGGTAAGGTTAAAAATAAGTTTCGTAGTCGAGATATTATGTAGTAAAAAGAACAAAAACTATTAATTTAAATTTAAATATTTATAATGATTTTTATAGTTATTTTTGCATGATATTTTTATATAAATAATTATTATAAATACGGGTATTACAAATTTGAGAACTTGCGCGTACTGAGTTCTATTCTCGGCTAAACTAAAAAAATAATTTGCGTATATTTTGAGCGTTTATTTGGTTTTTTGTTTATATTAATGTGCATGCATGATTTTTTTTAATACACGATTAAAAAAATTTGCCAACGCTTATATTATATTACTTATATTATTATACATAATTTAGTATTATAGATTGTGCACACGTCATAATTTTACACAACACGACACGACATTATCATATAAGAAAAATTTATATATCTAAAAAATAAATTAATTTCGTCTCATTTCCAGAATCAAATTATCATTAATTAATGACATCTCTTCGAATTTAATAATAATATAATGAAACTGAATGATTTTCCTTAATAATGCCACCTTCTTTGAAGAAAGTTATTCAATTCCGTCATTAAAAATAAAAAAAAATCGATTCTGCAAACGAAGTCAAACCATACGGTTATATGATATGAATGTAATATGAAATATTCCAGAAAGTGGTTTCACAATTACATTTCTTATAATATTTTGTGGAAATTCTTGTTAAAATTCCTCTAAAATTGCTAAAAATGCAATCAATGTCATTTTAATGGCACCTGTCATTTGAAACGTCAGCTGTCACAATTCAAGGACTACGGTCATCGAGTGGAAGTTGTTATTCTTATGTGAAAAAAAAACTGAGGAGGTTCCTTTGAAAAAATAAAAATAGGCACTATGGCAAATTAAAATATTTTTCCTATAATATTTTTTATATTTTTTTAAATTACATGCCAGCCTTATTATATTTTTTTTTAATATGGATATTGCCCTCAAATCAATGTAATCTTCAAGGTCTTATAACCACAAGCGACATATTATATTTCAATGATATCTAATACGAACTAGTTAACAACAAGGATACCAAATTGTGCATTTGCATCCCTTGGGTATCATAAAATTAACATAATACGGGATAACTAGCCAAATAGGCAGAAATTGTAGTAATTTCTGTGTGGCGTGGCACTATGCTAGATATAAAACATGGAGGCTGGCAGAAACATATGCAAGAATCTTTCTATCGGCACCAGACACCACTTTACATCAGATTGAACCACATCAACTTTTCATCTTCTATACTAATTTATTTTTCTAGCAACCAATAGCATACGTTCCCCGCTAGCCTACTCATGAATAAGAAGGACATAAAATATGATGTTATGTGAATTAATGTTTATGAAAATGAAAACTTTCACTCATTTAAAAAAAATAGTATTTTAATAATAAATCTTTAAAATAAAAATGCGATAATATTATAATCTATTTCGGCAGTATGAAGCATTCAAAATTTGTTTTCAAATTTCAAACCATATTTCTTATGGAAAGTTGTTTAAATCATCTAAAATATAAACGGGAAATCTTTATAATTTTAGTATGATTTATCAAGCAATTTTGTACTTTATAATGTTAATGTTTACGCCCAATTTAAATTTGTAGTAGAGAATTCTCGCCAGATTTTGTATTCATCTACGCTGCGTAGCGTAAGAAAGTTTTCAACCTACCTACTTTAATTGAAGCGTGATGACTTTAGACAAAGTGCTTGTATACGCAACAACCGTGACCATCTTACATCAAAGATTTCTGTATAAATTTATTTTACAACAGGCAGGTATCTAATTTACTAATACAATGAAAATGTAACTAGATGATATCTGTACATGACAAATAATTATATATTTAGGTATCTTAATAAAACTAATAGATATTAAAATAATAATTTTAGAAGTTTTGACAATTTCAAATAATGTTTATTTAAATAGACTTGTTTATAAGTACTTTGAAATCGACATTTTTTTAAATCTACTGCAGAGTTCGGAACGTTGTTATTTGTTGAGAAGAGCCCTATCTGTCTGATATTTGTTCTAACACCACACAAGAACATTTATACACCAAATTTAATGCGGTTTTCACAGTTATATTACTAAAAGTCTAACTTAAAATCTGATATACGTGTTATCTTGAAACGCATCTAATATCTATTGGTCTAATTTATTGATTTTCTTCTGAAATCTACATATACGAAGTAGCAAGTCTAGCTAATGGAAAATTACATATAATATTTTACTATTTTAAATATTAATTGTAAATTGATAAAAGTTAAAAATAAATAAATAAAACCATTTTACTAAATATTAAAAATTTAATATTAATTTCATCTATGTTTTTGCTGAAATCCTTTAGTGCAGTATGTCAGTCGCTATGTAAGATTTCTGTTGACTTCATCTATTAGGCAATTTTAACGTCGAATATACAATAGAAAATTGCAGTGAATACATATATTATTTATAAATGAGTGTCATAATTATTATCATTTAGGTATATTCAATTTTCTCACGTGCTTATATATCAGTACAGTTATTTACAACTATGCCGGTTCTTTCCTTTATAGTGTTGTCTATTAATTATATTAATTTTGAATTTTTAAATACTATCTGTTGACGTAATATTATTTTGTTATTATTCACTTATTTAAATTTTCTTTTATTTAAGTCTATCAATTTCCATGAAGGTTCATCTTTGAACGCACATTATATTATTTATCAATAAACTTTGTTATTTATTTATCATTTAGTTTAATCCATAGTGTCACACAATGTTGTTCATAGAACAGTAATCTTTCGTATTTTGAGAAACTAAAAGTTTTATCTATAGATATATCAGCGCCATTACACAAATAACCACAAAACACTACAATAAAAATCGATAATAATGAGATAACATAGGTTATTTAAAAAAAAGACAATAGATTCAAGGTAAATCTCCAAAGTTCAAATAAGTATTAGCTATATAATACGGTGACACTTTTCTTTGTGTGAGCCCTTAATTAATCGTTTCAAGTTCCAAAAAAAAATATTAAGTTTACTTTTTAGAAGTTGATCAAAATATGCTAGCAGCAACTACAAAGTAAATACTTACAAAGGAAGTTTATAGTTACTTCATATAAGAGAGTGCATACTGTTAGTCACTATGTCATGCACTAATATGTACAATGTGGGTAAATATAGATGCATATACCGCTTTTTATTACTAGCCCGGACTTCACCCATATAGCGACTTGAACTTTGTCCGACAAAGTCTTTGCTCGTAACCACGGCTCGTGCAATATAGTAGCTTCGAGAGTTTAATGATTATTTATGAACCAATGCGACAAACTGATATAATATATTAAATTACATACCTATTTAATTGACGATTGAAACCGAATTTTACCGAACTAGTTTAATGAACTTGGCATTTATCATCTTACAAAATTTACGATATATATTTTAAATGTTAACATAATTATGTAAATTCTGTGACAAAACAAAATTATAGTACCACTGATCTGCTCTGATGATAAGTGCAGATAGATGAAGAAGATTTGTAGAGTATATAATTTGTAAACTACGCGTTATAAATTCGTTGTTTACAATAGTTTGTTACAATTTGTTGTTCTTTTGTTGATTGATTAAACTGATTAAACTAATCTAGTACCTAAAGTCTGATGATGAAGCCTAAACGCTTTAATAACTTGTTTTTAATCTTTTTTTATAAACAGACTTATTATGTATTAATTTGATTTAAAATATAAACGTAGAAATAATGTTTTATTCCTCGGTCGGAAAGTCAATTGACAAGTAATACGAGAATACAACTTTGGATAAGACCTCCATGGAAAAACTTCTCAACTTTAAAGATGTTTGAACGATATTTATATGAGAGTAGAGCTACTGATCAATGCTGGTCATGACTTACGCCATCAAGACATTCTCTGGTGAACTCTGGCCAGCGCAGAATTAAATTCTTATCCGATAAGTTATCCCCCTTAGTCGTGCCTGCTAATTTATTAATGAGTTTTTCTAACAAGTTTATTTTTTATTCCTGGTATAATATATATGTTTCAATAAATATTAAATAGAAAGAGAAGGTGCAGTAATTTACAAAATTCCAGTATACCGAGAACATAAAATATCATCTGTCAGGATTATTATTCTATTATTTTCAATTTTATATTCTTTATCGTAGTCTTTTCATTTTACAATTTAATCTATTTTTATTATAATTCTCGTTGCCGATACAAATTTCTAAATTTTTGCTGTGCAATATATAACTTAAAACATTAATTGGTTATTACAAACACGTTATACAACATTTTAAATATATTCTTCTTTTCATTTTATTTTCTGTGCGTTTTCCAAAATACTCCCATACATAAGTATTGAAAATGCGTGTATTTCCAAAATAAATGGAAAATAATGTCACCGAAGCAAACGAGCTGTATCGGCCATTTTCTAAGTTACTGCGCCGGAAGGGACCGTCTTTTTTATTTATAATCGAACGGAACTGAGCGCCAATGTAGAGGACTCTGGGGCAGCATTAAAAAGTATATTGTTAATAAAAAAATAACGCACATATTTAAAGCTACCGTATCAGTTAATAATAATAATACAGATTTTCTTTCATTAAAAAAAAAATTAAAAACAATTGAGAACAATATTGTCGATTATAAAAAATCAACAAAATCAATTCAGTATAAACAAAGATGTCGTCTGTATAAAAAAAAATACAATTAAATTGAAATATTCTTCATGTTAGTTTCAGAATAAAGTAAATGTAAAAAAAAAATAAGTTTTTGTGTTTTGGAAAAAGTGGATTAAATGCAAAATGGAAAATTGACATGGTAAAAAAAATACTCTCCCAGTCAACCTTAGGGGACAATAATAATTTTTATTACAAATTATTATAATAATGTACGGATATCATGCATTTTTGGAGAAATGATTTGAGGATTTGCTATGATTTTTTTTTATTTTCTAGTTTATATTTTATAATTCAGGAGTGATAGGTATGTTTAGTTTTCGTGTAAATTGAACCTCAATTACAAATACCTATTTCTGATATCTAACTTTACATAGGTTTCTTTATCCTCCCCCTCATTTTAACATAATACCAGTACGTTAACAACACCACTATAGTTACTGATTATATTGTTTTACAAATATATCTTTACAAAGAAAGTTTTTATTTGTAATCAATATTTTGTTTATATCCAAGCAATATTTTGTTTTTATTAAAAAATCCATTCAATATGTGCACATGGTATCAAGTGGATATTTTTACTTTTAATCCGCGAAACCTTTTTAAAAATCAGTAATACGATTCAGTTGGAGCGAAATGTTTTCCCGGTGCCTACGATGCTTAACGCGGCTTAGCTTAGATTTCGAGCACAATCCTCCCTGATTGCACAAACGGTTTTTCCGAAGCGTAAAAATTTTACTGCCGCCCCGCCGATAGGCGACCGACGACTATTTCACATAAATCTATCAATTGTGAGTGAATTCGCGGAAGGGTTCTGTATTTCATGTGAAGTATATTTAAAGGGGAAAAATATAGATATCGTGATCTTTGTTATTATTACCACGACCAGTAATACGTTGTAGCAGTGCGTACATATAAATAATAATAGTACTGCTACTGAAAATAGTAACTGATAATATAATACTTCTTGCATAATATTAATACATATTGAAATAATCTCAATGTATTTAGTATTAATATAAACTATATAATATAAACATGTTTTCTCTAACTTTGAATTTTGTAATAATAAATTACTACAAAAAACTAAACTAACTAAATAAGTCGTAAAAGTTTTTAAAAAGGCATGTACATACAATTTGAAAATTCAAGAAAAATATTCTCGTATTAATATTTATATTATAGATGATGGGATGTGTAATAATAAATAACAAAGTGTGGTTTTTTTTAATATATCACATACTCGTACATCCATAGTCGGGCTAATATTTATATGGATACAGTTAAAAAATTTCATCATTTTTGAATTATAATTGTATAACTATGAAAATGTAACAAACGAACTATAATGTTATATTCGCCTATGTATTTTTTATTTATAATTAAAACACAATTCTTAACTTCTTCCTATGAAACCCTAAATGATATAGATATTCTACCAGATTTTCTCGATTTTAGTAGTCGGCTTTTTATTGTGCCAGCTCAGAAGAGATGTAACCGAGTCATATTACTTAAGCTACGACTTTTATAAGCGAAATATATTCCCATTTACATTTTTTTATGATAAGAATTTATTGCCTATTTTTAATATAACTTTTGTTTATATAGAATGCCTACATATTTTATTGTTAGGATAGTAGTATATTCTTTTTTATTTTCAGCCATCCATCCTACCATATTCTAAAGATTAATAACCTGATAGATTAAAACAATACAAACACTGCTGGGTATAAGAACTAAATTTTACCTAAAAGGGTTCTTTATGACTACAACATTTATTAAAAAAAAAATTATAAATACCTATAGAAACATATGATATTGAGTTCCATGTACACGAAGACATAATTTTCTTATATATTTAGTAGTCTACAAAGATCTTGCCTTCTGTAAATATTCCTCCAAAATATACATAGCTACTTATCAAGTTCGATACACAAGGAACTTTTCCAATATTTTCCGTATCATGATAGGTAAAGTTTTATGATATATGGAATTTTGAATTTGACCTCAGTGGAGTTCAAAATACAGATTTCCTCCATGTCGATGATTGCACAAACGTGGGAGCTAAAACACAACGTCGCTGATCAAAGGGATTGCAAGCTTCAGCGAATACTCTGACGCCTTTTGAACCTACCATGTCACTGTTTATCTCCTTTAGCTTCCATTTAGGATATATGATACTGAATATGTAAATAATTTTCAAACCTGTTATTAGAATTTCAAGCAGTCTTAAAGACTGAATGCTTTGAATCTCTTCTTCATAAAGTAAGATATTTAGAATTCGTCGTTATACTGTTAGGTATATATGATACAATGATTTACACTACTTGCAAATTATATCTTTAGAATTAGAAAAAAAAATTAACAACAATAAATAAGCATATTTACAGTACAGTACAAATTTTAAGCATAATTCTTAATAGCATGATCATATTTGGCGTCTAGTAGCAAAATATTTATAATTTAAGGCATCCATTTAACGCAACAATTAACTAGATATATATTTTTGTCACGTATATTACAAATATAATATGTGTACTATATGATTTCAAAAATTATATAATACAATGTTATTTAAAATCCATAGAAAAAGAAGAATAACAAGTGAGGTCACCAAACAATTTTTTATTAAAAAAATACAAAGCAATTCACTGTATTCATTATTCTGAATCAAATATTTTATTGATAGAGATTGTGAAGTAGATTGTATATACATTTCGACTGATAGGATTTCGACTAGCGTGTACCAATTAAATAGAAAATCCTATATATTTTTATTTGTTTTGGTACGAGCAAGTTCAATTATATTTATTAGTTATTGGAGTTTATAATACACGAATATAACATTCGACAATTATTGTAATTATGTAATACATATATATATAAATATCTTACTGTTATTTAGTACGAAATATAAGATTATTAAGTCATGATCTGTATAATATGGGTTAAAAGTTCCTCTCAAAGAAAAATATAGTTACATAAAAATAGGCGCACAAATAAAACTCATAATTAACAAAAAGCAAGGTAAAAAGGCAACAAAGAGTGGACTTATCTATATTTGACTTTTTTGTCAAGAACAGTAAGTGCACATTTCAATGTTAAAGCCCTCAAAAAAAATTTTTTTTGAGCACTATTGTGAAATTTGTATTAATTTAGAAATATTTATATAACACATGATTTATAAAACTGATATAACAAGGAATCGAGCTCACGAAACTCGAAACTTCAGTTATAACCTCGAATCCACAGAATTAACCTACATATTCATTTTAGTCTAAATACTAATAATTGCTGCCATTAACAAAACATACTATATAACTTAGAAAATATAATTTTGTTCTGTCACAAACTATAATTAGAAAATTATACCCTTTTACTGATTTATTGCTATTAGTCTTTATTTTTTTAATGTTTTTGTTAATGCTTGTATTTGCTTTGCTTTTTCTATGAGAAATATTCCTATTTATAATATAATCCATATATTCTCCCTAAATAATATAGATTATAGATTTAAAGAGTTTGTATAATTTATATTTGAGAGCTCTACCAACCCCGCAAGGGCTTTAAGATAAAGAATTATATAGCATGGTATATATATATAGTTAGATAGTTATAAGGGAACCACTGTTTGCAACTTGGTCAAGAATGATTGACATAAAGATAACTTTTAACGTCGATAACAAGTAACTTGTTATCGATGAACAACCAGAAGTTTCTATAACAGAGCATCGGATTTTTTTTATTAATTACTTTTGTATCTAATTCATATGGACGTCATTAATAACATTAATAATATTTTTGAAACAATAAAAAATAAACTTTTGTAGATTTCTCACAAAGTAATCTAAAAATTCAGAAGGTTCTTCTATTTTCTTTTCTAATATTTGTATTCATACATGTGTTTTAAATATAAAACAAACATTAAATTATGTTACGATCATTATTATTTTATTTATGTTAATAGTCACAGAAACACTTGTACTCATACTCATTAAAATTGTACGGAGAAAACAAGATTATTGAATTAATCTTCGAAAATGAACTTGAATGGCGAATCTGGTCAAGTATTTATTATAACAATTTGATTGTGTAAGAGTACAAGTGTTTTTCTAATAATATTAATTATTAATTAACAAGATTTAAATAATAATTCACATTTTTATTATAAAAATAAACTTATTTTTATAATAAAAAAATATTTAGTGCTATTTTATTAACTAAAAAACCAGTGCCCAGGTTTGAAGACACTATGGTTTAATCTATTTTAATGAATCAATTATATAAGTTATTAAAAAGCATAACAGTGTGTGAATAATGTACTGAACAATCATTTGACTAATCAGTGTTTATATATATAAGTGACATAAAAATTTCGTTTATACCAATTATGTGAAAAAAAAAAACATTCGTGATGTGGTTTGCGGCGCTAGTGTATTTTTCTGCTCATTTGGGTAAGTATTTTAGATTATGTATATTGTCTAGTTTGTATAATTCATCCATATTTAGTAAGATTATACAAAATCAAATATGTGCTACGAAAGTACTTGAAAATATTGTTTTATTTATGAACTCCGGCCTTAAACCTAGGCACAGTTTAGTACCTTTTATAAAACAATCTTTTAGAATAATTCTCCATCTATAAATAGAGAAAATAATTTTGAATTGCCCTTTTTCATAGATTGACCTACACCTTTCCCATCCAGATGTAACTTATGGGCCTTTATAACATCTCGCCATTTTGCACAAGCCGACCCCTGTTTCTTTTGGAAATATGCTATTATTTAAAGGCATTGTAAATTTAACACTTACATCAAACGTTGAAAGTAATAATATACGATAAAGTTTTAAACACCAAAACACTATAATATTCCATGTAATACTAAAAATGCAAAAAATACTAGTTTAGATATTTTGTCTACTTTATATTAAGTCACGTTTTATGTATCTACTCGTAGTGTACCTGCATAATAAGAAAAAAAAATTACCTATTATTTAATTAATGCGTTCATTACGCAAAAAATATTTTATGTTTTATCTCATGTGTATAGTATACATATAGTATAGTATACAAGTAAATATAATACGACTCTCGTACTCGTATTTACTAAGCATTTATTGGATTCGATTATGAATTTCAATTCCCGAGCTTCTGTTAATGGTTTTTTTTATTACCATATTGTAGGTAATTTTTATACTCTGTGATACAATAAACGTGTTTTGATCGCATACAGCTATTTCTATCTATATATGCTTTATCCAGTCAACCCGGCCGTTTGAAAAGCAAGCATTTTTTGGAATTTAGTCGATCGGGCTCAGTCCACCCGAAAACATACGCACCAATGAACACTTTTTACTTTCTTTATTGGGAGAATTCCGCAATTACATCTCGATGAGCCGTTTTCAAATACACACATCTACAACCTTGTTTCTGTTT
Organism: Galleria mellonella; assembly: GCF_026898425.1. Classification (NCBI taxonomy): domain Eukaryota; kingdom Metazoa; phylum Arthropoda; class Insecta; order Lepidoptera; family Pyralidae; genus Galleria; species Galleria mellonella. Next base: position 5,516,794 of record NW_026442075.1, on the reverse strand, counting down.
CGATGAACAGATGAATTATTGAATGACGAAATATTCTTTTTATATCAAAATCGACGGAAGATAACACGGCAGATTTCATTGGAAATAACATTGTTTATTTTCTGCGAAGAAAGGGTTTATTACACTGTCGTAGATACTGAAAAATGGAAGAAAAATATTTTGTTCTTAAAATAAAAGTATAGCAGGAAATAAACTTTTAATATTACGAAAAAATTAACATTATATTTTTTAAGCACTAGATAGTTTCACTGAGCTATGGCATAAATTATCTGATAAAAAGTAACTTTTTACTCCACAAAGAAAACTATAACTTTAATTATTAGGTAATAATATTGAATTATAAGTAAATAAACTAAAAATAATATCATGCAATAAAAAATTGTAAACGAAATAGGATTTTTTTTAAAGTCATTTAAAAATAAAAATATATGTTTTTTGTATGAAAGTAGTACCCTATCAGTAGCGCAGGTTGAAATAACGTTTTAGTCTTTGTTACAAATTCATCACAAAAGTACTAGTAGAAACCTTCGGGGCATTAGCCTGAGCGTAGCCGTAGTGAGGAACTGAACTAATGCATTGAGAGAACTCAATCGAGCGACAAAATCGTTTCATTTCGTACAATGACTCCTTGGAGATAGCGACATCGTATTGCTTCACTGTCTTGCTCCGTGTTCACAGCAATTATTCGATTTGTTTCTCTGATTCTTTGGAGTACGGTTTGTTAGGTAAAACAAATAGTTTCTTTTTTCCTCTCATCACAGTTGAAGTAAAGGACATTTTTATAAAAAGAAATATAAATTTGATTTAACAATTAGAAAACATTTAAAGCATATATTTTTTATTTGTAATTTAATGGCAAAAGAACTGACATCTCAACTGATGAAAAGAAATAACTGTCGTAGATAGGCATAAACGGTATCATGGACCTCATAGAATATACTATGACAGTCATGGTAGCCCTCATTTCTGTATCATTTCAAATAACAAGGCTTCAGTACCTAACAATTGCGGTAGAAATATGAATGAGCAGAGATATTCAGATATTTTAGATAGGTGGATGACATCTTTATCTAACAGTGAAAACTAAAATAAGTTGAAGGTAGATACTAGTTTTCATCACATGTTTTTTCCTAGCCATATATTGATAGTGAACTATTGACATCATCTATAGACAATAACAAGATTGCAATATTGTTCATCGCGTTTCTATCGAACATACATTGTATATTTTATACAATATGTATAAGAACATATAGAATGTTTATAATAAGTTTTGTACCTTTATAAAAAATATATATTTTTGTTTATATAATTTAAGTACTTAGTTTATGTTATTCGTAATATAAATGCGATAAAATAAGAAAGTAGTTTACGCAGTACCCCAGTAATTGGGTAAACGAAATGGTTGTAAAAGACAATACAATTATTTGTTTTTGCTTCAATATCTACTTCGTTTGCAGGCAGTAAGTCAACCATGAGATATTAATTCGAACACAATACGGCTATAACTCTGACGCGAATAGGTACAAAACTTGTTTACTTTGGGTAGACTTCGTGAAATACGTTTATAGGTAGCTGCCTACTTTGATGACTCGGTATAAACAGAATTGCAATTTCCGGCATTGTTTGATTCTGTTTTCATGTTAAATATTTATCAAAATGTAATAATTTAATCTGTACGCTTACAATTTTTTTTTTTTTCATAAATACAGATTGTAACTCCGACAGTATTAATTGATTGATTATTTCGAATTTTTAATTTTAGATAAGAACAATAAAACAAAGTACCAGTATATTAAACGGCTTGTTCGGTAAATAAATAAATCAAGTTTAAATTATATTATGAGATAAAAATTTTACTTTTTTTTCTTAAAGTAAATTTGTTCTTTTGATGGTTTTAATAACCTTTAAAGGATTATGCATTATTAGGATACCATACAATTTTTTTTATTCTTTAGTGGTACAAAATCTTTAAAAAGAATTTTAAAGTCTTTAGCTACGGAGGTGAAGCCGTAGGTAAGGTATAAGAAGGTAAGTAAGGTGCCTATACCTTGACTATAGCCGAAAAAGGGACATAATATAATTCTGAAAGCCATATAAAGAAATCTTTATTATTATATACTATACATGTTATATACATGCATGTTTTATTTTATAATATATAAAGCACTCAAAGTGTAGTCATGTAAATATCAACTTTAATTTTAATAAAATATGGAAACAACTACGAATGTGAGCTGAAAAGAATGATTAAATTAGTTGAATATTAGTGAAGGTATCATATATTGTATTCACATAATAAAAGACATAATTAGCTTTATTATACCCTACATATTCATCAAAATCATCATTCTTTGCTTTGGTTGTTTTTTTTTTACAACTTAGAATGGCAAACAAAAATAGTTGTATTAAAAAGTAGATAAGTTTGCATAGGCTAACTAATATGGAAATACGCAACGTATTGCAAAATCCAATATTTCCATCGTATATGCTCATATTGATAGATTATATACGAGGTACGTATTTATAGAGATCCTTGGCCGCTCTAGTACGATCGCTCCCTCGGTCCATATAATTTAGAGAGCTTCAGTCGATTTCCGATCGGTACCGTAATCTATGCTGTGGAATGGTTAATTCATTTGGAAAATTTGTTCACAATACAATTTCTAATTACAAATCCAATAGTATTCATTCATACATTACTGTAGTAATGTATTTGGGCGTGTGTTAAAGATTAAAGACTAAATGTTTTTGGGTAATTTCTATATTAATTATTTCATTATCATTTTATATTAATTATAATAAAATGAAAGGAAGCTTTTACTCAGAGTTATACTAGTCCAGTTTATAGGCCTCTGCGAGGTCGTAAGTTCGAATGGAGTCATCATCATATCAGCTTTTAACCGTCCACTGCTGAACATAAGCCTCCCCCTTTGGGGAGTTTTCCAAAAGCTTGACAGGCGAATTAACAACCGCAGTTAGGCTTTGGAGATTTTTTAAGAAGGACGCTACTGCCCGTCTTTAGCTTTCCCTTAATCACCTCTTACGACACCCGCGGGAAAGGAAGAAGTGACCTATTATATGCCGAATCCACACAGTGTTAATTTCAACTTCCAAGTTACTTTTCAATACTTTCACTACTTTAGAATATATCGCTAATAAGTCGAATTAATACGAGTAACGGTGGTAAACGTACTCTTGCTACGTTGTATTCTGATTGTTTGACGTAAATTAAATTATTGCTACATTTGATATTACTATTATTATTATTCTTATATTATCAAATGTAGCAATAAATTGATTTGCTTTGATAAACTGATTACGATGAATCAAATAATCAGATTGATAATTATGGACATGAATATATTTATTTTAAATTTGGATAAATAATATGTATTTACTTATTGAATTCCATGTACATATTAAAGGTACACATAACACCTAAAGGCGCTCTCATATATATGTATACTTAATAGTATATTTGTAACATGAGATCGCCTTTTTGTAACTTCATTTTTCTTTAATTTTAATAATGTTACTTCAAGTGATGTTTTATACAATATGAATACTATTTTAATAATACAAAATTGTCATAAAAGCAAGTTTGAATTTACTGAATACAAAAGTATTTATGTTAATAAGATTAGATAAGGAAAAACATAAAAAGATTATGCTAACTTTATGGAGAAAAACATCTTCAGTTCTTACAGGCTCTTATTAATGGCGTTGCCTTTATTTTTCTTTGCGTAAAGCCCTCTAGAAAGGTTTTTGAACCACTTCACAAGATTAGGACTTTGAGAAATGTCAAAGATCACTTTGTCTGACAAAATTGTGTAAATATTTGCTGAATCAATCAAAACCACGTTACAATTGAAAGAAATATTTAATGGTAATTTTAGATAAATATTTTTTTATGTTCTTATATTATACCTCAATATTGCTATCTGCTTCCTGATGTTAATTTTAGTACCTTTTATCTGATTATCTGTGAGCGTTTTAGGAAGTATAAATCAAATTATTACAAAAATATAAACGAAAAATTACATACTGAAACAAAGACAATACATTTAATTTCTATCAAAAAAGTATCACGTATTTTGTTATACGATTCGTACCTATTTTTACGCTTATATATATATATGCCTCGACATTATTTCTATCAATATACATATCTTAATATATGTAACAATAGTCGCAAAATGTATTGCGACATGTATTATATACAGACAAGACACTAATTAACACAAAAATAATCCTATAAGTAATATAAACTTTTATTCTCATAGGCGCACGTTATTAAATATTATCCAGAATAATATATTAACTGTGAATTTGAAAATAAAAGATTATCTTTTATAATGTTCCTAAATGTTCGTACGTATATTTAGTTATGAGCATCTTACCTCCACTTTTATGATTGGCCAATATTATACAGATATTCCACACATATAGGGGCCATGTTCGGTATCTTGGCTACCTATCGTTCTCATACATATATGTATTTTGGTAAGTTTCTACCCTCCGTAATACCGTCATAAATCGGATTGCCATAATTCAAAGCTTCCCTTTTTCCTGCCTGTTAAAAACCTACATTTAGGGTATATAAAAAACGTTCGTCAGCTCATCACCGAGGGAATCGGAATGGAATGTGGCGACAATAATAGTAATAAAAGTAAATGGATGTTACCGGCCATATACAGTGGTACAAGAGAAAGGCGGTAACAGGTTTTTTTAAAAATAAAAAACAACAAATGACAAAAAGTAGTAAGATTCCAAAAAGTTCTCGTTCTTTTTTAAGTCAATAATAAATATACCAATTTGGAAATATACTTTTCATTTATATTTCAGTACTAACTCTAATAAAAAATAAATAATAATCGAATTACTTTATCATAATGGGATCATAATAGTATATGCTGACAGGGTAGATACCATTTAATAATAATAGGTAAGCATGAAGTTAGGATAGTTGGCCCATCATGACGGATTCAACAGGAATTAACCACGATGATTTCCAGGAAGGGATTACGCTGAGGTCAAGTCAATACTTCATTACTAATACCTAAGTTATTTCCCCCACTAATTAAATTACTATATAAGTAAACACGATGTGGGATACCCCATAAGAGATAGACAAACTTTTTTTTTTCAGAAGACCTTTTCGGAAGTCAATGTAATTCAGTGGCTCAGGACTTCTCATACTTTGTAGCGAAATACGAACAGCTAGTTTACGTAAAACATAAATAACCTTATTATATGAACTCATTAACATATTATGTATCATAGGCGACACAGTATATTCTGTTATAACCCATAATACTGTTCATGTCTATAGAAAATGGTTACTACTTTTCATCAAGTAGGCTGTCAATTTGTTTACCATTCTAAATATTTCTTTCACTCACACTGTTTAATTTTTTCTGTTCCTCTATTTCAATTTTGATAAAAGCACGTTAATCAAAATTGCAGTTAACAGATTCCGCTAGCTCGTACCGAATACAAGAGTCGTATAACTGTTATTCAATTACGCTAAAATAACTAATTAAAAAGTTAATAAATTCGTATTACATGAATTAACAAAATAATATTAAGATAAAAATAATGTAAAAAATTTAAATTCCCTTTCATCGGCAGTCGGGAAAAAAAGATCGTTATGGATTTCCCATAGCTTTAACAATGACTTACATATAGCCACAGATAATCGGCTAACAATACCAGAACTCTGATAAAAACGATATAATTGCTACACATTATAATACAAAAAATGACAAAGATGACATGCTAAATTCAGCTTCGCCATCATTAATTGCTATTTATTAACGAGTGTTATGAACGGGCTTCATTTGGGAATCGTATCGCCGTTTACTAAGCCCTCGATGCCCCATAGGGAGTCCGAGAATGAGCCGTTACGCCCCCAGTAATGGTGATTTGTTTCTGTAATCTTTTTATTAATGTTTATGGTTGGGTGCAGTGCTTTGATAACGTTATGAATGAAAATGAGACTATTATCGGAGAACAAGTTATAATGTAAGTATGAGAAGATTATTAACAACGTGTTATTGAGATATTTTTTGTACCACGTGGTAGTAAACAAGCATACAGTCCATCTGTTGGTAAACGGTATATGTAGCCTATGGACACCTACAATACAAGTGGTGGCACGTGCGCATAGCTGACCTTGAAAAAACCAGAATGTACCCATTCTGAAGAACCCCACACTGTAGTCCCTAGGGAAAACCTCGACAAGGAACTCATCCCACAGCCTGAACGTTTGCGGGAGAAATTTCCTTTGAAACCGCACTGTACGTGACCTTTAAGATTCAAGGGTAAACATGAATATTTAATTATAAATGGCAGATAAAGATTTTATCTAACTACTAAAAGAAAAGAATTAGATATTTTGTGTCACATGTGGGACATAAACTTGCGACCAATGTCACTTATATTGTTCAATGTTAAGAGCATTATTAGAAGTCTTTAAATATCTTCAATGTTATCTTATGAATAGTTTTCGAGTTACATCATACTTACTCACCTATTAATCAAGCCCGCATAATATTACTCGTAAATTTAGGACTCGTCTATATAGCAGAAACTTTTAGATCTTACTATGAAACTTGACCAAATTTCTTGTTCTTCTCTAATTCAAAACATCTGTTTATCTAATATAGTATTAGATTACATTAATTTATTTATAATTACAATAATTACAAATTATTATTATATAGAAACAAAAAACTACAAGAAGTAATCAGATATAAAATGTACTCTTGTGTAACTTCTACATGAAACTCATCATCCCTAAGTATGAAAATATATTTCCAATGAACAAATAAAAACATTTTTAACGAGATACTTTTAACTTTTGTTCCACAAAAGAATACATTAATTAGGACAAAATTAATTCTAAAAAGAATCATCATTCATACAATGATTAACTAATATTTTACTAAAAATACAGTTGAATTTAGAACCTCTTGCTTTTTAAATCGGTTAAAAACTTATATCGCTTAAGTTTCAGACTTAAAATCCAAAAGTTAAAGCTGATTCAATTTCCGTCTCGATGTGTGATCGATCATCGATACTTTTATATAGTACGGTGTAACCCCGCTGAAGTAATTCGGTGTTTGAGTATCAACTCACGTTTTCTGTAATTATGAATTTGAGAATTTTATTTATTTTAACATAAATGATATGATATGTTTAATTCGTCATAATTTATTATTTATCTATTTATTTTATCTTTCTATCTTCAAGTCCTTGCTAAATACATAAAACGGTTGTCACAGTTGCGGTAGGCATCCCCCTACCGCAACTGTGACAACCGTTTTATGTATTTATTATTTATTGACAACATTACAAAAAAAATGTCAGGTACAAAAGGCGGACTTAATACTAACCATAATAATAACCGACAAATTAGACTATAAATATCAGATGAATTAAATTTGCCTTTCTTTTTTTTTTATAACACCAGAGCAAATAAGCATGCGGCTTATGGTAAGTGACTACTGTCGCCCATGATCACCAACAACACCAACTTTGCAGGTGTGCTGGTCTTTTAAAAAGGAAGGTTCTTTTAGAAAATAATTAGAATACTGATCAATTTTCTCATTGATTCTGAATCTACTGAATAATGATATCTGTCTGTCTCCACTTTGAATATACTAGTGTTTAAATATCTGATATTATACATATCATCATGTTAGGACAATGCCTCTAAGTTCTTTGTACTTTCGGTTATTTCCCCCTGCCACCGTGAGACGTGCAAAGCTGTTTGTTCTATTATTATCTCTATGAGAAATAAGACTGACATCAGTCATTTACCTGCCCGTTTCATGACTGGGCATCTGAGCGCCCACACCTGAAGTCTACTAAGGATAATGGACATAACAAAGCATAAATTTAATACACGTTACGCCTTCACAATCCTAACATATGTCTATCAAAACCATTTAAAGTTATTAACAGGTTTAGGTTATTTTATCAATTCTGCTAATTGTATTGATAGTAGTGTAGGAATTACTAACAAATAATTAATTTATATTCACAAAATTTAAAATAAAGCAAAATTGAAATTTATTAGATATATTTTCCGATGACAAACTGTTGATTTAAAAAAAAAAAACTATTACTGGTTACGCAGACACAATTAATTAAATATTACACTTACAAGTGCTATAATTCAATTAATTCTAGCGCCTACATGAACCGCACCGCTCAAATACTGCGAAAAATTTAATCCTTAATTCAACGTCGCCTACGTTCTAAAAGTCACCTTGTATCGTACATTCACGTATATCTTTAGAAATTTTATGGATTAGAATAATTTTGATAACCTTTGTTCAATAATACTTTTACTGTGTAGGTGTATATTTATAGACCTACATTTATTTATTTATCAAGACTCAACACATACATACATATTACACATATTTATTATGTATAGAGTATTAAGTCAACATTAGGCATGCTGACAGCTATGATTTATATGAAATAAGTGATCATATTATTAAAATTTACAGTTATAGAGTCATTTATTGGGTTCATGATTTCAGCCGTTAACTGTCCACTGCTGAACATAAGCTTACGTTATAGACTACCATAAGAAATGCTCCTGAGCCTCCTGCATTCACTGTCTCTCTACAATACATTTGAGTTCATCGGTCTATCCAATGGGGAATTGTCTTACACTACGTCTCCCTATACGAGATTGCCTTTCTTCTCTATTATTGTAGTATTTACTATTTGAATGCCAGGTTACAGTGTATGGCATCAACTTTATTTAAGTGACTTTGAGATTGACATAAAAAGAGAAACTATCCAAATTTCGAAGTAAGCCAGTAAACATTCCAAAATTTTGCCATTATGACTTTTTTAATGATGGCCAGATTTACATTTTTTACTTTTTATACTCGCTATTAAGATTTTCTACAAAATTTAAAGCACAACAATAATAGCGTCACGGAAAGACTTAAATACAACTTTCTTTTGTGAATAGATCTACTCCTACGATAAAATGAAATGAGAAGTTAGAAATATTTCCATTAGTTCTTTACGAAATATACGTTTTTCAAGAACTCATTATTTTAATTAAAGTTACTCGTATTTCCTACGTAGACGTGTGACGGTCCCCCCCTTTTGCACCCCTTATAAAATAACTATCCTCTTAACTAAACCTAACATGGAAAACCTACAAAGCCTAAGAAAAGCCTACGAAGGCTTAACCTAATGAAAACCCATGAAAATCTAAAGAAAACCTACCCTAAAGAATGGCCTAACACCCTCAATATAACCCCGTAACTATGTTGCCTTATATACCCCAAACACCCTATGAATCATATAATCTTTACAATAAACATATAATATTGAACAGATCTTATAGTAGAACACTTGATCATCTGGCCAGATAAATAAATGTGTGATCGTCTAGTAATGTAGGACCCGTTGTGTGTGTAATAACCAAAAGGTTCTTTAATTGGTATATGATAGGAGTTAAAAAATGAAGATGATTAATAAGTCTTTAAGGATTAAGAATAATTAATGAATTATACTCATAATTCATGTAACTAGGAAGTTATGTTAATTTAATAGTAAATTACAGAATAACTGTAATAATAAAAAAAATGGGGGAGCGGTCGGGCCCCTCACACGCCCGGACCAGTGGAAGACTTTCCAACTATCTATAACTCTTCCTCCTAAAAGGTAGGGAAGGGTATTACTATTTATTAATGCACTCTGATGGTAATAAGGGAATGAGTATTCTCAGTTCCAAACCAAACATAAGTACATTTACTTCAACATTACAGTGGCTCCACCAGCCCCACGATGCTTCCAGTATAAATTGGTGTTTGCCAGAGGCAAAAAGATCGGAACTGAAATCCCAGGATCACTCCGACACGAGAGCTTACTCATGGGCGATGACCCTTTCAGTCCTATATGGCGACATAGAGATCACCCACTAACAGTACGAAACTGTTTCCCAGCGTCACCCTGTTACGAGCTTACTCAATGGGGGTTTCCCTTCGGCTCCACAAGAGATCAGACCAAGAAGTGAGATCACCCAGACACCAGAACCTACTTTGATGGGACATAACCCTTCGGCCCTATAATGTGACATTAGAGATCACCTGTGATGACAGTCCGATAGAGATGAAGATTTGTGTGATAGGGGATACCTTCCACACCCTGGAATTGGCCAAGCCATATAATGTTGATAATTGCTATATCATAACATAGCATTGTCAATTTAATATTATTTACTTAATACCAAGAATACTCAAGGTTCAAGTTACATCTGTTGATTAGGCCAGAGCCTAAGAACGAGTAGTCCAACCCATAGGTCGAGAGCTACTAAAAGTAATGAGTGCTATTGAATGAACTATAAGTCCAGTCAATTATATATAATATTATTGTTGATTAACCACATTGTGAATTAACCAATTATTTATTCAGAGAGATATATCTAAAGGAACTATAAGTCCTTTAAAAGACACTGATTAATCACAAGTTAACAACGTCTCGTGAAATAACCAGTTAGGTTTTCTATAAGTTTGAGGACACTAAGTCCAACAAGCTATTATTGTGTTGAGAGTAATAGAGATCTTTTGTAATATTTGTAGAGGTTTGATTAATCACATTGTGAAATAATCAGATTAAATAATTATGTAGCTTTATAGAGAGGACTATAAGTCCTAATTGGTTGTTGTCATAAGTACTGATAAATTACACATTAAAGTGCCAGGTCAATTATTATATATAGGTATATAGGAAGGACAATAAGTCCTATTTGTGTATGTTGTAGTAGTAGAGGCAATATATTGCATAATTATAATGTGAAAGATATAGATTAAATATATATTTGTATAGAAAGGACAGTAAGTCCCATACAATTATTGTAGCTGTACTATAGTTATACTATATCTACTTCCTTTTAGTGTCTTAGTAAACCTATTTACTAAGAGGATTTCTCAGATAAACAAGTGTTTTAGTGTTTAAATCATCATGATTAAATCCCTAAGAAATTAGGTCTTTAAATAATTATCATATCATTTAAGTGAAATTTCTCATATAAATAATTCCAATATTTCCCCTACAGTTATTATAAAATAACAGAAAATTATATAAATTTTCTATAGACTTAGATATAGAATCATAACGTGTATAATCTCCTTTTTTGTTTGACGTCTGTCACTTCAATGACGTATTGATGTATCGAATTGAATTTTCATTATCTATCACATCTGTCAACGTAACAAATACTAGCAAGTTTGTTTATTTGTATTTGTTTAATATAATTAAATATAAAATCATCATATATCAACCGTAATATATAACTAAATTATCAGTGATATAAATAATCAAGGTTTACACCAGTAATAATTAATAGTATCCAGTAATACTGCAGTTTTATATTCATATCAGTAGCCAAGCTTACTTTCAAATTCAAGAATGAACAGAAGATTAGAAGTTTAACATTCTTATTGCAATTGTACTTGCAATAATATATACATACAGTACTAATTATCAAGAACATTCCTCAAATACATGTGTGGTGAAGATTTCCCAATATGCTATCTATTTGATTCCTAACCTCTAATGTAAATTTATTAAAGAAGTGAATAATCAGTGTTAGTGTTTGCTTTATTAATATTTAAAGTAATTGTCCTAACTTGATATTAATAGGTTCATATCTCCTTGGATACAGCCCAACATATACAACTAACTCGATAATGAATTTTATAAAATACTAATATTATATTTTACTACTTGTATATCTCCATTCTATTCCCATAAATATTCAAAATATGTATATTAAATATAAATCCAATAAAGATTCACTAATTTTAACCCTGTCTGAACTTGTCTAGTCAATATAGCATGAACAAACAACACACATACAAACCTTATCGCCATGACAACTTTCTTCCTAAATATGAGTAAAATAATATAACTCATACTTGTCATTTAGTACTAATTTTATACTGTACATGAGGTACAGTTACCTAGTTAATAGTAATTATAGTCAGAGAATCCTTTGATAATTTTATTACCACTAGGAATTAAATCCACACCTATAATATCAGCATAATTAAATATTATTAGAAACCAGTAATACACACAGAATTGTTATTATCAGCTTGTTTACTACAATAAAATCAATATTAAAGTTTATAATAAATCAAGACAAAATATCTACTTAAACAATACAGGCTTGTTTACCATAAACATCCCACCGTTACATGAATTTATCTACTAACACAATAATGTATTAAAAGTAATACATTCACATAAAATCACCTGCAACAGCTAAGCTGTTTCTCTGTACATCTGGTGTAAAACAAATTCCCACATGTAATCATGGGTAATTAAAAGTATACAAAAGAATCATTAGTACAGTCGACCGAGCAATGGTATGAAAACACTTTACCATGAGACGTTAAGCATGAGCAGGTGTTCCAAATCAACACTGTAATAGTGTAATAAATACAACTATTCCATCATCATCATCATCGTCTCAACCATCACCAATCCACGACTGAACACAGGCAATTCCCCATAGACTGCCACTAGGAACGGCCCCAAACTCCTGCATCCACCGACCCCCACAATACACATAAAACAGTCACTCCAACCAATGGAGGTAGCCCACACCGCACTCGCACACACAGAGTCGCCACTCAATAACATCTCTGTCTCATCAATGGCTGTTTCCCCAGCAATGAGACCAGACCACAGCCACCTCAGTCTATTTATCCTCAATAAATAATAATTTATAGTAACTAGATATGAATCTAGTTAGTATTATAATAGTTTAATAGCTGATTTAATAAGTATTTTCCAAAACTGGACAATTAGAACATTGAATCAAATTGATGAAGTTCTATCAAACAACCATATAATTGGATTTTGTATATGAGTAGAATAACGTAAGTACGTAAATTATATTGATGTAAACTTTGTTCAAATGTGATTGCATTTAACGATATACGCATTACCTAAAAGTATATGGACTCGACTAAATACGTATTTTAATAGCTGTTGGGAAAAATATTAAGTATAGACTTTGCCTGTGATCACAGTCAAAAATCTAACTACGTAGTAATAAATGGAACAAGCTCACCGGATTCTCCAGTCTTCTATTGATTAATTTCACACACTTACTCCATAGTGATACACTAAGATCTCAAACCCCTTCATCGAACCAGTCCCTCCTAGATCTATATCCTAGTTATTTTTTTTATTTTATTGCGCAGTTCCTTAAAACACGACTCCTGCGCCATTTTTTTTCTTTTTTTTCTTTCTGCGCAATTCCTCAAAAGCGACCCCCGCGCGCCCGCCGATCTGCCGTCTCCTTTTTTTTTCTTTCCTTCTTTTTTCTAATAACGTCATAGATTATGTCACCGAAGGGTAGATATTTCAATAACCAGATTTAGCCTATTATTCGAACTGAACTTTTCTTCAAATTCAATTTAATTATATGTTAACGTATTTTGGTATTTTCTATTAAATTGATTATCGAATTTATAAAACTTTAAAGACTCTCATAAACCTTATTAAACTGTGTTGTATGCATCCTTTTTACACCTGATGATAAAAAGGTAAACTATAATTTGGTTATATATAAAATATAATATATTTTTGTTTAATTTATTTAATTTTCTTGTGACATCCACTACACTTTGGAAACACATCAAAGAAGTTTCCCTTCTGTGTCAATATTTCATATATGGTAACGTCTTCTCTGTACGCTATTGTGAACCTTGACTTTAAAGTTTGTTTATATTAAATAGCTCAGTTTTCGCAGCGGTCACCCATAGGAACCCCTGTTTCTTTCTATGTACTTATGGTATTAAACCTATTGTACTATAGGCGAACCGTCACAGACGTCAAGATTTAAATCAAACTGAAGCTCAGTTAATATTATCCTGTAAATACGAATATCTACGTATAGATAATAATTTTAATTTTGTTGTGCTAAGAGATTATATCGGTAATTGGAATTGATGAAAGGCTTTCAATTAATATTATTTTAGTTTAAATCAAATCCATTATAGATGGAATTGTACTAAAAGAATAAAAATGATGGAACAAGTACTAGATTATCTTTACTATTACATGATAAGCCATGACTTATATATGTATTTATTATATCAATATGTATTACTCAAATGCTATTTATATATATGTATTATATTGTACGTAATTTATGTACGTATAATTTTTGTAAGTATATTATTCAAAATGTATGGATGTATGTTCATTTATTTTAAAATGTATTAATGTTGTTATCCAACAAAATATTTATTTCATTTACAAAGTGATTTTATTAGACCAATGCCCCGCCATTTACTGTCTATTTAGCGTAACATTTGACTGGTAGATTATATCATTAAACATTAAGTCCGTCCTGTAAATACGAGTATATTTCAATGTATGCAAAACATGACACAACAATGATAACAAAACAAATATATAAAAGTATAAATATAGAACTAGATAAGTTGAAATTGAAAGAACTATGTATAAAATTATACGCGAATGTAATCCAACAACTTTTTATTCTTTTTATAGAAAATATAAACATAAGGGAAGGAAAAACGGAATGAGATTTTGCTCGCTTAGTTTAACTCTCGATAAACTCTAAAATTCTGCTTAGGTATGTGCATACATGAATTGTTATCTAAATGCTTATATCCAACGCAATTGTTAGCGAGTATTAACTAGTGAACTCATTAGAGGCACAGTTGTTTAGATGAAATATACCTACACGGTGAGTACCTATTATGTTCATTTTAATGGTAGTAGTCCACTAACTAAAGCCTCTGATTGCTCTAGTTACTGGGACTGGAGACCAGAGCAAATTATATTTTCCTTTACGTGTATATATATATATATATATATATATATATATATATATATATATATATATATATATATATATATATATATATATATATATAATTATTCTTCAAATAATATAGTTATTATTAAATTATATAGTTAAATCACTGGATGGGACAAAATAATATTATTACGCTGTCTTATTCAAATAATAATAGATATATGGTTAAGATGTTTGTTTACATATAATATATATATTCTTTATATATATATTCTTTATTGCACAAAAACATACAGTAACAACAATAAGTTAATAACAATGTTAGCAAAGGCGGACTTATCTCTAAAAGAGATTTCTTCCAGTCAACCTAACGCAGTGGCATAGGAAGTAGTGAGTGGGCAGTAGTAGTGCAAGACAGAAATTTAAATAAATATTTACATAAATTATAAATAATTATATATATACACACATACATTCACATATATACATACATACACATACACATATATATACATATACACATACATATACACACATACATACACACGTTAAATACAACATATAAATATCAGATACAAGAGAACACAATGATGACAGTCTTCTAATCATTTTTATATTTAAATTAAATTGGAAAGATAAAATGATTTTAATCTTTTTTTGAAGGAACTGCTAGACGGGCTATTCTGAATGTTCACGGGAAGTTTATTCCACAGCTGTACAGCACGATATGCAAATGAGTTACCCATAAAATGGGTTTTACAGTTGGGAAGCTTCAGTACCCTGGACTGGTTCAGACAAAGACGTCTAGGTCTGGAAGGAGGAGGTAATAATTGGAACCGGGAACGAAGGTAGGAAGGAGAATTGGGATCATTAAGGATATTATATAGGACCGCTAGGACATGTGTCTCATGACGATGTCTAATTGGGAGCCACTTTAAACGAGTGCGGTATTCCGAGACATGATCATATTTTCGTAAGCTGAAAATAAACCTTATCGCTAAATTTTGCAACCGCTCAAGCTTATTTAGCAGCTCCTCGGTCACATCTAAGAAACAGACATCGGCATAATCCAGAATGGGAAGAAGAATAGATTGTGCAAGCATAATTTTGGTATTGAAAGGGAGAAAGTATTGGAGACGTTTGAGAGAGTGATATGAAAAGTACATCCGTCTACTAATGTCATTAATATGAGAGGTCCACGACAATGTACTATCCATAATAAGTCCTAAGTTTTTCACTTTATCAGTATAAGATATCTTAGTACCCTCGTATACCAATGGAGGAATCTGAGACCATTCCAACTTACACCTCAGCCTGCCACTACCGACAATCATAGCTTGAGATTTGGCTGGATTAACAATAAGACCAAATGATTTAGCCCAGGAGTGAATAGCCAGTAGATCATCGTTTAGAGCTGAAGTTGCCTGTGTAACCTCAGACAGCATAAAGTGACGATACAACTGCAGATCATCCGCATACAGATGGAAGGGAGAAGTAATGACTCGAGAAATATTATTAATAAAGATAGAAAATAATAAAGGGGAAAGTACACCGCCTTGAGGCACGCCAGCAGTTAATGAAGCCCAGTTCGATAAACCATCATTGGTTCTAACACACTGCTGGCGGCCGAAAAGAAAAGAAGAGAACCATTCGATAACTGGAGTGGAAACGTTGACTGCACGAAGGGTGCTAAGGAGAACATCAAAATCAACCGAATTGAAAGCATTACTGAAATCCAACAAAACAATTGCAGTCAATTTCGTGTTATCCATAGCCCGACGTATGTCCTCTGTAATATTAAGAAGCGCTCCAGTAGTGCTATGAGAGGGTCGGAAGCCCGATTGAAAGGGGCATAAAAGGTTGTTGGTGGAAAGAAATTTAAATAATTGGCTGTGAACTATAGATTCTAAAACTTTTGAAAGAATGGGAAGAATAGATATGGGACGGTACTGGGAAAAGCTAGTCGGATTAGTAGATTTAGGAAGTGGTATGACGTAAGCCTTTTTCCATTGTGATGGGAAGACATTATGCATGAGAGAAAAGTTAATTATGTGAGTGAGCGCAGGCAAAATAACATCCAACACGGGAAGGATCATATCAAGGCTCACATTATCGCTACCGATAGCTTTAGTAGATAATGAACGAATGGTTCTCTTGACAACATCTACAGTCACCAAGCTAAAAGTGAATGGAGGACAATCGGGTGGGACAAGATTAGAAAGATATGATATAGTATTTGCCTTAGTCACAGTACTGAGTGTAACAGAGGAGGACGAAAAATGATTATTTAGAGCATTTAGATCTAAACCGCTCTGACAATTTTCTGAGGACTTACCCACCCCCAGTGATTGGAGAAATTTCCAGATTTGGGTCTGAGAAAGGTTTTGAATAGTAGAATGAATGTATCGGCGTTTGGCATCCCTACACATTCTGTTACAGATGTTCCGCAGTTTTTTATACGTGTCAAAGTTTACTTGTGATCTCTCATGTTTATATCTGCTTTTGGCCCTGTCACGCTTTGCCATACTTCTCTTAATAATAGGGGTAAGCCAAGGAGCAGGAGCATGCTTGATACGTACCGGTCGGACTGGTGCATGAATGTTGTAAATTTTAAGCAACTCGCTGTTCAATATCCCCACCATGGTGTCGATACAAGAAGCCAACAACAAGGGAGACCAATCAATACTCCCCATATCCTCCCTCAAACGCTCAACATCCATATGCTGAAAATCGCGAAGTAAATGAGTCCTATTCCTGTTTTTAGGGGGACGCACTTTATAGGACAGATAAATTAAATCATGCTGTGAGAAAGGAGAACACATTTGTCCATGGGAGAATACTAAATTTGGTTGTGAAACTATGATTAAGTCAATAAGGGAAGGTCTGCTGTTGTGGAAGTAATGAGTAGGTTTAGGCATAGGCAAGACCTGGAGATCAAGGGCTGATGTTAAAGCAATAAGTTTGCCAGTCCTATGGTCATTTTTCAAAAGACATGTATTTAGATCACCCATAAGTATAACATGATCAAAAAGAGGAACCAAGTTATCTAGAGTATTTTCCAAGATATTAAAGTAATCAATCTTGTCATTAGGGCTATACAAGACACCAAGTAGGATTCTTTTGTGATGGAGAGATAGGGAGAGAAACAAATATTCCAGAGACCCAGAGAACTGCGGTTGCGATGTACACACTACTTCGGCAGAGATTTGGTTGCGTAGATAAATCCCCACACCTCCACCCCCAGACGTGATGCGATCGTTTCGAAAGAGTTTATACCCAGGTATTGTGCAGCTAGTGGAAGGAAGAGATGGTTTAAGCCAGGTCTCAGAAACTAAGATACAATCCACTAAGCCAGCACTGAAAGAGGTAAGAAGGTCATTATAATGAGCTAATATGCTTTGCGCATTTATATGTACAAGGGAAAGTTGTTTGGAATAATTGTCGAAAACAGTCCGCAATTTATCTTCAATAGGATCGCAATCAGATAAAGAGGAATTATGACTCGAAGCACTATCAAAATCATCGGAGGAATAGCAAGAAAAATAATCATCATTTATGGGCATATATAAAAATAAATTTAAATAAAAATAAAAAATAAATAAAAACTTATTATAAAAAAAAAAAAAAACAATATTTGTAAAAATAACAAAAATTAATTACTTTTGCCTTAATTGCGTAGGTTGACTTGATAGGCTAAACCCACTCTACAATGAACAATAACGAACAAAATAACAGCTATAACAATATAATATAAAACAGCTATAGCTGAAGAATAGCGGGCACCCAGTCTAAACTTAAACAATAATAGCTATTACAAATCAGTGATATACAGAAACGAAACGTTAAAGTATATTAAATATATACCATAGCCACAATTATTATAAGTAACTTTGACAGTGACATGAGAGTTCAGATTAATTTGTTTATCAATACTATAGTGACAATCAAACACTGATCACAATTATCTATCAAGTTAGGTAAATTAATATAATTTTAGAAATTGAGCAACATATTTTAAGGTACCCTAAAAAAAAAAAAAAAAAAAGAATAATAAGAGAATAGTTAAGTGTGCTCAGTAATAAACCGACAAAATAGCAAAGTATTAAAATAGAAAATACTGCAACCTGTCTAAATTATAACGCGTTCATTGGGTACTCAGCGATTAGCAGTTTCAATTCAGCCATTGAAACTATCTTCTTGCGATCTTTATTAGGCAGAAGAATAACTATAATGCCATCCGCAGACCAGCACTTCCTCACGCCGAAGTGATTACGAGCCGCAACAAATACATCTTGCCGTGCTTTTGTAAGGAACTCAGAAATAGATGTTTTGGAGCCTTTTAAAATAGTTTTAGCCCTCCATACCATGGATCGAAACCGCAGTGATGCAAACCGCACAATAATAGGACGGGCAGAATCCTTCTTAGAGCCGAGTCTGTGGCAAGATTCAATAACATCAGGACCCATACCTTTCAACTTCATTTTGTCGGTTAACACCTCCAACAGCTTCTTAGAGATGTCCTCACCAGGAATCTCTTTTACACCATGAAAAAGCAAGGTCTTTCTGCGGGAGTGGGTATCTAGACGGTCTTGCCCAAGTTGAAGCAACTCCACCTGTGATTTTAGTAATCCAAGACACTTCCATATAAATGTTTTAAATGTAGCATAGTCGGCAGATAGACCCTTCACTGTGGTACCTGACGAAGTAGAGGCCTGCTGCTGTACGCCTTTCTCAAATTCTTCCATGCGGCTGTTGAACACAGATGATAGTTCATCCATGCTTTTTTTAAGTTGTTCAGCTGTGGTATCCATTGCAAAGTAAGTGATGAAAACTTGGTGAGTGAGTTTATTATGAGTCAACCAAATGCAGATTAAATATAATCTAATACATAAAGAAATTTATATGTATATATATTTAAAAAATTTAAAAAATTAAGAGCACAAAAATTTCGGACTTAACAAATGTGCGTCTACCCACGAATAATATGTATAGATAAAAACTTTTTATTATTTGTTTTTGAGAAGTGGCTATTAGGATTATAGTTAGTAGCCATATATATTGTCAACCACTAAAAGTTATCCGATTTAGCTTCATTACATTTATCTAGTAGATAACATCCTGAACCGGCAACTTTATCTGCCATTTAAAGCAACTCGGAAACGTTCTAGCTAGAGAATGGGTATTAAACATTCTTACTTAACTTCACGGTTTTTTAGAGATGAGAATCTTAGCAAGTAAATACAGTCAAAACATTCAAGTAGCCTTGTGTAAATAAATGACTACATTTTACTACATGATCTGAATAATTAAAATCTCGTAAGGAGATAATTAAGGGAACTTAATGGTCGAGGGATGGTCAGCGGCTGTCTTTAAACATAATGAAAGACCAACTGCGGTTGCCAAGCGGCCTGCCAAGTGTAACAACAACTGGCGAAACTTCCCTTATAGAGAAGGCCTAGTATTGCATTTTTTTTATACAACTTAGAATGGCAAACAAGCTGACGGTCCACCTGATGGAAAGTGGTAACCGTCACCTATAGACATGAGCAGTACCATTGACATAACAGAGTATACTGTATCACCTATAATATCCCCCATGCGTTGCCATTCCTGAGGACTCAGTTGTTATTCCTCTGTACCCAGTAAATTCACGCCATATTGCACCCTTCAAACTGAAACACAGCCATGCAAACACAACTGTTTCACGGTTGAAACACGAATGAGACAGAGGTATCCAAGCAATCGACTTTTGTACAAAGTCTTCCTCTGGTAAAATATATGGTATCCCTACATCATTTAGTTGTTCATAACAAATATGTATGGCAACACTTTAAAAAATAAAAAAGAAAAGAAGTTACTATGTGTTTTATTTAAAAAAAATATATAAACCATTCTGCCTGCCCTGTCATATATAATACCTAAATTCAGCAGTGGATAGTTATTATTGGACGGCTGTAAAGAAAAATGCAATAAATAATGCAACGCGAAAATTTATAATCAAAATCTCTTTATTCTATAGACAATGAGTACTGTGTAAATGTAAACGTGTAAGTTCTTAATTTTTGCACCAAAAATAATTAAAAAAAAAATTATATTTACATTTAAATATAGGTGCTTTGATTTGATTTTCCATAAGGTATGCGGACGTCCAGCAGTGGACGGATAATGGCTGAAATGATGATAATGATGCGGATGTTTATTGTAAAAAGAATGAGAGTCTAGTCACAGAAATAGTTATTTAGATTATAATTAGTGATAGCTTATTATAAATTTCAAGTCGTTAGATATAATTTGATTAAGCCACTTCAATAAATATAAATAAAAACTTTAGAAATATATCAAAAAGTATTTTTATTTTTTTAATAAAAAAACAGTATCTTAATTTGCTCCGAAATAGATTGTATATAAAGAGCAATCAACATTAATCGATGAAGCAATTAAACTTCAATACATTTCTTATACTTTCACATCTTTCAAACTTTACTAATATCAAATATTAAAACATTTCTAAACACATTATTTATAAAAAAAAAGAAATTTTGTAACTTTCATATTTCATTTTTCACTAATCTGAAAGACTAAAATCGTTCCCATGTATAAGTTTATTTGTTAGATACGCATCAATCATATATGCGGTGAAGCAATGTTTATGAAAATCTCTCGTTCATAGACCCCGTTAATACATCAAGAGCGATTATGAGCTACTATAATAAAATATTACATCATTTATAGCTAGTGATACTCACAATTCTATATAGAAGAAAGCCTCTGTTTCAGTATAGTGATTGATTATTATTTCTTTCTATCTACAGGTCCACAGCGTTAGTTATAATGGGTATACCAAGTTGAAACCCAGTGATAGAATATATTAAAACTAAATTTTTCTTTGAGTAAGATACCCCAAGGAAAAAAGTTGAAATTTTAAAATAATTTTAGAACTTTATTTTAAACACTAAGTTTCGAATTAATGTATCCATTATGATGGATTAGTATATATATTTAATTATTATTCTTTACTATAAGAAATTTACGTTTATATATATATATATATATATATATATATATATATATATATATATATATATATATATATATATATATATATATATATATATATATATATATATATATATATATATATATATATATATATATATCTAAAGACATAGATGTTATGTACATCCCTTATATTTTTATAAAACGCAAATATCTACGAGTATATTTTTTATTTTATTTGGTTTACTTTATTTTCGGGTCAGCTACGTTCATCAAATCCGATGAAATAGCTTTTACGGTCTCCATTATGACTTGGACAACATAATTATTTTCTATATCTCACATTAGTTGTATTAAAAAGACATTGACAAATCAAAAATCAAATTAAATCTCTATCTCAACATGGTATAAAACAACATCGTTTCCCGCTGTCTGTGCGCATATGTCTATAGATCATTTAAACTGCGCAACAGATTTTAATACGGTATTCATAAATAGATAGTGATTTAAAAGGAAGGTTTATATGTACGTTTAATGTTGTGTTAATTTGTTAAAACACTTGTTCAAGTTGTCGGAAGAAATCAAGTCGACTGAGACCTTTTATTGAAAATGCTGAAATATAACATGAAAAAGGTACAATGGAATTGTTCTTTTTATTAGGATTACAAAGAAGTCAGTGTTGGTATTCTATAATATACAGACTTTATTAACCATTTTAATGTTAAAAAAAATATATATACAAATTATGTCGAGTTTGGAAAGCTATTTAGAGTGATACCATAGTAATATTATTAATTATTCCATAATCACATTGATTCTATATAGCACCAGTGCGAAGCTAGGGCTGGTAGCTAGTACATTATTTCAATATTTACTTTATAAGATATAAATTCTAATCTTAACAAAATAAATTTGGACGAAAGGCGATTATTAAAATAGAATATAATTTTGAAATCCAAATTAATTTTGAATTCAGAATTACTGAAGATATCATGTAACATACAGAGAGAAAGGTAAATTTAAATTGTGCAAAATGTATAATTCTGAATATTGCATATTCAAACAGAAATTTCTAAGCAATAACTTTATTGTATTCGAATGTTTATAATGATTTATTTTGTAGCGCAATATTAGTATACGACATGTAATTCATGATTTTAATTATTAATTTTTAAATCTTTTCAAATCATCCTTAAAATCAGTGTATTTTTTATGCTAGAGATTTCAAGTTTCCTTTTCTTTTGGCATTATGGACGCGAGTTTAGGCTACTTAATTAATACTAATGTCACGACAAAGAAGCTCTTTAAGGGTCTACTGCGATATATTCCACGGCTAGCTTATGCTAAGACACAGAGCTTTTAGCCAATAACAGTTCTTTTCCTTTTTTCTTTATTATGCTTTTGATGTCGAATTTTGTTCAAAATTCTCAGACTAAATTAAATTATTTTCTTTTCTTTTCATTGAGAACTTCACTTACTTCCTTTACAATGTTTTATCTTAGCTAATATTATAAATGTAAAAGTGATTTTCTTCAATTGTTACTTATTAGGGCTTACTAGAGTGTAGAATGCCTGGGCCACTTGGTGCCTGCCCATTCCTCGACCATTAAATACCCTTAGTCACCTCTTGCATTATCCACGGAAAAGGAAGGGGTGGTACATTTTATGCCGAGACTACACGGCAACGGTTCGTGCTCATTATGTAATAATGTTCACTGCATAATTATATAGCAGAAGTTATAATTATCTGGTACTTAAATAGGTTTCTGTAGATTACATTTGGATTATTAATAAAACAATATAAACTATGCAAGTTGCTCCATGTGATAATATATATATATATATATATATATATAGCGTATTACTTATCCTTTTCATCCAGTGATGTAAAAGGCAATTTAATGAACAATCATACTGTACAAAAGAAGTAAAAATCAATATAAAATCCTCTACCATAATACCAAGCCGCTTATCTAGCATCTATATGGTAATACTAGAAAAAAGTTTATCATAGAATAATTATCTTTTTTTTTTTAATGGTTGGAAATGGATTAGTAACCCCACCCGCGCTATTGGTATACACCCACAAGGCACTAGTGGAAGATGATAGGTGAGAATGAATGCAGGTTATTTGGCCCACCATGATGATTTCGACAAAAATTAAACATGATGGTTTCCAAGGGGAACCACGTGGAGGTCAACCTGAGAGGGTATATTGCCAGTAATGGGGCTATTAGACCCCGTTACTAACAATCCCTTTCTCCCCAGAATAAATATATTAGGATAGATAACTATAGAGATCGTCAACACTGTTGTTCAATCTATCAGCATTACGAGTTTGCATTTTACTAGTAGCTATTACGAATACATCGATTTTAATATTCCTGACTGTATTGCAAATTACACTTTTTGACAGTTTAAATTTCTATTGATTAAAACAATATTATTATTAATCAGATACTAGATATATGCCACATAGAATTCTAATATGGATAATCCTAAATAACATGGTATGTTTCATATAAACTGTACCATGATACCCACAGTATTTTGCGCGTCACATCACAAATTCTCTAGCGTATTCAGCTCAGTACATTTGAACTCTATATTCATAAATTCATGTAACTAATCTATCACGCACGAACGGACTATTTGATTGGTTGCTTCTTCGGATCTTCTGGACTTATATTACAATGCACCGAATGGATTTCCCCTTATGTCGTCGTTTCGTTAAACCGCAAATATAGTCCCCAATTCCCATATATACATTGGGGTCTGACATCTATTATATTCTTATGTTTCTCCTACTTTTCTATTGAATAGACATGCAATAATCAATAAATATGCCAATTGTTCTGTAAGTATATGTACACCTATCCCCCGATTTACACGGTACTTGTTTTACACGTTTTCGCTTTTACACGGTTTTCCAAATAAGTTTTTTTTTGTTTTTATCGCACTCTACTAAATGCTACTGTGTTTGAACACGTGCTCAATATGAAGAAGTTCACAAAGATCTTACAAAAAATTAGAAGCAATTGTCAATAACCGATTTTATTACCACCTCTCAGAATGTAAATATTTCTGCTTCAAACATCGAATCGGCACAAATAACTTCGAGTGATGAAAGTGAAAGAATGAGAGTAATTTTTGATAGTGATGAAGGATAATAAAACACCTTTGGTTTTATTTTTTGTTCTTCTGTTTAATGTATTATAATTAAATAAAAAAACAGTGTTTCCGTAATATATTACATATTTTAACCTGTCAATGCATTTTATTTTTATTTCTGTGTACACCTAAAATATTGAAAAAAAATCACAACTGTTAAATAGCAAAATTATGCATTTTCTGCAAGCTTTTCGATTTACACGGTTTTGACTTGAAAATATTTAATTTTCGATTTACACGTTTTTCTCAGGAACGTATCTACCGTGTAAATCGAGGGATAGGTGTATATGAATTGTATAGAATATATGAAAAAAAAATTGAAAAATATTTACGCTTAATTTAACAATGTTCTGCAATTTTATTTGCGTGATTGTAATTGACAAACAAATTAGTCTATCTCTAGTATCGAGTGTAGGTAGGTTTTATTTTTAAATCTTATTTTACTAAAATGATAAAATTGTAACTAGACAATGTTTATATATTGAAAATTTGTAAAAAAAATTATACGGAAAATTTTAATAAGAACAATAGAAGCCAAAACATTATTTTTCAGAAATTTTGTGTCCATTTGTCTTTTTATATGGTATATAATGTTCCGGTATCACCCACCTTCCTACTTCTAAAATCTATACGTACGAAGTATCGTGCACAAAGCTACCTTTACACTATATTTGTTCAAGTTCCAACTCTAATATATAGTTAACAAAGTTACATTTTTATTAGAAATAGACTTTAAGCTATTAGAGTTATTTGTAGCGTATATTGAACTATATTATATTTAGACCAGCCTACATTGATATAAAGATGCAAAATTGGTACTAAGTGACACATAAATGACGAAGGTATGACATATTATTAAGATCGATATTCTGAAGTTTCCATGAGTTGAAAAATTATGTTTTAAAAATTTAAACAATAATTATTGCCTATTGTTTAAATTAAATTTAGATTTTAATTTAACCGAAGTAATAATGAAGTAGTTTAATAAATATATAAAACATTATACCTATACAAAATAACTTAAACACATAAAGTTATTGGTGAGATAACGAACTAAGTACAAAATTAGTTTAGCAGTAGACAATCCAGTTGTATTGGTTGTTGTCACAAGTTTCTAAACAATTATTTACTATCATGTTAAACTATTTAGAACTGCATTTCTCTTTAATCAATGTACATCGAACGCTTACGACAGCTCTGTTGATCTCCCTTGGGTTCCACCCTTAGTTTGAAATTACCTTTGTTAATTGCTTTGGGTTAATTTGTTTATATTTATGTAGGGCTTTGTTTTCCCTTTATCCAACAAATATTATAAATATGTACACATAGACGTTTAGCTGTTTAGATTATTTCTTAAACAATTACATGTAAAGGATTGTACAAATTTAAATGAAGTTTGATACGTAAGTGTACCATATCCTGAATCATTAATCCTCATAAGGATAACCCCCCTTATGAAGGAGGTGTATCTTCAGCAGTGGACAGTTAATGCCTGATATGATGATGATGATGATCCTGAATTAAATACAATACATACTAGCCTAAACAATAATTTGTATCTTTATTCTATAATTACTCTATTCTGTCAACCTTTTACATCCTTAACTTATGCGTCAGTTGACTAGTCATGCAGATAAAAACGTTAAATTACTCATAAACGTTTAATAACTTTATTGCCTTCAACAAAATTAGCCTATTGTACAATATAACTATGACCCCACACTAGGCAAAGCCTGTCTCGTGGATTATGTATAAGTATACTCGTACTTCTATTATCAGAAAATCATTATATATTTCATCTTATATTCTAATTAAGATACTAGTAGATTTTGCCTGAAGCTAAGTTATTTAAGAAATACCGTAGGGAAACACGATGGGGAAACGTAGGTACAAAGTACGTGCGTATGGCCCGATTACGATCTCAGAGGAATGTTTGTTGTTGATATTGTACAACAAAAAATATAATTTGACCTCTAGACCTCTTATCATTATAGTAAAAATATACGATAAATTATAACAATATCCATTGGAACAAAGCAAGTTAATTGAATAGCTTGTAAAACCAGTCGTAAACATTCTTGCAGTGTTTCTTATATATAATATATTTACGAGTATATACAAAAAATGTGCCACAATGCTCAATCATGTTAATCTCTAAAACCACTCAACCGATTTTTATGAAGTTTTGTAAATATACTCGAAATTCAGAAGTAAAATATTTTCATCATAATAAATGGCACTATAGTCGAGATCTTCGACTCCTGCGAAGTTGGGGCGGTTCACTAGTATTATAAAAATTCCTTCAAATATGTAATTGCATAGCAAGTAAAGTGTAATGCTTGGAAATATCGGACCTTTAAAATCCAAAAGTAGCAACAGGGTTCGCTTGTCAAAGGAGTTACTTACAATATTTTCAACCAGTTATTTGACATTAAGGGGTATACTTGCAATAAAAATAAAATGTCTTATAACGGATAGTGTGGAATGTATGTGTAGGTTATGGATATTACTGGTGCTTATAATATGTTTTTCTAATTTCGAATAGATTTTTCTAAAAGTATGGATATTAGATAGGAATATTATTATCTTATCATTTGATTGTATTGAATTATAATATTATAGTTGATATTATTTTTATAGTACTATAAACATCAAGTAGCTTTTTAGTGGCAAAGAGTTCATAATCACAAAGTTAATTCCTAACAAAAATTTATACATTATATTCTAATATAGATAATTTTAGTAGAAAATATAGAAAGAAACATACAAACTTTAACAGACCTTTACTTAGAATCAATGCCTGAAATGTAGAAAAATGTCCTATCACTCTCTCTCTCTCTTTAATTTTTAAATTAAAATACAAAACAATCCCATACCTAAAGATCAAAACTTTTTGTTATTTTTTATTAATAAATTGCCAATGTAAAGTAATTTTTGGAGAGCTTTTTTGGATTGAATCATTATCATCTTGTTTTATAATAAACAAAAAATATTGTCCATGGTATATTTCATGGTAAAGGATGCATTACAGACAAGCTATTAATCTAGAATAAGCTCTACCTGTGTATCAAATTCAGTGAAGTCCATTCAGCCGTTTAAGCGTGATAGAGTTACACACATGTGATTACCTAAACATCTTACAAAATTTCTCATCCATAACACATAGTAGGATATAAAGAAACTACTATAATTCAATGAAAAAAAAAACGGAAATAGAATAACAGGACAGATAAAAATAAAGTTATCTTCACTCAAATGAAAAATAAATTGGCACTACGTCATCGCCTTATAATTTTCACCGTGATAAAAGAAAAAGTTAATGTTATTGGCACCTGTCAAGATGATGGACGATGGCCACGAGTAGGGTGAACGTTTCAAGAGGACCCCACCGGCAAACGGCAAACCTATTGGGAGAGGTCAATGTCAAACATTGAAAAAACGCGGTACGCCCCGAAAGAGTGACAAATTGCCTTTTCGGTTTGGAAAGCGTCAACATGACACCGCTGACAGCAAGAATAGTCATTATTACACTTGAAGGAATGAAAGAAAAAATAAACAATAGTTAAAAATAGTTTTGGAAAATCAACTACAAAAATAAACTTAGTTATTCGGTACTTAGGTTCGGTTTTTAATCACTGTTTTGGCCTAAAAGTAACTATACATTATAATTAAACAATGATTATTATTATCAATGATTACTATTTCGTATAAAACACAATAAACACTTATGAGATCATTTTATCTCTTACCTACATATTCAAATAAAGTTGTATGTAAAGAAAACAGAAATCTATTTACAAATTACTTTATGGACGGAACCCTCATACGAGTTTAACTCGCACTTGATCGGTTTTTATGCCTACGAGAAGATATGAGCAATATATGCACCCATAGAGACTTAAGAACTTCTGAACAAAATGTGACAGGAACGCCGTATTTGCTTAAATTTTGTTGGATGAGGAAGCGGAAGGAAAAATAGGTGTATAAATTGCTTGGATCAAAATCGATAAATTTATATATAAAATATGCATACTGATGAATATATTTTTTTATCTTGAGTTTATAAGACTGTTAAAAAAGACCGTTCTTTGTAACCCAATGGTGTTTTAATAAGAATGGCACCTGCATCCATTAACTCATTACTTCGTACTATACTATAATGATCTATTATTATTACATACTTCATGAATAGACAAATTCAACAAAATATAATAAAATATGGTGACTTCAAATATTTTACACAAAATACACAAACTTGTGCTGAATATAATGAATCAATGACTACGAAGGTCTACATATATTATATATTAAAAATTGTTGAGCAATTTCAAATAGCCAAAATAAACTAATCTCCAATTCTAAAATTAAAATATCTAAATTTATGCACATTCATCGATTTTCATGTAAAACGAATGTTTTCAGATGTAACATCCTAACAAACAAAGATACGTAACCCCATATTTGTCTATTCAGTCATAGATGAAAGCAAATACAATGAGATTTGTCTCACAAATATTTGTATTCCGCTTTCTATGGAAATAGTAGGTCAGATATGAATATTTCAAATGAAGACGAACAATGTAAGCTGTTTTTCGTTGTACTTTAAAATAAAACTTTTAAAATGACCATCGTGAAAATTTACGATAAAAATTCTACAAAATTAAGTATTTTTAAATAAATATTTTTGATGTGATTTGAAATTCAAATAACCTTTACTCACTGTAACCCGCGGTTTTGCCCGTGTCAAATAGAACAAATAGTCATTTTTGTTAATAAACATTGAAATATTCGTTTACATTGAACTAGTTGGACTGTTCAAATTTTCGTCTACAATCGCTCATTTGTGAGCCTAAGTGGAAAAAGGCCAAGGTAAATTAATTACCTGTCCAATTACCTTTACAAACTTTTACATTTAATTAAAAATTTTAGTAAGTAGTAATTTTACTGAAGGAGACTTTTATACAATAAAAGTTGTTTGCATAGCTACTTGTGTCCCAACTTTATGTCGCAAAACACTTGTGCTTGCATGGATGTGTTTCGGTTTGAAGTATGTAATACAGCAGTGAATTTACGGGGTTCTGAAGTATAATATTCCGCACTCCGATAACGCATGAAGGGTACTATGGGCTTTAAATTATATATTTTGTAGCATTTTTGGTGTTGTTCATGTCTATAGACAACAGTTAGCACTTACCATCAGGTGCCCGTTAACTTGTTTTCGTTCTAAGTACTATAAAACATATAAGATGATAGAATTGATATTAATATTACTTCACCCATTATTTGCAGGCATGTCTGCTGGTGGCGGCGGTACCAGTGGTGACACGATCGGAGGTGTCAACCTTGCCAGCGGGGGTACTGCCACCCCGAGTGAACTCACCTTCATGACAGACATCAATGCTACAGTCTCCTCAGAGAATATGGGGCAGCCATACTTCGATAACGCCACCAAACGTGACTACACGGCAGCCGTGGGACAACCAGCTTATTTGCACTGTAGAGTGAAGAACTTAGCTGATCGCGCTGTAAGTGATTTGCTACATAGTTTCCATTATTGGTCTAATATATAGTATAATAACAAATACACCAAGTCACTATATGGTCGGACATATCTTTAAGCAAATTTTCGCTTGAAGAGCATACATATGGTGTGATAATGTATTTATACTGTATTATGAGGAACTAGGTAATGAACATCTGAGGGTACGATCCAGACCACCCAGACCTAAATAGATTTAGACAATTTTGTTTTCTAAAATGGCTCGACCGAAAATCGAACCTGGGATCTCGTTAAGTAAAGCAGTGTATCTACGACCATAGGAATCATCAAAATATTGCACTTATTATAAGTCATCTTTAGAACAACCTATCACATTTTTAAGCTGTATTATTTCTCTGTAGCAGCCCCTTGCCGCATCTTTCCTCTTTTTCATGGTTCCATATCTTAACAGAATATCTCTTGGGCAATCAAACTATACCGCGAATTTGGGTAGTGAAGGCATTACAACACCCTTTTACCTGGTGATAAGCAGCTATTAAATATCGTCCCTCTCTTTATAGTAATAAGGACATTTATTAAGGTACTCGTATATCAGAAATACGTTTTATAAACTTGATTTAAGTGTAGTTTAGTACCTATTATCTAGTATAGTATTATATTATCTGTGGTACTCTTAGATTATATAGATAGAGTGTCTCCATAGAAATGCTTTGAGAAAAACGGGTCAACTTTTTCATACAATTTTCCGTGATAAATAGATATAAGTAATTCCTTTATAACTTCAATATTTATTTTGTCTTATAGTTTCTGCATCTTTTTAATGCATAAATTTTATGTATTAAATAATACATCAAGATACATTTTATGCATAAGTATATAGAATACTGATAAAAAAAACGAGTCAGCTAATTTGAAAATTTGTTGACAAAACATTGACCCGTTTTTACACTGGTACTTTCACTATAAAAGAAGCTGTCGCTAAAAGACTCTAACAACTTCATTAAATATTAATCGTGAGCACATTTTATTTTTATACCACAAAGTATACAGCCCGTCTGATGGTACATGGTCACTGTAGTCTATGGACACCTGCAACACTAGGGGTGTTACGTGTGCATTATCAACCCTGAAGAAACCTTGGTATACCCTTTTTAAAGAACCGCATACTGTAGTCTCTAGAGAAAACCTCGGTAGGAAGCTCATTCCATAGCCTGAACATTCGTGAGAGAATTATTTATTCTTACTTTTTTTTTTAATATTCATTACAAAGAAAGTTACAGTACATATCTGTCACGCCTGTCTCCCATTAGGGTAGACAGAAACAATGGAACGCCAAATGCTTCGATTCAAATAAACCTCTTTCGCTCTGTTAATATATATATATATATATATATATATATATATATATATATATATATATATATATATATATATATATATGTAGTATTATATTGTCTATACCTTTTTAAACAATATATATATCTATAAAACACAGTTCAAAAAGTATCTTTATTTAAGTAAAAAATCCAAGATTTTATATTAGGATGGGAAGCTTAAGTGACTTTACATTAAGTAATTACTTTATCGAAACGCGAACGCGTCTCGGTTTGTACCTATATATAAACTTTTCAAGAGAGCCGAGATAAAAAGCCATTAATTTTAATGAAAAATGACGCTTCTCTTCCACAAAGACATCTCTATCTATTTGATGACATGTAGGTAAGTATAATAACGATTACTGGCCAGTTTATTCGGCAATTCTCACATTTTTATAAATTGACTTATAAATATAAAACCCTTACAATTATATAATTGAAGATACATGAACAAGTTTAAAGAGTTTGGATTAATTACAAATTAGTTCTACATTCTAATGTTGTATGTTATATTTTATTACACATTTACATATTTTTATTACGTATGTTATATTTTATTACATCAAATTGAAGTATTATGAATGTAGACAATTCTATTAATTCTTTTTTATGATTTTATGATATATTTTGATATATTTTAAATTTAGGTTTAAATGCAATAAAATATTTTAATATATATATATATATATATATATATATATATATATATATATATATATATATGTATATATATATTGTAAATCTCAGTCATAGTAACATACTATATTATTATTTTATTATCATACTTACTGTATTCTTATTCAATTAGTTGAAAAATATCTACACTAAAAATAATAAAAACAGTGATTGTTAGTATTTTATTTGTAATCGAATATTCAACTATTTAATATATGTCATGTCAGAACTCGCATTGTCTAAGAACTAGATAATTTCGAATTATCGCATCTAAATATTCGGAAATTACCAAAATTAGGCTACTGGTTGTTACTACTGTAAAAATATACACTATGCTTCATTCATTTTTTAAGTGAATAATAAATAATATAAATATATAATGCAGATTAAAATATCGACAATAAACCGCATCACTGACTCCGTCGGAATTATGAATCCTGAAAAATATGTTTCGGTCATAAAATATTTATGTTCTACGCAACGGCAGAACAATACATAGACCGCACATTCGCTACCTTGCTCTGTATTTTATGAACATTTTATACTACGTAAGTAGTATATGGTCTTCAATAAAACATGTAGTTTCTGCTCATTGCTTGTTTTCTTCTTAGATAATAAATTGTGTTCTTTATTAGTAAGCAATTTTTAGTCGGAATATCTCCCACGTAGCTTGTTTTTTTTGTCTTTACCTTACACATAAATGTTATATATATATATATATATATATATATATATATATATATATATATATATATATATATATATATATATATATATATATATATATATATATATATATATATATATATACAACTTAGAATGGCAAACGAGCTGACGGTCCATCTGATGGAAAGTGGTAACCGTCGCCTATAGACATGAGCAGTACCATGGACATAACAGAGTATACTGTTTCACCCATGATACCCCCCACGCGTTGCCATTCCTAAGGACTCAGTTGTTATTCCTCTGTACCCAGTAAATTCACGCCATATCCCACCCTTCAAACCGAAACAACCATGCAAACACAGCTGCTTCACGGTTGACACAAGAATGGCATAGAGGTACCCAAGCAATCGACTTTTATACAAAGTTTCCCTCTATATACAATAACAATTGATTGATAGGGATAAAAGTAGTATATACCCTTTTATATTACTAGATTTATAAATTAAATATTATAACATTATTTAATTCATAAAAATTTTAGTAAATAATAAAAGAATATATAACAAAAAAAAATTGTTCAGAAATTAATTACCTAGTAGAAAAATACAAAGTTCGCCGGTTATATTTGAATTGAGAAACTCAATACTGACATCAAATCTATGTGAAACAAGCAAAGTTTGTTAGGGATTACATAATTAAAAGCGGAAGTAAACAAGTACTAAGTTTACTTAGCTATTTGGGTACTTATTTATTACTCTCCAGTTTGTTATTGATCTTGCAACTAACTTTTAGTCATAGACTTAATATATCTTTACAAATTATATTAAGTCTATGATTACAATCTACAAAAATTCATACACGTTTGAAAACATTTATTACAGACGAGTTCTTCTTACCCATGACTTCGAAATTTTTTTTTATACAACTTAGAATGGTAAACAAGCTGACGGGTCACCTAATGGAAAGTGGTAACCGTCGCCTATAGATATGAGCAGTATCATGGACATCAGTGTAACAATTGCTAGGAGACCAAATAAAGATAAAAAAAAAATGATACCCCCATGCGTTGCCATTCCTGAAGACTTAGTTGTTATTCTTCTGTACCCTGTAAATTCAAGCCATATCCCATCCTTCAAACTGAAACACAGCCCTGCAAACAACTGCTTTACGGTTGAAACACAAATGAGACAGAGGTACCTAAGCAAACGACTTTTGTACAAAGTCTGGTATGACCAGGATATATTGATTGACCGGGATTAAAATAATGTCGGTTAAGTATTATTTTCGCTGTGTATGCCCCGGCATGGAATGAGCCACACCTTTTTTCCCGTGGAAATCGTAAGAGGCGATTGAGGGAGGGCAAAGGATGGGCAGGAGCGTCCCTATTAAACATCATCAAAGGCCTAACTGCGGTTGCCAATCCGCCTGCCAAGCGTGGCAATTACTGGCAAAACTCACCTCTCAAGAGGAAAGCTTATGTCCAGCAGTAGACAGTTTCAGTAAATGGCTGAAATAATAAAAAAGTATTATTTTTAGTTTATTCATACCTACGTACCTGTCATGCCTGTCTTTCATTTGGGTAGGCAGAAACAATTGAACGCCGATTATTAAACTCCTTTCGTTTCCCCACTTGAGTATATTCATTACAAACAAATAACAGTTATTTTCTATATATGCATTTATTTTAATGTTTTTTTTATCATCAATAATTCAACCTTTCATACAAACTTCTACAACAAAGTTTTTTCCAGTTTCAAACTTCATTATAACGTTGCAAAGTATCTATCACTTGTAGCGTTTTACGTAACAGCGTACAAGAGTAACAAAGACTTTTCTAATTAATTAAGACGCGAGCCCGTTTTATAATTCTTATATTAACTTTTTTAAACAAACAAAACAGTTAATTAAATTAATTTTAACGCACCTTTGATTTGATTTCAAAAAATGAAAAGGTTCTTAAAGGTATCGAGGTAATTATTGAACCTTCTTTGTAGCCATAATGTAAATTTAAGTCTGGCCACATATAGGTATATGTTAATATTATTTTTTATATGGTTTTTTATTTCTATTCAAATGGTTGTCTTGTCTTGTATCTATACGTATTATATACATTGTTATTCTTAAGAATATTATTTTTCACTGTGATTCTTCATTATGATTTTTCATTGTAATTATTAGTTTTATGAGTATTAGGGCATAAAATTTAATTATAATCACACCTGTGCAGTTGATATGTGCTAATGGTGGTACGATGATAGATGAGAATTAAGTCAGGTAAGTTTGATTGTCATGACGAATACACCATGAATTGACAACGATGGTTTCCAGGAAAGGTTGCTTGGAAGTCGAACTGACTGGATACATTATTGCAATGAGGTCTATAGACTCCAGTTAGCAGTCCTCCCTTACCTATCCTTGCACAAATTGTAGTTATGTACGCAGGCATATAATGCAGATTATGTAATGATGCATTATACTAGCTTATAATTCATAATGTACTCGTATATATATCTTCTAAAATTATCCATAAGTACTATAATAAAATCAACACAGTTTATTACCACGACGCGAGAAAATGGCTAAATGAATTTCAAAGACATTTTATAATTAAATAGGTTTTAACTTAATAATATGAATACCTTAAACTCAGCTTTAATTGAAGTTTCCCAGAATTAAATAGAATAAAACAGAACTGTTTCATTTACTACAGGGAAAATTTTGTACAAAACACATCTACATGGGCACCTCTATCCCACTCATATTTATGCTGTTAAATAACCGCGCTTATATGTTTATTATATGTTTAGTTTAGTTTCAGGGGCGAAAAGAGTATGGCAATTAAATTACTAGGTACAAAGGCATAATGCCTTAGTCTTCAGGAATATCTTCACATAAAGCGTACTGTGAGCATGGAATATACTTTATGATGACCGTGCACTGGTCATATATATATATATATATATATATATATATATATATATATATATATATATATATATATATATATATATATATATATATATATATATATATATATATATATATATATATATATAAACCGTGTCATTTAATATAGTCTCTAAACCAGCGTACAACGGGTAACAGCTATTCAAATTAATTAAGATGAGAGCCCGCTTTATACTTATTTCCAAAGTTAACTCTGTCAAACAGTTGGTTAATTAAACTACGTTAAACACAATTAGTTTATTTCAATTAAAATTGTCGCGAACTCGTCGCCAGGGCGGTCTTGTAGCAACTTTGGAGATGAATTTAATAATTTTCATCCGAGCAGAAAATTCTAACCTACATTTTGCACCAAAACATTTTGTACAAAATGTTTATAAAGTATTAATAGGCTGCGCAGATGAAGCTGTTTTGGCCGTGGACTTATGCCATGAGATGAAATGGAGATACATGCTAACTTGCATACTCTTAAAAGAGTGGATTCAATTTGTAAACTGTCAGTGCTCGGTTATACTTTTTTATTATTATAAAATTCTGAAAGACAAAATTTCCCATTGTAAAAGGTGCAAGCTTGCATGGATTTTATGTGCGTTTAAACAATTCTATTAATTCTGTTAATTGTTGTCACTTAATGTGAATTTGAATTTACATTATAATATAGTTTTAAAGCGCTATCGAAATTATATTAGTTTTGTTTCCTTCTTTGTGCGTATATTTATCATTATTTTTTCTATAAAAAATCCACATATTTTTGTGCATCGTTTCAGTATTAGGTATATATGTATTTTTCCTAAACGAAAAATAGGCAAAAAACTGTTCTTTGTTTACGCAACTTGAGCTATTTCAGACTTAAATTCAGTATGATCTATTTATGTTACTGAATTGCACTCTCTAAATGAAATGACATGTGACACCATTACCTATCGTTACTATAATAGGAGGGTTTGGCAAACATGTTGTCACAAAAGCTGTAACGATCCCCGTTAATGATCACACCATATGTACAGTTATTGAATGTAACTAGAGAAGGTATACCAACAGAGACCGTATGAAACTAACTAAATGAAAACCTAAACGTCCCGTAGTAAGTAAGTTTAAAGAAATCTTAATTGTACAAAAATACTAATAAAAAAAATACAAAAACATCAATACGAAATTACTTGTGTAAGTTTGAAATCATTGTCTGGATGTGATACGAAGTAATCTAAAATGGCAATTCGTGATGTTAAATACATAAACATAAAATTATTGCAGAGTGACAATAATTATCAAATTTTTTAGGTAATTTTTAATTATGAAAAGGACAACAACTTTCGCCTTTTTTCTTCTTCTTCTACTTGAGTTCAAATATACCGTACGTATCTTTTTCGTTATAACTTTAAAATCAATATTTTTCTTAACTAAACCTTTATTTAATTTCAAACACATGGGTGACTGTTAAAAATACATTTCTCCTTATCCTTTCCGTTGAAACACCATGATGATAACAATACACAACAAAAGAATATCTTACTACTACTAGTAAAGGTCGGTTGCCGTAACCGACCTTTGCTAGTCTAAACTTAAATTACAAAGAGGCAAAGTTATTTTTTCTTTAGAATAGATAATTTTTTTTTTCACTTATAGAAAACTACATTATCAGAGCGTAACATGAACTGTATTTTATGTGCGAATCCGGAGCGGGTTGTTAGTACAGAAATAAATTTGGGAACTCTGGCATAACTCGTCTTAAGATTGTGGAAAGCCCTTTCCTGTGATATGTTTTCTTCATCCTATAATGTCGGCTTTTTCAAGCGTAGCGTGAATAAGGAATTAGGGAGCCGGCATAGTCCAGCCGGCTGTAGAGGGGAATTTCACCTTTTTGGTTTATTACATTCATGGACCTCTATCTCTGCATTAGTTTAGAACCATTTTATTACGTTATGTAGAGCTATGAAAATCAGTGAGATATACTTATGCAAATACTGACAAAGACTTGCACTCCTCTTACTGTCTCGAAGGTTAAAAATAGAACTGTTAGAGTTAACAGGTGGACGTAGTATTAAAGCAATATAATGCCTTCGCACGCCGGTTGAATGCTCTGATGCCTCCAGCAACACAGCGACCCGCTACGGATCCGCGCCTGCAAGCAATATCCGAATTTGCATATTATTTAACAACCCTCCGAATACTGCTTCCTCGAAATTAACACATTGAACTACTGAATGGATTTAAGTATATTTTTATACTATCGAGAATATAAAACAACTTAGAATTAACATGTACTTTTAAACCAATGTACCTTCTTCTTATACCGGTTAAATACTCTGATGCTTTCGCTATTATAGCATTGAGCCTGCAAGCAATATTCGAATTTACATATTATTCAACAACCCCCTAAATTAATACACTAAACCAATGTGTCTCTTTAAGGATGTTTATACTGTTAAAAATAATAAACTTAGAACTAAATAGGATATGGTAATCGTCGCTAGCGGTAGATGTATGTGTGATAACCACATAATTACATTTCTGTTTTGCCAATGGTACATTAAATACAGTATAAATATACTTGTTATTATTACTTCAGTCATTAACTGTCCATAAGCCTTTCCCATAAGGGGAATTTTGCCAGTAGTTGCCAGGCAGGTTGGCAACTGCAGTTAGGCTTTTAGAGATGTTTTAAGAGCGACGTTGTTACCCATCTCTCGCTCTTTTTTAGTCTCCTCTTACGACACCCATAGAAAAGGCAGGTGTGGTCCAATCTATGCCGGGGCAAAATTTATTTAAAAATTAAGAAAAGGATAACAATTTCGTTCTGTGGTTGACTAATAAAGGAGAGAAGAAAAAACTAGCAGAATACTATATAGCAATAAGTCCTTTTGTATATTTTTTTTTGTATTTTGTAGTCAATATAGTATAAATAAATAAAAATATTAATTAAAATTATTTTCTTAAAAACTATTTCTTTCGTGGCAAAATTGTTAAATGGAACCAACATTGAAGTAAACGGTAAAAAGTATTCAACATTAGCTAAATATCGCGTAATATAAGTGCGAAAAAAAATAAGCACACACTACCTTACAATAAAAAAGTTAAACTTCAGATAGACAGGTGTATATCATCATTATCATATAATCCTTTAACTGTCCACTGCTGAATATAAGCCTCCCCTTTGGGGGGCTTATGTCTGTAATTTAAAATGTTATTAACAAATATACAATGCTAGTAAGCAACATCACTCTCGATGAAGTCGCTTTATTTTTATATTAATTTATAATAGATAACAAAATTTACAAATTTAATAACCATTGATCCATATTTAAGTCCATAATTAATCTAGTAAAAACAACGTTGAGATTTGTTCTTCGCATGCGTGATTACACTGAGTAAACGAATGCCGGGGGAACTAGAACGTTATAAATCCTTTGACGAATAAATGCCATTAAAAATTGATCGTAATATTTTTTATTTGTATACTTTTATACAATCACTTATAATATAGATATAAGTTTATAACAAAAATATACACAGGCAAAGTTATCCTTTAAAGGGATTATTTGCAGTCAACCTTGAGAACCCGAAATGAATTTATTTATTATAGTTAATTTTAAGCTTTCACGTTGTTTACACATATTTTTAATACACAATCGAGACTTAACGCGATGAAAAAGCTTTTACAGTAAATACAGTTTAAATAGTACCTACATACCTGCTTCTTTATTGTCGACGTTTCGATGTGGATTGCACCACGTCGTGGTCACGACAGAACTGAAGTGCGCGGCGTCTTCGTCTGGCTTCTCGCACAGTCTCTTCGGGTACCCTCACATTGTCACCATTATTATTTAGAGCCACCCTACACATCGCATTAACGGTATCCACACTGCGTTTAAACATATTATCGCGTGTTTATTATGTTGTAATAATAAATAGAGAATATAATTTCAAAAATTTACTGATTCTAGCAATTCAAAAATAACTACACTTGTGTATACATAAAATTTGTTTTAATTTTATATTTTTTGTAATTTTAGGGACGTAGAAGATCACTCTTTCAACCGTCGAATATACAAAAATTTGTTAATTAATACTTTCAACACTGCATGCACATTTTTTATATTTTAATCAACCAATTTCAATAAAAGGAGAAGGTTCTTGATTTAGTGGATTTTTTTATGTTTGTTACTTTTAAACTCTGTCAGTAATACAGTGAAAAATTGTAAATTTTAGATTGGTCCAATGAATAATCTATTCAGTATTTTAGTTTTTAAATCAAAATAACTGGTTTTTTTTCCACAATTGAAAACGGTTTTTTTAAAACAATCTTATATTATTTAATAAAAGACTAAAGCTGTATCGAATTTCATTTCTCCAAGAACTTATTATTACTGTCAAGAGGAAACAACTGATCCTTTTGTTTCCTTAATAGTCTTCTTTGTTTCTGCCATTGCACGATTTGCCTTAGGGATTCAACGATTGACTAGAAGTCTATGTAATAAGTTTATCATTGTATCTGATTCCATTTTAAATAACTCTGTATATTATTCTGATAATAGAACTTGCTTTAATAATACTTGTACTACTCCTTTTAGGTTTTTTTTTTTTATACTTTACCATAAACACACATACTAGTAATACATAAAAATATAACAGTGGTAAGCAAATATACAAAGGCGAGCTTAATTCTAAAGGAGTGCTCTTCCAGCAAATTCAAAGTGGAATGAAGCATAAATGTCAGCGGGTAAAGCGGTGTATAATATTGTGATAATTTTCAAAGCTTTATTAATAAACTGATCTGGTCGATACGAATACATCAAGTTCAGTCATCAAGTATAACTGAGGGTATAAACGGATTTATTGTAATAAACATGCTATATTTTAAGCTTTTATTGTATTTTCAAAAATGAAGAAGAAACAGCCAAAGATAAATAACGAGCAAGAAACTCTAATTCTAAATCAATTTACGCTTCACACTTTTTTTTTAGGAAAGTAAAATAATTTTTATTTTTACACCTACAAATCAATGAGCTCTGTGAACGCATTTAAGACTTTTGAGAACCCTCGCTCCTTTTCACGCGCATGGTAGATTTGAGTGCATCATATTAAAGCTTACTGAAAAGTAGCATCGTCGGAAATGTCTGTTACTTTTCAAAAATAAATGCAGATATTTTATTATTTAAAAGTGAATTAAAACCTGTAATAAGATTAAATTTTGTTGAAAAATAAAATATTACTTATGGTTTTATTACAGGATATCTCGCTGTTTGTTAACAATTTGTACGATAAGATTTATTTAAGTATATTCTCATTTAATAAAAAAGAATATTTTTATTTTATAAACCTTTTAAACTACTTTTATTGTGACTCTCGCTTCAACTACATTTATCTTTTTTTTTATTTTTAAACAATTTCAAAAACGAATACATTTTATATGCCTATATTTTTTGAGTGTATGTTAAGCAATATCTTCAATAATTCTGTACTGTTTTCATATTAATTGTGTCTTAATTTGTTTTCCTCGTGTTTAAACGGTTTGAACTAATGCCCGAATCAACGGCTGCTGTTACATTATAGAGCTTTGGATGAACTAAAATAATTATTAAATCGTAGTATATTAGGGTATATTTTACGTTAAGGTTAGTATTCTTTTATTATGATTATAGATAAAACAATTGTCATCCTTACTACAAAGAGGACTTAACGCGCTCGCTAATGGACATAAAGCTAAACTAATGGATAAAAATAGTTCTAAGGATTAACTCTGTCAGTTCCAGACTGCAGACAAAGGACTTTTAGTCCTATGTAGAAAGTATATATCATTTGTTAGACAATCTTATTCCTAGGACATTATAATGAACCATTGAAGTGTAATTTTGAAACCTTATATAGTATTAAAAATGTGAAACGAGTTTGTGTTTATGAAGTTGGTATTGGGCTTAGAAGTTGCTCATTCATTTTCATTTAAGAGTTTCCTCTTGTCGGTGCAACTAATTCATGCATCTTCCTCCAGCCAGTTATCCCAGCCATAATCTCCCTATACGACATGACGGTGTTTCCTTTATCTGTCCCATTAGTTAATCCTCGGAATATAAATTACTTTATTATTTTAATCGTTCTTAATTTTTTTTGAAGTTCTAAAAATCATCGTCTTAATTTTCTTCCTTCCTATATCGAGGTATTAAAATAATATTATTAATATTATCGTTGCGATCGTTTGTAACATTTTATCGTGCAGCTTTATTATTTTACATAATAACCTAAGCTATCTAAATTAAATAGTATCTTTGGCAGATTAAAAAACTTCATATTTACTGATTTAATCAAAGCTATCTTGTATTAAATATGCATTTGATTATGATTAGTAATATATTTTATCCGTAAATTTATTACATACTTACTAAATGAAATATTCAAATAAGCTTAAAAATTTGAATGGTATTGCGAAATTGGCCATATTGTCCATAATGAAATTCAATTTAATTATTTTTGCTGTCGAAAATTTAAGTATAACGAGACGAAATTAGGTATTATAAGGCTAATACTTTCGTAATGGCCGTAAATTCTCTAATTTTATATTCAAGAGTTCACATTTTATCAAGCGGGCGCCTATAAATCCAAATTCCGGCTCGCGCGGCAGGTTGACGTGAAAACATATCTGAAACGTCACACTGAATATCCACTGTAATTTTACGAGATTAGCATGTAAATGCGGAGTTAATTTAGACAATCTGTGTCGTTGACCGAATAAATTGTATCAAATGTGGGTGCGTCTTGTTTTATTTATGTTTATTTCTACATAAACTATTATTAAAACAAAAGTTCATATCCATGGTGCTATCAATGTTTATAGGTGTCGGTTATTACTTTTGATCAGGTGGGCTCTTAGTTGTTTGCTATTGACACAATATAAAAATCATAAAACGCCATATGGTCCTGACATAAAATAGGCCACCCTTTCCTTGAGTATCGTAAAAGGCAACTAAGGGAGGGCAAGGGATGGACAACAGCATTCTTCTTAAAACATCTCCAAAGTCTAACTGCAGTTGCCAATACGATTACCAAACGTGATAACTACTGGCAAAACCCCCCAAAGGGAAGGCTTATATTCAGCAGTGGACTGTTAAAGGCTGATATGATGATGATGATGATGAAGTATCATAGTCAGTACATTACAAAAAAATAGTTACAAAAATTTTTACTCGCAAGTGGCTATTGATTGCAAAAAGAATTATCAAATACACTTACGAATTCTTCATTTAATCTCATAAGATAGTTATAAAAGACCAATTGAGAACCTTCACGTTATGACGTACCCCTTGGCTCTTTAATATCATATTAAGAAGCCAAAGAAACTCAGTATTTACATTTATAATATTAGTAATTTATTAATATGTAATTTTCACAAAAATTCTACGTTCTGTAATAGATATTAATAAAAAAATAAATTATAAAGTAGTTAATAAATTATAAATTATAAAAGTAATAATAATCAATAATAGACGTTCTCAATTCAAAACTATTCGTTATGAAATTTGGTGTACATATTAGGGATTAAGAAGAAAATAATAT
This sequence comes from Galleria mellonella, assembly GCF_026898425.1. NCBI lineage: Eukaryota > Metazoa > Arthropoda > Insecta > Lepidoptera > Pyralidae > Galleria > Galleria mellonella. Next base: position 5,473,053 of record NW_026442075.1, on the reverse strand, counting down.
GATACTTTTTATCCTATTTCACGGACAGATACGTGTAAGAACAAATAAATAATACTAATATAATTTTGTGCAAACGCTTTCTCTAATGTGTATGTTGTGACTTCTAGATGGAACTTCATTGTATCGGTTATGTAATATCATTTTAAATACTTTTATTTTATTTCATTGTGTTTATTAAAATGATTTTTTATTATTTATACACTCGACCGGTTTCGGCTTTTATTAATTTTAGTATAGAAATTGTACAAATGGATGTATTGACATGGAACGCTCTCACGCATCAAAGGATCTTGTAAAATGAATACAATGTTCCCTAATCTCGAATTGCTATAGGTACAAATTCAATGCGAAATATTTTATTTTTAAGTAGACTGGCTTCCAACAATTTCAACGTATTTTGCAGTATATTCGTCGATAAGACTGAACAAACGTTGTGCCGGCTCATTAAACGCATTCTTGTTCCTTCGTTAACTGTAGCTGAATGCTACGCCTTGTAGTTCCAGCTAGAAATCGTAATTCAACAACTGTATTTAAAACAGTTTTTTTTTTATAAATTCTACTATATATTAGATTTATTTTTTCAGCAATTTATTTGTTTTCAATACGAAATTACATTTCAATTATCAACAATATTTTAACAAAACCTGATTTGTTTCAAGACATTTTTACTCGAGTTACATTTACCAAAGTTGGATAAAACAGCCCATCTATCTATTTTATTGCTAAATATATGTAGGTCTTTCACAAACCTATGTCACAATAAAGTAATGAGATCTGTTGACCCTGATGAAAAAGGTTTACTTTCAATAGAACCTAAGTAATAAATAAGAAAGCATTAGTGCTCTATTTTCTTCTCCTGTCTTATTGAAAGACACCAAGACAAGATATGATTAGGTATATTACCTACCAATGATAAAAAAAACGTGTTATGTTATTTAATTATGAGTATGAAGATAAATATTTATACTTACCCTCCTTCTACCTATACTAATAATATAATACAGGTAAAATAAAAATTGTTAGCATTCTTTAAAAGCGTTCACATGAATTATGGAAAAGTTACTATTTATTATCTGTCAATTAAAAAAAAAATTGTAGTATTTTCAATATTTTTGATTGATTATTTAAAAAGTATTTTGCCTACGAATTGAAATGTTAGTCATAGAATATATTGCAATCTACCACAGAAAACTTTGCACCTTCTTATTATTTTGCTTAGTAATTTCTCAAATACATTTTTGCATAACTATTTGTGTTGTTTTTAGTGGTAGCTAAATAAGTATATTATTGCATTATCAGTGTTTTAGTTCGTAAGCAGAACACTTTTTAAATAACCACTCAGAATAATTGAAAAAAATAAAAAAAATCTTCAATACTTTTTGATAATTAACAGATAGTTACTGCACTTAATCAAGCTAAAGTTATAAACGTTCTTAAGGGGTATTACGTCAGTGAATCTGAAATTTGGGTCGAAAAACAATGAAAAATTTTAAATACTAACTTGATAGACTTACGCACTATCTTGGATTGGAAGCACACATTTTGTTGTTATTTTCTTCTCTATATTACTTTAAGAAAAATGTTTAATATTACTGATATAACACTCCTATAAAAAAAATGCTAAGGATTGTGGACTCTGTAGATAAATACAAGTACTTACATAAATGGAACTAAAAACGGGAATATTTTCATTCGTAACGAGACATCTGTCTTCGAGGTCGCAGGGTAGACAGACCACAGTCCCATTTAATACGATACCGGCGCACCTTTGGACTTGAAGGACCATAAATCACCGCCCAAATACTTCCCTTTGAGTTTTGGGAGTGCGATGGTCTATCTATGTAGCTTCTATTTTATTTTTAGTAAGCGATTTCTTTTTTTTTTATTTACCTATTGTACGATAGCTGCATGGAGAGTCGCTGGCGGTTGTTAAAGAGCGTTGATGGAGTGAATAATTATAATTTTAATTGAGAGCGAAACAGTTTACAGATACAGTTGTTTCATTGTTCTGAATTGTGTAGTGTTGTCACATACAAAATAAAAAATGTTGATTTCTAAGTTTCAACTTTCCAGATGCAAATAAAATAAATGTTAATTTCTAACACTTATATTTCATTGTATATTGACGTTTTTTTTTATTTAATTTAAATTATATCTGACTTTATTGTTCCAAAATTTTTAGTTGCAAAAGTCGTAACACGCTGCGACATGCTCAGTTGCAGAGTTAAATAATATGAACAAAGTTTTAATCACTCCCACAAAATGCAGTTTGTACTCATACCTCTCTTTATAGTATTACAAGCTGGGCTTACAGCTTCGTCCTCGTGACTACTAAAAATAATATATGAAAATTTATGAAAATTTGTCGACCCATTAAAGTATGGTAATCTAAGATGTAACAGACAAACTCGCTTTTAAATTTATAATATTAGTAAAATTAGATATTATAACAAATTAACAATGTTATTTTAATAAATTATCTTTTTTGAATATTTAAACAATAGTTTTACAAAGATATGGTTTTAAATTGATATATAAATATTTTTGTCTTAATAATCTGAATATGCCTATATTGAATGTAAAATTTCTTAATGTATTTTATTTGAATTCTAAAGATGTCCTTTATAAAACTTAAAGAGCTTTAAAAACTAGAAGTAACTATTTTAAGTAAAGTAAGATGTAAAAAGTAAAACAAAATTTCTCACTCGTAGATAAAATTGCTGTAATTAACAAGTCCAATATTTTTCCTTATATTTGAAGTAGCTAGTAAATTCTTAAGCTGGACGAAATTTTATTCATTATTTCTGATCTCTGCTTACATTTTGTTTTTAGATAATATTTTTGTAATAGAATTTAAAGCTATCTGAGGAAGATTGAGAAAATGTTATCCATTTTCTGTTGCTTTCTGTCCATGATTGGGAAGAGCTTATTACTTTAAGAAGGTTTATACTCGAAACGTTTTATAGTATAGATAAATATTATTCAATAATTTCTAAGTAAACTTTTTAAAAAAATATCTCTTAATATACAACTTTTTTACTTAGCTCAAGGATATAAGTAGAAATATTTAAAAAAATTGCACTTTTATGAACCTAACCTAATATAAAGAGAAAAGATTATATTTTTTGTGTATACTCATTGATGATGATGATGATGTCAGTCGTTAACTGTCCACTGCTGTATATAGGCCTTTCCATATTTATGAGTTTTGCTAGTAGTTGCTACACTTGGCAGGCGGGTTGGCAACTGTGATGCTTTAGTCATGTTATAAAAGAGACACAGCTGCTTATCCCGAGACCATTAAATTCTCTTTGTCATCTCTTACGACATCCACGTTAAAAAAAGCGGTGGCCTATTATATACCGAGACCACACATAAACTCATTAATTACCCATTAATAAATTATTTCACCTATAAACAAGTATATTATAAACGAGTAACATACACACCGTGTTTTATTAAAAAAATAAACAGTACGAAATCAGGGCGAATCGCTGATGTAATATAAATTTCGTGAATGAAATATAAATCTCCTAATAAAAATAATGAAATACTAAAGCAGTTGATTATAGCGTTGCTGTGGCATAATTTACAACACCAAAGTACAATAATAACTATAACGTGTTTATGAATATTGCGAGGTACGCAGTGAAATTTATGCGTTTACATAGTGAGTTATAAATGTACAGGCGTAAAACGATTTGGTGGAACTTGGCCACAAACCGTCCATAACTTACAGACACGGCCACAGTAAAAATTGGGTGAACGCGACAAGTCTCTATTTGTCCTTAACACGCAAAGCTGAATTATATCAAGAGATCGACTTTAGGGTTAGCGTACATTGTCCTCAATGACTCTTGAATCCGAAATTGTAAACGATACTATACGAACGTGCAAATATTCGAAATTTACTTGAGCCTAATTTAAGTTTTTTGCAATATATATCTTGGAAAATTAAACAAAATGATAACTGATTAACAAAACAAGGATCTCTTTAACCAAATAAAAAGTTAGAATGTACGCAATAAACAGTTAAACTACATTCCGGAACATACCAAAACATAATGCCATAAAACGCTGGAGGAATTCTATTAGCCGCTGTCAATATAACGGACGCCGCGTTCCGGTCGTATATTGTCGATGCGGCTTAACAGTCAGTATGTGGGATTTGATTTTCCGTACAAGCTCCAGTAAGTGCAATAGGAAATGTCGCGTGATCGTCGCCGGAGAATAAAGCAGAGAGAATTGGGTCGAGGCCTGTGGAGCCGGTTTTGGAACAAAGCCAGTCGCGGGGGCGATTTTGTTTTATTTTGTAAAAATACTATATGACGATTTACCCCGGTTAATAATGGCGCTGTGTCATTTATGGCATGCAGAGTTATCGGATTAGAAACATGGTGGATTATAGATCTTATCTTGATCCTAATTACTTATTTCATTGTTCAATGTTGATTGTTAACCAACGGTTTAGCAACATCGGAATATCTCATCTGTATTCATATATTTATCCTTCTTAATCCGAAGTTTTGTGTTTTCGAATGCTAGCAGTTTACCCATAAATTTATCTCATGGATGAATAAACTCTGTACAAAATATTTTGTGAACAAGATAAATCTAAGTTTTATACAGCATCTGTCAACGATTGACTAAAAAAAAATCCTTTTTATAAGCCCGCCATTGTAACCCCTTTTTTTTTTGAGAACTCTGTAGGCATCTTATAATTTAGGGTTTTACTATACCGTAAAGTGTTATAAATAAATGATGTATTTTACTATTAACGAAATAAGATAGAAAATTTACTTTGCATAGAATAAGTGAAAAATATATGATAATTGGAACATTATTCCGAGATAAGTGCAATCGAGTCGACATTCTACACATAATTTAAAAGTTTGCTTCACAAAACAATCACTGCAATCGTTGTAATTATTGTTAGTATAGAAATCAAATATTAGTAAATTCTGTCAACTGTAAAAAAGTCATAAAAATTTGTGCAAAACCAACGAACATATCGTGTAATATTCATATGATCGTAAAACCATCGTATTGACAATTTTCTTTTTAAAATAAGTTAAAAATTGACAGAACAGAACAAAGGAAAAATTACAACGATTGAAATAACCAGAGACTGACGAAACACAGTGCTGTTAGCACTTTCTTTGTTTATACTAGTCAAACTATAGTTTTGGGACGTCTATAAATATTTAAAGTTGACATGTTAGTAGGCAACTGTAAGCCAATAAATGGAACAAGTAGACTCTACTGTCACAATAAATCGCAAACTAGAACAACAAAGGGCTGTCGTGTGTGTCATTGTATATCCAATGATTCCGAAATAGGTCCTATGCATCGTATCGTTAATTGGTTTCACTAGTACTAAGTAATAAAAGGAGATATATAATATTAATATATGGAAGCGAGAGTTGCCTATGCAGTAAAATAATAAAAGTAAAATAAACGCAATGAAAACGAGCATTGCCAAGAATCTATGGATGAAATCCGCGTACATTCTTCTTAATACAAAAGTGAGAGAGCAAGTTTGTTTGAAAGAAAATTTTAGTATAAAAATAAGGTAGGTTATATAGAGTGATTCGGTGATATGAAAAGAATGTTTGATGGAAGAATGACTAAATCTAACTAAAGTAGAAATGTGTAATTTTACAATGTATATTTAAAATTAAGAATGACTGAATTTGAACTAAATCCAGCTGTTGTGATCAGTTAAGTTGTGTATTGTCAAGTACACAACTTAACTGATCAACATGAGCGAGTATGCATTAGGCAAAGCAGAAAAAGACCTTTGGAATTTTTTCCTTCTTCCTTATAACAGACCTGAAGTATGATTTATGAGGTAGAATAATGTTTTATTCATTTATAATCATGTTAAACGTTTATTAAATGAAACTTAATAAACTACATTATTATCTACTTATTTATACAAAAAAGTTGCAATAAATTAAAAATACTCTATATATAACTCCTTGTACATAATTTTATTTCCCCATTGTAGTATGAATATTACAACCAGTAAACGTAAAAAACTCTTTTGAATGCAATCCGAGCAGCATGCAATTCTATTTTATTCAAATTATATTTCTCCTTTCATCGTATCCAATTAAGTATTGACATGCTCAATCGTATATTTTTAACTTTGTTTCATCCATTTTAAAATGTTATTTGTTTGTAATATCACTGAATTATTTTTATTTCATTATAGAATGGATTTTGTATTATTATTTTTTTTAATTATTTTTCTTTTATTTTATTTCGAAAACTAATTATTATTTTTAAGTTTAGATACAAGGTTCTCGATCGAAGAATAAAGAATACAAGGCCTTCTGACAATGATTCTCAATATACTTATATATTCTGTTATTTATACTGTTTTATTTAACATTTACTTTAAATGTGATTATATATATATATATATATACATACATATATAATTAAAGTATTACTTTTATATTTCCTCAATTCAAAAAAACACCGCCTGCTTATATATTATCTCAGTTTGCCCAATGATTTAATGGCGAAGAACACCGTTTGATATTAAATCTGCCATATTTATATACATATACCATATAGTGATGAGAAATTCACAATATGACCAGCATGGATGGTATAGCATCCGCTATAGAGCTTAGACAAGTGCAAATAGATTTTTATTGTATCTTTTTATTTGTAATATACATATGTTTTTTATATCTAACAAATAGTATAATTTTGGTTGAATCACGAATTTAAAATGATATCATACGTAATTGATCATACGTTTTAAAATGATAATTATAAATAAAAATTTCATATAAAATAAATTACATGTAAATCGGTACGATTAGTCGGACATCAGTATTGACCGATACAAAAAAAAACAGTAAATCCAATACTCTCCACAATAGTCTACATGCATGTTATATGATATTCTACACGAAACAATTGTTAAATCTATCATCGATTGTTTGGTTTGTCTAACATTGAGTAATTTTATCTACATAAGTGGTGGTTACCGCTTTCAGTGACCTACTTCGAACAAATATTTAAATTTTAATCACCGTTTAGAAGAATGTACCGTCAGACTAACAAATGGTGTAATTAGCTTCCTATAAATTAATTTCACGGTGTGTTTATTCAGTAACAATGCTTCACATAAAACGCGCGCGATTCAGTGATCAAACACCGGAATGTAAATCTAATTCCACATTAGACGACTCGAGAATTTCCCTAAGGACAAATTATAGTATCGTGTGTATACTGACGAAATATAAATCATGTGATTACATGCGCGGAGTAACTGGCGAGGAAATTGCCAGTCATACGTTCGCGGCCTAAATTGTTGAACTGATAAAAAGTTGGTGTAATTTTGTCGTTTATAATTTCATACAAAGATATAAAGTTTGAGAATCATGATGGTGTAGCGGTTTAACTTACTGGCGTACCTTCTAATAGTCGTGGGTTCGATTCTCATACAATACAAGCATTTGTATTCACAGGTATGGCTTTTTGTATTAATCTGGATGAGTTCTGTGTATAATATTATATAATATAACGTAATTGTCTATTTTCTAAAAACTCCAATGGTATTCCTCAAACAGGCTGCAAGTTTTCCTGTTATTGCAAAATAACAAACAATGTACTTAAAAAAATAATAGTTATTTTTTAATCGTCTTTTAATCGTCTAATAGTCATATTATACAAAAAATTACCTGCATGGATACATCTTTTTCACCTGTTTTTGTCTGTTTTTGTGCTTGTAAAGCTGTGTTTTGGTTTGAAAATTGAGATATGGTAATGAAATTACAAGATACAGAAGCACAATATCATAGGCCTCATGATGACATTGCATGAGTATCTACTACGGCCATCATTATACATATTATTATTAAATACATATAAATAATCCCTTTTACCATCAGACAAGTCTTATGCTTGTTTACTGTCACCTGCAATTTTAAAAAAAACATTATTTTTTATCGTATTTTATGATATGTATGGTGCTGTTGATATACATGTTATCTGTAGGTGATGGTCGCCACTTTCCGTCGTGGGCTTGTTTGCATTATTGAGTACTATCTTTTACCTGCGATTTCGTACGTGTGACCGCGACAAAAGTAGCCTATTTCCTATATAGTACGTGTATATCAAATGTCATAGTAATTGGTTAAACCGTTATAAAGTAATAAACAAACTCATTTTCACATTTATAATATTAGTAAGGATTACAAAAACATCACTAATCAATTTTATTGATCCGTAGCGCCCTATAAATTAATTCGTATATCAAATTGGTATTCGCACACCGGTTAAAGTACAAGTATTGGTAAATGAATAAATTAATGAAATCATTTTCAATATTGTATCACATTGTTATAAGGAGGCACTTACCTACTGCTTTTGATGCTAAAATATTTTCATGTTCAACAAACCAAAACATGTATAAAGTAAAAGTATCGTTGAATACTTTGAACGAGAAAACGCCAATAAAGTGTAATGGGTATGCCATTATCGTTTGTTTTATGACGAATTATTAAGTATCTACTCACCCTTACCTCTCCTCTCTTACAAGTTTAATCTTTTTTACGAGTAAGGAATGTTACCTTCGAAGAATCCTGTTCTATATATTTTTTTTTCGTCTAGGGAAACATTCTCCTGTAACATTCAACGCGAATTTTATTTGAGGGAAGTTATATTAAATTGTTACTTTTTTCAGAGGAAAAATCTAAATGAATAACCGTTTTGTGCAAAATTAATTCGTTTATTGTAATCGTTTATTGCTATAATTTTGTTGCTGTAATAATCGCCGTAGCTCCATTTCAGTCGGTGCGCAAGGAGAATAATTCAAAATTGTGTAATTAATGTTAATTAATTGCTTTAATGTATGGAATATCGTAAACGTAATTGCGTCTTCCGTGGCACAGTTGCTTCTCATAAATGAATTCCGGGATCGGTGCCGGGATGGGTCAATTTAGTGAATTTTTCTAAATTACCAAATAGGCCTGACTGGAAATGGAATCTTAAATGTTAAAAAAAAATGAGTATGCAAAATACAGTTGCGATTTTAGTTTAATGTCAGTGGTGTTGTTTTTTAAATTGAATGAAAATCAGTGATAACTATCAAGAGCCTTTACTACTATATCGTAACAAGGGCTCTGCGCTCATTAATAAGGGCTCCTATTGAGTGCAAAAGTCGAACACTTTCGAATTTGAAACGTGAATAAAGCTGATATAATTACAATACGAATAAAAATAAATTGAAAATCTAATAAATGCTATAATTATCAGTTTACATTTTTGACATACCAGTGAGGGATAATAAATGAGGATGAAATCTCTGCTGTTAAGCGATGGTTATTACATTCCAACAAGTTATTTCCTAACCAGTGATTTTAAAAAAAAGAAGCACGAATTTATATTATTAAAAATTTGCTCCCAACTCAGTAAATCCGACTGTTCTTTCAAACGGTATTAACTTCTGCAGTATCGAATTCAATTGTATTTTTCTTTAAGTGCCCCCATTCCGTGGACTTTACAAAGGTCCCATAATGAAACGTCAATCACTGATGTTACTATCGGAAATTCTGAGCCGACGTCGCTCTCTGTGTACCCTTATTGAAATAAACTTATTTCCTCCTTGACGAAGTATCGAATTGAGAACAAATTATCGGACGCGCTCCTATTTCTGCGTTCCTAGATTTCGCTCTCGCGAAAATTGAGAGGTTTGTAAAGAGCTGTCAAACTATTTTGTTACTATATAGGACTATCTGTTTCACAAAGCTTTGCTCGTTGTCGCCTCCGCTTTCTGTTCAAAAAATTACTCACTATATATGTAAGGAACCCGCCATAAATTTTAGTTCTGCAATGACTATAATAATATAATAAATTGCGACGTATGCCTTAGATCGATCCCGAGTTTCCATTGTTTTTTTTATGATCTCCATAGTATGTTACACTTAACGTAGTTTTTTTTTTTTTTTTATTATTATTATTTGTCCATGCGTGAGAAAGAGAGAAAGAGAGAGAGTTATGCATTGTCTACACTATGGTGTCCTTAGAAATGGTAAATCATAAAAAGTATCATGAGCATCACACAGTATCAAGGATTCTCGTAAAGACTACAGAATGGAGTTTTTCGAAAAGGGTATATTAAGGTTTCTTCAGGGCTGGCAACACACACGTGACTAGTGTTGCAGGCATCCATAGGCTATAGTGACCGTTTATCATCAGACGGGCTGTATGCTTGTTAGCCACATTTGTGGTATAAAAAAAACGGTATTTGGATATAAATAATACTCTTCATGGCTAAAGACGACAGCTATAACATTCAATTAGGTAAGCGTTCAGCTTGTTTGCCATTTAACATTAGTATCACAAAAAAGTGTTTGTTTCTTTATAGAGCCTTAATGACTTAACCAATCTCTATGAAATTTAGTATACACGTATTAAATGAGATAGGAAAGGATACAGGCTACTTTTATCCCAGTCAGTAAATATATCCCGGTCACACGAACCTATTTGCATATTTTACTATTTGTTGAGCTCAATAAATTTTGTTCAGGTATCGTGGATTCGCAAAAGAGACCTGCACATCCTGACAGTTGGTGTCCACACGTACAGCAGCGATGCCCGGTTCGCGGCTCTCCACACGGATGGATCTGATGAGTGGACGTTGAGGGTGGCGCCTGCGCAGCCGCGAGACTCCGGCGGATACGAATGCCAAGTTTCCACAGAGCCTAAAATCAGTTTGTCATTTCGACTAACTGTAGTTGGTGAGTAATTCTATTAACGTAATAAATTCAAAGTTTCTAACGATGGATGGATGGATGTTACTCTCACGGAAAAGCTACTGAACGGATTTGAATGAAATCTAGTACATGGGTGAGTTATATTCTAACTTAGCGCGTAAGGTACTTTATATCTTGATTCACGCGGATGAAGCCGCGGAATACAGCTAGTAATAATAGTAAGTGTTACACACTCACACCAATCGCCTACTCCTCAAGCTAACATACCTTATGTTACACAACCCAGTATACCCAGACTGGAGTTAATAATAGTAAATGAGTTAATAATTGTATTCCATAAAAAAATCGACCTCAATTGTGACAAAACCAATTATTTTGATCTAAAAACTAAATTACTTGAAGCCATTTTGACAAAATTTCAGTGGGACCAATCTGTAAGTATACCCTTTTAGTAAAAAAAATTCTAAATCGAATGTATTGACGGAGTTAAGAGGTTACAAACAAAAAAAAAATACAACGGAATTGAAGTCATCAATCATCAAATTCATCTTCCAAATAGACCCCATCAAGCACAATAATAAATAGGTATATTAATATAATTAATGACATTACACTATGTTAAACAACGTGTTGATCACATTCAAGTGTATCAATTATGATGTTAACCTACCGATAAAAATAGGATTATCAACAACAGTGCAGAATTGATGTATGTATGATGAATGAGACAGATATTGTGTAAGATATATATAAAAAATACCGTCAAATTGAAGGCCTTGTACTTTTTGAAGTTTCTTAAAATATGGTTATATCATTTACTGTCTATTCGTAAAGACGAAGTTGTGGATAAAAATTAATATTTGTGTAATAAATATTTGTTTGTACGCTCTACTTATTCTCAGTCACACGGACCATGATATATTAATTGAGCAGAATAAAAAATAATGTATTATCTTCTCCATCCTAAATACATGTATACTAAAATTCAGGATGATTAGTTAAACCCTTAAAACACTAAGCAATAACAAAGAAATAGTTAAACATCAACTAAAACTGACTAGTGCATTTAATAAACATTGCAAAGATTAACTTTCAAGAAATATAAAAAATGTTCCATATTAAAAATAAAAAAATAAAAACGAATCAATGACATTTCTATTGAACGGTTTTGAAGTCGTGACCATTCAAGGATGAGATCACGAATGATTTCAAAGATTGAATCGCAGCAATGCCGTTGCTATTTTCGTTATAAGAGTAAGAATACGGATTTAAATTAAAGATATTTCGAGTTTTATAAATTAAAACATGACCTTTTCATTGTAAATGCAATACACAAAATAGGAACTCGTATTATATTGATACTATACGCTTACCTATTTCTCTGCTCAAATGACTGATAGAAAACACCACTCAGTATTAAATTCACTAAATTTACACTGTATATTAATTAAGTAAAAGTAAATAAATAAATTATACTGATTTCTAATTAATTAAAACTATTTCATGAAATTCTTATATTGTCACTAACACATGACATAAAGCATATAAATTTGTTTATTTATCATAAGTAAATAGTAAACGGAGATTTTCTCGTATTTCTGTAGTCCAAATAGTTTTTTTTTTTTAATCAGTGTCTATGCCCATGTTTTTACTAATATTATTAATTTTAACATAACACTTCTTTTATATATGTGTATATATAAATGAATCTAAGTATATTTTCTTAAGAAAACACGAAGAAAACTTATCCTACATGCAATGTTATTATGCAAAGATATAAGTAAAATCATAAACTCTTTATCGATTTGCAACTAACTGCTTTATTGACACAGCAACACTAAAGCTACTAAACAATAGATGGCGCTGTTAAACAACACTAAGCAAAAAAATACCAGGCAAGGCTTGGTCTTCCGGGAACTTATTTATTGATGTTTTAATAGTTCGATATGAAATTGGGTTATACATGTAGTATTTACGATTACTTTCATTCTTGTTACTTTATACCCTCATCATTTAAAAGAAATAAAATAGTATAAGTGCAGTATAAATAAATATATTTTATTCTTATTATTAATTAGGTACAAGTATTAATAATTGCGGCTTAATTATATATATTAATAGTGACTTAATATTATTAACTAACTTTTTGCCTGATTTTTCATACGCGTGGTTATCAAACGTAGGAAATCATTAAATAAACCGATTCTAGATCGTGAATCAACATGAAACAAACATCACTTTTTAAGTTACACCTTTAGGAATATAATAGTGAAAACTGCATTCAATTTGGAGTAGTAATTTTTATGTAATGCCAGGACAAATATACAGGTAAACAGACAGGCAAATAGACAAAATTTTTAAAATATAATGTTTTAGCTTCTATTGTTTCTGCTAAATAAAGCCTATCTCTAACATATTTTGTTCTAAAATGTTTATCATGTACAGACATCGTCTTGTTACAATTTTATTATATTAGTAAGATACCGGAATTTATATTAGTCCTTGTACTATTTATAGATACAAACTTAGGACACAACAATGTCTTAAATATTCAACACCAACGTTATTGCCTGATTACAAATATTCTAAGTATTAAAGTAATTCTGTCAGATAATTCCGTACTTGGAATGTGAATAGTCTATTTACAAAGTTGAAACGATATTGGCATTTCTATGTAATTGAAACACATGCCTGTATCAAGCGTTAATTAACTATTGTAGATACACGAAATTCAATAATTATTCGACCGACATCCATTCTATTATTTTCAATGCGGTGTAAATTTATTGAGTTAGCAATAAATAAATATCATTACATATATTAATTATTTTATATGTATTAAACAAGTAATACAAATTCTTCATCATCATCATCAGGTCAATCGTTAATTGTTCACTACTGAACATTGGCCTCTCTTTATTGGAGGGTTTTCCTAATAGTTGCCATGTTTGACAGGTGGGTTTACAACCGCAGTTTTGGTAATGTTTTAAGAGGGACTATGATATCAATCTCTCGACCATTAAATTTCCTTAGTTGCCTCTTACAACACCCACGGGAAAGAAAGGGATGGGCCATTCTATGCCGAGATCACACGACAATAAAAGTACTTATTTCTTTGTATATATGTATATATATAGAAATACCCAGCAGCAAAGACAAACACATACAAACGCATGAATAAAATATTTGTATTGCGCTATTATCGAATTGATTATAGAATTCTCCTCAATAAAGTCATGAGTTTTTTATAATTTATTCACATAATGTACTAATATAAATAATACTATATGAAAAATTTTGTGGCAATAACAAAACGGTTTGCATATTATTATTGACAATGAAAATTGTACACGTATGTGATAATATTATCTACTGTTATTAGGATTCCCTGCCAAATAGATACAAAAAGATTTCTTATACTGACATTTTGTCCATTTATATCAGCAGCATAGTTAAGAAGCTATCTACTGATACTATCAATTTAAAATTTAGATTAGTTTAAAAAATATATCCGTTATAAAAAAAAACGTAACGTAACGTAGTCATCTGTTAAAAAATAATAATTATAACGTTGAAAAATTTCAGGCTACGTCATTGCTTTGACACGCGATTATAATTAATTAATCTTTTTTATTTAATAATTAAAAAATAATTAATATCGAATTAATAATCCTGACTTGACGCATCATGTTTAGAGATTCAATTTAATAGACAACATTCAATCTAAAATATATCAAAAAGGTTTTTGATGGTGACTGACGGACGCTTACTCCTTTTTGAGTAAAATACCATTCGAATTTGGTATTCGTATTTTATTTACTTATTTATTTATATATTTTACATATTGCATATATATGTAATGAGAAATATATATATATATATATATATATATATATATATATATATATATATATATATATATATATACACATAAACATACACAAACATGAAAGCACATATACAACAGGAGAGAATGAAACTGGAAGATGAAGAGAGAACACAGGAAAATAGTACTTAATGGGTGAGATAATAGGATTTAACAGAGATTTTGAAGCTAGCGAGAGATTGAGCGCACTGAATACAGGCAGGTAGTGAGTTTCACAGGCAAACTGCCTGCACAGTAAAGGAATTAAAATAAAAGGATGTGGAGTGAGCGGGAAATTATTAGTATTTTGTTAGTACCTATTTGTTTTACATATTTTTTTTAAATGTCAGTTTATCTTTGCTACCATATTTATATTTGATATTTTTTTATAGAGTAAACATAAACATAAACACAAAAAAAAATTAAATACTATAAATAGCGGCTTTTTTAATAAATCTAAAAAATACTCTGACGACAATAGCTTCTTGTATAGATTAACAAAATTGAACAAGGAAAGGCAACAAAATTGAGCAAGGAATTTAATTTAAATAGGTATAAAACGTAAAAGATTTTTTTTATTCTTGCATGTTATAAAAAGCTTACATAATTATAACGCTATAGTCAGATATGAATAGAAAAATTGGGTAAGACATTTTAATAATTATGGTATTATCCGTATAAGTCATAATTAAATATGGCCAATATATTATTTAATTATGATTTATAAAGATAGTTATTAATAATTGAGACGTAAGTCTCCATTATTAATAACTCTTTTTCCCTATCTTACTTATCTATCTATTAGTAATACACTACAATAAAATGCTTAATAAAACATCTTCTTACAGTGTCAAAAGCAGAGATCCTCTCGGGGCCAGAGTTGTTCGTGCGAGCCGGTTCTGACATTAACTTGACCTGCATCGCAAGACACGCTCCGGACCCACCAAGGTGAGTCGCGTATATTCTTTCTCTAATAAAATATTTATTAAATAATTCATTACTTTCAAGGGATATATTCAATTTAATATTTAATATATAACTTAGTTTTGAAATTTAAATATTCAGTAATTTAAGATTTTTTTTTGGGACATAACTAGTTACTTTGATTAAAAAACTAAACTAATTAACTAATTTTGATAAAATTTATTAGAACCAATGTGGAAGTACCCGTATATCGTTTCAATTAAAAATATAATATTCTAATTCTGTTTATGAATGACACAATTATGAAATAAAAAAAATTCAACCTTTCAATTGAGAACTTCCTTTTTTTTCAAGATTGATTAAAAAAATATATAATGTAAATTAAATTAATATACTGACCAAGTTATGACTTTAATGAATTAAAGGCTTGTTATTGGCTTTTTATGCCCAAGTATTATACATATATTTTAATCTAACGTGGCAAAGGCTAAATGAGCTTCTGCCGTCTATAAGTTTAATTTAGTTTGGTAACAGTGTTTTCTGTTACTAGAAAGTTAATCGGATATTTTAATGTGACACAAAGTTTTTGTGGTCCATAAATCATAAGTTCCAGATACGATGATGCAGTAGGTATAGGAAGTTTGCCAGATGAAGTATTCTCAAAAATATATACGGATGACTGGAGACTGCATGGCTTAGGGAACGATAGTAAAGAAAGTAAAATCCTCACGTGGTCTCAGTCCTCAATTATGAGTAAAGGAGAGAAAAGAAGAATATATACTCTGGAAATCTTCTCTTTATTTTCTTTATCATTGCCATAGATTTTTTTCAAAGAACTCATCATATGAAAATATCAAAGAAAAGAAACCAATATTAGTAATATATCGTTTACTAATAAAAATTACTCAGTGAGTCACTCACAGTGAAAACCCTATTTTAGTGTTGATATTACGTATTTCCACATTAATATCTTAATTTACAAAAGGAAATTTAGACAAGCAGATCTTTTTTATCATAAAACGTCATAACCTGTACAGAATTCACTGATCAAAGGGAATTTTTAGACATAATTCATAAGACATAATTCAAAAGAACTTGAATATTTCTAATATTAACAACAATTCTTAAAAGCGTGGAATAAGCTTCTACTGTTTTCGTAATCATTTACAATATTCCTTATACCTACAGCGGGTAACATATAAAATGCTAGCCTAACC
Organism: Galleria mellonella; assembly: GCF_026898425.1. NCBI lineage: Eukaryota > Metazoa > Arthropoda > Insecta > Lepidoptera > Pyralidae > Galleria > Galleria mellonella. Next base: position 5,456,308 of record NW_026442075.1, on the reverse strand, counting down.
AATTTACCAAAGAAAAACTGTAAAAAAATTGTGTATATGAATATTATATTTTCCTTTTACTTATATTTCTGCTTCCGAGCAGAGTATTTAATGAATAAGGCAATTGAAGAAAATGCCAATGAAATTACAGGGTATGAAGGTATAACACCTTATAAATCTATAGTACCACATATAATACAACACAGTAGTGTATCTTTAGATGTTCGTGGTACTGTTCATGTCTAAGCATCGATTGTCACTATCTATAAATAAAGCCGTCAACTTGCCATTTTAAATTGCATAAAAAGAACAGTCTTCACGTGTTGTTGCTTCTGAGAATTAACGTTCCGTAACTATTCACAAAGAACTGAAAATGTTCAAAACTCAGCGAACTACTTTTTCTTACAGTTTTATCTACTGGTACCGAGGCGCACACGTCGTAAATTATGCTCAACGCGGTGGAATTAGTGTGGAAACAGAACAAAGGACGCGTACCAGTCGTCTTCTCATAGCACGAGCGTCGCCGAGGGACTCTGGAAACTACACGTGTGCGCCCAGTAGCTCTGGTGAGTTTCACGTACACTAAGATTATTTTTGGTACGATCAGCAAAAAAATCGACAATAACATGGGAGTTACAGTATATTCTGTGAGATCAATAGTGTTGATCATCTCTATAGGTAGCGGTTGAAATTTTCCAATGAATGTTGATAGTCCATTATTCACCCCGCTAAGAAGAAAAATATTTCGACTTGAAAAATTTTTAAAATATACATTTGAGCAAATTTTGACTCTTTACAGTGTTCATTTATTTCTAACATATTTTTATATGAACAATAATGTTAAGAAGATTTTCAAATCTGTAACTTCACTTCATGTATATTGTATCTACAATGAGTGCTGGCTAGCCATAAATATTCTTACTGATTAGACATAATAATCCGAAAATTAGTGTCACTTACCATCAGGTGAACCGCATGCTCGTTTGCCCCCTGTGTTGTAAAAAAAAAAGTTAGTGTTAGAAGTATAAAAACAACTCTTTAATCTTCCAAACTGCATGATAATTAATTAATATAAACACTATTGTATATTATGTGAAATAATTTTGTACTTGTTATTGGTGAAAACTGTAATACTTAATAATTTATAATATATATTTATTTATTTAAAATTTAATGCACAGTAAAATTCTATGTACATTTAGTGGACTTAGCACCGGACAGTGTTCTCTAACAGTCAACCATTGGGCAAACTAAGAAATAAGTAAGCGGAGCATTATTATTGAATAGTGGAAAAATAAAGCAGTACTTGATATATTCATGTACATACATACATTAGGATAGGCAGAAACAATTGAATTATAATAATTATTCATATAATATAAACATACACACAATATATTAAATAAATAGTATAAGAAATAATATTATTATTGGTAAAAAGAAGAAAATATTTCTTTTGCTTTAAAGCTGGAATACTAAGTTTTGTATTTTAGAGCTGTCGATCTCAAATGGAATAAATGCTGGAATAAATCATGACAGATACATTTTGCGAATAAAATCATCTTTCATTTTGCATTTTCATTTCCGAGTACCTGCATGTGATGTTCGATATTCGAATGTTTAATTTATTTCTTTGTTACATTCTAACAGAGACAAATCACAATATTGTTTAAGGCTATAATTGCTTTAAATAAATGAATCACAATTAAAATAAAATACATAATGATTAGTCTGTTTTTATATATTTTTAAAAAGGCCATTCAATCAATCGATCAAGCTTTTAAAACATAACTCGACTACATAAATATTTTCTTCCAAAACTTTTGTACCTTATAATTTATTAATATATTCCTATTAACGAAAATAAAATAGTCTGGAATAATTTTTAGTATCTAAATATTTTAGAGGAATTTTTAAAAATATGACTCTTAGATTATATAAATTATGATAGTAAATACAAAAAATAATATTTAAACTGAATTATTGTTCACGAGGTCTCTAGTTTAGACTGGAGGTATAAAGATTCAGAGTAAATAAAAAATTGCCATAGTGTAATGGATGTCCGTTGAGTATGTACATTTTTCTTAGAGCACTCTTCACTATATCTCTGCCTGTAGTTGCGTAAAAACAATTTGTCTTTTTCTGCGCCCTTTCCTCCAATTCTTGAATCAACGTGGTCGAATCCACTGTTTCTGTTGGGCTCTTATCGGCAATTTGTATTCCGTTCACCCCATTTTTCTACGGGCTATTGACTTTTTATATACATTTAAATAAAATTAACGGAGTCCTAAAATGTTTCCGCCTGGTGTTCCGAAAAAGCAATGATAAGCATTAGCGTCTCTTATACGCTAAATTAGATACCCGCGCAATGGAAAATCCAAAAAAAGAAATTGTTACAGCTATTAATTTTTGGCACATTTTTCCTACAACCGACGACCGATAATACGGGACCCCTTCCACATACCTGTAACAAAACAGCTCGCCTTTTGGCTTTCTAAAACAGTCCACATTGATTTGATCAACCAAACACCGAAAGTAATCTAACAAACTAATTTTACGTTGAGCTGTTTTATATTATGTATATATTTTTTGACAGATTCGGCTTCTGTGGTTGTCCACGTGGTGAGTGGCGAACGGCCAGCGGCAATGCAAAGCAACGCAATCCAGGTGACTCCATCATTACCGTCGATGATAATTCTACTAGTAAACTTGAACCAGAGTAGATCAGTCCTCAGCAATACAATAGAGTGTACTTTTCGTTTGACCGAAAAGATTTTAATATATTTCGTAATAGCTATAAATTTCTTGTGGCCCAACCGCGTTAGAAGATTCATAACAAGATGACCAAAATATGAGAATTAAAAAAAATATTATGCACGTAAACTTAATAAGTACGATATAAGAGAATTGTAAGCAAAATCTGATACCGTATTAAGAAACGAATTATTGTAATAAGTGTCCCATTATTAGAAACTAATGGTATTCGATTTGCATTGATGTTATTAATGTTATATCGATTGTTTAAAATAATGAAGCAACATCTCACTTGACGGTATAATATGTTACTTTTAAACAAAATAAAACAAAAATTGTTGTTTTAATATCGAATAGTTTATTTCATCGAAACGATATCGTTTTTCTTAAGGTTGTGCTAATGTTTCTTGTAAATAATATTCTAATTATTATTATTAATAACAGATCAGGATTTTATAGTAATGTAGTATCAATATGTAATATTCGAAAAAAAATACGGTCCTACTTTGTAGATTTTCTTTATATGTACCATTATTTGTGTATTATTATAACGACTATGTTCAACTTCTAATTAATTACATACAATTTAACAATAATATTTTTTTTTTGTAAATTGATATTTTATTTTTTAACTTAATACAATACTTAATTTAACCGTAACAATGATAATTTTGTTCAAAGTACCTTTAAGCTTTACATTGTTATATATTTGTCGTATTTTTTTTTTGATGTTTTATATCATTTTGTAATAAAACTTAAACGTAAAAATAGTCCGCAATATTTTGTAAATAATAATTTTTCTTTGTGTAGTCTTTTCTACGACATAGAATGGGGTATTAGGAATCAATGTTAAAGCTTTGTTTCCGGTTTATATTATAATATCGGAGATAGATGAACTTAAATCTAATGATAAATTGTAAAAACGTTAGTTTGAAATTGTAAATAAATTTTGTAAATAAAACATTTTACGTGTTATAAATTGTTTTTATTTTTATCCCTTATTATCTAGTGGATGAGAATCTTTATTTCGTAGGGCATTTTACCAAGAGGTTTAAATATTTAGAGAAGAAGTCAATGGAAGTTAACAATTTTATAAATTAAATTTGGTAATAGAAATATTAGTAATATGAAAATAAAAAAAGTACTAAAGACGTTTATCAACATTATTTGCTATCCTAATCTTAGTATTATATATGTGAATTGAATGGAAAATATTTAAACTATAAATTATTTGAACTGTATCGCACAAAATAAAAGACATTTTTATTTTATGTATTTATATTTTATTAAGTTTAATTACAAAATATATCCTTCTTTTTTTGAATATTTCATATTCACAATTAAAGCAGGAAAAATCGCAAATGGATTATATTTTATGTATATCGTATACAAATATTGAAAAATTTACAAAATATTTTTCTCATACATTTGCATTGAATTTTTTTTATACTTTATAACTATCTATGCCCATATGACTGAGTCTTATCATATTTGTTGGCATAAAGAATGGCCTGTTTTTCACTATACCAAATAATACATATTGTTATTTCATAATATACAAAGAAGCTTGTTCGAGCCGTTAAGACGTAACAAACAAATTATATTAATTTCAAATTGACATCGAGAGCATCATATTACTGAATGAAATTTGAACAAATCCACTTACATTTACAAATAGAATCAACTTGCAAAGTGACCCAGACTGATACAGTGGAGTTGAAATATTATCACGTCATTCGTTTGATGAATGATTTAATATTGCTTGCCAAGAGTTGGGATCAAACGGACCAATGTCGCATTTCCGATATTAAAATACCCGACAAACTCCATTTGGTCCTTTTTCGTCCTACACCAATATCATTTTACCCATTTGGCAAATTGAATCTTCAAATAAAACTATTATAATAACTCATGTCTGTCTGTACTTATATATAGTAATAAAATAATAAAAAAGAAAAAAGAAGGTCGAAAGGTCTATTCAGGTTTTTTTTTCGCTTATTTGCTATTTATTGATAAATAAACGAATTAAATTGAATTGCTAAGGAAAAAAATATTAATTAGACGAACCAGTAATAAGGAAAAACAGAAAAGCTATTTTTAGAATAGGTGTCTATGTATTTATTTATACTAGCTTTTACCCGCGACTTCGTCCGCGTGACCGGTATATGTTCACTGACCGGGATAATAAGTGACCAGATTTCATTTGTGACTGTTTAAACCATTTATTTGCTAAGAAATAACAAACATACATTTTTACGTTTATAAAATAGAAGTTTTATAATGGTATTTAAATTTCACCTTTAAAACTGGTGTGTATTTTGTTTCACTACTAGTAGTAGAAACAGATACTTAATTAAATTAAAGTTAGTTAATTTGTAAAATATTATTGTCGGGTTGAAAATGTTTTGAAATAGATAAATCTCATTTCAAAGAGAGAAATTTCCTTAAACATCTCGGATTTGAATAAACTGAAGGAGATTTGATACTTTGACAAACAGGTCGATAATAGTCTAGACGAATGGCTTTTCATTAATTGACAAAGTAATAAATGAAATTTAATATACCTGGTGTGCAGAGTCTATCTTCTTGACGCCATTATGTGTTTTTCTATTATATTTAGGATCTCTTACTTAAAAGATAATTAACTGATCTCAAGAAATAAATTTGATGTAAAAAAAAACAAAATGGTTACAAAGCTTTGTAAGTGCATATCCTATCTGGAGCCACATAATATAATTACCATCATGATTATCATTTCCGCCGTTCATCATCCAACGCTGGACGTAAGAGGGACATCCCATAGGAGGGATTTTGCCAGTAGCTGCCACGCTTGGCAGGCAGGTTGACAACTATAGTTAGGCTTTTGATGATATTTTAAGAGAGAAGTTGCTGCCCATCCATCAACCATTAAGTTCCCTTAGTCCCCACTTACGACACCCACAAAAAAGGAAGGGGTGGTCCATTCTATGCCGGGACCATACGGCATTAATACATATAATTATTGTACTGTGTAATTTACTTCTTTACATGATACTATTTAATAAAAAGAATGTAAAATCATATGGCAGCTTCAATTAAAACTTAATTAATGTAAAACCTACAGATTTAAATCCAATTTAAAAATTATTTATTAAAATTTAATAAAATTACAGAGTTAAGCTCGCCTGTTGTACATCTTTATTTTATATGTATTATATGTTGTAATTTTTTTTTTTTGTATAATAAAGAATAAATAAATAAAAATAAACAAATAAAAATTTATTAGCAATTAACGAAGATATCAGTTAAACGTACAAAATACGAAATGAGATCAAACAAAGCATAATATCACTCGCTTACTAAGTAGCCATTAAATCTTAAAATATAGAGAAATTCATTTAATGTTACGGAAATTCTGTGTAACAGATTCCACGTGAATAATGCCATGGGAAACAACCAGTGTATTTTAAATGTAATACATTGTAGAGATTCCTCTGTTTATAAACTTTATTGTACAAAAAGATTACATATGAAATCCAATTATGTCACGTTGAAGTCGTATATAATTATGCAAATTTATTCCTTAGAAGCACTTCTTCCAGTCAACATAAAGTATGAGGAGAAATCAGATTAGTGGCGGAAACGTAACTTTACTTCTACATATTAAAGTTATAAAAACAATTTCATTTGGCAATTTCTTTTGTTCTATCAATAACGAATTATTTATATATATATATAAATATATTCAAACTTATATATATATATATATATATATATATATATATATATATATATATATATATATATATATATATATATATATAGAAAGAGTCCTTATTAAAGATTAAACATTATAATAAAATTAATTTATCAATTTTATTCATTTACACGAGAGGAATATCTACGGGCCGCCAGTAAGGCGTTCTAAAGATGAGGCCATTTCCGTCTAATCCCTATTAGTAGCTCGGATAGGTTTTACATTAAGACTTTAATTGCTTGCTTTAATACCTGTAGGTAGGTTTAACCGTCGGCTGTTTTTTCTTTTATGAGGGGACCTTTTACGGCTTATAAAATAGAGTAGTTCGGGGAACGTAACGGCTGGATGCCTGGGACCCAGAATTCTCTGAGCTACCCATTAATATTTGAAATATAGAAGTATGGTTTCAATAGAATACTACGGTAATGAGGGTTGAGAATGGTTTTAATGTCTATAATTAGCTATGTACCGTTTTTAGAGTAAACATTTTATATGTTATACACGAAATTTGTAGCAGTTTTGCTTGCATTTTATTTCAATCACAAATATTCAAATCAGGGATGTATAAAAAAAATAAGAATAATATCTTTATCCCGTAAGAATCGTTGCATACTTATAATGAAAACATTTTACTTCGAATATCCAGTATGACCACCGATTTGAGATACAGAAGATATTCAAGTATTCTTTTAGGAACGGTTACAGTAAAACCTTCTATTATTCAAATAACGAACTGAGATCGGGTATTATTTTCAGAGCACATTTTAAGATAAAAAAGCTTCCACTATTCAGAACCATTTGAACTGTAGAAAGAATTCATGCACGATGTCTCCGGACTTGTATGCTCCACAAAATTTTAAAATTCAGTTTCATAATTTATTATAATTAAAAACGTACTAAGTGCATTTTTAAGCTCTGTAACATTTTATTCAACTGTATTTTTTTTATATTAAAATAATTAGTTAATTTTATCCATAGTAATCCTATATAACTGATAGGGAAAAAAGGAAAAGAGTGGCGACCACATACGGGCAAATGCAGTGTAGAACGACCCCTCGGCAAATGGAGTGACGACCTCAAATACATTGTACATGAGAGGATTATGTTCAGCTGTGGACATATAACGGCTGATATAATCATGATGATAATGATTCTTATATATGAGACACTCATATTTATAGATTATTTTTCACCAGAGGGAGACTTTGTTCAAAAGTCGTTTGCTTGGATACTTCTGTCCCATTCCTGTTTCAACCGTGAAGCAGTTGTGTTTGCATGGCTGTGTTTCGGTTTAAAGGGTGTGATATGGCGTGAATTTACAGGGTACCGAGGAATAACACCTGAGTTCTCAGGAATGGCAACGCATGGGGGGTATCATGGGCGAAACAGTATACCACTTTCCATTAGGTGGGCCGTCAGCTTATTTGCCATTCTATGTTGTATAAAAAAAACTAAACATAATATTTGAGATGCCCATATTTTACAGAGTAAAATATGGGCAACTCAAACAAGAGTCCAATGTAGCGATAGACGACCTTACCACTATCTCTCGGCTTTACTAGGTTATAAATACAAACTTTTATTTTACTGTAACAATTTTCGGTTAATTTTATTTTAAATTGATCGATTACATAGATATCTACCAATAAGTGTCTATTTTAGCCCCGACCAATATATATGAAGCTGTTCAGTTTCAGACAAAAAATCCAAGCCAGGAGTTTTCAACACTGCGCCGTTCTTGTGCAGCGAAGCGTCCTCTGAAAAATTTGCATAGAACGGTGGAGGGGGGAAGTGGGGAAAAAAGACACACTTCTTATGCAAATTTATCATGGTTTAGTATGATAGAGACAGTTGGATTGACAAATAGACAAGTTGAAGGATTTTGTTTAAGGATAGAAAAAGTGTACTTACTTGTATATTTAACAATTTGTAGTATGTTATCATTGTAGTTGCATATATGTAAGAGGTGTTTATATTCAAAGAAAAATCCATAATTATAAGTTTAGCGATTTAAATTATGCATTAATGAGTCAGTCAATTAGTTTTGTCAAATAAACAATTAAACGGAATTTTATTAATTTGATAAATCGTTTAATCAGTCTCTTACATGTACAAGAAAAGAAGGCGGAATGACAATCACAGTTTGACTTTTGGTGGTGTTTTAAGAGGGACGCTGCTGCTCATCCCTTTACCATAAGCTCCCTTAGTCGTCTCTTACATCTTCTATGCCGAGACCTATACGGCAAAATAATGTATGTTACTGAATATTTATATGAATGTTATTTTAATAAGAAAAGATCGATAATAGTCCTTATTGAGCGAGTAAAATCGTAAAAAAGAACATTTTGCAATATCACAAGAGAGACCACTTTTATAGTGATCTACCCTACCTTATTAAGTCAGCGTCCGACCCTTTTACCCGGCCCTCGAAATGTTTATGAAAGTGAAAATGTCCTTAACTGCACCTGTTTACCCTATAACAGGATATTTCACTGAATTGGAAAGGTAGAATTGTGAAAAATTACTGAAAAACAAATTGGAGTTAATTACTTCTGAATTTATTACTGTCGTTAACGTTTTGTTGCCATTTGTAAGGGCGAATTCGCTTTTTGTTCACGATACGATATTTCGGTTCCCATTATTTATGATCGTTAGGCTTTTTGTTAAATAAAAATTGAATTATTTCTAACAATCACCTCTGGATATAGACATTATATTTGTCACAGTTATTATTCGTCCATTAAAAAATGCAATAAAACGTATTGAATATTTATGCCGAAAACAATTTGTTGTTACATAGAAATGATAGTATAAATATAAAAGTGAGTTTGTTTGTTACCTCTTGATACTTTCATTTGTCATGAAATTTAGTATACTGTACTATACGGAAATGAGAAGAGTATAGACTACATCCATCGATACATACCATTTACCTACTTCTTTCTCCTTTACGCAGACAAATTCGCAAATGAAGGTTAATATATAAATGTATTTATATTTGTATTGCTTTATATTCAATTATCGTTAATTATTCGTTTTTTATCTTTATTAGAGTACTAATCGTTTCACACGGCGTTGCCTGTTTGTAACTATGTAGTTCATGTATATCATTCCTATTGGAACTCTTCACGAATCCGGTCTTATATTGTATTATATAATTACAAACCTAATAACTTCATAAAGTTTCAGCCGATTCCACTGATCGGTTATTTTATATAATTATTTACATGCTTCCTTAGATTGATATAACTTTTTTATTTATAAACCGATTGAAATAAAACAAACACTACATGTTAAGTGGAGCAAACCGCAACGCTTTAGTTAAAACCGCATACAAATTCAAGTCGTTTCTGAGATTAGCATACACAAACGTACAGACAAACAGACGAAACTTCTAAAAATCATTGTTTTGGGTTCTGTTGCGTAATAAAAGCCATGATAGTCTTTCTTATATATTTTTTATGTACAGACAGCGATCAGTTACGATTTTATTATATGTATCGATTGATTTATTCTTGTACTGATACTTTTGTAGAGAAACAAATTGGAATACTGTAAAGCTCACCTAGCCTATTAAACAAATAAATAAATATTTCTATTAAGAAATTAAAAGAAATATTTATCTAAAAACCCCTTCACATTCCGTGCACTACATTACATCCTTCTCCGTTCAGGTTGTGCGCCTATAGAACTTGCTACCACCCTCTATACGGAGTGCCCAGTCTTTAACGTCGTTTAAAAAATACGTCAAATCGCATTTTCTTTTACTTTTGTTTGTAATATTTTACTTGCTTCGTCACATTTCCTTGTATGTTATGTATATATTCATACGTATATTATATATTTTTTGTTATAATTAGTAATTTAATAAATAATATGTATTTCGTATTTTGCTGCAATATAGGTTATTGTATTTTATGCACGTAAAATTTATTTTATTAATTTATTAATTCACTTATACGCCACCTACCCATCTCTATCTACCAGAGGGAGACTTTGTACAAAAGTCGCTTAGGTACCTCTGTCCCATTTGTGTTTCAACCGTAAAGCAGTTGTGTAAAGGGTACAGAGGAATAACACCAGAGTCCTCAGGAATGGCAACGCATGGGGGTATCATGGGCGAAACAGTATACTAATGGTACTGCTCATGTCTATAGGCGACGGTTACCACTTTCCATCAGGTAGGCCGTCAGCTTGTTTGCCATTCTAAGTTGTATAAAAAAATCTATTCTGCTTTAATCAAAGGTTATCTGTAAGAGATTGTCCCCGTAATATATATGTATATATTATTGTATATTTTTATGTTGCTGGTGCAATAAAGAGTTAAATAAATAATTTCATAAAAATAATAAATAAATAAGTCACATATGGCTTATTACTATGCTATAAACTTACTGGGGGTAATTTTTTTTTTAAATATTGTCAAATAAGTATTATCGTCTTATGCGATCGTTTGGCTTCCACTACAACAAAGTTATCGAAGTCAAAGGACGCCATACAGCAATCATAATAAAAATTTGCTCCGGAAAGCGACTCGACATTAGCATACATACGGCACGCTTACATATACCGTCAATTTATGGCCATGTAATATCGGGACAATTGCCATCTGAAGGAAACGAGACTGAGGGAATGTTACTACCTCGTCTCCTAATTTATGAGACGTAATATTAGAACTCAGGCCGGCGCCGCCTCTTAACTTTCACCTGAGCTTGCTCGGTACTCTGCAGTACACACGGCTTTAAGAACATAATCTTTATTACCGACGGGAGTACTTACAAAGAGTTCCTTTATTTTATTCCCGGTTGCGGTGTAATATTTCCTCCCATATCAAATATGCAGAAATCTCTGAGCGGGACGAATGTGTAATGTTTCTTTAAGCCGCGTCGCGGCGTCGAATCTTTTTTCTTACTTTTTTATCTCATTGTACAATATGCAGAATTTCATTTGTGGGATTCCAATGCGTCTCATCAGCTGTTGCATAAATTATTGATTGTTACTCCCCGCCACGTCGCGTATGAATAATTAATTTGTGTTGGCGGCTTCATTTTAAAATGTAGAGCTGTGGCTTCATCTTTACGTTCAAGCCAACTGGTTTCAACACAACAGATTTTGTGTTGGTATTTCGCTAAAGTAGGTTGATTTAATGTATTTTCCGACGTGTTCATTAGGATGATGACGGCGTGGAAAAGGGGCTTATTCATTGCTTTGAGTTGTTTATTTTTTTCAAATTGCTTTCTTTTGTCATTGAAATTGGTTGATGCGTCTTATAATAATGACTTCATTGTCAGTTTGCGGCTGATTGTTGATTTTAACTCATTTTCATAGCAAAATAGATATAATTTATATAAACAGTATATAGTGTGAAATCTAACTCTTTAGGGATAAAACGAAGAATTTATTACCTATTACAGAAACCCTATTTTTAGGATGTAGTATTTCTTGTAGATAACAGTTTGTTACATTTTTAAAAAAATTATAAAATATTTGCAATAAACTTTTATGTCCATGACATAGATAAGATTATATTGGGAATTAACTACGAAAAAACGATAAAAATACCCAATGTTTTTAACATTGCGTATTTTTTTGTTTCATAATTTTTCATAGTTTTTCATACTATGTATATTTGATGAAAATATTTAGTTTCAGTAGTGGAACACGAACGCCTACAATTTTGATTTTACTCTATATAGCTATTATTATAACAAAAAGAGCTAGCAAGCAATAATCCTTTCTACAATTTTATTACAAGTCGAGATAACTCGTGTTTTAATAAGGTAGGTAATATTTTCGTGAAATATTACATACTAATCTGATTGAAACTTATAAAATTGAATTTATGTAGCGGAAGAAGAGTTAGGTCATTAAAATAATTTTATTTCGTTGATTCATTAATTTTTATTTAAACATACCTATAATTTGGGGGGAATGGACTGTTAGTAATGGGAGAGTTAGTCCACATTACTATCAATATACCATATCAGGTCGACCTCTACGCAGTTCCCCCTAGAAACTATCGTGACTAATTTATCGTTGAATTAATCACGATGGGCTAACAGACCTGTTTTTTCATCCTTACCAATCATCCTTCACTGGTGCCTCGTTAGTGTATACTAATAGCGCAGGCGGGGTACCATTTTATTGTCATACATTATATAAAAATACCTATGATTTTTAATGAACTTAACTTAAATGACTGAATAAAGATTTAAGTAAATACTATTATATTATATTATTATATTATATTATATTATATTTAAGTAAATACTATTATATAAAATATTAGAATTTGTTTTTACGACCATATTAAACCTATAATTAGCAATACGCTTATAAGGAAACAATTTGCACTTGATTAATAGGTAATAATACTCTACCACTATTATGTATTTAATTTTAAACTCTTTACAATAAAGTCGGATAAGCTAAAATTTTAAAATTATAATTTATGTTTAAAACCATTGTTAATAGAATTCAATAAAATTAAAAAAGTCACTTCTATAGGAATTTAAGTCTATGGCGTTTGTTTTATTACTTGTCAGAACGTGCTACTTCTTATCACGAAATGAGGTTGTACGCTTATCTGTTTCTTTCATTTATATACAAATTTGTTTTTAATTAGAATCATGAAATTATATCCACAACGAAAACATTAAAATTATAATTAAACATTGTTTCCTCGAATCTATATTTATAAACAAATTAAGCAAATATAAAAAAAAAATAACAACGTTATTACTAAATAAGTAAAGTTACACAAAATTATTCTTCGATACTTGATCAATGTCTGGCATAGATTTATATAAAAATCTTTTTTTTTTTTGCCAAAATATTTAGTGTACTTTTTTTATAAATCTATGCCTATATTACAACTAGAGCCTTAGTATTGGCATATTATGGCAAGTACCTATAAATGGTTGTTTTTATAGAAAATATTATAAGGAAAAAAAATAATATTTTTAAGTAATTTTCTTTAAATGTTTATATAATATAGAAGTTTAAATGATTCATATATTTCTCGAGTTACTCTAACTCGATAAATTATACGAATTATTTAAATTATGTAATTACAATTACAAAGTACAATTTAAAGTTTAAGCAAATAAGTACTTTATTCCATAACTAAGTGCTACTTAAAGATGGAAATATTTAAACTTAGTGGATTAGTGCTTAAACATGTATATGCATTATGAGATTTAAATATTTTAAGTAACCCAAATTAATGGAAGTATAACTATATAAATAAATATTGGTATTATTTAGAATTATGGATAAAAATATTAGTAAGTAACATAAATGCTGCAATTTAGCACTAACTGAATGAATTCAAATGCACATATCTCGAACTTACGTCATAGTTCCAAATTATATTGTCTCGTGTAATTGTAGGGGTGAGATAGCGTTGAGACATCGTATTGTTCATAACATTGTGACAGAACTTAGGCGAAGTAAACTCGTGTTACATTGTTGGAGTTGTCCTATGATTATCATTAAATATGGTAACTGTAATTCATTTTATCTATTACAATATGGACGGTAATATCACCTATTATTATGTCTTTTGTATAAGTGGTACATATACAATGTCAACCTCTTTTTTTGTGTTAGTATTTGTGCTCATACAATTTTTTTGAATATCAACTATAAATCTTTTCAACTACCAAGTCTTTTCTACTGTGTAAGCATTATTTTAGAACAGAATTTTTAAGATATTTTACAATTATGGGCACCACTAAATAATAAGTTGCTAATTACAAATAAAATCAATAGTTTTTTTATGATTAATATAAATAAAAATCTTTATCTATTCGCGATTACCGTGCGTTTTCTATAAAAGATAACTTTTTAATTCCGACTCTCGATAACCCTGGAAAACAATGTTGAGTTTAAAGAATATTATGGCTGGAATTCTTACACTTTTTTTAACAGCTAAAACTTTAATGTAAGTTGGCTTTCGCATGTAAAGATGACATTAACATTATTTGACCTGTTTCCCCACTGGGTGTTACATGAAAAATACTATCAAAAATAAAAAATATAATTGACTAAATCACTAGCATTATAAATACGTGAGTAAAGTATCGATGTATGAATAATTATAAATTCATTCAAATGTGACAGATTTGGCTCAAAGTATTTAACAGGTTAGATATGGGTAATTATAATAAAGTTTAATATTATTAAATAATGTCTTTGCACCGCTTTAATCGATAGAGACTATATAGAAAAAATATAGAAATGTACTTTTTAATTTGCGTAGAAATCTTATTTATACAATGGTTATATTAATTTCATGAATTAAATTAACTTAAATGTAATGTACTACGAAAATTAAATTCAATCATAATTATACTAACTTAAACCTTATGATTTAGGATAGTGGACCCAGCTTCTCGCTAATATTCAATAAATATATTGTAATAAGGTACAATACTTAATAACTTTGTACTGCTTCTATCTCACTGACTAATGGTTTACAATGTTTGATATATGCTGATGAACTTCGGCACGCAAATTTATTTTTTTAACATACGTAAAATTAATCGTGTCACGAGAATGACGAATCCCGGTTCAGACTACCGGATTACCACTGGCTAGAACCCATGGTGTTTCATGCTCTCATCATAATATGACTGCCACGAACTCGTGACGGTGGCTTTCCTTTAAGTTTGTGGGTTACGTTTCCAAGTTCCTTTCTTTCATTCTTCAAGCCACACCGACTTGAAGAGTAAAAAATAAATGTATTAAAATATTAAAATAGAACGCTCTCAGTCCTGAAATCAGACTCTTCGTCAGGAGATACCTCGTGTCACTTAAAATCGTCGTCTGCCAAGAACAACCATGCTTGTATTCATTGAAATGGTTTGTGACTACTAAAAAATAATAAATCTTATAACTAATTCATAGATAAGGCTAAAACCTTATGGTGTTCCATCCCTTCACCATAGCTCCAAGACCATGGTTTATCTCCCGCATTGTAAGTAACCTCGATAGCAATGGCCCGTTTCATCGTATTCCTTCTCCCTTCATAGAGGAGGCCTCTTATCCCTTCCTCTCGCTCTATGAAGTGCACTAAAATACATACGCATCCCCCTTCGTTTGGACTCCTTTGTCAGTTGGCAGACGTCTCCACATAACTTGATAATCCGAAACAGTTGATACAATATTGTCTCTTAAGAAAATAAATATTTGGGTATGATAATTATAAAAATATATTATATATACATATAAGGTTAAGGAATATATCGATATATATATATCATATTATAACCCTTTTCTAATTTGGTGCCAACATAAACCCGGGCCGTTTGCCTTACATTAACATACATATAACGAAGTGAGTTCGCGACTTTTTCTTGGTATAATTTTCACATAACACAGTTAATATAATCTTGCATTGTTGTGATATTCGTCATGTGTTTTTAGAATAATAAAAACATGCTATATAAATACGCAAACGAAATAATTATTATTATTTATAAATTCATAGTATGTATTGCCTACACAGCAACTGTGACGTCCCTCATTCTTTGCCATTTCTGAGGATTAATTTTGCTCTCCTATGGTGATAATAGGCTAATACTCCGTACCCTGAAGTGAATTTTTTTATCATTACAATCATGAAAATGCTGATATCTTACAAATATTGTAAATGTGAAAGTTTTTAAAGATGTTTGTATGTTTGTCTCAATCTCGATTAAACGGTTAAACAAAATGGGATTAAATTTAATATAAAGGTAGCTTATGTCCTGACTTAACATATAGGGAGGAAGGATTGTTAGTAGGTATAGGGAATCTAATAGCCCCAATGCTAGCAGTATACCCTATCAAGTCAATCTCTACGCAGTTCTCCCTAGAAACCATCTTGATTAATTCTTTGTACATTTGTTACTATAGGCCAACCGACCTGTTTCATCCTCATTTATAATCTCTCACCAGTGTTCTGCCAGTATATACAAATAGCGCAGACGGAGTGATCATTCCATTATCATCCACTACCTATTTTTTTTTTTTGTATTTGGTTATTTTATTCCATTAACATTTATTAAAAAAATCCTAACACAAAATATTTTACATATATACTGATTCACGCAGGCATAGCCGCGAGGAATGTCTAGTCCTAAATATTAAAAAAAAGAAACAAACGGCAGCTATATAAAACTGCAATACGACTGTCACCATATAAATCGATTGCCTATTCAAACTATTTTATTCATCTGCCAGACGAACCATAAAACTTTAACGACGAATCAGGAATAAAACGTTATTGATGTCAGCAGAGGGCGGATGAATTAAATATTTGGCAAAGGTGCGAGTTTCTCGTTAGTTTGTATATGAAATATTAATTTGGAGAAAAACTTCGACCAAACGGCACAGTTTGTAAAAAGTTAAATAACTTCGGTATTTTACAGGTTACAAATTGAGTGTCGTTGCCGAATTAACAATTATCATTACGAGTAATATTTCCTGGTTTTTGTATACATTTAGATAAAAATAGAGTTGTCTAAAATAATATTGTTAGCTTATATTATATAGATGGAGTGTCCCCTTATAAGAGCTTCGTAAAAAGCAGGTCAACTCATAAGTCACAATTTTGTGTGATAAATAGTTATGACTGTTTCTTTTATACCTTCTATATTTATTTTGTTTTATAATTTTCGCATCTCTTTAATGCGTAAAAAATCATTTTATTCATTAAATATGTAAATATGGAAACGTCAAGATACATTATGTGTATAAGTACATAGAACACTGATAATAAAACGAGTCAGCTAATTTGACAAAAAGTTGACCCGTTTTTTAGACTCGATGCTCTATCTATATAATCTAAGATTATTAGATTGTTTTAAGTATATAAATAGTTATAATCTGTAGTAAGTGACAGTAAAATAATCTAATCTACTCGAAACAATGCAAACAAACACTCTCTAAATCACAATCATATAAATGTTATTCCACATGAATTAGATTTTATAGTTAAATAAAAATAAACAATATGCTTACACCTATGATCCCGGATGAGTTCCGCAGATTAATTTCCCGACGATTAATTTCTTGGTAAACATTCTAACATTTAACATACCTACAAATGTACCGAGCATATTTAAATCTTATGTGGACCTACATTTTATACAGCACTAAGTGTATCTCTCTTTTTTTTTATACAACTTATACAATACTTATACATTATACTTATACAATACTTAGAATGGCAAACAAGTTGACAGCCCACCTGATGAAAAACGGTAACCGTCGCCTATAGACATGAGCAGTACCATGGACATGATACTGACAGAATATACTGTTTTGCCCGTAATACCCCCCATGCGTTGCCATTCCTGATGGCTCAGGTGTTATTCCTCTGTACCCAGTAAATTCACGCCATATCCCACCCTTCAAACTGAAACACAGCCTTCAAACTGCTTCACGGTTGAAACACGAATGGGACAGAGGTACCCAAGCAATCGACTTTTGTACAAAGTCGGAAGACTTTGTACAGAGGGATCTGGTAAATGTCGCGGTTTAGCAGGCATGAGTCAGTATTAAAAGTATTATATATGTTGAATTAACATATAACCACAAACTAAAGTATCATTTCAGCCATCTGGATGTGAGGCAGTCTTCCACCGCAAGTGTCTCAAGCACACCTGTAATAACTTTGGTATTGCTGGTATTCGTGGGCGGCGGTAGTTACTTACCATCAGATAAGCATACTCGTTTGCCATCTGTATTTTGAAATAAAAACCAATCCATGGACTATATTTTATTCAAATCCGTTCACTAGTTTTCGCGTGAAATAGTAACAAACATCCATATTATACGTCCTCACAAAATTTAGCATTTATAATAACAATCGGAGAGGATATTTGAATACTACATGGCAGGTGCCGAGCCTACCCTTGACTGTCGGATTAATTTGGCTTGTTTACAATGTTCTCCACCACCAAAAAGTTAGTCGGAAATTTAAATAGGCACACAAAGTTTTGGCGTTGGCCAGATTCGAGCACACAACCTATGGGTTTATAAGTTGAGGCAGTAAACCACAAAGGGTAATAAAGAAAACATGAGGTTTCGAGGCTTTCCATATTAATTATAAAATATATAATTGACTCTTTTTATTGAATGTAGCTTTGACTACTTCTTATAACAATTTTATTCCTACATCTAAATTAGATTAGATTTAATACATAAAGAAAATTGGATCAATTCACTACAAAGCAAAATTGAACAATATATAATGATAGGTATGTATCTTATTAAACTATTACAAATAAGGCTTTGTCGTATCTCTCGAATCCATGTAAGATACTGAATATCGTGTATAAAGAGATTAGGATAACAGGATTACGTTCACAAATCCTTCACTCATTCAATTTATATTCATAGAATTGAACTGGGATTAACGAAGCTTGGTTTGGGCAACTCGAAGATTTTAACGTAACAGGTACAAAATTGGTATTGTAATAATTTTATCGAATGTACAGTATACGCATTTATATGGTAGTTGCGAGGAGCTTTTGTCATGAATATTAATTAAGAGGAATCGACCAAAGACATTCCGTCTTTGTGAATAAGAGGATAATTAATTCAAATCCATCTATATGAAAAATTGTTGGCCGCTTCTTATTGTTGGTTTATAAAATGAAAATTGCATATTACTTAAATTGGTCTGAACATTTTATTTAAATAATATTGTTCTTTTATTAAATTTGTTTATAAGCAATTTCCGAAAGAAGGAAGTTCTCGATTTGCTCAGGTTTTTAATTTAATATATTACATAATTTTGACTACTACTTTTTATGATCAATAGGGTTTTCTGTCGTATTAATTAGATATTAATGTCGTAAAAATAAAAAATATAATTTTACATTGCGGGGCAAAAACGACATACTATAAAACAAAATACAATAAAATACATAAAAACAAAATCAACATGTACAGAAGAATGAACTCAAATATTTTCAATTTAATATGTCTACAATCTATCTCATTTATTGATATGTTTTGTTATGTTATTGTCATTATTAAAGTCACTATTTTATTTAATCAAATAATAATATACATTTCCAATTCGAAACTTAAGTTTGTGTTACTACAGTGACTGGTACAATAATAATTTCTACAATACTGATTAAACTTCTAATAATTAATTCATTTTCATTAAAACTCTACAGAAACTTGTTTAGAAATACAAACGAATGTAAATCAAACGTGAACAAAGACGCAAAAAGATAAAATGTTTATGTTAAGGCCGCCGTAAACCCGAAATGTTCAATTTTGTTCGTGATTCAATTAAAAAAAATGGCTACATTTTCTCATAAAACACCGA
This sequence comes from Galleria mellonella, assembly GCF_026898425.1. NCBI lineage: Eukaryota > Metazoa > Arthropoda > Insecta > Lepidoptera > Pyralidae > Galleria > Galleria mellonella. The sequence continues at coordinate 5,436,506 of NW_026442075.1, read as the reverse complement.
CAACGGAAATCTTCAGTTATTGTTGAAAGAATTCCTTGTGATTTAGTGTGGAGACAAGTAGGTTATTTCTGGAAAATGTCTCATTGGCCACCGTATAGTGAGATATGGGTACAGTACCCCCAGGGATAGACTAGGGTAAGATTCGTTTCTTTGTACTATTTGAATTTATGAATAAATGATTAAATTTTCATTTAATCATACGTTATGCAACACTTAACAACAACTTACTTGATTTCATAAATTCGTCATATTATATACCTAATTTATGAAATTAAAGTTACAAATTAGCATATTAGGTTTTTTATTGCAACTTAACTACCATTCATTAAGTAAATATATATATATATATATATATATATATATATATATATATATATATATATATATATATATATATATATATATATATATATATATATATATATATATTTCCGTTTTTTATTCCTTTTCACAAATAATACTAAAATTAACCAAATACTTAACATTTATAAATAAAGTTATTGACAGCGGATCAATGATAAACTGTTTAACTTAATCCTCAGTTCGCCTCTGACTTTGACCTCAGCTTACAACCAATTGCGTTCGCTTTTTTATGACCCTACGTTCATTCGTATTTTTTTGAACACGAAAAGTTTACCTGTTTGTAGGTACAAAAGTCACATGATTCCGTGTAAATTATACTTTTAGCCACCCGCAGTTACCGTCGCGCGGCAAATATTTGCTCGCTTTTTAACTTACCCGGGTACGCGAAAAGGACATGAATTCGACATTATGCGACTATAAAACCAAGTAAAGGTGTAAAATAAACAATAAAATTATATACCTATGTTCAATTGTTCAATTCAGTGTTGCTGTTTCAGAAAAAAACCTCCTGTAATTCCGTTGCTTTTATGAAATTTCTTTCTATTAATTTCAAATATATAATATAAGCTGTTAATATTTAATAAAGTAACTTTTCATTTAAAGTACGAGTATATACTTCATTTACAAATTTAATGAGGTTAAACAATAATAGTTGTATCAACTATGAATTGCAAATTAATTATAATTATAATTAAGCATATTGAATTAATATTGGTAATAATAATTTTGTATTCATTACATAATTACACATTAATTATAAAATAAAATCTATATGTAATATAATATTGTAAAAAGTTAAAAAAAAATCCAAAAATATATTAAAATCTTTCGTACATATTTAATTATAATTACTCATCATATAGTCGACATAATAACCTCTATATAAATATTCTAAATATTATGAAATAAATAAAACACTTATGGATTAATAAAGTTAAGCAACGAATCCTAGATTTGAAACCCCACTTTGAAATAATAAACTTTTAAGACAAAACTAATCAAAGTAACTGATTATTTGATTAGAACTATTTTATTTAATAAAGAAAATGAACATCCCCAAGGCAATTACTATTTCAGAAAAATATATACAAAATATATATAAAAGTATATCCTCCCTTTCAAAATAATATTTTTATGTAAAATATGTTGTAAATACAAAGCGTTTTCGACTAAGACTGTTTTTATATATACCCACCAATATTACAAAATAAAATATACTGATTAAACTACACAGTAAATGGACAAATTTATTTAAATCCTTTAACATATTTTTCAGAACAAAGTTACTCAAATTATAAATTTATAGTACCAGAACAACTCACTGCCGTTTAACATGAGCGAGGATTTTCAGGATTCGAAGAAGGAAGAATATGAATTAAATATTCAGAATCAAACTTACTTGACAGCTAGACTCGTAGCATAAGTATGAGAATCCCGAAATGTTTTAACTCTTTTATTTAATGTTTATTTGAGAAAAAAGGTTGATTTCACCGAAAAAGAACTTTCTTAAATTAATAATAATAATTTCGTTTTATTCTGTACTAACTGTATTCTTCGGCTTTGCCCGTTATGATATTGAATAGCCTATAATCTTTCACAAGAAATGTTCAAATGTAAAAAGAATTTTTCAAATCTGATCAGTAGTTTCAAAGATTAGTGTGTTGAAACAAACAAACTCTTTCGTTTCATGTATTAGTATAGATATAACAGTATCATCATATCAGCCGTTAACTGTCTACTGCTGAACATAAGCCTCCCTCTTGGGGGGTTTTGCCATTAGCTGCCACGCTTGGCAGCCAGAATGGCAACCGCAGTTAGGCTTGGGACGCTAATGCCAAACCTTTGCCCTCCCTTGGTCGCCTCTTTCGATTCGACGACGAAGAGATGGCCTATTCTATGCCGGAACTACACTGCTATATAAAAGTATACGACTGAGCATTTGCCTAGCTAGATCTATAAAATTAAACATACACGAACTATAAAATAGACGGATAGAACTTCTTTAGAAAGATTCAGAATCCATAGCAATTTTAAATGTTCTATAGTGTCATGCACCATCCGTTATGTGAGGAGATTTTACTCCCATAATATTAATTGTCCTGATAAGATTTACAGTAAGTAGTTCTGTTATTTGTTCTGTAACTAGTTTTATCCGCGACTTCGTCCGCATGACCAAGATATATTAACTAAGATGGAAAATCTTTTCCACACCAAATACTACGTATGTAGTATATGTAGTAAATGTAATGCATGTCAAATTTTATGACAAGTGAGGTTTATCTTCGAGATTATAGTATGAGTTTCTTTAAAAAGGATATATTAAAGTTTCTTAAGAGTCAGCAACACGCACGTGACACCTCTAGTATTACTGGCGTCCATAGGCTACAGTGATTGTTTACCATCAGATGGGCTGTATGCTTACCACTTTTATAGTGTAAAAAAAGTGATCAAACAGCCAAGTGCTAACAAATAAAAACCTATTTATTATTATTGTAATATAGGTGTTATTGAAATTGTTATTTATTATTATATATATAATTTATTATTGCTTATTTATTGTAATGTAGATATGGAACAGTATGTTTTATTTCATTGATTAAATAATAAATGTAAAAATTCACCGTGTCGGTCCCAGCATAGATTAGGCTACCCCTTCCTTTCTCGTGGGTGTCATAAGAGGCGACTAAGGGAGCTTGTGGTAAAAGGATAGGCAGAAGCATTCCTCTTAAAACAGCCTGTAAAAGTTAACTGCAGTTGCCAACCTGATTGCCAAGCATGGCAACTACAAGCAAAACTCTCCTTATACGGAAAGCTTATGTTCAACAGTGAATAGTTAAGGGCTGAAATAATAATAAAATGTTTAATTTTAATTGGATATTATTAAGTTTCAACTGTACAATTTTTACCCGCGAATATTCTATAATTTTCTTTCAGCTTCTCAAAGGTTAAGTGTGAGAGATCCTTATAAGGCATAATTCCATCATTGTATATTTAATCTTTTCATTATATACAAAGTATAATATACAATAAAGGTTTTGCAATACGATACAATGCTTACTTTCCATTACTAACAAGTAATCTATGAGAAGGACTCTATAGGCTGTTATTATTGTGCATCTTTTTCTTTACTCAATCGTTAAAATTGACTTCTTTAAATGGTAAAAAATGTATTTATTGATTTACCTTTTCGTCAAAAAGAAATATGTAGGAGTAGTATAATATTTAAATTGGCTTTCAACGTTTCAATTAGCAGCGACGATCTGGCTGTGTTCACTTTTTTTCTCAATTTCTTTCGTGAAAACATAATAAGGATTTCTTTTCAATATTCGTTGGAATTTAAATCTAACCGTAGACCCAAGATTGACACTTAAATTCTCGCAATTTTTAAATTTTATTTCTGCAAATATTATAATATTAAGAACTTTGAATCGTTTATTCTACAAAAGTGGCGTAAAAACTTATCTTGCTTATTACATAAATATATATTATTAATGTTTCTATTAAAGCTGAATCACTTTTAAGTTAATTGATATTATTTTGTTGTAATTTGGTTTTTCATATTATGTAGATATATTAGGTTTTGTTAGTAATAAATGTAACGTATTTACATTTATAATTAGCCTATTAATACCTTTTAATATTTGAATTTAAATTTACTACTGAGTTTATACTTATTTATTACATTACTAGCGATTCGCACCGACTTCTTACGGATGTAGTTTATTATAAAACATAAAATATATCTAAAATAAAGTATAATTAAGATGCACTTACAATTTTTTTTGTAAAAATATCTATACGACAGAAAAATAGTCTCAAAAGACGTTGCGCGATTTAGAATAATAAAGAGAAGAAACTATATAGTGCAACTATTAGTATGTAACAGAAAAAAGTGTTCCTTAGTCATTCCTATCAAATACTTTACAGATTGAATAAACTACTAATAAACAATAAAAAGCAAACAAATTCGAATATATCATAAGTAGGTATATATTTATAGTAGCAAATTCATTCCCCTCATTAAAATCGATTTATAATAGAGAGAACCATGAAACACACAACAACATATTATGTATAAAAAACCGTTTCGCTTTGGCTAATTAATTAAAAATGAAAATACTGCGTTGACTCCAAATTCATTATTTCCAAATATATAAAGACTTATCAGATATTTTTTACATAATATATATTTAATTATAGATGTGTACTTATACATGCCATATGCGATTGTTAGATATTTATTTAAAAATAACATAAATTTTCTTAAATATTTTGTGTCAGAATGTGTATCTACATTTATTAATAAAAATCAAACTAACTACTTTAAATGTAATAAAATATTAAAATTGTTATTATAGCAGATTTTGTAATAAATTATTCTTGTAATGTATATAAAACACTAATTTATATTTTAATTGATTTTATAATTATTTATTATTATGATACTTGAATAAAAATAATAAGATTATAAGAAGACGTGGTCTCGCTGACTTGTTTACTCGAATTCGACAAATTCGGTACTTCTTGTCCAACCATTGAATAGAGCGGAGCTATCTCGCGTATCAAGAGTGAACAAGTATAGTAAACCACGTGGTCATTATATAAAATATATCACAATTATTATTGATGGAAGTCCTAAAGAAGCTATAGTTAAATAAGTGTCAATGGATTAACAGATCTTGGGTATTTATGTTATATTATTTATTATATCTCATATACAAGATAAAATAAGTAAATATATGATTAATAGTATGATATTTAAAATAAATGAACTGTGAGTACTTGTGCTGTCTCTTTATTACTAAGAGGCTTACAACCTTTATATTGCTAAAGAATATATCATAAATATATGTAAAGTTAGGATTACGTAGTTAAATTACTATGAAAACCAATTACCCTACAGTAACATATTTATATATTAAATATTATAAATAATAATGTATTTATTCTTCTTTATTATTCGGTCTTTACGCTCTTATATTTACCAAATTTTTGCTTTTTTACCTACGTTATGTCGATCATGCGAACAAAATCAAACTCAAAACTTAATATTACATATTAACATATTTGAAAACATAACAAAATTCGCATGAGCAATCGAAAGTCTACAATAATAAATAGTTATTCTTATACATTCTTACAGATGAATGGATGGAAAATTTTCTATAATTTTCCAATAAATAAAAAGTGCTAGTATCTTCAATCAAAGCATTATTAGGCAATAAACAATTTTTCATTTCAGTAATCACAAATATTTAAGTAATCACCAATTTATAACACATTTCTTTTTTTATTTTTATGGTCATGTCGATAATATATATACATTACCAAATTATAAATATATTTGAAGGTAATGAATATGTTGAAATACAAGTAATTAACTACTTGTTTTTAACTTTAAGACTATTGCTATAAGACGTAGACTTATATCAGCAATAAAATAACGATGACGTGAACCTGACCGAAGTTGCCCTTAAATTATTATCAAAGGTTAGTTAAAATAAGCATTATATAAATACTCTAAGGGCGAATTCGGTCACCTTAATATAAATTATATATAATTTTTAAAGAATCGAAAAATATAAAAATAGGAATTACGTTTTTACAAAAATGCCTACTACTTTTCTCCGACATTACGTCCACGTTATAGCATTATGTTGGTAAAGCGAGATTAAATAATATAATATTCTTTACTAACCCAAATACTACGTTCTGCCAAATTTAATGACGATAGGGTTTAGCGGTAAAAAACAAATACAAAACTCACTTTCACATTACATGTATTTGTATAAAGTAATGTCTTACGCAGACCAACACAATGCGAATTAATTTAACTAACATTTTTTTTTTTATTTTCTGGGAACTCATTGAGTTAATGTCCTTTCAGGCAGCCGAACAAATTTCTGTTTGAAGATCTAAAGGGCTCATATTGAAAGGGCTGAAACTATTTGAACTTGTAACTATTTCATGATTACATATATTACCTTCTTTAGTTAATGAAAATGTACATCTCAATTCATTTATTTGTAGACTATTTGCAGACTAACTTTTACCCGCGACTTCGTATCGTCTTATTACTTACTATTGGATATACATTTTCCCATGATGGTGGAAACGAATATAGCCCATCTAATGATAAACAATTACTGTAGCCTATGGACACCTGCAATACTCCTAGGGTGTCACGTGAGCGTTGCCGACCCTGGAGAAATCTTAATACACTATTTTTGAAGAATGTCTCGGTATGAAATTCATTCCACAGCTGGAGCATTCGCGGAGGAAAATTCCTTTAAAACCGCATTGTAAATGACCATTTAGATTCAAACGTATGAGAATGAATTAAAAAAAGATACATTTAAAAATCTGGACTGATAATAACAATCCGAAGTCATACTAGTTATTTAATAAGTTTCATAAGAAAAATATGTTTGGAACCAGGAAATGAAATAGTATTTGCATCTCCGTTGAAATATCAGCCGTTTTCGATCTCTTTTCTTGACCTGATATTGAGGTTAGAAAGTTTTGCCGCTAGCGCTACAAAACTTTAAGTTGGCTGAATTTTTTTGTCTCCAGTACGCTTGCTTGTAAAAAAAATATATATCAGTAAGACTTTGTTGAATATAACTAACAACCTAACATTTTTACCAAAACTAAAGAAAGGAAGATATCCTTTTGGTATTTCAGTTAAGGCACGCAGACAAGTACAAGTATGTATGACGGATATTTGGCAAAACATGTATAGTATGGATTTTAATAAACAAAATGTAAATTTAACCTATTTACTGAACATTGTCAATTTTTAAAAACTGGCTAAAATTGTTTTATTTTAGTTTTGTTGATTTCAGTGAAATACTGTATAAAGATACTGCTCGTAAATCCAAACTAATGATAGATGTTATTTGCCTGCTATATAAGACGACTTTTTTAATTTATACCTTTTTCCCAAGAGACTCTGTTGCTCTTTCTGATTAACAGAATGATAAGTAAAGAACTCTTGGTATTTTTACATTTCTACACCTAGCAGCATTGCGTCTGCTGTGTATATGTGTCTGCTGTCAGAGCTAATACATCTACCTTTTGTATGTTGGAGACCCACGTACAGAAGCTAGATGCAATACTGCTAGGTGTAGAAATGTTAAAATGCCAAGAGTTATTCATTCACTCATACAGCAAACCAAAAAAGAAATTACTGTAATTTTTAATAATAGGTTTAAACTACTAAACAATCTATCTTATAAAAAAAAACTATAAATTCATAGGTAGCACTGCACCACATTGATTTTAATAAATTAATAGAAACTGTCTAAGTATGTGCCTTAAAAGATGGAAAAGATCCAACAGATTCAGTAAGTCTAAATAGAAACATGATCTGTAGCAGTCAATTGTGAATCAAATACCTACTTCTATCCATTCTCAGACAAATTTTCTCCACCTGTATACATACACAATATCTGAGAAAATATTGGACGGAAATATATCGAAAATTTTAGAATTTTACTTGTAACTATTTCATGGCATGAGCGTAGACGGAAATAGCTTTTTCTTCGTCGAAAAATCTTTTTCTTCAGTAACTCTATTCTAAAGGTAAGGCAAAAATCGGAGTATACAATTCTATACCGATATTCAATACTTTTATAATCCATGTGCAAGGACAAATCGATATTAATATTATATAGTTTATTATTATTAAAATAAACAATAATTACTAATGTTTATTTTAAGCGGTTTATATTATTTTCGCAATATTCATTTAATTCTCTTGTAGCTGCTTGAAGTACTTATTCATTTAAAGATATACATTTTTTATCTATTAAAATAAAACTCAAGATATTTCAACTCACTCGTAAGAAAATAGGAAACCAGCTAGTTTAGTACTCAGTAGTATTAGTTTAGATTATTAATAAAGCTAGTGCTTTATAAATTTCTAAAAAAAAATTTATAACGTAACTCGCATATTATACATGAGCTTTTTTTTTATAATTGGTATTTTAACAATGACGTTATACAATTTTTATGAAATTTAAATGACGAGCTTCGTAATATTACTCATAACCGTCAGGCTAACCGGATTATCGTATTCAAGCATATTTGGTTAAAAGAAAACATTTGTTGCTTCAATTTGGGCCGGCAACGTACGAAATATGATGAATAGTCGAGTAAATTAACAGGAAGGAGGAAAAAGACGATGCGCTGCTCTCGCGAAAACGTTACCATTTTTCAAGGCTTGATAGGTACATTAGGAAGAAAACTGCAAATGTTCCGTAAAAAAAATGATACAAATGAAAATTTCACTCTGAGTTGATCGAGTTTTCTCTTTAACAGATTTCCAGTCAATTACCGACAAGTATGTACGTTCAGGTAAATATGGTAGGTTTTGAGATTTTCATGCATTTCTGAAATCAAATATCTATCATAACTAAATGTACAGCATGTTATAATTATATTACAATGCAATATCAAGTTATCAACGTAGCTCGAAGAACTGACAACCGATGGGAAATAAAAGTTCTTGAGTGGCGACCGCGTAGGCAGGTTGAGCCAAACGCAGTGTAGGACGACCCCTTCCCCCACTTGATGGAGTGACGACCTAAAATGCATTGCAGGGAGTCAGTGAATGCAGGTGGCTCAGGACCGTTCTCTATGGTAGTCTGTATAGGAGGCTTATGTCCAGCAATGGACGAATAGTGGCTGAAATGATGATAATGATGATGACAATACCAACTGTATTAGCTTTGAGAAGTTCGCCCTGTATGTTTCATGTTTTACAAGGGACTTGACTTAATGGGATCATTTAGATAAATTATGATAATTTGCCTGAATTACTACTTGTGACCACGGCCGGTATAACCAGTCGAAACGTCGAAATAATTTATTTCAAAGTGGAATTGAAATGTCAACAATAAAATTGTTGTGTAATATACAAATAAATTCGGAAAACTCATCCGTGTCTGTACTGTTAGATATCTCTTCAAAGTCTACGTCAACTATTGTGAAAATAGAGTTGGCATATACTAGACTAAATGTTGAAAGAACCCAGTGAATGAAGGTAGCTCAAGATTTTCTTGTGACAGTTTAAGCAGGAGATTGACGTTCAGCAGTGGACAATGTAGTAGTTGATGATGAGACATAAGTGAAAGGCACATTAATTTTATTTTAATTTATCACTCTATATTTAGAACTCTTAGATTACGAGAAAAGTGCCGGCGGCGTGCTCTTCTTCGTCTGTTAGCAGTATTTGCAGCCGGATTTCAACAGCGTTGTTTTTTAATGCCGGGAGCAGAACCGCATCTTAACAAACTTAATCTTTGTCCAATTATTACTCGTATTTGTTAAAGTGTTCTTATTTTACTTTTGATGCAATTGTTTTGCGATGCTCTTATTCTTAAGTGATCTTGTAACAATAAAGTTACATTCTTATAGTTGTGAGATATGTATAAGAACGTAACTTTATCATAGGAAGCAAAACACTCTTAAAAACTTAATTCTTATCAAATTATTATTTGTTACTATGTACTTTATCTTTTATGTTATTTTAAAATATGCCTATATAATGTATCTATATAATAAAATTATAACTAAATAATATTATATAACAAGAGATTTAATAAAAACATTATGTTAAGATTTTAATAAGTAAAAAGGAATCAAAGCCAATGAATGAATGTTTGTTCAGATTTTCATATTGTATACTGTATTCCTGAAGAAATTTCTAACTTAAAATATCGTAAAAAAAAAATATTTTCATACGCCATTTAGAAGTGGTTACCTACCTTTAAAATCCACTTATACAAAATTGCGGGTAAAAAATAGTATTAAATAATTTTATAGCAATAATCTTATTAATATAATAAATGTGAAAGTTTGTAACGATGAATGGATGTTTGATACACTTCCAATAAAAAATTACTGAATTGATTTGAATGAAATTTGGTAAATGGGTAGGTTATATCCTTAGTATATAGAATACTTTATATTTTGATTCATGCGCGTGAAGCCGCGGGATACAGCTAGTTAATTAAAATACCAAGAGGTTACAAAAATAATACATAATAAGAACTTATACATATACACTTTTTTGTGTATTCTATCATTCAATGTGTCGTAATAATTAGATCATTCACTTTGTACTATTCGACAGACGTTGTGCTGTCCAAATTCAATTTTTTTTCCTTTTACGAACAATTAAAAAGCCATTTTCAAGTGATATCGATACCTATAACAGTAAACAACATTTTGTTTTTATTTATAAACACCGACTCACAGTTTGCCGGCATTACCCTTCATTAATGTGTTTACTTCAATTTTAATATTTGAAAGGGAATTCACATTGATTTCTTCTTAATGATAAATAAGTAAATCGTGTACCAAGAATTTCAATATTGGAGTAATGAAGACAATCTTATTATTTTTGAATGTCAATGATAAAGGGGACGATTTATGTCTGCGAGTGACGTATGAAAATGAGATGACATGAGAGCAAGACGTTTTGTAATCGCAATCGTTTTGCGTGACGATAAATTAACATGCGGTGTACAGAAATGAAAACTTCTAAAACTGAGTTCTATACGCCTACTTTTAGGGAGTATAATAATGATGATAATCTTTTAATCAAATTATATTTACAAATTCTTGATATACAGGATTTAGTACTTTCAATCTACTATTGATATGTTGCGTCTCTTTCTTGTTATCCTTCTCGTGTCATCTCTTATCGGAGGTCAGCGACCATCTGGGCTATTCTAAATTCTAAGACTGCTGCCTGAAAAAGGGACCTGATACTTATTCCGAACTACTTTCCAAAATTTCTGAGCCAAGAAATGAACCTTCGATCAGGTGTTCTGTTGCCCTTTACTATGTATCTTATAATTAATATAGATTATGCATTAATTGTAAATATCTATTGATATTTTATTAAATAATATTGTAAATCCTTACTATATCTATAAAGATTTACAAGTACCTAGTAATAAATAAATATGAAAGTAGTTTATTTATTAATTTATTTCCAATCTTTAAACATTTTACACAAACGTTATAAAATTTGTCACGCGCGTTGGTAGTCTTTGAGCTGCAAACGGCCATAGACTACAAGCTATCTAAATCTCGTATCTTTGAATTCTTAATAATCATTAAAAATAGTCATATTACCTTATATAATTTTTCAATGGATTCTATCTACTTCACATATTGTATTACTGTTATGATCAACAAGTTTTGTTGGGGTGATGATTGTGCAAGTTATAAAATACAATATATTTTGTTGCCACTATTGTGGCATGGCTTCCAACAGCGTAACAATAAACAATAGAAAAGAAAAAGATTCGACTAGTAGAAAAAAAAAAAACATGCTTGGAACGCGAATATCGAACCGAGATAAGGAAAATATTTTTTACTCACTTTTAATAACACTACAACCATGAAAGGCCTTTCAGATATAAATACATACTTATAAGACATCAAATTCGATTTTCTTTGAACAAAAATAAACATAATAGTTATATTATGGTTTTTAACATAAATATAAATTATATTTTTGATTTATATATGTACTATCACTGTACGTGACTAAATTAGTAGCTACTTACTACTTTTACTTTCAGATTTATTTATGTATAGCTAGCTCGGTTCTTTTATATATTAAGTTACATTATTCAGTCAGTTAAAAGGCAATTAATACAATAAACTAGAAGCTAGCGTTATTAAACAGCGTCACTTGCACATAAGTTATGCCACAGGAAGAACATGCCAATTACATATGAGCGACTCTCATTCAATTAACATAATGAATGTAATAGATAAGACTGCTACGTGCATATCATCATATCATATCAGGCCTTAACCATCCACTGCTGAACATAAGCCTTCCCCTTGGGGAGTTTTGCCAGTAGTTGCCAACTTGGAGGGTGGATTGGCAACCACAGTCAGGCTTTAGAGATCCCATCTCTCGCTATCCCTTAGTCGAGTTTTACGACACCCACGGGAAAGGAAGGGGTGGCCTATTCTATGCCGGGACCACACGGCCATATGCATAAGGGTGAACTAATTGACCAGGTTTTGATTTTCGTTGAGATTATTCAAAAGTTGATCATTATATTTATTTATTTAAACTTTAATGCACAATAAAATTCTATGTATAATACATTTGGCGGACTTAACACCGGACAGTGTTACATTATAACGTAGAAACATTTATAGGCCAATTGACAAAAGGCTACAGCCAACTGCAGTTGTCATTGTCTTTTGTCGATCTCTGGCGTGTCAACAGCTATGAGCGCGTGCCAATGTCTACCGAGAAATATTGTTAATCCTTGAAGCTAAATGAGATTTATAATTATTATTTACCAGTATCCTTCAAATAATAGATAACGAAAATTCTCATTAAAATTATATCGACAATTAACGACCTCCGTGGCACGTTGTTTTGCGTAAATGAGTTCTCGGGATCGATTTTCGATCGGGCTAATTTAGGAAATGGACTTTTCTGAATTGGCTCAGGTATGAATATTCTGGATTATACCTACAAATATTTATTGCCTATTTCGTCATAATATGGAGTATCCTAGTTTGAGCACCAAGAAAATAATTAGTGTGATTCTATGGCACTTTTTATTATTATTATTTTATGTGACCTAAAAAGTATTTTATAAAATAGTGAAATATTTTATTTCTATTAAAGTATTGTTATATAATAATATGGACCATTTTCTTTTTATAAGCAATCAATTTGTTTCCAAATTTTCCATCATTATGTAAAGCTCTGTGTATATACTATTAAGTACTATATACGATCAACTGTGAACAAAAAAAACTCTAATGAATAATTAATAGAACAAAACCACCAAACATAAATATAAAACAAATTGCCTCCACATTGTATTTAATATATAACGGACTCGTAAAGAAATAGGCCAATCAAAAACAAATACACCGTTTTCAAGCACGTCTAGCAGGACCTCGGGTAAACATACCAAATTAAACGCAAACAATATATATATTTATGTTTGCAGCACAGAAGAAAACAATAGAAAATACCATGAAAATTGAAGTAGAGCATTTTACAAGCAAAACTATTCTGGTATCTTGTTGAGTTTTGCAAAAATGTCTCGGATTTGTCCTTTGAGGCTCAAGGAAATTGATACAAGTACGTATATACTATACCAGTAGTGCTACCATAGTATTCGCCGCTTTACGTTGAGAAAAGTAAAGAGGAGGTTATTGCCTCAAAATGCTATGTTTGTTCAAAATCGTTCTACCTATTTTACTTTGTGTATTTCTGAAACCAAAAATAATATAACTGAGTTTTATAAACAGTTGTTATGTTTGTTCAAACATTTGTTATTTATGGTTAAACGTATACGCGAAAAATTATTTTGCTTCGTATTTCTGTCTTCAATGTAATTTAGTAAACTATATAATTTGGTATTATATTTAAAATTATGAGGTCAGTATATAACTTAAAATCTCAGTAATATGAGAAACCAGACAAATAACTGCGGAGAAATTATGAAAATTCATTTCCTTGAGAGCTTGCTAAGAATCGCAACAATGATCTCTTGTCGAAATTTATGATATTTAATTATTCTTGTTTATTAATCGTCCCGTTAATAAATCATTGCTTTTATAATAACCATTATGAAAATAATTTCACTCCAAATATATCTTTTAAATTATCGTTATATACCACCATTAGTAATATTAAAGATTTCTTGTACACTTAGCACACAATTCTTAATAATTACCTTTGAATACACTTTTAAACAATGCCTTGTTTATAACTAGTTTTTACCCACAACTTACGATATTCGATACGGCGTATTGAAATAAAACATAAACCAGATTTTAAAATAAATTTGCAAGAATACAACTGTATTGTTCTTATATTAATTTGCTTCTTATATAATTTTCTCTTAAATATCTTTTTTTTTTTTCTTAAATACGAAATGCCGGTGGGTACATGTAAAAATATGAGAGAATAGGAGTTATTTGAATTCATTTTTTGTAAATAACAAAATCGTATTGTGTCAAACAATACATAGTACGCATACTTGCATACAGTATACATTCTGATTATTATGTAAACTAACTTTAGTAAGTATATGAAAATTAATTCAATAGTTAGTGATTATAATTATTAGTTTCTGGTGAAAGTTATATTACATATACAGAAATAAAAACAAACAAGTGACGTCGTAAATAGTATCCATCTGTACAAAACTTACACGAAGAGGGGAATCAACGCAGTGCTGAAGATCAGGCCTATATAGCGAATAGCTCAAAAACTGTAATAATAAACCCTCTTACTTTACGATAAGATACAATATTTATTGATAAATCTTCAGTTATTTTATATTTCCAACTGTACAACAAACTCGCTGAGAAATTGGACGTTTTCACTTAACGATTATTTGTTGTTCTAGTTACAGCAGACATAATTCAGATATGCCCTTGGGAAATACTAAAGACAGCATTGCGGCACGAATCTGCAATATGCAAGCAAATTTGCATACACATAGCATTGCCGCCGGTTATGGGCATTATGTAATATGATTGAGGGATACGGTACGCGTTGTATTATATAAATTTGTGTGGTGTGGACATGATGTAAGCGGAAACGGAAGCTTAAACGTCTAGAATTGAACAAAAGTAACCTATAGAATTGTAAATGTAGTTAGTAGCTGCACGTTCTGAAACTTTTGAATGTTGTTAGCTACTTTAGACAAGTATCGTAACGGTGAATGAGTTTTTATTTTTTATTTGCTTTCCTACTTTTATTTTCTTAACAAAGAAGACCGATCTATAATAGGATGTCGCAATGATAAGCATTTCTTCCTACTTTTTCGAACGTCTTCGTGCAAACATATGATGCTTTTAGGATACTTCTGTCACTCCTAAAAAGTTGATGACGTGTCGTATCAAGAAGTAATAAAACTTACCAAAAGTCGTAGTGAATGGCAGGAGTTCCACTGACAACAACATAACACTTAAATAAGAAATAAATGAATGCTTCGACCCTGTTTGATTATTATCACTGATTAAATCTTCTCATATTGATTAATCATTAAGTCGCGTAAATTTTACCTAATACTTTTTTGGAATTGATATGCATAGAATCATAGCATACGTATACATACGCTTGTATACTTTATAATTTTTCGATCACTGAGTTTGTCTTAATACTCTATAACAATTTTCTTAAATCAATATTATTCCTTAGACAATTTTACAGTTGGGAAAATGTCAATCTAAATAAGCATTTACATTAATTTATTCCCAAAAGTTATATTTCAAATTTTGACAAAATTGTCATACATATTTTCGAGCAGTTAAATAGTAATTATGTTCAAAGTATTGCTATTGAAATATTATATTTAGAATATAAAGATAGACTTAAACCAAAATATTTACACAAGAACAACATACAAAATTCTTCAATGTGTGAATTGAGCAATTAATAATGTTTTTGTCTTGGCAACTTTAGAGCGCTCCGAGTTTACTTTAATAATAAAAGAGTGTAATAAGTCAAAGAATATAATTACTAAATATAGAAAGAATAGAATATAATCACTATAACAACTTGCGTGATAATGTGTAATCAAAATATGTTGTTGTTTATATTTAATAAAATTCGACTAGTTTTAAACTGTTTTGTTGGTTATATGTTGCTGGAAGATACATTGCTCATAATGCGATACTCCAGAGAATTGAGACTCTTCGAGCTAAATGCTTGACTAAGTAAGAAAAGACCTTTTTCCGTGCCTATTGAGAATTACCTTTACGGCTTCACTGAACATTACTTACAAGCGAGTGTCGGCGTTTTATTTAGTCGATTAAAAAGAATAATAAAATTTATCATTATATAAGATATAATAATAATTTTAAGATTGTTTCTCAAAAAAAACAGTTTCAGTTGTGGCTAAACCAGTTATTTTGATTTCAAAACTAAACTACTGAGCCAATTTTGATAACATTCCCATGGGGCTAATCTATAAGTAATGTATCACTTTGAAATAAAACAAATTTGGATAATTCTTTTTCGGTTTATAATTGTTAGAGTTATGAGATAAAAAAAATACAACCGAATTGAGAACCTCTTTCTTTTTGATGTCAAAAGTAACAACAAAATGGAAAATAAAAATCTATAGAATAACTTGTATAAACGTAAATTTTGTAATGTGACGTATCTGAATAAAATGGTACAAACATTAATTCAGTTATTATTACTACTCGAGTGAGGGTATCGCCCTCTGAAGTTAAGAGTTTCACACGTATACCTCTACATGGCATACAGAATAAAGGCTTTATATACACTTCGAAGCACGAAGCGATTGATAATTATTTTAAAGAAACCCAAACATACATTCAAAATTCAAAGTTTTATATCTATGCATCGCATTCACAACGTTGCAAGTTTTTAACAAATACGTGGCGCATCGCCAAGCCACATGCACGTAGATGTCAACTAGCATTCTCTGATGGTACAATAAACCATAAAATATTTTTAATATTCATGTAACAATAAATTGTTGATAAATTTTATGAGATAGATTTCCGTCTTATAACGAGCTATAGAATCGAGGCAAGAAGAACAAAATAAAACGAGGTACAGATAAATGATAATAATCTTTAAATAATTGCATAAATATTAATTATTATATTAATATACCTTCGAGCTGTACCCCGTGGCTTCACCCGCATAAATCAATCTATATAACATATAAAATATTTTTGTTGGCACACTGCGATTGCCAACCCGCCGACGCCTTCACAGGCGGGTGGCAACTGCGGTTGCCAACCCGCCTGTGAGCAACTACTGACAAAATCAAGGGAGGTTCCGCCAGTAGTTTGGTATGAGGGAGAACTATGTTCAACAGTGGAGAGTTAATGTCTGATATGATGATGATAGTAATATCCGTGTAACAAATTACATTCAAAACCGTTTTTGCAAAAAAATAAAAAACATCTCTACCTTTATACATTTTCACAAACCTTTGAGTTTATAATACACGTAGTACCTAAAATAAAATACCGATCAATAATAAAGATAAAAAGAAAACAATACTTTCTGCAAAATTGAATTTGAAAAAATAGCAAAAAGACTAAGAGACAAACAGTGCACTATGGAACTCCAACACAACAAAATGTTTCCCGAGTTTCCGAAATATGTCAATTGCACAGCGAGATCGATAAACTATTCGCTGTTACAATACCCGCCATGTATATTGTAGCGAAACACATTTATTTCAACCATTATAAAGTTTAAAGCTATTTAATCTGCTAATTTCGTAATTTAATGTTCATCGATAGTAAAAAATAACACTACAGAGAAAAAAGATAAAGTCACCGCGAAGTAATTAAGTACTACGAAATACTGCCGTCGGTCACGCAGTGTTTGCATGCTTGTCGTTCGGACCTATAAAAATAAACTCTTGTGAAAAACACTGTTGCAAAGTATATCAGATTTAATTTATTTTCTATTTAAAAATCACAAGACATATATTTATCGTAAAACGCTGTGTATCGTAAAATAGTTGCTTTTTTATTGTTAGGGAGGCAAACGAGTTGACGGCTCACCTTATGGAATCGGCTACCGTCGTCCATAAGTACCTGCAACACGAGAGGAGTTGCTTGTAAGCTATCGGCTTTTAAATGTTTCTATTTATAATATCTCCAGAACTAAACTTTTTATATGACTTTTATAATATTTTAAAACAACCCACTTTAACGTAAATTCTTGTCTAAATATAAAAAAATGTATTTTAGAGATGTTAAAATTGCTCCAACTTGCGCTCTGGGATTACGATGAATATTCGAAGTGGAAGCGAAGCGCAAATGTGTCCCGCTGGGTATGCTTTTTATTTCTGCTACAGACAAAAGTAAAGTTAGATATTATGGTTTGATCACTTAATAATATCGGCATTATCAATTTGTTATTCCTTAATGGTATAAAATTTAATTATGAGGGTGCTTGTATAAGACTGATAATATTGTACGTCTGCATTGATATATATTTATATATCATTATTTTTAACCCACAACTGTTGACATCCCGGTCGATCAATATATAAATAAATAGCCTATTTTTATATCCTTTTTCATTTAAACCATTATGTGTATACCAAACTTGTAATTATTAACGCCAAGTGTTAACAAATACTTATAAAAAACAAACATTTATAATATTTGTAAGAATACAATATTACCAGTCACATTCTAAAAAAATATAAACGTTTTAGTAACTATTTAGTCTAAAAATTTAAATATTGAAATATTACCTAATAATCAGGTGCCTTAAATATAGCTTTATAGTGTAATTGATGATCATAAATAAACAAATTACGAGTACTACATTAATATAATATAAAAACTGAAATCAAGAAATTAATCAGTTCCTTTTGAGAGATATGCCCCATTTTAACTATTACGTGCTTAACATTATAAATTTGCCTGCAACAAAGAATTTCCTTTGGTACTTCTTGTTTTAAAATAAAACACAGCAACACTTATTTGAGCATTAACTATGCATATAAAATTGCAATATAAGAAAAGTAAATACTTCTTCCAGTGATATTTCATAGTAAAATATAGCTAAGTATAAATCAAAGTGAGAGAACGAAACGATTCATCATAACCGCTCGGTTAGATGCTTCGTGCACAGTCGAGAATTTTGTAAGTGGTAAGTGCATACTACTGTATTTTAGCAAACAGTGCATTTGTATGCTGATGAAAATAAACTGTAGAAAAATCCTTTATAAAATACCTACTCATCTCCCGTGGTTTTATTCGCATAAATCAATATATATGTTATGTGTTGAGTTAGGATATGGTCTATCCGTGTTCCAAATTTAGTTTCAAACATATATACATACCTATAAACTTTTACATGTATAATATTAGTAATCCACCGGCTTTTCCCGCTTGACAAATTCTTTCTTCGAATGTCTACATAGTTTCACTCCTAAGTGATCACTGACGTTGTGACAAGGAATTTTTATGAAAAATTACTTATTTTTATATTTAATTAGTTTTTTAGAACCTTGACATCCCATGCATATCGTAATGGTGGGCATCGATCTCTTCATATAACAGAAAAATATAACTTTCTATTACGACGCTGACAGGCGGCTCGGTATAGGGATTTATTTCGAGCTTTCGTTCTCTTGCAATGGTGTATTGTACTTTGTTCTCATAGTAGTCTCATAATATCTTAGGGTGATAAAGAAAGGTGAACTAGCAACTTATTTTTAACATAGAAAGCATTTTTAAAGCATTCTATTCTAGACTAGTACTTTTTTTAACTATTTAAAATCACATAGCGCCTTTTTAAGAGAATAGAAATGGAATAATAATCCGCCTATGCTATTGATATACTCTGGTAAAGTTAAAGAACCCGATTTGGACAAATGAAACACATATACAAGTAATATTCAAAATACAGAAATCTATATACTTCAGTGGAGTAAATATTATTGTAGAATGAGTACATTTTTAATTATAATGTCAAACGTACCTCATTACTCCGAAGACTTCAAGAATCTCGCTGAATAAATTGTGCTTTCACAAGAATCCTTTCAACTCTTGAACAATAATTGTATTGGGAAATAAAAAAGAGATTAAGGGTGTCTCGAGTCTGCGCGGTAAACTATAAACACGGTAAATTCAGTTAGTCTGACAAACATTTACAGAAATATGAATACTCCATTTTGTGAAATTAGTTTAATATTTTATTATTCTACGAATCGCTACGTCGACTTGTTATAGTCAATGTAATTTAAAACTAAATTACCTATTTTAGTAATATACCTATTATTAAAGTTTTTTTTTATTTATCTCTTATTTATTTTAGACAACTTTCAATCAATTTTTATGTTAGTGCATGTACTTAAAATAATAATCTAATATATTTCGTTAAAAATACAACATACACCCTTATGTTAATTTTGTATAGTATACCATACATACAACTTTATAAAAATATACGATCACTATAAAATAATTTTTAACTTAATTTTTTTTTATACAACTTAGAATGGCAAACAAGCTGACGGTCCACCTGATGGAAAGTGGTAACCGTCACCTATAAACATGAGCAGTACCATGGACATGACAGAGTATACTGTTTCGCCCGTGATACCCCCCATGCGTTGCCATTCCTGAGGACTCAGATGTTATTCCTCTGTACCCAGTAAATTCACGCCATATCCCACCCTTCAAACCGAAACACAGCCATGCTAACACAACTGCTTCACGGTTGAAACACGAATGGGACAGAGGTACCCAAGCAATCGACTTTTGTACAATGTCTCCCTCTGGTTAAATTTTATAAATTTTATTTTTATTTAAAAATTTTATTACATACTTGACATTTCTAGATGTTTATTTATACTTCAAAAATAAAAATAGTAGTTTATCTGTCATAATTTTAAGTCAGTTGTGAAAAATAACTGTCAAGATGCGCCGGTTAGGTTTATATAAGATAAATTTTATTTTATTTTTATGTTTGTACCCCTATGAATGTTTATTATAAAATACACACATGTGTTATAGTAAAGTATTACGACACACCTTCAACGGCGACGGATCGGACCACCTAGCTTGACGCAAGAAGGCGCTACCGAGAAAGACACCTGCGTCGAGTCAGCACTTCAATTCCCACAGCAAAATTACCCAGTTCCTTTGTATTTGATTCGATATGACTTCACTTACAGATCACAGATCGATCTGAAGGCACCTATTATTGTAACAATTAATTTTATGATTAAATTTAGTTATTTTATAAAATTGGTTTTTTTTGGGTCTTCCGCCAGCGACTTCAATAACTCATGCCTAAATATTTGTTCTTACACATTTTTATATATATGCTGTTGTTGCTATAAGAATTAGCATGTTGTTATCGTGTTTTTTATTAACGTATATTCTAACTATACAATGCCGCAGTATACTGATGTTTGACTGCCTCGTTGATATAATGGTTGTCGAAAGCAACAAAAAAAGTTGTGGGTTCGATTCCCACAAAAAATACTACTATTATCATTACTGTATGACTACCTACCTATATAAAGATACGAATAACATTACATACATTATTTACCTATCTATAATACAATATGGTTTACAATGGTTTACTATGGTGATGATTTTTGCATGTTTCTTTTGCATTTTTCTTTAGACTACTATGAGTGAAAGAGCTAGGTATATTTTATTTTTAGTTAAAGTTAAACCTAGAAATTTCTGATGATGAAATAGGAGCGCATGCAGAAGATATTTATGCCGATACAACCGAAGTGCCTCTTACACATTAATTTTTATCACCTAACACTCTTTTGGTAATGTTAAAAACTACCAGTAAAATTCCAACTCTCCCTAAACATAGCAATGTATAGCATAATAAACATTCCTAAAAATGCGATAATCACTGTACGTGTAAGAATAGTATACATCTTGTTTTTCCAAAATTTTCATATCACGATTTTTTTTTTGATGTTTTTTATAGCCCAAAGAAGCTACTTATAAACATTTTTTTTCCTTTCTTCAAAAAAGTAATCTTGCCACAATAAAGTTTAAGAAACTAGTTTCACATGTCAATATCAATTTTCTAAATAGCTTATCAAATTATACTCAGCGACATTATCTGGCAAATAAACAAGTTAATGAATTCCAATGACAAAAATTAAATAAAATTATGTTTAAAAAAACATTTACACTTAGTAGATTGAAATGACAATAAGCTTGTCACATTTGTCACAGAACTTATAAATACATACCATGTCAAGGAAAACGTAATATAGAGCACTCCCTACACAGATGGCGAAATGGTTTGAATAAAATTGCTGGGTACAACTGTATGCATAAAACTCAAGACTGTAAAGTATCTTAGAAGAAGTCTGATTCCAGCTGCGGACCGCTGTGGACTGGCAATGATGCTATACCAAGTTAGGACAAGCGCCAACAACATTCTAAAAGTTTTCAGCGAGTTTTATTTCACGCCTATAATTAGGCATTTCATTCAGATGCTGATCTAGTCGGCTGGGTCACATCACATGTGAGTGCATTACTTTAGTTGTACGCTCACTTTTTTCACTAACATAGTTTGTAAGGAAATTATTACTAACAAAATGGACCAAATTGTAGTCTGAAATAAAAATTATTATTATTATATAGGTGCAACTCCAAATGACAAAGCGGCGTTATTTCACGTACTTAATTAATTATTAGTATTCGGTCTCGGTCCAAGGAGACGTTGGCGCTCTAATAAGAGCTACACTAATGGGTTTGCCGCACATTATTTTGTTATAGTGACAACGGGTACAGAATTTACCCTCTTTACCTAAACGTAAGTATAACCCGCTATTGTACTGTCGCCATTAATTTGATGTATTTTCTTCTTTAATGCTCTCTTAGGTATTTTGGAATCCACTTTCTACGTAAAAGATATATTGAGGATAGAATAGGTGTGGTTTTTTTGTCTCGAAATTCTCGCAACGAATCTAGGTTAGGTAAATATAAGATTTATTATGGGATAATAACTAGTCTTATCAAATTAAAATAACTTATTATTTTAGAGTAACTAACGTTCTGGATAGAAATTTACGAGGTAAAGGAAAGACGTGGTATTTGAATCTCGCTTGAATATAAACCTATTGGAAAACTAAAAAATGAATATTCTAAAATTAGAGGTAGAATCCTTGATTACTTTTGCAGTAATTTTACAAAGAAAATATCTAGTAATTTATATTTATTGTTAACATAATTTAAAAAGTAAGTTATTTGACTACACTATACTTTATTAGAAATAAATTTTTAAGCATCAATGTATTAAAAATGGCTTGTCAATTAATTAACTTTTAAACTGTTGGTATTGACCTAGTATTAAATCAATATAATTAGTGGTTGGTTTATTTTGCTGTCATATAATAATAGTTATAAATTCTAATATAAGTCCCTGAAATTGGAACGCATTGCAAAACCTATTTTACCCTCACACGTACTGCGGCGGCCCAGGAAAGAATCTAATAGGGTTACTTTATACTCGAGTCGTGACAACCTCACAAAAAAGTTTATAAAATAAACAGGAGTTGAAATAGGAAATGTAAGGTACTAGCTAATAATAAACTAAAAAACAACGAATGAAACAAGTATATATATATATATATGATGATCAGTTCATATTACTACAGCAATTATGATTTTATTTCTTATTTCTGTCTCACTTGTTACTATGTATATTTGGTATTAATATAGTATAATATAGTGCTAATGCTTGAAAACCATTGAATAATTTTAATACATTATCTAACAAAATTAGATTTATCTTAGATATATGAAAAAATATATAATTGATAACATATAACATAATTGACAAAAATATTTTAAAAAAATTATATTTGCTCACATTTTACACATACATCAGTATCGTACTTAAAATTCCTCCTATATATATATATATATATATATATATATATATATATATATATATATATATAGGAACGAATACACAGAAACTATTAAATATATAGTATATCAGGAATTTATTCAATCTATATATCCGATATACGTGTAATAAAATTGTAAATAAATGATTTATGAGACATATAAAAAATATTGTTATGAAGGGTCTTAATAAAAGCAACACGAAGCAAAACTATAATATTTAGAATTTCTGTTTTTGTTTATCATGCAAAAACTACTAAAGGTTTAAGTTAAGTAATGTATATTTTATCTTGATACATCATCTAGAAGTAGACTAGGCAATTGATTTTCCTAATTTCAAAATTCACGCTTAGAAAGTATTTTTGTCTATGTTTGATTACAGACAAATCACACCTATCCGCTGGCCTATAGTTAGGCAAAATGGAAAAAATAAAAATCGTGAAACTTTAACGCAAGTTAGCAATCCTTGACAGAATGTTGACTAATCCCATCTGAGATGATTCAGGGAATGAGCGAATTCAGAAAGTTGAAGTAGCTCCGAAACTCCGCAAGACACTAATTGCATGCTCGTTCAAACTCAGATTCTGCCTTTTAACGAATATTGCTCTTGAACAGTTTGTAAGCTTAATAATTACGAGTTAAATTTGTGTTAGCTATATAAGTTATTCTGTTAAGTTATTGTCTGTAGATTGTTACCTTTTCCCAAAAAAAATCCATAACTGTCGACTTTATTCCCGTATAAACCTTAGTGGCTGCACAGTGCTATTAGCGACAAAGCCGTGAGACGTACTCAAGATAAAATCAGTTAATTTCAGATTCGATAACAATAAAGATTCCTATCGAATTCGAAATTATCCGAGCAATCCCGAAATTACTGTCAATAAAGCCTACGTAAATTATAATACACTATCGCTTACAATAATAATAATAACAATAAATATTTTTTATTCAAATAATCATCATCATTTCAGCCATTATCCGTTCACTGCGGGGCATAAGCCTCCCCATAAGTATAGGGAATAAACAAACCATAGGGAACGGTCCTGAGCGACCTGCATCCACTGACTTCACGCAATGCATTTGTGGGTGGTCATCCTACACTGCATTTGCCCGTACGGGGTTGCCACTCAAGAACCTTACTTCCACATCGGTTGTCAGTTCTTCGAGCTGTGTGGCCAGCCCGGTCACACATCCGACATTGCCACTTCAGCTTGCTTAACCTTCGGGCTATGTCGGTTAGTTTGGTCCTTTTGCGAATGTCTTCATTTCGGATTCTATCACACAAAGAGATTCCGAGCATAGCCATCTCCATAGCCCGCTGAGTAATTTGAATTTTTTGCATATGGGCAATCATGTAGAACTATATTTTGGTTCCATAAGTCATCACTGGCAACACATTTGTTAAAGACCTTCGTCTTCAAACTCGGAGGTATTTTGGATGAAAAGAGGTGACGGTTAGGTTTCCGAATGCTACCCAGCCAAGTTGGATTCGTCGGTTGACCTCTCGGTCGAAGTTGAATAGGTAATATTCAGACAACTCGTCCCAGGTATACATACATGTTACATGGACGTTAGACATGATTTTATAAACATGAACAAGATGTCCGTATTCATCTTAAGACCTAGCTGTTGAGAAATACAATTGAGGTTATTGAGCATAGTATTCAGATCCTCCAGGAATTCCACCATGATTACTATGTTATTGGTAAATCGAAGATGATGTATCCGCTATTGATGTTTATACCATATCTTTTCCAATTCAAGAGTTTGAAAACATCTTCTAATACACTTGTAAAGAGTTTCGGGGATATAACATCACCCTGCCTTACACCTTTCTGCACTGAGATGGGTCTGTACTCAGATAGACGAAGTACCCGTTTACGAGTATGAAGGATGAGTCAGTTATTACCACGTTCAACCATATTATAGGGAGCCCAAGGAAGTGGCTCACCACGCCGCCACTTATTATCATTACTGATCAAAAATGTTCTAGCACTAAAATGAGCTCACTAATATAGTATAATAGATTTAAATTGGATCTAGATGTAATGATGTATATGCACACCTAGAGAACTTTGTCTAGTTGGTTTTTGTTTATAAATTGTTACAGTATTGTACACCGCTCTACACGCTGATATTGATGCTGCTTTCCACTTTAGATTTCCTGCAAGAGAACTCTTGCAGATTTAAATTTGCCTTTTTACATTTGCTTTTCACTGTCATGTTTCTGTAGATATTATTAGTGTGTATAAGAAACTATAAATATATAAGAAAAAAATCCTACCACAGCGTGTCAAAAACCACGAAACATAACTTCCGAATAACGTCGAAAGAATTATCGGAAACAACAGATATGGTGAATTGATAAAATTTCCTTTATTCAGTTTTATCATGAGTATATTTATGTAAGAGACATTGGTGAAGCATGTTGGTCAATACCTATAGACATCGATACACAAAGGCAATGCTGTTGGTTTTTGGGCACGCATCAAAGGAATTGCAGTATGGGCGGCGGTGTTCACTCGCCCACGACGGCGTTGGTTTGCAGTAAGCCAACATGTGTCCATTGTAAACTGGAATATTAAAGTCATTTCATCCTCATCCTTGTGTTTATTACATTAAAATAAAATTTTAGAAAAAAGCTTTTCGGATTGTAAATGTCACCAATGCTGATATGAACAGCACCATGGATGTCACAAATATCTCTCAAATTTATGTGTTATAAAAAATTTATGTTACCATTCGTAAAGACGAGTTTTGTACATATAAGAAACTCCGAGCATAACCCTCTTCATAATTCGCTAGGAAATTTGAACCTTTTGCATACGGGCGACTGTGTAGGACCATGTTTCAGTGCCGTAAACCATCACTGGTTAAAGACTTTCGTCTTCAAATTAAACTACTAGATATAATTCGCTATAATTACTATATAATTAGTATTTTTAAATTTCTTTAAGCGTGAATAAACTTCTACATTATTTAACACTGCCCTAATTTACACGTTAATCCATTGTTACTTACCTACTACCTAATTGGAAATTTATTCGGAAGTGCGAAATTCTTAACGATGTCGATTTATGTTCTTCCTAAAGCACATTTCCTAAGAGGGGTTAACTCTAAGCTCGATGTGATATATGTTTAGAGAGCTACCTACTGGATTTGGTACGATCTAGTGAGATTTTACACCAAATCATGATTCAATGTTTCTGCTGAATTATATTCAGTTAAAAATGCTTTTTTGATGAATTGTTCGAATATTGACAAAAGAAATTATTTAACAACGGTAATTTTATAATAAATGCTCGAGTTCAAGCGTTGTTCATCATGTATGGACTAAACAAAAGATATGTATTTATAAACATGTACACATATAACATATAACTATTTCTTAAATATATAAAACATATTTAAGAATAATTAAGATCTTGATAAGAGCAATAGAAGCCTTAACAATATATTTTTAAATTTGTTGTCTGTCTGTTAGTCAGCACATTTGTTTTGGCAACACACAGAAAACTACTGCACTAAATTTTTATTTACAAAAACATAACTGCAATCAATTGATTGCAGTTATGTTCCTGATATTAAAAATTGGTATATATTTTAACTGTCAGACGCAATCTAAAAATGGTTTATGTGTACGAATTTGCAGAAGAAAGGTAGTAAAATGTATAAATCTCAATCAACTACTCGATACTGTATTGACAGCCATTTTCACTCTATCGAAGTATTAAACATTTGCAAATCGATTGGAATGCTTGTATGTAAATATAGACAGATAGATAAATGCTTGCATTATAAATCACTTGAGCCACCCGAATGGGGTTGTTTTAAAATTTATCACTCATCCTATTGCACATACATATATACATTCATCACTAACTACCACAAATGAAGCCTTTATAGGTTGTTTATAAATAATTAAGGTGTTAAGGTAGTTTTATTACCTGCTACAAGCAAACGGTTTAATTGCGAAGAATACAAATAAGGGCTCCGACCTTTCCGTAAAAGCATTACAAAAACACCTATAATTAATTTTACACCGTTGTGGGAATCAACATTAAAAAAAAGGTTATCAAAGGGCTACATAGTAATATGTTCCGGCTAATGCACGTTATATTTCATCGAAATTAGTCTTTTTGTGAATAAGCTGGACATAAGAATAAGAAATAGTGGGTAGAAGCGACAGTTCCGTCGATTCAATAATAATACCCCGTTCATGGCTCTGGCTGTCCATTGGGCTTAAAGTTTCTAATCAGTCGGACCGTGTGCTACTCAAGGAGATTGGGGGATTAGGAATTGTTAGTAATGGGGGTCTAACCGCCCCATTGCTAGCAATATATCTTAACAGTTTGACCTCCACGTGGTTCCTCCTGGAAACTATTACCATTTCATTATCACTCATTAAATGAACACTCAAGGAGAGTACATATCTCGTGCTCTTTCGTTGCTTATTATTTATTACTCAATAACATAAATATTATTTCATAATTTGTGCAAAATTAAAAATATGATATTTTTGAATTTGTTAAAAAAAATGGCGGCTATAAAATATTACAATATTCGTTTTCGCTTTCGAAAAAAAATTCTTCAGTAGCGACGACCTCAAATGCATTGCATGGAGTCAATGGATACAGGTGACTCTGGTCTGTTCCTTATGATAGTATATGTGGGAGGCCTATGTTCAGCAGTGGACAAATAACGGTTGATATAATAATGATGAATTGTTTTTCACTAATTTGTGGTTATTAATTTTATACTCGAGTATACATTTATAACATGCTTATTGAGATAGTGAAACGTGAAGTATGAGGGAAAGAAGTTGGCGGGACCTTACTTAGAAAAGTAGTTTAGTGTCACTTCTACGCGGATATTTATTCTTATGGTATTAATGTTTACTGAGTACAAAGATTACCTACGACGTTAACTTACCCAGTCTCGGATCCAAAGCTAGCCTTTAATAAATTTAGTTAGGTGGCACAGCTGTGAAATAGTATTAAAGTATATTTTCCTCGTAATGGCACTTTTCCAGATTTAGCAAAAAAATTGTTTCTTTCACCTCTACATTTTAAGCGTCTGCAAAAAGGTCAGAGTGTTAGAACGTTAGCATCTTTGTTTGTATGTCTAATTGTTATGGGATTGTAATTCGTAGATGAAAAGACAGTTTTTAGTTTTAGAATATTGTTTAATCGTAATTTTTATACCAAAAATTATAATTGAAATAAGCCAGCAGTACACAAAGCACCTGAAAAAAATATACAGTGATGATGATGGTTTGTATGTATAGTATTAGACTACACATACAACACAATAACTAGCGCGTAAATTCTGTTTAGCATTTTTTTTTTTATATAGCCCATGTTACTCTCTAATAATGTAGCTTACTACAGATGAATGATTTTTCTTAATCATTTCGATCAAGATCGAGAATTCGTCTATTACAAACGAAAAAAATTATGTCTTTTCTTTTTATTTTATTAAATGTATAGATATTATATTTTATTTATCTGGATCGAAAATTTAAATAACATGGTTACGATATTTGACTAGACCTTGTGTAGAAATTGAGAATGCATTGGAAATTGGTGTAGTGTGGAAACCTTCCAGCATTGGGTAAAGTGTACGAGTACAGCATTACTGCATCGGTTATTATTGTACGTGCCAAAACGACATTAAAACTCTACTTCACCCTTTCTAGAACTGATTACAGGACTCGTATTTATCTTGTTACAAACTATTTCCCATGGACTTGCTCGCGTGAAATAGCTTATAACAAGATAAAGACAAGTCCGATAACCCACTCTTGTAACGAAATTCAAATCCATTCAACAATTTAAGCATAATTTAGTAGTAAACATTCAAATGTACAAATATTCATTATTTTTACTACAATATTAATAGAATATTAATCAATAAATACCGAATGTGTTCATAGTAAACAAGCACTTAATTTTTTGTTTAGACCTATGCAATAAATATTTCTTTGGAATTACTAAACTTACATAAAAAATACATAATATTATCTGTATAATATTGTCTTCATATTGTGTAGAATTGTAATTCACATAATGGAGAGAAAGAAACAATAGTTTTTTTTTTCCCGGACCGACCTTCCCGTTAAAGCTTCGGATAAAAAATCTCATCAGTCCCGTGAAATGGATGTCAAGTGATTCCAGCAACATAATATTATGACTGTAGCTACGCCGACCGAAAAAATAGACGCACAATATCCCAACCGCTTTACAGAACTGCTTGATAGCGTCTAGTATCTATAGAATTATATTATCTATGGCAACATTATGGTTATTTCTACCAACATGCGTTTTACCCTAACAACCGTTGTATCGATTTTAACGAAACTTTTATTTAATAGCCACTTAATGTAATAACATGATTTCAAAAGTTCATAGCCTATAACTTCTCTCGATAGCTTAGAGATACTTTCAAGGACCTGCCTAATAACATTTCTCGTAAGTACCTACCTTTTACGATAATTGGCACAGCCAAGGTTTACAGCCGGTTTTCTTCAGTTGTATACTTGTTTTAATCGTTATTCGCAAACGAAATATCTGCTCACGGAAACAACAAAAAAAGTTACAAGAATATTTTAAAGAAAGAACGTTGGAAATATAAATGAAAAAGTTCCCTGTAATCTGTGGGTAATGCTAAAATGAAAGAAAAAATGTATATAATTTAAATTAAACATGCTATTGTTTTGAATGTCGAACAATTGTATCCATATTCTTTATATTTTTTTTATATTTTGATAAAGATCAGGTACTTATCTACTAAATAAGTAATTAAGTACGAAATATTCAAAAATATAAAGTCTATTTGGAAAATTTTGTTAAGAGTCCTCAATTAACTAAAGTAACAAAATAACAAAGGGTTTTGGAAATTCACAAGGGAAAAACAAACAGAAACGCGTTTACTTCTTAATTATATCTACTCGTATCTTCACGTCAAATACGTTACAATGTAAATGTTCTATAGCCACGCATATATAATTTTGTTAAAATGTTACAACTGTAACAAAATTAATTTATAATTTGTTCGTATAAATATAGGCACATTATATTAACTCATAAAGTGATTTAAAGATACTATGTTTTGTCGTCATTGTAAGTTTACTTGATGATAACTTTTACTATATATATTAACTAACTGTATCTCGCGGCTTTGTTTAGGTAAATCAGTACATAAAATGTTCTATGTGCTAAGTTAAGATATAACCTACCTAAGTGCCAAATTTTATTCAAATCGGCACTGGAGCTCTGCAAGACATTTGCTTCTGCAAGAAGGATCTACCATAATAAAATCCCAAACAACATAACACATTATTAATCCTTTTAAATTATATAATATTTACATAAATGTACGTTATGGTAGGAATAATTTAAGTTAATGCAGACAATTTCCTGAATTTATGATAACTTATATTAGTCTAAGTATTACTATTCATTAATGCTATATTATATAGATAGAATTTTCATTAATATTTAATAAATAAACCTAAAACCAGTTTTAGGTCTCCGTAAGGGGATGTCCAATAATTACATGGGCTTAAAATGGGGAAAGGGACTGCAAATCTCACCAAATCTCATTTATAGGGTGGGTGATTAATGAAAATCTGTCGTCGACTTTTTGTTTTTCTCTTATTTCATGGAAATTAAACGCTGTACATAGAAGACTTAGCGTTGATAATGTTTTTTCGATACTTAAAATGACAAATAAAGTGACAACCTACCTGATAGAAAGCGACAACTGTCTAAATCACCTACAAGCATGGCCAGCAATATCAACGACACAGAATAGACTGTGGTGCTTATGAATTTATATTTTTTATAGGGCGGTCACACGTACCTACTCCAGAATTGTCTGGTGTCCACCCCAAAATAAGGAGCGAAGTTGTGTCTCTTGTAAGGGATCAGGCCCTTCTTGGAAAATAATGTTAACATGCCAATGGTGATGCTCATGGCATCCTCTTCACACGTAGCCACCTGTTACCACCTGTTACCACTACCATACCTCAACGAAAATTCCAAAATGAACATTATATGTAAGCATACCTGCTTCATGACAAAAACACGAGTAGAACAGAGGTACCCAAAATTTTGGTATAAATTTTCCCTCTGTAAATATTTTTTTTTTACAACGCAGGGTGCAAACATGCAAACACGCAGCATGCGGCTCACCTGATGGTAAGTGACTACCGCCGCCCATGATCACCCACAACACCAGTGGCATTACAGGTGTGCTGCCGGCCTTTTAAAAAGGAATATACTCTTTTCTTGAAGGTTATGTTGTCGTATCGGTTTGGAAATACAGCTGCTGGAAGTTGATTCCAAAGAATAGTTGTGCGTGGAAGAAAGTGCCTTGAAAAAAGCACGGTGGAAGACCGCCACTCGTCCAGATTATTGGGATGAAACTTTAGTTTGTGGCGGGTTGTACGGTGGTGAAATCAGCAGCAGGTATCAATCCGAACAATTCCTCAGAACACTCCCCATGATAAATTCGGTAGAAGATGCACAGAGATGCAACATCTCTGCACAGTTTCAGTGGGTCAAGTCGGACAGTAAGGCGTTGACTATCAATAATTCGAGCCGCCCGACTTTGAATGCGGTCTAACGGAAGGAGTTGGTACTGTGGCGCTCCTGCCCATAGATAAGAACAGTATTCCATATGCGGCCTGACTTGAACTTTATATAATTTCAGGCGGTGTTCCGGCATGAAATACCGTCTCACCCTATTGAACACTCGTAACTTTTTGGAAGCTATCTTAGCCTTCTATCTATATATTCTATCCAGATGACCGCAAAACTGGACGTTGCAAGATATATCAACGCCCAGAATTCCTAAACTCGACTTATTATCAAGGGAAGTGCCCTGAAAGTGAGGAGATACGACAAACGGCGTCTTTGTTTGCGGTGAACGCGCAGACTTGTGTCTTCTTAGGGTTAAATTGGACAAGATTTTGTTCACCCCAGATCGAAACTTGATGGAGTGATGTTTCGATATCAGACACAAGTCTGTTCTGGCACTCATCGGTATGTGCCCGCAAGATCTTTGCATGACCGGTATATAATGCATCTCCTGTACTGTCATAGCAATGAATATCACTGATCTGTAACATATCATTGATATGCAGAAGAAACAGAGTCGGAGATAGTACACAGCCTTGCGGGACACCAGCATTCACAGGTTTTAAATCAGAGGATGCTCCGTCGACTATGACCTGTCCCTTACTCTCGATTGCCACTGCCCATATATGTAGTATTTAAACTACTTTTAAAAGAAGAGCTTTGTCAATTCACCTATATTTTTATGGCTATATTAAAAAAGAAAGAAAACGTTTCTTTCTAATAACAAATACTATATTATGACGGAAATTCTGAACTAATTTTAATAATCACCGTATCAATTAAATGTCACGTGAGTGACAAGAGGATCCTACTAGATAAATTCATAAAATCTCACTAAGTGGGACGTGGTCGATATTGACAAAAAAAATCCTAATTATAGATGTTTTTGAAATATATATTCTATGAAACTGGAGACATTTCACCAGATCCCACCTAGGGGCCAAAAGGAGTCCAAATAAAAAAAAATACTCGCATAATTTTATAGACTATAATAGTTAATATTTTAAAAACTTTGATAAAAATTGCGTTATAATAATGACTTATTTTTATACTATATTTAATCATTTATATATTTACTAATGGATATGAAAGTGCGATGAAATGCGATATAATTAGATATTATAATTAATTATTAGCTTAGTGTAAATACTAGTAATACAAGAAATATAGATATTTCTAATTATAAACTCATAAAGGCTTCGCATCGCGTTCAATCTTTGATCGCAAATGACCTTGCGAATGAAAAACACTAACATTTGGCACGTTCTACTGTTGGCTAGGTAGCTAATGGACGTGTCGTTAGTACTAGTCTAGCCAAAAACTATGTTCAAAACTGTATTATTCCTTTTTTTTATTTAAAAGTTTTCTCTTGTCGAAGCAAATACTTTACGTTTTCTTCTACGACCAGCTCTATTCCAGGATACGTAGCATTTTCTTCTTCTAGTAGGGTTTTTATAAAATCATTATATCTTATAAGGTGGTTCAGCATTTTGCCTCAACTATTTTCTATTGTTTTAGTTCATGCTCTTTTCGCATTAAGTGAATAAATATCATATATTTAATTTATATAAATTATTTTATATAATAAATATATATAGTCACCGAAAACATCCTAATTCTGAATTCGGAATAAATTGCAATGAAACCAAAAATAAAGTAATTGCTTCTATTGCCAATTCTGTAATAAATATATTGATGTAAAATTTATTTTTTGATAAAGATGGATACAATTTTCTAAAGAATTTTTTAAAATTTACTTTAAAAAATTCTTTATTTTTGTAAAATGTACATAAATATTACAAAATTGCAAGAATACTCTTAGTATTCAATGTAAAAAAAAAATATTGTTCTAAATGTTGAGAAGCAACAATGGACTTCTTTTACGCGACATAGCTATTGCATATAGATTCTAATTATAAGAATACAACTTTAATAGATAAAACAAACTCGCGGTCCACATCTATTTGTTTCACTGCTCTTTTCTTCTAAACCACCACCATAATTTTGATATGAGTTTCACTTACATTTGTATATTTTTTACAGAATGTTGGTGTGTACAATTTACAACTACAGTTTGCAGCGTAATACGCTTAGTATGGGGGAAAGAGTTTGTTAGTAATGGGCTCTAACAGCCCTATTGCTAGCAATATACCTGGAAACCGTTGTGGTCAATTCTTATTCTCGCTGGGCCGACTGACCTACCATCATCCTCATCTGTCATCTATCTCTGGTGCCCCCGCCAGCATAAAGTGACAGCGTAGACGGAGTTACTTTACTCCTTGTTTACACATTATAATTTATAAAATACGTTTGGTATTTCATAATTTCCGATTTAGTGATGTAAACGAAGAAAGATATTTCACTCACAAATAGTGTCAGGTTACTTTGAGCTGAAACTTTTGGGTCAAATTCCCAAGTCAGTGGAACTTTGTTCGTGCCAGTTTGTTTTGAATTATATTAAAATAAACCCACATTGGAAATTTAATCCCTTCATTTAGGTGCTGTATTTATTCACATTAATTTTGTATTGTATCTGATATTATGATGTGTTATAATATTATTATATTCTGTATTATATTATGATATGAAAACCACAAACATTAATATTTGATATGTTAAAATATTAAAAATGTAAAAATGAGTTTAATTATATATATGCTTGTTACCTCATAGCGCCTTAATGGCTTAATTAACCTTTATGATATTTGGTATACACGTACTATATATCCGGCCATGCGAACGAAGTCGCCGATAAAATCTAGTAAAACAAAAATCAACATTAATTTAGTATTTCAAGTGTAACCAATGTATCAAATAAGAGCGTAATTAGACTATTACTACTACTCACCATATTTAATAACAGATGCACATAAAAAGTGAATATAAAAAAATTAAACGATTAAAATAATATTGTTATATGCTAATATTTATTTCTCTGTTTATTTTTATTTGAGCCAGATCTTACTATCGTGCAGATATTGTTTATTTAAAATTTATAACTACAATTTGTGCCGTGCTTTGTAATCCTAAACGAGTCGGTAGGGAAAAATTCCATTTGCCAAGCTGACAGTGATTCCAGATACTATAATATAGTAGACAAATAATTACAACATTGCTTATAATTTTACCTTACTAAGTTTTTTTATAAAACTTAGAATGGCAAACAAGCTGACAGCCCATCTAATGGAAAGTAGTAACCGTCGCCTATAGACATGAGCAGTACCATGGACATAACAGAGTATACTGTTTCGCCCATGATACCCCCCATGCCTTGCCATTCCTGAGGACTCAGGTGTACATATTCATCATCACATCTTGATCCAACTTAAACCTATTATACTATATTTAGAGAGAGCTCATTTTAGTGCTAGAACATTTTTGATCAGTAATGATAATGAATGGCGGCGTGGTGAGCCACTTCCTTGGGCTCCCTATAATATGGTTGAACGTGGCAATAACTGACTCATCCTTCATACTCGTAAACGGGTACTTCTAGTAGGGACTGGTCTATTCAAGCATACTGTGATGATACCCCCCATGCGTTGCCATTCCTGAGAACTCAGATCGTCATAGTCATAGAATACTGACGAATCTATATATGTTATATTTGTCAGATCCGTTAGTATTCTACGACTATGACGAGATGTTATTCCTCTGTACCCGGTAAATTCATGCCATATCCCTTCAAACCGTAACACAGCAATGCAAACACAACTGCTTTACGGTTGAATCACGAATGGGACAGAGGTACCCAAGCAAACGACTTTTGTACAAAGTCTCCTTCTGGTTAAACCCTCCCTAAATAAACTTAAAACACGGACAACATCAGTGACGAATCCTTTTTAAAATAATCCTGATGACAGTCGCTTTTTGTTTTCCATAATTTACGCAAAAAAAGTTATA
The DNA here is from genome assembly GCF_026898425.1 of Galleria mellonella. Taxonomy (NCBI): domain Eukaryota; kingdom Metazoa; phylum Arthropoda; class Insecta; order Lepidoptera; family Pyralidae; genus Galleria; species Galleria mellonella. Next base: position 5,400,171 of record NW_026442075.1, on the reverse strand, counting down.
AAATATCAGCTATTATAGATTCATTCCCAAGAATAACCGCTTTGATTTGTTGAACAAAGTAAATTTTACGAGACTTCACAACAAGTGAAATGATAAAAAAAATACCTTCCGTGTAAAACGCTATAAGTGAGGCACTTATTTGGTATATTTCCCTTGTCCCCTTTCTCCTCTCTAAGATAAGAGACGATAGACGTACAAAAGGGTCGTAATCACAAAGGACAACAAAATAATGACGTAAAATTTTTGACATAATTTTAATTAAAGACTAATTTGCGATATCACAAACCGGAAAATTGGCCTTTGTACGAAGCATTGTACGGAAAAAACGTAATACTTACCTAAATTTACGTGTGTAAAACGAAAATAAGCCCGCAGGTTGTCGCGCGAAAAACAAAATGGCGGCTTAATTTAATAATTTCTAATAATATCTTGCTGAACCTTCCCGCTTTTAAAAGAATCTCTCTTGTGTAAAAGGTAATTTTGTATTACTTGTCATAAATATACCTTTTATTGTACAAGATACAACTTTGGTGAAACGACGTTTCTTAATATTGGGCTTTTACTAAATTTCTTTATTACTTTTAATATCTAATAAGCTTTTTATTTATTTATAAAAAAATAAAATAAGTTTTAGTACTGTTTTATGTTAGTGACATCGTTTTCTTGTTTAATCTTGTTACTACTTTGTTGTAGTCTCCTACTTTCTTACTTTAGGTAGATAGGTACTTATGATTAAAAAGTTCTGTTATAATATTGATATATTTAATATATAAAATTATGTTGTAAATATATTTGTATAAAAATTAGAAATCAGAAACCTTCTGCTCTGCAAAACTGGAGAATAAATATGGACCCTACGGTTTAAGACATTTATTTCTCTTAATATTTGTATGTAAATTAAAAATTTTGAAGATAACTGAATATCTACTGTTAACGAGCACAATCTATTATTTTGTCTAAATGGCAAATACTGAAGATTAATAATACCGACATGATTCTTTTATTTATTTATCCGTCAATTTTGCCGTGTGGTTCTAGCATAGAATGACCGGCCGGCCACATTCCTTTCCTGTGGGTATATAGATAAGAGGCGACTAAGGGAACCTAATGGTCAAGGGATAGGCAGTAACGTCCCTTTAAAAAAAATTATCAAAGCCTTACTGCGGTTGTCAATCTGCCTACCAAGCTTGGCAACTACTGGCAAATTTCCAATAAGGGGAGGCCTGTGTTCAACAGTGGACAGTTAACGGTTGATATGAAGACGATGATGATATGTGTAATATCTTAAATATGTATTAAAATTTTTATTATAGAGATAAATTTACACAATTTCACCAGAATAAACCCCATTATCGAGGGTACCGTATATTGTATGAGGTCGATAGTACCTAGGTATATCGACGATATATACGAAACGTTGAATAAGGTTAATCCTTTTAAAACCGGGTTTTAAAATCTGCAATATTAATATTTTAAAAAACTAAAACTGTTAAATTTATTGATTTTTACAGCGTTAATTTCAAAATAACAAAGAAGTAATTACCATATCAGCCGTTAACTGTTCATTGCTAAACACCTTCTAAGGGAGGTTTTGCCAGTAGTTGCGACACTTAGCAGGCAAATTGGCAGCCGCAGTTAGGTTTCGGTGATGTTTTAATAGGGACGCTGCTGCCCATTCCTCGAATATTAAGTTCCCTTAGTGACCACTACTCTTACGATACTCACGAGAAAGAAAAGGGTGGTCTATTTTTTCTTTTTTTTTTTATACAACTTAGAATGGCAAACAAGCTGACGGCCACCTGATGGAAAGTGGTAACCGTTGCCAATAGACATGAGCAGTACCATGGAAGTAACAGAGTATACTGTTACGCTCATGATACCTCATGATACCGTTGAAACACGAATGGGAACACTTTTCTACGCCGTGACCACTCAGCGAAATAGGTAGTTAGATTTATTAAACAACAATCAAAATTGTTTTTTTATGATTCTGGCAAAAACGATTCCCAACTAGATGGGCTATATGTGTGTATTCGTTTAGCAATATCTTTGCCAATGCTGTATCACTTTTAATAATTTATTACGTAATCGATAATATTTAATCATGTATTAGTTCTTTATTACAGTCAATTTGTTGAGCGACTTCAAAAATTAGGAACTTTTCGATTCGTTGGCATTTACGCAATTCGTATAGAATGCTTCTCAATGTCTCCGTCAATTCGGAATTGAACTCGGGTGTGAGCCTTGAAAGTTTACTGCCGTAACTGAGTTAATCTCGTATTAATTATAGCGTAATTGCAGCCTGTTTTTTTTTTTTTTTTTTTGCGGTAAAAACTAATTTTAATATTATTTAAGATTCATAATTCGCCGTGTATTCCCGGCATAAAATAGGTCACCCCTTCCTTTCCCGTGGGTGTCGTAAGAGTCGTCTAAGCGAGAATGAGGAATAAGCAGCAGCATCCCTCTTAAAACATCTCTAAAGCCTAACTGCGGTTGCCAATCCGCCTGCCAAGCGTGGCAACTACTGGCAAAACGTCCAGTTAAAGGCCGATATGATGATTATGATGAAGATCATGACATTAAAAGTCTTAATTATTTTATTTATCATCTAATCAACAGTCGTCAACTTCGAAAAACGATTATCGAGATATTTCTCTCTGGGTCGTGTGTATAAGGATATCCTGCAAAATTTATGTGATTGATGCTACTTGATTGATGAGAAAGCAATCTCTATATACCTCAGTGAACTGACTTCGATGACATCAAAGAATAAATTGTAGGGAAAATAAACCACATAAAATGTTCATGAATTTTTTTAAGTCATCTTAAAAAAAATTGTTTCATCATTGAATCGTTAATTGAAATCATTTATGAAAAGACATTTTCAGCCGTTTTGTCTGTACAAAGAAAATATTCATAATCTATGAAATGCTCTATTAGTGTGTGAAATACTATTAGAGCATGATTTTTTTCCATTTATTCAAATGTCGTGAGAGGTTGTTTAAAAGTTTTGAAAAATAATCACCGTTGCGCCACGCCTATTATAATGTTCTGAAAAAGAAAATGACCCACAGGATTTCGCATTGAGATTTACGTGTCTCTTAGGTTTTCTATGCGAGCGCATTTTAACCGCGTTGGATGTAAGCCAGCTCGGAATATAAACAATGAAACTAGCAGATTCTATTTGAATATGTTTACGAAATGCTGTACCTACTGAAAAGGCTTGGAATCCTACTAATGTTATGAACATTAATGTATGTAATGATGTTTTAATGTGTCTTAATTGATGACGATTAAACGGCTGAAGGTTTTTTTTTTTATATATGAATAGATAATGAGCTGATGATTCACCTACCGATTATGGCTTCGTATCTTTATTTATGGATAGAAAAAAATCCTAGATACCTATTCATTTTACAGAATATACTGTGGCACCAATAATACTCCTAATGAATTCATTAACCTGGATTAACACAGAATACTTTCCAAGGATTAAATTTTAATAAGTTACGTAATTCATGAGAACAAAACGCAGGTTAGTACAAAAATAAAAAACAGTATTGAGCAATAGATTATTTTATAGAAAAACATTATTTTTTGTTTAGTTTAAGCAGTAATCGTAGCTAATATTAGAAAAAAATTTTTCATTCTTAAAAATTCTATTACAGAATTTTATGGAATTTTTCATTTGGTCAATAATGTTCTTTAAATAATAACAATCAAGTATATAGGTACTATTTACAGTATATTTATGACATAGCCTAAAGGATAAGCAAGTTGAATTAGCAATAGACAGATCACATAGCTCAAAGGACTGACAACTAATGATGAAGAAAGGTTCATGACTGGTGGCCTCGTACGAGCAAACGCAGTGTAGGACGACTCCCCACTAAATAGAGTAACGAAATCAATAGACGCGGGTGCCTCAGGACTGTTCCTTGTGGCAGTCTATGGGAAAGGCCTATGTTCAGCAGTGGACAGATAATAGCTAAGATGATGATGTAGGTACTATTTATCTGTAAACAATGCGATAGTTAAAAGTAAACTATTACATATTATCATAAGTACATCAAAGAAAGTACTAGTTTATATTTTCAATAATCATATACATATCTAATATTATAAGTTCATCAATATGCCTTTCGTATGCTGAAGATTAGAGGTAGGTAGGTACATATTTGTAATCCTCACCAGACGCACCAGGGCATATTGAATTTGCTTAATACAACTGTGACCTCGTTATCTTCCAGTAGGTTAAGCGAATTCAAATCAAATACACTCCTTGCAAAAAATAAGCAAGCACTTACGAGCATGATTTTTCGAATATTAAAAGTATAAGATTATTTAAACTGTATAAGATTACACCATTGAAGTATAACAGTAGTATTTTTTATGTTAGTGTATTTTGTATGTTAGTATATTTATGTTAGTATATTGTGTACATCTGTAATTTTTTATTATTTATTTTAATGTTCTATTTCTACTGTAGATTCTTTTGCATATTTACGTACTCCATTATCAATTCAAATGTTGTTTTCAAAAGATTACTTTCAACGTCTTTGCATTCATACTAATTTAATAAACATTATGAATGTGAAAGTTTGTTTATTATTGTATAGAATAGAAAAGAACATAGGCTACATTTTAAACCGGTTACTGAACATATTCTAGTCACGCGGACGAAATCATGGGTAAAAACCAATTATCTACATGTATGATATTATTATTTTTATTCAAACGCTTGTGGGATTCACAAAATAATTTTTCATCTCTCCCTCTCCCTCATTCTCGTTCTGTCTCCCTTTCTCTTTAAGTGGAATAAATTATTAATTTAGAGTAAAAAAATTATCTTATGAATTAGTCTCTCTTTGTTCCTTTTTTAATTATGCATTTAAAACAGGGCCTTCAACAAAATAAAACGGTCCGTACCGCACAATTTGAGCAAACCTCAACCTTGCAATACGGTGACCATGGAATAACTGAACAGGCATTTTTCAACTGTGCATAATAATTTCTACAAATCTGCTTCTAACTGATGAGATAATGAATTATCTGTAGGTTAAATTTTAACTTATTTAATCATATTTTAACAACATTATAAATGAATAAACTTCATAAACATTATCATTTTTAAATTAAATGGCAAAAAAATTACAAGACCCATCTATAAAATTAAAATAATAATGCTCTAAAACTATTCAATATTTTCTGACTGAAATTTTAGGAATTCTTACAGGAAGATATAACAAATCGAATCATTCGGCATTAAAAAAAAATACATAATAATGTCAATTCTATAATTCGTGATCATTTCAGATTTTATTCCACAAAAAAACAGGAAATTAAGTCGTAACAAAATTAATATAGAACCGATGAAATGAATTATAAACATTATGAACAGTTCAGAACTGGCGATGTCCGGTAACGATTTGAAATCCTCTTCATTCTATAAAATAGATAAAAATTATCTTTTACAACTCTTTTCTTTTTCCTTATCGTGGTATTAGTAAATGAATTCATAAAGCACAGATAATAAGAATCTTACAATTACTGACCCGAGTTTGTTATACTCGTATATATTTTATCCTATTTTATCCCGTTAATCGACAAAAAAAGGGTCAACAAACCAAACAGCTCAGCCGAGTTATCGAATTAGTTCGGTACTTGAATTTATCCAACCGATTGAATTGAATGATAAAATAATTTATTTTAGGTCAGTAGAAATGCTTTAATAGATGCTTCAATAAGCACTATTTTTAATTTAGTAAGTTTATATTAAACGTCAGCTCTAAGGACATACAATAAGGACAATATTAATAAATTAAAATAAAAAATATTTTTCTTTAATATAATCTCTAATGGAGTAGTCAGAGGCATTGATAAACTATTATCGTTAGCGGGGAAAGGAGATAGTAAGCAATGGGGAATATAGGCCCCATTGCTAAATATATATACTATTAGATTAACATTTACGCGCTTGTCCTGGAAAATTCATCCTGCTTAATTTTAGTGAATTCATCACGATATGCCAACTGACTGACCGAGTCAGTAATCCATTTTGATCCTATAAAAAAAAAACTATTATCGTTATGATAAACGTAACAATCGAAATACCCACATTTTACAAGGCTTACTGCCGCAGTCACGAGTAATATTGGTCAAATAATTTCACAATAACACTTTGTAGATTTTTATTATTATTTGCTACATGTTTTGTAGAGCATGTATTTTTTTTTATACAACTTAGAATGGCAAACAAGCTGACGGTCCACCTGATGGAAAGTGGTAACCGTCGCCTATAGACATGAGCAGTACCATGGACATAATAGAGTATACTGTTTTGCCCAAGATACCCCCCATGCGTTGCCATTCCTAAGGACTCAGATGTTATTCCTTTGTATCCAGTAAATTCACGCCATATCCCACCCTTCAAACCTAAACACAGCCATGTAAACACAACTGCTTCACGGTTGAAACACTAATGGAACAGAGGTACCCAAGCAATCGACTTTTGTACAAAGTCTCCCTCTGGTGAACCGGTGATGGCGACTGGTGAACTCTGGTGATGTAACACATTTGTCATTGTCTTTCTGAAATGATGATCTCATTTTATTGTTATCCTTATTAATATTACAAATGTGAAAAAGAGTTTGTTTTTTTGTTACCTTAATGGTTTAACCAGTCAGTGTGAAATTTGGTATACACGTACTATTTAGGATTGAAAAAGATATCATCATCATATTAGCCTTTAACTGTCCACTGCTGAATATAAACCTCCCCCTTGGGGGGGGTTTGCCAGTAGTTGCCACGCTAAGCAGGCGGATTGGCAAACGAAGTTACGCGTTAGAGTTGTTTTAAGAGGAACGTTACTGCCCAACCTCGCCCTCCTTTAGTCGCCGTTTATGACACCCATGATAATAGATGTGTCCTATTATATGCCGGGACTACACGGAGAAAGAAATAGGCTACATTTTATCCTTATTAGTAATTATATACCGGTCACGCGGACAAAGTCGCTAGTAAAAATCTAGTAAACTTATAATGCCCACAAATTTAATAACTCTCTTGAAACATCTAGAATTTTAACTTCAGTGAATAATATTAAATCAATATATTTCAAATTGTCGAACTAAAAGGGCTCTTGAACGGTACCTTTTATTACCTTAAAATAATTATGCTAATACCTGGGGTGACTCCCATCCGCGCTGACATTAATAGACATTAAATTTCAATAATTTGACGACGGGAATCAGTTTACTTCACTGAGGGAAATCCAACGAATTTTTGGTTTCCTGGTCGCATAAAAACTGGTATTTATTTGACTGTTCGTAGGTCCACAATAAAATGCATAAAAAAGATAGGTTCCTCTTACAAGTGAAATAGAAGATATCGAGAAAACACCAGGGGGATAAACAAAGATCAGTATATTAAAATAAAATGTTTCTTATTTTGGGTGGTCTTCATATACACTAAGGATACGATAATTTATTGTCATATTATGGGGTATATCAATTTCTATTTTTCAATAAAAAATGATTTCAAGCCTTAATGATTAGTAAAAAATTTAGATTATAATATTATTACTATCTATAATTTTTTCAGTCATTATATCAATAAATAGGATGAATCTTAACCGTTCATAATAATATTTTCAACTAATTGCATATATTTCGTTTCTTAATCATTAAGGCTTATAACAGATTTAACATATAAGTTACTAAATTTTTTATTAAACTATTTGCCATATTATACTTTCAGATTTATATTTAGATATCATACATATAATAAAACTGTAGACGTCGAATATCTTTACATAGAAAACAAACCGAATCAAGGAAATGATAGAAGTGAAATAGAACACATCTTGATTTTTCAGTTTTTTCTCTGCTTGTCTGTTTGTACGGGCTAATCTCCGAAACTGCTGGACCGATTTAAATGAAATTTTGTCAATATTAGAATCACGGAAAATTAACGAGTTTCTGTGGAATAGTTAAAAAAAGTATAGTAACTTATACAACTTTGTATACAACCTATTTAAGTAAAATCATTTTGACTTAAGGCAAAGAGCGAGAACGACACATTATTTGTTAACTCTGGTCTAGTATTCCCAGACATAACAAATAGGTAGGTACATACATCGATACATACTTAACAGGAATAACAAATACCACGCAGACAAAGTCGGGGACATCAGCTAGTTTAAATATAATATTAGTAAAAATTATCTATTATCATATTTTAATATTAGTCTGTAGTCTGTGGGACTAAAGAACAAGGTAAAAAGTAGATAGGTTGATGATAAAAAAGGTTGATAAATTAATTACTGTGATGTAAAATAAAAGTTTATAATCTTTAAGCGTTTAGGTATCTATTATTCAATCTCGCTTAATTAACTGAACAGATTTAAATAAAATTTGATGTACAAAAATTATAACTCTTTATCTTAATTATTAAATATTAACTTTAGCCTGCTAATTAGAAATCTATAGTAAAACATTACGTAATTTTTTCTACATAAACCATTGTAAACTATTACAATAAGTTTTAAAAAGTGGTGAAAAATATTTATTTGAAAGTATTAAAATAGATATTTTTTACCCAGTTGATTTATTTTTAACTATATTTATTTAACTCCTTATTATACCAGAAACATAAAAATAAATAATGACATATGTTTAAGATAGTCACATCACTACAAATTTTATAATACCCTCCAATCACGTAATATTCTACCGATTCCTCTAACTTAAGACGAAGAAAAAACTGGTCGGCCCCAGTCCAACGTCTACCGCGTAACACTCTGCAACGGGTTGCTGTTTTGTGCCTACTTACTGTGTGGAGAACTCGAGAACCCCCTGGACATTCCCTATTATCGTTCCCGAGTGTCGCGAGTGATTGTTTACCCAACATATATAGTGTGGTTTTCACGAAAAGATCAAAATAGATCAGGTCCATTGTGACATTCATGTGGCGTGGCTTCCTGAATCCTGGTGCGGTCTGAGCGTGTACCGCTTACGCTAAATCTGCAGACAAGGTGAGTCCGAACCATTTTGACATACAAAGTTCTTTTATGAGACCTAGAACCCGGGTCCAGCCTAGGTCTCATATTAATACTTTCGCTTCCACTTGTGCTAACATATATTACGATTTAAATTAGCCACTTTCCTTAACAACATATAAAGAATTCAAATTAAATACAATAACATAAAGTACAGATTAAAATATATACATTAAGGCACAAAAGACAGTGCTAGGGCAATCTCTTACAGACAACCTTTCGTAAAAGGAAAACATATAGAAATGGGTAAGTGGCGCAAGAAAATTAATATTTTCTTACAATATAAGAATTTTTTTCAGTCTATTAGACTCATGATTGAACCTTTGTATGTATATTTAACTATAAACAAATATCATCCCTTATTATATCTTAATGAATCAACTAAAGTCTCTACCAAGCGAATACACCCAGGAGTTTCGCTTATGTAAGATATTTATTTCGCGCTGTTACAGTGAAGTTTGTTTCAGTAATCAGGTATATTGGGAATCGGCTGGGACACGAAACGGGCGGACTTGATTTACATTCCAATTTAGTTTTGCATTCTAAGTTTTTTGCTGCGTCACATTCCTCTTCTAACTTTTTTTAGTTTGTCTACCAATCCTAACAGCTTCCATAAATAAGGTTCTGTCTATAAATTAGAGTGGTGAGATTACACTGCACATTGCGACTATTGAAAAATAAATAAAAATATAAAAACTTCGAATTAAGCATGATTGAGTAACAAAAATTCAAATATCTTTATAAAGTTTCACATTTATAACATTAATATTAGTAGAATATATATATATATATATATATATATATATATATATATATATATATATATATATATATATAATTTTAATGAAAAGCTATATACATAAGGGAATTTAATGGACGATCGCGGCAACTGGTAAAATGTCCCTTATGAATGAGTGTTTGAGAATCGTAGATTGTATATATATATATATATATATATATATATATATATATATATATATATATATATATATATATATATATATATATATTTTAATGAAAAGCTACATATTTGGAAATAAACAATTAATGGCTAACGTCGTGTGGGCTCCGCATAGAATGGCCACCGCTTTCTTTCCCATGGGGACGATCGTAAGAGAGAATCGTAGATTGTATCTATATATATATATATATATATATATATATATATATATATATATATATATATATATAATTTTAATGAAAAGCTACATATTTGGAAATAAACAATTAATGGCTAACGTCGTGTGGGCTCCGCATAGAATGGGCCACCGCTTTCTTTCCCATGGGCGTCGTAAGAGACGACTAAGGGAATTTAATGGACGATCGCGGCAACTGGTAAAATGTCCCTTATGAATGAGGCTATGTCAATGTGGACAGTTAACAGTTGATACAAAAAATTTACGATTGAAAAACTGTAACAACAATCATAATAGATCATGTACAGGATAATAATAAAATCATTAGTATTCTTTTAAAGAATTATTCTATTAATGGAATGGATATTTTTCTCAAAGCCAAATATGACAATGATAAAAAAAAAAATGTTTGCACTTCACATAAGTTATATGGCCCATCTAGCTGTCATGTAAGTAAAGGAGGTTCTAATTTTTTTTTTAGTTTATTCATCAATGCTTCATTATGAAAAATGTTTAATTTTACCAGTATAACAATCTCTTAAAAGGATGGTAATGATGCTGTGTAGGTAAATATTATTTTCAATCGCATCTTATGAGCGTCTGATTTCATTTGCGAAAAACGAAAAAAATGTAAGATACTTTAATAAGTAGGGATTTTATCGTAGAGACAGTCTCTCCAAAGCGTGATTTCAAGATCCTTTTGTCTCGTTACTGCCACGATAAAATTTGGTTATTATTTTTTTGTTCTTACTTTGATTTTCTACTTACGTTTGTTATAATGATAGTAATAAATCACAGCACATCTGATTTCTGATATTTCATAGTCTGTCTCTGCTTTATTTAATGACGAAACTTGTACTTGATAATATAAAGATGGAAATTAATAAGAAATATAATTAATAGCGGTGGATGCTCCTTTCCACTTTGTATTTTCTGGAAGATCACTCTTGCAGAGTTAAGCTCGTCTTTGCACATTTACTTATCATTGTCATATTTCTGTATGTATTATTAGTATGTACAACGATGTATGTATTATTAGTATGTATAAATAAATAATGGCAAAATTCTTGGATTAAAGTTTTTTTTTTTTATACAATTTAAACGTAATCATGGCTTAATACATCCCTATAAATACTTCCGATATTTAGTGTGATTAGTGTTCAGATTAATTTGTTTTTTTTTTTGCAACAGAGGGGACAAACGAGCATGCGGCTCACCTGATGGTAAGTGACTACCGCCGCCGATAATCACACACAACACCAACGGCATTGCAGATTTGCTGCCAGCCTTTTAAAAAGGAATATGCTCTTTTCTTGAAGATTATGTTGTTAATTTTTGTTATTAATTGATGATAATCACATATAATGTATTAGTAGAAACATCAATTTACGTTACCAAGGTTCCAGGTTTAATATACCGTGGTTTTTTGTTTATGATACAGAATAAAAAAATAGGTATTTAAGAATTTGGTGTCTGATAAATTTTCTCATTTTATAGTATAAATTCAGAATTGTCAATATCATGACTTTTCTCTCAACCTACCTATTATCTACTACTAAATACATACATACATACATATCTGTCACGCCTGTCTCCCATTAGGGTAGGCTGAAACAATGGAACGCCAAATACTACTACTAAATATATTTCATTTTCATATATTAGATACAATCTACGATTCTCAAACACCGCATCCATCGTCTTCCTTGAAATTTTCAGTTCATCTCGTGATGTGACGTCCAATACTGAGAATTTGTAATAACATTACAAATCTAATGAATATCATGTCTAACTCCTTGCTTTGTTGGCATAGAAAACCGAGTTTCCAATGCCTCTATTCTTATATACATCATCATAAAGGATATATGGTATAATTTATACTTACATTACTGTAATAAATTATATGTAGGCAGGTTACCTAAGCGGAAATTAAATAAATTCACCTTTTAAGTATCGTTCAAAATTTGAGTGGTATCAAAGTTTTGAAACACCTGTATTAACTCCGACGATATTTTATGAAAGTTTATGAAATAGAACTCAAAGCTATATCCAGGTTATTAAAGCGAATTACATTGATATTATAAAATTGGAATTTGACTAGATTACCTAATATAGTATTCAAAAATCTTCTCAAATCCGTTCTTGCTCCAATGTGATGAAGTCGATTAATGCAATTACTTGAGAATCAACTTTTGTGGCAATCTATATAGGAGGCTTATGGGCAGTAGTAAATAAAAATAAATAATATAAATGAAATAATAATAATATGAATGTGAATATAAATGGTGGAAGTTCGCTGAATGGTAACTTTGTATATATTTTTTTATAATCCCTTATTTTTTGATGCTCATAAAAAAATTTTAGTATTCACTTATATTAAATTTTAAAGTTTCGCACTGCATGTTTTTAGAAGAAAATTAATCCGATGATTTAGGTAAACTATAATAATTTATTTAAGTTATCTCGATGTTTCAACTAGATTACACTGGCCATAATCATGAGTCGATTGATTTGGTACTATCATATTTACGCTTTTGAAGCAGAACCATTTAGTATTCACTTGTTCTAGCAAATACTCCTAAATCAAGAAATACTCAAGTTGTCTAAGCATTTAAATGAAAGTGTATTCTGGAGTGAATCCAGTAAACAATAAGTTACAACTATTATTAGAATATCAATCCGAGCTTTCCTATTTAAATTTGTAAACGCTTTGTTATACTTTTTTTTTGCAGCAAAACTTGCTGTAAAATATTGAGAATTTCCTAATTAAAAAAAATTATTTAAATAATATGTATACTAAATATATTGTCATATATTGCACAAAACTAACATCTATTAAATTTTATTGCATATAGAATCGTAATCGTTCACACAGACGTATACATACCTAATATTACGTCTATATAGGCAGAAGATTTTTGTGTTAAAATATATAGAACAACCAGAAAGAATAGAGCACTTAAAACAGCTTTTACCGTTAGGGGTACATTCATCCCTTTATTGAAACTGGTCGCGTAGTTTCACCGTGCCAAAGGCAAGCGCCCTATATTCTGTAAAAAGTAATACATGTATTGACTACCCATCTCAAAAAAGCATAATAGTTCAGTTTCAATTAAACGCTAACCTTTTTTCCATTTTGTTCTTTTTCTAGTGTTTCAATAAACCTTATTGAAAACGTTATTGAAAGTATTTATTTATTTTATTTTAATATGTTTTTGTACATTCACTTATAATATAGATATTAGGTTATACAAAAATGTACACAGACTTATTCCTTAAAAGGATATCTTTCATTCAAACTTAAGAACCCGAAAGAGAAAAGTATTTATAGACTTATAGGGTTGGTATATAAAACATTACATATATTTCTCCCAACAAATCAGCATGTAACCGAAAAGAAATATATGGTGCAAAAATAATACTTTAAATAATATAAATGATATAATACATATATATACATACATATAAGTAATTCAACTGGCAATTATATTAATCGTTTTATTAATAAAATCTTTAAGTATTACATAATGCACAAACAGTTGCTAAATTAAATTAGTAACAACTCTAAATATCCAGCCACCTGTATCCATCAGCAGACTCTCTTATAGTCAGATCAATAATTCGTTTGTTTACATTTTCAGTGAGTTATATTAAAATACTATATTACTAATACCATGCTTTTTTTATTCAACTTCGCATAGCAAAAAACAAGTTGACGGCCCACCTGATGAAAGTGGTAACGGTCGCCTATAGACATGAGCAGTACCATGGACATAACAAAGTATACTGTTTCGCCCATGCTACCTCCCATGCGTTGCCATCCCTGAAGATTTAGATGTAATTTCTTTGTACCCTGTAAATTCACAGCCATATGCTGTATTCTAGTTTAAAGGGTTAAATTATAACAAAATATTTACTGGATACTGTGGCGTATGATCTTATAGCATCCCCATATTCGGCTTGCTCAAATATATTATAAATATTTTTAAACGAGCTTACATAATATATTATAATTCTTGAGGCTCTATAATTATAATCTCATCGGAACATATTTGCATTATTTTATTTAAAATATCTTAATTACTACAAACTTTCATAGAAATCCTATTCACATAATTAAAATTCTTGAAACAAATAAATGTCTAGACAAAAATATATATATATTATAATTTGTTTATGAAATTCAGCTCGACAGATGTAAACAGTATTACTTCCAAAAATAGCGACAAATTGAGAAAAACAGAGTCCATTATATGATGATATTAAGGGCAAGAGTATACGTATACCGCCCACGCCTTCACAATATCAAAGCTTAACGTTTACTGGTTTCGTTTTATTTATATTAATAATTTAATTACTACATTTATGTCATTTAATAATTTTATTTATTATTACTTTGAATGCTTTAAAATAAATACAATCAAGTGCGTAGTTTAGATACCATTGGCTTTGTACAGGTGTGCCAGATACCATTTTTTCATTCTAGAAATCTTCAAGTCTCTGCAAGGAGTCGTTACATACATTATACAAAAGTCGATTGCTTGGGTACCTCTGTCCCATTCGTGTTTCAACCGTGAAGCAGTTGTGTTTGCATAGCTGTGTTTCGGTTTGAAGGGTGGGATATGGCGTGAATTTACAGGGTACAGAGGAATAACACCTGAGTCCTCAGGAATGGCAACGCATGGGAAGTATCATGGGCGAAACAGTATACTCTGTTTTGTCCATGGTACTGCTCATGTCTATAGACGACGGTTACCACTTTCCATCAGGTGGGCCGTCAGCTTGTTTGCCATTCTAAGTTGTATAAAAAACAATACTTTGTGGCGTAATATGAGAGAGACCTATATTTAATTGACAATGAACAGGTTGCAATAATGGCTACCATGTAATCATTGTACTAACAACAAAACAAAACAATTTAATAATGCTGATTTGCAATATTTAAATACGCTGATTTACCTTTTGACGACTGTTGAATCAATCCCACGCCGTCCTGTTTGAATTTTTTTACTGATGAAACTGGAATAATAATTTCATCTGCATTAAGCATCAGTGAAACTGATAGGTAAAGATGAAGTCAGGTTAACTGGCCCATTGCAACGGATTCAGTAATAATAGACACAAACAAGTCTATTTATATTGGTTTGGATGTTTTTATTATATCTGTCATTATTTAGTACCTAATTCTGCTTAGTTTACGACTAGATGGCGCTATTTGTAAAACTATTATTATTACTCCCCATTCTACATGAACATACGGCTATATATCATACTTAGAACGATCAATATGTTATACTGTTATAATTAAAATTATTTAAAATGATAAATATTAATTAATTAATATGCCCTATGATTCAAGCACCTGGGTTCCAAGGGCTTGGGATTTTAAATAGCATGAAACCTTTTTCATAATAGATCCCAATTCATCATTGCCAGTTTTCTACGAAAATCCACAAATGTAACCGCTTTATGGGAAGTAATTTACCAACGCGTTTCTTCTAACAATTCTGCAATTTGGCATATCAACAATTCATAGCAATTTTACAAATACTCATTGTCAAATGAATGACGTAATTAAGAACGGTTTTAGGATTCCTGTTTACGCTTGAAGAACACGTTTTTACTTCGACCGATCTGTTTCAAAAAGCTGTATTTAAATAGTGAAAATATTAAACGAATTAATAAAAGAAAAAAAATTGTGAGTCATTGTTTTTTGTTTGTTTTTCTTTGTCTTTTTCCTTTTTGTTATTAAGGTGAAATTCAAGTGAGATCCGATAGTGACGTCGTAGACGAAAATAAACGACGGAATAAAGGGTAAACAGATATGTTTGCCCTTAATTCATTGTAGTACCTACTCACATTCATTTTTTGCGTCGTGACCCTAACTCTTGCAACAGCCACAAAATTTCGGGAAAATCTAATAAACTAAATATAACCATAGCAGGGTAAGTGCGGGTTTTCTATATGGAGATTAATTTCAAATCTTAATCCTTACTAATATTACAAATGTAAAAGTAAGTTTGTTTGTTTGTTTATTACTTTCCGGTGCGTTAACGTCTTAACCAATAGTTATGAAATTTGGCTTATATGTAGTATTCGAGATGGAAAACGACATAAGCTACTTTATAATATCATCAGCACAAATTAAGTCACAGCTAATTGACCTGATTTTCACCACCGTACAACCCGCTACAAACTAAAATTCCATCCCAACCATCTAGATGAGTGACGGTCCTCCACCGTGCGTTTTTCAAGGCATTTTCTTCTACGCATAACCAGTCTTGGGAATCAACTTCCAACAGCAGTATTTTCGAACCGATACAACGTCATATTTTTATTTTATTTTATTTCAATAGAAGAATTAACCGTTTTGTTCATACCTCCAAAAATTTGCGTCACACAGCTATCACACACATACAAACATATCATTTCAAGAAAAGAGCTTATTCCTTTTATAAAGGCCGGCAGCACACCTGCAATGCCTCTGATGTTGGGGGTGATCATGGGCGGCGGTGGTCACATACTATCAGGTGAACTGTGTTATGAAAAAAAGACTATAATCATCTTAGTACTGTACACTACAATTAGACAGAGATAAAATTTGGTTAAAAGTTGCTACCTTGGGTACATGTGTCCCACTCGTGTTTCTACTGCGAAATGTGTACATAACTACATTCCAGTCCTCAGTAATGGACAAATTAAATATACCATGGGTATCACAGTGTTTTTTTGACTTTATGGTGCTACTCAAATCTGTAAACGACGTTTACCACTTTCTATCAGGTAAGCAATTAACTCATTTGTCACTCTTTATATAATTAAACAACTTACGTAGGTACAAAAATAGGGAATAACATAAAACAAAAGTGGAAGATAGATGCGAAAAATTATGAACTTAATCTAAGAACAGGAAAATGAGAATCGATAAAGTTCGTCAGTGTGGACGTCATATCGATTACAGATTGGTGCAGTCAGCAAAAGTAAATTATTGAGGATACGACCAAATGCCTGGAAATAATCGATTGTAATCTATTATAGGTTGAACAACGGATTGCGGTTAAAACAATAGTTTCATTGACGTTCCCTTTGTACCAAATATCTAGTACTATCTTAAAGCTATAAAGGCATTAAGTAATTGAATCCCTTTATAACCAAAACAGATCTTTAATAAAACAACTTTAATCGCTTCAGTCAAGCTTTCCCAAAACTGAATCGAGCGAAAATGCAAAACGATAAACAAGCTTAATAATCGTGAAAATCGTTTCCAAGTGAATCGACGGTTTATATTGGCTTTATATAAAAGAGAGAGAAAAATAGCGACACTCCATAATAATTGGTGAAACGCATAGCTAACACGCGATCGCACCCTATCTCCGGCGGGTACGTTGGCACTGCGAAATTGCGTGATTTTGCGACGCAATAAAGTAACCAAACCGACCGCACACAAACTGGATAATCCAATTACTTTTACTAATACTAACAGTCTAATAGTAACCATGTCACTATACTATATTTATATTCGTGTTCATTATCATCATCATATTAGCTGTTAACTGTTAAACATAGGTCTCTCCCATAAAGAGGGGTTTGCTAATAGTTTCCATATTTGGCAAGTGAGTTGCCAACTGCAGTTAGACTTTAGTGATGCTGTAAGAAAGACGCTGCTGCCCATGCCTTGATGATTAAGTGCCCTTAGTCGTCTCCTACGACACCCACAGGAAAGGATGAGGTGGCACATT
This sequence comes from Galleria mellonella, assembly GCF_026898425.1. Lineage (NCBI taxonomy): Eukaryota > Metazoa > Arthropoda > Insecta > Lepidoptera > Pyralidae > Galleria > Galleria mellonella. The sequence continues at coordinate 5,382,238 of NW_026442075.1, read as the reverse complement.
CCGTGCCGCGACCACACAGTAGATACTCATACTCTATCTTATTAATTTCTTCAAAAAATTCAATTCACGAATAGGGCTTAACACGACGCAATTACAGATTTGCCCACATATTTGATTTATATTGCCGGCATTTCGACGTGCTTTACTGTACATCGTGGTCATGGCAGGATTAAAGAAAATTAAGAAATGACAACGTCTTCTTTTGGTACTGGGGACCTACCATAAAATGAAATTCCGAAGTTTCGGGCTCAATTTTGTGTTTTTAAATTCGTACCGAAATCAGCCCAGTAAATGGAGCTCGACATTTCGTTTATCATAATTCTTACAATAAAAGTCCAAAAAAACGATATTTAAATATTTTTAAACTATATATTAATTTAACATCAAATTTGTTTTTCATTCGGCCTCTAAATTTCGGAAAATGTTACTTGGTAGGCTTTCAGTTTACCTGTAATCGCGTCGAGCTAAGACTCAGCCGTGAATTTAAATATATGTAAACAACATAAAAATTTAAAATTAACTACCTATAAATATATTAAAAAAAAAATCTGAAGTTTGCTCCAACATGAGAGATTGGATATTTCTATCACAATGAATAACCCTACCCTTCTACCCTTAGTATTTTTTGTGGAACAAATCAATATTTGCCGGGTCAAGTAGTAATATAATAAGGAAATAAAACTTCATTCATCCAAACATATTTCCTTATTTGACTGTTAATTGCCTATAATAAATGAAAAAAAATACATACATTCATACATATCTGTCACGCCTGCTTCCCATTAGGATAGGCAGAAACAATGTATCAAAAAATAACGAACAAGAAATTATCTTTAGATGTTTATCGAATAATTTCATAAAATCAATAACGAATTATGATTATTATCAATGACCTTGATATATATATATTTAATGTTTTCATGTCTAATCAATTACATTTTACCAATACATTCACATGAAAAAACATTGATTTATTCAATACTAGATATTTCCAGTAGCTTTCCCCATAAAATATGAATAAGAATAAATAAATAGCGTCGTATACTCGTAGATTCATCTATCTGTGCACAAAATTACATCATAACTTCATTATGCATCGTTGAATAATAATTTATTCAGATATCCTTATAAAATTTTATGTTTCTATTATTGTTCTTTTTGTTATGTCAAAACTTACATATTATTATTATTATTGAGTTACATACGAGTAGTATCTTCATGTTAGGAAAGGCAGAGAGAGAGAAAGTGCCTTTATCCTTACAAACACTGTTTGCTTCATCTTTTTCATAACTATTTTTTATGCCAGTTCCTGAGTGTTTTTATGTTAACTTACTGAGACCTTATTAAAGCATAATGTTTTAAATGATTTTATATAATTTCTATAGATTCCACTATAAGGCCTCTGCGTGTTTCTCAACAAAACAAACCCAATTGTAGCAAATTTTTATAAGCATACATGGTAAACGTTTACCATCAGACGAGACATATGTTTACCGAATTATGGTATAAAAATACGAGTATATATAGAAGTAGACCTTATTTACTTAAAAATCCATCGTATATACGGAAACAACAAATATATAATGAACTAGTCCGATGATAAAAACTACGATCACTAATGGGGTAGTCATTAGAAATTTATTCATAGTATTGAGTAATTTTTTACCATCCTATATGAATATTGTGGTAACCCTACAATACGCGACATGTATAAGTATGTGCACGCGTGAGACGCATTTTACGCGTAAGACCATTATTATGAAGTATCGTCGCTTCTTCTCTGTCTTCTGATGATACTATATGGAAACCCTTTTAAACTTAAGGTTGCGAGTGTGCGATACATAAGAATTTTATTAATGGTTCCAAATTTCATTAGTGACTCAGTTATAAGTGGATATAAGTTCAGTGATCGTTAATATATCAAAAGTCATCCAAAAAAGTTTTGACTGTTTTACTATTTGATAAGTATATTACTTATCAATCGGAACGTATCAATAGGAATTTATTACAATATATTCTATCGTTTTTAGACATTAGAGATACTCTTTAAATAAAACAAAAAACGTATTGGAAATTATTTGCTCTTATTTTGTAAGCCCACTTGATTCAAACAACTTTTTATCATCAATATCTTAAATAACACTAAGTATAAAATAAAATAAAAAACTATTTATACTAGCAATTTTATGACAAAATCGTACTAACTTTTGATAAAACTAATTGTTTTCTATCGCGTTCTTATATAAATATATATTATATTTAGCATTATACTGTTAAGAAATTCACAACAGATACACAAATAAGAGAGAGGTACCAAAACAGACAACTTTTGCACCAAGTCTCCTTGTGGTCTAAACTAATATAATAAAGAAGAAAATTTTTATTTTTGTGTATATTATCATCATTTCACTGGTGACTTGTAACACAGGTCTTCAAAACCTACCGCAAGCACCAGTTTCTCACAAAATTGGTCTTCATATCAAATTGTACATCAAGTTGTCACTTTATACTACCTTTTGTAAAGAGAAAATAAACCATTCATTCATTCATTTATTCATTCATTCATCATCATGTCAGTCGTTAACTGCTAAACATACGCCTCTCCCATTGCCGATACTTAACGAATTTTAAAAAACCTTTCACCTATATAGAAAGCGACATTGGCCGTGTGGTTCCGGCATAGAATAGGCCAACCCTTCCTATACCGTGGGTGTCGTAAGGGTCAACAAAGGGAGGGCGAGGGATGGCCAGCAGTGTACCTCTTAAAACACCTCTAAAGCTTGATTCTGGTTGCCAATCCGCCTTCCAAACGTGGCAACTACTAGCAAAACCCCCAAAGGGGAAGCTAATGTTCAACAGTGGACAGTTCAAGGCTGATATGATGCTGATAATAAGATGGACTATCTTATTTAAAAAAAAACGCGCATAGCCGAAGTGATACGCATCAAAAAAGGGGTTAATGGATAAGACGACTATAGGAAAAACCGTCTACTTTTATTGTGTACATTCATGAATATTTATTTATACGACTTATCTGATACATTTATCTTGTTATGATCTAGACATGGAAAGGGATAAAAGAATTTCTAAGGAATTGTGAATTTGGACGTGAACGGTAATGGGATAAGAAACGCCGTGATGGAAACGATAGAACCAAAAGTTTCGCCCAACACTTTTTTACCATTCGTTGGTCGTACCTTTCAATGCGTTTATCGAAATAACAAACAGATTTGGATCGAGTTTATCCGTTTACCAATAGGGAACATTGATTGATTGCTGTATTATATTTCATTTGCATTTACATTAAATATATTGAATGAATACAAGCGATTGAATGTCAGCGTATTTATTTAATAATAGCTATATGTTATCGCCCATATGATTTGGAATAAAAAAGTATTGGCATGTTATATCCTATATTATGTTAATTTATAATATTATTTATATCTTTTCATCAAATTGTATTTAAATTACTTCAGATATCTAAACATTTTTTTACATTTGTAATAATAAGTGCAACGGATACAATACTATGCAATATCGCGGATTTGCCAATGCCCTTATTATTTATGTTGTATGTAGAATCAGGAGTTAACAAAAAAGGGTTCTTCATCCGTATTAATGTATTTAGCTTCTTTTATGAAAAAAACTTTCGTACAACTCCGTCATCTGAATCTTCTGTGTATATATATATAGTGTAAATGAGATAGATAGAATATATATATATATATATATATATATATATATATATATATATATATATATATATATATATATATATATACATATATATATGTATATATAGGCCCACTATATTACATAAAAAAAACTAATAACCGATAATACCGACCGAGTAGCAACCATGAGTTGAATATTTTTATATTATTTTTAATTTATATAGATAGATAAGTAGGTATATACTCTTCTATATACCTACTTATCTAGGTTTATATTGTTTCCTCCAACAGATTACAATATGAAACTTATTATAAATATAAATTCTTTTAATTTTTCGTATGAATCATTGAATGAAAAAACATGAAATGAGTAATATGAAAATCAAGCACGCTGTTGACTAATTAAAAATTAACGAAATATTGGTTCGCAATAACGTTTAAATCAGTAAGTTTTCACTGAATATTTATTAAGTATTTATTGTATTTAATATTTGCGAATAAATATTTAGGCTATTGACTTTGTAAATCAATAGATTCAATAGAATATCAGTTTAAATTAAGATATTTTGTTATGCCTATCTTCGCTGTATCTGAATTGATTTTCTCTTTGCAATTAGTAACTATAAAGTTAGGTTACATTGGATTCGTGGCTTAGTTCACGTCATTAAAAAAATGGCCACCAAAGGCCGCAATCGCATTGGCTGGATCTCGACACGGGCCGGACTCCAGCGGCAAAAGACGTTACTTCCAGTAGTTAGAAATCAGGTATGTCAGAATAGTCTGCAGCCACGAGTTACCTCTGTAAAAAGACTGGCTATAAAGCGGCGACGTGTACCGAAAACATAAAGTGCTTCGTTTGCACTACACTGGGTCTACTGGCGAATCAATGAATGAAGGAAAAGGCATACACCCTGCTCAAGGTGGCCCTTCCTGCCCGAGCTGGAAGAAACAAGCCATGCTGGCCCCAGGAATTCGGGAGAAAGCAGAGAGGAAGGAAATGAACTCGGGCCCCTAGATCTATCCTTTTCTGATTATCCACTTAAAGACTGCTACATAGCCGGGGTGACAACTGCAATCAATCAATCATCTTTATTCATATACATCTGTTACAGACTCTTATGATACGTCAATTTATAATTATAATAATTACTATATAAAATAATATTAATTTAAAAAATTACAATAATTACATTTACAATACAATTTAATCTCAATATCGATAACATCTCTAACAACATAACCCTGAAGAGCATGTCTCTGTGTGCACTTCCCCTTAAAAAGTGTACAGGTGCTTACATCAGATACCTGCCCCAAGTCTGAGTCGAGGCACAAGCGGGCTGTCAACGCTGAGATCGTAGTGGCGTACAAATAGATTTGTCCACCACTGTAGACAATCAATCTACTACAATTAATCAATCGCAACACTACAGCGCAACGAGGGACACCTTGGTGGTTTTAGCCAGCAGGAGGCCGGCAGTAGCCATACGTCTTCCCTTGGGTACGAGAGTCTGCATGATACATTTCTCCACGTAAAAAAGATATCTCCCATTTTGATCTTTTATTAAATTTGTCACAATTGAAATCGCTGTTTTTTTTTGTGGCAGTAACATCTAAAATTGTAAGTGTTTTAATAACAACCTCGTTTAATACCAGAGAATTAGTAATAACAATCAATATACGACTTTCACTTCTTTTTATACTTATTCTATTTGCAACAAATTTACAATTTTAAAAATTGCAGTATGCACTCTAAGTATTACAAAACAGACTTTTAGACAATTATGTACTTTTAATCTTTTTCATTATTTACAACAATTTTAGCATACAAAATATTACAAATTTATAAGTAAAAATTTGAATAACCACAGTGATACCACACAATGTGTTATGCTTTTATAGTGCAATAAATAATAAGTATAATAAAGTAACATCAAGTATATTTTTATTTTATTTTACTTACTAGTTTACTCCTTTATTGTCGCTAATGCTATCTTTTTGTTATCCAAATAATAAATGAAAATATTGGTCAAGTATGAATAGACGTTATCAAAGGTACTTGTCACGAGTTTTTTTCTCCCAAAATGTACTGAATACAGCTGTTATTACATAAAATTTAATAAATGCCGACACTAACGTCATAACAAGATTAAAGCTACTTTACAGTGAGAATTACTATTTCAAGTGAGTTAATTATTACGTCGTTTAGAGCATTTACACTAAAATATCTATCATTACATTGTGCTATTATTATCACTATATTATAACATTTCAAAGATTTAATGACAGGCTAGTAAAGCTATTTTGCTATGTTGCGCCGTTTTTATTAAGTCAATAAAGTTTAATTATTTTTGAATGTTATAAAGACGAAAATAAGGTTATTTGTTAGATACTTCTTGGTTTAATATGAAATCTTAAAATAAGTATTAAAATTTGAGATATATAGATGTATTTATAAGCATTTTTTCAGTCAATAACATGTTCCGGTCACACGTGCGAAGACGAGAATAAAAGTATTAGTTAAATAAATAAACATTTATATTTATATTCATATTATACATGTTGTCTATTTAATTACATTTATACAAGTCTTTGACACACTAACATGCAAACAGTGTCAGTACATCAACGAAGTAGACCACCCAGTAGACAACCCACTAGATAGAGAACCCTAAAAAGGCACGAGCGGTCACTCACAAAGTCGAGTGTGCGCAAATACTTTTGTTAGCTATAAAAGTGTAAATATGTCCAAATGTTAGAGGTAATAAAACATTACACAGAGTTTGTGTATGTGTGTGTTTACTTTTTTTTATACTTAATTACGAGTAGTTTATTTGACAGACAACCTGGCTAATGTCCAATTTTTTTTTTTATTTCTCTTATAACCGTAATTAGACTATCATTTTGACATTTTGTGACCAACAGGCAAATTTGTAATGCTATATAATAATTAACTAATAAAATTAAAGTGCTTGTTTGTGATGTCTAAATAAGTGTGTCTGTGACACATTAAATAGTACCCAACTAATAGGTAATTATTATCTTTGACAATAAATCGAAATATCACAACAAACTTATTCCTTACTACAGTATATTTTATTAACATTCCTCCTTGCGGAAAATGCAGAAATAACTGATTGCAAGAAAAAAATAATATTTCGAATAATCCATATTACGAAGAAGTCGCAGAGGGAATGGGATTGTTATTGTTAGCAATGGAGCCTAACAATTCCAATGTTTATTCATTCATTCATTCGTTCTACAATATTAATATTATGAACAGATCTTAGTGAAGTACATTGTGAGACCCTGTCGAGCATAACAATTAGAAGCAAGGAGGGCGTTACCTTTAAAATTTTCGTACGTACGTAAAAAAAAGACAAAATTTACCCTATCAGATCGACCACCACTCGGTCTATTCTGGAGACCACCGTGATTAATTCCCAATGAATTCATCACGTAGGCTAACTGACCTAATTTCATCCTCGCCATCCCATTTTCAACCATAAAAAAAAAAAAGTATAACAACATTATTAATGTGGCACTTTAAATTGAAATAATCGTTTTCTTTACTAACTTGCAGTGCTTGTCCATAAATTACTGACCAGGTGTATAACAAGATATCTTGAAGTTCTTACACTTAGATCTTATTTAATCAACTAAGAATGGAGGTACAGCTAGTTGACAAGCGATGTTTACGTGAGAATCCTCCGGCATTGTCTCTAAATATTATCTCGCAAATAACAAAGTCATAGTGACCCTAGATATCAGATTGCATAGATAAGGCAAGATCAATATTCATTCAAATAATACACCCACATTATTAGACATCAAATGAATATTCTATCAATTTACTGAAACATGTCTGTGGACATCAAGTGTTTAATATTGCTCTTTTTTTAATTTACATGTTTAAAATAATTTATTTTATTTATTTATTCTTTACAAGCTTTTACCTGTAACTTCGTCTCTATTACCGAAATGTGTTTACTGACCGAATAAAAAGTAGCTTATATCTTTCACCATTTCCAATTTAAAGCGTTATATGGTGACAAACGAACAGACTCAATTTACATTATTATATTAGTAGGGATTGACCACATATTAAAAAATGTTACTTGTAGTTTTTTAATTATTTTTGTACACATAAAAATGTTCTGATTAATACAAATACACATTTTTTATGCAGCTTGGTTGGAGCAAATAAATTTACTACCCACCTGATGAAAAGTAAACCGTCATCTGTAATAGTAATAATATTCACTATGAGATTCACAGAATACATTGTAATACTCATTATACTAAACCTTCAGACGATTCTAGAGGATGAACAAAAAATGTCTCCTTATAATTTTACTCTTATATCCCACCCTTTTCAAATGAAAATGCTGTTAAGCAAATACAATTATTAAAGTTGTCTTGAAATATTGCTTTCAACAACAAAGCCACTATATTATATTTATACAAATGTATTTATTAATTGTTTTCTTTTATTCCCTATATAGTACAATAAAAATAAAATATACTCATTCATTCACAACCTCTTGCGGCAGACTGAGAAGCACTCGTCGTACTTATCTAGACTATTATAATATAATTGAAAAGAAAACTCTATTTGTCAATATTTATGATAAAAAACACATAGATTCTTTTTTAAAATCACTAGAAATACTTACCACTTAAATTATCCATTTACCTGTTAGTAAATGGCCGTATGGTCCCGTCATAGAATAGGCCACCCATTCTTTCCCGTAGTTGTCATAAAAGACCACTAAGGAACGGCGAGAGATGGGCAGTAGCGTCGTAAAACATCTCAAAAGGCTTACTGCAGTTGCCAATCCGCCTGCCAAGGATAGAAACTACTGACAAAATCCCCCAAGTAGGAGACTTATGTTCAACAGTGGACAGTTAAGGACTGATATGATGATGATAATGATGAACTGGTAGACTTTGTATTTTTTTTTTTTAGAATGAAGTAGTATATTTAATCATATAGACCATCTATTTGTCCCAACATCTATGTCATTTTCTCTGATATTAGTTTCATTACCCTGCGTCAACATGGAACTGACAGACACGGAGTGGGGTCAGAAGCTTGCGCACGAATTGTTTAGTGAACGCTAATATTTGCACGGGTTTTTGGTTAAAATTAGTCATGATGAGTTATAAGTTATAGTTACTCCGAGTTACAACTGATAACACATTTCATAACTTAAAGGGGTATATGTATGTTAAGAGGTATCTATATATATACAACACATGTATTATATATTACTAGGTAAAATCTAAGTCGTTGGCCTTACATAAAACTACTACCCAACTACCCATATTATAGAACAAATTGTACAGAAATTTTAATCAAAAATTAATTAAAAATAAATAATAGTAGAAATAGGAATATAGAGAAGATATGAAGAAAGTAATAAAGAGTTATATGAATGAAATATTAGAGCTAACAAAGGTGTTGGAAAAGGATTAAAAATATAAGGAATATTAATAATAACATACCTATATAATATCATATATATTATACACCGTATATAACTAACTTTCAAATTTTAAAGAAACAGGTTGTTGTTTTACAGAAACTGCATCTGGTATGCATGAATAAGTTAAATCCAATTAGTTTATCCATTGCAGCGTACATTAAATTATAGTTACAGATAAATATTAGAAAAACTGTTGTTTTTCATGTTGCATCGACGTGAATCGTATGTTATTTTTATATGTAAATAAACAATATTCAAAAGAGTAAAAAGTTGATAATTAAAACTAAAAATAATATTAATTTTTATTTATTTGTAACATATATCGTCATAGTCGTAGAATACTGACGGATCTATATATGTAATATTTGTCAGAACCGTCAGTATTCTACGACTATGACGATATGTACATTAATTTTGAGCGCTTACTTCTAAAAATTATTATTTATTTCAAATTATTTATAACAATAAGTATATTAAATGTATATAAAGACTATAGAATATTTAAAAAAACTGATTTACTGCCTCACTTATATTATAATTCGTTATTCTTTTACTACAGATCATCATATTATTACTATTAGTTAATTTGCAGATTTATTACCCAATTTGTCAGTAATAACACTTGTGTCAAGTAGTAAAGATATCAGATATATACCCCAAGTAGTTACGATACTATATCACTAATGTGATCGCATTAGTTTGTGCTCGTGAAATATGAGTGTGATTTAATTACTACAAACGTTGGGCGACGATTAATGTGAGTAAGTTTAAGAAATTAAGCTTTTTGTTATTTGAGATATATCAATCATGGTTACAATGTTAATAAATCATAGTTTACTAGCTATTTCCTGCAGCTTTACCCGCGTGCATCAATATATCAAGTATTCTATGTTTTAAATTATAGTATATAACCTCTCTCTGTACCAAAATTCATTTAAATCCGTTCAGCCGCTTAAACTTGATTATGTAACAAACAACGGAATATATTTACAATTTTTACGTTTATAATATTGTATGCTAATAGGAATAAGAGAAATGAGAATACTAGGGATTTTGTGAAATATCTAAGCCTGCCTAGATAGGTATAATTCTTCGTATACCTCAACAAAGAATAATGCCAAATATTCCAATACATTGTCTCATAAATGCGATAATGAAAAATATATTAAAGATAACTAACTAACAGATAATTCATTATCTTAACCAGTATGAGTCGAGAAATATTATTTGTACAGAAGTTCTTTACATAACTCAGAAGGACAGTGACCTCTTGTTTACGCCAAAATATATATTATCGCAAAATATGTATATTTTCAACATGTATTACGCCATCTATAACGAAATTCGTGGAATCTGCCGTTGAAATACAGGACATCTAATAAGTAAATAAAACCGGTCAAGCGAGAATTAAATTAACATATCAAAGGATTCCGTAAATATTACTCGTATTTACGTTTATAAATAACAACGCAGAAGCAAAGTATACAAATAAATCCCTTTCGTATGATTTGAATTCGAAGGTCAATTTTGAAAATTTTTGTGCCATTTTTGAACTCCCAAGCAAAATAAATAAAAATATTTTTTCAGTTGCAATATATGTGAGCAAACAATATATAAAATTCAAATTTATTAATCTATTCCAAATTAATAACATTAGTGAATGCTGAGCGTTGCGATAAACGGATAGATGGATGGACAAAGTCCCACAATTTCCTTTGTACCTTGTTAATACGAAACCTTAAAAACATGTTTTATACATACATATGTATACCACAAATAATACAAAACTGGCTATAGATACTATATAAGTATGACACATGTACATATAACACATGATCTATGTTTTGTTTCAACGAAAAGATTTTATTGTTAAAAGTTTCGTAAGCACACATTATCTTTTAATGTAATAACTACTGGTTTAACTTACATGTAATAAGATTGAAAAAGCTTGATTAGTTTATTTGGATAAGGATCACGAATTGATTCCGAAACTAGTCGAGCATTTACGACCTAATTACACGGTACCTAGTTATTATATTAAAATACGAAGAGATTTCCAACACTACTAATAAAAACGGAAGATAATACTCGTAGTTATACTATATTAAGCTACACAAATTGACGAAGATACCAATAATGGAAATTAAGTATACCTATACATATAATGTTATATTCCCATAAAGTAATAAATATATATATAGATATATATTTAGTTCTCTTTCACACTAACTACTCGTAAACATTCCAGCCATCCACCGAACAATCCATCTTTATTAATTTACCGCCAGCCAAAAACTCGGATCCCTTTTAAGAGAAATTGCGTCACAATAAACCCAGATAATGCCTTGGAGATTTCATAAAACTCCTAATACAATTAAAGGTTCAGAAGTTTATTTTTCCTTTCCCATTGGTAAATTATATTTAACAAAATACACGACTTTTTAATCGAAACAAATGTGATTAGCGATGAAAAAACGGGAACAATATAGGTAAATGTTAGTCGGATAATCTTCTCTGTTTGTATACGTAATTATGTCATGTTATTTTAATGGATACATCTAATAGAATATGCAAACAATGCTCCTGGCGCGATCTAGTAAAATAACAAGCAGTCACGATTTAAATTCAGTTTTTTTTTTGTATAATAAATCTTGAAATTATTATTTTAATTTATATTTCCCTTCATTTCATTTCAAATACGGCCTTGTACGTGCAAACGCAATATAGGACGATCCCCCATTAAATGGAGTGATGACATCAAATGCATTTCAGAGAATGGATACAGGTGTCTTGGGACCATTTCTTATGGCATTCTAGGCGGGATGCCTATATTCAATAGTAGATAGATAATGGCTAACATGATAATGACCTTTCTTCTTTTAATAGATCTACTAGCTTTTATCCGCACCATCATCCGCGTGTCTTAGCCTTTCATCTCATAATAATATGAGATATATATATGATATAAATCTTGTATACCAAATTTTATACTTGATTAAGGATTTAAGACGCTATGAAATAACTTAGCTCTAAACTCTATAATAACTCGCTTTCATATTTATATTATTAGTAAGGATTTCGGATTTTATTAAATGCTAGTAATCGTCACTACTATCGTATTATTTAAAATATTACGTTTATGTTTTTCTTTCTACATATTCTATTTTTATATACTTAATTTAAATAAATTTGAGTAGCTTTTTTTATGTCCACATTTAAATATTTCATTTCTTTATGCCCATGAAAAGCCTCACGCACATATACATTATTACATTACACTATGCCCCTAAAACACTTTACGAGTCACTAAAAACACAGGTTTAAAGCTATCGAAATATAGTTTTAAACAACCTTTATAAAGCTAAAGCAGGAAAGTTTTCTAGTTACACTTATGTGAGAGGGTTGCACGGTGCCTCATTAAAGTTAACTCAAAATTAAACTTGATAGTTGCGTAACGGAGCGAACAACAACAAAATTAATATATAATACCGTTCTACAATACACGAACTAAAGTATAAACATTTAACATAAAAATAAAATCCTACTACTTGGTATTATTAATATGATTTTTTTTTAAATGTATGTATGGATACGTTCCTCTTTCACACATAAACTACTGAACGAATCTAAACAAAATTTAGTACATAGATAGTTTATACCCTAACTAAGAACATTTACTACATGTCCTAGGATAATTTATATAATGATTCAGATAGATGAAAGCATGGAATACAACTAGTAAAAATACAGTTAACATTATAATAAAATATTCAGTTTTAATATAATATTAGAGTCTCCAAGATCAACATTTACTAGAGATAAAAAAAAGTAATACGCAATGGTAACAAACTGTATTTTCTTTCTTTTTTCGTCGCCAACAACATTCATACATATTTTATTAAGTATATTATTTTTCACATGTATATCATTAGATACGTATATTAATACAACAAAACAATATCATTCAAAATATAAATAATATCTTAAAATTTTAAGGAACTCTTCATAAAAGTGTAAAATAATATTTATTGTTTTAAGATACGAGTAGGTACAATTCTCACTATGTTAAATATGAAATGACAACTTTTCCTTATTACACCAAAAATTACAAATATCTAAACGTAAAATTAGATTAATTTGTATAAAATCGAGTATTCTTTAAGAAGATGAGACAACAGAATTGTAGAAATGTGTGTCGCAATGCAAATTGAAAGACTTAACTGAGAGCGACAGCTTTGAAACCCCGGAAAATTAAAGAAATGAAAAATACAACACGCCGCAGTCGCGAATTTACGAGTTTTTATATATGTATATATTTGACTATATGCTTGTTAGTATGAAGCTTTATTATAATTTAGTAAAAAGTATTTCTTTTTCTACTCTCTTAAATTATTCTGTTTATAAATAAAACAGAAAAACGAAAAATTATAAATATCTGTTTAACGTATTAAAATATAACACTAATGAATGAGTAAATAATTGACTAGATTTTATGTATTAATTTTTTTTATTTTTTTTTACATACATACATACATATCTGTCACGCCTGTCTCCCATTAGGGCAGGCAGAAACAATGGACTGCCAAATGCTTCGATTCAAACAAACCTCTTTCGCTTCTTCCACATTCATCAATCTTTTCATACACCCTCGCCGGTTATGGGTACTTTTAATTTGGCCCTTCTTCAGCACGTCGCCTACTTGGTCAACATACGTCCATCTAGGGCGGCCCCTACCGACATCTCCATTCATTCTTGCTCGATATATCTCTTTCGTAATTCTTTTTTCGTCTACACTCTCCAAATGACCAAATCAACGCAACATTCCTTTTTCGATTTTTTTTTATTTAGAAAAAATCTTTCAATATTGCTTAGAACAAGAATATTCTAAATTCTGTTTTCTTATTGGATAACTCAATATATAAAGTATAAATATAAAGTATAAAATAAGCGGTCCGGTTATAGATATATTAAAATTTCTCCAAGATATCTTTATCACCATGATTTTATAGACCAGTCTATTCAGATAGGATAAGAGACAAATGTGCATGCATTTTGGCGTATGAGCATGCTTTATTCATATTGAGAAAGCATAATGAAAAGCAAGAAAAAGATTTGAATGTAAACTGATTATGCACTACTTTGTAGTTACAGTATCCTATTTTTTTTTAAAGAATTTGGCTTTTGTTTTTATAAAATATATATAAAAATTGTTTACTAAAAGTTAGCAAATATATAATAATAAAAACACAAATACCATTCTTTATACGAGTAGGGAGATATACAATGCTAAACACAAGATTAAGTACATTTTGCACCTAATGGCCAATAACTATTACTAAACGACAAGAACACACTATAAAAAGTATCCACTGTACAATCCAATTTCCATTAAACTAACCTTACCGCGTTCCATTCAATATGGCTGCCTGAATTTTTAACAGTTTCATTGAATATAAAGCTTCTCTGTTCCGCCCTCGCTGTAGATACTACCTGTGTGTTACTAGCTGTTGTTCTGCGAATTAGTACAAAAAATAGCCAATAAGTTGATTTAGAACAAGGTCTACTGTGTAGAAAATTCCATTCAAATCCAGTTAGGCTTTTAATAGTAATTGAGGGAGAGGGAGACTTTGTATAAAAGTCGACTGCTTGGGTGCCTCTGTCCCATTCGTGTTTCAACCGTTAAGCAGTTGTGTTTGCATGGCTGTGTTTCGGTTTGAAGGGTGGGATATGGCGTGAATTTACTGGGTACAGAAGAGTAACATCTGGGTCCTCAGGAATGGCAACGTATGGGGGGTATCATGGGCGAAACAGTATACTCTGTTATGTCCATGGTACTGCTCATGTCTATAGGCGACGGTTGCCACTTTCCATCGGGTGGGCCATCAGCTTGTTTGCCATTCTAAGTTGTATAAAAAAAAATTAAATAACAAACATCACATTAATAATAGATAATAAATACTGAACACATATCACGCAAACATTTAGTTTTACTTATGGTAGACGACTCCTATAGCCTATGTAGGTAAATCTTGCAATACCAAAAACATCACTCCAGCACTGCCGAGCAATTTGTCATTAGGTAATTAGATCTTGAGTTATAATGTCCATTAGGTAATTAGATCAGTACAATCTACCGTACAGCAGCTAAGCTTGCATAACTGTATTTCGATTTGATGAGTGAAATATGCCAGTGAAAGTATAACACCATAGTTCTCAGGTCAGATCCTGTCATGTTTATAAATGACGGTGACCACTTTCCATCTAGTAAGCTATCAGCTTATTTGCCATTCTAAGTGTCATAAAAAAATACACAAATGAAAATATTGTTATATAACGTATGTATTAATTAAGCGGTCATTTTAATTGAAAACGTATATTAAATAAGATATTGTGAAACGAAACGGATTTAAGTCGACAATGCGCACGTAATAGCCCAGTATTGTAGGCGTTCATAACCATTTATTATCACACGAGTTGTATGTTTTTTTTTGGTTGAATTTTGTAAAAAAAAAAACAAATTATTGTACCAAGTCATGATTTTATTAGTGACTTCATTATAAAGACATCTTAAATGTAACACTATGTGAAAATTTGTAAAAGTATTTATTTATTTTCTTTAAGTGTGAGCGGTAGTATGTTTATTACTCAATCACGCTTAAAAAACTAAATAGATTGTATTGAATTTTGGTACACAGATGAGTTATATCCTATGCTTAACATATAGAATACTTTACATTCTGATGCACTCAAACTACGCCACGGGAAACAACTAGTCTTAAATGTAACCTGAAATGAGATTCTCCACTAAACAGAATTTGGTCCCATTATTCCTGAGTTCATATAACGCGGGATTGCCATTTATTAGAGCGTGCTCGATTTCCATAACGGAGTCGTGAGTACCTGATTGAACGACGTTATACTGAGGCCACCCTCATACAGTCTATTTTATGTTAATACTATCTGTATTCCGCGGCTTTGCTTGCGTGAATTAGCATAGAAAGTGTCTTAACAAAGAGAAACTTTGTATAAAAGACGTCTTCTAAGATATTTACAAGTCATGTTTCTGTCGTGAATTCTTTTTTACAGCACAGGGGGCAAACGAGCATGTGGCTCACCTGATGGTAAGTAACTACCGCCGCCCATGATTACCCACAACACCAACGGCATTTCAGGTTGCCGGCCTTATAAAAAGGAATATGCTCTTTTCTTGAAGGTTATGTTGTCGTATCAGTTCGGAAATACTGCTGCTGAAAGTTGATTCCAAAGGGTGATCGTGCGTGGAAGAAAGTGCCTTGAAAAACGCACGGTAGAGGACCGCCACTCGTCCAGATGGTTGATTACAATGAAATTATAGGGTATAGAGTTATAACACCATAACCCTCAGAAATAGCATCGTATTATGGGCGTTACAGTTGTTACAGTAATGTAATGACCATAGTACATGTCTATCGATAACGTTTACTACTCTCTATAAGGGCTATCAGCTTGTTTGTCATTCTAAATTACATGAATAAAAGTGGTTCAGAAGTAGTACGCTTAGTTTTCATATCCTTAGAATACATACAGTAAATTATTTGCGCTATCTATGTTTTTCATCATTATATCTGTTTTTCAACGTCGTGGAACTATCCGACAACCGACATCTCACCGATAACAAAATTGTTTGCAGTGCAAGATGCATCTTCCTTTGATAAAGTCAAAATCATTTATTTATATAGTACCTACATTGTTTTTTCTGTTACTCAAACACGTCAACTCTTAAACTTGTGTTTGTTTTTAGTTCACATCTAGGATAGATACCAAAAAAAATCATAGTAGTTATTCTATGGCCAAGGCCAAACTGTGGTTTAATTGAAAAAATCTTCTTGAGCACACACATAAGGCATATAAGACACATTGTTATATGCCCGGGAGTCAAACTGTAAAGGATTAGTTATGCTATTGACATTTCATTAATTTTTTTTACTTTAATTTCTCATAAAATACTTTTACAGGAATCAAATCTCTTCTGTATAAACCTTTTTAAGTTTACGTTCAATATGCTACACAATCATATTCGTATAAGTATATTAAACTTGCTTGTTTTATAATCTCGTGAATTTTATTATTGTTCTCGTAATCACGAGACATAAACTTTTTATCCCGAATAGTTTTAAAGAATGATCACTGTATATCTACTATTATCCTTGAATAAAAGACACTTTTCAGATCTGTTTTCTAAAAGGAGCAAATTCGAATGACGACTAGAATTCCAGATTTCAAACTCAAATGTTAAGCTTCTTACTTATCCGATGCGACTCTGATACGTCACGTCCGTAAAAATTTTTGCAGTATACTGCGTTTGCCTTCAGCAGTAAAACACTGTCCGTGATAGAAATTTTAAATCCGTTCGCGACTAGTCCATAAGTGAATTGTGCTTTTGAAAATAAATGTACCGTTGTTAATTTGAAACTGTCACGACCAGTATGTACAATTCACGTCGTAACGTTAACAATACAGATGCCTTCTCTAAAAATATAGGTATGTTAATAATATTTTTATTACTCGTATTTTTCGTAGTTTTTACCCCCAACTTCGTCCACGTGACCAGGATATGCTAATTGATCAGTATAAATAATATGTCCTTCTTCATTAAAAATACTTAGTATATGTATAAGTACTATGAATGTAACAAATAAACTCAGTTTTTTTTTTTCATATTTTTTTTCTATATCACAGTCTATTTTATTGAATACAGGAATTTTGAAATATATATATTTGTTTATATGTGTGTGTTTATATATGTATATATATTTGAATATATTAGTATCTCTATATTAGTGCGCCACCTGCCCTTTGTCTTTTTTCTCATTGACCTCTACTCAAAGGTTGTCTGGAAAAGATTGCTCAGCAATAAAGCTACCTTTTGTATTACCTAATCAATAAAATTTACTGTATTTATTATTTTTATAAATAGTCCAATGAAGTGTAAATAAATAAATAAATATATGGTACTATAGAAAATTGCATCTAGCTCATCTAGCGATTAAAAGCAATAGTGCTGCGAAACATAACTATTTTTAATTGTTAACAATCAGTCACAAATTGCTGGCGCAGTTTTCCTTAATTGTTAATTTATAGGATATCCATCTATCAATCGAAATCCAAATTTAATATGTAATATATATATATAATAATAATAAAATTAGATAGTTAATGTTGTAACATCCTCCTGCACAATTAAAACCAATAGAAATGAAACTGTCTTGAACTGGATTTATGCAATTAGTTTCCTCAGTTCGCTGAGCATCAAACTCTCAACAGATTGCATATAATCAAATCCTACAATCTTGCTTACATCCCAACTTTGCTACGTGACTTCTAGTAATATGACAATATATTGTTACACAAAAATTTAACCATTGTACATCCCAAATGTGTGCAAATGTAAAAACTAAATATGTATCTAGGAGATGTTCTATAAAATAACAGTTGTTTTAAATATAACAAAGTTAATAGGAGGTCGACTATATCGATTGCTAACGGTATTATCAATATTAAATTAAAATTGACGTCAATATTGCGTTATTATCTACGCTATAACCTTCTTTTTTTCATTGGAAATACTAAACAAGGTTATCTAGTCCCAAACTAAATAGTGCTTCTATTATGGGCACTAGACGACTGATAGACATATAAAGTACCTACTTTTTTGTAACTACTCGTACATAGATGCGTATTATATACTGAAAACACCCAGACTAATACAAAGAGGAAAAATACAAACTCACAAATATAAATATTTGTATTGAACAGGATCGAACCTGCAATACCCAATCGTCAATTTTCTTATAGCAGTTTATCATTGGGGGTGATTTTGCCTTATTAATTTATGGTATGATTTAATGGTAACATTCTAATATTTTTTATCACAAGATTTTGTACTACAAGAAAGCTTTCCGACTTCATTCGTAGCTAAACTAGTTTTTTTTTTATTCAAAAACTAAACTATTGAGTTAATTTTGATAAAATTTTATGGAACTAATTTGAGAAGATATTCCTTTAGATAAAGAAAGAAGTTTCCAAATCGGTTTATAACTTACAAAGTTTTAAAATGACGAACATGAAAAAAGTATAACCGAATTGAAAACCTTTTCCTTTTTTTGAAGTCGATTGAAAAGAACATGGATGGAGAGAAAAACAATAAAAAATATAGGTGTAATAATACGTGTGTAAATATCTCACCGATCTGTGGTCTGTTTCGATACTATTAAATTCGCTTTTATACGAAATAAAATAAACCTACTTGTTACAAATGTTCTAAATCTATAAATCCACAACAATACAAAATTCCGTCAAAAGAGCTAAATAAAAAAATGAAGTCTAAAAATAATATAATCCTATCCATCTTCACAGAACAGAAGTCTCTCTCTGTACATAAACAACACGGTCGGGTTTGTTTATTAAAAGCAGCCAAGCGAAAGTTGTTAATTAAGCAATTAGAGTTCCACGCCGTCCGTACTTCACAAGGCAACCACATACTAAAACTATAATGAAATTATATGGGAAATAGTTTCTAAGGTTTTCTGATAAAGACTGGATTATTTAATATTTACATCTGCCGTTTTCAGAGCCGTACGTAGATTTTTTAAGCGACTTTCAATTCAATAGTATTTTGTTTCTGTATGTTACGTAATATCTTATAAAATTTTGGTGTTTATTCGCTTCACAGGTGTCCAGAGGTCTCAACATCGAAATTCTAATTCACCTCGAATATTCCAATTCAATTAAACCTAGAATAGAAGAAAACCTAGTAGGTTTAAATTCATTTCGCATAATCGAAAAAAAAAATACTGTAATTGTCACTTAATGCTTTAGAGGACACGTATAAGTCGTCGTTTGGTAAACAATAACAAAGCCCTTCGTGTAAAATCTCGATAGTTTAGAAATTCTTGATATCAGAAAGCGCCGTCCTTATATAAGCTCGAACAGAAATTTAAGAAAAAATTAAAATTAATCGACCTTTAAATTTACATACACTATGATTTTTTATGTAAAATATATAAATAAAGAAAACCATTTATTACAACTTATCAAATATTATTATTCACTTCCTTAATGACATCAAATCACAAAAAAAAACAACTAATAATATAAATTTCGTTTAAAACATTCTATCGCGCGATACGCTGTTATGTTAGTGCAGCCCATTTCGAGAGAACAAGTTAATAATTACACCCATTTTGTGTCGAACATTGAATTCAGTTCCATTCCAACATTACATTTTTTAACACCAGATATGGTTAACCAAAAATAAAAAAAAAAACCTTTGCAAGATGGATATTAATTTATATATATTTATCTTTACTAATATTAAACGAATAATTGTCAGCAACTGCAGAATGATATTATATATTTAGTTGCAAAATATATTTAATGGCCTATATAAAACCTTGCTTTTTTTACAAACTCAAATTACTTACAGAATTATAAAGTAAATACGTCTCTAAATGACTACTTCAGGCAGTGACGAGGGTATTGGTATTAGTCATTTAGATAGCCAGTCCAACTCCAGGTACGTAATGTTTAGAGACTGTATATGCCATTATACGATTATCTGTAATAATCTAAAGAATTCACTTGTAGACTGACAGCTATCGTATGAATTTTGTAGCTTTCCCTCAGCTTTACAGCTGAAAACACCGCGTTACGTGCACATGAAATATTCTATTTTTTTGCGGATTTTGACTTTTTTGTAAAAAAAAAACATTCAGTTGCATTGGTAGACTACTTACTACTGAACCTAAACATTGTTAAAGAAGCATTGCGACGATTTACTCTATAAAACTTCAATGTCTCTATTTAAAATTTGACGACGTCTGCAAACTGGAACAAATAGTACAAGCGACGACAGCATGATTTTGTTTTTGGCAAGAACTCTTAAATATCACGTTGTAGCTTTCTATTGAATAAGAGTTCAAAATGTTTCGCTCGTATTTCAATAAGTACCTAATCAATTAATTTCAGATTGTTAGTGACTCTTCAAAAATGGCAACACTACAACACGTCAATCAATAATCTTCTGTCAATGTCAGTAGCCTGACATAATATATTTAGTTATAAGGAATTATGCTTTAGGTATGATAATAACACTATACCGTCCTTGTGTCGCAATGCTCTTGTGCTCATCTTCAGTGTATTTTATCTATAATTGTAATTGCCAATACAAGTATAAACTAATCTATTAGTTTCATTGCAACCTATTTACTATACATACTCGTGTGCAAATAATACACAATGACCTGAATAGTGTTTCTCAGCAGGTCGCTATGATGGTATTCATCGTAGCGACATATTATAAGCTGAATAAAGCTGAATGAAATTTAACGTATATCAGTTATAGTTTAGAATATTACTTACTTATAATGTCACTTTGTAAAAAACAGGTATTATTCGTATATGATACAATCAAAAAGTCAACAGAGAATCTTTTCCTTATGAACATTTCTTATAAACTATATTTTTTTTTTAATTTTTATGAATTTTAATCCTAAATCCTAAAGTATATATCTTATAAGTGATATACATATAGGGATAAAGATCAGTTAAAGGTTCTAAATTACTCCTTAAGCATTCATAAACTACATTAAATACGACTATCAAAAATATGCTGCAGACCCATGTCACCCCTTATAATTGTTGCCACTCCTAAGTATTAGTCCTTAAGTGAAAGATATGTTATGCCTCTTTCAGTAATTGCGCTAATTCCCATATAATTTACTAGCTGTATTCCGCAGCTTTGTTTGTATAAATCCGTACGTAAAGTATTCTTATATGTTCAATTTGTGTATAACCTATCCGTAAATCAACTTTCATTTAAATCCGTTCAGTAGTGTTAGCATGAAAGAGTAACCGCAGTCCGTTTATTCTCAAAACTTTACGCGTTGATAATATCAGAAGGATATTTTCTAGTTTATAACACAAACATAAATATTATCTTGAAGTACAACATTTTCATTAATATTATCTCATATTTTTTCGTATTACAGAGATAGTTGAAATTTAATATATTTATACGAAATCTTGTCAATATCATTAACTTTACAAATAAACCAATATATTTAGTAATAAGCATAGTTTTATGCTATACTGGTGTAATTTAACAGGAGATTAAACATTTTCTTTAGTTTTGTGCTCTCAAATCCCATTAAAAATATATCAGAAACATGTAGGTGTACTTTCAACATCTTATGTATAAAGTAAAACGCTAATGTCTCTAATAACACTTAAATAATGAAACAAGTTAAATGCAGAATCTTAAAAAAAATATACCTAAAGACTATATTTAACTTATCCCATAGGACACTATAAGTTTGACATCTTATTTTATAGCTTTTACGAAACAATTGAGTTTTCATTTAAAGTAACCTATGTAGGAAGGATCTCCATAAAAAATAATCAAAATCAATATGTTTAGCTGTGAAAAGCAAGTCACTTATAAAACTTAAATTCAAAATCATCTTTATTCAAATAGACTCGTTTACTAGCTCTTTTAAAACGTCATATTTTACGATTCTACTGCAGGGTTGGAAATATAGTTAGCTTCTGAGAGGGACCCGTGAAACTCAACAACTACTCTTATAAATCTCGGTTAACATTATTTGCACCTACTAGTCTAAACATAATCATAGCTCTAATTCAATTAAACTTGTACATGATTGACCAACAATGTACAGACTGTTATTATACATATTAATATTACAATAATAAGTAAAATTGATGAATAATAAGTAAAAGTTTGTAAAGATTATTGTACGTTTATTAATCAATCAAAGCTTAAAAAGCTGAAAGGATATGAAAGAAATTTATTTACTTTTTTTGTTTTTCTCTCTTTACTCTTCTTCAAAATCCGTATACTTCAAATTACTTAAATAGTAAATTCCAATCTCTTTTTCAAAATCTTGATCGTAACCTACGTTTCTGTGATATTCTCTGTCAATCCTCTCCCACTGTACTGGTTTTATATCAAATTCTTTTATGTTACATTCTTCACGGCTGTGGAACGCACTTTCCTGATATCATCAAGAGACTTCCGTCTAAACTGTCATTCTAAAAACGTTTATATACACATTTATACTTTTTACGAGCAGTAAGTATTATGTACTATCCTCATCTTCGTATATAATATACTATAACTTATATATATTTGTTATTTATACATATTTATCTGTGTATATATGTAAATTTTAGTATGTATGTATATCTATATATACTAGTATTTTGTTCACATATTTTAACTTTGTCCGCTTTGTGCATATACCTGTACTAAAGAATAAATAAATAAAAAATAAATTTGATATATGGGTAAGTTATATCCTAACTGAACATAGAATATTTTATATGCTCGTTCACGCGGGCATAGCCGAAAAAAAATGTTAAAAATAAACACAATTCTATGTGATCTTGAATAAACTATTATTACTTGACCTTGACCATATAACGGTATAAAATCTTTAACAGTTGATTAGATACATAGCCTTAATAAATTTTATTTTTT
This sequence comes from Galleria mellonella, assembly GCF_026898425.1. NCBI lineage: Eukaryota > Metazoa > Arthropoda > Insecta > Lepidoptera > Pyralidae > Galleria > Galleria mellonella. Next base: position 5,358,539 of record NW_026442075.1, on the reverse strand, counting down.
TATATAATTTATTTATTTTATTATATCCTAAAAAGTGGATTTGTTATTTGATAAATATGTACGAACATGTGCACATTCATTTATATCCCTCCTGTCGTCTGGGGTAAACAGAAACAATGGAACACCAAATGTTCCGATTCAAACAGAGCTCTTTTGCTTCCACATTCATCTTTCTATTTATACACACTCGTCGGTTACGGGTACTTTTAATTTGGGCCCTATTCAACACGTTGCCTATTTGGTCGACTTGCATACGTCTAGAGCATCCCCTACCGTCGTCTCCATCCATTAGTGCTTAATCTATTTTGTAACTGTTCTTTCATCTATTCCCTCCAAATTGATAGAAAAATCGACATGTACAAAAATATTTTTTAAGATTAAAAGTAATCATTTATTTAGGTATTACTCTGTCATAAACAGAAAATTCTAAGTAGTCTACTTGGGAAACGCCTCTTTTTGATGTCGTTTAAAAAATAAAACAACATCGCAAAATGTTTTCATTTCCCAATTCCTAATTCAATCGATAGCTGCAAATAAAAAACTCAAATTTCGTAGTCATCGCAAATATAAATTAAAAGCTTTGATGTTCGTAATAAAACAAAAACAAAAAATGTAGGATCCAGCGTCGACCCTCACTGCGCACTCTCGTAGATTTATGAGATCCGGTCGAGCAGTTGGCACGAAAATACTTTTAAAATACATGCATTCTGTACACGTAAAGTACGCTGACGTTATTTAAGCCACATATCCGTTGTGTTTCAAAAGCATTAATTAAGATTTAAAAGCAATAATTCAATTCAATACCATGGATTACTTTATCGTACTTCAAACCAAGTAATTCCTTGTCAATTTAAATTGATATTATCATGTAACAAAATTGGGTCAATAATATTATAGGTAATCGATATCTGGGCCAAATCTTTAGGCGTTTAACTCGTGCTATAAGTAATGCATAGCATAAATAAATATGTATCGATGTAAAATATTACAACTTTGTTATTTTACTTTGCAAAAAAAAAATAGACAACAACAACAAGCATAAAAAGATTAATATGGGACTAAAATTCAGAGTATAATCAAATTTATCAGCTTACTTTTTACCAGTAAATTCGAACATTTGAACAAATAAACATAAATAAAAAATTACAACAAAATGTGAACTCCGCTGTACTAAATTAATAACTGAACGCGATGTATTTCAATTCCGTCCTATATATAAAAAATTAAGTTAAAATAAAAATAAAAAAATATGGTCAAATAGAATCTAAAAGTATTATACTGTACTACTACCCCTTAAATATAAAAACAACAAAAAAATCTAATGCCATATAATTATTTTTTTTAAAAGTATGGAAAATTGAATCATTGTTACTTTAAGGTTTTCTCTTTACATGTTCTACGAGAACAAGATGAATACGTAAACGTACGTATTCTGAAAACACAAGTCCACATCTTATTAAATATCCACCTCACGGAATCATAATATATTTATTATTCCAGAGGCATACAAAAAGTGAAGCTATGACGTCAGCATCGTAATGCGTATACTCTGACGTCACTAATCTGTTTATCACAACTTTTGTAGCTTTTCCCCTACGTTTGCTTCACGTTCTGATAAAGCCTTTCTTCGATTGACATTCTTTTATTATATTTGCAACCTTTTATATATGTAACTGTATGATTCTATATTTCCTTTTTAAAAGTGTTGACTTAAAGTGAATACTCGTACTTATTGTATTCTTACTAATATTGTAAATGTAAAAGTAAGTTTGTTACCTCATAGCGCTTTAATGGCTCAACGCTACGAAATTTAATATATGTATATATATTTATCTTTTCCTGGTCAATAAACACATGTCAGTTACACGGACGAAGGTATAGATAAAACCAGTAAAACATGAATTATTAGTGTCTCTTGAAGGTGTTAACTCACAACTTTAATAATAATAAATGCAAGAGTAGTAATTGTTTAATCAATGCTTTCATAAACTTTACTGAAATATACGAGTATAAAACAAAAAGAAAAATAGATTGAAGATTTACCTTTCGATAATTGAATTCTATAGATCAAAACCAATATCTTTCAGCTATCTAGACCAAGTGTGTTCTTAGCTACACCATGGAAAGAATACTAAGTAGAAATATTTCAACCAAATGGGTGATTGTCAGCAAGTGAGTAAACCTTTCAACTGTACTTTCAAATTTGAATCCTCAGGAAAGCGAATATCCCCGAAATATAGAATAAGAATTTTATAGAATAGTTGTTAATGTTATCAATATCTCTAAAGACTCAAGATCTAAAAAATCGTAGAAATTCAATAGAAATCGCATTTGTTGATAATCATCCAAATAATATATTTATTTATAAGTAATACGAAACAAATAATTTCCCCAAGAAATAACATGATTGAAGTATATAACTTTCCATAAGAAATTAACTACATAATTATACAGCTTGAGTGAAATTATTTATTTATACAAATAAAAATCTTTTTCCCCAAAAATTTAGCTAAGTTTTTAAATTGTGACACAGATCATGTATTCGATACGAGAAAAAAGATTATCAAAAATTATTCAGAACTAGCTTACAAGGCACCATGTATAAAATACAAAAAAATACTGTCTAATTAAGAACTTTCTCTTTTTTTAATTTACAATACCAACCTTAGATCCAGTAAGCATATTCGTCAAACTAAGCATGCTTTCTCGAGGAACATAGTCTTAAGAAGTTTTACATGTGTCTACTAGTTGTCAATTAGATTGTGTTTATTGTATAACCAAACCTTTGAAGCGTGAATGATTGTATATTACAACGTGATAGAAAATGATGCGAAGAAAAATTGTCGCGTAAGTACCTCTTGGTAGTCAGATGAGCGTTATGATGTACCTATAAATGTTCTGGAGAGCCAACGGTCCGGAAGGATAGATAGTGTGTACAAGCACGTCACTTAATCCTTACTAATATCATAAACGTAAAACTGAGTTTGTTTGTTACCTTTTGACGCCTAAACCGTTGTACTCTATCTATCTATCGAGATAAAATTTGGCATACCCATAATAGTTGAGACAGAAAGGAAATAAACTATTTTAATTCTTGTCTATCAATATATCATATATTCTTATACGAAGCCGTCGATAATTATTTCTAATTTATTTGCTCAATAATAATTAATTAAAAAAATGACAATTTAACAGAAAATATTACTCACATAATGTACAAATATAGAAATATAACATATTTTACCCTTCAAACTGAAACAACTATGCTAATACAGCTGATTTGGAAAAGTCGAAAGAATTGCTCAGTCTGCCTCTAGTAATTTTTATATTATTTTGCTTTGGTGATTTCTCTAAAGAATTTGCAAGCAATTTACTAGTTAAAAATTCAAGTAACAGTCATATTAGAATTTGTATTAAAATATTTGAAGCAAGATTGAAAAATATTACAATAAAAGTACCTATTTGGGCGAGTCGCGTGCTGTTACGGGGAGTTTAATTTCCGTTTCGTAAGTACACATTCTTATAGTCTGGTCGTTGTAGCATTGCTTTTCATAATTTCACTATTTTGATTTATGTTGACAAATAATTGTAATATAATATTTATGTAGCAATTATTATAATAGTAGATATGAAAATTTATATAATACCCAAAAATTTTGTATTTTGTAATAACTTATTAATATTTCAGACTTGGGAACGGTTTCTCCTATAAAAGTAAATTATTTGACTAGGTCGTGAGGTCATTATAAAAATTAACTAAAACTTCACTTTAAATACTTCAAACGACTTCTTTTAGATCACTTAATCTACATTAACATGATCTATATAAAAATATATTGAAGTCTAGCTAGAACTTTAGATGCTTAAATATTTGCTACTCAAGAACAGTTTTTATTTTTGGAATTTCATTCACTGTATTGATTTTCTTTATTAAATACGATTATAAAATATTTAGTATGCATATAAATAATGTCGAATAAAATATTAATACCATTTTTATAAGACCAAATACAACTCCAAAAAGATAAAAAAATAGAGATAACATAAGAAAACCCTTTTACCATTATAAATATATTACACTTGACATCTTGTAAATCATATAATAACTTACATAAAATACAAGTTTTTATTCGCTACTTTGCCCGCGTGACGGATGTAAATCTATGTAGTTTTGGTGCTTTGGTTGAACCGTTAAAGCGTCAAGACAAAAAAAAAAAAATATTTTTATTTTTTATATAGTCTCCCGCGCTTTATTTGGTTAAATCACTACATAAATTATCCTATATGTTAAGTTAGCACATAACCTATTCATTTAATAAATTTCATTTAAATACAATCAATAATTTTTGCATGATAGAGTAACAAATATGCTTCTATATAACCACACAAACTATGCCTTAACAATAGTAGATAGTAGGATTACAATAGTACTACCCAACATTATAAGAGGAATCTTCGTCTCAGGTAGGAATAAAGAGATTTCGATCCTAGCGAAGGTAGGCGTTACGATGTAATATCCACGGATAAGCTCATTATAAGAGGCAACTAAAAGTGTTATATTCTATACAAGATGTAATAATACTTCTTAGCTCGTACTTCTTTAGTTATTTTATATTATTTAGATTTCGCAAATGTAGATTTCGTTATCTCATAAATCGAATTAAATTTACATTTTATGTTTAAAATGTTAACAATTCAAATTCAATAGAATAAATTGGGCATCTAATATTTGTAATATGAAATTACTTACTCCTAATAATTTTTGGAAAACTAACGACTTAGTTGTCGGGAATGGTAACATATGGGAGGTACAATGGGCATCGCAGTATATTCTGTAATATCCATGCTAGTAGTTGCCGTATTTGACAGGCGGGTTGGCAACCGCAGTTTGGCTTTAGTGTGAAGAGGATCGTTGATGTCCATCCCACAGCTATTAAGTTCCCTTGCGTTGAGTTGCCTCTTACGACACTCGCCTGAAAGGAAGGGAAAGCCTATTCTATGCTGGAACCACATGGCAAAATTCCGACAATATACCTACACAATAGACAATATACAATACACCTACAAGATACCTATTATTTATTTCGGGATGTAAAGTGCCCTAGGGGCTTAATACGTTTCAGGGTATATAGTATTGAAACTGTACTCCTGAAACATAATAAATTGATTCACCCACGTGTATATAATAATAATATGATACGTTAATATTATCGTGAAATAATTTGTGTATTAAAATTTATACAGAGATATATAAAACATATTTTTTTATAATCTTTTTTATTACACAAAAGAATTTTTCAAATGAATAAAAATAAATATTTAAATTCCTCACCCAATGTCATTCTATAAGTATAGAATTTTTTTCTCCCATTTGCTTGAATACACAAAAATTAAGCCCTTACATAAGCTTAATTTAAGCTGTTCTTACTTTTACGCTACGAATAATTATTTATTGTCTTCAACTTTGGGCGGTATTTATTCATTTCTCAGTAATACCACAGTTCCTGGTAATACGCTCTTAATGAATGAACATTACAGTTTTTCAATTCGCTTTCTAAATCAGGCCTGCGGGAGATTAACAACTTTGGAAGTATTGCAAGTATTCATTGGATATAAGAGAGACGATATCATAATTTGTGATGAAATGCAACCGAAACTTATGTTCGACAATAGACGATGGACAAGTTCTAACGAAGACGTCCACTGTTCATGAAACTGTTAATTTTACTTGAATAAATCTTGGGAATAGTTAAGTCGTTCAGATGCCTACAACGGTACCAGAAAGCCTCTTCGCTTTTAAGCGAAGCTTAGCTGGCTATGCTTGCTATGATTTTACATGCACAATAACCTTAATAAAAAGCTATATTTTTACTTAGTTTCTGATATTAGACGTTTCTTCAGGGTCGGCAACACACGCATAATACCTCTGGTGTTGCAGGTATTCATAGGCTACGGTAACCACTTACCATCAAGTGGGCCATATACTTGTTTGCCACCTCAGTAGTATAAAAAAATAAAAATCAAAGCAATATGGTTTTACAAAGCCCATCGGAGGCGAAAGACAATCATCTCTCGTCCTGAATCTAATCTGTGCAACTTCATATAAACAGTTTGGTCACTGCGTAATTAAAACCGTTTAAACTCTTCCACGAATTTTAATTAAAATGGAAATTTGTGGAAAATACAAATAGTTTTATACCAAAATGAATTCAACGTTCCGCTGTTTTTGTGGATGATATACTCTAGAAATTGCACTAGTGTTTGCAAAACAACTCGGTAATTAGCAGTACCTACATTTACATACTACATACCTAAGATTTCGCAACCATCTACACTCCTAGATTAAGGCGAATTTTAGACTTCGTTTATTCTTCTATCAATTTTCAACAGACTTCAGTTGGATTAGACTGTATTTTTTTATATTAAACTATATATTCGTCTATTTTTTTTGTTTATCAATAGGATTTACTTCGGTATTTATACAAGTGTTTATACAACATTTAGAAATGGAAAAAAAAGCATTCTTACTCTAAGAGATTTTTTTTTGTCAAACTTGTCAATTGTTTAGTATGTAAACGGAACTTTCATATGCTAATCAAGTATTAGAAGCTAAGAACATGGAATGTTAGAAGATTATAAAATAATAAGCGGTGTACTTAGAGAGTGATATTAATGAATCACGCCTTTTTGTATAAAGTAACTATGAAGTATTATCTATCAAATCATTTTAACTCTATTTTCTTTTAATCTAAATTCTTCTTAAAATAATACTTTACTTAATGTAACATATCGTTCACTTTATAAAAATCATCTATTTGGTTATGTCTGTTCTGTTCTTGTTTTCGCCACTAAGCAGCTATGTTTGTATGACTGTATGTACATTAAAAGATAGTATAATTTACTAGGGGTATAAACTAACAATAATAGTATAATAGAGATATCTTTTCCACTTTCCATCAAGTGAGCTATGAGTTGATTGTATTTTAAGTTGCATAAAAAAATTTATGTAGTTCCTAAATGGACCAAACATTTAACGTAAATATCACAAACTTGTCAAACTAGCAAATGACACAAACATAATTTTGATAACAGAATCTAAAGGCAGGCCAGATGGACGACATATTTTTATCATTGTGATTATCAGATTCGAATATATTTAAATGTACATACAAACAAAAGTCGATTGCTTGGGTATCTCTGTCCCATTCGTGTTTCAACCGTGAAGCAGTTGTGTTTACATGGCTATGTTTCAGTTTGAAGGGTGGGATATGGCGTGAATTTACTGGGTACAGAGGAATAACACCTGAGTCTTCAGGAATGGCAACGCATGGGGGGTATCATGGGCGAAACAGTATACTCTGTTAAGTCCATGGTATTACTCATGTCTATAGGCGACGGTTACCACATTCCATCAGGTGGGCCGTCAGCTTGTTTGCCATTCTAAGTTGTATAAAAAAAAACCAACACTTGTTAATGCCATAAAGATATGCTATGTAGGTTAACTTCAAAAAATTTCTGACAAAAGTAAAACCCAATCATATTTGGAGTAACAACCGCTATATACCCAATATTTATGGACTATTCCCTTCGTAGGATACAGTAATGTTTTCATAAATAAAATAGAGCATCGTCGGACACACGGTTTGGACGGCGAACATATCCGTTTAATAGTTTAAGACTTGACCCTTCTGTATTATCTGGAAAGTCGGTCAAAACGAATACGCCTCTACACGCTCTGTTTTTACTGGTTGGCTGAATCTTTAAGAGCGTTCATACTAAGATAGATAAAACAATAGTATAAAGTCTGGCAAACATAGGTCGAAGAACGACAAAAAATATTTGTGCCTCCCATACAAACACGACAAGTTCAGCTGTACATTTAGTATGATGGTAGATTCTTAGTTTTACACCATTTTCTGCTAACAATTTCTATTTTACCGTGTATAGAAATTCTGTGACACAATATTTGTTCACGTTAATCTCTAAACCGCTTACGCGATTTCAATGAAAATATATATATGTATATTGTATATATTTTCACTGCGTATATATCTATATGTATAGTGGATGTCCTAAGAGGGAACTATAGAAAGTTAATGGTTTAGAAATGGGCTACAGCGTCCCACTTTAAACATCACCAAAGGCTAACTGTGGTTACCAATCCAATTGCTAAGCATGGCAACTACTGGCAAAACCCCCCTTTTGGGAGAGGCCTATATTCAGCAGTGGACAGTAAACTGATATGATGATGATAATGTATATTTTTTATAATTTATTTCAACTTAAAATCTTATATATTTTGTATCTCGATAGGAAAAAAAATTGACCTAGTAAGTGGCAGTTGTAGTCAAAATGATGATTACCGTGTTAGCCAGTTTCTTTATAAAATATATGTTCTTATGATATGCCAGTTTTCAATCAATTTTAATTATTTTTTTAATAATATTATTATTTTGATATATCTATCCCACAAAGAATTTTAAGTAAAGAAATATAAAAACTTATATAGCTTACTATAACATTAATCATAGAATAAGAACATAAATCTGCCACAGAAATGTTGCAACTACTTCACATTTCGCTTTTAAAGTTTCCAAATTTAACCATCATAATCCAAAATTCTAGTGATAATGTGGTAAGAGTCTTCTTAAAAGATTAATATTTCATTCATCGCCATAAAAATGTTGTTTAAATACTCGTTCAGAAACATTGAAAATTGTTTATTTCTGAAAACTGACAAATAATGCAAACATTGCTAGATTTCGATATGAAGGCTTTTAAATTGATTCCACTTTCTACTAATACCAATTCTTAGCGAGAATTCTATTAATAGAATCGTCTTTCAGTTGATAAATTATAAATGCATACTGATATAAATATAGATTGCAAACGATAACATGGTACGTTCCTTCAAAATCAAATTAAAAATGTATGAGTAAAAATATTTATACCAAGAAAAATAATACTCCACTAGCCGAACCGCTACTAAAGACATTTCCTCACAAACACAAACAGAGGACCACGTCTTTATATGGACGAATACATGGAAGTAAAAAGTTAAAGAGGCGTACCATGTTAAAATAGATATTCTATAAGCCTATCTTCGCGGGTCCCTTCAAAAGAAAATAAATTTTATATATAAAAATCTCCTGTCATAATATTCGTTTACGCTAATTTGAAACGGCTTTAAAACCATTTAACCGACTTAGTGAAATTGTAAAATATACATGTCTTAACATCTCCATCTTTGTGTATATACATGTATATACTAGATACAAATAAAGAGTTTTTCTATTTATCTACATATGTTGTTTACCTCAACTTGAGGGAGAGGATACCTAGCATCTCAATTATAAGTTCTCGTCTGATTATTGTAAATAAAAAAAAATCTTATTAATGTAATAAAATTGTAAATAAACATTCAATATATTAAAGAAAAATTATATTTGAGGTGTTTAAATATGCACAATAGAAGGCATAATAGTATTTTTTAGGAATTTTGTCTATCTGTCTATATTTTTATTCCGGCATCACTTAAAAACTACTGCATCAAATTAGATGCAATTCACAGTTAATTTAACCTAAAATCTGGTATATGTTTCATCTTGATATTCCATCTAGAAGTAGTATGTTTCATTGATTGTCTTACTTCTGAAATCCATGCATAAGAAGTTCCGGTCAAAAAGCTAGTAATATTTAATAAAACAATCAACTATTGGCTGAGGATATGTTGATGTTATTGGCTATTGATAGGTCCGGAAAAATATAACTTATGTGCTCCTCTATCCCAAATACTACGTATATACCAATATGTGTATTTTTCATGACAATTAGTCAAACCGTTAAGCAATAAGTTATACCTAACAAGCTCACTTTTACGTTTATAATATGTCCTAATACACAGACTAGCTGCAACCCATAATTTTATCTATACAGGAATTATAATACAAAATATTCAATGTGTTAATCCATAAAAGGGTTTATCTCCGTACCTTTGCATTGAAATTCATTCAACCGTTGAAGCACGATTGAGTAACAAACATCCAAACATATTCACAAACTATCACATTTATTATATTAAGTAGGATATTTACGGATATTCCGGGAAAATAGCGGTGTTATACGTTAAAAGCCTTTGTCTGGACTGTTCGTGTATACCTTTGTGTGTGTCGTATGTATTGTTGTTGGTCCCAAAAGCATTGAACGGATTTTTATGACTTTTTTTTTTATATTTAATGGAATCAACATAAAAATAACGGTACGGAAGTAGGTATGTTTGAAAAATAAAAATAGAAAGGCCACGTAAATTTAGATACTTTATTTCATTGGACTAGGTGTTATTTTTCGCAAGTCCATGTCACTGGTTAGTCGAGTAGAATTATTTTGTTTAATTCCGCTACCATTAATATGCGTGCGACTGCTAACATTTAAGGATTGACTACGTTTACTATTAAAGAAGTTTTAAGATCCTGCATATTAATCATGAATCTCCGACCATTATTCAATCCACGCCCATGTTGCGCAGCGACTTTCACCTCTAAACAAGGCATCTACAGGCAAATTAATAGGTTCCAAGCAGCGATCTAAATACTCTTAATAGATTAATGACTAACAGCAAAAGTGGCTGAACTTCTACTAACAATAATAATATAATAGTGAATCCTGAAATGTTATCACACGCATACTACGAGTTATTGTAGCGGAATTAAACAAAATAATTGTAATCGACTAAACTAAGATACTTGATTTTATTTTGTTTTTTCTATTTAAGTTAACTTACTTTGGAGTTTTATGGAAAATTATGTGTTATGTTTATACTTAACATTTTTGAACGAATTCTAAAAGAAAGAATTTCTCAGTTCGCCTGTATTTTTGTGTATCTTACGCAATATCTTCGCCAGTTCTGAAGTGACTTTATACTTTTTGCAATCCGTAGTAATGCATAAGTAATAAATAAATAAATAAACATTATTTCAATTACAGATTCAATTTAGAGCGAAAAAAGAAAACAAAAATTATACTTACATTAGTAGGTAGTATTTTAGCAATATTTACAAGACAACCTTAAAGTAACAGGATATTTTCATGATTGTAATTGCTGAAGTGAAATCCTGTTTATCCATAATCATAATAAAACTCATGATATTTCAATAAATGCAACTAAAAGTAACATGATATGTTACCTATTAGTGAAAATGGGTCCATATTGATCTTCATTTCCGCTCCAATAATCAGGACGGCACGTGTTGACAAAAACTCATTGAAGAAAATATAATAGATTTTTATGTGAATCTAAAAAATATCGAAGTATGAACTGGACTCACACAAAGATTTAAAAAAGAGAGAATAAATCCGTAAATGAGTTTTTCTTTTTTATAGAGGAAAAATTATTTAAATAAATATGTATGTCGAAGTGAGATAAAATTACCATAAATAGGTTTATTGTATTTTCTATATAAAGTAGGTGCCTAATAATTATTACTATTATGTATGTTTATTTCTTTCGGACTCCTAGTAGAGAAAATAATAATATTTCTTTTAAAATAACTGCATGAGACAGATCAAGGAAACACTGAGTGTCACGTCGTATAAGTCGTAGGATAGTCAAAGATATAATCTGGAATAAAGCTGGCTGCAAGAGAATGCATGAATTGGTTGTCCCGACAAGAGGAAGCTTTAAAATAAGAAGAAGAAGAATAAGGAAGGGGGAATTAACAATATATTTAAATATTTCCAATATAAAATCAATAATATTAATAGATAGATAGATACTCTTTATTGTTTCCTCCAAAAGATTACAATAGTAAACTTATTATAAATATAAATAATTACAATAAATTATATTATAAGAATTATAAAAATAATTAATGTAACAAAGCGTAGTTTTTCAAAGTGAGGTACGCATATCACTTGAGTTACAACAATCAATCGTAGGGGTATATGTTACAAAATTTACGTAATGACTCGTAATGATCGACTAAATGCTGAATTTAAATTAAGATTGAAATTGAGGAAAATTTTCTGTGAAAATAAAAAAATATCTATTTACCTAAGAAACTTATCTATTACTCTTTTGTACTTCCAACCACTTAAAATACAAAATACTTTATTTGTTCTATCGATTATGAGTTTTTAAGGATTCGCCGTGACGTAGTAAATCTAAGAGGGGTAAGTGTGTCCATAGTTTTAAAAAATCCTAAGATACATTATGCGAGGCGGACAAACGGAAAGATGAACAAAGTCACACTATAAGAGTGTACTTGTAATGGTACAAGGACGATATGGATCTTATAAGTAATATTATTATAAAATAGTTGTTCAATTGTAGTATTTTTTTCAAACATAGGTATTTAATTTTCTTTAAAAACATATTTTTAGTAAAGTACTTGAATCAATGAATGAAGTTTTGAATCTTTCTTTATAGCAGTCTATATGATGATGAATAAAAATTTAGAGAATTTTTAATATTTGATTCGTATGAGTATATGTGTTTGTCTTGGAATCTAATATTATGCTTAATTAAAAACCGTCTGACCAACAAATTAAGGATTATTATTGTAAGCATTTTATTTGTTATATTCTTTCTGTTTTTATTTTATATTTTTATGTTCATATTTTTTCTGTCCTTTATGGACATTGTATACCGTAATCGGATACTAAATTAAAAAATAATAATGATACGTTGATAGAAAGGTAAAATTGTAACAGTGAATTAATCTGATATTAATTTAATTCATATAGTTAATCACTAGAAGTTTCAATTTATGTAAATAATTGAGCATCGATAACAGCATAATGAATATATACCTTGTTTAATATTACTAATACTACAGAATAATTAATACTACGTGTACGTACATACTACTAATACTATAAAAACTGAAAATTTACGAAGGATTGTGTCAATCAATTTAATTGAACTTAAAGTCTTGAAGGCGTTTAAATTATATTTCTTTTTTTCTTATTTGTTTTGGTATATTGGGTTATAGCTAATTTAAACATATTGCTGAAAGTATAACTTATTTAAAAGACGACTGATGAAAAATAATTTTACTGTAATCAAACTGAATAAAAAAAATTAACATTAAACTGTGGTCAATGTGATAGTTCTTTATAAAACTGAGTATAGGATTGATTCATATGTACGTAACTAGTTAGATATTATTATTTAAATGTAAGACTTAGATATTTGATTCTTCATTATTTCAACCGTTAATTGTCGATTGTTCATATAAATCTTCCCCATGGACCCCATAAATAACGTTCGTAAACTACTTGCACCCACTGATTCCCTGAAATCTTGTGGTCATCACTATCGCCCATCATCAGATTTCCAATTCAGACTTGCCTTATGGACTAGATATTAAATGAAGTAAATATAATTTAATTATGTTTGAAATGTAATTTAAAAATATTTAATAATTACAGTAAAAAATTTGTCAATCGTATAGCAACACCTTATCAATAAAAAGAAGAGTATTTTTCTTTCAAATTTCTCCAGTTGCGAATGGTTTTTAAAACGTTTGGTACCTAATTTAACAGCTTTATTGCTTGGAAACGCTCTGCGTGCTTTACAATATTAAATCGAGATTGTATATCACTATGGCAGTCCATTTTACGAGTACTTTTCTATAATTCGTTTTTATTCGTTTACTGTTACCTTTTTGAGCACTTCGAGCCAATGAAATTTTTTGTGCCCTTATTTCGACAATTTGTAAATATTAGATGTAATTTTTATATCATCTATTGACTTTGAAGTCTCTATAGATGTACAGACATACGCTTAGTTTTAAATACAAGGCTATATACAGTCAAATCGTTACATATAAATAATGTATAATCATAATAAATTTGTTGACGAAAATTTAATAAAATTATTTGGTCATCGTTACCGTTTCATTATAGTCGTATTTACGTTTTTTTTTATATATAAAACTCAGAATGGCAAGCAAGCTGATGTTAGGTTAGGTTAGCTGCTTACATCAGGCAATTATGTATTAAACTCAGTAATAATAAGATTTTATAGATGTTTAACCTTTTCACCCGAGTTCAAAAAAAGGAGATTGTCAAAATTTTTATTTTTTTATGTTTCTTACTTCATAATTCCATCAGTTATAAACCGATTTGGAAAATTCTTTTTTTTATCTGAAAGAATATACTTACTAATTGGTTCCATAGAATTTTAATCAAAGTCAATCCTGTAGTTTAGTTATTAAATCCAAATAACTGATATTGCCATAATTAAAGTGTTTTTTTTAACACAATTTAATTATATAAATTAATTATTTAGGTAAATTTTATATTTCAACGTACGAATCTAAGTGCCTATATATATTTTAAACAAATATAAATAGAAGTATTTTAATAAAGTATTTCCTTGTACTATGGTTTAATATTGAACTATTACGTTACTTTATTTAGGTTTCCCACATTGGTTATGCAATATAAGTTATGTACGTCATCACAGTATAACGGTATTATTCCTGACATTGTTCCCCGTTTCGTAGCGGTGGATGTTTTGCTTCAAGTATTCTGCGTTGCGAGCATGAAATACAAAATCGCGCATTTATTCACGTCGACTGCAAGGTAGCCACTTCGGCCGCTTTTGTTTCGCTACGAACACGCAAGACGTGAATTTAAATTTACGTATTCTGTTGCATACTAAATCTGTGAAATTGTATCTGTCAGATTTTAAATATCGCTATGTATAAATTGGTAATCACAAGTTTTTTGGAAAATTTAAAAATAGAATCATAACATCGCCGTATTAATATACACTGGCAATTCATCAGTGAAGGATGATAAATTGAGATGAAATCAATTCAGTTTGTCCAACGTGATGATTACCCCATTAATTAACCACGATGGTTTCCGGAGGGCCTGTGTGGAGGGCCATCTGATAACATATATTGCTAGCAAAAGGGTTTCCAGTACTATTCCAGCCTATTATTAACAATCCTAAACGCGTTTAGTACTGTTGATTTTGACCTCCTTTTGAGTGTGCTCCGTACCTTAAACATGTCTACTTCAAAACTTAAATGATTTTATTCGTATCTCGTAGGAAAACGCCAACTAGTTAAGGTTGATGACTGCCTCTCGAACTGGTGTGATACAACCACAGGTGTGCCAAAGGGACGATTGTCCCCAATACTTTTTTCTATTTTCATTAATACCGTACCTTAAACATGTCTACTTCAAAACTTAAATGATTTTATTCGTATCTCGTAGGGAAACGCCAACTAGTTAAGGTTGATGACTGCCTCTCGAACTGGTGTGATACTACCACAGGTGTGCCAAAGGGACGATTGTCCCCAATACTTTTTTCTATTTTCATTAATACCATTACATAGTGTTTACTATTCTCATATCATCTTTATGCAGATGACCTTTAAATCTATACGGCCACCCTCCTCTCACCTTTACCATTTTTATTCATTTATTTCGATCTCCATTTAGTTGCGTAATGGATTAAAAATTTCGTGCTAAAAATAAACGCCGCCAAGTCCCAAGAGATTCTCGATAGTCCATATTTTATTTCCAAAATCTCGTCCACAGCAATGCCTTAAATTACTTTTGATGGTATTGCCATTATTATAGTCCAAACTCTCTCCTGGGTCCTTCAAATCAAAGAGATAAGTCGCAAAATATACGCTACTCTTTATCCAATGCAAAGACTTCAATACTTCCTTTCTTATGTTACAAAAGTGTTGCTGACACAATCTCTACTCCTTTCTATTTTGGAAGACTGTAATTTTGCTTACCTAAAACTTTCAAAAGAGTTGCTTGACAACTTGGAGCTACTGTAAAATCAATGCATCAGGTATGTTTTTGGTTTGCGTAAATATAACCATGTCTTCAGCTACCGCAAGCAACTGAACTGGCTTCCTATAAGGTACCGACGCAGTATGCATATCTTATCCTTGCTGTACAAGATTTTGGTTGACCCTTTGGCCCCAGACTACCTCTAAGAGACATTTTCCTTCAGAATCCCTGATCCCCGGTTGCGTTGTCTAAAACATTATACATTGGATTTACCTATCTACAACTTCCACTCCTACACCAAATCCTTTACAGTGCAAGCTGCTAGACTGAAATTCCCTCCCAAATGACACCAGAATAGAGCAGACTATCCGTGCCTTCAAAGCTCAATCAAAAAGATTTTACATTACAATTACTTATCGTATTATTTTTGTACTATATATGTTATGCTATAGACATTTTCTACTTTCGGGTTCTCAAGATTGACCGGAAGAAATCCCTATAAGGGATAAGTCGACCTGTGTACATTTCTGTTATTACCTAATAACTACAAATCAAATGTAAAAAAGAAGATATCTCTTTTAGAGATAAGCCTTTCCTTGCTAACAAGTTGTTAAACAAACCGCTGTGTCTATTGTTCAAATGCAATAAAGAATATATAAAAAAGCATATACATAAATAAATAAATAATCCCCCCAACTCGAAGTAGATTTTTAATTTTACTGTCGAATTAAACATTGGCCCTAAAATAAACCCAGGTGACTTTCAATGCGATGTAATTGAATCAAATTAAAATCGTCAAATGGACTTTACCTTATATATATATGTGTTTACTTGTAGTGTTTCGCTTTGATCCCAATTCGGTTGCATAGAAAATCACCCCGTACGTAATTCTTTTATCTGCAATTAGTATTCAATCGTGAATTATTAAATTACAAATAATCAGTGATATAAATAAAAAAAAAAGTCATTTGTAGATGCCGGTATGCACATTTTACAGAATTTATAGGCTACAGAGGAATAACACCTTGTCCGCAATGACAACCCATAGGAAGTATCATGGGCGAAACAGTACACTCTGTTATGTCTGTTGTACTGTTTATATCTATAGGCGACGATTACCACTTTTCATCAGGTGGGTCGTAAGATTGTTTGCCATTCTAAGTTGCGTAAAAAAAATTCTAAATTGCAAAAAAAATTAAGACTAGTGAAACTAATTTATTTTAGAAAATGAAGTTATAATGATGTAGATTTAATGTTAATATTGTGGTAAAGTGGGTTTAATTTTATCAAAGATACGATATGTAATTGTATAATATACTCCTTCCTATGCCACTATGTAACATTGACTGGAACAAATCTCTTTTAGAGATAAGTTTCCCTTTGCTTATTTTGTTACTAATTTACTATTATTACTGTATGTTTTAGTGCAATAAAGAATATATATAATGTCTTCAATTAATGTGGAATGTTGGTTTATGGCATTTATCTTTTTTCCATGAGGAAATCCTCACTTGTCTCGTGGGAACGAATATTATATGCCAGATTTGAAGTGTACCGGACAAAATTAGCACGGGTGGTCCTCCTTCTCGCCAATGGTGAGGCTATGGTGTCACTGTAGCGATCCTCCATCAACTATGCTCTCATGGGCATCACTTTGAATTACGACATTAACCCAAATCAAACAGGATAATCTATGGAAACTACTTTGACAGATAATAAATACATTTTGCACTACAGTAAAAGCGTACTTCTATCGTAAACACACATACACACATATGCACACATATTTCAAAAGTTCAGAATTTTCGAAAATAATTACAGCCTATGTTACTCGCTGATAACATTTTTCTATAAGTAAAAGAAAATTTAAAATCAGTTGAATAATTTTTACAAAAGCCGTTTGTTTGGGCACCTCTGTCCCATTCGTGTTTCTACCTTGAAGCAGTCGTGTTTGCATGGTCGGTCTGAAGGGTGACATATGACAATGAATTTAGAGGGTACAGAGTAATAACACCTGAGTCCTCAAGAATAGCAACGCTTGGAGGGGTTATCATAGGTGAAACTGTATAATCTGTTACGTCCATGATACTGCTAATGTCTATAGGTGACGATTACTATTTTCCATCAGGTGGGCTGTTAGCTTGTTTGCCATTCTAATTTCATTACATAAAATAAAATAAATATAAACTTTGTGTTTATCCATTACAAACAAAGAAACAAACATGCAAATCTTTCTTTTTTGTAATGTTAGTATAGATTTGTTAACTACTACTACAACAACTACAACAAATATCATTGTGGTAACTAAGTATTTGTTGGTTACTTCTTGGTACAGTATTTCAGATGGAGAAGAATATAGACCAATTTTTATGAATGAATGAATGAGTATACTTTATTTGTATTATACAATATAGGAAATAAGCAAGACAATTTACAAACACAACGATACAATTGTATAAGTACAGTAAGGCGGTAAAGACCACTTTTTATGTTAACATATCTCGCTCATGCGGACGACATCGCGGTAAAACATATTATATCTATATAATATTGAACAAATAATAAAAGTGTAAACCAAAACTTTCTAACAAGCAACAACTTTGAAAGAACAATCGTTGAAAGTGATAAACTGATAAACTCCACTTTAACGTACTGTTTCTAAGTGGAAATTCGCACTTGATAATAATACCCACAATCCGGTGCCTGATCTTTATTCACCGAGACTACTAACGATAATCGAGTCGTTTTTTTAAATCGATACCACAGTAAGATGGCGAATTTCGTTGGAACACTTTAAATTTAAGTCCACGGGTACTTATAAAAGGCGATTATAATCAAATCGATTTCGTGATCACGCAATTTATCTTAAATTGAGTACGGACTTGAAGTGGGAACCGGGAAAAGCGATTGATTGGCCTCGTTTCGTTTTGGCGGATATCAAGATTTTAAAGTTAAGTTTAATTAAAACGAAACAAAGTTAACACTCCATCCATTGATGACGGCTATATTTAGTTCAAACTCCGCTAAAGCTTCTTTTTATCAATTTGACTTTTGTAAATAAATTGGATCTGTTTCTACATAGTATTTTTGAAATTAAAATACATCCCATATACTCACTGATAATGTAGGTTTCTGTGGCTAAAAGAAATTTTAAAATCGGTTAAATATTTTTATATTTATCCATTATAAATAAAAAAAGTTCTTTCCTCTTTATTATATTAATTTAGAGTATAAATACATACTAAACAAATTATTTAACGCCATCTAGTTTCAAACTAAGCAGAACTTGTATATAAGTACTAAATAACTGATGGAAATATACAAATTGATATTTTTTTAAATACAGATTTAAAAACACCTATCTTTAAAGATTGGTGCTGTTCTTCTTTATCTAGATTATTCTATTTTTATAGTCAATAGATTATTCTGTCTTGACCTTGAATACAGAAAACATTGTATTAATAATGGTTTATTGACACTCAGTTTATTTCATAAATATAAATGCTATTATCTAGTTTCAATAGTCTATTCAAGTTTAAGAAATATTCTATTATATTTTACAAGATCATTAAATAGAGTATTTTATTAAGAATTTGATTATAATAATTATATATAAATATCTCAAATAATTGTTATATAAAAAACAAATCCTTACAATTCACCTCTAAAGATAATAAACATGGATATAAAAAAATCCTAGATTCATACTACTATACAAAGTATCTTAGAAATAGCTAGTGATCGTTGTACAGGACATTAAACTTTTTTTTTTTAACAAAAATATACAGATGCATTTTCAAAAGGTATATCATTACATAATAATTCACAGTAAGTGTCTCTAGCCTTCATGCTAGAAAAAAAAATTCTGTGTTATAAAGGTCAGGCTACCGTACTTTACATAATTAAATTTCTTATATAAGTTTAAGGAATTTTTAATAAACAAAAAATATAGAATTAAAGGTTAAACTGCACAGGATAAACAAGTAATACTATAACACAATATAGATAACAGTAATAATAAATTAAAATAATATAAATAACAATAATATTACTGTAAAATAATAAATGATGGGTAATTTATAAATAAATAAATATAAGTAAGGGCACTAAAAATAATAAATTTAGTGTCCTTACTTATATTTATTTATTTATAAATTACCCATCACACTTACAGTATCCCATATATTTTTTACGTACATATGTGAACTAAGCCATGATCATGAGTACATAATATGTATTTGCATTTAGAAGAAAAAAAAATTAAAAAATGCAAAATGAAAAGTAAAATATATATGACTGTAAATCTAAATCTCTGTAAGCGATTAGTTTACCAAATTTATAAAGCTTATTGACATGTTTGGTTGCAAACGTCACTGGATGGTAAAAATTATATATATTTTTTAATATTTTTTTCTAGTGATATACTAGTATGTTCAAGTTAAAATTGTTAAAGTGATCTATATGGACTAGAGATGTCTTAATAAAATGTATCTACACATATTTTTAGTAATAATATGGTGACAATTTATTACGAAACCATAAATAAATGTAAAATGCTACATTTTAATATGTAAATTATAATAAAATATACCATATATGTGTATACCAAATTTCTTACAAATCCATTGTATAAGATATATAAATATCTTTTCTAACTTTCATATTTATTATATTAGTTTTTCTATTCACGAAATTTATCCCTCTTCTCTTATTAATCTGGTATTATGCTACAACATTATGCCGTATGTTTAGTAGAGTAAACAACTAATAATTTATATACTAATGAATAACATACACATACCCACACCAACACATTTATACTAATTATTATCTAAGGTTTACTTACACGTGCCGAAGAATAATGGATATGTGTCCTTTGAGATCAGCGCGTTTTCAAACCATAGACGGTTATTACACTAACAAATACAGAATTATAGAGTAATATATACAGGCTGGAAATAAAAAGTGACTATACACAGTCATTCTTAATTTAAAAAAAAATATCTTAGTATACTTCTTAATCGTATGCATTATATAATTCTTGATATAATTTTATTTTTTTTATTTTTTATCAATATGAAAAAAAAAAGAACTACCTAGTTGATAATCAGCTAACACAGTAACATGTGTTGGGAGGAAAAGGATTTTTAGCAATGGAGTTTCACAGCCCTATTGCTAGCAATATGCCCTATTAGGTCGACCTTCACGTGGTTTCCCCTGAAAACCATCGTGAACAATTCTTGTTGAATTCGTCACGATAGGCCAACTAACCTGCTTCATCCTCACCTAGCATCCTTCACTGGTGCCCCGCCGGTGTATACTGGTACCACGGTACCATTCCATTATCACCCATTAAAAAAACTAGTAACATGTACTTTCGCAAAATAACACCCAACTCTGTAAAATATATGCAAAGAGAGAAAGAATAAATTTATAAAATACGTTTACGTATATAAGTAATGACGTTTCAAACAAAACTTTGTTCATAATTTGAACACACACGAACGCCCTGTTGATATTTGTACTAAACTATATCGATTAAGCAAAGTACCATACTCAGATTCGTGTTTTAATATAATTTATGAAGGCCGTAGCCATTACAATTTCTCACCCAATTAGTAAGTTCAGAGACGAACTTTCTGACATAATGACAATCGCCAGAAGTTGTCCAAGTGGAATATTAAGTGACTAATTAGCACACTAATTAGTAATGTTTGAGAATCTCGAGCGGACTAAAAACTGAACGAAAGGTTATAATATACTAAAGCGTTTATTATTTTATTGAAAATTGATTCAATTTTATAATATAACACAGAGAGTCTGATGTCACTGGCACTCTTTATAAATGAGATAAGTTGCCAAGTAATAAATTAGATATGAGCAGTGTTGTTACGCCAATCTATACAAAGAATACTATATTTACTTATATTATTATTTATAACCCAAAAAAATACTGTTTAATCAATACATTAGGGATTATATTTAATGAATGCAAGTTAAATATATCTTGACATATAAGACATCAAAATAGACTAAACTAGATACGTCTGAACTATTCCAATCCCTTTATATTAAATCTGTAATAATCAAAGAGACCAAAATTATTCAAAATATATCATAAAATCAATAATAATAATAGTTATGCTGACGACGTTATTCGCATGGCAGTTGTTCATATTCTTTCATGTGAGTGACATATTTTTCCAACTGTAACATAATTATATGTCTGATAGACCTAAGTATACTAAGTTCTGACCATACAAAATTTTAACAAAATTCAGTTTCTGTTTGATGTATGCATTGACAAGGTACGGTATTAGTTACAGTATTAAAATACTAATATAAGTATTGATACTTGCAACATAATATGGAGATAGCTTTATTGTGAGTATAAGAGAAAATGTCTTGGGCTAAGTTTCCCCCCTTCTTACACATTGTTACGAACATTTGTCATGTAGAAGCTATGAAATTGATCGCTAGTGTATAGTACAGTCTCTAACATAATTTACTAAACAACTTAAATGTAAATATTTTATATCTGTTGAATAGTAATTATCATATATTATTTACTAGTATTTTATTGTAATTATTTGTCAGCTTTACTCATATTTTAAATTAACGCGCATGGCATCCCTGGTGTTACAGGTGTCCACAGACGGTAATCCCTTTTGTCATCAGACAGGCCGTATGCTTTTCTGTCACCATAGCAGTATAGAAAAATTTAATGAGAACTTCTATTGAGTTCAAAACTAGTCAGGAATCCCCAAATTTAAAATTTTTGTCTTATTTTCCAATCAGTTCTTTTTTAAAATTTATTATGAATTTTAGGTTATATCTTAAATAATAGTGGATTATATAAAAATATAGAGATGATATTATAATTAATGGTACTTCATTATTGATAAAATAAATATTTTTAATAATATATTAATTTAAATTAAAATGGATAAATAAAAATATTCTCATCTAATATTATTAATTAATTGAAATTAAAGTCGGATACTGTACAAAAGGGGGAAAATATAATAATAAAGATACCTTCCTTCCTCTCAAATATTGTCAAAATCAGTAAAAGTAATGTTTCGCTGCTGAGTAATTACTACGAATATTAAATTGTCGTTGTAATTACGTATTGATGGCATAGTTACAGTGTAAAATTTTTAAATATGCTTCGTATTTAAATCTAAATATGAATTATTACTATTTCTAACATTATTAAACTATTTATCTTAACTATATCTATATCGGACTTTGGGTTTCTGACACTCCTCTGCAAAGTTTTATCGAAATCGGTCTACTAAACATAACAAACAAACAGTCACAACTTTGCATTCATATTAATTACTCTTATGTAAAGAATTCTACCTATATTACAACTTTATGGTTTATAAAATAATAGACATATATTATCTGATAGTTAAGTACATGATCTGTGGTCGTCTAAATTTTTATATTATACTGTGTATGGTGACACTGGGCAATCACGCTGCCCGCCCTCCCTGTTATATCAATATCTGTCGTCATTGCTTGTACCATTGAAAATTCCGAGTATATATTGATTAAAAATATATCAATTCATGACCTCAAAAGTAACCGATACGACATCATAACCTTCAAGAAAAGAGCATATTCTTTTTAAAAGGAATATGCTCAGCAGGCAGCCAGCATACCTGCAATGCCTTTGGTGTTGCGGGTGACCATGGACGGCGATGATCACTTACCAACAGGTGAGTCGCATTCTCGTTTGCCCCCTTGTGTTATAAAAAAAACCCAAACAGTAGTCAAAGGTATTTGTCAACTAATATAGCTGTGGTGAACATAACTCATTTGTGGTCTAAGTACATTAAAAAAACCAGTAAATTGTAGTGTTTGTACAAGAAACTTACAGTAACATTTCAGGAAAGCATTCAGTGTTACGTTAAGATAAAATATATTTACTTTTTGTCTTCAGTTCCGGCTTACCTGCGGTGAACCGAGTATTTATGGGGCAGGCTGACCTAAGAGCTGTATTTATGTAGTCTTGCGGTTTGTGTAGAGATAATTACAAACAATGCCACAATTAACTAGGTATTTGTTAAAGGTATTTCACTATTATCTAATTTTGAAGTTAAATTTAATAAATAAAAATATCAAACTATGATGACCTATGCAATAGAGGACACCTCTGCTTATATACATAAATACATATATATAACCATCGTATATAACAAATGAGTCATCTATCCATCGTGGACTCTAAATATTATTGTTATTATTAAAGTGTGCGATGTGGCAGTGAAATTATAGACTACAATTTTATTACACATTATTCCATGTAAGAAAGTTTCATGGACGTCGCAATATAATGTGCGATGTTGCGATACTGTTCATGTTTGCAAGTGACGGTTATAGCTTTATATCAAAGAGCCTTCAGCTTGTTTGCTATTCCCAGTTTCATAAAAAAGCCTGTTTACTTGCAATTTAGACTGAAGTCACATAAAAAAAAACACACTCACACACTTGACCAATGATTTTAATTAAAGTGCCTAATTCATGTTTAGAACTATTTATTATTCGACAAGCTATAGAAAGAGCTTACAAATTTCACATCATAACAGAATCCGAAACAAACATATCCACAGAACTAAAAGTGACTAATATGATGTGAAAGATCAGCAAGCTGAAGGGATACTAGACCAACGAAATAACTCAAGCAACTCATAACTGATAGACAAAAGATACAAGGCAAGATAAGTGGTGATCCCGTACAGATAAACGCAGTATGAGGTTGTCTTTTAAAAACTTGGAAAATGGATGTTTTAATTTGCTTTTATATACAATTTATGATACAATGTATACCTTCGCCAATTCTAGTGAACCTATTCTAACCGGTTGTAGTGAAGCAATAAGGTTTATATTTATATTATTTTTTTTTTATTAATGATTAAAATAACTATTATCTTTTACGGAACAAAATCTTAAATTTTACAATCGGACACAGAACCGGAGGGCTTTTTAAAGTCGGTTATAATGAATACTTTAAGACATTAATAAAGTTTTATTATCACTATATAACAGTGGATCATTATATCAGGCAGATCAAGGAAGGAGTTGGAGTCGTGTCGTATCAAGAGGTGAAGAGACTCGCTGAAAATCGTAGTGAGTGGCAAGAGCTCCACCGACAAGAGCTGTGCTCTTAGCCTTTACAGCATCTAAATGGGATAAATAAATAGATAGATAATAGTGGATATGAAATAAAATATATTTTATATTATCTTGAAATATATTTCTATACCTCTATATCAAGCGAGCTAGCCAGCGCAACAATAATAGTAGGATACTTCTCTTGTAAAAATAGTTTCATACTCATCTGTGGGACATTAATGTGTCGTTCAGATAATGACAACAACTTGTTGGATAATTAAAAATCCAATCATAATAACACGCCGTTGACTGTACTCCCAGATTTTCAAGTTTTATGACAAATGAGCAAGTCGGTTACGCACCTGCCGCCGTTTGTTCCTAAATCACAGTTCCGCAATCAGTTATGCGTGGAAAAAGTACACGGGGGAATAAAACAGTCGAAAACATTCTAGCTTCTATCCGAGCAAGGACTTCGCACACAGTTATATCGATACCCCTATAAAAATACGATAGCTCCTCCCTAGAGGCTTAGGGTTGCCAAACGTTTTTATTGAAACGGAACGAATGAGATTGAAACGAACGAGAATAAACATCATAAAGTCTAAATTAATTTATTAAATGGTATTTCCAGATGTTAATTAAATGCATGAACCTACTATCTCAAGTATAGATATTTTTTAAAATCCTTACTGAGTGATTTTTATTAAAAAACTAAAAAAAAACTAAATTTAAACTTTTTTTTAATTATAAACACGAATCATCTCAACAATTAGGTATTAATATATTTATTTTTTAAGAGTCGGAGATTTCATTTGTATATATTAATAATATTTCTAAATTAAATTTATCTTCTCGAATGTGTCCCCATTAGAGAAGATGAGTGAAATAACGTTCTACTCTTACCCACCAGAGTACAAACGTTGGTAGTCACTAGTGGAACTGGTCGAAACACCTGCTTTAATGGGATTTTAAAATTCCACAATATTAATGTTCGTACACTTTTTTAAAACTATATTCTATGTATTTTATTTGCACTTTAATATCACTTATTACCATCTTTCCTAAATAAATAACTATAATAACAAACAACCGAAGAAAAATATAGTAAATAGCTATTCTCTATCCGCCATTATGACATATATAGCTCTTATAGGTCAATATATTTGCTTTCTGTCTTGTCTATAACTGTTAGCTGTATTCTATTTTCCCATGAGTATGTTTATTCTTTCCTTCAGTGCCATATTATCAACACTATACGATCTATCATTTACACTGACTCTTCACATGAGTAGGTAACAACAATGCGTGCAATTATCAAAGAGAAATATTAGAAATTGTTATGTTTGTATCGGCCAAAATTTAACTCATTATCTTATGAGATATTAGCTTTTGACCCGCTATTTCGTACACGTGGACTTTATAAGTGGAAAAAGAAAGTAATAGACCATCTCTAGACAGCGTATCAAGTTAAATCGTATACCAGTATTTAAGTTACACCCCTCACATAATTTTTTTTAATATCTCCCATGTACAGGCATCATCCAGTTATAATTTTATTGTATTATATAAAATGAGGCACCGCTAGGTTAACAGGCTAATATCTTTCTATTTATTTTTATAATTATAGCTTTATTTATAAGTCTGTAAAAGTAGTTAGTTCTTTCATAGATCTCATCTAATGGTATTTTTAATAAATTTATAATTATTTAATGAAATTTAGCAAATTAATCCCACTATTTAAATCAGGAGATAAATAATGTCAGTTCTAAGTAAGGTGTTTGAAAAGATAATGTTAAATCATAATTAACGGACACATACAATGCAAGTTTATTTATATGTGTATGTGTGTGTGTGTGTATATATATGTTATGGTATAAGTAATGATCTAAAATTAATGTTATTTATGTGTGTGTGTGTAAAATCTAAGGGAGCTGTATATATATGTATATATATGTGTATATATATATATATGTATATGTATATATATATGTATATATGTGTATGTGTATATGTGTGTATGTGTGTATATGTGTATATATATTTATATTGTAAATTTTTAATGAAAAGTTAACAGACGTCGCGGCTAAACTGATATTTTAGTTATTTCTCTAATGTCTTATGGCATACAGCAGAATATCAGTGTTTTGAGAGCTCTTTTAAAGAGAGTCATTACGTCAGTGCTTTAAAGACAAATATCCTCACAGTTACTTCACAATACATTTATGAAAATATTATGTATACTTAGTGAAAAAACTCATTTTGTATAAATAAGTTATTTTACCTAAATGCCGTCTGCACAAAATCAGTAATTCATTCTATGAATTGCATAAGAATAATAAACTGTTAACAAGAGAGGCAATTCAAATCTTATATTAAACAATTTTTATGATTGTTAGATTATGTATATTTAATTAGTTTTTAGTATTTTTTTATTTTCTCATTGCTTTCTTGATTTAATTGATTATTTTTATTCTTTTTGTCTCTTCTTATGTAATGTGTATTATAACTATCAGATGGCAATTGTTTTTTTTTTGAGTATTGCTCACTAAAATGTTGTGTGCGTGGTGGGCCGGTAATGGTCGAATAAATTGTGGCTATCTATCATATCGTGAACGGGTGCTGCTTGTCTATCTATCTTATTAATTGTTTAACCAGTTGGTTATTATATAAAATGAATTAGTGCTAATTGGTGGTTTGTATTCACACAATTAAACTTAAAAATGTAAAATAATAATAAAATTATTTAAAAGAGCATCAATATCTTTCTATTTATTTTTATAATTATAGCTTTATTTATAATTCAGCTTTTAAATTATTTTTATTAACTTAGAATTGATAGACAATTTTAAAACAGCCTGTATCCTTCCCCGGTCAAGATACCTATTCACATAACAAATTTTATAAATTGGTGTAACCATTAGGCCATCAAAATTAAGCAGATCAACAAAGTCATTTATAAAAAGTTACTAATATAAGTAAGCAACAGACTACATATACCTAATAAGTTTTTATTATCACCTTTATCTTTGTAAGTCTATAACTAATTGTTATATAAAATGAATAAACTAATGCCTAATAAATATATATATTAGACGAAGATATAAGAATAATTGTAATTCTCTTGCACGAGTTAGCGCGCATCGGAGCATATTTTACTACGCGGTAAAGTTCATATTTGTTAAACATAAACAACCCTATAACTACAACAATCCAACGTGACAAGGAGGGAACCTAACGTCACCTCTAGAATTAATCCGGTTTATTAACAATGTTTACTTTTGCAGAAGAGGTTTTAAAAGACGAAAATGGAGTAGCGAACATGAGTATACGCTATCAAGATATCAGTGAGGGGTTTATAGATGATGATGAAGTCATCGTTAAAATTTAACAATAATTCATACCAGGAAGAAAAGCTTAGAAATCAACATCACTGGGCCCTCTCACAGGGTATCAATGCTAACAACATGGCCTTATTACTATCAATTCCTTCGTTCTATCAGAAAAAAGTTATTCAGAAATTTAAACTAACACACAAAGATTTTAAAGTGAGATACGTACTCGCGATCTCTGTGGAATCCGGACTGTGATGCTCTTCACAATTCTACTGGTAATTGTAAAAAAAATATTCTAAAGCTTTTAAGACTAGACGTTAATTCTAAAATACTGCTTTTCTAATTTCAATTTCGTTTCTTATTCCATGCATTATCTGTTACTGACACTTTAGGAATTTAATATTGTAAAAATTTGGAAAATTCTGAATGTAAATATGCAACAAATTAATAAATACCCCGTGAAGGAATATTTTTAGAAATAATGCTGCGACATTATTTTTTAAAAGAAAATGAGAAGGATTTTTTTAATTCGCCCACTAAATAAATGTTACGATAAAGTAAAATTCTTATTAAATCTAATATTAAAAGGTACTTTAAGAAGGTCGTTAATGGTTTGATTTATAGCGATTGAAATCGCTTTCTTGTGGATAAAAATTATATAAACTATATTAAATATAACAAACAAATATCCATTTTTTCTATAAAGTTGTTCCTGTCCTACAGATTGTCAGGTTCAATCTGGCAACACTATTCACAATGTACCATTACCACAACCCGACCCGCCCGAGTTCTTTCATTCGAATAGAAAACGTTTGCGTCTCTGTTTACATACATCTTTTTAACCGAGTAAAGTAAATGAAACAATAATTTGTTTTCAGAATGATTTAGCGAATTCCATGTAAATCGAAATGAATAGATTTAATTAAAATTTCATTTTTTTATTAAGGATGTGGCTGTATATACGTACCTACATGATGTAGTAGCTGAACATCTATTGCAATCATATAAAAATAACTCTGTCGCAACTGTACAAGTTACCTAATAGAAAATTAAAAAGTATTATGTTTCTTCAGCATGAAATCTTTTACTAAAGAAGTATATTTATTTATAATCTAATTATTTTCTCTAATTATTCCATTATATTAAACGTCAAGGTAAAAACTAGGTACCTTAATAATGTTTGAAACTTGATTACTTTTGATAGATATCGAATTTAGCCATTATATCTAGACATATTCCTAATTAATGTACATGATTAAGCAGCAGTAATATGCAATAAATAGATTTAGTATTTGTAACATGAAACCTAAATATCTCCTAATATTGGCATTATATGATTTTAAACCCTGTCTTCAATAATTTTTGCATAATGCCGAAGCTAGCACACGAACAAAGAAAAGAAATTCAAAAATTTTTGTATTCTCTTGCTCATATTAAGACCCCTCTTATCAATTTCTAAATATCTACTATGTACAGATTTCGGCTAGTTTTATTGTATGCATTTAGGTGTTAGATTGAAGCAGCAGTATTTCCGAACCGATACAACAACATAACCTTCAAGAAAAGAGCATGTTCCTTTTTAAAAGGCCGGCAGCACACCTGCAATGCCGTAGGTGTTGTGGGTGACCATGGGCGGCGGTAGTCACTTACCATCAGGTGAGCCGCATGCTCGTTTGTCCCCTGTGTTGTAAAAAAAAAAAACAATTCAGGGCCGTATGGTACCGGCATATAATTGGTCATCCCTTCCTTTCCCGTGGGTATCACAAAAGGCGACTAAGAGAATTTAATGATTGAGGAATGGGCAACATGGTCCCTGTATAAACATCGCCAAAGCCTAACTGCGGTTGCCAACCCGCCTGCCGAGCGCGGCAACTACTGGCAAAACCCGCCATGGGGGAGAACTAAATTGAACAATGGACAATTAATGACTGGTATGGTAATCATCCATTTAAAAACTTTAAAACCCCACAACCTGATGACAGAAAATTATTACTTTATTTATAATTTAATAAACAGGTTAAGGACTTCGTGCCTCGATTAATCTAGTCTTCTAAAAAATACACTGAAATCAATCCGTCCGCTTGTGCACTACGATATTAATACATACATATATACAAATATTTCCCAGTTATTAAGTATGTACAAATATATAATAACTTCACATTTTCTTTATTTTACTATTCTTTGAGATCCGTTAATGAATAATACTAATGGAAAATTAATTTGTAAATTGAAAATAAAAGTAATTTTCATATTTCTTTACCACCTAAATATTTATGAAAACGAAAACTTATTACCTACAGTGTAACCTAAAATTCAATATTTAGGTATTACGACTGATAGTGAAAAATGAATATAAATGTTCTAGATAAAACCAGTAATAATATAGCAAAAAAAGAATATAGCAAGTCAAATATACTTTGCGTTAATGGCTGGTAAAAGCTCTTAGAAGAAAGTCAACTCGCCTGTGCGATAGACAAAGAGCTCATAAAATAAAATAGATTAATCTCTTTTCTTATCACATTTTAAACTAAGTGCATTTTACTTACCCGATGACACTACTGGCATAAGAATAAATATCCACGTAAAATTGAGAATTACATTAGTGCGCTGACGGTTCGCACTCAACTCGCGTTCATTTCAGTTAGGGTTTACAAGCAACAGATATCGCAATAAAACCATATGTATGTCTCGCTCACATGTTGCATAAGACTATCATGTCATAAACATTTGGGACAACCTTACAACGAGTACTAATTATGTTATACACATAGACGAATGCCGTCTGGACTCCGACCATATCGGTGCGGCAGCAGTCATTTACCGTCCTAAAGCAGAACCCAACATAAAAAAGGTCAAACTGCGCCACGCCATCTCCGTATTTACCACCGAGCTCGTGGCGATTAGATCAGGCATTATGGGATTGAAGATGCGTGCATAGCCGGCGCTGCCATTACTGTCCTATCCGATAGGCATTCGGTACTCATGGCGCTACGACAACACAGCACCAGAGAGAAGACAGTTAACGAGATTCACCAGATAATATCTGACTTATTGATGTCATATATCACCAATTTACTTGAATCAAAACTCACACAGGAATCGTATTATTTTTTTTAATATTTCATCCATATAATAATTAATTCAGTAACTCATTCATTAACCCAATTACAAATCTCCTATTCATGATTGTAGCATCGGTTCTAGTATCCAATTTGCCGTTCGGTCTGGCGTTCATTTCGCCGCCCGATTCAATACCGTCTTTATATAACTTGTCAAACTCCCACTTCGGCCCTTTGAAACTCCGTATTTTGACTTTCTATACCATATTCCATATTAGATATCATAAATGAAATTATATATAATATTTATTACTCGTAACCTAATGAGTGGAAAGAGCTCCACCGACAAGAGCGCAGCTCTTAAATAGGATAGATAGATGTACCATATTAACCTATGCCCGCGATTTCTAGTGCGTGAATTTTGAGTGTAACTACTTAGACGCCAGTCTCGAGGTAATAAAAACAAACATCAAATTTTAAGTTACACCTTCAAAAACATAACTATGTAAACCATCCAAGCATCCAATTTGGTGCGATAGTTTTTACGTGATATCGGAATAAAGATACAGACAGACGAAAATCTAAAAATTCTTTTGGCTTCTATTGCCCTTAAAGAGGCCTCGTTCGTAACATTTTTTCTTAAATATATTTTATGTACAGTCATCGTCTAGTTACAATTTCATTACGTGTATGTATATAGAATATATTGCAATTCCAAGCAGACATATCTCTAAAAGCTACATAAAAATTAATACCTACGCATTACTTAAAAAGATAAAAGCTGTCATGTATTTACATATCTACCTACTAAAAAAGAAACACTCTTAGATTCTATAAGAAAAATTGAGCCTTTTATTTCTTTGACTTTGAATGAAATGAAAATAATATTTTACCTATATTTATTTATGATTGATATAATTAATTGTCAACTAAAATAATGAAAATCATAATTAATTTAATTAAAATGATTCTCATATTTGAAGTATATTTCTATATTATTTTATACTCGATATAATAAAAACAAGGAAATGTATAATAATGGCTTTGTATTCCTTTGTTTCATTTGTGGACTTCGAGAGGAAAATTGGTGTCTTTCAATCTAAGTGGCAATTAATATATTAATTAACAAGAGTACCGTGCAGCGGCAACATAACGTGTGGTTAAAATGCAGTTACATGTAATTATTACTTGTCAACAACCACGATGTCGATGCTTCAATAAATATTTATAGAATATTTAAAGCGTATGCAGAAATTTTATACTTATAAATTACTAAACTTCATCTAGTGAAGTGTATTTTTCTCGCTAACGAAGCAAAGATCATGCCCATTTTATTATCATATTCATCATTTTTTCTAAAGCTATACTTATTTTAAGCGATGACTGAAGACAGAAGGTTTAAAATTCTTTACAATTTTGATAGACCATATTACGCAGTTACGTTGTCAATTTTAAATTACTTTGCACAATAAAGAACTACTTGTTACGAAGCAAAATTTTATTGTAGACACACATGATTGCACGTTCTAATTACAAATATTTACAATTAAATGTGTCTACGAAACATCTCGCCTGTCCTCAATTTGATATCTATAATGAATTCAAAATATTTACAGAATATAATATACTTGTATTATAAACTTTATATAACTGTTATCCAATCATAAACAAAAATTAATATACGAGTAAGTTTTTAATTTTACTCGAACTCTATCTCACTCGTAGTTTATCTTTGTTATAATCTTGATACACACTTGAATTACTGGAACTCGAGGTAGTTCTGTACTTGGCCTACAAAAATATTTTTTCTGTCCCGAAAAAGATACAAAAAGCCCGAGTAATAACATTATACCTAACAATAGAGATGAAAATTTATTACCCTATTCTTTTCTCTGGCGACTAACACAACAATACAATTAACAAAGAACTTAAAAATAAAAACCGCAAAATATGTACTTGACTTTGAATATTAAACGATTGTATATAATTTCATAGAGTATTTTAATTTGAAATTGTTTAAAAATAGCGATATTCTTGTTTTTATTCCCTAAGTATCACATTAATGTAACATATATTATACATAATATATTGTTCCCATTATTAAGCTACATAACAATAATAAAACAATATATTATGTGTCAACAGACTTTTATGGAACGCGAACAAAAAATTGTATATGCACTTATCAAATTTTCAAACAGCTAAAATACAGTAACGTGGGCTCAAGGAGTGGGTGGATACAATGAATGTTTTAAGTGATCTGTCATAACGACCCCAGGACGATTCTCATTAGTCACTATATCAAATTATTTCTTCTCATTAAACATAAAAACTCGGCAGATACGTTAAGGAAATATAAGCAGAATTGATCGTAATTTTTATTAATTAATTTCATTTAAATTATCATCTTCTCAAAAAATTCTAAATTTGCCATTTTTATTTTATATGTTACGCGATATCTTCGCTAATTCTGATTTGATTTTAATAATTTTTTTGCTATTGTTTACTCCCATGTCGACTCCATATTTTGTTGTAATTGAAGTAGCCGTTTTTTACGAAGCGATTTGTTAAATTATGTCTAATCGTTTTAAATTTTTGAGCATAAAGAACTGAAGGATACCTACGGGTATAAGTGACACTTTAAGTAACTTTTAAAATGCTAACATTCTTAATTCGCGCGTTTCTTTTTTATTTAAATATGTTACGCAATATCTTTAGCAATTCTGAACCTATGGTTGTAAATACTTTTGGAATTGACAATATTTACTTCCGTTTAGTCCCACGTTAATTTCTTACGATTAAAGTATCCGCCAATGCGATGTTGAATAACAAATATCTTTACTTTTACATTTTTAATATTAAGTAGGATAAATTTCCAGCGTTTCGTGCACAGATCCATCACTTGTCTTGATTCTATGCCAAAAAGTTCCCTTAATATATTTTCATTTCATCTTATACATAGAACCAAAGCTATGGATATCAAGCTTACCTCGCCTGATTCTTCACGCTTTAGCCGTCTTACTTCGCAATTTTGAACGTCTTAGATACAAGCTTTATTTATTATACATTATATACTACTTTTTCATTATATTTAAATTTAAAATTATGTACTTGAGTATACTGTAATCCAATTTTATTAGAATAAATATCTTACGAGCCATTTCCAGTAATGGAACTGTAATAAATAAATATTACTTGATATATTACACAGCGCGCTTTGGTCCTAAATTAAGCAGAACTAGTACTATAGATTCTAGTAAAGTTATAGATATAATGTAGTAGTTTTTTTTTTTTAGTTATATACGGTAAACATATAGACTAAAAAAAAACAAACATATTCATAAATATAAATAAAGTTGAAGCAGTATTTTAAGTCACTAGTTCATTATAGGTTATTAGAACTATGATATGGTGATAACTATAGCTTATAATATGTTATCCATAATAAAGTTGCACATAAATATTAACAGTACATTTTTATGATATTTTAAATGGTAAATAAGCCCACCTGAAAGTGACAATCGTCGACAATAGACTGGTATTTTTATGCGTTGCCATTCCTGACGACTATGGTGTTATGGCTTCGTATACTATAATTTCACGGCCATATCCCTGTAAACTGAAGCACAGATACATAAATGCTACTGTATCACACGGAAATACGCAGAAATACGGATGGAAAATACATAATAGATAAGCAGACGATTTTTTTACAAAATCTCTTTCTAGTAATATAATTACATATAAATTGTTCTTTATATACCTTTCTTAAAAACAAAATCTGAATTAATAGGCATATAAAGTCTTTACAGGCAACATGTATAATGCTTAAACTCTCAGACTTCGACTTGTTACCAAGCTACAGACGTTTAAAGATGGAGTTTTGTTATATTCTTGTTTTAACTTAATCCTAAGTGAGTGTTGTTGTATAATTTACCCTAATTATTGTTACAAGTATTACTGAAACCCTATATTCCTTCATGTGAACTCCTTTAGCTGAAAATACTTGTTTATATATTTAATAAATCATTATCATGAAAACAAGATTCAAATAATTTTGATAAAATATACAATAATAATTAATAAAAGAGTATATTCCTTTTTAAAAGGTCAGCAGCCCACCTGCAATACCTCTAGTGATGCGGGTGCTCATGGGTGGCAATAGTCACTCACCATCAGGTGAGCCAATAGCTCGTTTGTGGGGACAAACGAGCTATCTGCTCACCTGATGGTTTTGATGAT
This sequence comes from Galleria mellonella, assembly GCF_026898425.1. Classification (NCBI taxonomy): domain Eukaryota; kingdom Metazoa; phylum Arthropoda; class Insecta; order Lepidoptera; family Pyralidae; genus Galleria; species Galleria mellonella. Next base: position 5,323,018 of record NW_026442075.1, on the reverse strand, counting down.
GATGATGACCTGATGGAGGTGATTTTTTTTTGTTATAACACAGTGGTGTATTATAACAAAAAAAATTGTGTGAATGAAAAATAAAATCTCTTAAAACTTACCTATATAAATGTAATTAGGAATAATATATATAATACTAATTTATAAAAAAAAAACTAGAAATCACTGTGAGCCGCGTCTATGCTTCTTTGTTCTAGGATTAAATTTTAGACGCTATTAACATTGACCCTCATCAAAAGTTTCTTTGATGTTACACCCTTGTTGGTGTCCTAATATTTCGCGAATGTAAATTGTACATATTTGGTAAGCTTAAATCAAAAGATTTATATAAACACATAACTACTTATACGATTAAGAACACCTGTGTCATTTATGCTTGATTAATTTTGTTTCCTTAAGTTATTGGAGATTTATTCAGGGTTTAAATCAGGTAGGCGCTTAATATTCAGGTGAGAGCAATGATTCGTGACGTCATTGCTATATAGGCGATAAACCCTAAATCAAACTGGAAGAATGTCGATAATTTCATTACAAACAAGAATCGTGCTCGCTCGCCCGCGTTATATTATAAGTATAATGGTGCCACGGTGCGCGCGTTCATTGCATAACTCTCTTAAAATAATGTTTCTATATTGTCTTATAATTTACGATGTATTTAGAATTTTGTAGATGAAATTGTACTTCGGCTTGTACCACCGAACAGTTAATTAAAAAATAATAATACACATTTTTTCAAACTTACCTATCTCCTTTTCTATGTTACATACATAAATATTTTTTACATTTATACATTGTAACTTGACATTAAAACCAATTACTTTACTTTCTGGTTACATCTTAATTCCAATAGAAACATTCTAATCAAAAAATTCTATAATACTTCTAAAATTTTATCTACGTTAGAAGTTATTGGCGGTTATTTATCTTTTTACATCTCAGTAGATAAAATAAAAATGCTTTCTAAAATCAAGAAGAAATTTCGAGATTAAACGAAAGATACATTTCTAGAAATAAAGAGCATTGTCATTGGAAATCAAAATGCTCCATATAATAATAGGTATAAGTTTGAATTTTGCATGTGACTCATTTAGTAGCACTTTCTTTGTTGAGTTGCTATACTAGTCGAGATATATCGAAGCCTTACCATGAGAGTTCAATAATCACAGTCGAGTGGAGTTAAGGTCACAGTTCCCACGTATACAGGAACTAACTGTAGCGAAATGGTGGATAAACGCAAAAGTAGATAGTCTCCCAGCAATTAAAATGCAAACCGTCTCTAGAAAACTAATTTTTACCCTCGACTTCGTCCGGAGCCGAATATATTGACTAACTGGGACTAAAAGTAAACTATGATCTTCTCCATCCCTAATACTGTATCACTTTTCATGACAATTAATTGAACTGTTAAAATACCAAAATGTTACAAACTCACATTCACATTATATAATCAGTAAAAGTTACAAATATTAAACTACGATTACTGCAAACTTCTATGAACTTCTAGAAGATTTCAATTATCACCTTGCATTTCCTACATATTTATATATATAGATATTTGGTGAACAATACAACTTAGTCCGACAGAATTCATGGCTGTATCTTCTCGGACCGAGTATATTATCTGTTACGCAACATAATATGTACTCTTGATACGCCATTAAAGGAATTGTATATGTAAAGATAGAAAAGATCAGTTTGTCAGTGATTTTTTTTCAACCAAAATCCTTATCCAAGATATATATATAGTCGTGTGGTCCAGCATAGAATAGGCCACCCCTATCCCGTGGGTGTCGTGGGTTGGGCAGCAGCGTCCCTCATAAAACATCTCTAAAACCTGACTGCGGTTGCCAATGCGCCTGCCAAGCGTGGTAACTACTGGCAAAACCCCCTAAGAGGGAGGCTTATGTTCAGCAGTTAGTTCAACAGTTGAAAGCTGATATGATAATGATGATATATAATATCCTCCTAATCTTCTAGAACAATAATATTTAATTGTTTATATTTATAATAAGTTTACGATTGGAGGAAACAATAAAGAGTATCTATCTATCTATATTTATGACTAATAGTATTATATGCTATGATTAAATTGAATTGTGTGAAAGATTACTTAATTACGGATGAATAACAGAATAAACCATCCCTAGAGCTTTCCGGTCACTAAAAGTACACGCCCTTTGAGATAAGAGTCAGCTGGCAACGACCGGAGATCCTGATTCATTATTATTATTACGGGCAAGTACATTAAGGACCAACTGTAATACTCTACTTTACCTGCTTTAATTATACCTAATGCTATAATCGCAGTATAAAGAACTACTGCTATAATTATAGAACTGGTCATAGTTGATGACCAGGAGGATTAAAAAGCTCACCTTACACGAATCATCGTAGGATTCGCTTTGCATAACCCGTTGAGTTTAATAGACCACTTGCGCTGATGAGATTCTATCAGAGGGAGACTTTGTACAAAAGTCGTTTGCTTGGGTACCTCTGTCCCATTCGTGTTTCAACCGTAAAGCAATTGTGGCGTAAATGGCGTGAATTTACAGGGTACAGAGAAATAACACCGGAGTCCTCAGGAGTGGCAACGTTTGAGGGGTATCATGGGCGAAACAGTATACTCTGTTATGTCCATGGAGTACCATGGACATGACTATAGACATGAGTAATAACTCATGTCTATAGGCAACGGTTACCACTTTCCATCAGGTGGGCCGTCAGCTTGTTTGCCATTCTAGGTTGTATAAAAAATATATATATTATTAACGGACTAGAACATTTATGTCGGTAGGGTATATCATTATCATCATCATTTCAGCCATTATCCGTCCACAGCTGGACATAGGCCTCCCCCATAGACTGCCGCCGGAATGGTCCTGAGCCACCTGCATCCATTTAAAAAAAAAAAAAAAAATCCAATGCCTGTAGTCCCTGCAAAGCATTTGTGGTCGTCACTCCATCTAATGGGAGTTCGTCCTACACTACATTTGCCCGTACGGGGTCGCTACTCAAGAGGTATTTGTACATGGTGGGGTATATATACAATACAAAGCAAATTCTATTATAATTGGTGTGCAAATTTTCAACTCTCCATGACGTCTTAACATATTAGTGTTTTCTATGATCAAAGACGGAAATTTTCAATCACACAATCTTTTTAATCGGCTTAACTCCAACTCGCGATCTTTGTTTCTTTAAGAATAAATAATGTACTATTAAACTACAATGCTCTAAAGTATATCCACTTAAAATACAAAAATAATAATGTATTAATGTGCAAAGTTCAGAATGTTTTTTGACTACAAAATAAATTGCCTTCAATACTAGAAACATAATATCTAAATTAGTCCTGTATATGTATTCGCAACAAACAATTCTTTTTATTTTACCTTTATAATATATTCTTTGAACTGACTGTACTTGACTTGTTTGAATTTATAATTGCTCATAAAATTCCTTTAATTTTATCGAAATCAATAAAATTATCTGAAACTTGAAATATTGGCAATTTGTAAGAACTACATTCCTAAAAAAATCTAATTTTCATAATTGAGGCATTATTATTATCTATATACTCTGTAAATTACCAATTTACCAAAACAATGTTAATTTATGCATACACACATATATTTTATAAAATAAAAACTGACATCTGTTTTTAAGTTGGTCAGTCCAAATGCTCGATCATTAATAAATAAGTTATAAAATTTAATTAAAAACTATTTTCTATTGATAATGTAATAAACAAAAAGATATCAAATGCTAAATTAATTCTTTACATCCTTTGATTATCATGGATCATAGTGATACTTTATAGAGTAGTCAAAAACATTTAAGAACATCTTTAACTAATCTTCATGAAAGAAACTTAGATTTGAATTCATTTTAAATTAAATTACAGATTAAATTACCGTTAACTATGTACTGTTGAATATAGCCTCTCCCATAAAGGGGGGTTTTGACAGTAGTTGCCACGCTTAGCAGACGGGTTAGCAACCACAGGCATTTGATGATGTTTTAAAAGGGACGCTGCTGCCCATCCCTCCACCATATGCTCCCTTAGTCGCCTCATATGGGACGACATGGCTAAATATTGTATACTTATAGATAATTTTATTGTGTCTACTATTTACCTATTAAGCTATCTGTAAATAAGTAGATTATACTTGGAATTATTAATTTAAAATTATCATCAACATTAGCAACATTATTAAATTATGAAATCATGCATAAATAAATTAATATTGTTGCGTGTTGTTGTAATTACGAGTATGGTGTTAATTCATTAATAATAAATTTAATATTATATTAAATTCTACTAACACTATAATTACTCAAATAGTAAAAAATATATTCGTAAGTATAATGGTATAAATATATGTATTCATGAGTGTACATTTTCTGTGTATAGTATGTATATATTTAAAAAAAAAGTATTAAATTATGTCTGTCAGTTATTTAGTAGATACTCAAAGTATAAGCTCTGCTTAATTTGGAAATATATGGCACTGTGTAATGTGTCAATTAATCACAACAAATATTAATTCTTGATAAATCAATTATTTCATTGAAAACCCCCATCAATTATACTACCTGTCCTTGTGAAATCCAGTTTTGGAAAGAAGCAATCCACTTGCCCGTGTTTCCATCCATTTTGACATGCCACTTAGGGGATGACAGATCGCCAGATCAGCACCATCCTCCGTTGGCGGACGTAAAATGCCCCATAATCTCTTCTAGATTATAGCGATCCCTGCATTAGTTACTTTTAAGCTTTCCCGTTTAGTATATCGCTATCAATATACTTTATCGGGTTTTAGCGCGATTTATATATTTAATAATTTAATCCTAATAATATCGTTGCTACGATGTATAAATTTGTTAAAATGATAAATGTTTAGATATTTAAATGTTTTTAGTTTGGTTTGGAAAGAAACTTTATATATTTTTATAAATCAAGGTTACTTTTTATTCTAAAAATTGAACCTACTCGTAAATATTGCAAGCTTCCTCATGACCCCGCATCCACTCATCTTTATTAATATCTTTTTTAATACCTAAACGTTGACTGGTAACGTCCATTCATTTGCCAAAATCAAAGAATCCCACTCATCTTTCGAATATCTTCATGAACAACTCAGTCCAATAATGCCACAAAAATGTTTTTATTCTCAAGCATCTATTGAAATCGAAGAAAGTATTTTATAGTTCAAAGAAAATTAAAACATAACAAATAAAATAAATACTTACTTTGTTATTGAATAATTAGCGTTTAAACCCACAACGACTCATATTAATAATATGATATTCGCATTATAGAAACAGCTAGGATAGAGACAGAAGCGAGAAGCAATGGGCACATTTAACATGTCGCCTCTCGGTAGGGTCGATAATTGGATTCATTGGCTGTTCAGAGAAATATGGCCGCCATTTATTTTCAACGGACATATTGACGACGACTAAGAGATAATTCTCCCATATTAATGTCATTCGCAAAGTTATGCCCATATGTATGTGGAGTTATTGAAATATAAGTACAAGTAACACAACTATGACACATAAATATCGACTTCAATTGTGGCAAAACCAGTTATTTTAATTTGATTATTAAATTAAACCGATTTTGATAATTTTTTTTTGTAATCAAACTGTATGTTCTTTCAAATAAAAAAATCCTAAATCGGTTAACAACGGGATTATGAGGTACGAAACAAAAAATACAGATGAATTGAGAAACCCCTTCTTTTATAAATCCGTTGAAAATAATATCTTACTAGATGGAGACAATACAATAATTGTCTGCATGGGTATCTCTGTCTCATATATGTTTCAGTCGTGCTTTTAGGGCTGTATGCCAGTTTGACATGACAATTTTTTAAAGAGCATAGTAGAAGGAAAATAGAGGGCAAAAGAGGAAGAGGAATAACTACATGGGACAAATAAACATTAGGTGTCATGTCGTATAGGGAGGTCAAGGATATGGCCTGGGATAGAACTGGCTGGAAGAAGATGCATGAATTAGTTGCACCGACAAGAGGAAACTCTTAAATGAAAAAAAGAAGTCAGTTTTAAGGGTAGGACATGAAATTACAGGGTATACAGAATGATAATACTATAGTCCTTAAGAATGGCAACGAATGAGGGATACCATGGATGTTGTTTGTCCATTACACCAAATGGAGTTAGATTTGACTTTCCTTTTTTTACATTTTGTTCCCCGCAGTCACCTTTATGATTTTTTTATACCACAAAAATGGCAAAAGGCATACAACGCGTCTGATGGTAAACGGTCACTGTAGCCTATGGACACCTGCAACACTAGAGTTGTCAAATGCGCATTGCAAACTCTGAAGAAACCTAATAATGTAGGGATGAAAAAGACTGAAGACAACAGTATAGCTTATCACTTAAATTTTAAAAATAATATTGATCTCATATGATTAGTGAAAGAATAAGAATGTTCACACGATGTCTTCACAGCTTTGTGAGTGTCGATCGCAGTGCGAGATGAGACGCTGCAATGTAAGCACTCTAAATAAAACCTTCGGATGCAGTCGAAACATTTGTCGGAAGTGACAAGCATAGTAAGTTCATTCATTATTTCCGTGATCCAATTTTTTTAATGATAATTTGTTTCTTAATAACCCATATTTGAAATACAAAATGCCAAAGAATACTAAGAATAATAATAACAAGAATACTGTTTTATTGGTAATAAGAAAAGGCAACCAAAGATGAAGACGCTGAATACCTGCTCTCTTATTTTGTGAAATCTTAAATATAATAAGCGTATACTAAACTAATGAAAAATTTTAAATTAGTACATGTAAATACAAAGAAATTATATAATATAATTTAATATACTGAGAAAACTAACTGAATTAGTTTTAACAAGATGGTATATACTACATAAGTTCATTTACAGGCTGTAATTCACTAGTATAATTGAACCTAATTTGTATTAACGTTATCTACCGGCAACATTCATTCATCCATTTGCCAAATCTTAAACAATCACTCATCATGTCCAATCACGACATATATATCAGTTTGCTGAGTAGTAATTAATATGAAATTGACATCAGGGAGCTAGTAGTACTAGTCTAGATATAGTGCCATTATTAGTGTCAACAGATGACCTATACTGCATTACAATTGAGGTGCAGTAAGCTTGCTCTATAATTCCATGAAATAATACGACTAAGTATCTATAGGTAATTACCAGATCAATCTTGATACAACCATCAAGACCAATATTACATTTTATGTAAAAGCAATTATCTATATAAATTCCCAGTCTGCCACTGTGAACCATTTCAAGTAAGTTATTGAATAATAAAACTCAAATCACATTCTTATTAACTCACTTTGTTGTCTGTCTGTTATTCCATAATTTAGACAAAAGTATGTTATACTTTGTTTTGTTGTTAACAAAAACTGTTCATTTTACTTAACAACTCCAGTATACCGTAAACTACCAAAAGTCAGCTTAAATTAGAGATTTTCCGGTTAATAAAACGGAACACTCGCGAGGGGTAGATTCTGCTCAAATATTATATATTCTAAGGGATATTATGCACAAATTGAATAAAAAACTGGGAGCAACAGCGCCTTAATCTCGGCGGAAACGAGACATTGAACCTTGGGAATAATCTTGTTTATCCTCCCCTACTTTAATGAGATTGTACTGTGATGTGGCTGTCACGTCAACTGCTGTAAGTACCAGGTACTTGAGAGGCGAATTTGTCAATAGACACTCTGTTCGTTCATTTGAAATGGAAATAGATATATATTTTTAGATACGACTTTGCAAAATCGAATTTACAAATAACTTCAAATTGGGAATAAATTCTTAATAAAATTCAACTGTACTTTTATAGCATACTTTACGCATAATTTTTGTTCGTTTTAAATAGATATTAATGACTTTTTGTTTTATTAAGAAAAAAATACTCTGGTGTAAAGCTATTAGTGATAGTATTAATAGTTAGATAGTGTTAATAATTAGATCGTACTATTATTTATAAAAGAAATGAAAAGTCTTTAACATTAGAGACCATTTCCACTTACTTCTCTCTTCCTATTCCATAAGAGACCTGAGGTGAACTACAGATAATTAAATAATAAAATCGTCGGTAATGTTTTTCTGTAGTAATATGGAAAAACAATATTCAACAGTGAAGATGATGACTTAAAAAAAAAAAACAGAATTTATAATCTTTAAAAAGTGAAATTATTCTATTCCATTGTCTACAGTAAAATAAATATTTCTAATGGGAAAGAATATTCAAAGTCGCTACTTTTCAGAAAAACCAAAAAACTACTTTCATTTTTTTTTATTCAATTATTGGACTTATGGATACTGCAACACTAGGGGTGTCACGTGCGCGTTGCCGACTTTGAAAAAACCTTAATATGCCTTTTTTGAAGAACCCCATACTGTAGTCTCTAGAGAAAATGAAGACTCCTCATATTCATCTTTTTTAAATGTCTCCCATGGATAATTGTCTAATTACGATTTTATTATATTACTAATAAGACTTATATTAGTAAGGATTAAGAATATCCCTATTACTAATCGTAATATAATCCCACTTTGATAAACTAAACACTTCATCGAGAACAAATTAATCTATTTATGAGGGTCGATACGCCAACCAAACGCCCAACACTTTCTTAATAAATAAATCTTATAAGGACACGGAATCAGCACTTAGTTAATTCGAAGGAGTCTGTGATAATTTAGGCCGTACTAACGAGACCTTTTCCTTTATTCGAGGTATATTTATTACCGGCTTGGCACTGTAATCTTGTAGATAAACCAACATTGTTGCGAGAGAGCCAAGATTTTATGAAAAGTTTGTATTACAATTATTACTTCCCAAAGTAGGTCTTGCGTTGGAGACTAGAGGTAACTTATAATATAAAAACGAAGAAGTATCTTTTATGCTACTATATTATAACACGTCATATAAATTAAAAATTAATGATATATAGATCAATATTAATAATGAGTCAAATCCTAGATACCAAAAAGCAACAAATAGAACTATATTAGACTAACTGTCTCCCACAACATTTCTCAAATGCATCAAAATTTAACGTATCCTATGTGTTAAAATATAACATATCTGTATACTGAATTTTATTATAATGCATTAAGCCGTTTAAAAATGATTAAGTAACGAACATATAAACATGTTTACAAACTTTAACATTTATAATATGTTATAAGTAGAATAGTACATAAGAATCACCAGGGAATTAATTGTTCATACACAATTACCTTTGGGATTTTAGAGCTTATACTTACCCTTAGACAAAGGGTTAAGTGCTGTCATCTACTGTGTTTACATAGTCTGTTTAGACTTCAGGGTTAAACTACCTATACATTGAATTAACATGTACAATAGTTACTAAGAGGTTTATTGAATGATATGAAGTTCACATTGCGAACGTATCACAATAATTACTAATATTATACGTGAATGAAAATTTATTTATATCGTCTTAACTTCTTAACAGCCCAAAAATCGTCATTGAGATCGCTTTTTTGACACTAATACAGAATAAAGATAATTCTGAACCATCAATATCTTTAAAAATTTAAAATTTCATAAATATTTAGAATTCATACTAAAAGTTAAAATAATAATCATCAATTTGATCTTGTCGTCTAAATGGTAATGGTCATGTCATTACCTCGAAATTTTGGTCATCCAAATGATAAAAGCGATGCCATTACCTCAAAAAAATGGTATAATTTACAGCAGATAGGGGCAAGCTAGTTCTACAATTACACCAAATATGAAGTTCTGTTTTTTTTTTTATTACAATATGATTGGATCTCATATACAGATACACTAATCCATATTACTACGAGTATGATGCTATTTTAAGGTACTATATTAAAATTTTGATATAAAACCGTAGATTACCACGTTTGTATAAAATGAAAAAAAAAATAGCAACTGGATAACACAAGAAAAAGATTTTTTTTTTTTTGTTTTTCTAGCTATTAACCATCACTGGCCCTAACTGTAAATAGTCGAGGAGCCTGTGAATATTCATAAATCTTAAAATATTTACTTGTAATCGCCTGGGGCGGTGTTTTTCATCCAAATTGTGTTAATTGCGCCTAGTCTTCCGGTAGTTATAACATATTTATAGATTATTAGACTATTATTCTACATCCATAAGATATATCAGTATTCAATTTATTTGTTAACGACGATTAAAATATGAAACTAAAACTTTTAAGAAAATATGAACATTAAAATACATATTATCAAGAAATTTATTACTAGACAACTTATTTTTTTATTTTATTTCCTTAGAGCGAGGGAAAAATTAAATCATTAGATTTCAATTAAAACTTGCTCACATTATACATTTGCAGTATTATATTTTTATTTTTAAATACCATATATAACAAATCCATTAAATGCAAATAAATAAGTTCTTCACAATTTTGTTCTATGTACCTATAATTTATATTATGTAAATATTTAAAAGTATAATTTATATTATGTAAATATTTAAAAGCATACTGTTATATTTTTAGAAATATAAATAAAAAAAAAATAAAAATATAAAATAAAAGAAATATAATTGAATTGGGGCTAGTTGCTAAATATACCTTTACAACACATTATCCACCACCTATTGATCACGAGATTCTCTATATAAGGGGAAGATATCTAGCCATAGGGTATTTTTGTTTCTATTTCCTGCTATTGCAAGATATCTAGGATTTTTTTTATTGCTAAAGAGGCGAACGAAAAGACGGTCTACCAGATGGAAAGCGGCTACCGTTACCCATGAATACCTGCAACATAAAAGGAATTGCTTATGCTTTGCCGGCTTTCAAATAAAAAGCAAAACATTCTAGTTGTATAGGCGAAAAACTAAAAGTCCAAGGGTCGGCAGAGAGGGCGGTTAACAATGACTTTCCTAGACCGGGATGCCGTTCGCAACAACTTAAATTAATCGTACCTCTTTGATGTGCTGGTTCACTTGCCTCCTGGGTTTGCTGTCTTTCTCCACGGCGCAGCTAAGGATCCTCACGGTCTCCGGAGCACGCACAAATGTTGTATTTGAATATGGTGGCGTGATGTCGGGTACTTCACATGTCCATGACACACATATCAGTTTTTCCATTAATAGAAAATTAGTCTTATTATGAAATATAACAAGTTGCACACAAAACCACGTGGTAGCAATTTATGAATTTCACTTATATGTCTTTTATTATAAAATAAGTACACAAAACAGAGCGTATGCTGCTAACAACCCATCATCACTTTTCGCGCCAACGCCATATTACTTTTTTTTTTTATCAATCTGAACATAGTTGCGCTCAGGTGCGATGCGACAGCACTCTCTTGTGTGGTAAAACGACCTTTAAGCCGTGCGATGCAACCGGTATCGGATTATCACCATTAAACTAGCCCAAACACTAGTCACATGTTAAATAAAATTATTCCATAAAAATTGATATTTTCAATTGTTTAAAAACATATAGTCAAATGAATAATTTAATGTAAAAAATACTGCTGTGAAATATAATGCCAAATAATATCTAATAAAACTGGGTACATTACAGGAAAATTGTAGCTAGAAAAATGTAAGAAGAAAGAGCAAATTAAAAACAAATAGCTCGCGGACTGTTAATACATAGTAAAACATGAAATAAATGATGCTTAAACAATATTATTTTTCTCAAACGTATTCCCTATAGTGTGTAAAATGTATTCTTTTTTTACACTCATCTACTCTCTCTAACACTCTATGTACTCATATATAAATAAAGATGAAATATAAAAGTTCCAACAATTATTATTAAGAGTCGTATATTTTATAATTTCATACTCAATCGTTAGAATAATTTATACTTATACTCAATAATATTATAAAGAGATAAAGGTTGTCAGTTTGGACGTTCGGAGTAATCTCCGGTACTACTGATCCAATTTTGAAACGTCTTTCACTGCTAGAAAGGTATATTATCCCTCAGTACTGCAGACTACTTTTTATTATGATAAATACATATTTTCAATAATATATCACTATAAATGTAATTGAAATCAAAAAGTCTATAACGTGTGTCATCTGAACGGTTAAAAATAAATGAATAAAATCTATATATATATATATATATATATATATATATATATATATATATATATATATATATATATATATATAAGCAGGTTGCTAGTAAAATGCTTACTAATATTATAAATGTGAAACGTTATTTCTTGGTACCTTAATGGCTCAATTTTAAGAGTAACAATGAGATAAGCTACTATTTATACTGATGAATTAACACATTTCAGTCACAAAGACGAGGGTACAATCCAATAATTAATAAATATGCTTACGCTCATACCTTGTAATGAATACTAAGTAATTTAGGGGCATTTGATGACTGTTACCGTTGTGGTGAATGATACACTTAACATGCCAACTTTTTGCTGAGCATATTAGAATTCAACGTGGTAAGGAGCGAGTCTATTACCATTACTAGAGTTGACAAAATATTCTTAGAATAATATTCAACTAAAAGATTAATTTATCAATAATAATATCCATATTTATCGACTACGGGAAACACTATCGTCCCATAAGATTTAACTGATAATAAATGCCTCACTATTAGTAATTTAATTGTTTTGCTTAAAAATTTGTCACTTTCCAAACTGTTCAAATCCATTTTAATTAAGGCAGTCTCCCGACTTTCTGGCGAATATCAAAAGAAATTAAGATAAAAAGCAATATACAGTTCGAATGAATGCAGAGTGATGGCTGGATTAAATGAAATTTGGAGAAGGAAACTGAATAATGGAATCTTTGAAAATGAAATTGTGAACTATTTGAATATTTAATTATAGCTTACTGTTCCATTACCTTGTTTATTATAATATCGAGATATTAATGGGTTTAATATAAACCGATGTTAATATTATTATTATTCTATATAAATATTATTTATCTAAACTTAAAGCATATTTAATTACTGTAGAGCAAGAGTGGCCAACCGGTCGATCGCGATCGATCGTGGCAAAGCAAAAATATAATAATTTGTTAATCTAGCGTAAGATGCTTAGACCCAATGCTGACACTAATATAAATAAGTAGTTGCTAAGAATAATTTTCAGTTTCAATTTTCAGTCAATATATATTTTGGTTTATTTATACCATAAACTAAAATTTCATCCCAACCATCTGGACGAGTGGCGGTCCTCCACCGTGCGTTTTTCAAGGCACTTTCTTCCACGCACAACCACTCTTTGGAATCAACTTCCAGCAGCAGTATTTCCGAACCGATACGACAACATAACCTTCAAGAAAAGACCATATTCCTTTTTAAAAGGCCGGCAGCACACCTGCAATGCCGTAGGTGTTGTGGATGACCATGGGCGGCGGTAGTCACTTACCATCAGGTGAGCCACATGCTCGTTTGCCCCCTGTATTGTAAAAAAAATAAAAAAAAATGAAACTGAAAATTATTCTTAGCAACTACTTATTTATATATATATATATATATATATATATATATATATATATATATATATATATATATATATATATATATATATATATATAATACTTTAAAACATTATAATAAAAATACATCACCCTTATAAACATACATCCTCACAAACTTTCTCATTTATAATAATTGTAGGATATAGTGCGTATCATGGACATGCACGTACTCATAGTGCTGCTCATTCGAGCGTGCATTATCCACGTCGTAAAGACCGTAGCACTGTAGCCGCACCGTAGCGCTTTGTTTTGCTCCTGTGAAACTGTGAACTAGAGCAGCCCCAGTCCAGACTATGTCAGGTGCGGCCGGCCAGAAAGAGCATTTTACGCCTCACCTTACAACTGGAATTTGTAAAACGTTCGCTATGTTTAAAGTTACCGTGTAATAAAATTCACATACAAAAACTCATTGAAAAGTAAATATTGTCTTCTCATTGTTTGATTTTCCATTTGCAACGAGAATGGAATGAGGTCAACTCGAAAGAGGTCCAGAAAGTGTCCTTTGTAACTTAAACAGCTATAATTAATTATTGTTATTGTATGGATCCCCTTCCTTTTCCGTGGGTATTGTAAGAGATGACTAAAGGAACTCACTGGTCGAGGGATGGACAGTAGTGCCCCTCTTAAAATATCACCAAGTCTAACTGCGGTTGCCAAACTGCCTGCTAAGTGTGGCAACCACTGGTAACATGCCTCCCCCGTTTAGGGGAGACCTATGTTCAGCAGTAGACAGTTAACGGTATGATGATGATGATTGCACGGAGGCACTAATCTTCAAAAATTCAGTAATAAAAATTATTAAAGTAATTACTTTTAGGTTCAAATGAACCTTCATACTGATTCAATTTGATTAACTAAAATGTATTCAGTTTCATAAATACAATTTCATAAAAAAATAACTAATATGTGGTACAAACCTGGTAAAAAACATCCATCCTTCTTATTATCATATTACACAAATCCCAAAATGACGGTCATTATGTTAAACAACATATTTTATTCGTATACCTAAGCAGCTTATGTAAATTTTGTTTCTATTAACCAAAGGTACACGTCGGCAAACACTACATAAAGTGTTGACCTGACATTATGGAAAAAAATATGGGCGCATATGTAAATTCACTCATCCATAAAATCAAATGTCGGTGACAACGGGCAGGTTTTTATAAAAATACGAAAATAATTATGCGAGACCTTTTTGGACTCGTCCGAAAGTTTATCATAAAATATTATTATATATATAATCCAGAAACTTCAGACCCTTTGGTACATATGTTTAGACACATTCATGCATAATGTCATACTGACATTCTTCGTCATAATGCCTATCATAATATCTGTACGGCCGAAATGGTTCTAGTTAACATCACTTTATAATTTTAAAATAAAATTTGTGTTTTATTTGATTTCGAAATTTTAAATGAATTATCATTGAATTTTTAATTAAATGCTTATTCTGATTGAATTGATATGCGCTCTATATAAGAGAAATAATTTAGATTTATAGGCACTTAATTAAAATAAATTTTGAGGTTAGATATCCTTAAGATCTATTTTAATTAATCATAGTAGCAGCGTCTGATAATGGGTTGCTTAATATAATATTGCAATTAACAGTATCATCATGGGTGGTAGGAAAAGATTCGCGTACATATTCCATTAATATAGTAATATGATATAATGATTCTTTTGATACATACCGCATAATTTTGAGAATATATCCGAATTGAAACCAAAATGCCACTATAATACATTTCATTTCGAGTTGTTACTAATTTAATTTAGTTTCTTTGAACAAAACTTCAACTTTCAACTAGTTACCATTTATATCATTTACCATTTATATATTAGTTACTGTTACCGTTTTTTCAAATTCCACTGAAACATTTACGAGTACGAATAGCTAGACTTTTAATACCTACGACAGAATTATTATTTTTTCTACATTCCAGCCATGAAACAATATATGCATTAAACAATACATGTATTCCTAAATGGTACATATATCTAGATAGTGCAATTACTAATTCAGGAATTGAAACACCGTAAGATTGTGTAGCAAGTAGCAACCCATGTTCAGTGCGCATTTACTTACATATCAAGGGCTGTCGACTTGTAAAATAAGTAAGTTTATTTTAATAAACCTAGTAGATAGTATTTAAAGAAAGTAGTTTTAATAATCAGTTTTTTGTAAATCTTCACGAAAATCTATGTAATTCAACGTAATTATATTATTGTAAATTACGGTCCAAGCTTGAAAATAATTGCTATAATCGATTGTAAATACGAAAAATCATATGACGGACATTAAAGAATATATTATTTCTAATCATAAATAATAATGTCTACTTAGTTTAATTTAATAATCTACTCGTCACTGTGATTCTTTGATTCTCTTCATTTCAAATCAGATTAAATAGGTAGAGATTACACAGCTCTTTATTAATTTGCCAAATTCTGTTAATTACAAAGTATATAATCCTAATAATTAGAATAAGAAGGACCTCGCACTAATTAAAATTATAATTATCAAAAATGGGTAGAAAGCTACCTAAACGGAGTGAGGATTTCATTTTAATTAAGTTCTTTTAAATAAAATGATACCATTTTCTTAATCCCAATTCAGTATATGATATGGTGTAACGTAATTAGATAGTTATCTAAACTTAATTAAAATATGATACTGATATATTATAGATACCCATCAAGCACCTAGGTACTTAGCACCTACACAAGCAGTCCGAAACGATCTCCTTATCCCTTCAGGTGGGAATTGAGATACGACGGCTTGGCCGAGATAGGAACCGCTCCGCGATGTCCGCAGACTCAAAAGTCGTATCCGGTGGGTAAAAGATAGCGAAAGACCATTTCTAAGTACAACTGCGGGTTTGGAGTGCCGTCTACACTAGCCCCATTATCTCCGATGAAACTGTAAAGGCCATCTGCGGCCAACAGCATTATAGTATTTCAAAAAAAATAATGGCTATTATACGGTCTGTTACAATATGCTTCATTTCATCGTGAAGGTAAATTGTGAACATCTTGTGTCTGAATCGAGAAAATGTTAGCCAGGTTCTGCCATTTCTGATGACAAAACTTAATCAGTTCAACCCCACTAAGACCCAAGCTTGCGCATTAACAGCTAAAATAAAACCATTTCATGTGGCTTCATCATTCAGGGCACGTCCCTTATCATCTCTAAAAGCATTGGCATTCTTAATATCGACACTCATAGCAACGTACAGTTTCATAGCCACCTCGAAAATAAAGTAAAGCTGGCATCCAAAAAAAAACTAGATGTGCTTAATAGAGCGAAGCAATACTGCCCGCCGGATCAACGATTATTGCTCTATAAGTCGCAAATCCGGCCCCACATGGAATATTACTACCATTTATAGGCGGGAGCTACTAAATATCAGCTTAATAAACCCTTCAACTCAGTACAACGACGTATTATGAGAATTGTCGATTTCAGGCTCAGAAGCGATATCGAACCCTTAAGTCTTAGAAGAGATTTTAAAGTTCTACCTTAATTTGCATGTTCTACCATCTATACAATGGACTGTATTAGAATCAGAGTTATTATTAAATAGCATACCTTCCGACATGAAATTCACCCCCATATTTTAAAGCCTGGATGGTCACGTACAACGTGGTTTCAGAGACTCTTCCTCCCACGAAGGCTCAGATTATGGATTTAACTCCATGTCGAGATTTTCCTAAGAGACTACAGCATAGGATTCTTCAAAAAAGAGATATTAATTCAGACGTTCATATGCTATAATAACTATTATCCATCAGGTACTTCTTTAACACCTCAATGGTATAAAAAAAATATGAAAACAACTATATGACTACAAAATCTTCAAATGTATTATACAAATAAATATAGGTACCTATGTAATACGTGAATGAAATAAAAGAAAACATGAAAAAATTGATACTTAAGCAATATAACAATTTATTGTCTCATTTCTATAGCAAATAAATCGCAGCTGGCTCACAAAACATTCCGGGCCCAATATCATGTCGATATTGTCGCGAAGATATTTAATTTTGTTTGTTCGACCCGTGGCATCGTCGCGGGCCCCGTCCACTATGAAAAAAGAGCGCCCTTTAATTCAATAGTTTCATATTTATGCCTATTTATCTAAAGGTGAAATTAGACATAGCGAACGATGTTCTTACTTTTCTATCTACTATTTATTCGTACTAGCTTTTACCCGCGACTTCGACTGCGTGACCGGAATATACTCACTAACCGAATTAAAAAGTAGACTATAACCATCTCCATTCTATATACATATATAGCAAATTTTATAGTAATTAGTTAAACCGTTAAAGCACTATAAGGTAACAAAAAAACAAAAACACTCATACTTATAATATTAGTAAGGATTCTTTCATTATATTTGATTTGTGAATAATTCTGTATTATTCTGGCTATAGTTCTTGCTCTGTATTATTTATTTTTTTATATTTCATGCGCATACCAAACTAAGACTTTCTTTGTGAGAGTATAGTAGAGTGGTGACGAAAGAAGATTGTTAGTAAAAGCATGTAGTAGTCCCATTACTAACAAAAATACGTTCTATTTCGATGCTCACTTTGAAAAGTAAGCCCATTGCAAAATTTCGAGTACTCTTTGAAATCTTCTAGCAAAGAAAATAACAATATATATTCAATAAAGGTGAGCCAACAATAGACAAACTGTGATGGACGAACGAAGACGCACCATAAAGGTTCCTTTATACTATTTTTGTACAGAACCCTCAAAATGTTGGATTTAAGAACAATAATTAATCTGGCCCCCAAGACAAGTAGCAAACTAATCCATCGATGGAATCGTTATTGCTAGCGAGCCCAAGAGATAGAATGAGATTGAAACTAAGGGTTGCGACGTCCGGTGTCTCGTTTCGAGCAATAAATTCACTTACGATGATTTCATCATTGAATTCCCTTGATGCATGTCCAGTCTTTGTAAGTTCCTTAAAAATAAAAACTTGGCTAGTTACCTAAAAAGAGGTATTAAGATGACGAAAAAATACCCCAGGTTTTTGCCTTGAACCTCGACTTTGATATTTATTTTCTTGTAATTAATTCTACTACTTTTAATATTAGAGGCAAAAGCTATATTGAAAATTATATTTAAATAATAATTTTATTGTTATTTTATTAAATATGAAAGAGAATGTTGAAGATGATTAAAACTATACCTGTCTCCTTCCTGATTAGCGTAAGAAAAAAATAGAGATAATAATTTTTTAATTTTTTTTTTTTTATTTGAAATATTAAATTTACTCGAAAAGTAAGCAAATTTTAAATTTTATTTTTACATCATTTTTATAATAATAAAAAATACTAATATGTAAATCAATGGTCGAGAAATAACCAGAACGTTTCGTATTATGATCCATATTTCTTTCAAAAATTCTTCTTAACATGTAAAATATTCTGCATTAAATTTTTTTTTTTTTTTTTACAACACAGGGGGCAAACGAGCATGCGGCTCACCTGATGGTAAGTGACTACCGCCGCCCATGATCACCCACAACACCAGCGGCATTGCAGGTGTGCTGCCGGCCTTTTAAAAAGGAATATATTCTTTTCTTGAAGGTTATGTTGTCGTATCGGTTCGGAAATACTGCTGCTGGAAGTTGATTCCAAAGAATGGTTGTGCGTGGAAGAAAGTGCCTTGAAAAACGCACGGTGGAAGACCGCCACTCGTCCAGATGATTGGGATGAAACTTTAGTTTGTGGCGGGTTGTACGGTGGTGAAAATCAGCAGCAGGTATCAATCCGAACAATTCCTCAGAACACTCCCCATGATAAATTCGGTAGAAGATGCACAGAGACGCAACATCTCTGCGCAGTTTCAATGGGTCAAGTCGGACAGTAAGGCGTTGACTATCGATAATTCGAGCCGCCCGACTTTGAATGCGGTCTAACGGAAGGAGTTGGTACTGTGGCGCTCCTGCCCACAGGTGAGAACAGTATTCCATATGCGGCCTGACTTGGGCTTTATATAATTTCAGGCGGTGTTCTGGCATGAAATATCGTCTCACCCTATTGAGCACTCCTAACTTTTTGGAAGCTATCTTAGCCTTCTCCTCCAGATGACCGCAAAACTGGACGTCGCAAGATATATCAACGCCCAGGATTCCTAGACTTGACTTTTTATCAAGGGAAGTGCCCTGAAAGTGAGGAGATACGACAAACGGCGTCTTTTTTGCGGTAAACGCGCAGACTTGTGTCTTATTGGGGTTAAATTGGACAAGATTTTGTTCACCCCAGATCGAAACTTGATGGAGTGAAGTTTCGATTTCAGACACAAGTCTAGTCTGCATTAAATAATGCAGACAGATTGCTTTCATTTTTAAAACATAGTGAGCGAGAGATTAAAAACATATTTTTTTGTTCAGGCTTGTATAGTTTTTTTTTTATATTAGGTTTAGTCAGTTTTAATATAAAAAATCGATATTCATTATTATACACATTGCAAAACTTTAAAATAGTACTGAGTTTGATAAAAAAAAATCTAAATAATTTAAAATTATAAAAATAGTGTACGTGACCTCCATTCAGAAAAGCCACAATTATAAAGTACTTGTATTTGTATCTGATTCCCGCATAAAATAAAATGAGTAGCCATAAAAAAGTACACAATCATAAAATAAAATAAATTATCTTATGTAAATGTTTGAAACTACATATATTTTTTTTATTTATCTATAAATTAAAAAGATTGTTAATTCATATAAATAAAAATATATCTTGAAATTTCTTTATTTGCTTAACTCTATTCACATAACGGAATCAATTCCTCCATAAAGACCGTTGTGCGTGTTGTGTGTATGTTGGGGAATAACCAAATTTTCACGTTCACTTTTTATATCTTACATAAAGTTAAACAATATTTCCTGTTAAAATAACGTCAAGTTTGAAAAACAAAATAGCAAATAAAACTAATTTTACTAAAATCTTCCAATCATTTTACTACCATAGATTATGACTATGATTGTCAAACAAGTGTGTACTGCTATAATCTATTACGACTGCTGTCCATCTTATGTCAGTATGTCAGTTGATCAGTTGCCACAGTGCCAGCACAGACTAGGCAAGAACTACGTTGTTTAGGAGTTGACATTGCCCTTGCATTGATATACAAAACAATCTATGCAACTAGAAGTATATACTTTTAGTTAGTTGCATAGATTTTTTTAATTGTTGTAATTACAACACTAATGTGTATCACTACTCCACTCATTCAACTCTACAGAACAGTTGTCACTCAAGTACTCATATAAATACACATACACTTTTCTATTCTATTCACTTTCTCTTGCACCTGCATACACATACACCTGTTGTCTGTACTTTATAAATAATTTCATCTAAGTTATAATTCTACTAAGTTTTTATGTTAAGTTCATTCCCACAATTTATATCTCTTTAACCTTAATGTAACATACAACAAAACAAATAAATCTTCATATTATTGTAAAACTATTTATAATATATTCCAAAATATGGAAATGAATAGAAAATATAAAATATTTAGTCAATTAATAGTGTAAAATTTACTAACTCGATAAACTGCTTGCATAGATTTGATACAAATTTTTTTCTTCTAAGCGATATCTTAGTTGTCAATTCAACGTTAAACTACTCTCTCAAGTGCGTCTTTCATTAAAAAGTCATTTTAAATACTTCTTCTCATACATCTTTTTGTTTAACCAAATTATTTACAGTTTACAAAATTGTAAATATATAACTGACTATTTTTGATATTGTAAATAAGTGCTCAAGAAATTAGTCTTAGTGTCCCTAATAAATAACCCGCTGATTTGCCGCTAATTGTGATTATCATTCCAAAAAAAAATATTAAGTTGTGATCAATATAGACTCAGGAGATATGTCGAATCAACAATATTGTGTTATGCCTTTGTGAATTACTGGGTCACAAACATAAAAAGCATATATCGTCAAATTCATAAAATTCCTGAAGGATTAATAACGTGTATACAGCATGTCATAATATCTTTAGATTGGAGTTTGTAAACAATAAAGTGGTGGCAATGGAAACCAAAAAAATATCATTTGGTTTCATGAAAACCAAGAAAGCAGAAAAGCCTCATGTGGAAGAAAAAAAAGAATTCATAGAATGTGTAGAAGAAAAGGCGATAAAAGTCGTTGGGTATGTATTTATGATATTTTTTATTTTAATTTATAATGTATGAGTAATAATTCTAGACATAGGCTACTTTTTATCCAAGGCAGTTTTGAAATTTTCAGTTCCAAATAATTCAATATTTTTTTTTGTATAATAAAAACTAGGTGACATGCTTAAGAAGAACCAAAATAAAAGTACCTGTAACTAGTGAAAAGATTAATGAATGTAGAAGAAGCGAAAGAGGTTTGTTTGAATCGAACCATTTGACTTTCCATTGTTTCTGCCTACTTTATGGGAGACAGGCGTAACAGATATGTATTTATATATATTTTTAGAAAATTATTTATAATTTAGTTTAAAAGGTAGGCACAAGTACAAAGTAATCACATAATTTACATGAACAAAGATAGATAATAACCTTAATGTAACATACAATCAACAATTTACCATTTATCAATTTATGAAATCAAACAAGGTAACAGAGTAGTATTTGAATGCATACCTGATGACTAAACGGGTTTGTACTCAGTCTCTCTTAGGCTATATAGTTCCAGTAACAAGTGGGGGGGTAACTAAGTAGTGAGATACTGCTAACAATATATAATATTAATAGAAGCTTGTAAATGATAACTTTCAAATGTTTAATATTAGTACTATTTGTTGCTTGAGTAAGATTGTAATTCAAACTGATCTGGGGGGAAAGGAATTGTTAGCAATGGAGTTTGACAGTCCCATTACTAGCAATATGACTTATTAGGTTGACCTCCACATGGATCCCCCTGGAAGCCATTGTGAACAACCTACTTCATCCTTTACTGGTGCCCTGCCGGTGTATAGTGATAGCGCGGGTGTGGTTACCATTCCATTATAATACATTAAAAAAAAACTCAAACTGATCTAAGTATCATAAAATATAATATATATATTTTAATATTTAATGTTTACTTAAGTGGTTTAGGTTTCCATTTTAACAGTCCTATTAATTAGGAGTGCAATGCTCATAATGACCTAGTAATAATTTTGTATAATAAATAAATAAAATATGTTTTCAGGGGAGAGGTGATTGAAGAAAAAGCCCCATTAGTGATACCCATGAAGCCAAACACTTTAATTACAGCTGAGAAATTAAAGAAAATAGCAGAAGAAATGGAGAGTGCAATTGATGAACCAGAAAAAGACAATAAACCCAAGAGTCTAGCAAAGGAAATACCAGAAAATGAGACACTAGATCAAATGGCTGTTAGAGAACTTCTAGAAGATGCTAAAAAAGAGACTAAGGTAGATGGACCTATATTAACGGTGCCTTTACCTGCAATACCTATTATGGATGGTGAAAAAGAAGTAAGTTTAATAATTATTATATAAATAATATAAATAAATAGATAAATTATCTATATAATTTTAAACTTCTTTATTGTTTTAACATATTTTAAGTTCACAATCAGGACTTAATTAGAGGTTATTTATCTACATACCTGATTTTTATTGCTGACACTTACACCTCATGTTCAGTTGCTATTGTGAACTTAAAATTATCTGTTTGTATTGCCAGTTTGTATTATATGTATATAATGACAAAAATATATAAAAAAAAAGAAATGCATAAGGAAATCTTTTTTATTAACAAATCAGAAATAAGTAAATTTCCCAGTAACATAGAATGCTCAGAGCTTTTTTATTATTTTGTTTCTCAAAAAACCAAAACACTAATTATTCTGCAAAAATTAACCATTTCTAAAATAAAAGGTAATATAACGTCACAGATACACAGATAATATAATATACTTATGTTACAATTATGATAATTCATTTGCTTCTTGGAACTTTAAATTTTTGCCCACTAATAATAATTCCTGACTAAAAGTGAGTTTGTATGTTTGTAACCTTATTTGTGCTATAAGGGCTTAACATTGATTAATATGAAATTTGTTATACATATACTATATAGGATAAAGTAGAATATAGGCTATTTTTTATCCTGGTCCTAAAAACTAGTTCTTTTATACATCTATGTTTAATCTTTAAAACTCCTACAATTGAGAATCAGTGGAGACTACATCATATATTTATAAAAAAAAATATATAATTATATTGCTTCATTAATTTATCAATACATTTAGATTACACATACTACACATCTACAAAATGTAAATAAATGAAATTAAATAAAAATAATTTCTTTTCAGTCAACATTGGATGACTATGAAAGTGTGCCCATTGCAGAATTTGGAATGGCAATGCTTCGTGGAATGGGATGGAAACCAAATAAAGACCAGTAAGTATATATTTCTTAAAACTAATTAATTTTTTTTTAATATAATTTAATTCAATGTTAATTTATTAGTAATAAAAACATTAAACAGTTATACTGTGACTATTTTAGGAGTATATTTAACTATATTTTTTTTTATTTTTAAACCAGTTGTTTAATAATGATGATTATTATATATCCAATAGTCTGACTTGTACATTATCAATCTGAATTATTTTTTATAAAATCAATATTAAGTATATGAACAGAAACACTTAAGGCTCTGAAAGCTAATGTGTTATTACACATTAAGCTTAAAGTTATGTTTTATTTGTTGGTTTAAGCACATGATAAAATTTGATTTTTTTTTTGGAAATGAAGTAATCGTTATGAAATTTATTTTTCTCAGATCTAAATACAAGCAACCTCAACTACGACCAAAAGGCCTAGGTTTAGGAGCTGATAAAGTAATAGCTGACAGTCAAAAGAAAAAATCATCCAAAGACAAAGAGGAAGAATTGTCTATTGTCAAGAATTCTTATGTGAAAATTACCACTGGAAAAAATAGTGGTTATTATGGAAAAGTATGTACTAAACTTTTATAATTAAAAAGAAAGATTTTGTTTTTTTTTTAATTATATTCCATAAGAATTGGGAATCTGCCGCTTGGTGCAAAGTTCTCATATTCATTTAGGATAAAGACCATGAAGAAATTTACTATACCATGGGCATAATACAATAAATTCTGGCACCTATCATGTATTATTGTTGCTGAATACACCGAATATTCCAGTTCTTATACAGAAACCAACTTGTTTGTAGAATTTTGTATTAGTCATCTGTCAACCCTTTTATAATTTATTAACTACTAATGTAAGGGTGATGTGAGGTAATAGCACCCTCTTGTGTCAAGAGTTTATAGGTCGCCTTCGCTAATACAAAGGACTATGATATGGTTTTAAAAATATGGAAATGTATGCTCTATTTTTTTCATATTTTTTTAAATGTCATTTCCATATGTTTTTCACAGAGATATGAAATGTTATTATGTATTAAGAATATTTTGGAACCCCAAATTTAAAAGTTTAGGTACATATTTAAAAAGTATTATTTTCTTAAGCTTCTAAATTTGTGACTATGGCCATAGCGCTTCTTATTTGAAAAAAGCAAAAACAATTTTGTGTGTTAGAATTTCACAGATAAACTATTACACTTTCAGACAAAATTTGCCAATATAACATCCTAGAATCCTAAAACTTTGTATAAATAATTGTTGTCATTTCATTTTAACTATATTCAAGTTGGTCCTTTAATTTGGTAATGTTACTACCATATTTAGCTTTACCGCATTCAAAGTCGGGCGGCTCAAATTATTAATGATCAGCGCCTTACTGTCCATCTTGACCCCCTGAAACTGCGTAGAGATGTTGCATCTCTGTGCACGTAAGAGTACTCTGAGTAATTGTTTGAATTGATACCTGCTGCTGATTTCCACTACTGTTATACAACAAACTAAATTTCCATCCTAACCATCTGGATGAGTGGTGATCTTCCACCGTACGTTTTTCAAGACACTGTCTTACACGTACAACCATTCTCTGAAATCAACTTTCAGCAGCACTATTTGTGAACCTATACAATATCATAACCTTCAAGAAAAGAGCATATCCCTTTTTAAAAGACCGGCAGCACACCTGCAATGCCTCTAGTGTTGTGGGTTATCATGAGCGGCGGCAGTCACTTACCACCAGGTGAGCCGAATGCTCGCTTGTTCCCTGTGTAATAAAAATAAAATAGAAAATATGATACATTTTTAGAATTATAATCATTTTCATATCGATTGATTTTGAACATTTATAATTTCAGGTGGTAAGTTTAGACGAGGACAATGGTCGCGTTATGATCGACATAACAATAAAAAAAGAGACTGTCAGTTTGAGTGAATTTATGGTTCAACCCGTTACTAAATCCGAATTTGATAAGGAGTCTAAAGTGATAAGTAAGTTCTGATTTATTTGCCACACTTCTGTCTTACAATTTATGAACACCTTTAATATTAGAAACTGTAGTCTTTATTCACATCTATGTACAAATTTACAAAATCTCCTTTTTTAAAAAAAAATCCTAATTACATTTGCAATATTTACAAGTAATAATTATTTGAATACTGTCCAAGTATTGCAACTTGCTAATATCGAAACCTTAAATAATATATCTTAAAAAGTAAAATTGATTGGTTTCTGTCCACAGATACAATCGAGGATCTGTCGAATGATATCCGGTCTTATTTGTATGTGTACTCCTCACGCAGAGGGTTGTAACACAAGGTACAACACTTGGACATAAATTCAAAATATATTATCACTCTTTAATATCAATGTCATGACCTTTAATATTTTTAGATGCTGATTCATTTGAGGAATACAAGAAAAATGAGAAACTTGATAAGTCTTCCAAACACGATTCGTCTAGAGCAAACGAGAAAGAAGCGTCATCAAGCAAGAAATCTAACGATTTAAATAAAGAGTACGACAAAAGAGAGAGTAAGAATAAAGAAGATTACAGAACGAGGGACTACGAAAATTCTTCAAATGGCCGAAGCAGAGATAGGCATAGGAGAGACTCATCAGATAGTGAAGAGAGGTATAGACGCCGTAAAAAGAAAGAGAAAAAATACAGCAGTAGCGATTCTTTGAACTCTCTGTCCGATTCGGAAAAACGACGGAGACATAAAAGCAAAAATCGTCGCAAGAGCACTGATTCAGATTCTTCTCCTGTAAGAGATAAAAGAAAAAAGACTCCAGAGGGAAAACGAGATATTGATAAGAAACGTAAGGGTAAAAAAAAGAAGAGGGACAGAGATCGCTCACCAAATTATAAAAAATATAGGAAGTAAGTACAAGAAAATAAATCATTATCATAAATAATAATTAATTTTATTTCTGCCATTAATATTATTGTTGTTCATCAAATCCAAAAAAGTGATCTAGAAAACTGTTTTAAATTGTCAGTGCCTTGCAAGCTGGCATGCTATTGACGTCACTTATATATTTGAGTAAACTATAAACAACTTATCTCCAGGACAAAGTACTTATGCAAATAACACCATCTATTTTTTTTTTTTACTATACAGCTAGACTACTCGTAGAACAGACTGGCATGTACTCAGTGATTCTATATATGTATTCATTTATTAACTTATTATATATATTAATTATAGCCAAAACCCCTATGGGCGAGGATGTGCAGTAGGGGACACTTAAGGTCTGATATGATGATATTTAATTGACTAGTTCCTGCAAATTTATCTATGTGAATCAGTATAAAAAGAATCGTATGTTAAGTTACAATATAACCTACCGTCTTCCAAATTTCATTTAAACCTTTTCAGACGTGTAGTGATAATAATCATCCAAACATCTTTATAAACTTTCACGTTGATTTAGACATCGAAAGCCACTAATAACAGATTGAGAGAGTATACTCGTAATTATATAAATTAACGCCATCTGTGTTTAATTGTAGAAACCAAATATGTTTCTACTGTACTACACTTCGTCAACAGTTTTATTCATTTCTGGAAAAAAAAACATTACTGTCATAAATAGATGGCATCTTTCAACCATTATTTGGGGTCAGGTCTTGTACAGCGTCGCCTGAATCATTTGTCCTGGGTTGTCACAGAAGCTAGGTTCCGTGCCTTTATCTCCTCGATACTGGACCACCATGAAGCAGGAGATCTTCCTTTTCCCCGGCACGTTGCTGGGATATTTTTTGCCGAGAAGTTATAATCCCTTCTCATGATATGACTATACCATCTAGGCCTGCTTTTTTTTTACTTTGTCCGTTATAAGTGCAACTCACGCAAATAGATAACATCGTAAAAGTAAATTATTGTTTTAGATAATTCTATTAAAATAATAAAATAATATAAATGTATATAGATAGGTACAAGTAACATACTTATTAAAATCTTTTTAACCGGCTTCAAAAAGAAGTTCTCAATTCGCTTATTTTTTTTTTTTTTGTGTTTTTGTTATTAAACCTCATAACTTCGTCAGTTCTAAACCGATTTGAAATTTTTATTTTTATCTGAAGAAATTTTATCAAAATCAGTTTAGTTTTTGGATCAAAATAACTGGTTTTGTCACGATTAAAGTTTTTTTTTTATTGTAAGACAATCTTCAATTTATTAGATACTTCAAGTATATTTCAATGTACCTAAATATTAAAGATGATTCTTAAACAAGATTGTATAATTCTAGCTGATCCAACAATCTTGTATCTCATGTATTCTTATCTGTATATATTATTAAAAATATACAGATGTATGTATTATTATTAAATAATGTATATATACAGAATTCCATTAATATCGGTTCAGCAGTTTCGAAGATTAATGTAAACGACAGTCGTGACTCGCAATTTTTAAAAGTAATAGATTTTTGAAAATGCATCCCTGGCCTAATGAATGTTGTTATGATTTAGATATTTTGATGTTCCAAGCAGATATGTATGATACGTGCTAGTACGCAAATTATTTCCTAAATATGCCAAGTATAAAAAACAGGTTATTCTTACCAAATTTCAGCATCGTAGGTCAAGCAGTTTTTGAGATAACATTCAGCGACTGTTATCTTCGCTTCTAGATAGATTAATTAAATACTGTAATAGCTAAGTTTCATGTTTTCCCTATTTGGTACGGACAGCAGAATATCTGAAGTATCTAAGGGAAAAGTAATCGATTGGGGAAGCGAACAAACGTCGATTTCAGGTAGCTCATGGGATAGGTTAGGTTTTATATACTAATATAACCTAATCTATCCCTAAAATAATTTATATAAATAATGAATTAGTTTATAAATTAATAATGAGGTAAATAACATTACTTCTTTATTTACAAAATGACTTTATTTATAGGAATAGATGAGATTAGAATCGCACCGGAAGTGAAGGTTATAGGCAGGATATCACATATAACATTTATTTAAGTCGTTTATTTTAATCGTCCACTTAATGAGCTTGGAAATGGTAGTTAAGTAGTTGTTTACTTGAACAATGAAACCACTAATTATGTGTTATTTCTGTACTTAGGTTATTACTAGTGACGTCATCGGATTCTGCGGTGTTATCATTATATAAGTAACATAATTATATACTCTTTTATATACTACAAGTAATGGCAAGTAATTCGATGGGTGGGATGGTAACCATCACTGTTTAAATAGAAACAAGTGACAAAACTTGAGGGCCATGTTCTAATTCTATACTTTTAGAGCAATTTTTTATGAATCCGATGAAGTCAAGTTTGATAGTGAGCTAGTATCGAAAGGTTCTATTTTGAAATGATATTAGTATTAATAAACATATCGTTGGAATATTGTATTTTATTAGGATTATGGTAGAAATACGTTTTCCACGCTCATTAATATAACACTGAGACAGATTTTCGTATCCTAATTTTATTAAAGTATTCAAACAAAATATAAAATATTCACCAAATATCTCATCAATCCTCACGTTAATTACGTACACACATTTTGTTCACAACTATCAAAGCTCTTTTTTGTAATTTTTTACTAGTAAGTAGATATTTTTCTCTCTTCACATACTTAATCGAGTCGACACACTTGTCTTTAAGATCCATTAACATTTACATTGTTTAAAGTAAATTATTATTATTATTCTACTTCTTATACATTCCTATATGTCCATAAAATGTTTTGCATTTTCTAAACTAAAACAAAACACTCAAAATAAATTTTACATAATATTTGAGCTCGATTCGTTTTTCCTGACATTTGTGCTTGGGACAATTTTTTTATACAAATTAATACAATATATGGGGTACCTACTCACAAAATGTATTAATGAATTATATTATATTTTAAATACTATATAATAGATATGTGAAAACACATAAATCTTATAGCGTACACTTTATCAAGAAATAAATTTTACAATATCATAGAAGAGTGTAGAAAAAACGTAAATATAGAAAATGGGCAAATAGGTAATTTTTTATACACGAGTAAATATTTAGTCGAAAAGGCATAAAATTGGACAGTGTATAAACGATGGGAGTATCCAAATAGTATCTTCTGCTAAATATTGCTAAATACATAGTCTTACATACTATAAGCGTCATCACACCGATCACATAACACCATGTTACACCGTTTTCTGGAGACTAAATTTAGGAAGACACCAAGGTTTTTATAAGGGTTTAGTCGGATTACAACATTAATTTTTGGAACTTGGTGGTGCACTACTGCGCACTCAAACGTACTATAATACATATGATTAACATTAAATATAATTATTACATATTTTTTATTTCTTCTCTCATTGAGATATTAATGTTTTACTTCAATATACAATAGTATTTATTATAAATGACAATTGTATAGAATTTCCTGTATCATACAGTCATATTTGAAATTTTAGTAATCCATGTAGAACATGTAGGGAAACTGAACAACTTACCCAAAGAACATAGGGTGCAAAATAGAAATACTTGTAGGTAATTCAACTTAAGCATCTATCAAAGTTTTAAAAGCGTAATGTTATACATATCAGAGTAAATAAATACCACTAAACGACATTACACAGCGCTATGGGTATTGGACAAGTGATGGGCATACTTAAATACTTTTTGTAAATACACAAAATTATTTATACATAAAAAATACTTAAACCAATATAAAAAAACGTACATAAAAATACAAATCTTATTGTGCAGGGACCAAACCTTCAAACGTCAGAAGGTAAGGCGGTGTATTAAACCGCTACAGCGCCAAACTCAACTTACTAATTTATCAACATAAATATCAATACAGCTGTAAGGTTTGAAAATTATTTTCGAAACCTTCATAGGCAGGTGCAAGCCGCGTGTTCTGATTTATTTAGTAAGAAAGATTCAAGGTGAAAACTATGGTTTTTGGGGAACGTTCAGTTTCATTAATACCTATCATTGCTGGGTTTCCGATTGTTAAAACCCGTACAATGATTAGCAGGAAAAATTGTAACTATTGTCTATTATTTTTAACCGACTGCAGAAGAAATGAGAGTAATATCTTTCAGATGTGTGTTATAATATATGTAGGTATCTCCTGATATTTACCTCAATGTAAAACCTAAACGCCTTGATGAATTTTAATAAACGGCTCACCTTATACTCATTTTAATTTTGGGAATGGCATAAGTTAGATGACGACAGAATAAAATAAGAAATAGCGGCCGTGACCTGTCAAAAGTATTTAACAATCGGATTTTTTGTGACTTTGTCACATTCACTTGTTGACATTAGGACTCGAGCTTAGTAGCTTCATATTCTCGACCGGTATTATCGAGCGTGACCGGGTTAGCGCTTAGTGAATGGGTTGTTCCGGGCAGTGGTGCGGGCGGCGGCGGCCGCTGTCTGCGTACAGTTGCACAGTGCGTCAAACATGCGGAGAACGAAGCCCCTCGCTCGGCCTAGCCGCCGCTTCATGTTACCTGAAATTAATGGCAAGACATTTCTATTATATGAATTGAAACGGAATAGGAACGCAACCAGAGTACCAGTCATGGATATTAGGTGAGAATGAAGTCATATCTCAATTGGCCTATTATGAGAAATTACCAGAAATTAAGCGCAATAGTTTCCAGGGGAGACCGCGTAAAGGTCGAACTTGTAGTATATATATTTTGCTAACAATGACACCGTTAACCTAATCCCTATTCTAACAACCCCTACCATATTTCTTTGCAGTCTATACACACATATTTGAGGATCTATGCTGACGTTATCTGTTTATTATAATTGAATGGATAAATGTATAATCTCAAAACCTGTTTATGTTTATTCAGAATTAATAGAGTGAATCAGCATTTGATTAAAATATTATTGTTTTATACAACTTAGAATGAATAATAAACTAACGGTCCATCTAACGGAAAGTAGTAGATTATAACGTCGCCTGTAAACATGAACTGCACCTTGAATATCACAAAATACACTATGATGGTCAGGTACCTCCAGTTTGTTGCAATTCCTGATGATAATGGTATCATAATATGCCTATGATACTTTTAATTTCATTACCACATCCAACCCTTCAAACCGACATATATCCATACAAACACAGCTGTTTTACGGCAGAAACTCGAATGGGACAAATATGAAATGTAGGTGAAATTTTTCTTTACGATCTTTACGTTTTCAAAGGGGTGTGCACGTGCACATCGCCGCTCGTAAAACCTACCATTGTTCCTCCCTGTGACCTAATATAAATTATTACAAGTAACGCATGAACTTAATCCAACCATTCCTTGTTTAGCTGCGATTGCAATGAATATTACGTTGTGGCATATATAACAGTTAATAATAGACTACAAATATTATAAATGTTATTAGTTTTGGGAACATAATAATATAACCAGAGTGGTGAATACTTATTATTAGTATCATGGGCGAAACAGTATACTCTGTTATGTCCATGGTACTGCTCATGTCTATAGGCGACGGTTACCACTTTCCATCAGGTAGGCCGTCAACTTGTGTGCCATTCTAAGTTGTATAAAAAAAAATACAATAATTAGAGATGAAATTAACAAGTATTAAAAATATATTATTATTATAATATCAAAGTGCCATGCTTGTATAATATCGATTGTAAATCATTTAGTATCTGCATTGTGTACAAATCCTGGCCAGAGGTTGAAGCAGTCCTCGGCTAGCGCGACAAACTATATTAGGAAAAGTTCTTTTTGATAAAGTCTATACTATTTTCAACTAACTTACAAAAAAGAAGGTTCTCAATTCAGTTGTTTTTTTATGTTTCTTACCTCATAACTGTATATTTGTAATTTTTATTATTTTTTAACCTTATTATTTTTTTTAAATTGGTGTCATAAAAAACTTCTCAAAGTCTGTTAAATTTATATTTAAAATAAAAGACTGGCTTTGCCTGAATCGAAGCCGGTGTTTTTTTTTGTGGGACATAATTTTTAATTATTATAATAATATGGTTAATTTCCTACCTAATATTTCCATTATGGGGGGAAAGGGATTGTTAGTAATGGAGACTGAGAATCCCATTGCTAGCAATATACCCAACCAGGTCGACCTCCTCGCGGTTCCCCCTGGAAACTATCATGGTTAATTCCTGATGAATTCATCATGATGGGCTAACTGGCCTGTTTTCGTTCTCATCTATCATCCTTCACTGATGCTCCGCCAGCATATCCCGTTAGCGCAGGCAGGGCAAACCATTCCAATTTCACCCGTAAAAAAAACTATTATTGATACCTGAATAATGATATTTATAGAAGAGAAGAATCTATTTAATTTGATATACGAGTACATACACAAAATTAATTATACAATATAAATAACCAAAATTCACGAGCCACAAAACTAGGTAAAAATGCTATATGTATCTCTATCTGATGTTGTAAATATATAACGGTGACCTACATTCAATAAATATGCTCATAGTCTAGTTTGGTAGAAACGTTATGATAGTTCTACGTTTTACCACAAAGCTTAAATGTGGGTTAGCGTGTTTGCCTGTAACTTTGATAATAGCACTTACATAACCCTAAATGGGTCCCTTTGTTATATCCCTTTCTTTAAGTCGCAGAGTCATCTTATTGATCTAACACTCCTAAATTGAATATCTTATTTGCTATCAAAAACAAATAGCTATCAATTAACTAGGAGTGTCATTCCGGCATAGAATAGGTCACCTCTTCCTATCCTGTGAGTGTGGTAAGAGGCGACTAGGGGAGGGCAAGTGGTAGGCAGTAGCGTCCCTCTTAAAACATTTCTAAAGCCTATCTGCGGTTGCCAATCTGCCTGCTAAGCGTGGCATCTACTAGCAAAATCCGCAAGAGGGAGGCTAATCTTCAACAGTGGTTAGTTAAAGGCTGATCTGATGATGATGATGAATTAACTAGCAATGCTATTAATTACTTATGTTTTTTCTCCGCTTATACCTTGTAAGAGAAATGAAGTGACGCTAGATAAAATAAAAGGCCTCAAAATACATAATTGTTAACCTTGATAGTGCCTATTTTTACCTCAAATTTCATATTTATTCATATGATCGAGTCTTCTTTTTCTTTTATTAGCATGATGTAATACCGCTGAGCTGGTATTGATTGTTCATATTATATATATAAAAATATGAGAGACGACATCAAGGACATTTTGTTTACGTATCCTATACTATTCAGAAGTCAAACGGCATCTTATCCGAGAACAAAGACTGTTATCATATAAGCAAAGTAGGTATGCAAATGTGATACTAGGATAGTAAAACAGATAACTGTATAAATTACAGTAGATCGCTATCTAAAATATAGATATAAAGATCATGTTTGTAATTAATAATTCCTGCCTACGTACTTTTCCTCACTTTTCTTATTACCTTATCAAAATAATTCATTTTCAACCGACTTCAAAAAGAACAAAATACTCAATTCGGTTGTATTTTTTTGTTTGTTACCTCGTAACTTGTCAGTTCTAAACCGATTTAGAAAAATATTTTTTATCTGAAAGAAAAGTATGCTTACAGAATGATCTCATAGAAATTTTATGAAATCGGTTCAATAGTTTTTAAATCAAAATAAATGGTTTTGTTACGATTGGAACTGGTTTTTTTTTTCTGTAGGACACAATCTTTAATTATTATGAAAATTATTTAAGTTAAATTTGTTCTATTTAGACACAATGACTTATGTATATAAAGTAAAGAACCTAGTAGTTTTAAATACCAGAATATCAATGACAATTGATATTCTGGTATGATGATAATGGTATCTGGTACTGATTGTTGAGTGTAAGGTTTCTAATGACGATCGACGACAGAGCAAAGTGGCAATGAAATCTATTTTATTCCCATGAGATATATAACTAGGATCGGAAGAGAGAAAAAAATAAGTGGTTTCATTTTCAGAAGTAGGTAACTTACATTAGCTTTGGAAACATAAATGTAGTATATTCTTTATATATTATGTATAGAGCAAGAAATGTTTGTAAGAATAGATGTCTTTGAATTACTAGGTTCGCCTTACATTAGGTCAAAGAGACCCGGTTTGAAGATAAATATGTTATCCTTCCCCTTTACCATAAACTATCTATATAAATGCTTCAATAATAAAACACATGTGAGAATATGTTATACTAAGTTTATGTAAAACACAGATAGTATTATGGATCTATCCAAGAGCATGAATAGAATAAAAACGATATAGTACAAATATGTATCTCGTGGGTATTATCTTTGAATTTACTAGAATAAACAATAAGGATGTCGACATACAAAGGTCGGAAATACCAGCCACTGTATTACCGACAAATTCAGTAAATCTCGAACATATGCGATCCTTGAATATGTAGTGGAATTTTACGAGCAACTGAAGGTGTCCCCTATACTTGTCATTCATACCTACTGAATACAATTGAATCTGTAAAAGGTTGAGCAGTTGCCAATTCGAAGTGATCTTTTTTATCCGACTGCTGAAGAAATTAGGGTAATGTATTTTAAAGTGTATGTAAATAAATCACTGAAAATGGCATATTTTATACAGTAATACAAGTAATAACTAACTATTAATTATAAATTATTTTGATACCATATTATACGACAACGGACCGTGTAAGTAAGTTCAGGTATGATTTATGCTAGAAATTCACTGAATAACAGAAATAAAAATAGTTGGGCAATTTTTAATGAATGTATATTAGAACATTGTTACAACACAGGTATCAGATTTACAAGCGTATTTGTCACTACCAGTAATAAATAAACCATACGATAACGATTTGTGATGCACTATATATTTTTAATCGACTTCTAAAAGTTTTTATGTTTGTTACTTCATAACTTTGTGAATTCTGAACCGATTTGGAAAATTCTTTTTTTTTCTAAAAGGATATACTTACAGATTGCTGCCATAGAGATTAGATTTAGATCTAAATAACCGGTTTCATCATAAAAAAAAACGATTTTAATTGAAAAATCGTTTTTTAGAACACAATCTCGTTTTTAAATAGACCACGATTGAGAATCGAACGCGAGATCACACAATGCGATGTTCCGCTGAAAATAATTGTCACAACAATAGTGTCATTTCTTTATTTTGTTTAATCTTCATACCTAGAGATATATACTCCAAAGTTATCAGTAAGTATATGTATACTTACATTGTTGAAACAGGTTAGGCACTATCAAAGATTAGTTCCAAAGTAAACAATGTATTTTGTCATTCATGTTTTATTAACAAGCTATTTTATACCATCTATTGTAGGTAGATAGGTTAATGAAAACGATAAACAAGCTGCACAGCAGGAAAATTAGGTACCTACTGTTTACGGTTATAGTAATATTTTACTTTAAAATTTTTGACGTACTGACAATATTTTACAACCATTTATTTTTTATATAGGTACATATTGTTTTTAATTTTAAAATAAATGCCTTTAAATTAAGAATAATAACTAGTAATTGGGTTAGGTCAACAATCAGTTTTAAATCAATAACTTGAATAATTACGCAGATGGACGAATGAAAAAAGTTGCGCCGTAAGAATTCCACATTACATGTTTTTGTTATGAAAATATACTACATAAGTAAAAAGATGTTGATACATGTTGGGAGCCACGCAGAACTACTATGGACTCCCAATATTTATACTCAGTGATACCTACTCGTGGTGTAATTATGATATTACTTAATTAATTTTCAAAACGACTTTTGAACAGTTTGTCGATAATTTTGTAATTATTTTAGATACGATTGAATTCTTTTTGTGGAGAAAAATTCTAAATTACTAACATCTAAATATTAGTAATTGAGAAAGCTAAAATATTTTGAGGAATACTACTTCTTAAAATACAAAAATAATATTAGATATTGGCTTTTTGCACGCTACTTCGAGTTACACCACTCAGACAGACAGCATATCAAGATAAAACATCACCAGTTTTTAAGTTAAGCTTTCAAGAATACAACTATGCAAACCGCATTCAATTTGGTGCAGTAGTTTTTTGTGATTTCGGATCAAACATACAGATGGACAGATAGACAAAAGCTCAAAAAAGAAATATTATTGTGGCTTCTATTAAAACTCCTCACAACATTTTTTCTAAAATATCCTCTATGTACAAACGACGTCCAATTTACTAGGTATATTAGTAAAATTGTGGAGATGTACCTACAAGCTAAAAATAAAATATATTTACAGGGCAAGAAGTTTATTTGATATTATCATCA
The DNA here is from genome assembly GCF_026898425.1 of Galleria mellonella. Taxonomy (NCBI): domain Eukaryota; kingdom Metazoa; phylum Arthropoda; class Insecta; order Lepidoptera; family Pyralidae; genus Galleria; species Galleria mellonella. Next base: position 5,285,778 of record NW_026442075.1, on the reverse strand, counting down.
TCATCATACCAGCCGTTAACTGTCCATTGCTAAAGATGAGCCTCCCTTTAGCATGATAGATCATTGCCATAAGGCGAGTTTTGCCAGTAGTTGCCATGCTTGGCAAGCAGTTCTCTTAGCTATCTCTTACGACATACACGGGAACAAAAGAGGTTGCCCATTCTATGCCGGGACCACACGGCATCCCTTTAATCTCTTAAAAGGATAAGACCAATCTGTAAGTATATCCTTTCAGATAAAAAGGAATTTTCCAAATCAGTTTGCAACTGACGGAGTGAATGACGTAACAAACATAAAAAATACAACCGAATTGAGATCCGCCTTCTTTTTGAAGTCGGTTAAAAATTACTTTAAAAAAATATTAATGATGTTCTTTTCACTCTGTATAAAATTTTAAAAGTAGAGAAAGATTATGCGCTTGAAATCGCCACCTTCATTTTGTCCACACTCACTAATTAAAGTTACTAGTTAAGATTGTTTGAGTACCTATTTATTTCAGATATAGTTATATAGAGGTTTTCTCCCGAGGGTGAGTGAGGTATATATGTGTCACATGACGTCATTATGTCATGGTCATATGACATAGGCGCATACCTAGCTAACATTTAGTTTTCCTATTAGTTTTTGCAGGTAACATTTCTCTTAATTTAATTCACAAAATGGGAACCACATTTCAGGATTACCTACATGCCTGATTAAACGTAATTCTATTATTATCTTTAACCATATTTACTACCATTAGCCTCCTAAAACACAGCAATTTAAATCGTAATATAATTACCTAATATGGTAAACGAAAACAAGTGTAAAATACCTAATCCTATTGACTGCGAAATAATTTATCAAAATAGAATTGACAAAGATGTCACGTAAACCTCCATCTTTTTGAAGTACATAACTTCATTAAGTCGGTCTCTCGAATTTCTGGGATTATCATAGGACACAAAATCCTTAATATTTACAGGCACTTACTATAGATATATATATTGAGGTGTTATACGTGTTTACCGAGGAAAAACGTATTAATCATTCTTACATCCTTAACATATCCTGAGAAAAATATACCAAAGAAAATATTTCAAAAATTCTTTATTTTTCTGCCTAAAAGTCACTATTTATTTCGAGTGATAAACTACACATAGCCTAAACCATAAATTTGGAAAATCTAAATCTGTAAGTACAAAATTAAACAAAGAAGTAACTTGATTATAGCATACATAAGAAGTTAAGAACAAAAGGGGAATTTTCTGATATTACCATGGGAACGGTAAGTATAGGCCTGGATTTCAAAGGGTTCGTTCCATAAAGTTTTCTACGAGAATTTCTACGAGAATACGAAATCATTAGAATTCGTTTCTTATCGATTTTCGATCCTTGTTTAAAGAAACATGGATCGAAAATCGATAAAAATTAAAGATTTTTTTCAGTTCTACATCTCTCCCTTAAAAATATAGTAATATATTCGATTTCACCCTGCATACATTTTTAAAACAAAAAAAAAAAAAAAACAATTACGTGCATAATTTAACGATAAGCAAAACTTGAAATGTATGTACGTATCTATTACTACATACATTTAATAATAAATACGTTTTAAAATTACCTAATTAAAAGTTCATAATAGAATTCTTTTTTACTTGAAACGTAACAAAATGAGTACTTATGTATTCAGATAAAAGTAGGTAATGATCGCACGTCATAAAATGTCCTGCCGTTGACAATAATGGCCTGCTATTTTTAACTTGTCATTGCGTTTAGCGAAGCATTAACTTCACGTCTAGCGACACAGTAATATTTTTTTTTAACAAAATATCCACAGCTACCCCTGTATACGAGTATAAAGTAAGATAACTTTATGATAGGTTATTATTTTTTAATAATGTACAACACATTTTAATCGTTAATAACGTAACTTTATATTGATGAAAGAAGTTTCAAAATCAAAGATTAAGTATTTTTCAGTTAAACGATTTAACGCTTACAAACGATTAGAAGCAAAAAATCAATTTTATTCTGTTCATAATATTAGTTCAGGTGATTATAATTAGAATAGGTAACTAACCATTGCAGCACATGAAATAGAATTTTCTATTTAAATTACATACCAATATTGTACCTAAGATTTTGCAATTGCATGTGGTTGAAATTATATGGCTTTGAAAAATACTAGCGACCTACCTTTTTGAGACGAGTATAAAATTACTTTGACATGCCCTAATTTTCAAACACCTCTTCAATTAGGAATAAACCTTTTAAATAAAATATAATGATCATAATCGGTTCACCAGTGACGACGTTGATCCATGATACACATGCATGTACTATAAAAATTAAAACTAGGTTATTTATCCTTTTGCATGTAAACTTACTTACACTACACTTACATAAACAGAATAATTAGATTGTGTTCCACGAAAAATACCGACTTTTGTGACGAAATCACTTATTTTGGTTTAAAAACTAAACTACAGATAAAAAAAGAATTCTCCAAATCAGTTTACAACTGACGGAGTTATGAACTAACAAACAAAAAAAATACAACCGAATTGAGAGCTTTCCTTTCATTTTGAAATCGGTTGAAAAATACGGTCTAATTGAAAGCTTTCTTTTTTTAACTCGGTTAACATGATAAGAATGGTTTTATGAACATTTAGTCATTATTGCGCTAAAAATATGAAAGATTTTATGAGACACTTTATAGTAGGTATCTGTTCTCATATTAACTTATAGTTAAGTATCTACTTAACGAGTACAATAACTACAAACATAATAATGTGTATTGATTAACTATATAATATATAATAATAATCGTTTTTGTTAATAGATGACATTGGAATGGTAATCCCGCCTGCGCTAATAGTATTCGCTGGCAGACACCAGTGAGGGATGACATGTGAAAATGAAAAGGCAGGTCAGTTATCCCGTCGTGATGAATACACCTGGAATTGAACACGATGGTTTCCAGGGAGGACCACGTGGAGATCGACCTGACAAGGTATACTGCTAGCAATGGAACTGGCAGTCCGCATTACTAACAATCCCTTTCCCCCCTATAAAAGTCGGTTGCCGAATGTACTCGTATGTAAGCACATCACTTCAGAACAGTAACAGCTCCTTGGATAATCCTTTTTGTTGTAAGTGTCAGGATATGGTTTGTATGAAATAAAATGTTTGAAAAAACATACGGAAAAGGTCCAAAATGTAGATTAAAACGTCTCCATATAAAAAAATGAAAGTTGTACTGAAAGATTTGATCTCATTTTTTTCATTAGTACACTCGTGCGACGGCGGTGGATAGGTAGTTTACAATATATCGTCATAGTCGTAGAATACTGACGGATCTGACAAATAATACATATATCGTCATAGTCATAGAATACTGACGGATCTGACGAATATTACATATAAAGATCCGTCAGTATTCTACGACTATGACGATATATATGTAACTTGTTGAGTTTGATAATAACTCCTGACACTTCTAGTTAGTGATTATAATAGTTTGTAAATTATAAGTATTATTACTAATATTATTCACTTCTTTATTTAAACTTTAATGCACAGTTAATAAAATAAGTTCTATGTATATTTGGTGGACCTAACACAAGACGGTGTGCTCTATAACCATCGGGCAAACCGAAAAATAAGTAGACGGTGCATTATTGAATTGAAGAAATATAAATATATCAATTTGTCTTTTGCTAGATATGTCTTCATTTCAATGCCTAAATAGGTTTCAAAGGTAAAATTATTATTATTAATTTATTGATGGTCGTAATAGTCAATTTTCTAACACAACGCCTGCTTTTATCGAATCTAAGATGAATTAAGTAAAAAAATATATATATATAAATGCACAGAACTAGAAAACTTATTATTAGACATTATGATGCAAAGAGGAAACAATTGTAGCGGAGATGAGGGGTTTCCGCCGCGAAGCGCGTAGGTCTGAGCCTATAGATAATAGAACTATAAATTGGATGAACTATAAGTTTAAACTATAATTTCATACGACATTTATAAATCAAATAATTAATAAATATGTTACACAAAAAACTGACTTAAATCGTGTCATAACCAGTTTTTTTTTTTTTATTTAAAAACTAAATTATTTACATTTGATAAAATTATCTGAGGTAACAACATAAATATATTCTTTCAGCTAAAAAAACCTTTCCATTTTTTTAAATCAGTTAAAAAAATATTATATAAATAATTATTATAAATTATATATAATTAGTAAATTTTATATAAATAATTCATATAGTCTATATGAATTATTTATATAAAATTTATTATTAATATTTATATAGGATTATATTTTATCGAGGCAAGTTTTTTTTTTATATAGCTGAGTGGCAAACAAGCATACAGTCCACCTGATGGTAAGTTTAATAAACTTTTGTTTTTTTCAACACTATCGCGATATATTTATTCCATAGCTATCTCATAGTAAATGGTTATGAAATTCAACTTTGTAGGCCACAGACCTTTAGTTTTTTTTTCATCCATCTGCCTAATTCAAACCTTTAAAACTTAAAGTTGCAAAATTAAACCTCTTTCATGTAGGTACATTCATCCTACATTACGAGACTGTACTAGGGATATATCAAAGGAATAACAGGTGAAAAGGATGATTTAACTAAAGTTGTAAACTCATTATAACTTTATATCGCACTCTACTTACCCGCAGCTGGGTCTTGTTCCTGAAACAAACAAAATAAACAATTTAACAACACTTCAAATTCCTTTACGTACACATTTAAAATTCAAGTACTGGCTTTAAGCAGGCAATTTATAACACACAAAAATAAATTTTGCCATGTTTATGATATGGTTTGTCGGAAAACACGATTGACTTATATTTATTTACATAGATATATAAATATGCTATTATTTCTAAATCTACAATACATAAAATAATTAATAATCCATTAGAGAAAATCGTGCTGATAATAGTGTGTTATATGAATACAATGCAAGAGTCATCACGCTACTTGAGAAAATACTTATAAACATGAATTGTATACCTATTTCAAGAGAAATAATTGAAAAGACAATGAAATTTATTAGAAACGAAATCTGCCACATAATAAAGATTCTATGTATTTTATTGAAGATAAAATTGGATAGGCTACAAAGCAATTTCCTGTTAATATAACGATTATCAAAGCAATTTCACGACCCCAAAGGTTCTTTGATATCCCTGTTTGAACCGAACAATTTAAATCAATTAATTAAATTGTTTAGAACTTTAAACTTGTACAACTAATGAACTGTAAAACGAAATCAATAGGATTAGATATAGTTGGTACTTTGCCAATGTCGCGAAATCTAGACTGTTGACCTAAATGACTATCGATCAAACAATATGTGTTTTTTATCAGATAAATGTTACTTGATTGGTCTCTATTATCTCGTTAACATCAATATAGTATCAAAACAGACAGATATTTAGGAAGATAATCAATAAAATATAGATAAAAAAGTTTGCTAAATGATGAATAAATTAAATGAAGGCAAAATACGTCTCGACAGCTTGTTCAGTAGTCAAACAAATTTATGAGCTACCAAAACTTTGTTATCTCTGGTTTTTATTGAGATTGAGGTAAAGATACGACTCACCATTACAAAGATAAAATGTTAATATATCGATTCTTTGTAGCTACTGAAAATGAGCATGAATGATCATAAATTAAGAATAGTACCTATATGAATGATAAATAGTAACTCATCATTTTGAAGTTCAAATAATGATGAAGAGCATGCAATTCAGATTAATTTTTAATCGTGTGTCAAAGATATACTCAATGATGGTACAGCGTACTATGTCGAAGAAGCCGATATTTGCAATCTACAGCGGTAATACAGCACTTTTAACACTTACCGCCCTATCAATCAATCCATTTGTTCCTTACTTGGAAAAATATACATTGATACTTACGAATTTACTTCTGTCTTTCTCTTTATGTTTAAGTTCTGCCTCTTTTTTTGCTTGCTGAATGAGTTGGTCTACAAACTCAGTGGCCTCGCGCAGTTTATCTGGATCACTCTTGAATGCGGCTATTCGTTCAGCCAACGCTGAGGCATCGCTGTCTTGTATCATTTTGAGTTAATAATAATCCGTGTCCAAAAGTACAGGTGCAAAGCGGTCACAATAATAAAGTCGTTTGTTTCACAAAACTAAAATTAAATAAATCACTATAAATGTGTGTACGCTAATGTTTTTCCATCGGCCATAACTCGGACAGAGGGTTTGTTTCCCTTTATTTAAAATTGAAGGGTGCTCGCAAGGTCTCGGGGGTGATGTCAGTCATTATTGTTGCAGGCCCTGTGTGAGTGTAGGTATGTAACGACAGGCGCGTGGAGACGACAGAATGCGCGGAGGTACTGTGCCCGGTACAGCGACGCTCGGCTTTCGACGCTCGGTCATGCGCCGACTGGCGATAGGCGTCGGTACTCGGTAAGTACGCGACTTTACTCCAAAGATTAGACTCAATCATAATCTATGAACGATCTCTAGACATTGTCTGAATCAGTTACTTATCTATAGTATCTGCACATTTCAAAGAGCCTTGCGAATTTGAATACAATTTGATCCATCGCCTTCTTTTCAAAACACCACCAACAAAAGCATTCTCTACACTCATGTACTATTGTATAACACGTACCTAACTACTTCTTATTTAATTCAGTAATATTTAGAAGCTTTATTTACATTACAATTTAACTAGAAATAAATAATACGTGCATCTATCCAATTTAAACGATTTTTAATTAATTAAATTAAATATTTCTTTATTACTTAAAAATTAATTTATATAAATTTAATTGCGCCTTAGTCGAATATGAGTTGTGACGTTTGATGCCAAAACCAAAGACAAAATTATGTTTGGGTTACGAGAAAATCAAATCGTTTATATACTTTGTATTATATTGAAATTTTTACAAATGTTCAAGTAACATCAATCACTTGATTTATCAGACAGAGAATTATAAATTATTTATGTATCTACTTTCATCTCATATCCACCGTTCCAACTCACCTTATTTTGATTTGTTTTTTTTTTTCAGGATCGTCAATACGCAGGTTTATCCTCAAACACTACGACTGTATGGAGCACACTGCTAACCGTATAAGAAGTGAGGATACTCCAAGTCATTCAGCGAGCTGTAGGAGGACTAGGTATTCTCGGAGTTTTACTACGTAGTAGAGTCCGAAACGTGGATATTTACGAAAGAACTAGAGACGGATCCCTAAGGATCTACAGACTTAAATGACGTTGAGCCCACTATATAGTTTAAGCAACTAATAATTGATGGGGAAGAAAGATACTTGAGTAATAATCCTTTGCAAGCAAACGTAGTGTGAAGCGAATCCCACGAGTAGTACTTACCTAAAGATAACCTTAAAATATTACAAGGAGCTGACGCAAGTGCCGCGAGGTCTTTTGTACTTTGTGTCGAAATGTTATATGAAAAAGACTTATGTTAGTTAGTGAACAAGAAGTGTATATGATATATATATATATATATATATATATATATATATATATATATATATTCCATATTATATAATATTGTCATATATATATATTATATATATATCTGTAAGTTTACATTATCCTAGTCATTATTTTATAATAAACTAACTTTATCTTTCTAGCTAAAACTAGCTTAAACAATATTTTTTTAGAAATTTTTAGAATGTCTGTCTATCTGTCTGTACATTTTCTCCAATGTCACATAAAAACTACTACACTTAATTGGATTTAGTTTTCACAATTGTATTCCTGAAGATCTTATTTAAAATCTGGTATATGTTTTATCGTTATACATGGTAAGTGGTTTATTTACGTACAAAGTAGCGAGCAAAAAAATACTAGTAAGAAATAAAAAATATGAAAACGATTTTACCAAAAATACATATCAAACTTTCCTGTTTACAACTCTAGCTACAGCAAGTTTTGTCCTCCTTACTCGTACATTGTTCTTCACTTGAATAAGTATTTGACTGTAAAATATTTACATACTTTTGTTTCTATAATCTCTTTTACTAACTTCGTATAAGTACGCAATAAACAATATTGATTTTTTATCAAAGAAACAATGCATATAATAAATAAATAGTTAAAATAGAAAGTATTTATAAATAACAATTATATATTTTGCACATATAAAAAAACAGTTACTTCAATCGTTTTGTTGATGCAATAATTGTTAGTATTTGATAAAATTTTTGTAAGTGATCTTACTTATAAATACTTACTACAATCGTGACAAAAGAGACGGATAAACAATTAAGTATTTAAAATTAATTTATTTTAAAACTCAGAATCTTATCTACAAATAGATTTTGCTTCATAGACACGTCTTTTACTCTGTATAAAAAAACGGAAGCAAAATTAACATATAACCAACACCACATGGATTAAAAAAAATATATGAATCATTTTATAGTTAATGACAAAAAAATGACGAATTAAGAATCTCCTCCTTTAGAAAATTGTCCTAAAATACATAGACTAAACCAAATTGATAGAAATGATGGACTATAAATTGGAAAGGTACCTGCTTACGTTTCAACCATGAAGTTCTTGGTGATATATTGGCGTAATCTACTAACTAACAATAGGTATCATCTATTGATTTATGAGGTTATAAATTAGTGGTAATCACCACGCAAGTACTTACAATTCGAAGATTCCTATAGATACAGAAATTATAAATGCATATATCTTTACGTATAAGGTCCCACCTTTTTATATATAGACTTAGAGAGTTTTGAAGTTTTATAAATTCCTTATTAAACCTAATATATTATGCCTTTGGGTACTTTGTCTCATTTATAATTAAATGTTTATTAATAAAAGTTTCGTAGCACAAAATACTTTATTTTTAATCATGGCTTAGTATATATATAGATATAAAATTCCAGAATGTATCCATATTTTCCAGCTACTTCATATTATTAACACAGAAAATAACAGTTACCTACCTTACCTTTCAGGTGCCAAGTGCCCATGAGATCTTTCGCGTGACCGGGGTAAAAAGTAGGTTGTGTCCTTCTCCATTCCAAATTGGTACTATGTTCATGCCAAACTTCATAACGATTCGAATAGGTAACAAATAAACTCAATTTTTTATTTATAACTCTACGTTGTATACTATAATCTAATGGTACCCTAATACCCTGTTTTACCGATAGTTGACCAATTTTCATAACATCCCTTCGTATAAAATTCCACGAAAGACTTCAATAACGATTTAATATTAAATACCTACATACAGAGCTTTAAAAAAAGTATGCCTGTTTATAAAAAAAAGAAGTACTATTAATTTTATTTATTTTTTTATTTATAGACTACTTTTGTTGTGTAGATTGCAGGTATATATGGTAATAAAATTACAAAGTATGGAGTCAGAACACGTTAAACCACAGGAATAATCGCCATGAAGGGTGTCACAATATCTCATAATATCCCGGTTGACGTGAGGCAGGCGGCCGGTCATAAAACTATAAGTCAAATCTTTTTATAATGTGGATAAAAAACATATTACGCAGATAATAATAATAATTAGGATAAGGATAGGAAGACGATGATGATGATGATCCTTCATAGTGTTATGTCTTCATCTGTCTCCGTAAAAAAAGAATGTGATAATAGTTTGTGATACTAAAAAAGTACTGTGATAATCTATGATATTCATAGTGTCGTTCAAATGTATAGGCGACGGTTATTGCTTTTTATTAAATAGGTAAATAAGTTTGTTTGTTATTATATGTTTAAAAAAAATATATGAAGTGATGGAAAAACTACAGCCGCGGACAAAGGCTAACTAAGCTTAGCTCTCGGAACGAACCACGGCTTACAGTTCATTAAACACAACCTCGTCCATTGACTAAAAGCCTTTGGGAAATCAATTAATACCTACCGAGAGAGAGAGATGAATATTTTGAACAACGCTTTGCTAGTTATACTTAATAGATATTTTTTCAGTAATTATTTTGTACTAGCTTTTACCTGCTACTTTGTCCGCGTCACCGAGATATATTTACTGGCCAGGATAAAAAGTAGCTTATATTCTTATCCATCCATTATAGTACGTATATACCAAATATAGTTATTGATTAAACCGATAAGGTAACAGAATCACTTTTAGATTAACATAACTCCTTAGTCCTCAGGAATGACAATGCATGAAGGGTATCATGAGTGAAAGAGTATACTCTGTTATGTCCATGTCTGTTCATGTCTATAGGCGACAATTACCACTTTTCATCAGGTAGGTCGTCGGCTTGTTTGCTTTTCTAAATTGCATAAAAAATAAAAAGTGAGCCTAGAAACTCAAAGTGTACCTTCGCTGAAATAGTGCCTAGTTACTTAATTTGTTGAAAATAATACGTATTTTAACTAGACATATCGAATCAACTACATAATTATAAGTAGGTAAACGAAGTAAAATTAATAGTAGATAGGAATTTTATAACAACGAATATAGATAAATTCTCAAATATTCTGTTTGGGAAATATACCTATAAAAAATAACTCAATGAAAATAGCAAGGTCCCAGTTTACCAATTCCAATTTCAATAAACTAAACATACACGTGAGGCCTCTTTAATATATAGGGTTGTCTATAAAAAAAAATATGTTACAATATTTTTTGAAAAATATAATCGCAATTTTTCCTTTTGTAAAAAAAAAGTTGATCGAAAATTGTTATCATAAAATGTGTTATAAAAAAAAAAATATGCTCACGACTATATTTGTAACGGGATAATCAAAGGCATATATCGCCTGGCGTCGCTGTGTGGTAAATGTAATACTCAACATAAGTATTATTATTCATAATTATAATTTATTAATGAAATAGAAATAAAAAATAGAAACATTTATGTATATATATAATATAAAAAGTATTTTATAATAATAAGTATTTTATTTTTAAAATTTTTTCCGTAGGCGTTGAATAGCCACTGCTTTAGCTTTGCGGATGAGCTGTTCACTATTAAGATTCGAAGCCTCGTCACTGCTAGTACATGAATACTCACACGCATCGTTAAATTGTTCGTCTTTACCATGGTCGCTATGCATTGCTTGTGGATCACTTTCACACCTAATCAAGTGACGGCGATTTCGCCTATACCTGGCACCGACACTATTTTTGACAATGTAAGAACGAGGAGTGTCCGCGCGCCCCACTATCTTTCCTCTGCTCCTAATCTTTCCATCTATACAGATTACTGAGTCACCTTCTCTTAACATAGGAAGAGTTTTACTGTGCTGATCATAGTACATTTTATTGTTATTTTGTTTATGTAACATAGTTTGGTACTCAGAAGGATCGACAGGTTTTGGTTTTAACAGATTTTCATGTACTGGCAATTGACAACGCAACCTGCGACCCATCAGCAACTGCGCAGGAGAACTCAACCCATCCCTATGTATTTCTATAGTTAAGAAGAGCTAAATCAAAATCTCCGTTACTTTTAATAGATTTCTTTAAAATCATTTTAATAGTTTGAACTGCGCGTTCACTTTTACCATTCGCCTGCGGGTAATTCGGCGAGGACGTCACATGGTTGAAACCCCACACATTACATTCACTACATGGTACTCCCCCCGCACGGCGGCGACCAGTGAACACGTATTACATTGTCACTCCGCTCATTTATTACATTTCGGAAGTTTACAGTTATCGAATACCAACAAAAGTGATATCAGTGTGTAGTGTTGATAACAATTTAGACAAATCAAGCATCTGTTGCAGCTCTGATTTGTGTATTATGCTATAAACTGTAAGTTTAACTATTATCGTTACACATTTAAAAGTTACCGTCAGTTGTCTTTCTTGGCTAATTATAACTGCCGATGACTCATTGCTACTCGTCGCTTACAGCGCTCGACTGAAAAACCTTCGTACCATATTAACGCATCAATTACGATACATATCGCTTTATTATCGCTTAGCTGTCGCAGTATTGTTTGAACCCGTACTATGAGATTGCAATTATAGCGATATAAATAGTTTATTGTTTCGCTGACAGACATTATTTAACATAAATATTAATAATAATAATACACATATATACAAAATGAAATGCGCAGCATGCCTTCAGGGTTTAAAAAAGCAGGAGAATGTTATTGTCTGCTCTTCCGTTTTGTGTAAACAAACCTTTCACGCAGCATGCACTAAAGCTGAACGACTTAAACAGGAGGAATTTAAGTCTTGGGTGTGTCCTGATTGTTGTGCCAAAATGAGAAAAGGTGGGGACAATTCCCAAACTCCGGTTCGTTCCACACCAGACAATATCACCGTTCGTAAGAAAAGTCAAATACCACCTGGCAATAACCTCAGTCCGTCAGAACATACTTCAACTGCATCGGAGCCAGAAGCACTGCTTTCCCTATCTTCAGAGATTAGTCTTTTGAGGCAAACCATGAATGAAATGTGGAACTGCTTTAGAGAGCGCCTCGATACCCTTGGCGAGAAATTATCAAATTACGACGAAAGACTTAGAGTGCTTGAAACTCAAGCATGTGAAAATGCTGCTCTTAAAGCCTCAATTTCTGCCTTGAAGGAGCAATTAAATAACCAGACGCAGCTATCATTAAGGAAGGAACTAGAAATTGCTGGTCTCGCGGAAAGTTTAAACGAGAATCCCGTGCACTTAGCTTTGACTATATTTAAAGTTGGGTATTAATCTCCAGGAAACTGATTTAGACTATGTTTCTCGGGCTGGTCCTAAGAGGCAGGGTAAAGAGAAGAACAACGACCATATCCATCGATGCCTCGTCCTTTGGTAGTTGCTTTTGTTCGGCGGGCTAAGCGAGATGAGTTTCTAAGCATTCAAGGAATCGCCGACCTTTGAAAAGCAAGGATATTATTACAAATGACTCTGATAGCACAATATATGTAAACGAACGCCTTAAACGATAACCGCCGTTTATTTCGAGATTCCAGACTCTTTGCAAAAAAGCATGGGTACAAACACTGTTGGGTACGTAACGGTTTCATATTTCTCAGGAAGGAGGATTATAGGGATGGAAGTCCAGCAATTAGAATACAATTCCAGGACGACCTCGAACGACTGGTTACATCGATCTCTAGACATTTTCCGAAGACTGACACTGCAAGAGATTCATCTGTTATTGCATCTTCTCCAGCCTAGTTTATTAATTTATACTCACTTGTTAAATTATTTATTTTTAAATTCATCTCTACTTTATTTAAATTTTTTAATTTTGTTTGTTATGACTTCTACACTTTGTTAAGCACACTATTCTCTACACATACTTTCATTACACATAAACATACGGTACGAAAATTAATTAGTTTTGTCCTTAATATTCAATTATTTGCGCACTATAATTGGGTACTTCATGTCACTTTTTCATGTCTGTGGCTCATTATTTGTATAATACAAAATATTTTCTTTTTTCGATATATCCATGGCTCAAATCTGTTGGACGAAATTGATAACTAAGATAAATTGCCACACAATACCAATACCTGAGAACTGTTCCCAAGTAATTTCTAAATATTTAACTAAATGTAAATATAAGAAGCTACAAAAAAACTTTGATAGCTTTCTTGTCATTTATAGGAGATTAAATATTGATTTTGACGTAATGGTTTTCTGAATGTTGGTTAAATGAAAATTCTAAATTAAAAATGCATGGTTACATTCCTTCTGCTCCAAAAAATATATAAATAAGTCAGGCGGTGTTACCTTTGTTGTGTAGATAAGTGGTATAGCATCTGAGCTGGAGGTGGAGGAGGCAAATTGTGTTCTGATTGAGGTTCTGAATTGTTTCAAATGATGGCAGTGTATAGAAAAATCCCTGTACATTTATCAATTCACTTAATTCAGTTTTAAAAGAATTTACATCACTTCATGTTTTGTATTTGCTGGTGATTTAAATATAGACATTTTGAGTTCAGAATTAGACAGCGATCCCTCTGAGTAATATCAATAGTTTAGCGGAATATGGACTTGTTTCTAGCATCAATATAGCAACTCGCCAAAGAACCTGTCTTGATCACATTTTTGTTCCAGCTCAGAGTAGGGCAGAATCTGTCGTTTGTTCCGCTGATTTAAATCATGACATTACTATGGCAGGAATCATAATAAGCAATATTCTCTGAATCGTTTTAGGGTTAAAATTGATTATGTATCACTTGAAACTGATCAGGGAGATAGATTGGTCTCCTTCATGAATTGTGATGATCTGGACACTGCTGTGACACAGTTTACATCTAAAATCACTGATACAATATCTAAACATTCAAAAAACTTGAAGGTAAGCCGCTCAAAATTTATTACAGCCTTGGATGACGCCTGGTTTGATTAGGTGCTCCAAACACCGTGACAGGCTGCACAATGATCTTCGCAAGGATCCTAATAACTCTATGAAAAAACTAATTTTTTCAAGATATAGAAATTTCTATATCAGTTTATTAAGAAAACTTAAAGCTGATTACTTTAATAGACAATTAAATGAAAATAAAAGTGCGCCAAAAAAGCTTTGGAGTACTATTAAACGCATTACTCATAATTCTGTTACTGTATCGACACCTGAAGAGTTGACCAAATCTAAGAACACTATTATGGAGTCTCTTAATTATTGCAATTCCTTTTTCTCCTCTATAGGACACAGGCTAAAATAACATTTTGATAAAATTAAATGAAACACAAGAATCACTTGCCAAAAAAATAAAATTCACTTCCACTCCCAAAAATTCCTTTTTCATCGATCCCACTGACGCACAAGAAGTATTAAATGTTATAAACACTCTAGATTCTGGTAACGCCTCTGGTTTTGATGGTCTTAACAATAATATTTTAAAAAACATTGGTAATTTTATTGCGAGCCCGCTGGAGAGAGAGTATATTGTCAGGATTTTTCCCTCAGATCAAAAACAGCTGTAGTAGTTCCTATACATAAAGGTGGAACTAAAGATGACCCCAGCAATTATCGTCCGATTTCACTAATTATTTTCCAAACTTCTAGAGCGTATCATCTACAAGCGGCTAGTTAGGTTTCTACAGGAAAATAAAATTTTAAACAACAATCAGTTCGGATTTCGTCAGGGTAAGTCAACTGAAGATATGTGACACTTCTGACGGATACTGTTGTCGATCATCTGGATGAAAATGCTGTATTGGTGTCTTTCTTGATCTTGCCAAGGCATTCGATACGGTTTCAGTTCCAATACTTCTAAGGAAACTATATATTCGTGGTTTGCCCTTAAATTGGTTCAATAGTTATTTGTCACAAAGAAGCCAATGTGTAAAAATAGGAGATCAGAGGAGCGATCTTAACTGTGTATCCTTTGGTGTTCCTCAGATTTTATATATTAACGATATTTTAAACGCCCAGCTGCAGAATTGTGATATAATATGTTACGCAGATGATACAGCTTTGATTTTTCACGGTCAATCGTGGCAGGAAAGCACAATACTTGACGGAAACTGGTCTTCAGCGAGTATACAAGTGGCTAAATCACAACCTCCTTACACTAAATGCTTCAAAAACACAATTCATGTGTTTTCATAAAACAGGCATCTCGTCCTCCTACACTGATCGCTCTTAGGGTTCATGCTAATGGCTGCTCTCTTTCTGGTGGTAATCTCTCTACAAATTGTAGTTGTAATCAAATTGAGAAGGTTCGCTCGTTAAGGTAATTGTATTAGATGAAAATCTAAACTTCAAGAATCACATATCAATAACAACTAAACGGGTCCGCAAATTAATATATACTATGAAATTATTGTGTTACCGATGGTCCTACTGTCAAATTGGTGTATTTAGCTTTGAAATCCATCCTTAATTATTGTCTGCTGGCCTGGGGTGGTATTTCAAACCTAATAGCCCTAGAGCATCAGCGCGCTGTCTTAAAAGTATCACTGAGAAAACCGCGGCGTTATGATACGAAAAAATTATATGAGGAAGCTCAGGTACTAAGTGTTCGTAAATTATTCATCTTGCGAGCGACTGTACACATGCATAAATATGCAATTCTCAACATATAATGACATGTTATCGAAACGAATTTACAAACTCCCTGTTACAGACGTAAGAACAACTTTTGCACAGCGTTTCAGAAAATATCTCTTTACACGAATTTACAATCACATCACAATTTACTGACATAAAAGATAGCCGATTATCAACTGCAAGGAGAGTCATTCAATTATTGATGTCTTGGTCCTACGAAGATACAGAATTTTTTTTAAAAAGCGCACTGTAATGTATGGTACAGAACTGTATATTCACTACCTTCATCTATATACATATGCACATGTTACACACACACACACACACACACACACACACACACACACACACACACACACACACACACATATATATATATACACACACTCTCACTCGTGTACCCAAACTCACATGAAACATTATATAATTAAATTATCCCTGTTCGCCGACCATAATTGTAAAATTACTTGCTTTGCCTTCCACAAGACAGGCTTTGCCTAGTGTGGGGTCATAGCTATATTGTACCATAGGCTAATTTTGTTAAAGGAAATAAAGATATTCTATTCTATTCTATTCTATTCTATATATCGTAATACATTTTGAAAATACAAAATGCACATAAAAAGTAAACAGGTATTCTATAATATTAGTTGTTGTTGTTGTTAGTATCTAATTGAAGAAGTCGGTATAATTATTGTTTATTTTTATTTGATTACTAGTCTAAATATTATTATTGATTGCTGATGATGATGATGATGATGATACAGCCGTTAACTGCCCACTACAGAACGTAGACCACCCCTTCGTGGGTTATGCCAGTAATTGCCACGCTTGGCAGGCGTGTTAACAACCGCAGTTAGGCTTTGGTAATGTTTTAAGAGGGACGCTGCTGCCCATCCTTCAGTCTTTAAGTTCCCTTAGTCGTCTCTTACGACACCCACGGGAAAGAAAGAGATGGTGCGTTCTACTCCAAGACCATACCATATCTACATATTATTTATTTATTATCTCAAAATTGTAAAACATAGTAGTATAATCCAACTTTAAAATAATCGACTTTCTAATTTCATTAATAATTATAATTGAATTTTGACTTGTTACTCAGAACGTTACGTTCGCTACGTTCTTGTTCAGTTACACGTAAGAAAGTAATTAGTCTCTACTGACATCACAAGCATTCGAAGCATAAAATTAGTACTGTTTATTATTATATCCAAAACAATTATTTTAGCTCCAGTTAAATTAACTAACAGAGATATGTTCTATTTAATTTAGATGCTGTATCGCACTAAAATTATATTTGTCAACCCTACATAGCGACGTACATTTAATTAGCAGTCCGCAGTTAAACGCATTAACGGTCGTCAAGGCACAATAGGGCGCCCGCGCTGGGAGTCATGAACGTAACCATTTATTTGATGCTGTTGTGAAACACAATAATTACAAATAGATAACATCCTGCTTGCTATACCTATACCTAATAAAAAATAAGTATATTTAATTAAAACGCATTACTCGTCGTTTTATCAACTTAGATGCATAAACACTATTTATTGTTTCCTCCAAAAACAAACAACAACAAACTTATTATAGATACAAACAATTATAAAAAATGTTCACATTGAGAAAACAATGGGCGGCCTTATCACTAAAAGCGATCTCTTCCAAGTAACCTTTGGATGGAGAGGAGTAGTTACAGACAGTTGGATCGGAGGCACGATGAAGAATTCTGTTAGTTTTAAATACATATGAAGATGTAATACATGCAATAATGTAAATACATATTTAAATAGTATTTTTTTTTTTTTCATTTATTTATAAATTACTCACTACGCTTACAGTATCCCATAACGTATAGTGAGCCATAGGTTTATTTTACAAACTTTTAAACAACATTTAGAAAATCTATCTAATTTATCATATATAGATAATTGATTATAAGAGAAGTCTCACTGTACGGTAGAGATACTAAATTATAATATTATTCCCTTGCTTGAATGTGTTGGGTACCTATATAATGCTTCGGTAATCGTATTGATTCTACTAATACTCTAAATATGAAAATTTCTAAAGATATTTGGACATTTGTTAGTCAATCACGCTCGAACAGCTGAACCACAGGCTGAACGAATTTGAAAGAAATTTAATATTATATCATCGATAGTTTATATAATTATTAATTTTAAAAAATTGTTTCAGTTACAAAAAAAATTACAAGCTTACTTTAAAGCAGGTATATAAATAATAAAAATAAACACTATTGGGCATATAACACGATGCCATCTATTCCCAAATTGAACAAAATTTCTTTTTTTTATAAATACATATAATATGTAATTGATCGTGTAGAATATATCGGCATAGAATATGTCACCTCTTTCCCGTAGGTGTCATAAGAACCAATTAAGAGAGGGCGAGGGATGGACAGCAGCGTTCCACTTAAAACATCTCTAAAGCCTGACTGTGGTTGTCAATCTGCCTGCCAAGCGTAGTAACTACTCCAAAGAGGAGACTTATGTTCAGCAGTGGACGGTTAAAAGCTGATATGGTGAACATATAATATTTAATACAATAGTCGTCATAAACATAAACTTATTCTCTTTATCCCTAGTATTAAACTTATATTCCTATTTACAATAAATGTGAAAGTGTGTTTGTTACTTCTTGGCGCCTTAAAGGCAATTGTTATAAAATTGATATAGTACCTACACGTATTATAGGATAGAGAAGAGCATAGACTATTTTGATCCCGGTTAATGAATGAATGATTGATCGGAAGATCATGAGGAGTAGAAGCTCTTAAAATGGTTTTGATAGACTACAAATGGCATACTTATTTTCAGCTAATTTTAAAATCATTGTTATTATTATTACTTACATGCCAAATCACGACAAAATTGAAAGTAAATAAGACAAGTATCTAGGTAAGTATAATTTTGTAATAACTGGTTCATAAAACCATTAAGTAAGCAAATGCAATTTCTGAGAAAACGCGTGACTGAGAGAAATTTATACAGTAGGTAATATGTAAACGATTTACTATTGTAAGTATTCAGTCTAAATGGATTTTCATGCAGATTGTTCTATACCATATTGAGCTGCTTGCCCCGGTTTTGCACGTGAACCCATTTTTTTCAATTTTCCGAACGTTTTCTAACTTAGACCTTAACCTTGTCCTAACAATTACAACCACAACAAAAAAGAATTAGCCAAATAAGTACAACCGTTCTGAAGTGATTCGCTTATATATATATATTCAACAATTGATTTTTATTTATATAAATAATAATAAAACAATATTAATTAATACATAAATTTAATTAATAGCTTATAAATAAATCATTTATTATCGCTCTTGCGGTTGCATGTTCACGTTATAGATGTATTTAGAGGGGGCTAGGGGGGAGGGATTGCCCATTTTAATAACCGCAAGATAATGTGGAATCATATATTTATTGACTAACACAACTTAGATAACAACACAACTCAACTAAAACTCTATACAGTTGATGATATGGTCATATCATATGGTCAATCATATGAGTATGACCATAAATTAATACATATATCTAATTTAAGAGACAGACGTGATATTCACAACAGAAGTGTTTCCACACTGAACAGTATCCACGCCAGTATTATCTGGTACCCACCCCAAGATGCAAACAAAGCTTCGCAGTCATGTTTGAGTGTATTTATGTGCCTCTTTATAAGGAGTCAAGCCCCTGTAGAAAGTAACATTAAATATGCCAGTTTATGTAGATATAACAGTATTATGACAGTAGGTATCCATTCATTTGGAGAGAAAGGAATTAATGCGGGCTACCAGTCCCATTGCTAGCAATATACCCTGTCAGGTCGCCCTCCACGTGGTTACCTCTGGAAATCATCGTATTGAATTCTAGGTGTATTCATCACGTTGGATTAACTGATCTATTTCATTCTCACCTATCATCCCTCACACGTGCCCCGTCAGTATATACCGATAACGCAAGTGGGGTCATCATTCCATTATCATCTATGAAGTACCTATTTAGGGGGAAAGCGATTGTTAATAATGGAGTCTGACTCATTGCATTATACCCTATCAGGTCGACCTTCTCGCGGTTCCTCCTAGAAACTATCGTGGTTAATTCTAGTAGAATTCGTCACGGTGGTTTAACTGACCTGCTTTCATCGTCACCTATCAACCCTCACTGGAGCCCTGCCGGTATACACCATTAGCGCGAGCAGGGTTACCTCCATTATCACCCATTAAAAAAAAGTACCTATTTATTCTATAGTACCTATTTATTTTCCACGTATAAAGTCAGAAGAAACAAATAATCCTTATTCTTATAGTTTAGCTATTTTAGTCCAATAATTACATATATTTATACATTCATATATAAAAATTGTAACGGCCACATCATGTATTAAGATAATAAAAAGATAGGTATAATTACTTCGTCCGTGGCCCTTAAATAAATAAACAATTTATGATATATCTAGTAACTACTGTGTACCAAATATCTATTGCGTGGTATGTAGACATCAATAAAAATTGTCTTCTAGCAAACACTTACAGATACGATCAACAAAATGCACGCAAGCATGTTACAAAATAGAAACACGTCCATTTTATGTAAGTGTAGAGTTCTGAAAGTAATAAACAAGCTGACTTGATGAAAAAGTTTATCTATCTTCTTACGTGTTCAGTTCAATATCATTGTAATTTACAAAACAAACTGTACGGGACTTGAAACCCTATTGTGGCAACTTAATAGAGGATTTGGAGGTTGTTCAGTTGGATAATGTTTATATTATATGAATTTATCATGTATTGCTTTATTTTTCCTCTATTCAAAAATGCACCATCTGTATTTCTCGGTTTGCCTAATGGTTGTTTGGTAGAGAACACCGTCCGGTGTTAAGTCCTCCAAATGTACATAGAATTTTACTGTGCATTAAAGATTAAATAAATAAATAATGCCTAACTACAGCTTGATAGATCTTAAATATATAGTTTACGGTAGGTACAGTATTTATGGCATTCCGTCCTCGCTATTGAATACAGGTGACGGAATACTTATAGTAGTAGATACATGGTGTATTAATTGGTAATTTAATAAGCGCCATATTCGTGTAGCATGATGAAGGCATTGGTGGACGGCAGGAGATTGCAACAAATGAGTAAGTATTTGGCCTCCGAATTGGCGACTTTCACCGTCAATCGATTCCCTCGTCACAATATCGAATCACTGATCTTTTCAAAATCATGTTTAGATCAGCACGAAATTTGCAAAAGGTGGATAGATGAAGTTCTGTAGTAACAATAAATCATTAAAGATTAACCGTCCTTGGGATCCACTTTGAAGGAATGCTGTTTTAAGGCCCAAATCGTAATCAACCTGTGCGTGATGAGTAATGACAGTAAACTTGACCACATAGCAAATTGCAAAGGCCCACTGTAATACATGTAACCAACACTCTTCATATTAAGGTTTTCTAACTGGAACTTTTTTTAATGGATGATAATGAAATCGTAACACCACCTGCGCTATCACACGCGT
Organism: Galleria mellonella; assembly: GCF_026898425.1. Taxonomy (NCBI): domain Eukaryota; kingdom Metazoa; phylum Arthropoda; class Insecta; order Lepidoptera; family Pyralidae; genus Galleria; species Galleria mellonella. Next base: position 5,264,219 of record NW_026442075.1, on the reverse strand, counting down.
TATATGCTGGCGGGGTATCAGAGAAGTTCTCGGGAAATGACCCAGGACTGTTTCCAGGAAGACCGCGTGGTGATCGACCTAACCGAGTATACCTACTGCTGGCAATGAGGCCGTTACACCCCATTACTAACAATCCCTTCTCCTTAACACTCAAGATGTGAGGTAAGATGTGATCTTTCTGAACCATGAAAGACCTTTAAAATAAACTTTTTTATATTTTTGTTCATCATATAGGATGATATTGATTTATTTAAATAATTTAATTTAAATCGTATAGGTAGGCACATAATAATGAAACCTCTTACCTCCTAGTTTTTCTTAATTTTACTGACTCATCAAATAGCGTAAATACATACTAACAAAATATAGAATAGAATATTCTCGAATTTGCATGAAATAGCGCCTTCAATGCTTTGGTATTTTATCTGGTGTTAGAGGGCACGGGGGTTCATTAGACGGCTGGCAGGGGTCACAGGGAGAACAGGGAGGTGGCGACGGCGGTGTGGCGCAGTCTTTAGGTTCGGGCGGAGGAGGCGGGCATGGCGGCGGCGGGGGAGGTTCGGGATCAGGGACGCACTCATAGTAGCAGTGCCCATCCCACCACCATGCAGTACCTGGACTCGGTAAATAGCTGAAGCACACCTGTTAACGATTAGATTTATTTTTAACATTCTAATATCAAAAACAATTGTTTAAAGAATTCAGATTATTGAAAATTCGTACTGGTCATTACAACAAAGGCGCCGCGCGAGGACTATTTTGGAACCCTTTGATGTAGCATCATGTAACTATATTTCAAGATTTTTTTCTGGGCTACAGCTTGTATAGAGGAGAACAGAGATTGTTAGAAATGTAAACTATCAGCCAAATACTAGCAAATTGCTTTATTAGGTCGACCTCCACGCGTTTCCTGGAAACACAGATTTACAAAACTTATAAGCATCGACACTTATTGTATATACAGCGTGGGAGGAGCAGGCTGGCCAAAATGAAAACAGCAGATTCAGAGAATGGTCAGAAACAAATGGCAGATTATTTTACCATCGAAAATGCACAGCCATATAAATAACGATTCTTAGTTTTGACGCCGCACAATGTATTTGAAATTTTATGATACACACGACACGTGATACTTCTTATTACTACATTAACTACAAAGTACTCTATACTCTGTAATTAACGTAACATTATGAAAGTATTAGTGTTCATCGAGTTTCGATACTGACCGTCTCTCTGGAGAAATATGTAAATATTACTTTATACTCTTATGGTATATCTATACAGTTTACATTCTGAATATATTTGTTGGAAATGATTTGAAGTTTTTTATTATTATTTACCGCATCCGGTTTCACACCATCAGATTCGACCTTCTTAGTTGGATCTCTGTTCATCGGCAGACCTTCAGCTATTGGCGCCACCACTGGAGGCTTCACAGAATTGAATGCATTTCTCTTGAAATAGTACTGATTCGAATATCTATCATCCGGCCCTCGTGGTATGTCCGGAGGTGGGATAGTCCTAGATGCCATTTTTGGTGGAAAACGACCGTGCAAAGTATGTTTCCTTCCTAAAAGAAACTCACGCAATATTTGTAAACCTAATGATATGTCTCTGAAATCCCATTTTGGTTTAGACATTTTACCATAGAAATTTCAAATTTTACAGTACAAATATTATTATATGTCGAAATAGGTCAACTAAAAATCAACGTCAAAATTATTTTTAAATGTAAATAAATGAAAGAGTTATTCAAACTAAATTCTATTTCAATGGAATATTCTAAAACACTTTGTAAATAATGTTTAAAATCGGTAGTAGTTTCGGAGATAAGCGTTAATAAATATCAAGACGCATGATTAAATGATTCAAAAAAATATATTTTTTTCAAAAGTTCGTAGCGGATGACCGCACTATGCTGAGTTAACAATTGCTACTTAACACAAATATCACAAAACTTTATTATTAAAAAAAACTATGTTATACGTAGATTGTGTTATGTATGTATTGTTGTACATGTATCATAAAGCTAAACAGGTAAAGTGGAAAGTTATTTTTAATTAATATTTTAACTTGAAATACATTAAAAAATACTTAAAATGGATGTAATGTAGACACCAAATCTTAAAAATTGTAGACGAAATAGTGTAAATTCAAGGAAAACTACAAAAGAGAAGCAAATATTTTATTTATTGAATAATAATAATTATTATAGTAATTTACTAGACTTAAAAGAAGTGAACATCTGATATTTACACAAATTATATCTCAGTCAAAATCACACGACTCATCATCATTATGATTACAATGAACTTAATAACATTTTTCAATTAAAATAGGTAAATATACATAAGTCTGGTACCAATATTACGGTTTATACTACACTTTAGCTAAAATTGTTGGAAAGTTTAGACATAGATTAGATGTTATTAAACATCTATACTGCGACAAATACAGATTGAAATATGTTACAAGGAAACCAAGGCTTCACTTGAGTGAAATACTTTTTCTCCTTTACTTAAAAATCTTTCTTATGATACATAAATCACAGAGATTTTATGCAAAACTTTAGCTCAACTATGCTTTATGGTTCCACTGGTACATAAATACATAGAGATTATTGTAATTTTACACTTAAAAATCTGTGCTTTTTATAATTTAACTAACATCAACATATAGATAACTAAAACAGAGTTAAGAAATTAAAATACAGGCATATAGGTGTATAGGTATGTACCTATTTAAATATTAATAATTATCATGACACTAATAACTTGCACCATTTATATAAAATAATTTTTAAATGTTTAATAAAAAAATTTAAGATTTAATTTTAGTTAAAAATGAATTTATACCGGGTTGATTTTTCTTAACCTCTGGTGTGTTTTTCTTGATATCTCCTTTAGGTTTAGATTCTTTTTCTTTCTTTTCCTTCTTCTTTTTATCACTTTTTGGACTTTGATTTTCTAGTTCTGGTAGCTTCTTCTTTTTAACTTTTTTCTTCTCAGATTCCTCTGGTTCGATTGAAGATGTTAATAGTGATGTTGGATCATTCATAATCATGGATAATTTCCCAAAATAATTCCATAGAGCATCCACACAGTGCTCAGGTTTTCCACCATCACTTGTTTCCCACAATAACCCATACAATCTTGGTTTTAATTTTTCAGTTGGTTTCCTCATTTCAGATTCAAATTCATCCTCTAAATGTTTCAATCTAGCTTGTTGTGCTTCAGGGGATAGTGACAATACATCATCTTCGTCCATTGTGGCTTCCTGAAAAATATAAACAATCACACATAATACATCTATTGCACATACACTCTTTTTTACTAAGTATACAGTAGGCATTATAAAAAATAAAAAAAATTCAAGTTAATAATGCTAATACATCAAAAATAAATATGATTATTTTTGATGATATAGCTCGTAAAACCCCTAATATAACAATATAATGTGGAACAGATTTTTTTAAATTAGTCATAAATACTTGTACATAATGTCTTATTTTTTTTTTGTTCTAATCTTTGTTGCAAGATCAGTATACCTGGATGACTATGTTGGCTTTACAGGCAAGGTCTGCATGTAAGATTGTCAGATCAGTTTGTCAAAGACTTGTTTACCCATAGATATAGGCATTTGACATTGTGACTGCCAGGTTAGTTATCTTAATTTACATATACAGAAATAACACACCTCATCACTAAGGTATCCATGTGGCACAAAAACTTCATTGTCAACCTCATACTCGTCAGCATCCTGTTCATCATCACTACCGGCAGCACTACCATCAATACTTTCGCCTTCTTGCTCTTCTTCCCATTCTTCATCACTATCCACTTCATAGTCCAATTGTTTCTGAAATAATTATTTTACTTTATCATATCTCAATACAATAGAGAAATATTAAAATATATAATTCATATTCCATTAAATATTGAAGCAACTGAAAAATTTTCAAATTGAAATTCTCATCAGATTTGTGACTTTCTCTTTTTTTTAATAGATAATAATGGAATAGTAATCACGTCCGTGCTAACGGTATACGCTGGTGAGACACCAGTAAGGTATGATAGGTGAGAATGAAAAAGTAGGTCAATTAGCCCATCATGATAAATAAACCTGGAATTCAAGACGACGGTTTGCAGGGAGGACCACGTGGAGATCGACCTGACAGAATATATTACTAGCAATGGGAGTGGTAGTATGCATTACTAATAATAAATCCCTCCTCCCCACCCGGATTTGAGGCACACTCGTACAATACTAAATCCCAATTTCTTTTCATCCTTAAGTGTAAAAGACAAATAAAGAAACAAAGAAAGCACAATGCAAAAGCCAGAAAACACAAAATAAAACCCTATACCAAGCTATCTGGTTTGTATCCATGAACTACATATAATAACAAAAAAAAATGGTAATCACTTGATAGCTTTACACCTATAAAAAATTAAATGACAAAAGGTCCCCAGATACTGATAAAGTTTAATTAGGGTTGCATAAGGCTTAATATGGAAAAAGCTTACCTCATCCTGGCCAAAAGGTCTTCTAGGTTTAACAGCTGTGCTCTTTTTTCTCCATGTGCCCCAGTATGGTGGACGCCTATTCTCATGGAAGCTTAACAGTTTCGGACGGAGTTTCTCCCTTATAGCACTGTCACATGTAATAACCTCTCCTGTACCACTAAGAGGAGGTAACTCGTCTTCTGAAAATTAAAGTGATAATAAAATAAAGGTATAGAACATCAATAGAATTTTATACTATGCTTATGAGATTAAATAATGACAACAGAAATCTAGTCTATGCTATACTAATAACATAGAGATAAAATTTGACTACAGATTGGTCATAACATGCAATCTCTAGAATTCAGTCACTCAGTGTTGTGGGTGATCATGGGCGGCGGTAGTCACTTACCACCAGGTAAGCCGCATGCTCGTTTGCCCCCTGTTGTAAAAAAAACTCATAAAATATGTCAATAATCTGTCATAAAATTGAATGGTCCTAAATACTCAGTAGTGTCCTGAATTCAATGATTCCCTACAAGACAATGTTAGAGGGGCATGAAGAAATACATTTATGGGCTGTCAAGATGATGATCACCAACACAGTATAAATTTTTGTGATAGCAACCTTCACATTTGAACTACATTACCTGCTTACCAGGTGCGGTGTGGTTACTTTGACTATGTGACTACTCTAAAAATAAATCCATTAAAGAATTTAATAGGGGAAAGGAAAAGGGGTTGTTAATAATGGAGTCTCAAACACTATTGGTATTATATATCGCTAAATATACCATATCAGGTTGGCCTCCATGTTCCTCCTGGAAACCATCATAGTTAATTCTTGTAGAATTCATTATGATGGGCTAACTGATCTGCTTTCTTCTTGCCTATAATTTTTCACTAGTGTCCTGCCACTGTATACCAATAGTACAGGTAGGGTTACCATTCTATATCCACTCATTAAAAATAAAATAACTATTTTAAAGTATTTATTATAACCAATGGATATGATCATGTAAATTACTTAAAATCTGTGTATCAATTTCATAACTTTTATCCATTAAATTTTAGAGGTCTGAGGAACTAAGTAAATTTTCACATTATAATATAATAGAGAAAAAATACATAAGTATCAAATGTTTACTTACCAATTATCATGACATCATCATCTTTATCATCAAGTGGCCATGTCTTTCCACTTGAAAGTGGTTTAGAGATACCACTTCTAAGTTCCTTCAAATATAATGCTGATAATTCTTTGTCTTGTTTTTCCAAAAAAGTATCTAGCTCTTGCCGTTTACTTTCATCTAAGTTGGTTCTAACAATAGGAGCCAATCTCATATCAGCTTTAATTGTAAAGCTTGAAAGTACACTACTTTTACTTATGAGATCAACAATATTTTGGTCTTTTTCAATTTTTTGTTTAGGAACAAAGAAGTTTACAAAAGCCTCTGCAGCTTTCTTTTTCTTTAATTCTTGTTCTTGTTTCTCCAATTCCAAAGCTTCTTGTTTCTTTCGCTTTTCTTCCTCTCTTGCTTCTTTTTCCTTCCTTTTTTGTTCTTCCTTTTCTTCTTTTTCTTTCCGTTTTTGGTCTTCTTTTTCCTCTTTTAATTCTGAAATAAGACAATTATTAAATTAAATTGATGAAAATCAAAACTTATAAGGACAGTAAGACTACAGTCTATGGCAAGTCCCAAAAGGGTTTTAACATGAAAATTGAGAGATAGTAAGAAAAATTTAAACTTCATTAATACTTACTTCGTTCCAATTCCTTCTGTTTCTCCTTTTCTTCTCTTTCTTTTCTTTTTTGCTCTTCTTTTTCTTCCTTTTCTTTCCTTTTTGCTTCTTCCTTTTCTTCTCTTTCTTTTTTCTTTTGTTCCTCCTTTTCTTGTCTTAATTTTGCTTTCTCATCTTTTTCTTGTTGCCTCTTTCGCTCTCTTTCTAGTTTTTCTTTTTCCCTTTCTTCTTTCTTTTTAGCCGATTCCATTTTTTTCTGAAGCTATAAAATAAAATCATATATAAATATATTATTATCCTCATTCAGTCATTAATTGGTTATTGGTAATCATCATCATCAACATTTCAGCCATTACCCATCCACAGCTGGACATAAGCCTCCCTCGTAGACTGCCATAAAGAATAGTCCTAATCTACCTGAATTCACTGACACCCTGCAATGCTTTTCAGGTCGTCACTCCATCTAGTAGGTGGTCGGGCTATGTTGGTTATTTTTGTTCTTTTGCGGATATCCTCGTTTCGGATTCTATCACGCAAAGAAACTCCGAGCATAGCCCCTCCATAGCCCACTGAATAACATTGAGTAAACTGAGTCAGTTTGCACATGGGCAATCGTGTAAGACCATGTTTCGGTTCCATAAGGCAACACACTGGTTAAAGACTTTTGTCTTCAAATTCTGAGATATTTTGGATGAAAAGATATTGCATAATTTCCGGAACACTGCCCAGCCGAGGTGGATTCGTCGACCTTCCGTTCCGACTGACCGTCGTTAACCTATCCGTCGAAGCTGAATTCACCCATTCCTACAATTTGTCCCAGGTATATATACTCATCGACAACTTCGAGCATAGTGTTCTCAATCGTAACCAGTATATGTGTGACATGGACATTAGACATTTTAGTCTTGTTCATGTTCATCTTAAAACCTGCCTGTTGAGAAACACAATTGATGTCATTGAGCATAGTATTCAGGTCTTCCAGGGATTCCGCCATAATTATTATGTCATAGACAAATCGAAGGTATATATAATATCATTCATATTCACCATTGATGTTTATACTATATCTTTTCCAGTCCAAGAGTTTGAAAACATCTTCCAATGCAGCTGTGAAGAGTTTTGGGGATATGATGTGACCCTGTCTTACACCTTTCTGCACTGGGATGGATTACATACTCTGGTTCTGTACTTGGATAGACATCGTAGCCTTACTGTACATACACTTCAATACTTTGATATACCTATAGTCAATCTAGTACCATTAGAGGGACTGTAATACCACCCATGTCTAGACCCAATCAAAGGTTGTCTCATAATCTACAAACGCCAGACATATTGGCAGATTATACTCTTGTCTTCTGTATAATATACTGTAGTGTATGTTTTTAGAAGTCAGCTTGTTTAGGGCTCTCGAAAACAGTACATAGATGTGATTCAAAAGGGATATCAATCTATATTTTTTCTGTCAACCTTCTTGAAGAACAGGACTACCCCACTTCTGCTCCACACCTCTAGTGTAACATTGTTATAGATGATGAAATTAAATAGCTTCTGAAGAACTACAAGTATGGGTTTTCCACCTGTTCTCAGAAGCTCTGCTGTAATTACGTCCTCCCCAGGTGCCTTAACCATTTTCAAGCTGTTTGAAAGCCATTTCAATCTCTAGCAAACTAAAGTCCGGGATATCATTAGTATAGTGTAGGGCGATTTTTGGTGTTAATTTCTAATTAACTTTAAAAAAAATGGTTATATAATCAATAGATACTTTAAAATAAATATTTTCTAAATGTATATTTCTCAAAGAGTCTATATAGTAAAAATAGTTCACTTTCAAGATGTATTATTTTTTTTATTTTAAAAGTTATAATAACAAAAAAAAAATTATGTCCAGTTTCATAGTACATGCATATAAATGAAACAGCATGTTATAGTATGCTAATAGATAGTGATTGGAATTCAGTATCAAAATAATTCTATTATGAACAATTCGTAATATTTTATGAGGAATCAAGTGATAATTAACATTGAATTAAGCAATTTTGCATGTTGTCTAAATTTGGATGCATTATTTTACATAAGAAAAATAAAATACCTGTTTAGGAGTTAAATTTGTAGTTGATTCATTTAGAGATTCATTTCCATGACTATTTGCTGAAGAACTCCTATTATGTTTTGGAGTAGTAGGGTTTGAATTTAGTGTTTCATTAAAGTTATTGCTCGTTTTACTTTGATTATGTTCATCTACTTTATTTCTAGTACTCCTCTTTGAAGCTTCTTTGTCATTTGTTATTTTTTTCTCAATCAAAGATTGCTCAGTTTCCTCATTTTTACTCATTTCTTCATTTTGAGTATCACAAGTAGATTTTATTGTTGCCTCAATATCAACATTTATAATTTGTTTATTTTGGTATTTTTTACTAACTTCAACATTAGAATCACATTCATCTTCTAAATTTATAGTTTCCAGTTGATCTTTTTTAGAAGTGTCAACATTTTTAGATGAAGAACATGTGTCTTTTGATATATTTATATCTATTTTTATAGGACTTTGTTTACAGTCTGGTCCGCTGTTGTCTTCCTTGACATGTGATTCCTTCTCAACAGTTTCAGTTACATTATCATGCTGTAAATCTACCTCCATGACTTCATCACCACTACTTTTGTTGATAGAAATATCATTCTCATTGCATTCTACAGATACATTCAAATCTTTTGATATTCTTTTTTTCAGTGCTTTCTTCTTTTTTGACTTTTGAAGTTGCTTTTTCTTAAAAACAGTGTCGACTAATTTAACATAAGGATTTATAGGTTTCTCTATTTCTGGACACACTTGTTGGTCTTTAGAATCATCATCACTAATGACGACCAAGTTATCTACTAAGTCATTTTCGTTACTTATTTTACCGATCTTTGTGACAGATTCAGGATCAGGCGTTGAAAGTTTTCTTTTCCTTGTTTGAGGAGGAACAGGTGACGGTGAAGTTTCACTTATCAACTTAAAAGGGAGACGAGCTTGCTTTAATTTCTTTTTCGAGGGAGTTACTTCTATATTTTCTGGCGATTTACTATTTTTCATGATGATATGATGTATGATAATATGATGTATGATATAATAAGAAAACAAATTATTATTTAAACTATGAAATATACAAATATATTCAAAAATCACTAAAAGATTCGTTAAATAAATAAATAACACAACTCATTTCAACACATTCAAGAACTTTTAATTTGACAGATTCCAAAAACGCGGGAGTTCAACACGCGTTCGAAACAAATGTGTCATTGAAATTGGATTCCAGGTATTACAATCTGGCAACTACAAATTTAAATAATAACATAAAAAAATCAATATAAAAGCTTAAAGAGCGTAATATATTAATAAGTTAGAATAAAAAAATATCATTATCCCTTACTGAATAATATTAATAAAATTTCATAAAATAAATTAAAACAATTTATTTTATGAACCATAAATTCAAAGTTTTGAACATACTTTTTAAGCTCCTCATACACGAAGATAAATTTAGTATTCAACAATTGCAACAATAATCTCAAGGACTTGTATATTTATTTAAAGTTGATCATACATAGATATAATCTTGCATATTAATTTTTTAACAGAAAGTAGATTTAGTTATAAAGAATTAATAAAAAAGCATTTGTTAGTTTAAATTGTTTCTTGTGATATTTTAGTAGACATAAACAATATATATTATATAAATATTTTTTTTAATGCGATCTATGTTAAATCGATTAATCGAATTAGCGGAAAATTAATAATAACAATTTTAGTTCCTCAATGACTCTACAGTGGCAGCACTAGAAGTAAGTTTATTTTGAACAAAATAAGATAAAAAATATAACATGTCAAAAATTAAAATTGAAAACTAATATTGACAAATATGCTGTCAGCCTGCCTGATGGTAAGTAGTAACCGTTGTCTATAGACATGAGCAGTTCCATGGATATAACAGAGTATAATATTGTTTTGCCCATGATATCTCCCCAATGTACTGCCATTCCTGAGGATTCAAGTATTATTTCTCTGTACCCTATAAATTGATTGTATCATATTCCACCCTTGAAACCGAAACACAGCCATGCAAATACAGCTGCTTCACAGTAGAAACACGTTTAATTTTATGATGAAATCACAATAGCGCTAACTTAACTAACAAATAAATACTATCAAATGTAATACAAATGGCTTCCATTTAACTAAACTATTACATGTTACGCAGATGGGTACATTACCCACAAGTGCTAGAGACAGTCCAACTGCGAGTACCGAATGCTTATGTTAGCGCGCGCCGTCATCCGGTTACGTTTAATGCCCCGCCAGTAAGAACTAAACTACTTCAGCACGCTGCCTTAACTCACGCAGTACGGTTATTAAATAATATTATAAACACCATTGATATTTTTAGTAGTAGCCTACCAAAGATATTGATAGTCGGGTTAAATATATTTATTATACTTTTCTACACTAGGTTTATAACATTAATTTGGCTTTTGCTGTTATAATGTTGTAATTATTTTTAATGAATAAATAAATAAATATTTATGGAACAGTTTTAGCTTTGTATTTCATAGTTAGTTATTTATATTTTTAGAATTGATATGATATTTTGACGTGGAAATTATGACTATGTTATATATTATAGACTTTACTACGAGGTTTACTCTAGAAATGGACCAGATATTACGGGGAGTGTTGAAAACTTGTGTTTACTATCAATAATATTACGAAATTGAGATCCCAAGATAACATTTTATAAAGTAATAAATATATTTAAGAATATTGTTTTTATTATCATATTTGCTAAAAAAATGTTCATTGGAACATGCAATTTGACATAAAATATATATTTCTTTTATTATGTTATTTAATTCGCGTTTCTATTATTATATTATAATAAAACTATAACACTATTCGATTCCATTTTGAATATCAGGTTAGCCAACATAACGAGAAAAGAAGAATTTTGTGTAGATTAGTAAGATAATCCTGACCCAGTCGTTTTATGTGACTTGTACAAAGTATGTTCCTTTTCCTTTGGTTATATACTCTTTGGTTACAGCAAACATTGTGCTGGTATTTACTGATACGCCTGTTATGGAGAAAAGAAATGTGAATGCAAATCTCATGAGATCAAGATGTTAAAATGTATACTTTTCAATCGCAATTTAAGAGACAACAATTGGCTGATTTCATAAAGAAGGAGAAACTCTTTACCATAAAATCTTTTTTCCAAAAACAGCTACACAGAAGATGGATCTGGACTAACACCGACGGATAAATAAAAAATGAGAATAATACATCATGACAACTTTCAGTATTTAACAGGTCGAGAAACGAATTATAGATAGGCTGAAAAGATTATTTAGACTTCAGTCTACGCTTCAACCTACGTATGCCTTTATTGAAAACCCTGAGATAATATTAAGGATAGGCTAATGGAACCTGTTCAAGCAGTGGGAGTTAAATTTTGTAAGCCCCAATCCTCAAAAATATCCCGTGAAAATGTCTAAAGGCATTCTATTACATATCTCTAACTTAAACTGTTTTATAGATAATGACCTACTTCATTGATAAGTACCGCCTACTTAGTGATGTATCACGTAGAATGAATCATCACAGACTATAACAAATCTATTTTGAAATGTATGGAAACCATAATAACAATCGTAAGTATTAAAAAATGGCTCTTTATTAGTAAAAATGTCATATTACATATGGTATACTTTTTTTTTATGTAAATTAATTAAGGTTCTTAATTTATAATCTTAATTTTCTTTTGGTCATGCAGCCAAACAAGATATCTTGATCATTTACAATTAAGAAGTCGCTCACTTTATTGCAAAATGCATGTTATAATGTTAATGCGGATTACTGGAAAAAAGTGGTAAAAGACACTAAAAAATATGTATTTGAAGACTAGGAGTGAGATGTCCACTTTGATAGCGTTTATGATTAAGAATTTATAACCAACTTACAGGACAATTTTAATAGCAAACATAATGATGACGATAATTATAATTATGATAATAAATGAACATGATTTAAGTAATGTACTATTATATCAGTACTTGTATGTGTTATGTAAAACTTGCTCCAACTAACTGACTGAATAAAATTACGCATGAATCGTAATCCTCTTCTGTTGTTGTTATATTAACAAATTATTATTAATCCAACAGATCAGATATTGTTTTATAATCCATACTGCATAAACATGTACAATTAATATTGAATAATATGAGATTATTAATAGAATATATTCATAAAACGATCGAACACTACTACATCACTAACGTGAGCTGTCAAAATTATCATTCTAAAATTGACAGACCAAATTGTTTCTCATCGAATGCCATTTTATTTCTGTTTATTTATTCACTAAAATTAATTGAATTCAGTCGCATGGAGTCCAGTTATTATTCTTTTATATAAATGCCGTGACGAAAAAGTGTTGAAGATGAGTAAGATGTCAAAGAATAAATTGAATTTGACCCTCCCACCAGGGTCTATCGACACGGCCCCGGCGGTCAGCCCGTCTAACATGACTCCGCAGCTGAAATCTGCGACAGCTTCTGAGTAAGTGGACAAACTTTTATTTTTTCGGAAGTAGGTATTTAATTAAATAAATTGAAATTATTTTGCGTATCTGATCAGTTTATAATTTTTTAATTATTAAGTATTGGTTCAATATAGATAGGACTATTTAATCTAAAATGTTACTCCAGTGGTTTATATCTGATTGAAATTTGGCAGAAACAAATTTTTGTAACATGATTTAATTTTACTAAAATGGTACTGTACAGAAACTAGGTAAATATTCTTGTTTGGCTTGTTTTAGGTTAAAGGATGGGATATGAAAGAAATTACAGGGTATATAGGTACAAAATCTTTAGTTTTCAGAAATGGTGATGTATGAGGAATATCATTGATGAGTGTCTCTGTAGACTATGACCTGATTTAATTGATATGGTGTGATATAATTATATATTAAAACAGAAATAAAAAATGTCTGCTAACATAAGATAGCGCAAGAGTTTGTTTGTTTGTTGAAACATATAAATCTATGGAAATACCTATCAGTTTTATTTTTTGCATTTGATATATCATTGCTTGAGGAAGGTTATTGGCTATTCAAAATCACGATGCAACCACAGATAAAGCTATGGGATATAGCTAGCAATAAATATTGGATAGAGATTAGGGGTATATCTATTTATCTTATAATTCAAGTCTGTGGTTGTCTTCTACATTATCTTATTTACTCATTACCTTATGCTATATAGTATGATTCATTTTGTTTAACCACTAGAGTTGTGTAGATTGTTATAAGTATTCATACAAATGAATTAAATAGGGATTGACAAAAAGTTGTTATTTTTAAAGACATATTTTTCAGGTGTGTAGGTTATGATTTATAACTTGTACCTGTCTCTGATAATTATTTATATTTTTAGAATTAAGGTCTATATGTTTGTCTTTTATGTTGTATGCATCAGTTTATGTAATAATATGGTTTTTTTTTTATATTTTATATAACTAGTAGAGTTCAATACATATTTTATTATATGGGTATAAAATTTCTGTTATTGTATGAAATTCATTCGTTATGTGAAATTGCATGAATAGGGAAAAGTGATTATTGTAAATTTTGTGATCTAAACTTTTTTTAATAGGTGAATATGGGATGGTAACCCTGCTTGCACTATCAGTATATGTTAGTGGAGTACCAGTGAGAGATGAAAGATGAGGATGAAAGCAGGTCTGTTAAACATCATGACAAATTCAACAAGATTTAACCATGATGGTTTTCAGGAGGGAAAGGTCATGGAGGTCAACCTAATATAGTACATCCCATACAAACAATCCTTGGGCTGAATGTTCCAATGTTGTCTATTTTTAAAAAATAACAAATTTATATAATTGTCTCTTTCATCTTATTATTGTTTCTAGGCGACAGGGTTTGGCTGGCAAATCTAAGACCAGCATAGAAGCCCTGACTGAAAGGCTGGAGCAAATTGAGATGGATGACACCCAAAGGCGCAGAATCGAAGTGTTCCTCTGCCAAAAAGAAAAGATTGGGGAACTTAGTGATGATGACTTTGAGAAGCTTGGTGAATTAGGTAATTGATTCTTACAATTTCAGTGTAGATTTTTAGAGGTAAATATTATTATTGTGTCTAATATTTTTGTTAAAAGAACTTTATATTGATGGTTTTCTCTTAGCATCTTATATATTGGGGTGCTTAAATTAGTTCAGTTCTTAGGTAGGGCAAATATAATTTTGTGAATGAAAATTGAGTCTAATTTTGGATTATAATGGTGTAATAGTGGTTGAGATGCTGATAGTACTATTTGTAATGATAATTCAGTGTAGGAGCTAAGGTAAGTGAGCATAGCGAAGTGATTTATTATATTTTTACAGAATAAACCTTGTGCGAGCAAAGTTAAAGGAAAATCATTATTTTTAAAATATTTTGTTATAGGTCAGGGAAATGGTGGTGTTGTTATGAAGGTTCGGCATAAGTCCACTGGCCTGATAATGGCTAGAAAACTCATACACCTGGAAGTGAAGCCAGCTATAAAGAAACAGATCATCAGAGAACTCAAGGTGCTTCATGAATGCAACTTTGCCCATATAGTAGGCTTCTATGGGGCTTTCTACAGTGATGGAGAAATTTCTATTTGTATGGAATACATGGATGGTGGTTCGCTCGACTTGATACTAAAGAAGGCCGGCAGGATTCCCGAATCAATTCTAGGTAAATAAATGTTTATACTTAAGTATTAGATACCTAAAAATTTTTTCTTAATTAATTTATAGTGAAGGCTTTGTGACTGTCAGTTATAAAAATGAGAGATGGAATAAATAATATAGTCTGTATAATTTTACTAAGTAAACATGGATTTAAACAATCTTGTCTTTTTCATTAATTTTTTTTTTCACAGGATTTTGTAGCAAAATTAATATGGGACAGTATGCCGAATGCAGAAAAAACTTAGTAAAAACCTCTTCAATTTAATAGATCATTTGTTTTTTGTTTAATTTATAGGAACAATAACATCAGCAGTACTAAAAGGGCTGAGTTACCTTCGAGATAAGCACGCGATTATGCATCGAGACGTGAAGCCGTCCAATATTCTCGTCAACAGTAATGGGGAGATTAAGATTTGCGATTTTGGTGTGTCGGGTCAGCTCATAGATTCTATGGCCAACTCATTTGTTGGCACTAGGAGTTATATGTCTGTAAGTATATTATATTCAGTTGATTTTTCTTTTTTTATTTTCTATTTTTAGGTCTAAGCTGATAAAAAGATTAATATTATTTTGGAACAATATTAATATTATATATAAATGTCAAAGTGAGTTTGTTTATTACCTTTTAACATCTTTTTCAATCACTGAAATTTGGTATACGTGTACTATAAAGGTTGAAGTAGGATCAACTACTTTTTATCCCTGTCAATGAATATATTCTGTCACATGGATGAAGTCGCGGATAAAAGCTGGTATATGCAGTAAGTGACGAAAGAATATACATAATTATTTATGTATTTTATTTTACAGCCTGAACGTCTGCAAGGCACTCATTATTCAGTACAGTCTGACATTTGGTCGCTGGGTCTATCATTGGTTGAGATGGCGATAGGTATGTACCCCATCCCTCCGCCGGACGCAAAGACCTTGGCGGCCATATTTGGCGGACAAAATGAAGATCATTCACCAGGGCAGGTTAGTTCTCGTGTAATATGGACAAGTTTGTATTTATATTTTATTCTAATAATAGCACATATAAGAGAGTTACAAGGAATTCAGTAATTTACAATGATTGCTTTGAGTGCAAAAATACTCCGTTTTAGTATTAAAAATTTTTTTAAGTGTATTTGGTGAAATAACAGTTGAGTTTCTTGCCCTTTTCATAGTTGAAATGGCATTCCGAATTGGGCAGTAGGATCATAAAAATACTGAAAATGATTATAATTAATTACTTGAATATATATATGTATGTATTATTTATTAGATTTATGCTAAAACTAGAAATGTATGCAGGCTCCGAACTCGCCACGTCCCATGGCCATATTCGAGCTCCTAGACTACATTGTTAACGAACCACCGCCAAAATTGCCGTCCGGAATTTTTTCCGATGAGTTCAAAGACTTCGTCGATCGCTGCCTAAAAAAGAACCCCGACGAGAGGGCGGACCTAAAAACGTTGATGGTGAGTAAAATTTTAAGAATCTATTCTTAATTAAAAGAAGACAAGTGAATGAATCTATGAGTATTTATATCTCTTTGTACTATGGTAGCAATGAAATAGATTAATTTTACCTTAACGTGGTTATAAATGAAATTATTTATCTCTTATACTGGAACCTGTTAAAGAGTACTTGAAATCGGAAATCGGGATTTGTTGAATATTAATATAAAATATATTTAATTACTTAAATCTCATTTACTAATTTCCTTTACACATTTTCAACATTCCCTTCCTTTTTTTCCTCAATCCTTTCCTCCATACCGCAGGTGGTGGAAACCACCAACAAATGCATTCCCAAAGAGGGTTGACGTCAGGCAGATGGCCCATCGTAAAACTAAAAACCAAATCTTTTTGTAATATGGACAATACCATATTATGCCGACCTCAAATAATAATTGGGATAAGGCTAGGAAGATGATGATGATGATATCCAATTGCAAAACTTATTAACTGATTGTAAATGTATTTTTTTTATCATGCAATATGTCATGTGTAAAAAGAGTTCTTAGGTAAGCTATTTAAAAACAAGTTTATATTGTATGAGAATTACCCCGCGACCCTTCGAAAGTGAGGTGTACTGTACCACTACATTACCAGATAATCAAAATGGCACATTACCTCAGCAAAACGAATTCTATTATTTCAGAATCACGAATGGATCCGCAAGGCGGACGCCGAGAAAGTGGACATAGCAGGCTGGGTGTGTAAAACTATGGACCTCATGCCTTCTACGCCAAATTCTAACGTGTCTCCTTTTTCTTCATAAGCTGCAAGAAGTGCATACTTTCATCAGCGAAAAAGGGTATGCCAAATTCGTAATTGACTCATACTCATTACGCAATTTTTAGCTTTAATACAATGGATATGACCCTGATATATTAGATTAGGTATTTAACCTTACATATCTATCCGTCAGGGTCAAATGTACTTGTAAAAATTATAAATTTTCTCAATAATACGTAATTACATTACACCCTATCTATTTTCTACTGTTAAATTATATAGAACTCCCCTTTATTATGCTATAAAGTACGATTCTGCGCCACTTGCATTCAGAAATTCCTTGCAACACGTTTGAGATCGACTCTTCATCTCGTGGGGAGTTGATAATTATTTTAGTTGGAGTACAGATATAGATTATTCATAAAAACGTCAAATCTCTCATAAACCTATTTTAGCTATTAAAGTAGTTTGTTTTTTCTTTAGCACTAATTTTTCAATTTGAAAGACTGACAAAATACTCTAATATTTAATGTAGATTTGTAGGAGTTTTAGTTTTTATGAATAAGAGGGTAAGAATATAATAGATGAATATATAGACATAAATTTATTTGTATCACTTACAACACACGAATAATAACAGATAAAGGCATGCACAAAAAACAGAGAAAAAAATATATAAAAAAGGAAATTTCATTAATTTTTGAGATGTGTGAGCCACTGTAACACAAAATTGCCACAATTTAGTTTATTGCTTTGCCCTCAAAAGGTTAAATCACTTATTTTCTATTGTAGTCAAGAGAAATGTTTCTTCACAATTAAATTTCGAAATTTCACACATAAATTACTAATAGAATGTCATAATAAGCATTCATATATAAGTAAAGTCGCCTATTTGTATTATACTTTTGAGGATAATTATAATATAAAATGATAATAATAGTCTTGTTATATAAATAGTCCTGGATTTTGAAATTAAGCAATGCATGCAAATAGTTATGGGCCCAGCATTGTTAAATGGGTTCGTTTAATGGCCTCTGCTTGGTCGAATCCAGTCTTGGATGTAAAATTTCTTAAACCTCAAATAAATTACAGGTCAAAACATATCCCAAGAGAGAACGGGCGACACAATAAGTGAGGACGCTGGCGCAGAGGAATAGAAGCCCTGACACCAAGCGATGACAGTTCACAGTATGTCAACTCTAGATACCATTGTCCAAACAAACAGGCGAACACAACTATTACATAACGACATTTAATGAGGGACGTGGTTTTAAAACACTGTCACTATCATGTGCCTTCGCGGTACGTGTTTGTGATTAATTAAGAAATATCACTTTATATTTTAATCAACTAATGTTGCAGCATAGACAAGTATCGTCATACTAAGTATTGATAATTGTACTCTGTCTGTAACTCGTAATAGTGTCTACATGTTATAAAAGTAACAGATTTCTTGTTTAATCACAAATGTTATTCAAATATCAGTGATGGGATGTTTACCATAATCACGTCTCATTGTTAATTAAAACTTATCAAATCACAAAACAATTAGCATTCTTCGGGAGATACCTGTCATCGAATAATGAAACTCAAATTTAATAATTTAATTTATAGAATTGGCTAAAATTAAGGTAAATTTTGTAGGAATTATTGAAAACAATGTGTTACGCTACACTTTGATATCGATTTTAATGCTGTTCGGTGCGATTTCCAATGTAATTGTATTGCAAGTCACAACTTTTAATTGTAAGCTAAATTTAGCTGACATAAAGCGTATCAATAAAATATGATTGGTCAAATTATAATGTTGTATTACGTACGTAATCCGTAATGGGTTTACATGTCATTTTCTTTGTGTTAATTGGGTACATTGTGACTGCTATGCAATTTGGTTATCGTGCAATGGAAGTGAAAACTTTCCTTCTCATATACAGGCTATATGAATACGTGAAAGTTGTGGATTGTGAGTAACCGATACCAAGGTGTCTGAAGATAGATAGGGGTATAATACTAAAACATAGTGCATTCGTGGACGAACTAATCGAGGTTTTATAACGAATAAAAAAACAACTAATCGATTAATGGTCAAGTAGAGTTGATTTCACTAGTCGCAAGTCGAAAAAAATGTTAGTAGTGTTTTGACATATTTTTCTTTGCTGAAAGTGCGTAATTCATGTCAGCTGGTACTTGGTATTTGAATATTTGGACGTGCTGCAGTAATCTGCACGCGCGTCCGAAGTACTGGAATACTCCAACGGCCGCGGTGCGCGGGCGTGAGAGCGTTCCAGAACTCGCACGAACATCTTTATAACATGTAAAATAGAATGCATTTTTTAGACGACAAAAAAGAAAAAAAATATAAAAAATAAAAAAACGTAGGTATGTTTTACTATTTTGACGTGATGCACTTTTTACGTTTGGTTTGTTGTGTTAATCGCTTCGTTTTAGTAAGTCCGCCATTTTTTTTACCCTGTCCCGAGCACCTAGTGTAGATAGTTACCACTTGAGGCTAATTGTTGCTTCGATGTGTTTGCGCTATTGAACGAGGCACCATTCATTCGCGATTTCATTATTATATTTATGATTTGTGATTGTAAATCAAATCCCCGAGCTTCCATTATGCGGCGTTACCATTGTTTTAATCAGTTCACCTGCTTTTATGACCTCTATTTGGCGGACAGTTTTGTGTTATCGAATTGATTATCCCCGAAACTGTTGCGCCAATGAGAGTAATGTCGGAAAAGGAGACTTATATTTTATTAGCTCCTGCATGAATAATATATCTACGCTTGAGCTTAGCTTTGCAAATTTTATTTTGCCAGGTCTTCCTGTTAGAATGGATATTGTTTATTCACATTTCCCAGATGTTTGTTATGTATTCATTGAGTGTGGAGTGTTACGCCATTTTTATTGTGCATTTATTTATTTTTGTGTTACATCAAGATGCTTAATTATTAAGTAGATTTAATATATTTAAAAGGTGCTTTTAAGTTGTTGCTAATTGAATCATACACACATATTTATTGTTTTATCTGTAATTAAATAAATAAAAAAAAATTAAACAAAAAATGTTTTTTGTATATCAGTCTTCTCGTGTTTAGATAGGTGTTTAATTTAATTCTTAAGGTGTATTGTGTGTAATCACCGTGATAGGTTTAAGTTAATAATTAATAGTCGATGTATTCCAAACAAAATTTATTAATTAAGTCGAATTATAAAAGTCTGATATTTGGATACAGTTCGTTTAGTTTACGGCAGTCTTCTATTTGGCGTCATCATAATAAAGCAACACACATGTATATAAAGTCCACATTGTGCTAAAGATGTTTTAGAATAAAATCGTTACGATACGAGTACAAGTTACTTTAGCACTAATTTGTCTATTTCTATTGATCCAAGGACAAATATTCAAAGTGAATTATTATGTTTTATGTATTTTTCCTTTTTTTACGGTTTCATGAAAAATAAAAATAATCAGTAACTTGAAGTATGGTTTATGATCTGAATTAAAGATTTCTTAATTGTATTCCGTTCAATTTAAGAAATAAAGTACATGTTTTATTTCTTAGTAATTAATTATCCCAGTAAACGTCAATCTACTAAGAAAACGACTGTGGAGTGTTTTGTATTTTTTTTTGACTTAATTTTTATTAATTAGAAAAAGTGACAGAACATAGGTGTTACCTTTTATGATTAAAAAGTGTATTATGACATAATAATATAAATTTACATATGTATCCGTGATTATCATGTTTTTAATTTCATTATATTATATTTTTTTATTTGATCGTTGATAGCATGATCATTTATATATTACATTATTTTACTTTCGACTTGAACGAATTGTTATAACTCTTCCAATTTGATAATAAGGAATGTGATATATTTATTTCCAAAAATAATCACTAAATGTTGACGCTCAATGAAGATTCAATCAGTACAGCGATTATGGATCAAATTTATTAAGTTTATTTTACTATAATTTAAAATAAAAAAAAAAAAAAACCTAAGATAAGTTAAGAAGACACTATGGTAACAGACATAATAGTTTTGACTGTTCTAAGTGTTTTCTAGATAGATTGAAAACCACATTGTTGGTATTATGTAAGTATGCCTACGTATTGAATCCTACTATTTATGTATTAGAGAAGGGTATTCAAATCGACTCTGCTCTTCATGTATTAAATTTAAAGAAACCATTTATGTATTTTTGTGATGAATGTAAACGATAATATGTAAGGGTTCTTTGTAGTTGATTATAGTCTGCTCTTGTTTATTTGGCTTAAGGTGGATTTAAGACAAATTTGCTCCTTCTTCACAAATTTTCGACTAATTTCGCGACATTTTTCTTGTTGTTGATTAGTCTTGAGTCATTTTCAAAACTTTCAGTAATTTTACATAAATTTTTCTTGATCAGTTGAAGAATTACCACATGATTATATTATTATTTAGTGAATTTCAATTAGAATTGCCAATTAATAGAGGGCAGACAAAGTTGCCAGTAGGTACACAGAATAGAAAAAATAGTAAAGTGCACATGCCTTACTTATGATATGAAATTTTTATAATCAAGTTACCCCGATTATAAGTAAGATTAATAAATTATTTGATATTTTATTGTAGAATGCATTGTTTTTGAAATAAAGTATCATTTAATTGTACAATTATTGTACTTTTAGATAAGACATTTTATGATTTCTAGATACCTCTGGTTTGCTATTGTTACCATTTTTAATCAGGTAGGCAATGAGATTGTTTCATTCCAAGTTATATAAAAAATCGATGCATTTTCTACATGTTTTTTTTTCTATTCTGTGCCAATGATATAATCAACTCGTATTAATTACTAGTTGTATACTTTGTGTCTATAGAAATTATTAATAGAGATTCGCATCGACGATCTCTCAACGGAACAAAACACCAATTTAGCAAAAGTTGTACAGATTCTATGACGAAATGTGTTTTAATTTTTTCGAGAAATAACTTACACATCTTACAGTTCTGGTTGAGTTATATATTTCACTATAATATTTATATTTAATACATTTTAATGTCAGTCAATATTTTTAAAATCGCGTCCGATGTCACAGGCCAGGCACACACTATGCTATGTTCTTATTTATTGGTCTTTGCTTACATAACATTCCACTTTTATGTTAAAAATTAGCTTGTCAAGTTTTAGGGAGGTATATAATATAATGTCCTTGGAAAGATGACATTATGCGCCCATGGAACTCGCTGCCACCCTCTATATAGAGTGTTCAATCCTTAGCTTCGTTTAAAGGAGAAGTCAAATCATATTTTCCTTCACTATAGTTACTCTTTTCCATTCTTCTGTAATTTTTTGACTCGATTCATCATATTTCCTTGTGTGTGCTATGTATGTATTTATATGTATATGTTTATGTATTATAGTAAGTATTGTAAGTAGTTTAATAAATTATGTTTTTGATATTTTTGTGCAGTATAGGTTTTTGTATTTTATTGCACGAAATAATTATTAATTTACTCTTGCGCTACATACTCACTTCTATCTGTTCTCCTATAACCAAAGGTTATCTGTAAGAGATTGCTCTAGCGATAAGACCGCTTTTTAAACCTTTATGTACATATTCCAATCTGTATTTATGTTACTGTAATTCACTTTAATTATTCAATTGTCATTGTATATTTTTATGTTTCTGGTGCAATAAAGAGTTACATAAAAAAATAAACAATAAATAAATTATTTTTCATTAATTTGTATGTGTATTATTACTATAAAACAGCGCAATATATGAAAAAAATACTATATGAATACGTTTGTAAAAACAACTTTTTATAAAAAAAAAAAAAAAACAAATGCTTATGAAATATTTCTGAACAACCCAAAAATAATGTTTACAATTTTCTAAAGCTGAGAAATTTTCACTTCTGACGTGCAGTCCTATGACTGATTTTTTTAGGCACTTAATTTTAAAAAAACATCTGTTTATCTCTATCTTCATTACTATTCTTTTTTGTTTTTGTGCATATATTATTATATATAAGCACAACCTAATGTCGGTGTTCAGGTCAGTACTATTTTACCATAGTTTGTATCCTGAATTGCCTAGTTGGAGAATCCTGGAAATTTTCTGAAGGAGTCCAAATCTGTTAAAGATTTTCTTTTTATAAATAAAAATGGCAGCGCGTGCCTGGTCTGATTTTTAAATTTCGCTAAGCCAACGTAAGTGTATTTATATAAAAATAAATTCGTATTATTTATAGTTAGTTTCTTTGTAGTTAGATACTTATGTACAAATAAATGTTAATTAAAATACTATATTGTTTTATTTCTAATATAACACTTGTGCAAATGTACTTATATAAAATGGCTTTTGTACTAAAGGTGAAGTCAAACTAATAATTTTTTGCATTCTGTTTTTATAAGCCTTTGGAAAGAAGGTTCATTCGACAATATTTATGATATATAAACTTCTATGACCAAATTTATGTGCATACGTATCGTGGAAAATTACCAGTATGTGTAAATATTAGATAAATAGATAGATACCACCCTCCAAAAGATTACAGTAGTAAACGTAGTAAAAATACAAGAAAGAAAATTCCAGGAAAAATGTCACGTAATAAAGATCTTATTGGGAGAATTTGTGTTTACTTGCTATCCTACTTGTTACTAGTACAATACAAAGTTTTATAATTAAACAATTTGATATTGAATTTGATAAATCTTATTACATTATGAGTCTGTTTTTATGCTACAGTCTATTTGTCGTTTACAATTCGTTATTAATACCTACTTGTATAGTATTTTCTGTGTTTATAACGTATCGAGTATTTATTATCTATCTATAAGTAGCTATGAAAAATTGTTCAACTATTTACCTATTCCAGGGACAATAGCACATGCACCATATTATTGTCAGAAACCATTTATTTACACTTTACAATAGTGATGTTGACTTAATTTGTTGAACACAACGCATTGTCTCTTAACAATAGTAAAGGGCTTTTTTTTTTAATTGGAAAGTGCTCACCTCATCTATAAAGTACTAACTGATTATTAATTTTATTTGATTGATGTTATTAATTTATTGATGCCTTAAAACAGAAATACAATACAAGCTCTCAGAAAACTATAATTAGGTAGTAAGACTTCTCATAATAAAAATCTTTTTTATTTAATTTTTCTTACAGACTAGGTTCAAGATTGATTATAAAATAATTTATAAAATGGGTCGCAATGGTATTTCGTCCCCTTTCAGATAGCGAAGGTAATTAGGCGTAGATAGGCTGACCTTGTTTTAATCTATTTGAATACTCTCCTCACCTTTGAGCTTGAGCTATAAGGCACGTGATTTGTAGAAGCGAAGCGCCCCCTAACGGCCGGACATTAAAATGAAATATGCGAAGTTGAATCGTAAGAGGTTAGAGGGTGAGAGTTCTTGTTCCTCATTATAAATGTGCGTAAATATTGTTTCTGCGAAGAGCCCTTTTGTCTGGCCCCATTAAGAACCCATTATGAGTTTGGGTTTAATCCCCGCTGCGACTTTTGGCAAAATGTTTAAGAAAAAATTGTTCTTGCCGCTTGCGATTTTTTTACCCATAAATAAGTATTAGGGATGAGATTGGTATCCACGGATCATTTGGTACAAGTTTAATTATGTTTTGTAAATAAGATTTCTGGGCCGTTTCCCGCTGTTTTTATTTTTAGAAATCCGTTAGACTTCGTATTATAACTTTTTAACTTATTTATCTAGGTATATGTACCTATACAAATATATAGATAGATATATAATTTATTTGCATTACTTAAAACACACAAATTACAACAGACGAAGATAGACATACATGAAAAAGAGATAAAAGTATATACATACAAAAAATACAAAAAAGAAGTAATGTATAGAACAAAATAGTTTTCAGAGCCCCCGTTTACAAAATACTATAATAGATAGGTGCATAATTATATGTCGAAAAGTCAATTCACAATATAACTAGAAAGCCACTATAAAAGTTGACAGAATTCTGCCTCATTCAAGTTCCTTATTTTATTATTTGCTATTAAAATATAAGTAAGTATATCGAAATTAAAACTTTTCTACTTGTATAAGGCGTTATTTATTGGCACCATATTTGAGTTCAATTTTAGTTCACGAGGTTTCTAGTCTAAATTTTTTTTATATAACTTAGAATGGCAAACAAGCTGACGGCCCACCTGATGGAAAGTGGTAACCGTCGCCTATAGATATGATCAGTACCATGGACATAACAGAGTATACTGTTTCGCCCATGACACCCCCCATGCGTTACCATTCCTGAGGACTCAGATGTTATTCCTCTATACCCTGTAAATCCACGCCATATCCCACCCTTCAAACCGAAACACAGCCATACAAACACAACAGCTTCACGGTAGAAACATGAATGGTAGAGAGGTACCCAAGCAATCGACTTTTGTACAAAGTCTTCCTCTGCTTCTATTGATCTATCTATCTAGATTCTAGTGATGAGTACCTATTATCGGTTTAAACTTCAAAGAAATTATCTTAATTCATAGAAATTTTGCCGCTCCGGGTAGAAATAATATTTGCCGGCTATTTTAGCAATTCAGCCGCTTTAGTTTTCATCACTTTTGCTCACTACATAAAACAAACTCTAATAATTATTTAGTACCTACCTACTAAAACACTTGTTCTATTAAGGTGTGTACAGGTATTGTCAAATTATGTAGGTATTAGTAATTTTATGTCATATCAGGGGTGTTCTTTCATAGTGATCTGTCCGGTTCTAGAGTAAAGGCACACGTGTAACTGCAGTTTTTTACTAGTACCTCTGCAACTGCAGTGCCCTCCTTTTCCCTTTTGCCCATAAATCTTTCACTTCACGTTGGGAGTGAGCAAAGGAAATTGGTAAAAAAGAATTTTACCAACTTCCTTCACTTATTCCCAACGTCCCCTCCTTTTTGCTCAATCCTTTCTTCTGCTGGCGGATACTACCTTCAAATTCATTCCTTCTTAGGAATATAATATATAATTAACGTCAGGCAGGCGGCCGATAGTAACACTAAAAGTAAAAAAATTAATAATTAAAAAAAAAATATTTTACGTCGACCCTATAATTGAGATAAGGGCAGGAAGATGATGATTTTATATCATATCACATCACGATTTACTGACAACCGATTTATTTATTCATACTTATATAATTTTTGTACAAAGTTATATAAGTAGATGACCAATTAGTTTAGACGTATTTTCGATTTATATAACTTCGGTATCGATAAATTTTGACATCGGACACCTACATAACTAATGGACTTCTCTATGTATTTACAAAACCCTTCGTTGTTTTATTACTTCAAATTGGCTTCAATTTGGAAAGTTTTGACGAGACTTAAGTAAAATTCTACAGCGTTACTATTGATATAAATCAAGTTTATCGGAAATAATGTAACTATATCTGTTTTCAAGTTAACGACTTTACGGCATTGGCAGAAACAGAGAGCTACCAACAGTACAAACTAATATAGACAGAGGATATATTTGATTTCTTGTTTGTAATTGATAAACTTCAAAAATACTTTACTGATTTTAAAAATTTACATATAGAAAGCTGCATTATCAGCTATATAACATGGGCTATATTTTATTAAAAAAACCGAGCGAAGCTAGGAGAAGTTGCTAGTTTATATTATAATAGTGTGAAGGTTATGGTGGTATCTGCTGTTAAGAGTTTTAGATCACTTGGACGCGAAAGACGGCAAATGTCGCCTCCTATATGCAGGTATTTTTTCCGTTCTATGTACGTATATAGATACCTACGTAAAAAATACCTACCTATTGTCGACTTAACAACCTCATCCTTTATTAAATCTGTTCAGTTCAAAGAGCGAAACTGTCAAGTTTTTACGACAAATGAAATTCAAAATTTAAGGCTTGTTATACAATAGAGTCACGTCTAGTCTAGCGACATTTGTATACCTACTTTGTTGAGAAGAACGAAAGTTTGAGATTGTTCTTCATTTTATATGCACTTTAAGTTAAACATTGTATTTTGAGTTGGATATGTAAATTCAATTACGGGATTAATTTCTTCTGCTCAGTAATTTCATTATATTTTTTAAAAGAAACTCATTAATGGACGAAAATATATTTAATAGACATCTTGGAATTTAGTACG
The DNA here is from genome assembly GCF_026898425.1 of Galleria mellonella. NCBI lineage: Eukaryota > Metazoa > Arthropoda > Insecta > Lepidoptera > Pyralidae > Galleria > Galleria mellonella. Next base: position 5,236,807 of record NW_026442075.1, on the reverse strand, counting down.
CAGACAGAATAGTGTATCTGTCATAGAGTAGTAATAACTACGCAGAGTCAGAATAGCTTTTATATTAACGCAAATGGAAAATGAAACTATGCAACCATGTAGTAATACTTTTAAGTGGATGTATAGTTGCTTTGTGGAAGAGACTTGCTTAGTGTCGTCTACAAGTAAATTAAATCTAAGTAGAATAGGTTTTTGTTCTAAAAATAAAAATGGTTACTTTAGTCATGATATAATTTTATTAATCTAGAATTTGTACGGAATTGGCGAAAGTTTACCTAATGTATATACAAAGTACACAAGTGACTTGAACTTTGTCATTTTTGGTAATTTCTTAAAAGTAATGAATATGTAATCTCAAGATTTGTAGAACTATGATATATCAAAACGGAAATAAAAAAAAGGTACTAGATATTACCTGAAGACAATGGCTGTATAGGTTTAGTTCTTTTGTCTTCCCAATTTATAGGGAAAACGGTACGAAAAAAAGTAGGTAAGTACCTGTTAATTAACAACTATTAATAATTTAAAAAAGCATAAGATACTCTATTTCTAAATAGTAATAGTAAATAAAGTAGTAAATAGTAATAAAGTCGTTCTCCGCATTATTTGTTTCTCTGCTTACTTTTATTAAATTACGCAATGGACTTTGACGTGGGTTTCATTATCATTTAGATATTTTTTACAGAAGGTAATATGAGAAGATAAATTTAATATAATATAGGCAGATATATTTAATGTTTCGTAATAAACTTCTGGGAAGCCGGAGTCGATAATAAATATTTTCAATAATATATTAATTATCATAAGTTCGTTGTATCAAGTCTCCTAAAATTTTTTCCCTTCTGACCTTAATAGTTCTTGTAATTTGTCTCTTTCCTTTAACTCTAAAAGGACCTCCTCATTACTAATTCGATCTCTCCAGCAAATTTTCTCTATTCTTCTCCAGCACCACATTTCAAGACCAAAACATAGTTACATCAGGCAGATCAAGGAAAAAGTTGGTGTCGTGTCGTATCAAGAGGTGAAGAGACTTGCAGAAAATCGTAGTGAGTGAATAGGATAGATAGATTAATCATTATAGATTCGCAATCATACATGATAGCAGTAAACGTATTTGTAGGCTTCTGTCCAAGCACAATATCCTTGATATTTTACTAAAGGACCTGAAGCCCGTCTAAAAAGCCAATAAAATATCTTCGATGCATTTGTCTAGAGTTGTTTTAAGTTACAGTTAGATACCTAATAGTTGGCTGTTATATAATTACTTTAACTGATTTTTATTCACTAGAATGAATAAGTAAGTACCGAAGCTATTATAAATAAACTAGAACTACTTTGTTTCTCAAGTAACGCCAATGTAATAGAATGGAGCCACTTGCTTTGTGAAACTGCTTCCGAGCTTTACGGCGTAACAGCGAGGTAGGTATTATCCTTAGACATGTTTATGTTTGATTTATGATCGCTTACCTAATATTTTTGTATAAATATGGCAAACAAGTAGATGGCCCACCTGATGGAGAGTGGTGTATGTCGCTTATAGACATGAATTCACACCTGCAATGCCGTAGGTGTTGTGGGTGACCGTGGGCGGCGGTAGTCACTTACCATCAGGTGAGCCGCATACTCGTTTGCCCCTGTGTTGTAAAAAAAAAAATGAAGAGCCTGGACATTACTGAGTATACAATGATACTCGTGGTACATCTCATGTGATGCCATTTGTAAGTACTATGGGATTATAGCTTCGTACTCTGTTATTTTACTTTTACATTTATTTATTTAAATTTTAATGCACAGTGAAACTTTATGTAAATACGGCGGACTTAACACCGGATGGTGTTCTCTACCAGTCAACCATTGGGCAAACCGAGAAATAAGTAGGTAGTGAAAATTTGAATAGAGGAAATATAATAAAATAATATTTAATATATTCATATATACGAGTAATAAACATATAGTTAGACTAATATAAATATTCACATAATATGTTAAATAATGAAATATATAAATCCATAAATCCCTGCAATATTATAAATGCGAAAGTAACTCTGTCTGTCTGTTACGCTTTCACGTCTAAACCACTGAACCGATTTTGATGAAATTTGGTACAGAGATAGTCTAGAGCTTGAGAAAGGATTATTGCGAAAAAAGGGTTCAAAAGGTTGAAATAGGGATTGAATATAGTTACACGTCGCGCTCACGGGACTCGCCAAACGCCATGCACAATGAATGATGCGTTGCCGGCGGCGCGACGCCGTTTACTAGAGGTAATATTGCTAAGTGTGACTATCCGAAGGGCCAGATACGTGATGGCAGACGATTGTGTCGGATGTATGCGAGTATTGGAAATTTTCCGATTCAGCGGTTTTAATTGGTTTTTAGGATTTTTTTCTTTAGTTAATGTTCTTCGTCAAAAAATATCTTATCGAATTCTTTCGGTTTTTTTGTAAGTTCATGCATTTTTGCTTTTGTTGGATCGTTTTTTCTTTCTTTCAATCGTCAAAAGTAATTTATTATATATGATTTAAAAAATAATGTATATCCTGATCTACATATAAATAGGCTAAGCTATAATCATGACTGGAAGGGCAAAAGAAGAAAATGTTTTAATTTCCCGTATTCCGGTAATTCCGACCGATTTGCCATTTCAGTTAAAAGAGTGCAATTTCCCTTGAAAGTAGCCTTTGAAATGACAATAAACAAAACTTAAGGACAGACCCTTAAAGATACAGGTGTGTGTATAGAAAAAAAAACTGTAAATATATAAATATATTAAAATAGTTATTTACTACAGCAGTTTGTAAGTATAGTACATTACTGCAGCGGCCAGAAACTGAGGCATTGATGGACGAACGTGCAAATGTAAGCCGAGGCGTAGTCGAGGCACACATATGTGAGTCCATCAATACCTAGTTGTGGCCAAGGTTTGTATAGAACTTTTCTCAAACAATGCGCGGAAATCAAAAACACAATTTTACTTTTTAAGTTCAATGACGAATAACGAACAATAATAATTTTTCACGCGCCATAATGTTCATTTGTTTTTTTTTTTTCAATAAACAACTTTATATTTGCAAGGCAGTTTGAAATTTAAATAAAACCTTTTATTAGTTACCTCCTTGGTAGCCATGTTTCGAAGTAAAAGGTCATTCCATATTTAAATTACAGGACAGATATGAGTTTACATAGTAATTTATCTGACCGCAAAACACGACAGATATGGATTTTCATACAACTTTTGCCGGCCGCTGCCCGCATGTATCTGGCCAGTACGGCAATTTTGATTTATCTCTAAGAAGATTGTCAAAATAATGTTTACATTTCCAAGCATGTTTGAGAAAATACATATTTGCAAAATATGATATCCAAAAATATTCAAATTCTGTCTAAAATAACTATTCCACGCGGATGAAGATGCAAGTAAAAGCTAGTAAATACCTAAATATTACTATAATAAACAATTAACTGTATTGGAAGAGTAAATAAAAAAAAATATAACTCAAACAGTAACCAGCAAGATTGTTTAAAGGGAAAGTGAAAAAAAAAGGAATTAAAATTTATAAAGCGGTCTTTTTTAAGAAAGAGTAGCGCAATTTATGTTTAAAAGCTGGTTTTCTTAAGGAAGATTTTGTGTCAAGTGGGATTATTATATCATTCAAAACGAAAAACTGTCATGAAAACACGGTTGCTTCACGGCAGACACGAACACGGGTGGGACAGAGGTATCCATGCAGATAACCTTTGTACAAAGTCTCCCTCTAGTATATATTATATTTTATAGGTTTACGGTGTAGTACTGATAATTCAAAAGACCCCAGATCCTTTACTGTCTTTTTCTGTTTCCATGTTTGTAGGACGGAGAAAGGGTAGCGAGTTCCTAAGACCTCTATTTTTTAGCTTCTTACTTCATACACTTTAATAATTCCTCTCAATTCGTCTAAGGAATATACTTACTTTCGTGTATAAAAATATCTGGATATCTTTATTAAATATAGTAGGGAGGTAATATATATGTAAACCAAATCTAGTCTTCGAATAGTGCCCCTTTTTTTCAATCGACTTCAAAAAGAAGAAAGTTTCCAAATCAGTTGAATTTTTTTTATGTTTTTTACCTCATAACTTCGTCAGATCTAAACCAATTTAGAAAATTATTATTTATCTGTTTAGTAGAAAATAAATGTAATAGTAAAAAATAAAAGGTGTTGCCATGATTGAAATCACTGTATTTTTTTGTGAAAGGAAAACTACTTACTAAACTATTATGATTAAAAAAAATATATAATATAAAAAAAAATGTTTTATGTAAATGTAAATATCGATCAATCTGAGAAAGAAGATATCTTTCAGCAGAATTGTCATCAGACGAGAGCAGATTAGAAGTCTTGGGATATAAAACGTGTCGGGATATCATAAGTAGGTCAATCGATATACCATATCCAGTAGATGCGGCGATTAAAATCCTATAGGCAATATGGGAATCATAAAGTTTAAGATTTTTATTAAAAACATTATTAAAATTAAAACATGATAAAATTATATAGCCTTGTAAATATATTATTAATTTTTTTTAAGTAAATATCGAAATATAAACAAGCTAAAGTGGCAAGGGCTGGTTACGTAGCTTAAAGAACCGACAAAGTAATTGAGTGACAACCTAGTACAGGGAAATATAATGTAAGACGACCCCCCATTAGATGGAGTGACGACCTTAAATGTATTGCAGGAGTCAATGGATATAAGTGGCTTGTGACTTTTCCTTATGGCGATCTATCGCGGTGGCCTATGTTCAGCAGTGAACAAATAATGGTGAAGATGTTGATTGAAATATAATTTCAAAATTTTTAATATGGACCTTAACATATATTACAGAAAATCATTATTACTGTAAAACTAATTTCATGGGAATAATTTGATTTTTAAAAATCCCAGTTCACCATTTAGTTAGATTCTTAAGTATTTTGAGTGTTCTATTATGTAGGTATTATGTAGACAGAGTATTCATTCATTATTTCTTATTCTTATTTCTCTAATAAAATGAAAGGATACGGCAATTTAAAATGATATGGGATAAAAGATAATACAGTTTTTTTAGTTTGAGAACCCATTAGGAATCGTTCATAACTTATGCTTACCGAAGTGTGGCAACTGCAACGTAGTAATTATCCGTCAATTTACAAAAACATTTGAAAACTTTCAATATTTCTGATTGATTATTTAAAAATCGTTATGATAGCCAACTTAAACGTGAATCATAGAATACATTGTATATATAATCTATCACTAAAAATTTTGAACCTACTTTATATTTTACTTTGGCATCTTTCAAATATACTTTTGCTATCAAAGTCCAAATTTTCATTGATCGCTTAAAAATAACATTATTGCTAGATTAATTAAAAAATAATTAACATTTTTTTATTATTTTCAATTTATTTTTTGTTATACTAACCGTGTTAAGTTCCCAGTACAAATGATACTCAGTACCCACTTACTTAACCTATTAAATATAATAATACTTTCAGATAATTTTTTCGATTGTCATTGATCACACAATAATTACAGATACTTACTAGTAAGTAGTAAGTATAGGTAAGGTATTTAATAAGAAAGTATTTGATATTTCGATATGAGGTTATCGTATCTATGTTTCGCTTCGGCACGTTATTATCTTTTTCTATGACAGTATTTCATAAACCTACATTTATCTATTTCTATTTAGGCTCCGAATTGATAAATTTTCTTTGCACGAGTAATCCTGAATAAGATTCAGCGTTCGCCCTCTATCGGAACACCTTAAAGTGTATTACCTGGGATTAGGGGTTCGATCTTTAGAAATCATACATTGGAAAATATTCCCCACAACCTTAATATCATTTTTTGTCACAGATAGGTCTCTAAGCTATAAAATAACTCCTTTTCTCATAAAATATATGAATGTATCTGTCACTGGGAAAGGGATTGTTAGTAATGAGGTATAATAGCCTCATTGCAGGGGGAAAGGGATTGTTGGTAATGGGGTCTAACTGATCTATTGCTAGCAATACACCCTGTCAGGTCAACCTCCACGCGGTTCCCCTTGGAAACCATCGTGGTTAATTCTAGTGGGATTCGTCACGATGGGCTAACTGACCTCCTTTCATTGTCACCTATCATCCCTCACTGGTGCCCTGCCAGCGTATATCGATAGTGCAGGCCATTATTACCCATTAAAAAAATAGCCTCATTGCTAGCAATATATCCTCTCAGGTCGACATCTACGCGGTTCCCCTTGGAAACCATCATGGTTAATTCTTGCCAAATTTATCATGGAGGGCCAACTGATCTGTATTCGTTCTCACCTATCATCTTCAATTGGTGCCCCTCCAATGTATCAATAGCGCGGGCGGAGTTACTATTCTATTTTACCTATTAAAAATATCTGTCACTACTTTTAACTTTATCAAATGATTCTAAAAAATTATGGACTACTATTAAAAAAATAACTAACATTAACACTGCTAAAATTCCACCGCTGGAACTTCTAAAAACCGAAAATAGACCAGACATTGCAGTTAACAATATTAATAAATATTTCACAAATATAGGAAAGCAATTAGCAGATAAAATTCCAACTACCATCCCTTATTTTGCCTGTGAAGCTGAACCTTCTGTAAACTCCTTGTTCTGTTGCCAACTGATATTGAAGAAGTTCAATCTACTATTAAACAATTAAAACGTAATTGCTCTCCTGGGTGGGATATGATTTCTACTGAGGTTTTATATGCTATTTCTGATACGGTATCTCCTGTTATTACAGATCTAATAAATCGATGCTTCGATTCAGGAATTTTTCCGGATGCCTTAAAAAAAGCTGTGGTCCATCCTATATATAAAGCGGGTGACAGAGGTTGTGTCAATAACTATAGACCGATTGCTATATTGTCAACATTATCTAAGGTATTTGAGCGAATCGTAAATTCAAGATTAGTTAAATTTCTAGAAAAATATAAATTACTCTCAAAAGCACAATATGGTTTTAGACCAGGACTTTCTACAGATGATGCAATCAATGATTTTGTAAATTACCTTGTTGATAAAATTGATACTAAAAAGAAATGTTTGACAATATTTACTGACCTTGCCAAGGCATTTGATACGGTCTCTGCCACAAAAGTTATTAATAAACTGAACAATTTGGGTATTAGAGGTACGACACTTAAACTAATAACTGACTACCTTAGAAATAGAACACAGTGCATTAAAATAGGAAACTTTGTGAGTAGTGACTTACCTATAGAATTTGGTGTGCCGCAGTAGCATTATGGGCCCAACGTTGTTATATATATATATACAACTTAATTTGAGAAATTGTAGAATAGCGTCATATGCAGATGATACCACTCTCACATTTTTGCAGACTCATGGGAAGAACTATTTGAACTTGCACAAAGTGGATTTAATAAAGTATCTCATTGGCTTATGAGTAATTCTCTTACTTTAAATGAAGATAAAACTAAATATATTATTTTTTCAATGTATAAATGCGCTAAAATGTACAATAATAATTACTCTATTCGCGCACACAAATGTAACTTTCCTCCAATATCAGATTGCAATTGCCCCAAAATTAACACAACACAACACATAAAATATCTAGGTGTTATAATAGATGCAAATTTAACATTTGAAAAGCACATTGATTCTGTTTCACATAGGGTGCGTAAACTTGTCTATATCTTTAAACAACTTCGAAATGTCGCAGACGAGAAAACTATAAAATTGGTATACGATGCATTAGCAAGATCTGTCTTAACCTACTGTATTAGTACATGGGGTGGCTGTGCAAAAACTAAATTGATAACACTAGAAAGAGCTCAAAGATTAATATTGAAGGTAATGCTGCATAAACCTCGTCTTTTTCCTACTATAAAACTTTATGAAGACGCAGAGAGGCTTACTGTACGACAGCTGTATATATTACAAATAGTCTTGCGCAAACATTGCTCTCTATCATATGAAAAAATAATTAGCGTCAGCAACACAAGAAGACACTTCCAAGTCTGTGAATCAGTAAATGTTAAGACCTCATTTGCGCAGAGATTTTACCAATTCCGCAGTGGAATCGTATATAACAGGATAAACAAATTATTAAACATCTTTAAATATAGTAAAAATGAATGTAAACATATTGTAACAAATTGGCTATTAAAACAAACCTATAACGATACGGAAAAAGTAATAGAAGTAATAAAATTATAATAGTGTATAACAGCGTTATCTACGCTTAAGTACATAATTAATTAAAACAATAGAAAAGGAAGGGTATAATAAAACAAAATAAAACATATATGATATTTTTATTTGTAATTCGAATACAACACATACCTAATATAACACATACACACACACGCACACACACACACACACACACACACACACACACACACACACACACACACACACGCACACACACGCGCACGTACACGCCCACGCACACGCACGCAAGCGCGCTTGCACACATACACACACACACACACACACACACACACACACACACACACACACACACACACACACACAGGAGCGCGCGCGCGCGCTCGCACCTCTTTGTTCTAATATTAAATTATATTTATTTTTACTCCACGCAACTACCTTTTACTTTGAATTGTCAATACTTTATTATGGGGGGGGACCTGGTGTCTAAGATACAAGTTACGACTTAGTTTAGGCTCCAGATCTCCCACAAATTATGATACTTTTATTTTGTATAAAGTAAAATGTAATATTATTATACATTGTAATTTGTGGAGATGAATAAACTAATTTTTATTTATTTATTTATTATTTACTCACATAGTGTTTTATTCCGTAAAACATCATATTTCTAATAGGGGTTCAGTAAATAGTTATATATATATGTATATATTTACACGCCGTATATAAAAATTTCGATATTTTCAGTACCGTATCATCAAGGTTTTTTACGCAAACATTTATTGCATATACCTACTTGTTAAAGAAGAGGGGTACAAGAGAAATACTTCGGAAATGTGACGGGAATAATAAGCGAGTAGGTATCAAAAGAGAATATAAACAAAACTGAGGCGACCTTACCTCTTATTTATATTGAAGTTTGCTGGAACTTTCTAACGAATGGAAAGACAAAGTTTGCGTTGAAACATACCTTAGGATTACATGAGTGTGATTGCTTACCTTTATGATTATAACTTGCCAAAGATTGTGGGTGAAGTTAGTACTTATTTCTCGAAGATATTCCATTAGTAACTCTAGCCAATTAAAGTTCATTTACTGCGTAGAAGCCTTATTACTCGCAGGTATATTAAAGTCTTTCGGACTAGATATTTTATCGTTGCTTTTGATGTTTATTTTTAATATATGAGTAAAAGCCATGATTAAGTTCAATCATAATAAAAAATATAAAATACATTTAATGTAAATAAAATAAAATACCGTTTGTAAGCGCATACGGCTAGATAGATTTGACAAAATTTTATTAGAAAGGTTCTTCAGTAGCGACCCCGTATGGGCAAACGCAGTGTAGGACGACCTCTCACTAGATGAAATGACGACCTCAAATGCAATGCAGGAATTTTGTGGATGCAGGTGGTATCTGTGAGGTGGCTCAGGACCGTTCTTTATGGCAGTATACGGGAGGCCTATAAATAAATAAATAAATAAATATATACGGACAAATCACACAGATTGAGCTAGCCCCAAAGTAAGTTCGAGACTTGTGTTATGGGATACTAACTCAACGATACTATATTTATAATAGATACATATATAGATAAACATCCAAGACCCAGGCCAATCAGGAAAAGATCGTTTTCCATCATGACCTGGCCGGGAATCGAACCCGGGGCCTCCACGTCGCAGGCAGGCGTGTTGACCGCTGCGCCATGGAGGACGACATGTTCAGCAGTGGACAGATAATGGTTGAGATAATAAAGAAGATGATGATAGACTACTAGAATCATTTATTAACATACCTTCTTATATGTACGAGGTATGAATAGAAAATTCAAAGAAAAAGTTTTTTAATTTTTTTTATAAATATGTTAAGCAATTAAATCGCCAATTCTAAATTGAAGAATTGTGAATATTAGATTCACAATTCTTTGTCTAGTCGATAAAGTTTATTCTTGTGTTGATTCAATATTATGTTGTAATTTAATTTACTATTTTTCTTTGCAGATCAATTAACTACTTGTTAAGGCAGTAAATTTTGTAAACACGCGGTACCGTGTTCTAAATTAAAATATTGTCAATGTTAGTTGTCTATGAAACATTTCGTTCAGCTATGTGTCCTACGTGTGTATTCACGATTGACGTTGCTTTTTAGCGGAGCAAAACGTATTTGTTTGTCTCACATCGAATAGCGTCTGAAACCAATATCGTCAGCTTTTTACTACAAGTTATTTGAATAAGGACGTTTGTTATCGGCTTATGAAAGTTTCGGTGTATGCAAAGGCGCCATATTGACGTGGTATGGTAACGCAACTAAGTTTCCAACATGTGACAAAGTGTAACATCTTTCATGTAAGTCTCATAATCTCGACACTTTATTATTTTAATTATATTTACATTTATTTCTTGCGCTACTTATAGGAGCGTATTTATTAATATTTCTTATTATGTCACTAAATTAAAAGATATAAATTACAAATAACTATTGTAAATAATGTAATTAAAAGATTTGGGATTTTCCTTTTTTTTTTAAAATAAATAAGTGTATGCGAGTTCACGAATAAACTCTCGGTTAAATACTGGTTCTATATATACTTATTTTGTATTACGAATATGAAAGTGAGTTTATTTGTTACCTCTCGATGAATAAACGAGTAAACGAATAAAGAAATAAATATATGATTTATTTTTAACAATTAAATATGTTAGATCAGTTTTGTGACAGACCGGTGGCTGCAGTAGGTTATATAAAGACCTGTCACCTCTTGATGTTTGAACGGCTCAACCAATCGTTATGAAATTTGATTTTTAGTTTGATTCAATTCATTTCAATTTATTTATTGCATTCTACAATATTATTATGAAAGATGTTAATAATTGATATAGTACATATGAGTATGTAATGTTTGGGTTGGAGGAGCTAATATTTATTCCTATAAATCAACATATTCCGGTGACGTGTATGAAATCGCGAGTAATTACTAATCTATACAAATATTATAAAGAGGAAAGATTTGATTGTTTGTTTGAAATAATTAAACTCAAAAATTTTATTTATAAATTCTTTCATCTATAACAAGCTAACCGAAGACAGTATTGTAGGTCACGGCATAGAATAGGGCAACCTTTTTCCCGTAGGTGTCGTAAGTGGTGACTAAGGGAGCTTATGGTCGAGAGATGGGCAGCAACGTCCCTCTTAAAATATTAACAAAAGCCAAATTGCGGTTGCCAATCTACCTGCCAAGCATAGCAACTAATGGCAAAACCCCACTTTTGGGGTGGCTATGTTCAACAGTGGACTGTTAACAACTGATACAATACAATTGAAAGCTACATCATCCGCGAGTGACATAGGTCATATATTATTTTCGAAAATTCTATTTATTCGTGCGAAACCCGGCCGAATTGCTAGTAATACTTAGTATAACAGCTTGCTAAAAATTTGTATTTTCACTGTATTTCACAATTATTTTATAATAAAATGTATAAGATATTTTTAAAGATTTTAGTTTCCGATATTAGACTACTTTGTACAGTTTAATTTGTAACCTATATTTTATCACACTATTGTCCACGATAATATTTATGAATGGTAAACAATCATATTGTCTTATATTATAGAAGGCTTTCCATTACATTCGATTACTTTCCTTATTTCCTTAACTGAATGTAGGTAGGGTCTGTCCCATTAGCTCGACTGGCCTATTGAACGAGGGACAGGATTTCATTAATTCGCTTTACGACAGTACCCAGGTAGAAACAGTAAAATATATGGCCAGAGGTGAAGGAAGCTACTCTAAGAATTTTCGTTTGTCCTCTCCCTTAATTTAATAGGTCACTGTGTTTGATAATTTATTTACTTACTCTAACTCGTGGCTTTGTCTGTATTGTGTATATTATTTCAGAATATGGCATATTTAATTTACAAGTTTAATTAAAGTTCATTGATTTAATTTTTTTTTTTGCATTAATACTAGTATTAGCTATTATCAACAGCTATTTCAAAGTAATTTAGAATAAAAATATTCTATAAATGTACAGGATATTATATATCTCTACACCGCGTATTTTTAGCTATTTAGAAACGATTCCGTGACAAATATTTACATATTAAAATATCCTTACAAACTTTTACGTTCATAATATTATTAAAAACTAGATAAAAGATTTTTTTTCTCACGCAAATTATTATAAATTAGGACTTGGTTTTAATAAGGGTCTTAAATTAAGTTTTTAAACAACGGTAAACGTAAAGAATTAAAAAGGTTTTGTCTGTCAAGGTTGAATTCACAGTTTCTGATGCTTGTTGGTGAACATAATCAACACTAAGCTATATATATGTTGGGTATAAATTATCCAATTAATGTTAACTAACAGCGTAATACGAAACATCAATCCACAAGTTTATGTACATAGTTTATTATGTTTCAAATCCTCTGACCAGTGTCCGACGAATAGTTGAACCATATTTTAATTAAACTACATAATAATAACTAAACCAACTAAATGTAATAAACCGAACTAACAACAGGATCGTAAAGTCAATGAAGAAGTAAGTAAGCTAGTTAGAGGCTCGCAGCTGTGCATAACTGAATTTATAACTCCCCAAATACCTGTTAGAATAGTTAACTCAGACTGCATGCTTCCCCGACTGACTTGAGTAGAGTCGAACAGAATTCTTAATGTCACACTATGCTTACATAATAATCTCGTAGCGATAGGTCCTTAATTATATTATAATTAACAATCCGCCCTGGCTTCGCACGGGTAGATTAATAAAAAGATAAATTAGTATTTTAAATTAGCGCTAATTATTGTAGCTTTAATTGGGTATTAAATTTTTTTTGAAAATAATATACAGCCTATGTTACTTGTAGATAATACAGCTTTTTATAAGTGAAAGCATTTTTAAAGTCGGTTACGCAGTTTTCGAGTTTATCTATTCTAACCGCACTAGTCCCCAAAATACAAATCTGACCTAGTTTGGTGACTGATGGTAATACAGACTTTTCTCTTTCAATATAATTTGCAAAAGTAACTTATTTTCATAATTATCAAATACTGTTTGGCATATTTGTAAATATTTAAATGTTCAATCTCGTTTTAAACTTTTATCATTGTGATCAACTAAAACTTGCTCAGCGGTCGGTCAACTGTCAGACTACGTAGATTGACTTTTGACGGACAGTGTTGCGGGTGTCAATTCTTTTTTATTCTAAGTTGAATTGTATTTGTTAATGAGACTCGATGTAAAATTGGAGGAATGATTTGAACGTGTAATATGTAGTATGTAATTGGTGATCTGTTCTTGCAGATTAAACTTATTTATTTATTTATTATAAACAATAAAAATCTTTCTTGTCTTTCTTGTAGATTTCACCTTTGGGATGTACCCTAAAAAGTGACATAATTTTTTAAGAAAATTTCGGTGAAGGTATACGACACCTCGCAAATTAAAAATGTCAACCGCATAAAATGTAAGTGTGAAGTACCAAAACTCATAAAATTCGACATTAATCCTATATTAAAGTAATTTCATTTTCAAATGAGTGACGCCCACGGACTTCATTCAGATTTAATCGTAAATTTAATTGCACGTAACATTTCTAAAATATTGTATAATATTTTATTTTTCGATCACTTAAAGAAATTTGATGTGAATAAAAGTATTCGAATGGAATATTAGTTTTAAAAATTATACATAAAATGATCTACTTCTATATGTATCTTATTTTTTATTTGCATTAATTTTGCACAGCTGAGTTTTCTATATGTTATATAATATTTATTTCGATGAGAAATAATGTTTTATGAAACGGAGAGACTTAAACTTTTATGTATAGTAATTACAATTTCCATTTCGCTTGCCTATCGCACGAATGTTTCATATTGAATGGTTTTCCATAAATTCGTATCGACACAATATTTCCAAGTATCATATATTTTTAGCTTTCAAATCTGTAAAAGAATTAAAAATCAAACAGTTTAAAGAAAACATATGAAAATAGGAATTGTAAAGATATTAATCAGTTCTGAAAGATTAAAGATTCACGTAATAAATCCTACATATAGATATTAATAAAATTCCTCTCAACTAAGTACGCAGTAATAATATTTTTTTGCAAGTTTTTATGTTTCGTTTTTAAGATTATATTAAATCTGTGGGAAGGAAACTCTTTTAGGCTAACTTCAACATTTTCATTCCAGCAACTGGAATGGTATGTCATTTTTCTTGGTATATTACGAGTATAATAAGAAAAGTTTCCATCGTTCGGACACTTTATGGTGAAGTTTATTACGAATAAAGCATCGTTTTTCCGTGTAAGGGCCTGATTTCAATATGAACGTGGTTTATATTACGTATGACATTCGTGTCCGAAAATTCGGAAATATATTTTATGGCAGATCAGATGAATTCTTATAACTCTTAAATAATACGGATATATTTACCGGATTCTAACTTAAGGTAAGGTAAAGTATGCTTGTATTATAAAAACAAAAATACAATGCCCAAGCAATTCTACGTCATAAGACAAGCGAGGCTCCATTTATAACTATTTTATTACCTTAATATATAAAAATTTCGTGTTACAATATTCGTTCACGAGAATCTCTAAATCCGTTTTAATTAAATTTTGTATTGTATTATGAATTGTTTTTTCCAACAACTAGAGACAGGATATTTTTTATTTCGATAAGAAAAAGAATATTTGCCGGGTCAGATAGATAAAAAAAAATTGATTATCTTCGTGCTATAGGTGATAAAGCACCCTGCATTGCACAAATTTGGTCCTGAGTTCGATTCTCGGCCAGGCTCATTTTTGGGTAAAACTTTTCTGTTGTACTCTAGGCCAAATGCTCGTTGTCTGATTGGATGACATTTAGATATTATTAGTTTATTGCACATAAGTACATTACACATATATGTTATAGTATCTATGTGTTAATTCTAAAAATAACGACTAAATTTAATATTGCTACATGTAGATTAATGTAATATATTTTTAATTAATTCTGTCTAATGAAGGTTTTGCATTTAAAGTAAAATACTTTTGGATTTTTCAAACATAATTACTCCAAATTTAACTCACGAGAAGTATAAATCTCCAATTTAAAACAAAGGCAAAGATTTAATTAGTTTTTATTTTTACTTCTTTAATTAATTGGGCTCTTGTATCATATTATTATTATTTAATTTATATGAATATATGAGATTTATGGTATTGTTAGAGAAATTGAATATTACGTTACCAGATTTTATTAAAATCTGTCAATTGTGAAAATATCGGCCAGGTGTATAATTATTTAATCATATCGTTTTCGTTTCGTATATAAATATTTTTAAGTTAAGTCGAGTTTGCTTTATATTTTGAACGTGCAGAAATAGAATATATATATATATATATATATATATATATATATATATATATATATAATATATATATATAACGTCTTTAGTTATATACGCAGTCGGGTTAATGAGGATATTTATTTTATTTACGCCGCCCCCTGTACCATTAGCCGTCCGTTCCGGAACTCTAGCTGTGACATTGTCCATTATTAGGGGCCCTTGTAATACGTAACCATATATTGTCGAAAGGGAAATTCCTTTTGTTCGGTTGCACAAAGTTAATATACTATTTATGTAATGTCATAATCCATGTTTGTGGTCAAAATGATTAATTTTCTGCTCTTTTTTATTATTTAATTTTAAACTGTATAAAAGTTTAGTAGTACCATTGCTAGCAATGTACCCTGTGAGGTTGAGAGCTTGAAACTTGTCTGCGAATTATTCAGATTCTAATTGAACTGACTTATTTGCATTTATCATTACTAACTGGTACCTAGCGTATTACTAATAAAGCAGACCCGCTTGCGCCTATTATTAAATTTTCATCTAATTAGAAACTGCGAACACTTAAAAAATAGATTCTTTAAAAATCAATTCATCGCTAAAAATATGCAATATCTAAAAATATCTTTTTGTTCAATTCATTTGGTAATTGACTAGAAAATCTTTCAAATAATGCGATGAAATTTTTTTAATAATCTAATTATTTAGAGAAAGCCACAATATTCGTCGCCAAATTAAAATCATCTTCACGCTTGTTCACATGAAAAGCGCCATTTGCGTGCAAATTAAAGTTAGAAAGTATGTTAATTCATTCAGTATTCGTAGCAGAGGGCGTGACAGACACTGGGATCACACAGTTCTCGCAACCACAGGGTCCAAGACTGGGGTATCCACAGAAACACCCAGCGCCAGAGTTTTGGCGTGACAGGCGGCCCAAATTAGTACATTTACATATTTTCTCTCTGAATTTTGGCAGTGTAAATATTTTCTAGTAACTTCGAAAATGAAGTTATGAATTTTATACATCTATAGGATTAATTTTAAATGATTTTCCAAAGTCAGTGATCGTATTTATAAACTGAACAACAAAAAATTCTGCAAAAGTGAATATTTCTGTTATCATCTGATAAGTTTATACGAAATTTGTACACACTAATCATTAGTTTTTTAATAATTATTTATTGACCACATTACAAAAAATTTTTGGTACATAAGGAGAATTTAATGCTATATAATATTCTTATCCAGTCAACCTTTGGCTAAACAGAAATGTAATTATTTAGTAAAAAATTGAAAAATTATATCTTATGAACAAGCTGAAGATGGTCACTAAGTTTTGGGTTGGTAGGTAGGTATAGGTACTTTTTACTGCTGACCTGAAAAAAAATTAGTCTACAATGAGAAAAGAAACAATATACCACTTTAAAAATGTAGCATTATATATTAAAGGAAGAACACAATGAATATTTAGTATTAGTACAAAACAGTTTTCTATTTGCAAGCCAGTTTGAAATTTAAATAGAACCTTTTATTAGTTACCTCCTTAGTAGTCATGTTTCGAAGTAAAAGATCATTCCATTTTTAAATTACAGGACAGATATGAGTTTACATAGTAATTTATTTGACCGCAAAACACGACAGATATGGTTTTTCATACAACTTTTGCCGGCCGCTGCCCGCATGTATCTGGCCAGTACGGCAATTTTGATTTATCTCTAAGAAGATTGTCAAAATAATGCTCACATTTCCAAGCATGTTTGTGAAAATAATATTATTACTGGCTAAATTGTTAGTAACAATAATATATATTATTGTTACTAACAATTTAGCCAGTCGACTTATATTTTATAGTTGCTGTATCACGTGGCTTCGTCCGTATAAACAAATAATATTAATCTCCAGAGGGAGATTTTGAACAAAAGTCGATTGCTTGGGTACCTCTGTCCTATTCGTGTTTTTACCGTGAAGCAGTTGTGTTTGCATGGCTGTGTTTCGGTTTGAAGGTTGGGATATGGGGTGAATTTACAGGGTACAGAGGAATAACACATGAGTCCTCAGGAGTGGCAACGCATGGGGGGAAACAGTATACCCTGTTATGTTAATGGAACTGCTCATGTCTATAGGCGACGATTACCACTTTCCATCAGGTGGGCCGTCAGCTTATTTGCCATTCTAAGTTGTATATAAAAAAAAAGCAAGGTATAATATCTGATAAGTTAGGATATAACCTTTCTGTGTACCAAATTTCATTTAATTCCGTTCAGTGGTTTTTGTGCGAAAGAGTAACAAATATCCATCCATCCATTCGCCCTTACAAATTTTCGCATTTATAATATTTAGCCTTTAACTATCCACTGCTGAACATAAGCCTCCCCCTTGGACGGTTTTGTCAATAGTTACCAAGCTTGGTAGGCAAATTGGCAACCGCAGTTAGGTTTTGAAGGGACGCTGCTGACCATCCCTCGCCTTCTCTTAGTTGTCTCTTACAACAACCATGCGAAAAAAATGGGTGTCCTTTTCTAGAACTAAACGGTCGAATTTGAAATAATTGGATTTCTAAATTTGAACCTTTATACAAAATTTCAACGCATTAATATTATAAACCCCTTGTAATAGATATGTATGCTATAATTTGTGGAAACCCATAAACTCTCTCGGGTTTATGACTTGTGATTCAACGACATCTGGTGTGTAATAATTTATATGAGTATGTATGTACATACAACAGTAGGTACTGTTAGTGACATGGTCTATTGACTACTATAACGCATTATATAATTTGCACCTTATTGCCACCCATTATGGTTTATTAACGTTTGATCACAGTACTTGCTAGCTGTAGGTACAACATTGTTCTGTTACATCATGAGTAGTATGGCGCAATTGCACCTAAGTAAACTGTCTAATAACCTTGCCTTGCTCATAGTTATGACAGTCTTGCCAGGTAGATATTTCTTCCGACATTATAAGTTATCACAGAGGGTAGTTATTAGGTTAGTCATTGTGCATCATAATATTTTACTAACATAAAAAAATTATGACTAAATGATATATATCGTAATTAAAAATAATTTTATTATATATGTACATATATATACATGGGATATATTTAAGAAAGAATAAAATTAGTGATCTCGGTAAAACCTATCATCATCTTCCAATCCTTATTCCAATTATTATTTGGAGTCGGCGTAATATTTTTTTTATCCATATTACAAAAATATTTGGCTTATAGTTTTACGACCGGCCGCCTGCCTGACATTAACACAAAAAGGGTTGAGTCGTAAGTCGGCAGGCAGACTAATAGATACTAAAACAATAATTTTTGAATTTTTTTCTGTCTGTATGTTTGTTCCGGAATCACGCACAACTCTCAATTTGGTACAATATTTATTGTACCAAATTGAATGAGGTTTTCATAGTTGTGTTTCTAAAAATCTAACTTAAAAACTGGTGTATATGGTACTTTCTTTTGATATACTATCTAGAAGTGATCTATTTACTTGGTTTTCCTATTTTTGAAATCTACGAATACAAAGTAGCAAGCAAGAAGCCAGTTGAAAATATAAAAAAATTAAGAACACTAGCTGACACGGCAAATGTTGTTACGTCCTGCCGCTACCAATTGTGTCTACTCTTTCTTGTCAGAATATAAATCTATTCAACTCTCAAATTAGAACAAATAATTAACTGTCTATCGCTGAACATAAGAGGGGTTTTAGCAGTAGTTGCCATGCTTGGCAACTGCAGTTAGGCTTTGATAATGTTTTAAAAGAGACGTTGCTGATCATCCTTCGACTAATAAGTTCCCTTAGTCGCCTTTTATTACATCCACGGAAAAGTAAGTGGTGGTCCATTCTATACCGAGTATATACGGCAAGAATATTATAGGTATATTTAAAATTTAGCTCTGCAAAAATCTTTATTTGTGACACTTACCATAGATACAATAAATTAAATAGACACGTCTACAAGTATAGTTTGCTACGTCTACAAATATACTTCGTTTCGCAACAAGCAGGTTTTTGATCAGTTAAGAAAAATGTCAGTTTCAATCGTGACTAAAGTAACATGGGACCAACACGTGAGTAAACCCTCTCGATTGCATAAACAATTGTATACACAAAAAGTATATAAGTAAATAGTAAGTATAAATAAAAAAAAAACTCTTGGAAATCGCTTAAAAGGTATTTCATTTGTTATATGCACGTCAAGTTTTCCAATATACTACACGCCAAAGTGATAATACAAGTCCCAGGACATCACGTTCACGGAACTATTGAAATTCGGAAATATCACTGCTTACTTCTCCCGGGACGTTCAGTGTGAGCCAGAAAATCCTCTATTTATATCTGTTAATGTCCGTATTGCGTTCAGGCCACCTGTCTCGGTACCGGTTTTGCGAATACTTGCCTGCTTTTTGATTACTTTTGCATTATATATTTATGTAGTTTTCCTTATATTTTTATGAAATATATTTGTGGAACTAGGTATTAACCAGCTATAAACTGTGATTTGCATGCATGTATGAATCCTAAGCAAATATTCATCACATCTTGATCACAAGATATTAGTTCCAGTAAAAATGTTTATATATCCGGTTCCATGGATCAATGTATTTTCATTTTTATACAACTTGGTATCGTAAACAAGCTGATGGTTTACGTCAGTAAGAGGCTATATACATAAACCACAATATGTACATTACAGAATACACCATAATCTTCTAGAATACCATTTATTCATATGTTTTGCTATTCTAGAAGATTAAGGTGTTTTACCTCTCTTCTAATTTTTAAAACTAATATTATTTTTGTAAATTTTATCTTTGTAAAATTTTTAATAATAATATTTTTTATATATCTAATATATAAATGTATTATTGGATTAATAATAGTTATTAAACCAATCTTCATACAATTTACAGTATTACACGAACAGTTTTTAGCATAGAGAAGGAAATGGGCTTTTTGGTCAAGCGGACAAAGTCACGAGCATATCTAGTAAGACATAAATATCTTAAAACTGATTTATTGTGTTGTGTTATGACTCGGAATCTAACTACGACGCTGCCAATTCCGCAGAGTCGGAAGGATACAATGGCTGCCAGTTTGTTATTGTGAAATGAATTTAGGATAGACAATACAATCTCAAATTCTGTGTTGCTGTATTCCTGTCGCCTAAACAAATCTTCATCTATGTATGTACTTTCGTCGATCCATTACAGATAACTAATTTTATTAGGTTTGTTTGACGACACGCGTGCCAGAAGTTGTGTTGATGTTTGAGATAAACATTGGCGTTGTGTATCTTACGAATATAATAAAATTATAATAAGACGATGTCTGTACATGGAACATATTTAAGAAAATTTAATAGGAGGAGTCTTCATGAGACTCATATATGAAAAAAATATAATTTTTGAAATTTTGTCACGTTTCAGTATCACGCGATACTATTGCACCAAATTCGATGTGGTTGACACAGTTACGTTCCTGAAGGGTTAATTTAAAATCTGATGTTTGTTTTATCTTGATATGGCGTTTGTATGTATATTAAATAGATAATTAGTTTTTGTACTTTTGAAATATATGTGTACGAAGTAGCGCGCAAAAGCTAGCAATAACGTAATCCAGTTACGTAAACAACTAAACGTGACGAGGTTTTATGGTATATTGCTTATTACAGATGGGTGTAAATATTTTATATACAATTTTACAACATATATATATATATATATATATATATATATATATATATATATATATATATATATATATATAAAATACAACTCAGCTTTTTGCTTTGCCCTAAAAAGAGCAAAACAGTAGTTGTAGTAGTAGTAACGACAAATTAACGTTTCTCCATAAGGGGACAAATGAGACTATTATACGCTGGCCAGATTGTTTGGTATAGACATTTATTTAGAGTTGCTCTTTTTTATACTGGTGTCTATTATATTTTGGTACTGATATTATAGTTTGATATTTTTGAAAATTTATAGAAACATGAGCAACAAAGTACTTATAAAAACCAAGTCGAAACCTACGAACGCTACGGCAAGCTAAGGCGTGCTACGGTATGCTACGATATGCATATCGTAGCATACTTCGACACGTCGTAGCATACTTCGGCAGGCTCGTAGCTGTTTTTAAAACTGTAATAATTTTGTTTGATTGTGCACATTACTCGTACATTGCAAAATAAAGAACTTCCTTCTTCCAGAATAAAGTATAAAATACTTACGGAATAGTTAAAGGACTTACAGAGTAAAATACTTACGAGTTTGCTTAAGTTCACTTAAGTTGTCACAAGTTGGCTCAACTGTCATCTTTTTATTTATACTGTCTAATATCAAGTAGGTTATTCTCTACAAGACAATAGATGGCGTTAAAAAATATATATTAAGTAATAATTACGTATATGTCTCTATTACTATATATTTAGCTAAATCTACTGAGAAAATGTTGTCACGGTAAGTTCGACTGTTTTAATGTAAAACACTAACGTCTTCGGTTCAGTTTCGCATAGAAATTATACAATTATGGAAATAAAAATAATAGGTAATAGTGAATGTATAATTTAATTTCGCGTTGATTCTTATTTATTTATTTAACACTTTCATCATCATCATTATATCAGCCGTTAATTATCCATTGTTGAATATGGGCGTTCCACATAAGGAGTGTTTCGCCAGTGGTTGTCACGCTTGATAGCCGGGTTGTCAACTGCAGTTAAGTTTTTGGTGATATTTTAAAAGGTGTTGCTCATTCTTCGACCATTAAGTTCTTTTAGTCGTCTCTTACGATAACCACGGGTTTATTGTACTAGTATTACATGAATAAAGAGCGAATACAGTTAATCCACTTTATTTAGTGATAATAAATTTATTATTTAGTTGTATTTTGTTGTTGTTAAATACAATTCTCAGAATTTTGGTGGCTGTTAATAGATGTCCTTTACCTTCGTATCATTCGTTTGCATGCCTGAAACCGATATAAACCGATTTAAAAGGGACTATACGAAACGACTAAGGCTTCTATTCCAGACCAAATTTAATTTTAGGCCAGCTAGACTCTCAGAAATTACTATTATCGAATTAGTACTCCTTGAGCGGGTAGACTATGTTGTAATTATATTCATAGATATACGTATTATTACCTATATATCTGTATATGTCTCCCAAGCTTAGAAGGAGATTTTGAGATTTTAGAGATTGACGAACGACGAGATGTTTTGGAGCATTAAAAATATTTTCGTTTAGAACGCTAAGATCTAACGCACAATAAAAATATGTTTATTTTTGCTCTGTAACGGCGATTTCGGTCGGTCCAAAAAAAAAAAAATAAAGGAGCAACATGGAAGTAAATAACATCGTTTGCAAAGAAAATTTATTTTTGTTTATTTAAATAACTTTATTGACCAAAAGAAAATATGGTACAAAAGGCGGACTTAATGCTACTAGCATCCCTACCAGTGAATTTTTGGGGAAAATTATAAAAATCTGCTCAATATTGGCGATATAATCGGATCTATATTATTTTATTACGTCCACAAAAAATCTGATGAATTGAGAATCTCCTTCTTTTGAAAATAATTTGAAAAAAAAAACTATAATAGGTTATAATTATGGGCGCAATACATATTTTATAATATGATCATATACAAGTAGTTTAAAGCACTTCTGTAATTAAGTCAAATATAAATACATTCTATTTTATTAACCATTTTGACTACACTTTGCTTCGAAGAACTATACTTGTATGTTATGTACATGTTTTCTTCAACATTCAGGTAAAAATAAGTAAGCTTAAATACTGGACTTACAATTTTAATTACAATATATGGAAAACACTGATAATAAATCAAATTAATTCGAGTAACGGCGATAGGTATTCCCCCTGCCGCGTTGGATTTTAATATGCTCGGCGGAAGGCAGCCATGTTGAATGTTACGTTCACCACAACGGCAAAAGTCGACTAATGTTTTTGACTATTCCATTCGTTTTATTTTTAAATAATTTTAAAAGGAGGTACTTCTCGATTCCTCTAATTTTTTTTTGCATTTATTTTGTTTATTTGTTTTATTAAATTATGTTACAGGATAACGATAATTCTGAACTGGTTTTCATAATCATTTTAATTTTATAACAATTTAAGCTACTATATTTATGGAGAAAAAAAATTTTTGCTGCATAGCAAAAACTATTAATGGGTAAATGCAAAATGATTACAAATTAGGGCATTTTAAAATTTAGTCGTTGTAAGGTATCATATTGTAATATTGTAGATATTTCGTTATTTATTGGTGCATTCAGAATTGAAGGTGCTTGATTTTTACAATATACATTTTTGTGGATCCGGCCCGACTTTGCACGGGTAGATGGAATTTTTGAATATAATATACAGGCTATAATTCTCGTTGACAATGAAGCTTTCTATAATTAAAAGAATTTTAAAATCGATTAAGTAGTTTTTGAGTCTGTCCATTATAAACAACTAAACAATCTAATCTTTCCTCTCTATAATGTTAATATAAACAATATAGATATAGTATATGGACTACTATTGAAGTTAATTGCTAATGCTATCGTCTATTGAAATAGGATGAAATACATACATTAGCACTACTCTAAATTGCTATCAGCCATTACAATGAGCTGTGCAGCACGAAATAATGTACGCTAAACCCAGTTTGCTATCTATTTGATACGTAACCCTCCATTATAATTTAACGTCCAAATTGTGTCCAATTACGGAATTGCTTTGTTCGGACCTTGTTTATATATTTTAATTGAACTATGACGTCATTACTCATTATGATTGTCTCAAATTAATATTTATTATTAAATAGGTAGAGAGAGGGAAGGGATTATTAGTAGTAGTTCTATCAGTTTGGTCTTTACGCAGTTTCTTCTAGAAACCATCGGGATTAATACTTGTTGAATTTGTCAATATGAGTGAATCGACTTGTATTTATTATCATTTATCATCCTTCACTGATACCAGCTTATATCGATAGCAAGGGTTATTATTTCATTTTTAAAAAGTTTTTTAAAAAATGTAGGAAGGTAGCGTCCGAATGATTTCGTCAGCTTGAACATGATTTAATTAACCGAGTCAATTTTTTTTATTAAAAATCAGGGACTCAGAAAAGTATACTTGCCACACGAATGATTCGCCCAAGTGAGGGTTTTATACTGCACGATGGGAAACAAGCAAAAAACTCGCCTGATGGTAAACATCTAAGCGGGTATTTTACCCCGCTGCTGTATATAGATACACAAAGTGTCATGTGTGTTCTTTCCGTCCTTAAATTCCTAAAGAAACCTATATGAATATGTTTCACCAATAAATAGTAGCCTTTTTAACAAATTTCATTAAAGAGTTAGTATTTACCCAAATCGGTTAAATATAATTTCTATTACCTTATTCATAGATATATATGTTTGTTTATTGTAAAATATATAAACATAAACAGTATGAATCTAATATTACTTCAAAATATTAAAAAAAAAGATAAATATAAAGTGATGAAAAAAAAAAGCTAATGTTAATTAAAACGAAAACAAAATACCATTCAGCACCTGGTTTTATTCTAAATTTGAGTTTAGCGTGTTTATCTACAATAAAGAAACCGCCGCAATATAAAGTGTGCAATGTAATTAAAACTCAAGTATTACTATGACTAGGATCGATTTTGTCGTGCACTTATTCGATTATATAGTCTTCGAGACAAGAAAATAGCAAGTAAATAGGTTTCTAAATTTATTAAGTTCCATCTTACAACACGTTATAAGAAGAAAATTTACATTTAATCCAAACGAAATCTCATTTTGGCACCTAATATAAAATCCCTTGATGTAATTTAATATAGGTAGGTAATATGAAAGAATTTAGAGAAATATAATAAATGCTTCCTTATTGGTTTTATATGCTCACATATAACAATAAAATACCAAATGAATTTTAAAAATGTAATAACAATTTGTTTAGAAAGAAATTGTACAAATAGCTCGTAGGAAACAATTTTTATTATGTAAAAAAATTTCTTGATAACAATGTTTGACTTGTAACAAATTTTCTGCACAAAATAATATTAATTAAATAATCTTTTTATAGATCTTTATATTTTAAATCGTAATGGAGTTAAAACTGTAAAAAATATATATTATTATTACAAACTAGGATAATTGGGTTACTACATTAAAAAATATTATGTTTTTATTTCAATTTTAACAGACTAGTCATCACATTGAAACCACTATATATAAGTATAGGTGATGACCTCGTAGCACAATGGTGAGTACTTTATATAAATAATCTTAGTTCGACTATTCATCAAGATAATTTCTTGTTTCTTATTGAATTTATTTTTTCTACTTATTGTCACATTATTACACATTATGGTTATTATTATTTACGTTTATTATTATAATCCACATTCATTTACTCAGTAACACGTCCCACGCGACGGTAAAGCTATTTCCGTATATCAACTCACGCTAGCACCACTTCCGTCGCTCGGGGCCAGCAAATCAGTAAATTCAGTAAATATCGGTTTTTTGTACAACCTCTATTGTCCGTGACGTAAAACCTTTGTAGTTTATTTAAAAATAAACTATTATGTATTTTCTCAGAATAAATTTATTGACTGATAAAAAAATACTATTATGATATTTTGTTCGCGTCAAAATGGAAAACTGATTTATACATAGTTTTTGGTCCTTCGAGCCGGACATAATATAGTTATCCATAGATCCATAAATCAAGGTTTAATAGTTGGGACAAATAAAATATCATAATTATGTTTTTTCATTGGACAAAAACAATTTATTTTAAAAATACGTAAGAAAAAGGGACATGGCGGGCAGATGCCTAGATTGACAGAAATTATGACTGACAAGATCGGGTTACTTGAGATGACTGTCGGCTCAAAAATAATATTCGAAAGATAATAAGTTTATTTTTAGTGAGCATGTGACTATATTTAATACCATATAGTGCTAGTGACAACATTCTTAAGAATTAGTGTTGGTAAAAGCGTTAGTTTCATTACGTGTGGAGCCCAAATAAGAATAACAACAAAACAACACGTCCAAAACAACGAGCACATTTATTTGGGCAACGTCACACTGGATAATGTCGTTTCTGTGTGTTAATATATCGGTGACACAAAATATATTTCATTATAATACTTAATTATCATTGTCACTTCCATGTGTTATTCTTAATTATTTTATCACAATAATCTTTTACGCTTATTTGCTCGACGTGAAGTGGCAGTGTAATTATTTTTCTATGTTAGATGAAAATTGCTTCGCGGTATTATTCTTAATTTCGTGGGCAATGTTGAGATTACTTTTAAAATTGCAAAAGACTGTATTATAAATATTATAATTATTAATGAAATTCGACATTGCATGTTTCTAAGAATAAATTTGAATAAAAGAATTGTTGAGAGTTAATTGAAAATTTAAAAAGATGCTTATAATTTTTGGTACTTTAATTGTCTTTATTAAATAGTAAATCACATATAGTCAGATCTACTAGCCACCGAATTAGACCGAGCCTATATCTCAGTGGATAATTAAATAACTTCCATTGACTTAAATATTAAATATTTACAATGTTTAAAATACTTTTGGTGCAACATAGTTAAATGTGGGTAGAATCAAATTACCTCTATTACAGTTACATTATAGTTTACCCACCCAATATATTATATAATTTACCAGTCATCTTATTAACCACATAAAGTGTTGACTTACGACAGAAATATACGAGTATTATATAGGTAATGTAAACAGACACCTAGTATTGTTAAACATATTATTAAAATTACTATGCATGTATGTATTGCCATTTCACATTTAATAATTTATGAGAACATTTATGTTGATTTTTTTATTATTATTTAAACATCCTATGAGTGATAAAGTTAAAAGAGAAAAAATAATCATAAATCTTTAAGTTGACATAGCTTATCACTGGTTCACATTGCTTTCTTTTAAGAAAATATTATATACTTTAATTTTCTATTTCTCTTACTGCAAGTAGGTAAATGATACTTTTTAATCTAAGAATTGCATGACGAGTCGTAGCTTATAATGATAATAATTATAAGTAAATTCAGCAGAGACAGTTAATGAAATACGTATAAAAATTACGCTACTCGGTTATAAATGGCAAATGTATGAGGAACTTTTAAGTAGGGTCTAAAAAATAAATTGTCATTTTTTATTTAATTTTGTAGTAGTAGTATTATTCAGACAAACATGTTAGGTATATAAAATTGCTTGTTCCAACAATGTCCAAGCCTATTTGCTCAGCGTGACATCCAACACGACGCGGTGGTGGTGACGCTATTTCCGCGCGTCTAACTCACGCCTACCCTGTTTCCGTAAGGCCAGAGCTACAGGAGTATCTTTACAGAGTCTAAACTACATATAAGTAGCCTTTTGTAGGTACATTCACACATAGCTGAGACTTAGCGGTGGCGGTATATAGGAATGTTTGTAGTGTAATGTAATGTAAATTAGACTCTATGTAGGAATGTTTATTCGTACTGCTACTAAACCATTGAAAATTAATGGTAAAAATTTAAAAATTACAACTCGAAATTATAAGATTCAAATCAGTTTTTTTTTCAATGAGTATGAAATGGCAAATTCCCTCCTTTGCTATCGCTATACGTTGGCGGAACACTAGTGAAAGATGATAGGTGAGGATAAAAGCAGATCAGTTGGCCCTTCGTGATGAATTTAATAATAATTAATAATTATGATTTCCAGGAGGAATAGCATGAACGTTGATCTTTTAGGGTATATTAAGATATAGTGTCTGGGACTTCGAACCAGGCTAGACCGAGTGCGTTTTAAGTCCATTTATATCATGAACAGTATTAAATGATAAACTCATTCTCTTGAATGTAATTAAGCATGACTTAGGTGTTCTTTACAATAAAAAAAAAGAATCCAAACGATTAAAAAAAAGAAACTTGTAAGTGAAGCAAGATATAATTCATAGCATAAAAAGTTACGTCCACATAGTCAAGCTATGTGTGAGTGCACTATTAACAAGCCACTTGTATATAGTTTGGGCTCTGTAGAAATACTTAGTCATGTGTCAGAGCCATCCAGGGCGCTTCAGTAAACGAAGGTTTTGTATGAAAGTACGTGATAGGAAATCATCTGAGATGTGGGCAACAAGAATCGAATTCCAATTCCCACATTATAAAGATTTTTAGAGCGTTATTTTTAAATATATACGACGTTTAAATAATTTGTGTACTTTATTATTATTTCCATTTATATTTTATTTGACAAATTATATAATTATATTTATTTATATACGTATTTCGGTGATAAGTAAAACACAACCTTTTATTTTTTCTCTGCACGATTTCTCGTTAACCGACTTCAATTACGGAGGAGGTTCTGAATTCAATGGTATTTTTTCATGTTTGTTACCTCATAACTCTATCAGTAAACTGATTTAGAAAATTCTGTTTTTGTTGTTTTATTTTCAAATTAGTCTTATAGAAATTTTATCAAAATTTATT
Organism: Galleria mellonella; assembly: GCF_026898425.1. Lineage (NCBI taxonomy): Eukaryota > Metazoa > Arthropoda > Insecta > Lepidoptera > Pyralidae > Galleria > Galleria mellonella. Next base: position 5,207,706 of record NW_026442075.1, on the reverse strand, counting down.
CAGTAATTTAGTTTCAATTGTGGTTTGGCCACAATTAAAATTTGTTTCTGTTTGTGGAATACAATCTTAAATTATTTTTAAACAAAGGTTGTTGTTGGTGTACAATATATAGAGCTATACTGTAAATAAATTTAAACTACATTTAATAATAAAATTTATTACTTGGATTTTACGTATTCTACTACACATAAAAATTTGATTCATATCTACCGGATGATGTAAACACTCCTTTCTATTCTCTGCACATTTTCAAAGTCGTTATAGCCATTCTATCTCGTAGAGACTATCAACTAAAAGTAAAATAATATAGAAATAACAAATTTATATCTAATTCATATCAATAAGTTTAATTTCATCTATTTAGCTCTTATTTCATTATATTTATTTATCAATAAGAATAACAACCCTCATGACCGTATAGTATCATATGGGTGATCGGAGATATTGCCCATTGTTCGCAATATGGAGACCGTAATATTTGATTTGGCAAGCTTCGCCGAGTATATTCAGACCCAATGTGGTAACGGAAAAGCTTATCGCCGACTCACAGATCAATTAGATTTTCTGACGTAAAATAAATAATAAAAAAAGTAAATAACTATGTACTGTGTCATTATATCTGGAAGGATATATATTTTTAATACAGCCTATTCAAAATGTATGGGTATATACGTATTTATTCTGAACACTTCCTATAGCAATCTTAGTTTACTTCTAGACGTCTAGAATAGTCTAGATTAATTAATCTAACTATATTCTCTCGCACAATGACGCACTCAGGTTGTTAAGTGTGGATATACCTTATCAATCAGGCTAGGCGACCCAATGTGTTTATCATCACCAAAAATAGTTCAAATGTGCTCTAAGATATGTTTTCGCGTATCTTAAAGATCCACTTTGAACTTAGGGTGCGCATCAAACAATTCTGAGATGGGCACGGCTTCCTCTTTAATAATTTGCCTATGAAGAAAAATATATGCAATTATATATATAAAAACGCCTTTTTCTGTGCCAATATCGTAAACATTCAAGCCATGATAATATCGTGCACGTGTACGGAAATTTAAAAACGTCTCCGTACAATTGCGTATATTTTCCTTTCTTATTATATCGTGAAGGTAAAATTATACGTTATTCCACCGTTCTACGGTAAACGATAAATTATAAAAGCGTTTAATGACTTGGGTACGAATCCTCGTGTCAGACTAAATTTGATTTAGCGATATAAAATAAAATAAATAAATGCAATTTGCGATCAGACCTCATTTGCTGGTTGCTGATTACAATTTAATATATTATATACATACAAATGTAAATGTAATGTAGACAATTTTAATACATTCGTGACAAGTAAACGCTGCTTGTGGTAACACGACTCACTGAATTCGTATTCTAACAAACGTATAATAAAATTACGTTTGGTATGAGACGTGAGTTAAACAAGGAAATACGACGCGTACTTATTATAGACATTGTTTGGTTTTATCGCGAAACCACATGCGAAACTTTCTGAGAATTTCTCTAAAAATATTTCTAATGTCTCGTCGTATTTAAAATATCACTTACAATGTTATCTTTACTAATTAATAACATTGTAAATATGAGTGAGTTTAAAATCGTCATGAAATTTCGTATATACGTTATTACAGACAGGTAGACTGTGATAAACGATAAAGAAATTTAGCAAAGAAAAATGTTTTAAACAACGACCTAGAAGGAGAAGAATATATGCTGTCAAAAGATACAAAATTGAAATTACAAATTAAAACATTCTAAAAGTCAATCTGTATAATGAAGTATATATATTAAAATAAAAAAGCATTATTTATTAACGTATCTTAATCTATTTTATTACGTTATACATTTTCATTTGATCCTTTCTTTCGTGACGTGACGTGACGTTGAGCACATAAGCAGTATTTGCGGTAATACCATTTTACTCGTACGAACGTCTAAAAGATACTCCAAGAGTCGTCAATATTTCACCAACATGTTTTAATATTTTTTTGTGCAAGCCATCTCTTTAAGTGTAATTGATGTAGGATAATCTTCCAAGTTTTTTAAAGCAGAAAAGGTGAAGTTATAAGGTGTATAGATCTAAAGGAATGTGAAAGGAGTCTTTTTGTTTTTTTTTTTACCTCTTGGTGCCTTAATTCTTTAACCAATCATTTATAAATTTAATATACATAGAACAAGGACATAAGCTACTTTTTATTCCGTTAATTGTTATGTTATATATATATATATATAACATAATGAAACGCAATAATGAAAAGCCTTAATCTGTTATATAATTAGTTATTATTTATATATTTATTAATTTAGTATATACTATGTATGATAATTTATATATGTATTCTATGTGTATCATAGATTGTGATTTCTTAAAATATTTATTTAATTTACTATTTTCTTAAATCTGTGCACCGCCATTTGCTCTCTCTATTTGGCGCGGTGGTTGACTGGCCATAGAAAATGCCATCAGGCATTAAGTCCGCCCTGTAGACATTTTTCAATGTGTGCCAAAGTATAAATAAATAAATAAATATAAAGAAACTTTATAAAGTTTACTTATATATTTTTTATCAATTTATAATTATATGAAATGATAAAAAAAATAAGTGAACGTCGGTGAAATATGTTTTTCTTTTCCATTCTTCTCTATTAGCAGTTATTTCCGCATTTATTAAAATTACCTAAATTAAAAATCTTGACTGATTGGTTGTCATTAGATTAGACCGAGTGTGTACAGGGCCTCAGTTCTAGGCGTGCTATTGAACATGTCACAAAAAGAGACATACCTACATGCATGTTGGACAAATTGTACTCGCGTGATCCATTGTCCTTTCCATGTTACTGTTGTTACTGTTTATATTTGACAGTGTGAAGTATGGCAGTGCTTTGTTTTCTTTATGAGAACTGCTGTAATATATTGCTTTTGCTTTCACATATCGGTGATTCTGTGTTAACGAAATACCTACATGTTATCAAATGGATATAAATTGATAATGACATAGAAAAAGGATATTATTTAGCATTTATTTGCTATTGGTGTAATTATTTGATAAAGAATGAAATTAATTTATTATTCCACAGCTCTTAAAATCTACATCTACAATATTTTAGTGTTATTATATATATTTTTAGTACCTACAGCCAATTACAAATTCACAATTTATAAAATATTTCTTATTAGCGGCCCATCCCGGCGTCGCACGGGTAGACATTTTTACATTTTAAAAAGTGGCCATTAAGGCTGCACACGCGACGGAAGCTTAAAAATAGAGTAACTTTTCCCGTTTTCCCAACATTTCTCTCCACTGCTCTGCTCCTATTGATCGTAGCGTGCTGAAAAGTATACTATAACCTGCCCAGGAGTATGAAGAATAATTGTACCAAGTTTCGTTAAAATCTGTTGAGTAGTTTTTGTTTCTATAACGAACGTATGTTTTTTTTTTTTTACTGATTGCATTTTTGGCATCAGTATTGATCATTAATCACCTCCTGATAGTTATTTTGGAAATATATTTCATGTACAGAATTGACCTCTCTACAGATTTATTATAAGTATAGATTAAAAAGTAAGTGTTCACAAAGCTGGTATTGTGCATGAGTACGTGCGTGCGTGCGTGCGTGCGTGCGTGCGTGCGTGCGTGCGTGCGTGTGTGCGTGCAGGCGTGCATGCGTGCGTGCGTGCGTGCGTTCGTGCGTGCGTGCGTGCGTGCGTGTGCGTGTGCGTGTGCGTGTGCGTGTGCGTGTGCGTGTGCGTGTGCGCGTGTGTGTGTGTATTTCAATTTTAGCAGATAATATGATTTTTATATGATATTTGCATAGAGTAGTGCCAAGTAATTAAATTTATTTTTCTACGGCCATACCTATTTTACGTATTCTGAATTGTTATCATGATCGTCTTTTCAACTGTTAATTATCTACTGTTTATCTAGACCTGAATTTTATTACAAAATATTTTTAATACAGTCAACCTTATCTTATCTAATATATGAGAATTTCAGTGAATAATAAAGAAACAGAATTATTTATTCATTCATGGGGATGGACTTTGCTATTCAATTTTATTGGATGATTTTTTATTCTATATATATATGAAACAAATAAAAGCGGTTACTGACGTAGGTCGATGTCAAACATTAATAATATCGTGGAATTTTCCAATATCGGTCGAGACCTAGTTGAGATGAAGCATTTCAAGACGTGTGGGTATTCGAGGGTAGTTAGGTATTTTTATATAAAAGATCCGATCGCTTATTGTAATTAATTCCAGACTAATACTTTTAAGAAATATATTATATAAAGGTTTCTTCAAGAAATGTTTTAAATCATATTATCTTTCCAATATCACTTGATTATTACCTACTACTATTATTGATTACAAGACCGTCATAATTGTGTTCTCATTTATTTAATATGCATATTTATGGTATATATATATATATATATATACATATATATATATATATATATATATATATATATATATATCTGTTTTGCACTATATATATATATATATATATATATATATATATATATATATATATATATATATATAAATGTGAAATCGAAGTTGTTGACTATACGTAAAAGTAAAAATGTACGCAAGCTAAAGGATATATTAGGACAGGAAGTTTCGTGAATCCAAAACACAAAAAAGACAAAATGTCTCGTTTTTCCCATCTTACCAGAGGGAACCTTTGTACAATAGTCGTTTGCTTGGGTACCTCTGTCCCATTCATATTTCTACCGTGAAGCAGTTGTGTTTGCATGGCTGTGTTACGGTTTGAACGTTGAGATATGGCAGTGAATTTACAGGGTATAGAGGAAAAACATTTGAGTCCTCAGGAATGGCAACGCATGGGGGGTATCATAGGCGAAACAATATACTCTCTTATGTCCATGGTACTGCTCATGTCTATAGGCAATGGTTACTACTTTCCATCAGGTGGGCCGTCAGCTTGTTTGCCATTCTAAGTTGGATAACAAGAAATTTTATAGTGTAATTATTACTAATATTTTAAATTCGGGGATTCTCGACTAGTTTCGAACTCAACAAGAATCTTTATTCGTGAGCGCGACTGTGTTGCAAGCAGCAAATCGAGTATCTCTGAATTTAAAACATGAGTAAAATCGATAATCAATGTAAATCACGATAGTTATTATTTCTCATACTAACTTGATAGTTCGACGCTTCGTATTAGGGAGGTTCAACATTGTTGTCGTTTCTCGATCCATGTTCCTTACGAAAAATTATTTAGTATTACATATTCCCTTGAAAGGAATTTAATTACTAAGATTTCATTAAACTTGTAGTAAAGTGTATAATTATTATTCAACTTTATAAAATTCTGTTAAGATCCAGCTTAAAAATAAATCCAAGGTTACTTAGTTTTTATTCTAAAAGACTAATAAACGAAGGATATATTTTGTTTTAAAACAAAATATATAAAAAAGTCGAAATCACTGTTTATATATGATTATCTGCTAATAAAGATTCAAATTGACGGTGTGGAAGGAAAATATAATGGAAATTAACATTGTGATTGAGAGGGACGCAAATTATGTTTTAAATTATAAATTTTTAAAGTATACATTTTCATTTTAGGTACCAGAATACAATTATCACAAACGAGATCGATTTGATTGTTATTTAGACCATTAGAAGCAGATCTTTTTTTTTTAATTGACTAGGGTCTGACGTTTCCCTGTTGTGATTTATTTAGTTTCGATTTACAGGTTTTTCTTGTTAGAGAACCTAATGCCTTTATAAAAAATGTATACAAAAGGATCTTGCGAATAGTAAGTACGTAGTATTTGTTAATTTGATAGTACTTACGGAGAAATAGGATTAAATTCATTGTTAGTAATGTCAATATACTTAACAGGCAACGGATTGCATCTGAAGTACAGACTACTTAGCCACGTTACTTCCTTTGTATAAAAGGATTCGCGTCGATATAGTTACGAAAACTACAAATAGATGGTAGTTCTATTGAATTATATTGATTATATTTACAAAAGAGTATGAGAGAATATTTCATATTTGCCTTAGACACAATATTCGATAAATATAATGGTACCACAATTATTATAAATCCAACAGGATCACGTTATTGCTAAAAGTAACCTTGAAAAAAATAAAAAAGTCCTTTTACTTCCACTTTTACTATTTTATGCAAATAGTAGGTATACGTATTAATCTCATATCTGTATTTAATATTAAAATTGTTATTCTATTAATATTATAAATGGGAAAGTTTGTAGGGATAGACAGATGATATTTGTTACTAATTTCCCTCAAGAACTTGGTATACCTATAGATTAAATCCTAATTTAACATATAAGACACTTTATGAACTGATTCACGCGGACGAAGCCACGAGATACAGCTAGTTAATTATAAATATCGACAATATTTTAATGTCGTAAGCAAAATATCGATATTAAAAGAATATTGATATTTGTTTAACAGTTAATTTGATCAGTAAAAAATATATATTCAGAACATTTGAGCGTTCCATTCTTGTCAGCATAAATTGCGCATAAGCGGTACTAGCTTACGAATTATTAAATTACAATTACTTTGATATTTATATATCGATATTTCTTCTAAAACGTCGATATTGCTATGTTTTTATGATACTAGAGTTGTTGTTAAAATTTCGATATTTATTATCAGTAATATCGCTCATCTCTATCTTGAAGTCTTTACTGGTAGTGGTCTCGATATATATGTGTGTATATATGATCACTCTTCCTAATAAAAATAAAAATAATTGGACGTTATATGATCACTTACCTTACACGTCTTTAAAATTTTGTATCTATAATTGCTAAAAATTTATTCACTTTGAGAATTGGAATACTTCAATGAGATATAGTACAGACCCATATCACCAAGCGGTAGTTTCATCTCCTAGCAACTAATTAATACCCGCCTCCTTCCAATTAATTAGTTAGACGCGCAAATGAATGCCCAGCATTGCTTAGCTAACTTACTACATTACTTCCAGGAATATTATAAATTCTTGTTTTATAATATATACCACAATACTACTTTATGTACCGCTCTAAATTTATCTTCTTATATTGGAAAAAGCGTGAAGAACTAAATCCTTTCCAATAGGTGTCACGTTTTTATAAATATCACGTTTCTTGGAATGTCAGGAAACGGTTATGTGAAGTGTGAAGGAGTGTAAATGCAAAGAAATATTACTGATAAGGTAACCCACGACAAAATAAAGTTAATAAAATATTTTATCGTCTTTACAATTCAAGAGTTTCCTTTGGTCGGGGTAACTAGTTCATGTACCTTTTTTATAATGGACTCCGATCATCTTTTTGAATTAATGAAGTTCAGTAGGACTTCTACTATGTATGGGTATTGCCCTTTTATGCCAAGAGTGTTTAGGCCGCTTCCCTTATTGAAGGCCTCTGACGTGCTTTTTCCGAAACACGAAGTATGAATTTAAGGAAAAGAGAATATATATATATTATATTTTGAGATCCTGGATTGTAGTTGAGTGTTGTTCCACTGAGCTATTGGCTATTTACGGAAGCTGATTTTATTTTGGACATCTTAGAAAAGTCAAAGAAATGGCTAAATAAGTACTTATAATTGTTATTCAGAATAAGTTGCTAACATGAAGAATTAAAGTGAAAAAGAATAGTAAAAAATATAAGCCGCATGCCACATTCTTTGAGGAGTCCGCTCCATTTATCATCTTAACAGCTGGGTAAAAGAAAAGTTTTCGTGTTTGTTTAAGAAAGTATCTAAAATGTGATACTTTCAAAGAAAGTATTAACCAAATATTTTGCAATAGTTTAAAACAACGTCAGCTTGTAGGGGTACATATATAAAAGTAATATAATTATATAAGTACTTTTAAAAAAGTAGTCGAGGGAAAGAAATGGGATCTAATTGTTCCATTGCTAGCAATATACATTATTAGGACATGAATTCACAACGATGGGACTACCGACCTGATTTCATTATCAGATATACAGACATTGCATATCAATAGCTCCTATAGGTCACCATTCTATTCGTAATATTTTATGATGCCTAGAATGATAAACAAGCTGACCCATCTGAAAAACTTAAAACCTTTTGAAGCTGATTGCGAATGTTATTACAAATGAGAATCATTACATACATGCGTTTAATATTTTTCCATTATTATTAATATTTATGAGTGATATTACTAATTGTGAATTTATTTTGTTAATTTTCACTTTCCATAAATAACAATAGTAGGTTAACAGGTACTGTTACAGGTATCTCATGTCACCTTAACGCCTTCGTAATGTTTGTGTAGGTATTTGAGATGGAGAAGATCAGAGGCTTCTCATTATTTTGAACAATCAACGTACTCAAAAATAAGTAGAGACCACTGTTGTGTTTTGTAATATTGTTACTTATATTTAGGAATTTGTGTCTTGAAGATAAAATGTTTAAAAAGTATAAACATTTTAAATGAAAAGCAAAACATTAAAGCAAATTCCATAAAGGAAATCTGTGAAATTTTTATGAAGTTAAGTTAAAGATATAGCAGCGGTTACCTCCTCGCTGAGCTTAGAAAATGAGACATTATGTCCGTATTACGCTAGTAAGTAGCTATATGAAACAGGATATGAATGAGTTATAAAAAATGAAACTTTTTACAGGGGATTTTTTTACAAAATTGTTATTTATTTTGTTTTTTGGAAGAAATTTGAATGAAGCGCAAGTATATATATAAGAATTTAGTATAATATAATATTTGGGCGAGAGGTGGGCAGCAGCGTCACTCTTAAAACATCTCTGAAAGCCTAACTGCGGTTGCCAAACCATCTGCCAAGCGTGGTAGCTACTGGCAAAACTCCCCTTTTGGAGAAGGCTTATGTTCAGCGGTGGGCAGTTAACGGCTGATATGATAGTGACGATAATATTTGAAATAAGAAGGATTTTGCAAAAAAAAACTAAAGAGTGAATTCTATCTAAATATAAGAGATATTTTGATCCTTGATTATATTTGATATTGATTGAGATTGATCGTAAAGCCTTTACCAGTGGTGATATTTTGGTGATGGTTAGTTATTATAAATTTAGTATCCATGTCAGCTAAAGATAGATTAACTATGAAAGTTGGATTATTAATTTAGTTAATGAAGTAACTAAATCTGTGTTAATCTAATAAGTTTATTTATAAGTAGTTCCAAATTGGCACAGAATTTGCCTAAATAAATATAAGAAATTTGAAAAGTACTTAATTTTTAAAATTCCATAAAAATGTTAAATAGAATTTAACAAGTTATTGCTGGCAGTTGGTGAAACTATAAATTTTTTTTACTCTTCCAAAATTTGTAGGAAATAATATTTTGTAGGATAAAACTTACTGATCGAGAGATGGACAGCAGCGTTCCTCTTTAAACATTATCAAAGCTTGATTGTGGTTGCCAATTGATCTGTTAAGCGTGGTAACTACTGGCAAATTCTGTCAATAGGAGGAAGCTTATGTTCAGTAGAGATAGATAAGACAGATAATGGTTGATACGATGTTGATGATAACGAATACTTTGTAAATAGAATATGTTACAATTTTAGTTTAAAATTATAATAATTACAATATGTTGCTTATAAGTCAGTACGAGCTGTTTTTTTACTGCTATTTTATACGCCACATAAGTTTTTACTATTACAATAGACAGTGTTACTTTACAAAAATATTTACCTAGAAGTTTGTTTTAGTATATCTCTATGTACTCTACATAAAGATATATACAACGCAAGTTTCAAGGTATTTCTGGCTCTAGTCCATGCAAACATGCTATTTCAATTACCTAGTAGATATTTGTCGCAGTATTGTACTGAAATTTATCGTAGATATACTTTAAAATTTAAAAAACTTATAAAACAATTGTTAATTAGAACTACAATTGAAATACAAAAATTATATTTCAATAATTATTTAGTGGTTGAATAGTTTTGAAACCGACGGGACCTAAACCTTTTTACGCCATATCGGAGCCTATGTTTTCATCAGTTGTGCTACCACTTCACTGGACATTTGGCCGAAATCAACAGGTATTTAAATATTCATACTTCAATTTGAAACCTTCCGAACAGGTATAAAATTTCTCTTTCTATATTATATATATATGACATATGTCCTAATTTTTTGAATACATAAGTTATATTGTACTACTGGAATTCCAAATTTAACTCACTATAATTGTATATATTTTATTGTGCAGGGTGAAATCGATCATCGGCTTCCACATTTCCATCAATTCGGTGCTGTTCTATCAGTGAAATTGTATATTTTACGTAGAGTCTAGAAATGACAAAAAAAAATTGAGCCACCCATACAAATGCAAACGAATAACGACAATGGATAAAAATTGTTATTATATTGCTAGTGATTTTTATTTAATTTTGTTTATTGTTATTTAATATTAATACTTGTTAGTCGTAGATCTCTTATAAGTGAGCAGAGGAATTATGTATTTGAATTTCGAAGACAAGTTAATTTTACGTGATATCTTTATTGAAATATTTGAACATTGATATTAGAAATAGTGTAGTATACACTCATAGGTAATATTTTATTATAGTATTCATATATGATAGAAAATATGAAAGAAACATTCCAATTTTAAATAAATACCTAGGCACTTTAAGAAATATGTATTTGAAAAGAAAAAATCATATTACGCACATTCGAATTGGATTCATTAACAATTACTGATGATTACATGGATATATGTCTTTTATTATCATCTGTGCTTAGTCAATAGGAAATAGGAATTACAAAGAAAATAGAGACAAGAATTGTCAATCAATTTTCGACTACCATTTATTATAAGAGAAATAAATTTTATTTTCCAAATAAAGTGACTTCGACGTTGCATGTTGTTGTAAACAGCTAAAAATATTAGATAGATTGTGTCTCTAGGAGTATAATTTGTTTTATAATTAACAAAATTATGCTTCGTTAAAAAAGCGGATTTAATCTTCACAGATTTAAAATAGAAATAAAATGAAATAATCCCTATCGTTAGCAAATCGAATTATTAAAATCGCGTCAGAGCTTGTGACGTAATTGGTACACACAAATCAAAAATACAGGTGAATTGAAAATACTTCTATTTGGAAGTGGCGTAAAAATTAGATTGAGTGTATTAGATATCTATACAAAAGTTATATAAGTTTGTTAGTTTGTTTGAACGCGTTAATCCCTGAACTACTAATTAGATTTGATAAATTCTTTTTGTATCTGATAGATTAATGTAGATTATCGAGTATAGCCGCAGAGTTGAGCTTGTAGCACATTACAGTTGATCAATATGTAACAATTTTATTTTATTTTAGGTCAATACTTTTAAAATGTATTAAGAATACATTTTGAAAAAGTTTAATTAATTCGGTATTTATTTAATCAAACATTTCAATACTCGGAGTATTGTACTGCTTAATAGGAAAATGACCCTTTAAGTGGGTCAATTTTTTTAATTTTTGTGAACAATACAACAGAGATTTGAAAAGCGATGTAAGTAATTAACTATATAAATTCCAATCAAGTTCGGGGTATTTAAATTAACGCTTAATACAAAGTTTTCAATGAAATTGAGGCATGGAGAACTTTTACTTCCACTGACTTATATTTTAGCTAATGTATTTTATTCAAAGGTCTTTAAACTTTGTGTGGGAATAAAACAAGGCTTGTACTTATTTAATGAAGTGGTATCATTTGCAAACGAGTTTCATAAAATATTATTGCTCTAAGCATTTATTTATAACTGAATATTTTTTTAATGTAATAACTACTGGTTTAATATACGTGTAATTAGATCCAAAAATCTAGATTAGTTTTGGGATCAATTTTTGATCCTTCGTCATGAGTGGCTGTGATGCGAGCACGAGCCTGACTGTCTGAATATGTTTTGTAAACAAAATTTTAATATATCTATTAGTTTGTTTTACAGTGCTGTTAGTCCATATTATAATAGGATTTCATTGGCTTGTGATGATGACGATGTATTCGAAATACATTCTGAATATAGACAGATACATTTGGAGAACCAATTAAATATTCATTATTTGAGAGGGAGAAAAAGGGACTCGCATATAGCCCGCGGGATTTTTGCTTGTTTTGAATTTGTAAAGTACTTAAGTACGTATATACAAAGAGGAATTGTCGTTTATAAGTATTGAGTTGAGTGTAAGAAGTATTCCATATTGCAAATTGCTACAGGCTGCTTGTTAATGCAAATTTGTTACTAACATGTTGATTTTAAATTATATGAAACTAACTTTTACCAGTGACTTTATCTGCGTGACTGGGATATATTGATTGGGATATAAGAAGTCTATGTCTTCCCCATTCCTTATAGAATGTGTACATCAAATTAAATAGAAATTGGTTAAGGCGTTAAAGAGGTAACAAATAAATAAACTCACTATCATATTAATAATATTAATAAGAATTAAATTACATTTTTTTAAGTAAACTAAAAGAGTTAAGAGACTCATCCTTGTCTGTTTTAAATTAATATAATATATATCTAACCCAAAAATATAGGTTTTCCCTCTTCCTCTTTCTCTTTCCCCCAAACTTTTTCATACTCTGTTGCGTACAGACAATAAAAAAAATTAAATTATAATATTTGGCATAACTATTAATTATAATATTGACGAGGTACTTGGTTCACACATAAGATACTTTTATACTAATTCACGTAGGAAAATAGGTAGCCAATTCAAGTATAATTTTTTTAAATGTTTTATTTGCGAAATTATATATATATATATATATATATATATATATATATATATATATATATATATATATATATATATATATATATATATATATATATATATATATATATATATATATATAATGGACTACTATATATACAGAGAACTACCGTTACGTAACGACCTCATCTTAATTTATGAATTTTGTACAAAAGAAAATTACATTTTGTTTTAACATTTATAAAAATAAAAAGACAAATATTTTATATTCAGGCGGGTCAATCTTGCCATAGAACAGTGCATCTGTTTTTGTAATATCAAAGACAATAATAAATCACAGATTAAATTAAATTTTGAGTCACAACAAGGTAAAAGATAAATAAAATTCGGACTAACAGACTGACTATTTAATCAATTTTTTACAATTAAGTCCGCCCCCTTATCCTAATGTTTTATCTTTTCTTTCAGAATTTATAGCGTTAATATACGTAATACAAACCTACGTAATATATTCGTGAAATAATTGAGAATAATAGATTGTAATTTAATGCTACTCTCTTAATATTAAATATTGTTGATAAATAAAAAAAGAACTCAAGGAAAAAAAAACAATCGAATTAAAAAGTTCCTTTTTAGATATTTTTACTTAGAACGACAAACAAGTTGACGGCTGACCTGATAGGAAGTGATAACCATCGTCTATAGATATGTACCTATTATGATTTGCTATAACTGAAGAATATGGTGTATGTTTTACCGAGCGGTCCCGGCATAGAACGGGCCACTCCTTCCCTCCCAGTGGATGTCGTAATAGCCGATTTAATGAATTTATGGTCGTGGGAAGGGTAGCAGCATCCTTCTTAAAACCAACAACTACTCCAAAGCCTAACTGTGGTTGCCAACCCGCTTGCTAAACGTAGCAACTACTGGTAAATTTTTCCTTATGTGGGAGGCTATGTTCAGTAATGGACAGTTAACGGCTGACACAATGGTGTAGGCTTTGGTAATTTGTAATTTTGTTTGCTATATCTCACCCATTATGTCGAGTAGTCCTGACATAGAATAGGCCACCCCTTCCTTTCCCGTAGGTGTCGTAAGAGGTGACTAAGGGAGGGCAAGAGATGGGCGGCAGAGTCCCTCTTAAAACATCTTCAAAGCCTAACTACGGTTGCCAATTCGCTTGCCTGCGTAGCAACTGCTGGTAAAACCCCTTCAAGGGAAGGCTTAAGTTTAGCAGTGGACAGTTAAAGGACTGATATAGTGATGATGATGATGATATCACCCATCAAATCAAAACATAGTCATGCAAGCACATGCTGCTTCACGACAAAAAAGAACAAACGATTTTTTTCTACACAATCTCCTCCTAGTATTTAAATATTTGTAATATTCCCTTGGGTAATAAGGTAAGTATCGCATTTAGGTCATCTGTTAGGGTGCTAGCAGCGTCAAGCACGAAGTGTAGCGGCAATTTATCAATGCTGCTGGAACTTTTGCTGTGTCTGTGCCGTACAAGTGCTTACTGCGCTGTCTTTTCTGAGCTAATTAATTTAAATACAGTATCAGATGATAAGTAAAAGTCAGTGTAGATTTATTTTGTTATTTTATAATACATCGTAAAGTGATACACATTATAAATTTTTGATATTAATGTGTACTAAATTCATCCTCACATTCTAGAATCTAAATGGTACACTGCGTTTTTTTAAGTAGTTTTCTTCCGTAAACACACAGACTGTAGAATAATCCATATGCATACTTATATATATAATCGTGCATTTGTTTTAAATAAATAAAAAATAAATAAATATTGCCAACATAGATGAATTATTTTGTTTAGTAGAGTAATTTATTATTTAACCTATTCATACTGTGTCAATATATTTATAGAGTTTAGTAAATATAAATAATTGAAGTAGTTAAATTACCTATATGTCAAAGAAATTTACATGTGGTATTATGTCAAAAGAAATTTAAATTTTTTTTAAAAGATTATCTGATGTTTTAGTATATTTTTTTTCTACTAATTTGACCTACCCACTTATGCATGGGAAAAAACTAGTGTAAAAATTAACCTTTGAAAACGCCCTAAATAGTGAATCCGGTCAGGTATTTATTATAACACATTTTTGTGGAAGTGTCCTTTAATAGTATAAATATTTTTTTGTAATTTAACTTGCATAATAAAATGCCAAAATGCTTAAAATCTATTTTATTATTTCAGTCGTTAACTGTCCACTGCGGAACATAAGCCTTCCCCATAAGTAGTTGCCATGCTTTGGCAAGTGGGTTGGCATCCGCAGTCAGGCTTTATAGCTGTTTTAAGAGAAACGCTGCTGCCCATCCTTCGCGCTCCCTTAGTCGACTCAGTCACACAGCGGCTTGAAATCTATGTTATCTGTATATAATATTAATGTAAACTATTTAAGATCTTTACTAAAAATATTTACATTTTCATCTGTATGTAAGTATATTACAAATGTCTTGCCAAGAACACAGTACAGCTACATAAATATATAAATTATTCTGACTGCTATCCTCAAAACATTCAAGAAATAAACTGACATTCAGCATCTCGTGGCTACATCAAAGGTGCAATAAAACATGGCTGAGTCACTTTATTGCATCTCGACGCAGTCGTTACAGGCACGTGTGTGCATATTGCCGATAAAAATATATTAAAATCTATATTAAAGCACAAACTGTGTGACTAAATGTGTGTAATGCACAGATAAAATTGATGGGGTTTAGAAAGGTGAAATTTGGTGTATGTATAAAATTGGCGAGCTTAAAGACTTTCGAAATTTCCACGAGAATTGTAAGTAAAATTGCGGGAAACAGCTATTTGAATAGAGGATATATGACAATAATCAATTGTTTTTGGCGGTTTTATTCGCGTGAATACATTATCTTTTGTTCATCTTAATATTATTTAATATTATAATGTGAAAGTCCTTCAGAGAATTACATAAATACTAGTTTTTGCTCGTGATTTTGTCCGCGCGACCAGAATATATTGATTGAGACGACCCGTTATAAATAAATAAACAATCAAACTCATTTTTACATTTATAATATTGTGAAGAATAAGAAAATTATGAAAGATCATTGGGAAAGAGATCTTATAAAAAATATGTAAGGTCCCATATTTTGTAATTTATATTTGTATTTTATAACAAGTATGTACCGTACAAAAGTTAATCAAATTTAATATAGTGAACTGTTAACCCAACGAACATCTGGAGCTCAATCTAAATAACTAGACCCAATAAAATTGAGTCGAGAACTTGGAAGGGAAGCTGAGATCTTATTTATGCAAAACAATGTGCTTCAAGGCTCAATGCATACAGACAGATGGCGTGAAATTACAATTAGTTTCCTTTTGAAGTGTTTTATGTTCTATATTTCCTTTAGTAATACGGACTGAATCACGATAAAAAATTTTGAGTTTCCCATACAAATAGCAGTTAGTATACGAAGCATCAATTTATAGTTGAAAAATTAAAAAAAAATCTTTCTCTTTGGTGATTTATACGAATGGGGGTTTCGATATATAATTTAACAATCAACCGCATGACCGACATCAAAAAAATCGTTTAAAAAAATGTTTAATTTGAACATTCCCGTAAAAAAATGATTTCATTGATATTTCATCTGTAGGTATACTTTATTATTATCATTATTATATCAGCCGTTAACTGTCCATTGTTGAACATAGGCCTCCACCATACAAGGAGGGATTTCCAAGTAGTTTCCATGCTTGGCAGGAGGATTGGCGACCGCAGTTATGCTTTGGTGATGTTTAAGAGAGATGTTGCTACCCATTCCTCGACCATTAAATTCTCTTAGTCACTTTTTATGATACCTACAGGAAAGGAAGGGGTGGCCTATTCTATGTCAGGACTAAAAGGCAGGTAGGTATAACATATACCTGGGAATATACATCGGAAAAAATAAACAAACTGACCTCCCTTTGATGCCAAAATGTTGTTTGTAAAATGTGAATACGTAACAATCGTCTTATCCTTTAGATTTAGATGCTTAAATAAGAATAATATTATATATTCTCTTATCTACTTTTGAAGAAATACGTAAAAGCGTATTCTTTCTCTCTCTCTTTCTCTCCGAGTCATGTAAAACTTTAGTAATATTACGTCGACTTTGCAACTGAATTGGAAACGTACGTACATCCTTATATGTATATAGAATAATTTAATGTTATTTCCGAGCAGCATTTTCATTTCTACTACTTTTAATATCGGCATAGACGCTGCGGTCGGTCTTTTTCCGAGGAATCTAATTTACTTTTCGACTTTTACACCAACGAACGAAATAAACCAGAGAGAAATAACAAGATGAGACGGCTTCTAGCAATACGGTAATGGAGATATTTTCTTATATCTAAAGGATATAGCATTATGGATGTTTTACTTAAAGATAAGTTTTTGCTATTGCATTACCTAGTTGTTCTGTTACAGAGGCGTTGTGTCTGCATTAGAAGACAATATTGTAAAATTTTAATCATGTGACTAAGGAACTTCATTCGTAAAATGTATTAAAGAATGATGTTCTAAATTTCTAATTGTTACTTACGACTTTGTTCGAATATCTGGTATTATCTATATTGATTGACAAGCTTCTTGTTCGCTATTTTGTATGTATGAATTTCAGAAGTAAGGTAATCAATGAAATAGACCACATGTAAATAGTGTATAAGAAGGATGGGCAGCAGCGTACCTCTTAAAACATCACTAAAGTCTAACTGCAGTTGCCAAACCGCCTACCAAGCGTGGCAACTTGGCAAATTGGCAAAACCCCCAAGGAGACAGTTAACGGCTAATATTATGAAATAGTGTATAAAAATAAAACATACAGATCTGATCAGAGGGGAGGGAAGGAATTGTTAGTAATGCGGACTACCAGTCCTATTGCTAGTAATATATCCTATCAGGTGGACCTCCACGCGATCCCCTCTAGAAACCATCGTGCTGAATTTCAACTGGCAAGTCATCATGATGGGCCAACTAACTTGCCTATCCATTCTCGCGTATCATTTCTCACTGGTGCCGCCAACGTATATCGTCATCATTCATTAAAAAAATAAACTGTGAATCAGAAAGGAACTAGGAGGTACCTAGAATTAAGTAGGTTTAGATTAAAAACACAGCGTATAAAATTGTTTACGTAATGAAATAATGTTTTTAGAATGATTTTAAAGTTTTATTAACATGATTATTAAAAACAATATGTTATGGAATAACGAAGGATAAGAATGTCTATCTTGATCTAATTATCTTTCCTTTAGATGGTTGTATTTGCCTATTAGCCAATTACAATCCTATATGACACATTGAATTGACAATTTCCACGTAATTGCGCCTCCGTATACATCTATTGGTTTAATTATTAATACCTACATTAATTTTGCCTATGACATTACATTGATTAAAATAGGTATGTATATACCTTGATTATATGGCGTATTCACAAACCTTATGAACTTAATTAATTAAATGACGAAAACATTCAAGCGATGAAAATGTACCATAATAACATCTATTCAATTTAGTTTTGCCTTTGATAGTTACGTACCTTTGATATCATTACCGTGTTATATTCCCGTGCCGTAATTAAATTCTCATATTACAGGAACCACTATAGTAAACAATTATCTAAAAACTGTTAGTTGTGAAGTAAAATCTGCTTGACTAGAGGCGCAGTCACGCGTTCCAATTTCAAATGGGTTTAATATAAGATATTTAAAAACTACCATGCCGTTTATCGGCGTACATATACTCTTATAATTAATGTTTTTTTTTTTTGAAATTGTAGTTGTACTCGTATTCTCTATAGTTACAGAAACATAAGCGGTCTCATAAGCAATTTAAAACACTGTATATCATCTGAAGAGTTTAACAAAATTATGTCTAACTGATTAAATATTTTTTAGTCATTATATTAATGTTTAGTTGTAAGTTTATGTGCTAAAATTTATATTTTGAACAGCCTTTATTTCTAAGATAACAGATTTTATTTTGTTTAAACATAAACTGTTTTTAGATATGCACACATATATATTAATAGATTCTTCATAATTATATTTTACAAAACTGGTATATGGTATACTTTTTCCTTTGCATTTGTAATGGGAAAAATGGATCCAAATATACTTTATATTTGGATCCATTTTTCCCATTACAAATTATGGATCCAAATATAAAGTGATTATCACGCCGTAAGCTATAATCAAATGTATTGCTTTTAAGTTCTTAATGGGAATATCTTTATTAACGGTCGTATAGCTTATAATTTAATTAACATAAAATGGATTGGATTTGGTAGAGACTCTGAATTTCATGCTCAAGTTTCATTTAAGTATTATCAATATTGTAATAAAAGGTGCAAGATTAGTCAGTTCGTCTTATTTCTTTCAATCGATTTCAAAAAAAGGAGTTTCTTTATTTAGTAGTATTTTTTTATGTTTGTTTGTTACCTGATCTCCGTTATTTATAAATCAATTTTGAAAATTCTTTTTATATCTAAGAAATATTTTAGATTCGTCTTTAAGAAATTTTATCAAAATCAATTCAGTGGTTTAGTTAGTAAATTAAAAAAAAGCATAGCTGTTTTGTCAGAGCAAAAACCTCAGAAGGTTGACTAGGAAAGAATATTATTTAGCATTAAGATCGCCTCCTGTATCATATAGTGTGTGTGGTCAATAAAGTTTTTAAATAAATAAAAAATCGTCAAAGTTTTCAAATAATATATAACAAGGAAGAAAAAGCAAGGAATAAAGATAAAACTTTACGAATTCACAATATTATACTTTTCGTTATAGAATAGAATTCAATGAGGGAGACATGTGAATGTGTCCTTATATTTGCGATGATATATTGACCACACTGCAAGTGACCAGTTCCGGAATTTGCCACATATTTTTCGTCAAACCGTATTTTTCTCAGTTTGAGCTTTATCATGTGTGAAAATGCCTCCGCAAAAACTTTCTGAAGTATGACATAAGTTTATTGTTCGTTTTTCTAGTTGAAATAATATATCTTTGGATTCATAGAAATGATAAGTGATACGTTGATAAATGAGTTTTTGGGCTCGGGGAGGTTATGTAAAAAATCCGAGAAGTGATGTATCCTTTCCCTAGAGGCGCGAGTCCATAATGGCGTTAGCTAACGACTGGAAATGTTTGAATATTTAAATGTGCACTTTTTCTGTAGGTTTCGCTTAGAAAGGCGGAAGCAAGGGATTGTAAGTAATGGAGCCTCGTGACCTCATTTTTAACAATATATCTTGTTAGGTTCAATGATAAATTACGACGTCACGATGGGTTAACTGGCCAGCATTCATCCTCAACTATCATTCTTCATTGATGCCCCGCTAGCATATATTAATAGCACAGGCTGGGTTGCCATTTAATTGTATATTGTATAACAATAATATATATTGAAATTATAGACTTGCCTTAAAGAAAAAGGTAAATGTGGTGATACTGTTGATAATTATATATGAAAACAGTTTTCAAAATCCTTACTAATCCTACTACCGTTACAAACGCGACGGTTTATGAGACCGTATGGATAGACATTTGTTACTCTTTTACGCAAAAAGTAATGTAATAATAAAATTTGGTATACGACTTTTCTTTTTTAATGAGAGAAAATGAAATGGTGAATACCAGCGCTATCGGTATACGGTGGCGGGGTACCAATAAGGGATGTAAGGTGAGAAAGGAAGCGGGTCAGTTGGCCAATCATGACGAATTGAACAATAATCAACCACGATAGTTTCCAGTGACCTTGGACGTTGTCCTGATAGGGTATTTTGCTAACTATAAGGCAGTTAGACCTTATTATTAACAATCCTTTTCCCCCTAGTACACAGTTAAGTAGTGGTATACATGACCTTAGAATACATCCTAAATTAACATATTGGATATCACAAAACCAAACATCACAAAGTTTGGCATACACGTACTATTTGGGATGGAGAAGAATTATAGAATATTTTTATCCAGGTCTCGTTTACAGAACGTAGTCGCGGGTAAAGATAAGTATCATATAAATGATACTAAATTCTTCATGATTTTTAAGTCTGATGAATATAAGAAAAAAATAAAGTACACACAACCCTACTATATAAAAAAATATTGGAGTAACGAGCAACAGTTTTATTATGATTGTACAGCGAAAGTACTCTCCGGTACATTGATTTTACGAAAAAGGTTTACTTATAGCCTATAAAAAGACACTTGGACCACAAAAGCTTTTGGTTGGTTAACGGATCATAACTAATATTGTTGTGGACAAGCCCACATGACGAGGAGTGTGTCAAGTTATAAACCACTTTTGGAAATTCCTGAAACATACATTGAAAATAAATATCTAGAAATGTCCGTGATTTGATTCTTATAATGATCTAATTTTAAGTTTTACGCAGGTTAAAATAAAGAATCGAAAAATATAATCATTAACAGCAACAACAAATAATATTTATACACAAAAATGTCCAAATGTGAAATTGTTTTATAGTTATAATAAATATGATGAATGTAATTAAAAAAATAAATAAAAAAAGTAGCTATTTTTATTTTAATGAAAAGATTTTAACTAAGTATAAAATTTATTTAATACAAATTAGAAATATAATTAAACAGAGATTTCTAAGTATCAACTAGGAAATATCAACAAAAGACATCGGTGTGTTTTACTCAAAGAGTTTATATCAGATAAATCACCACAGTCATTAAATAATTCTCAGTATTGCGACTGGAGAGTTTGGTCTGAATTAAAATAATTTTGTACTAAAGTGAAATATTCAAGTTTAAAATATAATTAAATTTGTGTTTTAATTTTATCAGTTTCAAAATACAATACAATGAAACTGATAAATACATTTTAATCAGTGATCAATTTGTTTCAATTCAGATGAATTACCATTGTTTCCACGTATTATATATACATAAAAAATGCAATAAAGAATTTTAATATACATACATGCAATATCATTTTATTTTTACATCGAAATCAAGTAATAAATTATATTATTAACTTTATTAAATTATTAGAAAAATATGTGTGACAAAATACATCATCATCATCATATCAGCCGTTATCTATCCACTGATGAACACAGGGCTCCATCGTAAATTACGGGGGTTTGCCAATAGTTGCCAGCCTTGGCAGGCAGATTGGTAACTACAGTTAGGCTTTGGTGATATCTTAACAGGTGCTGCCCATCTTTCGACCTCTAAGTTCCCTTAGTCGTCTTTTACAACACACGGGAAAGGAAGATGTGTCTCACTCTATGCCGGGGCTACACGGCGAAAAGTAAATTTATGTAGTTATAATTTGACACAAAAAAAGAACAAGCTTACAAGAGTCATCATACAGTTTGCATATTTCGTTATTAGAGGCTCTTCCAGTATAATAATTGCAGCTGTAGGTTCTTGCTTTTCAACAATTTGCTTCATCACTCGTAATAATGGTTGCGGACAGGCTTTCAGCTTTTATGCGAGCAACGTGTGTGAATTGAAGAAGCTTGTTTGTCGGACATCGCTTTTTAGCGTCATTGTAATTATACGCTATATTTTAATTAGATTTAACATTAATATTATGAGAAAATTTTTGCGCAAATAAGGTTTTTGATGTAATAAAAACTTACTACTGAGTAACCTTTATTAATCTTCAAAGTAATAAGCCTTAAGGGTCTGTACGTCCCTTACCACTCTCGTTCAATTTAAGCATTATTTGGCATATACCGTCCAGGGGAAGGTATTTGGTCTAATTTGATTTTTCGTTTATTATTTTTTTTTATATTTTAAAAAGTTTCTATTGATTGTGACATATTTTGCATTAAAACACGTAGCAAATATTTTTAGATAACTTTTAATTGATTCTTTCTCACTGACTGCCGTATATAACAGTCTGTAGCCATCTTCATTTATTGACTTCCTGCAAAACATTTGAGGTTTTGAGGTAGTTGTTTCATTCAAAGGAGGCCATAGTTTACAATACTTGCACATACGGGGTTTTATTCGACAACTTTTCTTCCCATCATCGATAGTTGATAATTCCAGCTTTGCAGTCAATCTTACTTAATTTAAAACTATCACGTAGCGAAACTCAGAACCGATTGCCATAAATATAAAGATAGAAACTATTATTTTTTAATGCATGTCTTTAACTTCAAAGTTCTCGCTCAGTGAGTTTCCTCATACGGTGCTAAACTTGGATCATTAAAGATACAAGATATCGTTATATATATCCGAGTCTGAACTTCTATTCTAAGAATATATTTAGAACAAACCAAGGTTTCTAGGTTTCTAGGTAGATTGATCCATTATAATCAAAAACTTAGCACCTGCGACGAGGAGTTGGAACGAGTGTTGACAAACTCCTGTTACTACTTTTGATAGATAACGCGACGAATGATAAATGACGTTCGAGATATTATATTTATATTAAAATAATTTATTTCTTTTGATAATTATTTTATGGTCGTATTTTTTGTGTTACGTTATATACATATACGTTTGTTATATGATATTATATTATGATAAAATATACATTTATTTTGTATGTCCTTCATATTCTAGTAGAATCGATTCTGGTATAATCTGGTAGAATTTATTATTTTAATGACAATGTTTATTTGGAAGAATTCACCTTAATAGAAGGAAAGTCAAAATGATTAACATTGCACTCAGTCAGTTAGCTAAAGTGTCGAGGGGCAGAGGACTAATCACATCTACAGAGGAAGAGATGGAGCAGAATACGTAGAGGAGATCGCAAGCAGAAAAACGCTTCGTGGGTCGATCGGGAGATCGACCCACGAAAGGGATTTAAATGGGCCGACGATTTTCAAAAGACAGCGGGAAGACATCATTCATTTAAGACATAAAAAGCAGGCAACCGTATGATTGGGAAACATTAACGGACGGTTATATTCAGCAATAGTTTAAAATTGATGATGATGATCCTTGACGTTTTTTGTTATTTTAATCTTTGTTCCATTTGTAAAAGAAAGTGTTACAGTATTTTTATATGGTTCTATTTCTGGATCGGATAAGATTTTAAAAATGTGAATGATTATTTGAATTAAAGGAAAATGTTCTTTTATTTTTAGAAGTAAGTTATAAAAATATCACAACTTTTAATTTGGGCAAAATTTGTTATCTTTAATATTTACGAATAATAAACATACTTTTCTTTCATATCCTTATAATTTTTTCCACTTTGCGCACGTCCTACTCCTACATATATTATAAATGTGAAAGTTTGTAAAAATATTTGTATTATGGATGTTTGGATATTTGTTACCCAATCACGCTTAAACGGAATACATTTGAATGATACTTAGTACATAGGTAGATTATGTCCATATTTAACATATAAGAAACTTTATATACAGTACGCAGGCAAAAATGCAGAAAATAGCTAGTACAGAATAACCCTTTAGGGTTTTGAAGAACATATATATGATAATAAATCTTACGTACACAACCAGTATAAGTCTCTGTAAGATTGGATTACCTACAAGATCCCCTTTTTTATAATTTCATAAAAATGTTTATCATTATTTTTAGTGGTCGATAAAAAGTTAATATTATTATACTATAAGAAAGAATGTGCAAAGCACATTTATTTGAAATCGGTAATGGTTTATGAGCTGTGTAATTCTAGCTGTCGGCAGTTAATGAACATTGAATCTCAAGGGACTTTGTATGTATTTTATGTTGGAAAACTGTATTCGCAAATGTACAGAATTTTTTAATTATTTTATTTTATTAAATTTTCACCGATTAAAAAAGTTCATTGATAAATTGGAGGATTAGGATATAGCAAACAATGGCAGAGCATACGTGAAAACTTCATAAATTTCCTTGTGTATTAGTAACATAGATAATGGTATGGAAATTGACATGTTAGCTTTAATATCGATAATCCCATATGATCGGTTTCAAAATATATATCTTAATATAAATATATTAAAAATAAAAATCAATAAAAAAGTTCTCTAATATTATATTTTAACAAATAGTAATTGCATATAAAAGGATCAGCTTAATCCCAATTTTGAAATACTATATGTCTTTTTTCTAAAATATTTCAACTCTAGCTCGTACATCCAGATATACATCTGGATGTACGATAAATATTTCTTATTCCGGAAATGCAAATATTTGTACTTGAAATAATAAAAATTGTTCCGAACGATCGAGTCAAGTGCAAATGGATTTGACTGAAAGCCAACATGCGTTCTAACATTTAGGGAGGCACATCACGTCTGCAAATACTTTTGTGCGTAGCTAAAGTCGCAAAAATCGACTTAAGAAGTTTCTATGTATTAAATAAATATACACTTATATATATTTCGTGTTGATCATTTATTATTTATTATAATAACTTAACATATCGTTCTTTATTTAGAAAGCATATATTTGTACTATCATTTTATATAAATATGCAGTTTTATTCAATTTATAATAAAAAAGAATGCCCTAAAGCAGATATTCGCTGCTGTTTCATAAAAAGTATGCACCAAAACTTATTTTATAAAACTGTAGTAACAATCCGGTCTAACAGAAATGCATAGTGACTCTCCTGAGAACGAGAAAACAAATTGCTCGCGATTGCACTGAAAAATACGGGAATAATGATAAAATGGTTGTGTACTTATGTTTTAAAAAGATTTATATACTATTTATTTATATTTATGACTAGTTTTTAAGGGTTTGGAAGAAAATACTTAGTATCAAGTGAAAGGAGCAAGTGGTCTTTGTTCCTCCGAAGGTATTGTACGTACTTACTATTTATTAATGTAATTTCACCTCACCATTGGATGGCGGGTTACCATAGGTATAAACGTAGTTCAGTTAACTAATTGTGATAAATTCAACAGAAATCTAACCGCGGGGTTAATGGTTTCTAGGAAATGCGTTTTACCTGGAAATCGACTCCAGCCATTCTATAGTGTATACGTATATCTTATATATTGAAGGTCAAGAGGTCTATTCTGAATTTCAAGTTTATTGACCATTAGTGATATTTTTTTATTCCAGTTTTCGATTGAGAGGTAGATAATGCTATGTGGTATTAAGTCCACATTTTACACCGTCTATTAAGTATATTAAAGTTAAAAATTAATTGATATCTATTATATTTACTGATTACTAATAATTCCTTTTTCGTGTAAAAATTATATTGCCGTGTGGTCCTAGCATAGAAGGGGCCTATTTCTTTCCCGTGGGTGACAGAAGGAGCTTAACGGTCGGGGGGTGGGCAGCACCATCAAGCATGGCCACTAATGACGAAACCCGTGATATATGATACGATATGATGATGATATGATGTAGAAATTATAAAATAAATATAAGAATATATGTGACAATTGAAAAAGATTTTGAAATTTTTGAAATGAACATAAACAGCTGCATAGTGTTGCCTAACTTTAGCATATAGCTACACAATATCTTGAATTACTATTACTACTGGTACATAAGTTGCATTTTACCTAGTTAATGCGACCCAGAGGGATAATATACATTCGTAGTCTATGCCAGTGAAACCTACTAGGATAACATGTTTTTAATCTGTTGTATCTTTTTAAATGGATAGATAAGTCATTCTGCATAGTTGTCTATTATTTTAGATCATTTCAATATAGAGAATTAAGTGTAAAACAGACCAAAGGATGGTCAACCAACTCATTATTTTGTTTAAACAAAATTATCCCCACCCTTTTGATATTGCAAGTAATAATTACCTAATATGATATTTTGATATCTCTATTCATATACACACTGATTAATAATGGTGAAAATTTAATTTAACAATTACATAATTTACACAAGAAGAAAAACGTTGAACTATTTTAAAAAAAAAACTTAAATAAGCGGCTAAAAAAATAACATATTAAAAAGAGAGAGAGAGAGAGAGAGAGAGAGATTTACATCCTATTTATTATATTTGATAAGAAATTGTCTTTTTATCAGTACTTCTTCGAAAACATTCCAATTTGATGACAATTTGTTATTGTGTAAATGTAATTCTATTATAAATCATATTTACAAATATAAATTAGGTATAAATTTGTGAGTGTGTATTTTCTATCCCTATACACCTAAAGGAATAGAGAAATATTACAGTTTAAAATTATTCGTGTTTTAATCATAAGTTGGTTGATTCACAAAATTGAGGTTATTAAATATCCGATCAAGGTGGCAGCGTTCCGGGCCAGAGGCGAGACGCCCGCGGCGGGCTGTCATCGGTGTACGAGCAAGACCCGTCTCGCATCCGGCTCGGATTGCCCCCGTTCCGGTTTCTGTGTGGGTGAGAAATTACAATTGTAAATGCTCTAAGCTTTCCGGTGCAGGTAAACAGTTAACGTCATTAATTAAAGTTATTAATCCTAAAAGCGGCGGTAAGCGCTCCCTCTGGTGTTTTGAATTTAAATATTTTCCGTGAAATGTCGGCAAGTCGAGTGTTACTTTCGAGTGATAGCAACAGTTTACAAAATGGTTCATACTGGAGGGGAAGGAAAAATACCTATTATTTAAATAGATAGATAGATACTCTTTATTGTTTCCTTCAAAAGATTACAATAGTAAATTTATTATAAACACATACCTGTTAGGTCAACATTCACAAGGTTATTCTAAAATTTCTTTAATTCGTAGTGAATTTTCTACTTAAAATACTATTATGTTTTTAGTTCCTGACATATAGTGATTTAATATCTATAATAAAAGCTTAAGAATAATAATAACTCACGTGAATCATACTGTATTGTAATTATTAATGTTCGCTTTAATCATGTTTTTTATTCAGGTATGTTTTATTAGTTTCCAACTCAATAGCAACTCGTAATAAGATTCATGAGCGCGGTTCACGGCTGTGTGACAGTGAGCAGCTCGAAACCGACATAAATAATTAGAAAAGTAAATTTAGGACCGTATGTTATATATATAACATACGGGCCTAAATTTACTTTTCTAATTATAGGGATATTTATATGTTTATATTCATGCTAGATACCTTATGAGGTACGCAAGATATTTCTGTCTATAGAGAAAACTGAATGCCAAAAGCCTATTTTTACTTCACACTACCTATTTCATAACTCGTCTCATATAGGTATACATGCTAATTCCTGGAATTATTTATCTTTTTCTAAAGATATTATAAGCTTGTTCAAATCAACCTAGGTCAATTAAGGTATCCTCATCCATTCGTTTTCGCATTGCCATAGTATTTGATACATATATAATAAATATTCAATCAAATATCAATATCACGATTATTATATTATATTTGAGAAATATTACATGGTTGACATGTGTTGAAAATGTTAGATCAACTTTGACTACAAGCAAGTCACGAGTTCTCCACATATTATATATCTATATCACGTATCAATTTCAGCCAATTGTTACATGACGTATGTGGCAAAGCTTTTGATAGTTCGAAATGTACGGTTACACAACTTGCAACATTTCTCCATTCACAATGTATTCCTAATAAATCAATATACTCGATTACTCGGAATAAATCTATCTACACACTACATTTCATTGTAACTAATCTCGTATTAAATACACTGTATAAGCGATTGCTGTAATGACCAAAATTATTTTCGGTTATTGAAGACTAACAATATCAGAACGTTCTATAAATGTTTCAATTATTATTAGTTGCTTGGTTACCTCTATTCTACTCGCGTTTTCCTGCCGTGAATATGAAATGGTCACGAAATTATAGTTTACGAAGCCATAATATCATAATCTTCAGCAATTTCAAGGCATGTCTTATTGAAGTGTACGAGGTCTGTCCGGAAAGTTCGTATAAAAGTGTTCTGGAATGCGAGAAAGAGGAGTAGGCCAGGTAAGCGCAGGACCCCTTCCTTATGTCCCTAACAATGCTTCATGGTCTGACCGCCGTGCGGTGCGAACTGGCTTGTCACGCCATCTGTGAAGTTACCTCTTAACGAAACCCCGTCGGCATGGAGCCCGCTTCCGTTGAAGAGCAGCGCGTCGTAATCAAGTATTTTTGCCGATCTCAGAACAGTTTATGGGGATGATGCAATCTGAAAACGACAATGTTGATTGTTTTTTTCGATGTTCGGGGGATTGTCCATCAAGAATTCTTTTTTCTACGATTCTTCAAAGCTCGTGTGGCACGAGTTCGTCCAGAATTGGACAATGCTCTTGTTGTCCGTGAGGAAAGATTCTTCTTGTTCCCAAAAACCAAATGTATTTTTCGATAGTCACTCAGGTTTACAACCAGGTTTTTTTATGTCATTATAAAATTGATTTAGAATAATTGTAAAATAAAATTTTTAAAAAACTTTTATACGTACTTTCCGGACAAACCTCGATTGATCACGATCTTTTTTTGATTCTTGCATGATGATAAGCAAGGATGTGGTCTTGATCACGATCTCGCATGATGATAAGCAAGGATGTGGTCTAAGGTGGAGCTCGCGAGCACACGGTATTGTTGACCCTGCTTCAATAGGAGGAAATTCTAAATTTGATTTAATTTTCTGTATTTATTCGGTGCTTCTAAAACGAATTCATGTATCTTTTTAAATCGAAAGGATATTTTCCATCCTAATTTTCTTAACATTGATGTCGGTTTTTTACAGAACAAAATTTTAAACTGGGAGTTCCAAAAGGAGAAAGCTCTGTATTTGTCTGTATTTTTTATGTAACTACGTCATGATTTATAGACTTATTTTGATGGCACTTTTTGCAATCGACAGGATTTACTCCTGTGTTGGTTCCATCTTCATTTTGTGACTGATGCTGTCACTATAATAATTAATTAAAGCTGTAGTTTTTTTATGGGACAAAGTCATGCCTGTTACGAAGCTAAATGCTTCTAACAGGCATGACCGCTTCCATTTTCTGCATTCTAAATTCAAATATTTGAGTTCGTATTTTTTTGGAGAAACCGCTTATTATATCACAAAAGAAATAAGGAACATTTAGTAAGCTGTTCCCGTTCTCGTCATATTATGGTTCAGCTTTTCACAAAGGCTGTAATATTCCACATTGTGATTTGTAAATAAACACGTATTCCCGCGAATTACCACATGAGTGGTATTAAACTGTATGTCAGCAACGATAATATTGTAGTGCGGCAATCGTCGCTTGCTCAGTTCGAACACACGTCACGTCGCCGCGTCGTGTTCGGAAAGCGGCGGCACGTTTAGATTCAGGCGCACGTTCCCACGTTTGTCTTATTCTGTGTACTACTAACGCTTTTGCTTTTGAAATGTACTTAGGTATGCCCTTTATATATTTTCTAGTACTACTAGAGAAATAAAATATACTTAAGTTAGCTCAAAACACAAATTTGTATTCCGTAGCACAGAACTATGTTTGAAGTCATGGAGTCTCAATAATTTTATTACATATGTATAACGGACGATAAAAGGCGGAAGACTTTGAAATTTAGCTTGTCGATTGTCACTGCCGCAGCAGATGACTGATTCTATTGTTAATTTCTGCATCAAGATAGTTTTTGGATGATATAATGCTCCTTAGAAAGCGAAATTTATCGACTTGCATATATAATCAATAAAAAATAAATTACGTAGGTATATACTAGGTACTTATCTATAATTTAATATATAGGTATATTATGAATATACTATGCCTGAAATTCTATAACTATGCGTAAAACAAAGTTATTTTATGGTCTTTCTTGAGTTAAAGGGCAACCGCGCTTAAATTAAGGCTGAACTTTTTGATTTACATGAATTACTCATCTTTACATAGAATTAATTATTCAAAAACAGAAGAATTAATTTCAAGACTCCGTCGGTTGTTAGATAAAAGCAGTTTCTTCACAGGCCTCGAGTGTAAATTATTCACAAAGTATCCCAATGGCCAAGTCATAAAAACCTTTGTAATTAATTTTTTTCTTTTAAAATATGAAAAGAGTTTTATCATTAAGTTAGAAGTACCTATACGATTGCGACTTGTGTCCCATTGTTTTTTTTTTTTTCAGAAAAAGTTTATTTGACACGGGCAATTTAATTAATTAAATCTAGTTGTACCCGTGGGTTTGCCATTTTCTGTCAGTTTCTGAATCGATTAATAAGTCTGCAGTATAGTTTAGTTAAGTAGGTACTATTCCTTTTCTAAATAATATTTTTTTATACTCTAAGGTCTTAAAATGTACCTTTTCCTTGTACTATATAGGCTAAAAACTATAAGCAATTTTATTGTAATTTAAATTAATAAAGAGTAATACTAAAAATATGTCCAACAACTACTGTTGTTGTAAATATTTTAAATATACTGTAAATACACTTTGTTCACGTGTTCTTTACAAATAGCACTAAAAGCACTAAAGTTATGTTCTTTTCAATTTTCTGACTATGTTCATGTTGGATGGCCTCGACATTTACATGATGATGAAGTCTGTGTTGGTGAACGGTTGCTAACTATCAATATTATTACAAATTATTATAAAATCCATTTTGTAGTCATCGTCATTTATAATGTATTTTTTTTTTCTTGTTGGGTGAAAATGGTATGGTAACCCTACCTGTACTAACGGTATACGTTTGCGGAGTACCAGTGAAGGGTGATAGATGAGAATGAAAACAGGCCAGTTAGTCCATCATGATGAATTCATTAGGAATTAACCATGATAGTTTCCAGGGAGAACCGCGAGGAGGTCGACCTGGTTGGGTATATTGCTAGCAATAGGATTCTCAGTCTCCATTACTAACAATCCCTTTCCCCCCTTTCTAATATATTAGAATGCGTTTACCTCTAAGTTCTTTATTCTGAAAACGTTGTATAGATTTCGTATTGTTTTATATGGTACATTTCATAATTGTATACCATAAGTTTATATTAAAGACTTAGCTGTACAATTATTCTTCATTGTGTACTGACAACTTAGAATTCTTTACAAGTAGCCAGTACATATTTTTATAGCGAAGTTTTAATTTATCACGTTTCTTTTCGACATAAGCTTTCCAGGGAAGCTTCGTGCCGAATGACATGCCCAGTTCTCATAAATACTGTATGTTTTTGCAAGATTATTTATTAATGTGTTATAACTTTCTTATTAGTATTAGTACTAGATTTTGTCTTATTTAAAAAATAATTAATTTCATTAACTACGGTTATTAATCCGCCTGCGAATCGTAACAACTCTTGATAAAAACCCCCAACGGGGAAGTCCTATGTTCAGCAGTGGGCAGTTAACTGCTAATTTAGAATTTGATTAATTTAATTTAATGCACCAATCCAGTCTTCCAGAGAATTAATAGTAGTTTGTACTTTGTCTGCTATTTCCTTGTGAGTGACTTCAGTAGTTAATAAGTATAACAATCGTGTCATCTGCGAAGGTAGAAATAATGTTGACTCTTAAATGTGGTTATTTTTTATTTATTTATTTAATAAGCATGCAAATACATAAAAAAAAACTATTGATTTTTAGTACCACTTAAACCCTTTGGGCTTGTGTGTGATACTTTACATTTCGTTCTCAAATGTCAATATTTACATTAATATTCTGCTGTTTTACAGCAGAATATTAATGTAAATATTGACATAAAAACATAAAAAATTGATGCAAGGTCGGACAGTAAATAAGCTTTCAGTTTATTTGATTAGAATTATTTTGTTTTATTATTTATTTATTATTAACAAAATAAATCTGCTATTATATATATCTTTAGTATGT
The DNA here is from genome assembly GCF_026898425.1 of Galleria mellonella. NCBI lineage: Eukaryota > Metazoa > Arthropoda > Insecta > Lepidoptera > Pyralidae > Galleria > Galleria mellonella. The sequence goes on along the minus strand of NW_026442075.1, from coordinate 5,175,231 downwards.
GTGTGATTGCCAACTGGCACAATTGGCAGTTACACATATACTAATTAGTGGTAGCGGAATTAAACAAAGTAATTGTAATCAAATAACCAGTGATTTCCGTGAAATAACATCTAGTTTATTAAAATATTTCTTAACTGTGGGATATCACAAGTATGTAAGGTTTGGACCTAGTATGCTTCCTTGAGTCACACCAGCCTTTATTTGTTTTTTGTTTGTTTTAATTCGAATTTTCATAAGTAATAAATAATTATACACTATGTATTTAAGGTATTTTGAATTTACAACCGATACTTTACAAACATTTTGACAAGAAAAATAAACAGACAATAACGGTTAGAATAAGGTATATAAATAAAATTTTATTTAATACTATACAATATTTCAGTCATTCTATAGCTCATTATAAATTAACATAGTAAGTATAACGTACTAGCTTGTTGAAACAAAACAATTCTATTCAGGATCACTTTAGCACCTAATTTACTCACCCCAAAAGCCCCTAAAGTGCCTAGTATAAGAAACTTTCCGTATTGTTTAAGAAAGTATAAACCTGCTTTTTAAATTAATGATTATTTAATTTACTTACAACAAACCAGCCATAATTTAATTATATTGCCATTATATTTAATTGAATTATAATAAAACTTAAATATTAATACATACAAACATTAAATATATTTAGAAATATATATTATGAGTACATAGTATATGTGATATCGAACTGAAAACGATGGTTTTTAAAATATTTATCTATTTGTATTTTAAATTAGAATGCCCCAGATTTTCAGAAAGAAATTTTCACAATATACTAAACTAAATATGATTCAATATTAAAAGGCTATAGAAAACTTTAAAATTTATTCCAAAAAGACCGTAAATCATCATTTTCAAAGCTATCTACTGTTATGAAGAGTATTGACTCTACTTGATATTGGGTGGCGTAAAAAATAAAATAAAAATCTGTAAAAATATTGTGTAAATTAATTGTAATGAAAGGTTATTTCAGTACCTTAATACAAAGTTAAGAGTACATTTAGTCTTTAATAAATTATATTCAGTGAGCGATTAGATTTTAATTTTCAATAGTTGGTACACAGTTGCACTATGAGCTTGAAATTTCTGGATAAATATACTTTACACTATGTATTATTTCATGCTAGCGAAGCTATGGGTTACATCTAAAGCAAAGAATTTTACCTTTTCTGCGATTGTCTTCAGAGTTTTGAAGAATTTGTCAGCATTCTCAATCTTTACCATACCTCCATAAGTACGAATCGTCTTTGATGTTCCTTCTTTTTTTTGCGTAAGACAGTTCGCTGACATATCGCCACATGTGGAACTGTTCAGCTGTCACTTGACCTATTTCACACGACCCCTCACTTTGACTACAACCCTTGTAATATGACAGTCTATCAGAAATATTCTCGTATTTCAATGTCAGAGACTTGAATGACATTGATTTGTCTGAAAGTTTTACAGTGTTTGCAAACATATTTATTTGTCTGGGGGAACACGATACAGTATACGATACGCTTTTATAGAATATTGACCAGAGGAAGACTTTTGTTATTAGCTTTAGTGCTGACTTCAGATTATAAGAATTTTTGTGAATTAAAGATATTTAAAGTTATTTTTTATATTTACTATTGGTAGTGGGAATCGTAAACATGCTTCCTTTTTTTTTCTATACGCAATAATTTACTACAATATTCATTTTATATTCAAATAATATTTTTATAATAATTAATATAATTAATAAGTGTCCGTTAATAAATTTTTGATACTGAATCCCGTTTATAGAATATAGTGCTTTCCGCGCTTGAGATTATGTAAATATTTTATAACAACAGATTATACTGACTGAAATAGAACACTAATTAAGTTAAAATTATAAAGACAAAGATAATTAATTCTTTTTTCTAATTTTTTACTTTCTGTTGAAAATAAGTATGCAAAATTTGTCCTCACATCAATAAAATAAATTTACCTACTTGAAAAACAAGGAGGTGATCGACTCTATTTCGGTCCCACATTTATAAATTCTCGTTTAAATTGCAATAAACATGTCAGCAAAATTAAACTTACCTAAGCGTTTTTTTTTTCAGAATGAATTCCCAAGAAAATAAGAGAATCTCCAATCACAATATTTTACCGCTTTTGCAGGTGTTCACTTACGTTACCGATAACGTGAAAGCCTGACGTTTGCATCTATTCGCTGAAACAGGACCCTTGAGATTCTAACTTAAGTTAGAGTAGATGGAGTTTTGTTGGAGAGAGAAATCCTTTTGGACTGTTATTTTATGTTTAACTGTTATTAATAAGTTTTAACCAATTTCAAAAAGGACATAGTAATCAAATTAATTTTAGGTATATTTTTTATTACAAAGATCGTGACTTTGGATTGGGGTGATATCAAACATTTAATTTATTAATTTAAATTTCCCAAAGATGATGGAAAACACTGTAATTACCAAATCAATGCCCAGTGCCGTCGCCTTCAATGAACCGAGACATCCAATGTGGTAAGCTCGCCCCCACATTAGATTCTAATATGCCCAGCGAAAAGAGGGTAGGTATGTTGAGTGTTTAAAGTTTACCACAATGGCAATAAATTGTAAACCTATTTTAATGATTATTATTATTTTTTTGTAACTGTCGTAAACATTTTTACATACAGAATAATCTTTTACTATCTTCGCAGATATAAAAGCTACCTACTTATTTTATTTTTCTTTGGTTAATAACTTTTATGTCAAGATTTCACACTAAAATGTTAGGCGAAGCTTTTATATGACATCTCATAAGTCGAAGCCCTACTCGAGTTTATGTAGGACGATCGGATTAGGGCTGTAGTGAATCCGAGATGGCACGATGCGATAGAACACGCCACATTGCTGTCGATGGACTGACAGACAGTAGTTTGCGAAATAATCACTTACATATAACAAACCTTTACACCGTGCGTTGTTACACGATGCAAGTGACTGATGGTATTTTGATTTGAAAATTAAAAAATAACGGTATTTAAAGATTTCGATGTAAACCATGACAATTTTTTTTTATGCAAGTTATGTTTTAGTAAAAGATAGTTTTTATTCTGTTTTAATAATCTATCATCCACACTGTGTTATGATGTTCATGTTTATAAATAGTATACTTATATATATTAAGAAATTCCTATATGATGTGTTTAAAAATCTTTAACATTATACCTATGGATATAAAGTAACTTCCATTAAATAAATTTAAAATTGTATTACGTAAATGGTTACTTAGCAAAAGCTTTTACTCTGTTGATGAATTTTTCAAAAAAGAATAGATAAATATCTAATATAGTTGTCGATGCATAAATTAATCAGTTCTTCTCAAAATGGGACATTTGCATGCTATTCTGTAATGGCTAAATAGGCACGAAACTTTATAATGCAAATAAATTTATTATTATTATTATTATAGATTGTCGAATACTTTTGTTAAAATAGTTAAAGGTACGGAAATTTCATTATAATTTTTTTTATTATACTTCATTTGTACATGTTCTTTCCTAGTAAACTTGTTGGGCAACTGTGGCATAGGACTTTAAATACATTTCTACTTACATGTGATATTTGTTCTTTTTTTTTACAACACAGGGGACAAACGAGCATGCGGCTCACCTGATGGTAAGTGACTCCCGCCGCCCATGATCACCCACAACACCAGTGGCATTGGAAAAGGAAGAGGAAGAGGCCACAGACAAGAGAGCACACACTGTCATAAAAAACTATAAGCAGGTGTGCTGCCGGCTTTTAATATATATACACATAATATACTCTTTTCTTGAAGGTTATGTTGTCGTATCGGTTCGGAAATACTGCTACTGGAAGTTGATTCCAAAGAATGGTTGTGCGTGGAAGAAAGTGCCTTGAAAAACACACAGTGGAAGACCGCCACTCGTCCAGATGATTGGGATGAAACTTTAGTTTAGTCTTTAAAAAGAATGAAATATTTATTTAGTGTTTAGTTTTGTATTTAATTATAAAAATATATAATATTTCCTTGAGTTAAAAGCTTGCCAAATCAATTTAAATAAATCCCTATAAATATTGTAAAAGTAAAACTACATACTGGTAAATTAAAATATCTCGGTCACACGGGCAAAAATGATTATCATATAAATATATTTTATACGTCATTCACTTTTATAAGTCATTTAAAAAAAGAATAAGCTATGCGTAATAATAAATTTGTGTGAGTGCTCGGTAAACGTAAATTACAACAGGCAAATATTAAAATTCCGTGCATAATAGCAGGGCGTCTTGAGAGCTGGCTGCTTTTATTGCAAAGAATTAGCGTCGCGTCGCTATTCAACGTTCTACAGTTAGTATCTTGGACGTCGTGCCTCGATGAATTTTCTTTTCTTAATACTTCTAATTCTTCTAATATAATTTATATTTGTATTAGTTTTTAGACATGGATAATATCAGGGCGGGGGAAGGGATTGTTAATAATGCTAGCAATATATCCTATCAGACCGACCTGCTCGAAGTTCCTCATGGAAGCTATCGTGTTAAATTCCAGATATATTCATCACGATGAGCTAATTGACCTGTCTTTCCATTCTCACTTATCATCTCGCACTGTCCCGCCAGCGCAAATCGTTAGCATCCATAAAATATATATCGTACCGATATCTATATATCAGGATATTTATGGCAAAAACCTATTTTGATATCGCCTCTTATCAGCGGTCAGGTATCTATATTCGTTTTTATTGTGTTTTTCATCCCGATATTATATTTTGAATAACCGTTATTGACATATCCGTTTTTCGGCTGATATATAGATATTACGAATACAATTTATAGATTTTACTATATTTTACCAATTACTTATAGTTTTAAACAAAAATTTCATCCGAAGTACGTTACAACGTACAACGTACAATTATTCATAATTGAAATCTATTGTTTGATTACTTTCTGGAACTAAAATTATTTTAAAAAACATTTTATCCGTATTACTGTCCAATATCCTTCTCCGTTTGATATAAAAAGAGAAATGGAAAAACTTGTTGTTCTATATGAAGACCGATTTTTTCATATATGATAATCGTGCCGATTTTGCGTTTATGATGTGCGGATGTTTAAAACAATTAATGATTGGTTTCGAATTTTTGTCAATCAAATAAACATACTTCCATGTGGTAATATTGTTTAATAATAGATCTTGAAGTTTTATTCTCGATTTTGTTGAGTTAATCAGAACTTTAAAATGAACTAACTACAACTATTTTTAATAATATTTAATTTATCTTTTTGGATCAAGTTTCAGTTGGAAAAGGAAGAGGAAGAGGCCAACATTCATAAAAAACTATAAGTTAATGAATAATAAGTTAATATTAGAATATTAGTCTCTATAAATAGCTAAAGTGCTAAAACAATTAATTCAAACTTATGCAATATTACGACTTTACAATGCGGTTTCAGCATTGAATAGGCCACTTCTTCCTTTACTGTGGGTGTAGGAGGCAACTCAGGGTACTTAGTGGTAGAAGGATGGACAGCAGCGTACATTTTAAAACATTATTAGAAACCTAACTGCAGTGATCAATTCCTCTACCAAGCGTGGCAACTGGCAAAACAACTTTTATAGGGAAGGCTTTAACAGCGGACAGTTAATTGTTAATATGATGTCTGGTATTAGCTTTTACCCACGATCCGTGGGTAAATGTTCATCGTTTGGATAAAAAGTAGCCTATATTCTTTTCGATCTCATATAGTACGTGTAAACAAAATTACATAACGATGGTTAAATTGTTAACATAAACAGAACAAAGATTTAATAAACAAACCCACTTTCACATTTATAATTTTAGTAAGGAAAGGATGCAGAATATCATTCGTAAAACAATTACTGCAATAATTTGATAAAAGGTAATAGAAGCAGATATGGTTATTACGATGATGCTAGTACAATAACTATTTCATAATTTTATTTGCGAAACACTAAGTTTCTACGCAGATAAATCTTTCTTCTATCTACTGAAGTTATTATGGAAGATATTTATAGTATAAACACACAACAAACTATTGTTAGACAACAAATAAGAAGCTTAACCTGTAGCCTAGAAATATCTTCCAATGAATATTGCAGTTCATTGTAAGGAAATAGAGTTTTAGTAGCTTTACTATTCTGTACAATTGTGTATAAACATCGGTGGACTATAAGCCGGTTGATAGTTTTGAAGAGTAGAAAAATTGTTTTAAAAGAAGGTTTGATGTTAGAAGCACAAAATACATTTTAAAGTTTAAATATTACATAACAAAACATATTTTGGAGTAGATTTCGGCGCACCGCTCTTCATCTCTATGTTTAAAATTTAATTTTGTTATTACTGTAAAATTATTATTTCAAGGACCTGTATAAACTAAATTTTTAGTAGAATTACGGTACAAGTGCTTTACGTCTAGTCCTCAATGGTAAAGTTTTGCTTAACCATCAAATAAAATAATTAAATTTAGGAATAAATTTAGGGAATTCTCATCATCATATCAAAAGATAGGGTTTGCCAGTACTTGCCACGCTTGGCATGTGGGTTGGCAATCACAGTTAGACGCTGGTGATGTTGTAAAAAGGACGGGAATAGAAGCGGTGGCTTTTTCTATGCCGGGATCATATGGCTTTATATATATATATATATATATATATATATAAATTGTCCCCTGATCAAAATAAAATATGCATAGGTCAATATGATTAGTTTATACAGTTTAAACGAATATTTTCTATTAATTTTAATTGTAAAAATAAACAAGTTGCAAAATAAAAAAAAATAAAAAAACGCCATTAATAAAAATGCTGTAAGCTTAATATCCTTCTGTGAATTTTGGTGGGCTAAGAAATTCATGAACGTACTAATCCGTACAATAGATACGGTCATTCCTTGCCTCTCCTCTCTTGAGGAATATAGCAACATTAAATTTACGACCTGCGTAAAATAAAAATATTACCATCTAAAATTAAAAAAAGCTGTAATTATTCTATATAATCACCACCCCAACTGACAAGCTACGAGCTTGCAAATGAATTTTATAATAGAACTCATAAAATGGAAACTTTGCGAAATGTGGCAGGACGTCGTAAAAGGATCTTTACTGACTCAGCCCAATCCAGTTTAAGAGTATGATTTTATATATTAATAACAATATAATCGCAGAAAAAATTGTATCTATGTATGTACTGATATTTTTTTAAAGGCAGATCATCACCATCATCATTCACACATCTATACAATCTATACAAAATCAACAAATGGACTTTCGATATCAGTTTACACAAATCAATTAATGTAGATTTTAACTGCCCACTTATTTGCTACGGTGTCACGAAATAGCATCTGAAATAATTTTGATAAAATTTTATAAAACCTTTATGGGTTACAAGTTGTAATAAAAACAGTGTGCATTTTCATGGTAAAAATATTCGATTTAAAATAATTGGTTCAGAATTGGCAATGGTAACATGACACATAAATATATAAATGATGAAATTAGGTGATGATTAGGTTTATTCCTATTTATGGTGTTGGTTAAAAAACATATATAAGATATGTATTTTCGCCTCTATACAAAAAACCATAATACGGATCGAATAGAAAATAATGCCTTGGTATGCGGATCACGAGATTATAGTAGAAACGTACGGAATATGTGTTGAAAACAGCAAGTGGACAAAAGTAAGCACTACTTGGCATTAATATTAGCCGAGGACAAGAATGGAAAAAAAATCTACTATTATTATTTTAAAATACGAAATATGTAATAGAAAATTATTGTGTCGGAGAGTCTCTAACAAGTTAAAAATGATATTTGAGACTTTTCTTTTTATATTTTTTTTAAACCTCTCAATAAAGAGCATCACATTCTTGAGTTTTTCTGTACAAACTTTCTATCCATATATCTTAGTACTAATACCTACGATGTAATAAGTAATTGTGATATCATGGCGAAAGCACAGAAGAGCGATGTTTCAATTTCAATACAACAAAAAGAGTACAAAACAAATATTACATATTGTTTTGTTTGCCATAATCACTCACAATGATTGAGCAATGCAATATTCGTCAAACCTTTTGTATAAGACGAGATCTTGTTTACCTTAACAATCGTAACAGAATAAATGAAATAATATCTACCAACGTGAATACTATTTTAGCCTCAGTCTGTTTTGTCAACGAGTGAAATGTCAACAAAATAACATTAGAGCGAAGCGCTATTAATTAATTAATTTTCAACTAAATTATTTTCACCTATTTTTTAATTACTTAACTGTATAGTTGTAGATTGTTTGCAAAATAATTATAAGTACTTAATCAAAGTAAAATATATATTTTGTAGTGACCATTATAAAGGTCATATTGAAGATCAACAATAATATAGGTACAAGTTCAACGCGATATTTTTAATAATAACTGTGTATATGTAAATAATATTATATTAACTATGTACTGTTAAAATAGTTATTAGTTTTAGGTACAATAAATAGGTTGTTTAAACTATCTACAGCAATTTAATGTTTGCGATAAGAACGATTACAAAAGACTGGTTGCTACAGATTATGAAATAAAAATTGTAATCAATCGATCCATACTTAGTATTATAATACAAATACTCGTACTAGTTGATTTAGGACATTTGGAAATTTGAACACTAATTGGCTAATGTGTGTCAAATATTTAAATTAGTTCAGTTGTTTGAAGGTAATTGAGTGACAAACTTCAAATATGATTCTTACTAATATTATAAATGTGAAAGTGAGTTTGTTTGTTTTTTACTTTATAATACCTTAATAGTTTAACCAATCACTATGAAATTTGGTAAACACGTACTATATTATATGGTGAAGAATATAGACTACTTTTTATCCTGGTCAATAAACATATCCTGGTCACATAAAGAAAGTAATAATTTTGTTTATGCAACTTAGAATGGTAAACATGCTGACGGCCCACTAGATGGAAAGTGGTAACCGTCACCTATGAGCAGTACCATGGACGTACCAGAGTATACTATTTCGCTCGTCGCTTATAGACATAATAGAGTATATTGTTTTGCCCATGCGTTGCCATTTTTGAGGACTCAGTTGTTATTCCTCTGTACCCAGTAAATTCACTGTCATATCCCACCCTTCAAACCGAAACACAGCCATGCAAATACAACTGCTTCACGGTAGAAATACGAATGGGACAGAGTTACCCAAGCAAACGTCTTTTGTACAAAGTCTCCCTCTGGTGAAATATTATTAAGATGTATGAGTATATTCTGATAGTAGTGAAATGTCGCGGAAACTGGGATCACTCTGAACCCATCTTAAAGCAAAACATGACACTCATACTGATATTGTTTATAATGCAGTATTGTTTCATTAGGTTATTTTACAATAGTAATATGCACAAAATCACATGTAGCATACTTGTATAACAATACAAAGTCGAATATAATGGCTGTATGTTATGGTTTTGAACAGCTAATCTAGATAATGGTTTTCATATATTATTCATATAGGTATCGGAATATTTGCTGTGTGCCCGCATTGAACCGATATCGACGAAATATACCTGGAAATGTTATTTTTGGAAAATTAATTCATATGAGAGCCTTGTGGCCCAGTGGTGCACTACTCTGATTTATAAACCGTAAAGATGGCAAGTTCAAATCTGGCCTGTTATTGGCCAACCTATTTCCACTTTTCCCACTATATGAAATGCCCTTAAATACATTGCAATGGATACAGGTGGCTTGGGACCGTTCCATATGGCAGTCGGTAGGACTTATGACGATGAACCAAAAATTTTATGTTAATTTAAACCTTACAAATCTTAAAGCTCTTTATGAGTCTGACGAGGATTACTGACAATAAATACAGTCAAACGAAGCTTTTATAACTCTTCACCTTAGTCCTGGACTGAATAGTGTCAATTTGTACAATGAAATAGTTATGTATGAAATAGTATTTAAAATTTCGTTCTATATGCATTTAAAAATAAAATTGAGTTTTATATATTTTTCAAATGCTTTATTTACAAGAAATATAAATGAAATTCATTTGGATAATAAAAATAGCAGCGGTTAGCGGTTTATGTGAAATCCCCTAAAAGCTGAATGAGTCGAGTACTCCATTAGTTTAACGCAGTGAATGTTCCGTCCGTTTTACGTTTCAAATCCCTATAAATGTTATTGCTTCACGATCGATTTGTGATTATTAGTATTGTGCTTTTAACCAAATAGTGAGGTATAAATTATTAGTAAATGCATTTTATTGGCATCTAATTCAATATTCGATTTAAATGAATGCTGCCACAGCACGTAGTTAGGTACTACTTTGCGTTTTAATTTTTAATCTTTGACTGAGTAGAGTACAAATTGCTCTTATTTTATTTATGCCTATTTTATATTATAATAAATTATTTTTCAAAATAGTCTAGTGCATGAGAGGATTTATTCATATCAAAAATTATCATTGAGAATAGAACATTTTCTTTTAAGTCGAAGATCGCATTCATGAACCATTTTGTCCCTGTGTCTATTCAGAATGATGTCACATGTCGTGCTATAATAATAATACAGTGTACCAGTTAATCTGTGTGGTCCCGGCATAGAATAGGCAACTCCTAACTTTTCTGAGGGTGTCGTAAGAGGCGACTAAGGGAACTTAATGGTAGAGAAGGCCAGCAGCTTCCCTCTTAAAACATCTCCAAAAGGCTAACTGCGATTGCCAACCCGTCTACCAAGCGTAGCGAGTATTAGCAAATATCCCTTTATGGGGAAGGCTAATGTTCAGCAGGGCTGAAATGAATGAACACCAGCTAATGCTGTGAAAAATGAAAGGATGATAATAATAATAAAAAATCTGTATTTTCTTTTATATAGATTAAAGTAACTATAAATATTCATAAACACCGATTATAAAACAATTTTTGCTGTAATTGAGAATTGTTACTATAATTTTACTGAGATTTTTGTCTATATCTACGAGGTTTGTCCGGAAAGTACGTATAAAAGTTTTTTAAAAATTTTATTTTACAATTATTCAGGTAAATCAATTTTATCCCCTTCAAAGTACTCCCCCTGTGACATAATGCACTTGTGCCAACGCCGTTTCCACTGTGAGAAGGCTCCTTGAAAGTCCTCTGGTTGTAGGTTTCTCAGCTGCCCCGTCGTAGCTTTTTTTATCTCATTTATGTCCCCCAAATGCCGCCCCCGAAGTACCAATTTGGTTTTTGGGAACAAGAAGAAGTCACACGGGGCCAAATCCGGCGAATAGGGGGGTGTTCGGTCACCGTAATGGAATTTTTACTCAAAAACTCACGGACAACAAGAGAGGTGTGGGCAGGGGCATTGTCGTGGTGAAGAATCCAACGCCCCTCTCGCGCCAATTCTGGACGAACTCGTGCCACACGAGCTTTGAGGCGTCTGAGCACATCGTCGTAGAATTTTCCATCAACTGTCTGGCCTGGAGGGACGAATTCTTGATGGACAATCCCCCGAACATCGAACTCTTTCTCGGCCCTCTCTGAATCTTTTTAGCCACTTGTGGACGGTTGGTTCCTTCACAGCATCATCCCCATAAACTGTTCTGAGATCGGCAAAAATTTCACGGCCATTCTTGCCGAGTTTCGAGAGAAACTTGATTACGACGCGCTGCTCTTCAACGGAAGCGGGCTCCATGCCGACGGGGTTTCGTTAAGAGGTAACTTCACAGATGGCGTGACAAGCCAGTTCGCACCGCACGGCGGTCAGACCAGAACTGAAGCATTGTTAGGGACATAAGGAAGGGGTCCTGCGCTTACCTGGCCTCCCCACTCCTCTTTCTCGCATTCCAGAACACTTTTATACGAACTTTCCGGACAGACCTCGTATACTAATATTGTAAAAATGAAAGATTTGATTGTGTGTTTGTTTGTAATGGATAAACTTAAAAATTACTAAATTTTTTTAAAAAATTCTTACACCTGTAGAAAACTACATTATTAGCGAATAATACAGCATTAAGTAATTACTTTCGAAAATTGTTTCTACCCATGTGAAAGCTGGGCCGGATTATTAGTATTTGGATAATTATTATTAAGTTTATTAAGATAAATATAATTATTTGAAAAAGTGTCGTATACATATTAGTTAATGGAAAATGATATGAAGCATGTTCACATCTGACCTAATATTATGAAAAAGGACTATTTAATTTTTTCTTTGTTATGGATAAGGTTAAAAGAAATTGTTTCACTTAGAAAAAGCTACATTATTTTATTATTAATCTGCAGAAATAATTTCTTGAGTACAAACACAACGTAACGGGAATAAGAGGATATTTATTGTGTACTTTAAAATTAGGTCTTGTTAAACTTAATAATTCGTTTAATATTTTACTCTTGAGTATTATACAAAGCCAAATAAAATCATAGCGGGTTAATTAACACTATTATCTAGAAACAGAATAATCTGCTTTGTTATATTCTAGAAATTCTTCTGTTAATTATTGAGCCCATTTTCTTTCACTGAAGAGAATATTAAATCCATATTTTGTTTAATAAATTGCACTGTAATTTCTGACTTCACTACTGTTGACCTTAATTTTAGTGTTATTGGAGCGTGTCGTCTCTTTATTTACGTAATACCTATTTGCTGTGGAAACGTTTACTTTCAAAGTCGAGTCTAGTTTTACAGCTTTTGTAACTATGATATTCTTTAGTACGCACCAATTATTGGACTCTGTTACAGAACTATGTTTTAGGTTTAGATTTATAGTTAGTTACTCAAACAAATAATTGTTAGTTAATCATAAATGTATAAACTATTAGAAAGTACATATGTGTATTTAACAAAGTCTACAAACATACACATACATATAATATTGTGTTTTAAACAAAATATGAGTAAAAATTGATATTTGCAGATAAACGTTTATTTTTTCGCATATTCATTGTCAAAACAAGAAAATAATTTAATAGTAAAAAATTGAGTTAATTCACTATTGTAATGTTTGCATAATTTTATTTATTTAAAAAGCATTATTGTCAGTTTATTTTAACATTCTTATTACTATCAATTCTATATCCTCCTTCCGTTTTGCTTTTAAAATAATAGTTTTTGAAGAAACCAATTGACATTTTGAAGAATGTAAAGGAAATGTTACGTAATATGAGGAAGTATGCCAACATAGCGCATATCTTAGGATTTCTCCTTTGTCGGCTTATGAAATGATGGTAGCCAATTCTCAGGCCCATAAAGCGTGTACAATACATCTTTCTCAGGGTTTTGTATTAGCATAAATTGACATAATGTAATATCCTCGCCTTAGGACGGTATTACATTTGTGTAAATATTTGGCATACGGAAATCTTATACATCCAATATTGCGAGATATTCCAGTTCTCTGTAATACCTAAGAATTATAGGTCTTATTAAATTAGTTGTTTTTGTGGTGTGCGTGTAATATTTTTTCCAAAGTAGGCGACAGAGCCTTGGAGGCATGTTTATTGCAGGCACCCTACCATTCATCGTATAAGTGCTCCCGTAAGAAATATTTTGTATTTCCTACGCCAATATTTGCGTTAATCCTTTCGCCTCATTGAATCGTTCCAGATTCTTTATGTAAACATTACGTATGGTTAGTCGACGAACCAGTTGATTTTAGCGGCAACGAAGGTGAAAATTTGGTTAAATTTATTTCTTTTTTTTATTTAGTTTTAATGTAACTTACCATGTCCTCTGAATACATGTACCTTTTGGGTATGGGCAGCAGGGCCCCTCTTAAAACACCACCAAAGCCTAACTGCGGTTGCCAGTTTGCCTGCCAAGCATGTTAACTATTATCAAAACTCTCTATATGAGCCTATGTTCAGGAGTGGATAGTGAACAGTTGATCTAGTATGGTATGGATATGTTAAGATATAGACAGTGGTTTTGGTAATTTGTAAATAATTGACTGACGAATATTTAAATGAACATAGGATTCCTGCATAGACAGCCATAGGATACTGCCCTGAACCACCCTTATCCCTCAAATACGTTTGAGGTCGCCACTCCATTTAGTTGGTTGTGGTCATACACCGCGTTTTTCCGTATGTATCGCCTGTCAAAAGTTCTTTTAATTACTAATTATGTATGAGAATATACTTTCATAACATGGATATCAATGAATAATTAGATAACACTTTAATGATCCAGGAAGATTAATTTATTAATTTAATTCATTCAGAACGAAATATATTATAATGATTGATCATGTAAAATCATTAAACCAATAAATTACGTAGCTATCATATAAATGTACACAATTACAGCAAACATATATATATGTACATAAAGTTGAAAATAATAGTAATTTGTTACTATATTTTTTCATCACAATATTTCCCAATGAAGAGTGGATTTGTTAATTTAATTTTGAAATAATAATTTGTACTTTTGAAACAGATACTTTTCAACATTTATCCGAAAATGTGCCTAGTTTCAAGAATAAACCTTGTATAATGGTCCCATTTATAAGGTCTGCTTGAGCCTGTTATTTAAGCTTAAATACAAAGTAATTAGCAAAGTATTTCATCGTCTAATTTGGCGCCTTCTTGTAAGAGCATAAAATTTACATTTGTTATAGATTCATAAAGATCTTTCAGAAACTTTTCTCCACTGTGCTAACATTGCCTACCTACTTTTGATTTTAGATAATAATAGTGTAGGTATTGTAAATTAATAACAGAACATCGAGATAAGAAATGCAGTATTTTTTATTCGGTGTGATCATTATAATTATAATATAACTTTTAATCTAGTTATATCTTCTTGTGTGTATATTGTTTGATAGTGTGTGTATGAATAGCATTTTCTTCGTTACTTCTAAATAGATTGTAGTAAATATTATTGTAATTGACAGTCCCATATTAATAATATATATATATATATATATATATAACTTTTTATATAATTTATGATATATTATTAATTGATAGATTGCTATGGTAGATTGGTATGGTATGGTAACTTGGTATATGCTTAATATTTTCGGGCTATTATTGCTTTTATCAAAATAGCTGTCGATAAAATTCTTTAGAAATAAATATTATAAATTGTTTGTTTTTTTTTTTAAATAACAAACAATTCGTTGTTTAACTTTTGTGCATTGTTTTTAATAAATAATGTATTGGTAATAAATAATAAAGTAAATGTGGATAGATAACCCTTAAAAACAATGGCTCATGACTGTAAAAGATCTAAAAATATCCATTATTAGGTTTATACACATGTATCATGTAGGTTTTTGTAAGTATATTGTTTCGGAAATTGTATGGCTACCCAACGATGACGTTGAATAAATCATTACCAGGATAAAAAGTTCATTCCCCGGAATCAAAGTGCAAGAAGTGCGGTCCATCAGTCATAGGACGTCAGTGTCTGGGACGCACCATTTATCATGGCCGCCGGCGTGACTGGAACGAAAATCTGTTCTCAAGTTATACATCTAAACCGAGTGACCTACTATTGCTACGTCAATCTCGATTATTTTGTGTAGGGTACGTCAAATTAAGTAGCTCTTCAGATTTGCTGAACAGTAAAATTTTAAATGACAGACAATTGACGGTGCGTTTTGCGAATAATTGGATGGTTACGAGTACAGTCAATCAATTAATAACAGAATTATTTTATTTAGTTCTTAATTTTATTAATACCAGAGAATAACACCTGAGTCCTCAGGAGTGGCAACGCATGGGGGATATCATGGGCGAAACAGTATGCTCTGTTACGTCCATGGTACTGCTCATGTCTATAGGTGTCGGTTACCACTTTCCATCAGGTGGGCCGTCAGCTTGTTTGCCATTCTAAGTTGTATAAAACAAAAACAAAAACTATTATATATCGTATATCGATTTTCACAGAATTGAAGCGTATGAGTTTATTTATTCTAACTTTAATGCATAGTGTAAATAAATACATTTGGAGTAATTTTACGTCACATGGTGATTTCTACTTGTCACCCATTGGGCAAACAGAGAAATAGGTAGACGGTGCATGAGTTAAGTGAAAGAAATTAGTCTACTACTCATATAACAGTTATATTTTGAGTTTTCTTTGTCTTATTTTGATACAGCATTGTTTGATTATGAGAAATTGGATAGTAAACATCTGAGAAAAGCCAGCTCAACTAGATCGGAGTAAAATTTTTGGTTGAGATTGTGTATTAACTGAATTGTGAACTTAGTACTTCTATTTTATCTGTCAAAAGGTTAATTAATTCCATTACAACTTAGTTTTTCAGAATTTGAGAAGTTTGTTTTAATTTTAAATAATATTGTTTCTTTTCGAGTATTCTTTTTATCTGAGTAAACTTTATTGGCTAATAAATTATTCAATTGTGTAATTTATTTTAAGCATACATATTTTTAAATATGTATGCTTAAAATAAATAAATAAATAAATATAGTATTTATTTCCAATACCATTCTGTCCAATAAAAGGCGCGAATTACATATTTTATGAATTTTTATTACCTCTATTCTCAGATGCAAAAAAAAATTTACTGTTTAAGATTATTGCAATCTTGCTTGCAATTACAACTTGGCACATGCACTTATATGTAATGTACGAGTGCTTCAGCAATAATTTTTTTTTTCTTAAAAACATATTGTTTTTTTGTTATGAAGATTGCGTTAGTATTAATATAGATTTATTTCTGTGGTATTGGTATACACAATACGCAAGAATACGTATAAGATAAAGCATAAGGACGATTGTAGCTTTGTGTTTGGATAAGGCATTGTTTATACAAGTTTTGTTTTGTATGCGTATTTTAGTATACAATTAACGTATTTACTTCGTAATGGTTAGGTATATCATGAAAATGAACAAATCATTGTACATTATGTATTTTGTAGACATCTTAATAATATTATAATTGTGAAAGTTTCTAAAGAAGTATTTGTATGTTTGTTACTTAATCACACTTAAACGGCTGAATGATTTTGGATGAAATTTGGTACATAGATAAAACCTTATCATATGGGATACTTTACATACTTTACATATTATAAATGTGAAAGTTTGTAAATAAATTTGTTACTCCATCATGTTTAACTGATTAAACTAATTTAGAATCGAATGTAGTATACAGAGACATCATGTCTTTTATTAATATATTACACATTTTATTTTAATTCACGTGAGCAAAGCCGCGCCAAATAGCTAGTAATTATCGAACATTAACTACTTTTAACGCATCTTACAGAAAGTATGTATAAATTTACTCCTTCGGTCTATCAACCAATCACAATTTACAACACCAATTTCATCACCTTGACATCAATGTATAATATATAGCTAATATAATATAATAAACATGTGTATAATATCAACTTACAACCATTGTTTTGACGGATATTGTTATTATTCCTGTTTCTTAGGATTATATTTACTATTTTTTGTTTTATAAAAGGTTATGATGCTGTAACATACGGACGGATACCTATACAACTAATATGATAAAAGAAGATCCTCATTCAGACATTTGGCACAGAGCAGAAAAATAATAATAATATTCATGAAAAAGTATAGCAAAGTTTCGTAATATGGAACTACATTAACATCTGTAATGTTCAAAGTTGCAGACTTTTATTGAATATTTAATACTCATTATCTCTGTCACTTACCTCATCCTTGTTTATATCAAAACTTTAGATCGTTTTCTTACATACTTGCACCCTACACTCTACGAGGTTTGTCCGGAAAGTACGTATAAAAGTTTTTTTTTATTTTACAATTATTCAGGTAAATCAATTTTATCCCCTTCAAAGTACTCCCCCTGTGACATAATGCACTTGTGCCAACGCCGTTTCCACTGTGACTCCTAAATAACTCTGGTTGTAGGTTTCTCAGCTGCCCCGTCGTAGCTTTTTTTATCTCATTTATGTCCCCCAAATGCCGCCCCCGAAGTACCAATTTGGTTTTTGGGAACAAGAAGAAGTCACACGGGGCCAAATCCGGCGAATAGGGGGGGTGTTCGGTCACCGTAATGGAATTTTTACTCAAAAACTCACGGAACGATCTTGGCGCAAATTTTTTTCATTTGAAGTTCGTTTCTTAGAATTTCGTGGACCACGGTTTTGCCCAAATTAAGCTCTTCAGCCACCTGTTTGACCGTTAAACGACGGTCCCCATTAACACAAGTTCGAATTCTTTCCACGTTTTCGTTGGAATGTGAAGTGGAAGGACGTCCTGAACGTGGGTCATCTTGAACGCTTTCTCGGCCCTCTCTGAATCTTTTTAGCCACTTGTGGACGGTTGGTTCCTTCACAGCATCATCCCCATAAACTGTTCTGAGATCGGCAAAAATTTCACGGCCATTCTTGCCGAGTTTCGAGAGAAACTTGATTACGACGCGCTGCTCTTCAACGGAAGCGGGCTCCATGCCGACGGGGTTTCGTTAAAAGGTAACTTCACAGATGGCGTGACAAGCCAGTTCGCACAGCACGGCGGTCAGACCAGAACTGAAGCATTGTTAGGGACATAAGGAAGGGGTCCTGCGCTTACCTGGCCTCCCCACTCCTCTTTCTCGCATTCCAGAACACTTTTATACGAACTTTCCGGACAGACCTCGTACTTAGAAGTTAGAACAAACTGAGTTTTTTTTTGCATTGGGGTTAATAAGAAAGTTATATAGGTGTGTAAGAGATACACACCTATATAACTTTCTTGTAATAAGTTTGTTTCTTTTTTATACTTTTTTTTGCTTCTTTTTTCAAAGTATGTATTCATGTTTCCTTGATTACTTTTATTGTACTTTTATATCTGTATAAATGGAGATGTTTTTTTCGGAATATAGATCACTAAAGAACGTAAATCGATGAGATAAAGTCATATTTCAATTTACATTTCCAACTATCTTTTATGTTATTTCAAAAACAGTTAATCTAAATCTATAATTGTCGAATTACTTAGTGTACCAGTATATTTACGATAGTGGACTATAAGGGTGATATAAAGATAATATAATTTCTCAGATTATGTCAGTACACACACAGCCTTAGAAATATAAATAAAGGCAGGTGTTCATGTGACATGTTTCAGTAAACATCACGCTTGAGGGTGGGTGTATTTGATAATAATATATATTATAATATGCCTGTCAAGACGTAGTACGAATATGTATTATATATTATATTGTGTAGTTTTCGTGTGGAAAAATATTAGATAAGAATGAATAATATCGGCGATTGCTTTGAGTAGGTACTTGAACGATTGTATACGACGCGTTTAGCGTGAGTTTCCACCTTCCATGTTACAGATATGAATCCTTTCTCTATTTATATGGAAATTTGTTTATTTTATTTGGGCTGGAATTTTTTGTTGTTTGTTTCACAAGACTTTATTTTATTTTATTAACATGTTTTTCTATAATAATATAAAAATTGGTAGTTTCTCAATTTGTTACCTTTTCTACGTTTTGATATTAATTCTTACTAATTTTATAAATGTGAACATTTGTATAAATATAAAATATTTTACATGTATATAAAAGAGCTTTAATTCTTGATCCAACTACAAGAAATTGTTATTAAATCATGTACATACATATCTGTCACGCCTGTCTCCCATTAGTCCATAAACAATGAAACGCCAAATGATTCGATATAAACAAACCTCTTTCGCTTTCTCAGCTTTCATCAAGATTTTCATACACGTTCGCCGGTTTCGGGTAATTTGGCCCTTCTTCAGCACGTCGCCTATTTGACACATGCCCATCTAGGTCGTCTCCTATCGACATTTCCATTTATTCTTGCTCGACAAATCTCTTTTGTAATTCTTCTTTCGTCCAACCTTTCCAAATGGCCAAATCAATGCAAAATTTTCTTGTTAAAAGTAGAAGGACGTAGGGGTAGCCTATGTCCTTCTTTTATATTCCAGTTAATCAATATCTCCCAATTAGGCCTGCTAAGTTGCTGCTAAAACCAGTACATTATAAACTATAACATAATATCTATAACAAAATAAATTAATAAAGTAAAAGTTAAATAAGAAATTATCATATTGATTTTGTTTTTGTAAAATACAGTGTATATATCATCTGGACCATAATGAATCGATTGACATCACGTTTTTCATAATCGAATAAGTAGTTTAGGCGTTGCGGTAGAACGTACGTAAATATATAATGTGTAAATACATAGACTGTTACAAATTTGCCCTAGTCGAGTAATGCTTACTAATATTATAAACATGTAAATGGGTATGTTTGATTATTTGTTGATATTTAGTGCTTTAAGCTCAACCAATCATCATGAAATAATAAGTAGACATGTAGTATTTGGAATAGAAAAGGACCTAACTACTATTTGTTTCGGTCAATCGATATATCCCTAAACTGCGTCGCCTAAATTGCGGGAAAAATCACGTATTATATATATATATATATATATATATATATATATATATTATAGTATGTAATTATTGCTTACATGTCTTTGTTCTTATATCGCCTTTGATACAATATATACTTGATATTGTATTAAAGCCATCCAATCATTGTTATGATACAATAGAAGTCTCAAGATAGCAAATTAAGCAGTATCCTCTCCAGTTCTCGTCTATGACATATTTGGAAAATCCAATATCCTCCCATCATTACTCACTACACATATATAATGATCATAAAACCCGAGTACACTTATAATTGGTTTTACTTCGGAAAAACAAATCAATTCAAGGTATTCCTCACATGTAAAACCATTATTATTCAGTATAAACTTTTGATAAAAAAATATTCACGTCCAGAGTCGTGCCAGTGTGATCCAGGGTTGATAATTTTGTCGATTTGTCACTGGGCTCGAGCTTGAACCAGACGGTAGGTTAATCAGGCGTGAACTGATAAAACTGTTCCGTCAACCGATCTCAAAACGAAATATAACACGTGCACGACATTTTTCAGCTCTATTGTGACCTATAAAGGGGAATATTGAAAGTAATAGGTTAATAAAATAAAATATTTTTTATTTAAAAAAAACTTATTTACGAGCTCTTTTAAACATTCATTTTTTATGATTCTACTGCTAAGTTTGGAATGTTGTTACCTGTTGAGAATAACCAGCAAGAAACTCCACTATTATTTTTTTTAATTTACTTACGTACAAGATAATATTAGATACATTTGTATGGGCATAGTAATTATAATTAGCGTTAAATTCTATTCATATTTATAACTCAATGTAAAATTACACAATCAGTTATAAACAATAAACATAAGCAGATCAGTAGCTACAAGCAGCACTCTTTCACGAGTATGACGGATAAACCAGTCAAAAATGCGCGCAATTATATTTTAGGGAACTCAGTGACTAGGCCCACCACAAATATACCACTTTATAGTAAACATGATTTGCTCTAAGTATTTACAATTTACATCAATTATCCATCCATTATAAGATTTGAATTGCCATTTACAGTCAGATATTTATATCATAACAAGTTTTACTAAGTTTATGTAAATGCGAGTTAGTTATTGAGCTTATATGTCAAATTAAGTTTGTATCCATTATATAAAATAGTTATATTAACTATTTATTATATAGGCTATATGGTGGCCCACCTATAGGTGCTGATATTGTTTTGGTCTTGTGATGCATCATGGCGGCGCGCCACCGCGATCAATTATTATATATTTATATTCCTTATTGCACAAAATATTTTATTCAGTCAAAAAGCTAATAATAATATACCAATTGAAGATAAAAGTAAAGTGAAAGGTCGTTACAACACAAACTACTTGAATTTTACGAAAGTCGCTCAAATGACATAGATCAAAGATATGACCAATCGTGGAAGACATATCATCAAACATTGACGTTTAAACAATATAGTCAGTTGTATCTGGCTATGTCATGAAATACAACCATTTTATGAATGGAAAACTTTTCGGAAACTTATTACTCACATTGCTTGGGTGCGTGGTACACTACCATTGACCATGCATCCTGTTCATTCCTTCCTCGTAAATCTGTGTTGTGGAATGCTTCCTTCTTTTCTTTTCCTCTTATAATATACGCGGCATTTGTCATTTTCCATCAGGTAGTCTGTCTGCTCGTTTGCCTTCCCAATAATAAAAAAAAAAAAATTTCTAACGGGATTAGTATCCATGTAAGAAAAAATTTTACTTAGTATTAATATATATTAATTAATAATATTTATAGAATATTATAAATATTATTAATGTAAATTTATTTTAAACTTATAACCAAGGCTTTAATGTGAAATTTTGTGAAAATCCATGTTCCAATCTTCTTGTTTATTATAAGACCCTGTTATATCCAAGAAATACTTCAGTTCAGTTAACTGTCTATGTGAAACGATAGATAATGTCCGTTGTTAGTCTTTTCATTTCCGGGGACGGATGTTATTTCAACTTAGCGAAGTTCAAGTCAAATATATTTTACCATCTACCATTTAATTCAGAATTGTTTAGTAAACAATAACTGGCATGGTGTATTGTGATATTATTAAAAAAAAAAGAAACACAATCATGGCAGGTTTTTTGGGATAAAAATAAAATCACATTTCATTGTGTCTATGACTCTTGCATCAGGTTCGAAATATCAATGCGTTGCAAACAAATAAATGTGATCGTGGTAACAGTCCATTAATCGCGTGTATAGTCAAAACAAACGCTAAAATATAGAAAGTTTTATAATTGACGTTAATGCTGCAACGCCTCAATACACTACCTTATTATCCGATGGTCGCGGGTTCAATTCTCGCACAATACAAACATTTGTATACATGAGTACATCTGTTTCTATTGGACTGGGTATTTTCTATTTATAATATAGGTATGTATTAAAAATATATTTAAGTAGGACGACCTCCATGTAGTCTCCTTTGTGAATCATCATGGTTATTTAATAGTCATTATTTTTAGGGTTCCGTGCCGTAACGCTATCAAACGATATGGCCGTTTATTGATGTATATATGGAACATTTTGCTTATTTTGACATTCGCAAAGAGAACCGAAGTCTATAAAGTAAATTTCGTTGACTTAGAATCATGAAATTTGGCAAGAAGCAATGTCATATAGCACAAGTAAAGGGAAAATCTGAAAACTGTAAATTACATATTTATTTTACAAAAAAAAAACAACTTTTTTAAACTTGATGATTTTGTACGGAAATTTGTTGCGCTAGTCCGACTCGTACTTGACCGGCTTTTTTAATATAAGCTAATTGATCTGACTTCATTCTTACTTGTTTTTCTTCATTGGTATCCTGCCACTGCAAAAAGGAAACGTAAATTCCATTTATTTCTGTAAAACATGAATAATTCGTAACGATTGCGAAAGCCGCCGTTGTGGTCTTGGCTATAGAAAGGGCTACTACTTCCTTTCCCGTGGGTGTTGTAAGGCGACTAAGGGAACTTAAAGGTTGGGGGAGGGCAGCGGCGTTCCCTTTAACACATCATCAAAGCGTAACTGCAGTTGCCAATCCATCTGCCAAGCGTGGCAACTATTGGCAAAGCCCCTTAATAGGGGTAGGCCTATGTTCAGCAGTGGACAATTAAAGGCTGATATAATGATACTGATGATTGCTGAAAGTATTACCAAGATCGGTACAGAATTGGCAATATATAAAAAATTCTGCTATTTTCGAAGTCGATTAAAAATAAATCTTTTATTCGGTAGCAATATTGATTGTTCTGTCAAAACAAGTCACTCTTGTATAGACGTACTCAGGGAAAATTGACTTGACACGTTGTCGTCCATGACTGCGGCCTCTTGTGATGTAATTGAATAACTGTCATCGTCTTATTCATAGCCCTAATGAAGTATCTGCAAGAAAGAAAAAAAAAACATTTAACGTTATGCACTATTATACTAAATTTTGTATTCATAAAATTTGGAGATCAACATTTAAAAAATAGCACTCATTTTAGTATTTACGAGTGAAAAAAAAAGACTACACAGAAACAAAAGACCAAAAACTTATAAAATAACTTTAATATTAGAAAGATACAATTTTAATTCTAATTACAAATTACAAAATATCGATGGGTCAAAGTAGGAATCAAAAGAGACGCCGCGAATAATTGGAGCTTACGTTAAAATTCACCGACGCGTTGTGCTGACTAGGCGTCACGTGCAGGTGGTATTATGCGCCGTGTGGGGGCCGTTGCTTGTGCAGCGCTTTCCGTGAATTATGCTTTCGTACCAAGTGCTTATTGGTGGGATTTGACAAAACGAATATTTAGCGGCGCTTATGGATCTTTTAAAAATATTAAATTGAATGTTACATTTCACCTCAGGAATGGCAACGCATGGGGGTATCATGGGCGAAACAGTATACTCTGTTATGTCTATGGTACTGCTCATGTATATAGGCGACGGTTACCACTTTCCATCAGGTGGGCCGTCAGCTTTTTTGCCATTCTAAGTTGTATATAAAAAAAAAAAAAAAACCTCAAAATATTTTTGCAGGTTCAGCAGGATGCCAAGATTCGCTGTCCAGATCATATTTGATGTAAAGTGACAGGAGTACTTCCGTATACTCCCGTTTAAAGATTAATTAGTAGTTTAATAATGGTTTTAAGTAGCTTAATGTTGATATAGAAACCATAGAATTCGTTTAATGTAGCGATAGTGAACTATAAAGATGAAATCTATATAATTAATATCATTTTAAGGAAATGTTCTACAAGTGAAATTTAATTTTTTCCTAAAAGAAACATAGGTTAAAATTCAATAAAAAAAGTTTGAGCGTTTCATACTAATTTGACAGCTTGATGTGCCGTAGTGGCACAAGAACGTCAAAACTTTTTTTTCGTATTTCGACCGATGTTTCTGTTGATAAGATATATTACTGATCGGGCACTACTTTTAAAGTATGCTACTGATTGAAGAGTCGACTTTAATTATGTATAAAAATACACTAAGTTTTATGAATAATTAAAGTTAACTTAATAATGTTGAAGTAATACTTGAATTTTAATATAACTTTATTGGTATAGCCACAAAACTCTTTAATTGCCTACAGTGCGGTTTCAAAGGAATTTTATCCCGCAAACGCTCAGCCTGTGGAATGAGCCCACTGCCAAAGTTTTCCCTAAAGAGTACAGTATAGGGTACTTCAAACAGAGTATATTAAGGTTTCTTCAGGGTCGACAATGCACACGTAACACAGTGTTGCAGATGTCCATAGGTTACAGTGACCGTTTACCATCAGACGGGCTGTATGCTTGTTTACCACCTGTATGGTATAAAATAATTTGGCATTTCTCGTTCATAGTTACATTGCAAAACTTTAGTGTGTAATGAAAATTTACGGTTCATACATTCTTTCAAGAGGTCACTACATTCATTACCTTATTAGGTATATATATATATATATATATATATATATATATATATATATATATATATATATATATATATATATATATATATAGGTATTTAAACGTTTAAAATAATACATACTTTATTTCAACGATGTATTGTATTATACCTACACAAAGAAGGTATTATCAATATAAATTTAATACCAGATTATTAGTTTTTAAGTTAATGGAATATATAAATTATTGAATCCTCTTGTTTCGTGCATTTTTTTGGCGACAACTCGCGTATCCCGTTTCTGTGGAAAATATCAAAAAAATCATCAGTGTTTACTTTACTTTTACGTTAACCGTATAAAGAATTTTTGGGCAAAATTTCATCGTCCTAGACCAATAGTGAATAGTTATTCTTATAGCCAGTCTAGGACTCAATAGCTTTGATCGTTTATTGAATAGTCAGAATAAAGGAAAACAATTTACTAAATGCTTTTCAATTTTAGGTTTAATTTTTTGTCCATCAACAGGACAAAAAAAATTATTGGATTCAGTAGAATAGCATAATAAGTAGATGATATAATAACATATATAGTAAAAAACTTAGTATTCAAAATTAAGAAGACAAATTTACCTTATGAAATATATTAAAGGTCAATGGGTCCTTGGTTCAGCTCAAGATGCGAGATATACCTGCTACAACTTTGCTTTTAAGTCGGCTTATTGTTCGCATTAAGTCTGCTAGGTCTGTATCAATAATTCAGTATCCTTAATAAGGTTGATGTAATGTTGATGCAGGAGTGAGTCGATTCTAAATTAATAAACAGAATAATTTATCAAATGGACAAAAATATATTACAATAGAAGAGTATAATTTTAATTTTAAAATTAGACCAACAAAACTATTTAAATAATAAATGTTAATATTGCTAACAAAGATAAGGGGGGAAAATATTTATATATGTATATATATACTTTTTTATGCAACCTAGAATGACAAACATGCTGATAGCCCACCTGATGGAAAATTATAGTCGTCACCTATCGACATAAACAGTACCATGGACATAACGGAGTATACTGTTTCGCCCATGAAACCCCGCATGCGTTGGCATTTCTGAGGACTAAGATGTTATACCTCTGTACTCTGTAAACATACTACTATATCTCACCATTCAAACCGAAACAACCATGCAAACACAACTGTTTCATGGTGGAAACACAAATGGGTAGAGGTACCCTAGGAAACGTCTTTTGTACAAAGTCTCCCTCTGGTGAAATTATATATACACATATAATTTTAAATAACTCCCATTTCGATATTTCTTTTTTAGAAATATATATGAGGGGCCTTTGTAAGAGCTATAGAAGGAAAAGCAATAATTTTTAAGTTTTTTGTTTGTCTTTTTACAAAGACGTGTATATGTTTAGTGTGGCTTCACGCAATAATTGTTGCATCAAATTGGATGCCATCTAATCTAACTTCAAACCTAGTGTATTCCAAATTACAAGTATACGAGTTCAGAGGGCAAAAACTACTCTTCAGCTATTATAGTACGTAATTATTGCTTACATGCTCTTGTTATTATATTGCCTTTGATACAATAGAAGTCTCAAGATAGCAAAATAGGCAGCATCCTCTTCAGTTCTCGTCTATGACATATTTGGGAAATCCAATATCCCCCTATCATCATTAAAGATTTCTTTACAGTATAATATATATATATATATATATATATATATATATATATATATATATATATATATATATATATATATATATATATATACTATGATGAAAGATATGTGGTATTTAAGACTCAAAGAAAATATCTTATACTGTATGTATTTACTTCATTAGACACTTTAGTTCCTATTATTTAATTTTTTCACCATTTGATTCAGATCGGCAATTTTAAATCATGCTTAGTTTTAATTTCAATATTCCTGATTATGATCAGTAATACTGTTATATACTTGTAATATAATTATTGCCCATTTGGAACAGCAAATAAAATAAATGTATACAAAACAATAAAAAAAAAGTCTTCTACCATCGCCATCTATCATTTATATTCTACTCAAATCTGTCTTGAATAGATTTCCCTAGCGATAAAATCACTTGTTTTATTTTCGACTTCTTGTAATATTTTCGAATAAGAAATCTCACTGTCCTATATATAAAATTTGATTTTAAGTAATTAAAGAGTTTATACTCTTATTAGAACTTTTAAGATTATTAAACAATACAAATTGAAGTTATTTTGAGAAATTGTATGTCAACCCAATAATTTAAAGAAAAAAAATAACTTGGATTCCAATGTTTCGGTAAGGGGTGGTACCGAAGGCCGGAGTTTATTCCTGACCCAGCAACAGGACCGGCCCCACGGATCTCGATTCAAAGTCCCTAAAAGTTCGTCATTGGCTCAAATCTAGGCCTCGCTGATCATGTACTGTAACTTACAGTACATGATTAGTAGTATACTTACAGTCTGTAAGGCTTTCTTGGTCGTAAACCTCATAAATGTTATATCTTATCAAACTTATATAATAAACAACTGCTAATCTTTCTACTATATATACTTCGGAGATTTTCCTTACTAAGTACAGTACGGGGTTCTTTAATAAAGCGTATTAAGATTTTTTCAAGGTCGGTAACGCGCATGTGACATACCTAGTTTTGCAGGCGGGAGGGATAGGGGTTTTTAGGTATTGTTGTCTAAAGCTTCAAAAAAAAAAACAATTAACCTCCCTGGGTTTTTCTTGGGAACTATGGTGGTTAATTCTTATTGAATTCATCACAATAGGCTAGGATGACTTGCTTTCATCGTCACTTATCATCAGTTACTAGTAACCAGCCAACGTATACCGAGACCACGGATGGGGTTATTATTCCATTTTTATCCATAAAATAAAGTATTGCAGGCTGCAAAGACCGTTTACCATCAGACATATGATGATAAACAAAATAAACAAGCAGACGGATGTAAGCTTGTTTACTATTTTCGCGGCATAAAAAATAAAACATTTTAAACATTTAATTTGCTTATAATTATTAGTATAAATGTATCCTATAAATAATTTCTTCAATTATTCGATTTCCCTAAAAATATCCAAGATACAAAGTTTTTCCCAGAATTGTTGAATATCCAATTTGGCAACACTAAGTTAAGCGTTCAGCACAACGGTCGTTTCTAATGGAGACCCTTTGTGAGTTATTCATTACTACGAGCTCATTGACGGAAACACTTGAAATGTTCTCATAAGTGGAAAACTATTTACAATATTAAAACGTTTAAATAGTAATGGTTTAATTCTGTTTTATTTTTAACCACTATAAAATAAAGGAGGTTATAAATTCGCGAATATTTTTTTGCGATGTGACCAATAACCGATGAGATGTCGCGAATTTATTTATTTGTTGTTCTAATATTATTAATTTGGAGTGGCGACCTCGTACTGACAAACGTATTGTAAAACGACCCCTGACTTGATGACCCCTGACCTCAAATGCTTTGCAGGGAATCATTGGTTGCAGGTGCCTCAGGACGTTCTTTATGGCAATTATGATGATAATGATTACACAACATTATTGCAGAGTTTAAATTGATTTTGAAAATTCTTTTTACAAATAATATTGTTTTATTCCATATCAATTTTATCACGATTAGAATAACTTTCTTACGAATTGAAGTCTTCAAATGTTTTATTTTTATTGTTAGGAAGGTAAACGAGCAGACGATCCACCTGATGGAAAGCAGCTACCGTCGCCCATTAACACCTGCGACACTAGAGGAAATGCTTGTGCATTGTCGGCCTTTTAAATATTTGTTGCCTCTAAATATTTAAAAGACTTATGTATTTTAAACACATATCTATATATAATACTAATCATCATACTATCACGTCTTTAATGTTCCATGTGGTGATGTTTCGATTTTGTTTTTTATATATAGATCGAGTATAAATATCTCACATTAATTGTAATAAAAATAAGTAGGTACGAAATCCAATTAAAACCTTTTTTTTTTTAATTTGTAGATCTTTTAAAATGTAAATCCGTAACCGTAGGCGTCCAATAAATTGCTTTTTAAATAATGCATAAGCTATATTATTTTGTATGTGTATAAATTCAGCTGAATGCAGCTTAACATAAAGAGATAAAAAAATTATATTTATTAAATATTTTGTGTTTTGTTTAATATAATATAAAAAGGTACAATGATGACTTATGGTACCCAAACATGGTCCTATTGTTGTTCCGGTTGTTGTATGCAAAAGTTTCAAGTTACTCAGCGAGCTATGGGCTATGCTCGGAGTTTCGTTACGTGACAGAATTTGAAATGAGGATATCCCCAATAAAACCAGGGAGGGACATAGCTCGAAGGATAAACAAGCGGAAGTGGAAATGGGTTGGTCTCATAGCTCAAAGAATCGACAACCGATGGGAAGAAGGGTTCTTAAGTGATGACCCCGTACGGACAAACGGTAGATGGAGTAACGACCTCAAATGCATTGAAGGCTGATATGAAGATAATAAAAAAATATACAATAACTTGTGAAAGATAGAAAGGGCTTGTGACATACAATTTTTTAAATGTAATTCAAGGATAAAAAAAGTAGATAGATAGATACCTTTTATTGTTTTCTCCAAAAGATTACAATAAAACTTATTATCGATATATATATATATATATATATAATATATATATATATATATATATATATATATATATATATATATATATATATATATATATATATATATATAAAGTATTTCAAGTTTGAAACAGAAATGGAGATTTGAAACTTTTAATCATGAAATAATTATCTAAGACGGTTTAAAATTGACAACCATATCGGGTAATATGTATCCATAACCATATAGGGAAAAGATTTGAGTTTTTTATTTGTAATGTAAAAACCTAAAAATACCCAATCGATTTCGAAAAATTTTCACCTATTGAACACTACATTATCAGTGAGTGTTATGGACTGTATTTTATTTGCAAAAAAATAGAGATACAATAATGATAATTTATTAGTGCAAAGTCGGGGTGAGTAGCTAGTAATTTATACAATAAATTATATAATACAATAATAAATTATGTCTATTTATTATGAACTAAATCACGCTGTTAATTACAACTTGGTCAATAACAAACCTCTTCGACGATCTCAGGTCCGATTCTAAAGTAGACAATAGTCTCTTTAATTGCTTGTCAAATAGGTTTGCCTAGTAAATATGGCTGTAGTACCTCAGTTCTCAAACTTTTTTAGCGACAGGTCTCATTTAAAACATACATTTTTCTATTAAGACCTTAATTAGAAAAAAATACCTGTTATTTTTTTTAGTTAAAGTCATATAAAAATAGTAAATTTACATAACACTGTATTGATTATATTGTGAAATGAAACTTAGTTATATTTTTTCTTTATGTATTATATTTTTTTACAGTACATCACCGCTAAAATTTACTTTATTCTTTGAGTAGCCTTTTACGAGTATGTCTTCCTACTTCGTATTTTATAATTTTATTACTATATAACACGTACAGCTGATCGATTTTAAAAATACAAGTGGTATAAAGGCAAGCTGGTATAAAGGCAAGCTCTCCTTTTAGTGTGACTTGGTACATTTTTTCAAAGGGACTCCTTGGGCAAATATAATATGTACTGACTATAGTTTTTTTTATATCTGAAGCCATTCGCGTAGCTGTATCTGTGATAAGTTAATTAATTTTCAATTCAATAAGTATATTGAAGCATTTCACATATCAGTGAGATTAATTACGAATAAAAAAAAATCATGGTCGATTTATACTATGGTTTAAAAAGGAGTTCGAATGGCCTCATAGAAACAATTAACATCGTAGTCTGATCCGAACTGCATGTCGCTCATGAATGGCGCGGAACGTCCAAAAACAGATAGTTATTCCTAAAATTCAACGATAAACCTTCCATTCATTGGTAAACGATTATCGATTATCCGATATTTCAATATTCACAGTGGATATTCAAAAATGTAAACGCTTTGTAATATTAATACCGATTACTCACTCGAATTATAAAATTTTTAATCCGACATACAGAGATTTGTTTAATATATATTTCGTGTGTATTTGTCTAAGTAAATAAATGTGTACTCTGTTGCATAATTATCCATAATTTAATCGATAATGATAACAAACAATAATTTAAATAGCGATTGATATTGATTAAATTGCTTGCACTGCGCGAAGTTTTACGCAATGTAATCATTTTATAATCTAGTAATCGATAAATCACAGTGTTATCCTAGTATACCACCTCATTCTCCCGTTCCTTACCTGTACCTCTCAAAATATCACCAAAGCCTAACTGCGGTCGTCAACCAGCCTGCAATGCGTGGCAACTATTGGAAAAACGATCTAACTAACAGGGAGGTCTATATTTAGTAGTGAACAGATAACGGCTGATATGATGATAAACCGATGACAATGTTTAGATTAGTTATCAATTAATAAACAAAAAAACAAAAATACTATATCATCTTCTTCAATTATAATCAATTGTTATTATAATTGAAGAAGATGTATACAATATATACTGTCGATTATATAATCGATTTTTAGGTTATTTGTATCCTCACGGAAATTATTACAATTAATAATGGATACGCTAGCTAAAGGTACCGATTATTAATTGTTAATGAACAGTGTGGCTTTTTTCTAAAATTTCTATTTTATATCACAGCGTAATCTTCATTCTTAGGACCAATATTAGTGAAATTTTTAATAAATTTAAGTGAAAATGATTATTTTAATGTGTCATCGTCCATAAAACGGTAATTTTGCGAAATTATCAAATTAAAATTATGTTAAGAGATAGGTTTAGAGAAATAGCGCCTCAGAATCGATCTCAGTAAACATTTTCCTAATCCTTATGACTTATACTCGTACATGTTGCATGCAGGTATATCTAATATCTGAAAAATATTATAACAAATTTTGCATTTGAATTATAAGATAAGTGATACACGTATATATATGTGTAACATATACATAGATACTATATTCATTATAAAATATTTCTAATTCTGATGTGAAGTTCAGAAAAATGATACGTACCTTTACTCAAACACTCCTCGTCCTATATACGTCATACAGTCTTTATAATTCAATAATCTTCTGATAATGTTACATGTTTTGCCATAAAGTGTAATAATATACTACTTAATATTCTCTACATTTGTAAATCTTATAATATAATATTTAATATAGAAGTAATGCAAATAAGTATTATACGTTACAAAAGAGTAAAATATAAAGTAATATTAAATTATATTTTGACATTAGAAGGCAATAATATGCGACATGCAAGTAAGCAAAACTTGAATCAACACTAAGCCGGATTATTGTATAATAAATTTGTGGAAGTAAGAAATTCCTTGTACAGTCACGAATAAATTTAATGTAAACACTTTATTACTTTATTGAATAAACCATTTATTGAAGTAAATGATTAAAATCGATCTTTAGAATTGTCGGCAGAATCTTTAAATAAATAACCAAAATGCTAACATATTTATCGTTATTATCTTACAATAACGAATTTAAACATGATTTTACAAGTAGAGACTTGAGGTGTGCCAACCCTTAAAGAGAGGGGGGAAAGGGATTGTTAGTAATGGAATCAAATAGTCCCATTACTAGCAATATACCCTGTCAAGTCGACTTCCACGTGGATCCTCCTGGAAACCATCGTGACTAATTTTAGTTGAATTCGTCAGGATAGGCTAACTGACCTAATTTCATCCCCATCAGTCATCTATCACTGGTGCCCTGCTAGTGTATACCGATAGTGTAGACGGGGTTAACATACCATTATCACCTATTAAAAAAACCTTAAAGAGAAAAAGACCTGTAAATGTTGTAATAAAAAAAAAAAAACTTCCAAAACTGTCAGTGTAAACACTAGCATTTATTTATAGTCTAGTAAAAAGGCAGATTCGCTTATCTAAAACTCCCACGTGTATGACCAAATTTAATTTTACGAGCTGTCAGGAAGAGTGTTGAAATACTTGTATGTAAATTCTGTGCCAACGGTCGTCGTCCTAAGAGACCGACATTGTAGTTTCATAATCGGATATTTTGACAGTAATGCTTTCGAGTTTATATTATACGGTTTTTTTACGGATTTCAATAGAAAAGAGAAGTTTCTTATTAAAAATGTTTATTTTATAAAATCATTTTATACTCGATATCTTCTTTACTTCCGTGTTGGTTTTATACAAATTTTGTTAAAATTAAAAAAAATATTTCTAAATATATAATATTGGAAATTTAATCAAGGATGTTTAAGATAGCCTTCATTAAAATTGTGTTTACATTAATAATATTTGAAGGAAGTAGGATAATTTATTCTACTATCACTAAAAAAAATATAATTTTATAAGAACGTTTGAATGAATTTAAAAGAAATATGTTTGTATATTGACTAACCATGCTTGGATTGATTTTATTCTTCTTTTTTATTCTATTTGATGCAGAAAAATCTATAGAATATAGCTAGATATATAAAGTTTGATTAAAATGTAGTCAAAGGGATTTTAAAGCATTTTTTTAAAGGAATTTTGTATTCAAAACTTGAAAGGAGCCCAAGTTGATAATCTGATCAACGAAGCGAAGCTACTGAGGCTTGCTAGTCTATATAGATGTATAAATAGAATTTAATTACTCGTTGAGATTTAAAATTAATTTTGTAATAATTATCAAAATTAGTTTTTTTTTATATACCACGGTGATGGCCATCAACCCGCTTGATGTTAAATTCTGTGGCTTCGGTCCATAGATCATAAGGTGTACGTCTATGGTCACAACTGTGAGCTGAAATGTTTTTTTTTTTTTGCTTCGTAGACATAGTATATACATGCTAATTAAATCTAATCTATTCACAGATACATTTAAAATTCCTGTGGTTTTTTTTTTTTTTTTGGTTAATATTTACATATTTCGTTACTATAATTTATTGATTGATAATAATAAAATGTAGTTTATATATTTTTCCAAACTTTGTGATACTTGGATGATATGTTGAAAGTAAAAGCTAATAGATAGGTGTACTTTTCATCCTCTAACCTCGGATCCTTCAAACGTATCGTGAAAAAACACTTAGTGAATCAGTATAGTGCGACTATCCGTTGTAACTAGAACATTATCTTTTTGATTGATCGGATTATTGGACCATATTGTCCCTATATTCAGAACAGTGTGTTTATGTGTTATATTATTATAAAGAACAAATAAATAAACTAACTTTTATATTTATATCATCAATTCTTTTTTTTTATCTAATAATAAGTGTTACACAGAGAATGTATCTGAATGTGTCTACGCTGTCATTTATTTATTTTCATTTATTTATTTAGGTTCACCAACAATTGTTTCCACAAGATAGTGTAAGTATTTATACAATCATGGAGTTTAGAAATAAGTGTAACAATTTTTTATAGGCAATTAGCATATATTAATACTGACAATTAGTACGGAAAAAAGCAAATATATACAGCTTATAACTATTATTAAATGCTTAACAACTAAAGCCACCATATCCATAAACAGATTTAGCAATACGACTCTTTTTATACATTTATAGACATTTCGTACAAAAGCATTTGGACTATCAAAATTAATATCGACCTGGTCACTGCAGCTGTTTATAGTTTTACAGAACGTTACCTGTCCTATTGTATATTGTGGTGAGAGTTAAAATAATTTATTCCTATTTTATTCTAATTAATATTCTACGTTATATAATGCATACTTAAATATGTGATGAGTTATTAAGTACAATACATTAGCGGGGTAAAGTCAGTGGGGGTACTCTTGGTATTCCCTGGGTACACCTCGTAATATGCAAATATTGAACGATTAATTAACCAAAATGCTACCTTCTATTTTGCAAGCTCCACGAATACATGAATAAATTATTACTTCTACTTAAATGTATAATAATGTAGTTTCATGCTTGATATCGATCACCTGAATTTTTTATCGCTTCAGTCTAGTAAAATGTTAAAAGTTCGTATACATTTAGACTTTCAGAAAATGTTTTTTAAATGTACTTTATCGTTCAATTTGTAACGTTTAATTTTTAAAAAGTGGAAAGGTTAATTTATCTTATTGGATTTTTCTTAAATATATAATAATTGTGTTTCTTTTTAAACGACTCCAAAAAGTAGGTTTTCAATTCAGTCGTATTGTTTTATGTTTGTTACCTCATAATTTAACAGTTCAAAACCTTTTTGGACAATTTGTTCTATATCTGAGAAAATATACTTAGAGATTGGTCCCATAGAAATTTTATCAAAATCGATTCAGTAGCTTAGTTTTCAGATCAAAATTTTTCTCATATTTGATGTCGGTTATATGTCAGACACATCCTTTATTGATATGGAAAGCGTAGAGTTAAAATAATCTAATTGCTTCCAACTTAATATAAAATATTTTCTATTCTCATCAAAATAACACTATCGAGGCGAGCTTATCTCCAAAAGAGATTATATAGCTTGTTTATTTAGTTGTTTCTTTAAATTGAATGTTTAAAAGGTTTACTTAAATAAGCCATGAAAATTAAGAGTTTACTCGGTTCGCTCAAAGAAATCACTTCGGAAGTACTTGGCTTTGCCTCGTCCTTATGATATTACTAGGCCGTCAATTATTTTATTTCCTTTCTCGATGGTCATGTATTATTATGTAGACTAATAGTCCCTAGTGAAGTCCTTTTTGTAGTTTTATTTTATTACAAACCCTTACGACTCCCTTGAGATAAGATGAAGTGGCCCAATTTGTAACCATGAAACTACCTCTAAACGACGTGATGCAATAAAATTATATAAGTGAATTTTGTACATTACTTATAAATTATATATGTCATATAGAATAAATAAACATTTATTTCTGGATTTCTCATCTAGTCCCAAAGTTAGAGCTAGAACTGTGAGGATTTCATTTATAATGGACATATTGTAATACATTTATTTTTTCTTAAAAATAATTCGTAGAGAATGTCCTGATCAATACAAACAGACTTACACATAAATACTGTAATAATAAATTTGCATTGTGCGCGGATTAAACCAGTAATCTTGGTAAAGTACTCGTACATCAAAATAAATACCTTAAACTATTAAGGAAATGTTAGAAATACTAGGCATAGGTAATATTGGTACCGCTCTGATACCTGTATATACCGGTCAAAAATCTATATTTATTTCGTTCGGGATATAGTCTCCAAGATTACATTTTAGGGATATATTACCTTTTCCTAAGATGTAAGAGTATGTGCTTATATTACAAATACATACTCTGCGACAGATGTGTGTGATCTAACTTCCTAACTTA
The DNA here is from genome assembly GCF_026898425.1 of Galleria mellonella. Lineage (NCBI taxonomy): Eukaryota > Metazoa > Arthropoda > Insecta > Lepidoptera > Pyralidae > Galleria > Galleria mellonella. The sequence continues at coordinate 5,138,512 of NW_026442075.1, read as the reverse complement.
CTTATAATTCTAAAATACACACATCTGTGTACAGCATTTACATCAACGAAGAGAAAGTTATCCAGATTTATTACCGTGCCGTGTGCATTTTGTTTTGTCGAATAAAGTTTCGTCATATTGTTGCACATTGCACCTCGTCGCAACCAACCCCAAGCAAGTATTTGACGTAACGTGGCTGAAACAAATTACAGTACCAACGGAGACTTTAATAAATGCTCTGGTCCAAAACGAGTGCTATAATATTTTTCTATTTTAAATAAAGTTTTTCCAGCTCAGCGTAGTTAATTGGATTTCTAGAATTTTTTTTTAATTTAAAAACGCATAATATACATTTATGTCAGTGGAAACTACGAACTGAATAATTTAATATTGCCCATTAAGTTAGTTTTCAAAGCGTGTGATATATTAATTTATCGGTATTTTGTTTTTCTACTTGGGTGAAATATATCTATTTATAATTCTACTAGCTATCCGATATACTTCGCATGAATTTTTTTTAAATTAAAATATAATTTCTCTCTATAGGTTGCCCATAAGCTTTTTATAGGTGAATATTTTTTTTATAATATAGTATAAATATTTTTTTGGTTTAACCATTACAAACAAAAAGTCTATCCTCTTGATTATATTAATTTAAATATGTATAATTTTATATATAATTTATAGAATTTTAAATTATGCATTCACCCAACAAATTCCTTTGTTAACTGGTAAGGAATCTTTATTATCGTTTTATTACGAGTTATGTCCGCTGTGTTTACCTTTTTACATTAAACTCAATAAAATATATTCACTCATAGCTATGTGTAGTTCTTACAATACGCTATAAAATCTTATATTTACAATTTTTTTTTAATTAAAGTAATATGCATACTTTGTTTCTGTTTTGTACTCATTTTTTGTTCTTTGTGATGATCGTCCATGAAAGACATTGATGAATTTATAAGGCTATTACAAAAGGTAATCTGGTTTTTCTTTTAAATTTTCTATATTTATTGTAAATGAATATTTTATATTTCGATGTAACAACGGCTATAAATAATAATGATAAGACAGTGTATATACTACCTATTTACTTTTTTTTACCAATTTTCATCTCTAAAATATATGTTCCTTTAGATAAGTTAACAAATTTATTAGACAACGTGAATTTTTTTATATATTTACTACTAGCTGTATTTAATGGCTTTGCCCGCATGAATAAATACATAAACTACCTTATGTGCTAAGTTAGGATACAATCTACCCGTATACCAATTTCATTCAAATCCGTTGAGTAGTTTTTTATAAAAGTATAACAAATATCCATCCATCCATTATTATAAACTCTCCCATGTATTATATTAACAGGATAATAAAAAAATTATACTTACATACAACAGTTTTCATAAATTATAAAATAAAAATAAACAATATCAACTCATTCATTATAAATGTAATATTGGTAATTACCGACCGCCTGCAGGCAACAGCCACGTGTTGTGGTTGGATGGCATTATGGCAATGCATGCTCATATTACAGCCTATTTTACAAAATTAAGCTTAAACTTAACAATCTAGATTTTTTTTTTTTAATAAAACCGGTAAAATATTTGATGCTAAAAACGCCAATAATTTTTAATCTTAAAGTTTTGGTATTATTTGTTTTTGGAACACTAGAGAGATAGTAAAAGAAAGGATCTTAACGTGCTTCCGTATAGTTAATTTGTTGTTTTTTCTTTAGCACTTTTTTTACGCAAATTGAAACATCGTTGCAAGAAAGTTGATAATCAACCTCGTTGAGTTTTTGTCGTTTATCGACAAAAACAATAACATGGGTTTCTCAGAATAAATACTTTTCTATACATACAAGATTCATGCAGGATCCATAGGTGTCAGGATACATAGTGCATAACACCTAATTGCCTTTTAGTTAAAGTCCATTTTTACGTGGAGAAATCGATCAGAATCCACTCGTTTCGTCGGAAAGGAGAAGACTGACGGCCAACTAGTATTTAAAATCCTACGGTGTTCTGCCTCTTTGTCGTTGTGGTAGATCACTGATTCGCTTTCGCATTTTACCGCAACCTCGGCTGCGATGGCCTACTCAGGCCTCTCCTCCTCACGTGAAAAGAAACCGCTTCATCTACTTTCCAACTTTAAGGGGCCTCTCATGAAGTTATACTAAAATATTCACAGCTATTAACTTAGGTCCTTCTCACACGTGAAGGTTCTAAGCTGGAAGAAAATTACAATTAAATGTTAGTAACCAAAACATCAAACAACAATGAACCTTTTTGGCATTCGAGAGTTGCACTTATCAGAACACTTATTTTTGACTGTATCACCTGGAATTAGAGTAGTGAAGTCACTTTTTGTCAATGGACTCAATCTATTTTTGTTAGATACTATTTAACTTTTTAATCTTTGAGTGCCGTTTTCATTTTGATTTATATATAGCAATGGTTTTGCGAAAATCAACATCATTTATCATTCGGAGTTAGAAATTAATGATGCTACCCCACCCGGGGATATTAATGATATTCTTGCTATATTTCTATTATTTTAAAATCCGGATGCCATGAGAAAATATTAATCTTATTTAATGTAAGCTGAAAATGTACATTTTTATTTAATTTACAATATTGTATATACAAGAAGCATTGACCCGCTTTTCTCAAAGCATTTGTATGAAGATACTCTATCTATATAATCTAAGATAAAAAAATTATTAGTCCTTCATAGTTATTTAACTTTAAGAAGATTATTTACACTTTTTTATGGTTTCCAGGGGAAATCGCGTAGAGATCGAACTAATAGGGTATATTGCTAGCCATAATCTCCATTACTAACAATCTCTTTCCCCCCAAACCGGTTTGGGTTTGAATGAAAATTAGTACACGGGTAGGTGTACTAATTTCCTGTCCTAACTTAATAGATAGAATACTTTATATAATAATACACGCACGTAAAGCTGCAGGAAACAGGTAGTTTAAACATACTTTTTGTATTTACGTATAGGACAAAGGCATGAGAGTGTACTCACACGATTGGTCGTTATTTAAAGGTAATTTTTGCCTTTTCTCTTTGCATACTTTCAACATTCGCATTATTGAGTTTTCCATAAAGTTGAAAAAGTCTCAAGTTTATAATGCGCGTAACGGAATAATTGGCCACACAGCCAATTAAAGCGTCTTCAATCAAATATGATTCTGAATTCACTTGTTATTTCGTTACGCGAATAATAAACTTGATATATTTTTTCCGTCTACTTTTGAAATGGTGTCAGTTACAAATTCTAAAGTAACTTACGTCATTATAACAAAGAGGCGATGTAAACTCATAATGGGTCTTTCGTCTTCCTCAAAAAGGCAATTTAGAGAAAAATATTTACGTAGACAATTTTTGAATAGCGTCAAAGACGTAAAACGAATGAAAGAGTCTGCGTGTTTCTAAGATTGATTTGCTTCTGTAATTAACATTATTTATTATCACTCATTTACTCATTTTCCTCACAAAATAGAATCCTTCGTCATTTACATTTAACGATTCTTCGTAATACCTTTGAGTCGGTCACTCAATTTTGCGGGTTATCACCTCATCTTTGCTTGCTTGTACGAGGTCAAAGAGAATTTTTCTTTCTCATCAGTTACCAGTTGCTCAAGCTATATAGCAGTCCCCTTACCAATTCGGCTCTGAGTTTTTTAGATTACGACGAAATATGATGGAGATATATGTATGTTTAACAATAGGTGGTAGGTTATAATGATGGTAATGATTATGTAGGAATTGATATTCTTACAAAATGATGGTAGATACATTAATTTAGAAAGTAATTTTCTATACTTTTTCTTCGTAGGGTATTTTTTTAATAAACATTTTGTTTATTTATAGGATCACCAACATAAGATATAGCGAAGCATTTCAATACAATACACTACTGGATTAGATCTAACTGTTCTTACATGTAGAGGCAACCACATGCTTTGTGTTTGATAAATATTAAAATGGAATTAAATTATTAAATTTCATTAAATATTACCAATATAAGTAAATGATGAAAATTATGATAAAATTATTTTAAATTATAAATAAATAAAATATATTATAATATAATGGCGAGGTACATCAACTTTTTAATTTAGACATACACATAGAGTGGCTATGGTTGTGAATAAAGTTCACCCTTGGTTTTTACGATATCGTTATACAGATGTATTATGCGGACGATAAATTTATTAATCCATAAGATTTATAAAATATTGACATTTGATAAAACTATGTGTAGGCCACTCGAACAATCGACAACCGATGGGGAAGAAAGGATCTTGAGTGTCGACTCCCATTAGATAGATTGAAGACCTCAAGTGCATTTCAGGAAGTCAGTGGATACAGGTGGCTCGGAAACGTTTCCTATAGCAGTCTATGGGGGAGGCAGTTAATGTTGTTGTGGAACATAGTTCAGCAGCGGACAGTTAACAGCTGGAACGACAATGATGTGTAGATTGAAGTTTTCTAATACAGCTATATAAGATATGGCTTACTAAATTGGAGTATAAATAATGTTTGCATATTTATCGGAAATACAGTTTCAAATAATTTATTTGATTACAAAACTATACGTATTTCATAATTATTGTAAACAATTTTGGAGGATGAAAAAATTTAAATTTAGAGCTCAATTAGCGTCTATTATTATTCATCGCATATTATTCAAATATACTACCTAGAGTTTCTAGGTAAATGTAAGTAATTTCCATTTTCTAGATTTAATCCAGATTTTTAAAACATTATCATAAGAATACCTTTCTAATCTCTTATCATGGTCACACCGCGTACTACACTTACGTATTCTGAAGCAATATTCTCACTATGCTTTATAACCGAGTTTTGCTTGTCTCTCGTCATTTGTCCGCGTAATTGCAGCCGCTTTGAGTCATCTCGCAAACGGCAGACGGCTTGTTTTAAAGGGTCCCTCTTTTTATCTACACTCTTGATTCTCCTCAGTGGAGGCGTACTGAATCGCGAGGCTGCAAAAAATGGTCTTATAACAAATTGCTGTAATTTGTTTCGTAGCTGCTACGAGGAAGGAAAGGAGAGACTGATCGTCTTGAGATCGTGTGATTTTTGATTGCATGGATAAAGAATGAATAAACAAAATATTTTACAACAAATTGTTTTTTTTTTTCGGAAAACTAAGTACCTAATTTGGATATTAATAACTAAATAAATAAATCAGTATTAGAATTTATATAATTACTTTTATTTTGGAGAGATTATCTAGGGATATAAATATAGCCTTTGTACTTCTCCATTCTAAATGCAGTATATATGCTAAACTTCACGATATTGAAAACGCGAAGAGGTAACAAACAAACAGTCATTTTTACATTTACAATATTAGTAACAATTATGTATATTGTTGTAGAAAAATTGAGAAATGTTTTGTCTGAAAGCAATCATCTTTAATATATAATATCTAATTATTATTCTTTGAATTGAAATAATTTGAAATCGAATGCCCGGAACATAAGTATAATATAAAGAAACAAAAGTAAAAAATGTCTATTTTAGAGAATTCATTGTCAGGTGAAAAACATTCAGCAGAAAAATAAGGAAAATGGAGAGATTAACAGGTAAATACATTGTTGCTAAAAATATTTTATGAGGTGCTGTTTTAGCCATAAATTTGCTGATATTTATAGAAATAAAATTCAAATCTAAGTATTTCCTTTTTTCTACAGCTTGATAAAAGACACCATTTTTACACATAGGTAGGTTTATTTTTATATAGGTTTCCTAGTTTTTATCAGTCTTTTTCTCTTTGGTTTTAATTCTGTATGGTGTCTATATACTGTAAAATCTAACTATTATTGTTTGTTGTACCATGTCGAGATGGGATATATTCTGTAAGGACACGGAAACAAGGAAATAAAATAAATAAATATATGTTTTTTCTTTGATTATATTGATTTCAATTTATTATTACAAACTTTATTTGTTCTGAATTCTAAATCCATAATTTTAAAACTAATATATCTATACAGACTGTAAATAAAAAAATAAACAACTTTAAAGCTAATACCTGATAAAATAAATTTGGGCGTACGATGGAGCCACATATGTGTTTTTTTATTTAGTTTTCCAGCTATTTGTACCAAAAGTGCTATTTGTTCCGTCCTCAATACTCATTTAAAGCACCCATTGATGTTAGAAATGGGGCAGAAAATGGTTTTCCCATACAATTTTCCTGTTTACTACCCACAATCTTGGCTATCCAGTTTATCAAGATTTCGACCCAAGATTTTTATTTTACGACCAACCACTTTAGTGATATTGTAGTCATTTGTGTAAATGTGCCAGTTATTATAGTTAGTTCGTTGTAAGAGCACTATTTAAATGGTCATTCAGAAAAATTCTTTACATGTAACAGAATTGTTATGAAGTCAGAAATACACGTATTAGGTAAACATTTTAAAAAAGTGAAAAGCGATTGTTATTATATTTTGTTTGTATGTGTGTTGACTTGTATTGACTGTTTGTGTGTTAACGTTATAAGTACTATTAAAAACGGTTAAATTAATCATGATGTTCACAATATATTAAAGTTACCAATTCTGAACCGATTTCCTCGATTCTTTTTGCAGTCACCTATGACTATAACCCTATAACCCCTAGGTTACTTCCGTATTCGTTCTGTTTTCAACCGACTTCATAAAGAAGGAGGTTCTCAATTCGATTGATTTTTTTATGTTTGTTACCTCATAACTTCTTCAGTTGTAAACCATTTTGGAAAATTCTTTATTTATCTGAATGAATGAATCAGATCGGTCCCCTAGAAATTATCGAAATCGATTCAGTAGTTTAATTCTTAAATCAAAATAACTGGTTTTATCACAACTGAACTAGTTTTTTTTTTTTAATGTGGGACACGATCTTTAATTAAACTATGGGACAATCGAAGCTGTCGATTTACTTTGCAGAGCAAAAAACTACTTACTGCTTATTAAAATCAATCCTTTTATTCTAAATTTCAATATTTACAAAGTATTAAATATATATTTACATCTATAAAATAACATGTTGTTCATCAATGTGTTTTTGTATTTGTTCACAGTTGAAGTCAGCAGAGAAAGACTGTACAAAAGTCGTTTGCTTGGGCACCTCTGTCCTATTCGTGGTTCTACCATGAAGTAGTTGTGTTTGTATGGCTGTGTTTCGGTTTGAAGGGTGACATATGGCAGTGAATTTACAAGATACAAAGGAATAACACCTGAGTCCTCAGGAAGTGCAACACATGGGGGGTATTATTGGCGAAACAGTATACTCTGTTATGTCCATGGTACTGCTCATGTCTATAGGTGACGGTTACCACTTCCCATCAGGTAGGTCGTCAGCTTATTTGCCATTCTAAGTTGCATAAAAAAATTATATAAAAACTTTATTGCAGAGCAGAATATATTTGTAACTTTGCATTAGTTACCGAATTCCAATAATGAGAATGTAATTTACTAAAATGGTTATAATAGGTCGATCATTAATTCCTAAAAGTGCATATACCGAAAAGCAAATACGTATTATATTGAAATTAGCCTGAATAGCAGTGGGTAATAGTTTTGTGTATTCTATATCAACTTCCCAATATCAATTACCAACCCTCTATTTACCTACGAACGACCTACGTGTCTGTACATTTGTGTATATCTGTAATATGCATATTGGCCATTCAATCAGTCTAATAAATACTTGACCTGTAACTATAATATAGTCGTGTATGGATCTAATAATTTAACAAATGTCCTGTAATGAGGGATATTTTGTATGCGAATAACATTTTTCCTTATATTTCTTTATTTATAATACACATATATACATATTTTTGGTGAACTTTACAGATTTACCAATGCACTCACCAAAAACCAAAAATAGAACATTATAATAATACGATAATGGAAAAATAATGGTAAAAATAAAAAAAATCTAATTATACTATAAAAATAAATATTAAAAATGCGATTCTGCGTAATTTGTTACCGTCCTGCGAAACTCTGTGGCAGTACAGTGTAAAAAGTCCAGTTCTGAACACGCAACTACCTCATTGAGCCTATATTATATCTGTATACTTATTATACTGCTTTTTAAATCGAACATAAAAAATATAAAGAAAAACATTCTAAATTTATTTATTAATTAATTTATTTATTCATCAAGTCAAGTATATATTCATCAAGTTTATTTATAATTTTAAATAATTACATTTCAATTTCCATTATTATTCACATTGTTAATATTTTTACTTATTTAATGACATTTAATAATTTAATTTTATTTTAATGTTTATCAAACATAAGGCATGCTGTGGTTGCCTATAAATGTAAGAACAGTTAGATTTAATCTACCAGTGTATTGTACTAAAATGTTTAGCTGTATCCTATGTTGGTAATCCTATAAATAAATAAATAAATAAGTCATTAAACTCGCTAAGAGAGGAATTTCTCAATTTGTCGGAATATTTTCATGTATGTTACGCGATATGATTGAAAATTCTAAGTACGTTTTCATATTTTTCTTGCAATTGAATTGAAGTTTGAAAGCAATTACAAACTTACGTCTTTCTATCAAAACTTTATTTCCGTTATTGCTCCATATTATTCGTCTTTATTTACATGTGTATTATTTAGGCATATATTACTAATATACTTAAACTAATATAATAAATTTATTTATTTGAACGTAAATGCGCTTATCATTGGAACTATCAGTAAGATTTGAAAAATTCTTTTTGCACTTGATAGCTCATTGCTCGAGGAAAGTACTGACTATTCAACATTATTATACCACCACGGGCAAAGTCAGAGAATACAATTAGTTTGTTATATAACCATGTAACACTGAAATTCTTGTTTGAAGCTAATATAGTTGATATCGTGATAACTTGCTTATGTCAATAAATAGTAAAGGCTATTTGGACGTTGGCCAAGTTTGATCGGCATACCGACCTAATTTGCCTTGAATGACAGTAACATGACCAGTATTGGACACTGGTTCGAATTAAGTCATGTTTAAACTAAATAGTATTTTGGTGACTTGAAAGAAGGTTCAGTTTTCGGGTATTATAAAGGCAATGTATAAATCAATGATGTAAAGTTGAATAACATAATATTGTGCGAATGTTCATTTGAGAGAGTCAAATTAATTCCAAAACTTTTGTATCGTATAACGACCCATTAAATTTCACTGCTGAGTAGTAGTCTTTCCCCTTATAAGTGAAATTATCATTATAACGCTAGCAAATTAAGAAGCATTGATAGCACCAGCTATTTTGTTTTTAAAAGCAAAGTACAAATATATTTCTTATCAAAGTATGTTTGTATAAGTACAAAATTTCTCATTCATTCGTATACAAGGCTAAGTCTGTTCTGTAGGAAACAGGATTAGTATTACAATATACATACAGAAATTTACTTAGCCTTTACAGATAATTATTTACATACAAATTTATATAAAATAGTGAAATAAGAAATATAAACGTCAGTAATCGAGAGTGACTCAAATTGTAATAACATAGAACCCCTCAGAAAACTGTGAAGACTTTTTCAATATAACCTCCCTTCTCTCTACCTACCCTCATATTGTTTTTTCCATAAGAATTGTAAGGGGCGATTAATTTTAATGAAAATATACCCTAAGTTATGTTATCCGCCGTACGAAACATGCGTTTCTGGAAATCGCGACGTATATTCCACGAGTCTATGTCCAATTTTGTATACATTTTATTTGCTAATTTCCGAAAACCGATTACTGCGGTTTGCACAGCGAATGTCATTGTAAGCCCACTGTTGTTGATTGTTTCGGTTTATGCCATTTTGTAGAATAAATGTTAATCGTGAATTAGCTTCATTTGTTCTTGTAATGTATACAATGTGTACATAGATAAAATCTGTTGTTATTTGTTATTTTTTTTTGTTATGTTTGTTTTTTTTTCATACAATCTTGCCCTGAAAAAAAATCGTTCAGATAAATGAAACTACTACCTGTCCTAAGCCAGGACATTTTTCCAATTGTCAAACTATGTATGTGTCTATGTGTGTGTGCGTGTGTGTGGCTGTGTGTGCGTGTGTGGCCGTGTGTGCGTGCATGGGTGCGTATGTGTACTCTAGCCATATACCGCGAACTAATAACATAATCTACTCTTTTACAGAAAATAGCAGTAGAAAATGACGGGACTACGGTAACAGTAAAGGATAATGTTGTAAGAACAAAATCAGGTTAATAAATTAGTTTTGAGACTAATTCACAAGGAATTAATGAGGAAGAATTTTTAGAGGACTCAGTGCAGAAGTATACCTCAGAGAAAATATTGAGGGAAAGGGATTATTAGTAGTAGGGTTAAATAGCCTCATTACTAGAAACATACCCTATCATGTCCTTCATGGAATTCCTATTAAATATCGTGGTTAATTATTATTGTTGAAGTTACCAGGTCGGTTACCATTCCATTATTATTCATTAGAAAACAAATCTTACAGACGATGTTTGTCAAATTTTTCTCTACTCGATTCTAAATTTTGTACCAGAGAGTCAGTAGGTAGTTCAGGCTCGACCCTTAGATTCTTGACATACACTGCGCGGCCGGGTGCAAAAACTCCGCGAAGTTCATATAGTGCAGTATCATACGAATAATTAATCTTATGGCTGTACTTTGCCTCTTGTGCCTAGCCGCGGGGCCAACCACACGGTTGGGAAGTATGCATAATTGAAAATCACCTTATCTTTGTATATGGCGCAGGGGCGCATTTGCGATGGGCCTTATTCCAGTGTGTTTCAAACTAGATGAATCTAAAAAAAATCTAATCACTAAATTAAAGGATAAAGTTTCAGATTTTGATCTCTGTTCAACAGGCAATTAACAGGTTAAATGGTGATGACGAATGATCTTAACTTCGACCCTTCTCACAAATATCATAAGGTACAGGACTAAGAAATGTTTTTAATATATTTCAAGCTAGCGAACTTATTATCAACTCTCGAACAGTTGTTGTGAACAAAAATAAAAGGTATTAAAACTTTTGAATTGACAGCAGACATTATCAATGCTGTTTGGCCTCAAAATTGTTTCAAAATTGCAAAGTTAACTTGTCTAGTATACGTATCAAGTTAATAATTTTGCCGAGTTTCATTTTTAACTTACACAATGTTAAGAAACACACAATAAACTTAAATATCATCTAGATAGGTTTCTTTAGAAATTTTTTATTAAAATAATTTACCTTTTTTTTTAAACTTGGCACACTCTTTGAAGATAATAAAATTAATTGTGTTAATCTTATAATCGGTAACTTCACAGAAACCGTAAATTTATATAGAAATATTATTAAAATATAAAAATCATATTCCTGTAATTATTTAGTGGTTGAAAATTTTCGAAACGTCAATAATAAATCATAAATTAATGTAATTTCATCAATGTATTTTACCATTTAATTTCATAATCAATTACATAATATACATTATAGATAATTTAAAACTAATGACAAAAAATAATAAGTAAATGAAATTTATCCTATTTTTTATGATTATTACATTAGTAGTACAAATTATCAATAAAACAAATATTATATAAAGTATAATAATTAAAAATGACGATTTTTACCTAAACAATGATTTGTAAAAAATATCCTCATGTGGCCGTATTACTGGCCACCGTAATACGTAAGATGAAATAAAGAGAACTACAATATCAAGCATTTTTATTATCAACCTTCTATAAACTACAATCTCTCATGAGGTAGCCGGAGGTATTTGTCAAATGTTGCCGTTATAATGAAGTTAAGTAAAAATTTTAGAATAGACATGTTCTATTAGCATTTGGTAATCACGCAGGTTTATATTAATGCTATATACATTGAAACTTTAAATTAGAGTTTTACTTTTTTTATAACTTTCATTGAAGTCATTTTTTTTAAGTCAATAAATTGATTTCTTTATAATAATTTTATTATAAACGTTCAGTTTACTTATTAAATTGAAATTATTATAATATGAACTTTTTTTAACATTATCATTATATTAAAGGTTCGGATAATTAAATGTTGGCGAAAGAACTCGCCTTTGTCTTTATGTCCGTCTTTAGTTTAGTGGAATTTGGGGTTCAATATTCCGTGAAAATTTTCTTTGTAGTAACACAATATGTCTCTGTTGAGCTCTTATATTGCTAAAAGAATGTATTTAAAAGAATTCCGTTGATTCTACTTTTTATTAGTTTTTAAGACAACATACTGATATATTCTACTGTACTGATATATATATATATATATAAATATATATATATATATATATATATATATATATATATATATATATATGGATTACATTTTGGGAATAAATTTCGTAGTTCTACATTTTTTTTAAATATTTTTATACAGATTAAATTAAACCTTTTACGTTTACAAATTAAGTTAAAATTAATGTAAAAAAAATTATAACCATTAAAAATTAAGTAAACTAAGTTGAAATTTATTTTTTATAACTCATCAATTTATGGGTAGGTGCTCCTTTTTAATAAACTTTTTTGAATTGGGTCTCTTTAATATTAGGTTGAATTGTTAAATCATTGAGTCCGGTAATATTCCTTTTATAGCTCATTACTTCCACGGTTTTAACTTTCATAACCATTTAAAATGAAATGTTTAAGTACCTATTGCCTCAAATATTTTCCTCGACAACATTAAATGTTATCTAAATAAAAAAAAATCGAATCACTAAATTGAAGGATAAAGTTTCAAATTTTGCGCAGTCATTGGAAAGTAATCTTATTATTTATAGAGTTAGCCCAAAGGGACTAAGGGTACAATAATAGCTTTGTAATACTGGTAATTAGGTAAAACTTCGTACTTTAGGTTGAGCACTTTAAACATTGTAAAGAACAGTTTAAAGAACTTGATGATAATACAATGTATCGTATAATTCTTATTAAAATTTGAAAAAAAAAAAAAAACTATAAGCGTAATTCTATTGCACAATACTGTTTTACTTGTATACTGCTAAAGATAACAAACAAGGTAATTATTCCGATTTAACTATGTATATGTATTTTAAAAAAATCTTTGTATGCTAATGGTAATTCCACTTTTGAAATAACTGTTGAAAGCTGAGGTCATTAATTTTTTTATAAATATTTATTTACACAAATAACCAACTAATTAGATATATAGTTAGACTGAAAATACTTTGTACCAGAACATACGGGTAACGCGTCGAAGTCATATTTAAAATGACAAGTGAATGTGAGTCGAGGCCTCCAAGTTCCGTGGGCAAATGGGAAAGTTCGTACTAATTAAATACCACTCATTTCATGTTAAGCGGCACGTACATGCTTTAGTTTGTTTGCCGTGCCGGCAGGCCGTCCAGCCTTTATGCTAATTGGCTGAAGTTTCACACAAAGGGGTGAAGCTCGGCCGTGTTTGATCCCACTTGTTTGTGTTTGGGGACAGATGAGTGCGTGACGATTAACCGTTTAGCCCCTTTGTACATTACGCTGAAGTTTAGTCAATGAAACCGACTTGACAGGAACTCTGTAAAGCTTATTATGTTTTAAACTACAAACTTTGTTGTAAATGAAAACTTTGTTCTCATGCTATGCAATTGGAAGCCTTCATTCTGGATGTTCAGCCCTAGTGATATTTAAGCAAGTCACAACTAAAGAATATGCTGAGTCTTTCTATCTTATAATCATTCCTGATTGATGAGGAGCGTGAGTCCATCTTAGACAGTCAATATTTTATTTATAATATTTACTACTTTATAAATGATGCAATAAAGTTTAAAATAAATAAATATTTTGTGTCAATTTGTTACGGTATATTATCAAATGGATGCTATTCTATTTGACTAGAATTTTTTTTAATGCTTCTACCATAAATATACGTGTGCATTCGATTTTGGAAACTAACCACTATTTTTTTTACAACCTTTCCTAACAGCAATGAAGCTCTGGTCGTTATTAAACCTACACCTATATTACGGGACGTATTACCTCTAAACAAGACAACATCAGACAGTAAATTGATCAAAGCTTAACCCTTTAGCTTAAAATTAAGTAAAATAATTCTAATTAAGTATGTAAACAGTGCCACTATTCTGACTTGTGCGAAATATCACTTATTTCAAAAAATTACAAATTATGCACAAATTGATAGTGGCAAAGCTATTAGCTATAAGCTATTTAGTAGTAATTCTATTAAATTTAATACATTATATATTATAATATTTCGTGTAGCGTTTAATACTTTTGGATGCAGATTTATTAGTTTCAAAGTCTACCTCTATTAATAATAATTGTGACTCAGACGATAAGGGTTTTGATTTTTATATTGATAGAGGAGAGTTAATATAGTACAGTTTAGTTCATTACTGTAATACTCTCCGAGTTCAGTAACAATATGCAACATAATCTTCATTAAATTATAAGCAAAGTGAACTAAACCTAACAATTTGTTTACTAATAGTACCATAAAATACACTAACGCCCTTGGAACGTATGATTATTGCCCCTTATTTTCACTATCATGTTGCAATTTTTATATATTTTCATGCCATGACCATTGTGAGGCATGCAGAAAGAATCAAGTGTCAAAAGCATCTCCATATATATATATGTTTTTTGCTTCATGACAAAGTATAATTAATATTAAATATTACACCGAAACACTTATCATTCATAGTGACGTTGTAAAAATCACTCCGCTTTAATTAAATTAATTATGTGCCTATTAAGATTAATTAGAGGATGTCACAAAATTAAGCGTTGGTGTTCGATTTACATAATTGGGACATAATTGCTGTGTATGACAAATATTAATAGCTATTGTGATGATTATAAATATTTGAAAATATTATAATATTTTAAAATTAGCCGACTCGACAGATGTCATTTTGTCAAAAAGTGAGTTTGTATGGAAAATAGAAAATTAGGGTTTTTAGAGTAATTTTTTCAAATTTTTTTTTCGCTAAAACCTCCCTAAGTTCTAACGAATATTTGAAAAACATTGCCGAAGTGGTACAGTCATTCTCGAGGCTTTGCAACAGATTTAGCGATTCATTTTTATTAATATAAATAGATAATCGATAATACAGAAACCTGCATTTGGCAATTCTAAATAATAGGTTAAATATTTATCTTAGGACAGCTCAATCGGATGAGATTCCAACACGATACTTCTCTTATATCCAGGCTAAGTACAATATGTTCTCAGGTATAGAAGGAATACTATAAGATGACAAATTTCTTAACCATCCTTCTACACCGATATAATAGATTATCAATTTGTACGTCTACAATACAGTAGGAATAGACAATTTTTGATAAAACGTATCTAATTATACTTGAAAACGTTTTAAAACTAGTTGTTTACCCGCTACTTCCTACGCATGGATTTCAGAAGGAAAATCAATTAAATAGATCTACCTAATAGACCAAACAGATCCAAATAGATAGCGCATCAAGATAATACTTACACCAGATTTTAAGTTAGACTTTTAAAACACGACTCTGAAAACCTCACCCAATTTGGTAGTAGTATTTCCGTGATGCTAAAATAAACATACGAACAGACAGATAACATTTCTAAAATTGTTGTTTTGGCATCTTAAATAAAATACGAGTATATTGCATCATCTAGTTACAATTTTATTATATTAGTATGATTCGTAATCCTCTATTGGAGTAAGTGGCTTAAATAATATATTGTACACATAGTACGAACCCTACCAAAAGGTGTTGTAATAACTTTGTAGGCTACCTGCGAAATAACATGGACATAATTCTTTGAATTATTAAATCGTGGGATAAGTTACGTATAAGTATTCATGGGGTTACATTAGGCATAAAAAGGTTTCATCAGGGTCGGTAACGTGTAATTTATACGCTTTATTATATACATATAACGTGTAGATATATTAGTTAAAAATGCAGAAAATTTAATAAAATTATCTAACTTAAGTGTCACGAATTTGCTTAAATTTTTGTTGAAAATTAGTATAAGTATTTCAAATTTAATTTTAAAAGACCTTTCGAAATATTATCTACTTTTGATGTATATAAACAACTAAATACTTGAAGGTAAAACCCCATTTTAAAAAATTGTTTTAATAGCAATAAGGTTAACTTCCGTGTTTGTTTCATATTAATGACCTACTTAATTAAGTATATATATATATATATATATATATATATATATATATATATATATTTCTGTAGGTTTATTTTATATATATATATGTGTATGTATGTATTGTATTGTTATTTAGATTTCTGTTTTACACTACTGCTGCTCACTCTCTACTTTCTACGCCACCGTGTTAGGTTGGAAGAATTCTCTTTTAGAGATAAATTTACCTTTGATTTTCTTTTTTTTCTTGATCTTTCATTGTCTTTAATTGTTATTTTTAACTTTATGTTTTAATGTAATAAAGAATATAATTGTAATATTTGGATGATTGAACTTAATATCCCATCCTTACAATAATTAATTTTGTCCCAATTAAAGTCGTGGTTATTTCTGCGAATCTAAATGTACTTATTACTAAACTAATAACTCACATTAGCTTCGCACAGATTTTTAATATAAAATAGTTAATATGTTACTCGCTGAAAATGAAACTTTTAAACACACGGGATTTTTTTTAATCCCTCAAGTATTTTTAAGTTTATCCATTACAAACAAAAGATCTTTCCTTTTATTGGTTTTGACATAAAATTGTACTTTGGGCATTTGATAAAAGAACTCTAAAAAGTATTTTTCACTCTAACAACTTGATTCCTGGGAAACTAGAATAAAATACTTATTTCTTACTATACAATTACCATGTAGAATAAAGCTGAACTTAAGTCGACGGGCGAATAAGTGCGAATTCTTGGGTGGATCAACTCCGAATTCCTTCAGGACCTTTTTCTTGTCACTTTCTTTTATCTTTAGTTTTTATTAAATATGTAAAGCTGGCGTATATAAAGGTCCAACTAGTTATAAGGAAAAGTTTTCTTTTTTTATTTCCTTCATGCAATACTAGTATTTTTTTTTACGATTTCGTCCCCTTAATCTAAATAAAAAGTAGCCTTTTCCGTACCCTCCATTTTATATTTCTAATACTACGTGTATCTATATAAAAATTTAATGGCAACTAGTTGAATCGTTAAAGCATAAAAATGTAATAAACTTTTTCACTTTCTTGTTTATAAAATAAATTCTTATTGAAGAATAAAATTTGATTGTTTGTAGTATAATAAGGATATGTAAATCCATGATTATACAGAAATTGGTTTTCCTCCAAACTGATGAAATATATACCAATTATAGTAATTTTACTTATGACATAAAAAAAAATAAACATCATTTACTTTTTTCTAATCCAACTAGATTCTAATATGGTCTTCTAACCTGTGGGCATATCGAATTTTGCGTTCACTACTAGGACAACAAATGCCAATTTTATTGTAGCCGTAGTGAATATATTCTCATAACCGATTTCAAGAAAAGAATAAGTTCTTTAAAATCAACACTTGCACCTACAATGAATAAAATATAGTAACCTATTTTTTAAGTCTCTCCAAGCGTTTATAGGGAAGTGATCAAAGATTGTGCATTAAACCAACTTCACCTTTGTTCATATATAAAACATTTTACGTTAAACCTCATTTATCATCCCATTAAGGTGTAGGACTTTGGCATAAGACATTTTTTTATTTAATTTAATCCCATCTCATTCTTTCCATGTGGCTTACACAAGATAAAGTAACAAAATATTTTTATGTTGAAAATATTTCGTTAAGTTGAATCCTTAAAGCGTGTTTAATTTAGTATTCGTTTAATGGATTTTATTACGGAGACATTATAATACTATAGCAAGCTTGCTAGCGTTTTAGTAAAGATTTAAATTCTATTAAAATAAAATAAATACCAAAATTTTAAAGTTTGTAAAGATGTTTATAGTTAATTCTAAATTTGAATGAGATAAGCAATCCGACGGTTAATATTCTTAAGTAATAAATTAATAATAAAAAATTAAGTACTCATTCTATAATTTTATTTTCGTTTCTAAAAAACAAACAAAATTACAACACTTATATATCCTGTTCACACAATTTATCAATAATAAAAATATAGTAGAAAACCTCCTATACTTTTTGAGCGCAGTTCTTTTTGACTATATACAATATATCATATTTGACGTTAACTGTCCACTGCTGAACATAGGCCTTACACTTATTAACAATAGAAAACAAACATATTTGTTGTTGCCAATGTAACCGCCACTCAGCATGTGCTGCAGAAAAAATTGATTACTGTAGCACTAATACTCTGTGTTGGTCATGCATCTTTCTTCATCATACAAACGGCCAAGGAGTGGAATTCTCTCATTGCTCATGTTTTAAATATAATCTGTACTAATTTAAGATAAATGTGAATAGATTATTTGTGGGCCCATGAGCTCCATTTTAGACCACATCATCGCTGTCTATCTGGTGAGACTGTCATCAGTACGGGACCCTTCAATAGATGGCACGAAAAACAACAAAAATTTTGAGTGTGATGGGAGCATTCAGCAGTTAGTATGGGAAGTTCGACATTTATTGCTGATTTTGAATTTTAGATTAAAGAAATTTCTATCCTAATATGTATATTTTACAGCTTTTTACTTTTTACGCGTCGCTAATGATTTAAATTTCATTCCATATATTCCATTCATTGACTTCAGTAGATTTTCTCTTATCTATCTAGACCCTGATCTATTTTTAGGCCCTTATTTAGAGCAATTACAAATTTTTAATTTCAGTAAACTCATTAAAATGTCATGACAATGTTACTATTGAATATGAGATTCAGGCCAAAATACGTATGTTATATGTTAGGAACATTTCCGTGGAAATGTCGAAACTCTGCGAGAACTTCTAAGAAATTTTCCTTTTGAAGCAAACGAGTGCCTCAGTGAATTCAGACCGTGATTGTTAATTAGTATTTTCTAAATGACTTTTGATCACCTTTGATTACGATTTACTTATCTTTTGAATAAATAAATTGCTATGATTAAATAAATTACTATTCCGATTTGTTTGTTTGTCTAAATTCATATTATAAAGAGGAAACGATATATTTTTGTTTTTTAATGGATAAACTTAAAAGTATTCAGCCAACTTTAAAAAAAAATCACTTGTAAAAAACAATAGGAACAAGTATTATGGGCTGTATTTTATTTTCATAAAAATCGTGCGAATCCAAGATGTGTCGCTTGCGCATTATAAAAAAAAAATTCTTGATAGCAGTCGTAATTTTTTCTTTATTTTGATATATTTCTCTCCTATTTCATTAGATATTTTATTCAAACAATATTATAGGTTTAAATAATAAATAATAGTAAAAATATATCAAACTATTTAAGAACACGAATCAATATAAATAAAAACAATGATATCAGCATTTAACTGTCTATTGTTAAACATAAACCTCACCCTTGGGGGATTTCGCCAGTAGTTGCCAGGCTTAGCATACGGATTGGCAACTGCAGTTAGGCTTTGGAGATGTTTTAAGAGGGACGCTGCTGCCCATCCCTCGCCCTCCCTTAATCGCCTCTTACGACACCCACGGGAAAGAAAGGGGTAGTCTGTTCTAAGCCGGGACTAAGATATAGTCTTCTGCAAAGTAACAACTAATTTAGTAAAATATTTAAAAACAATTAATTATTAAATGAACATTAACTTGAAAGCTCTATTGACATAACCTATTTAGTGGGGCTGTAATTAATTACATATGGAATTTGCCAATGATTACATATTCATTAGACATTGCACATACGAGTAGTATTAAATATTTCAAATCTTTCAAGGTATGATGTAAGTATAAAACCTGGATATAATTAAGGAAGATTTAGGTGGGATGAAGATAAATTATGAAACATGACAGAGACAAATCGACTAGACTAACTGAAGGTCGCTTCCTCATTTATGCGGCAATCAATTGAAATAACCCTTAAAATACCACTAAGTCAATTACAATAAAGACAATTTAACTGTAATCTTACTAACTCTTACCCGCAACTTCGACTACTATATTCTTCTCCTCTGTATATAGTACGTGTATACTTAATTTCATAGTTAAATCGTTAAAGTACTAAGAGGTAACAAATATACTTTTAAGTTTATAATGTTAGAAAGGATTTATTATCCTGCTATTGGTCTTGACGGCCAGTACTCGGAAATATATTCTAGGAAATCAGACAATTGTCTTTTAGGTTTGGAATATAGAGACGAGTTTAGGAGTTTTGTTTTTAAATTAATCCAATTAGTAACAATTTGTTAAAATTTATTTGAGGCAAAGGAAAATATATCACTCCGCTATTATAATAGTAAAAATAATTATAGTCTAAAGAATTCTTCTGTATATCACTTATGTATACCACAGTATACTTTTTATATGATGTAGTAAGATTAAATAATTAATAATTGAAATTACAATTTTTCTTATTTTACATAAAATGACAAATAAATTGCAAGTCCACCTGATAAAAAGTGCTAACCGTCGCTTATAAACGCAAGCTGCATAGTTGTCACAAAATACGAGAAAAATGATTAAAAGGAATTCTATCTTGAGAGCTACGGATCGCCTGATGAATATTTTTTTTCTTAGATAAAAATCAAATAATGACCTCGCCTGCGCTATTAGTAATCACTGGCGGAGTACCAGACAGTGATAACTAATAGCTTAATATGAGACTCAAATCAATGGGTTCAACATGACGAATTAAATTTCATGATTTTTAAAGGGAACCGCATGAAAGTTGATCTGGCAATTAAATGTCGTAAACTAAGCTGTCGCCACTGTAATTAAAAAAAAAAAACGGAATTTGACGCGCCAAAAATACTTTACATATTTTATAATAACGGGCCAAGGTCATTATTAAAAAAAAAAGTATGTTTTCACGATCGCTCTACTTGACCTAACTCTGTGGCTTTACCGCAAAGCCTCTGCGGAAATAATTCACAGCTTCATTCTCTTTACAGCCTCGTAAATACAGATTGTGTCGAACATTCATTTGTTTTAGGTAAAACGTATTGCGTACGATTGTTTGTTCGCACGAATATTTAGCTGTTTATGCCCTTAATACTGTATATATATAACCATTGTTTTCTATCTCGTAACGCCATATATTTTCATTTAAAAAGATTATAATAAAAATATACTGTACACAGTCGTTTTTACAACTTTTATTTGTAGGAGAAAAGTTTTGTAAAGCCGATTTTATAATTAAATTTAAATTTATTAATGTATACTTTAAAATAAAAAAAAGCGTTACAAAGAGACATCACTTCTTTTTGTTTGAATTTTTATTAATTAAGAAAATCAATAGCGTTAAAACAAATGGTTAACAAATAGATTACTGATTATAGTGAAGCCTTCCTATATTAAATACTGTAGTGACCGTAGTGTCAGCATTCTTTATAACTATATGCTTTCTTTATAACTGTATAAAATTAGCTCTATAATTTGTAGAATCAAATCAGTGGTACATAGATAAAACTTGTAATAAAAAAATATATATATTTCTACGAATGTTAATAGTTTAGATTACATATATTTTTAGACGTATATTAAGAATCCTATGCTTTAATAATCTCCACTAATTAAACAAAGTTTTATAAAAAAAAATATTAAATTTTATATAACGTAACTTTGTTTTAAATTATTTACTATCTAGTCTGCATTCGCTAGTGCTTGTATGTGACAACTTTATAGATAGATTGTAGATAGTTGACTAATAAAAATTATAACTAGTACGAAAACTATTTCAAGAAGTCAATATTTTTATATCATGAGACTAGTAAGTATTATTACAAATAACAACACAATAATCAGCCTCTGATTACCCCATTAGGGATTTTAGTCGCAAGCATATTTTAATTCCTATAAATCTCATAATTGTATAGAAATATATTTATTTATTAAATTTTTATTGCACCAGAAACATAAAAATATTCAATAATAATTAACCAATTTAATTGAAATACAGTATTTTATATACATCTTTTTACTCAGCTTTTATTTATTTACCACTGCAGTGTTATCTAAGCATCATGATTTCGTGTCGTTCTTGTCCTGCTTAGAATATGGACATATTAAAAATATACTGCAATTTAATCATTTTGTGTTCTCAGTACTCACTTTGTTTCATGAAACAACTTTAAGAAATTCTTATTTAAAGACACTTATTTTTATTCATAAGCTTTTATTTATCTATAACTGCAATGTGTAAATTTGTTAGTTTCGAATTGCCCTTGTTTTTTTTTTCACCAACGTGGATATTTTAAAATAAATAGTTATTTAATCGTTTTGTACATTTTTTGCATTTTTATAGTCACGAAAATACCAATTGGATTACGTAAAATCCCGTTGCAAACGAATAAAAACCGTTCAAATCTTTTATGCCCTCTCCTCAGAGATGTGGAAACGTAACAAACCTGTAAATAAAAGTTTATGTATATGCGTAGTCAGTATGGGATTTCTTCCTGATGTTTATTTTATCTTTTAAATTATGCATGACAAACCCAAGGGTCGTAACGACTGTTACTTGCGGTTACGGATTGTAAACTTTTCAGACCCTTTTTTTCATATCATTATATAGTATCTAAATATAAACAAAAAAGATAAAAATAAATTTTAGACTTTCGTGCATGTTTTATAGTTTATAAAAAATGGTAATTAATAATTTAATATCGATGGAATGGAATTATAAAATAAATATAGGTAATAGGTAATACCTATTTAAAGAAAGTAAATTTATAAAACAGAAAATAATAGAATATATAATTTAAATAAAAATTTAATAGGTATTCAACTACTTATTAAATCACAGTATCTGTTATAATTGTGTAATTCTAAAAATGTTTATAAAATCCAACAATAAAAATAAAATAAATATAGTATGCATATAGAATATACTTCCCAAATTACTGGCAACAGTTGTTATGGATATATAATCTGGAGTTATAGTCCGATGTCTATTCCTATGAAAAAAAACACTCTTTCATAAAACTTGATTCTGATAAAATAAAATTGAAAAGATTTTTAAAAAGAAAATCAACCACAGTTGTATCATAATGTAAATAGTAATAATACTAAAAGGAAATCGTAGAAGGAAAAAGGTCGTTACTGTACGATGTACATAAAAATATTATTTGTGCTTTTAAACAGAAAATAAGAAACGAGGGAAAAAGTAAAAGAGAATATGGCCAATAGGAAAAAATTCATAGCGTTTACAGTTCACCCGAAACGGTTAGATAAAGCGTAAGATAAAAAATACTAATAAAATTTTTCCCACCAGTACTCAGGAGAGAGCTAGGAAAATCCGAGATAGAACCCGGCTCGCATTTGATCCTACATAATTCTATTGATTTGGTGTTTCGCACACGAATTTGAAGGGATATTACTTTATTAATATATATATATATATATATATATATATATATATATATATATATATATATATATATATATATATTTTTAATACGTCAACGAATTTGGATTCTTTTTTTTTTTTTTTTTACATTAAAAATAAAGTTTATTTTTAATACATCAACTTTCGATTCTTTCTGGCTAGTTCTCAAGATTCCTGCTCTTAACGAGAAAACGCTTTTTCTAATGTAACAATAAATCTTTTCTTTATCATTCATTACCAAAATATTTATATACTGTAAGTTGACATACAAAAAAAAATATTTGAGTTAAAAAAAAAGGCTAAAAGAATACTTAAATAAGATTTTTGGAAAATTTATGATTCCATGGCGTCTTTCTAACGTCACCACTTCTATGGTTTAACCCCTTTATTCACAAAACTATAATATTTTAGAAATATATTTCAACTATTACAGTTTTGTCACTTTCTTTTAGATTGGAAATTTAATTAAAAAAAAAAGAGTAAAAATAGTCAAAATAGATCTACAAGAGATTTGACGTTATTATGAATAAGAGGATAAGATGGTAATTATCGACTATATTATAATTATAAAAAACAAAAAAATATGAATAATAATTATCTAAATACTAAGTTTGTGTGTTGTTGAACCTGTTACGCTTTAGAAATACGTGTAAATCAGTCTAAGTTTGTCGCTAACGTTTTTGTTAACCCCGAGATGTTTTCAGAGACTGGTTGTTTGCTTTTGTTTTATACTTCTTAGTCCCGAAAAATAAAGGCACTTGAATAAGGACCGTGACAATTCAGACCCGTACAGATAGTTGCCGTAACACAGTACGTGGCAATTTACATTAATTCGCAATATTTTTGTGTACGCCCGTGCCGGTGGCCCGCATTATGCAAACAGTGGTGTCGTGACCTGATTCTAAACTGTTCCTTAGCAGGAACCTACAAATAGTGTTGTTAGCCTTATTTAGGACAGCTGGATAATTAAAACGGTAATTAACTTTTGGAAACTGGGAAACTGTTTCGAACGCTTTGTTTTAATTTCCATTTATCTTAATAACGTATGTTGAAAATAATTTCCGTCTAGCAATTGTACTTAAAAATATAATAAAATTAAACAGTTGTCACAACAGTGCGTCCTTTTAACGTAGTGCACTGTTGGGTACAGATCGCTAAGAGGAAGATCTTATACTCACAGGAAGGTCTAGACTACAGGATATATACTCTTTATTGTTTCCTCCTCGTTTCGGGATTTTCTTCTCTCTTTCGCTAGTACAAACAATATTATTAACATATGTGGAGTACAGGCGGTATATACTATTTATAGTTATTATATTATTATTTATTAAATTCGAAATTAACACATTTTTTATAGTTACCTTTTGGCTCCCCTTCATGGCTCTAGTGTTCTAAGTTTCTTTTTATAATATACATATATTATCAATTTCCATCCTTAGTTTCCTTTGTTGCACACATATTATTAGTGCTTTGTTCTCTTAACAACGACCACGTTAGTTTACGGTAATTTTATATTCCTTTTCAGTGCTCTTAATTAATTCTCTGTGATATTCTTTTTTTTTCTTTTCTGTAAAGATGGCATAACAGTGTATATATATTGTAAAAAGTGTATTGTGACAAATAAAAGGAACAGATACAACTTACGCTAGTTACATTAAGATAATATGTTAGGATCGAAGTTTGTTTCTTTGATGTTTCTTACTACTTATATCCTGCGGAGGAGATTGAGCAGTAGCATCGTTAATTGTAGGTATATATATTAAATGATCTATAACCAAAAATGTAACAGGAAAAAAATCTTCACGTGTTTTTTTATGCATTAGGTGTCTATCTACACCCATTAGGGGATACATCGCAAACATGGCGGCGAAATGACGAATGCCGAAGCAATAAATGGAGGGCACGACGCTTTGAGATGACGAGCGATCGGGTGCCTCTTTTATTGCACTAGCTAAGAATTTACGAGGCTCTCAAGGAAATGGCCCGGTCGATACGCGCCCCTAGCACTTTGACATAGTTTTCATTGTGATTTATTGTATACACGCCGATATCTATTGCGGGAAGACGTGAAATATCTTGGGATTGCAGTGAGAAATGCCGCGGTTATTCTATGGTTATTGTGTGGCGAGTCGTGTCCTACTGTGTATTCTAGTATATCTTGTTAATGGATTTCATACGAACACCACTTCTGATACGAACAGTCGCTTATATGTCAAATGATATTGAATAAAAATAATAAATTGTAATGTAGGTAAGTACGAACCTACAGACTGTTTTAAATCATACTAATCACTGAATTAATATTATAAAAGTGAAAGTTTATAAAGATGTTTGGATGTTTAAATGTTTCAATATTAGTTAGCTGACCAGATGTGATTGATATTTGATACACTGATAGGTTATATTCTAACCTAACGTACAGGTTACTTTACATAATGATGCACGTAGGAAAGAGTAAGAATATAGTATGATGAACGATTTAAGATTTTTTTCATGCAACTTAGAATGGCAAACAAGCTGACAGCCCATTTGATGGAAAGTGGAAACCGCCGCATATACATAGACATGAGCAGTACCATGAACATAACCGAGTATACTGTTTCGTTCATGCGTTGACATTCTTGAGGACTTAGGTGTTATTCCTCTGTACTCTGTAAATTCATTGCCATATCCCACCCTTCAAATCGAAACACAGCCATGCAAACACAACTGCTTCACGGTTGAAACATAAATGGGACAGAGGTGCCCAAGCAAACGACTTTTGTATAAAGTCTCCTTCTGGTAGATTTCTCTAAGAGGTTCTATATACCAGATACGCATTAAATACTAAATAAACAGAGTGTTGCAAATTATGTAACAATAAGTAAGTTAATATTCAGAGATGTGCAGATCATTTTCTATGACTACCTACATTCCTTTAGACCATTGAACTCCATCGCTCTAAACATCGATAG
The DNA here is from genome assembly GCF_026898425.1 of Galleria mellonella. Lineage (NCBI taxonomy): Eukaryota > Metazoa > Arthropoda > Insecta > Lepidoptera > Pyralidae > Galleria > Galleria mellonella. The sequence continues at coordinate 5,112,095 of NW_026442075.1, read as the reverse complement.
CAATTTTTATATTAAGAACTTCAATAATATTCTACAAAGATATGACGGTTAATAGTGTAAAAAATTTCTATTCCCACAGAATAGATAAATATTTACATTTCTTAGTCCTTAAACATTCATTTTTTAGGGTCAAATTATTGTATACAGTTTACATTTAAACTAAAAAATGAATGAAATGGAGAATTGATAATGGAAACTTAAAAATAAGCGATCAAATATTATGGCATAATAATTGGAAAACTTTGAGTTATCGATATAAGTATATCAAATACGCAAAAAATTCTACCTTGGAGAATAGAAAAAAATAATTTATAAAGCTATTTAATAAACTTTTTCACTTTAATTCCTTTTTCATATACTTGGAACGAGCAGGTATCTATAATTCGATCATTTCAACATTTCCTCATACAACTTTACAAGAAAATCAACAAACGCATCACAACTTCTAACACGTGTTTAAACTTTCTTCGCGTTCACTTCAAGATAGCAAGCATTCAATATTTTTTTTATTCCACTTTGAATTCCACTTTCTAAGATAGATGTTAAAGAAGAGCTAACTTTTAAGGTAATTTCAACCTAAAGTTCTAGTAATTCAATATTCGCTCCATTGTTAGTCTAGCGTTTGATATTTGATAATCTTTTTTTTATAAGATTTATCTTGAATGAAGTTACAAGTATGTTATTCACGACTTACTTTTGCTTAAATTGGTAGTACTGGATAGTATTTTAAGTTCATATGTATTACTTTATATAATTATTACCTAAACAAAATATAAAACATTAAGATCAAATTAATATTATTAATAAAAGGTATAAAAGAGTCCATGGTAATATATTACAAAATGAAGCTGAATAATAATTGTAGTTAATAAAATATTTGAACTCGAACTATTCATATTGTTAGGTATTTACGTACTTACGTAGTTTATTGATTTAGTTTTATTAGCGCTTATTAAGGAAGTTTCGAAAGGACTCGAATTATTTTCCCTATTTGTAGTTTTGGGAGAAAATATCAAGGGTAAGGTCCTTGATACATATAATATTTATTAAGCAATTTTAATTTGGTCATATGGTCCCGGCATAGAAGGCCTCCTTTTCCCGTGAGTATCGTAAGAGGCGACTAAGAGAGGGCGGAGGATGAGTAGTAGAAAACAACCTCCTAAAACAACTCCAAAGCCTAACTGCAGTTGTCAATCCACCTGTCAAGTGTGGCAACTACTGGCAAAAGACCCAGTGGACAGTTAAAAGCTGATATGATGATGATGAAGCAATTTTAAAATAAAAAAATATTCTAAAATTATATAGTCATTATATTATGAGAACAAAATATGCGAAGATGTATGGAGATGTTTTTGATTTTCTACAACGATGGACGACCACAGAAATTTAAATACAATTCAATGAATTAGTTAATCCACTTACTGGGTGCTTACACATACATAAATACACTTCCTGTTATATACATGTCACGAGGTCGACAGCGCGTAAGTGAATTATTTAAAATAACGTCAAAACTGACAATGATGATCGTGTAACATACACGTGAAAAATAAAATAAAAGAAAATATATACGATATGAGAAGTGTTTTTTATAATTCGTTGACGAATAAAGAATCTTCTTTTTGAAATAAATGAAAAACTTATTAAACCATTTTATGTTTGAATTCGCATTTCACTGTAGCCTTACGTTTAAAAAAAAAATTAACGTATTTTACTATATTTTTGCTTCATTACAATCAGTTGGTAGATAGCACAAAAGAACTTAAAAGCAGAACCGAGTATTCGTATATTTGATCTCTCTATGAGTGTTTGTTATCTCGGAATCTTATTTCCGCGTCTTTGGTTAGTTTTCTTAACACTTTGATTTATATCGAACGTAATAAAGTCACTGATATTTTAATTTATTTTAAACTTTAGCGTTGATTACGTATATTTAAATACACAATCAGGACGTGACGCGGTTGGAGATAAATAGTACCTACCTGTTGTTAATCGCATCGCCTTAAGTCGCGATTGTGAATAATATTTTAATTTTATTACGACGAAGCTGTACCTTCTTAAAATAATTTAGTTTTCCTTACTACGTTTACAGATGTAGACGCAATTTTAGTAGGAAACCTTTACATTTTTTATGACGATTTTTGACACTTTTTTTGAGAATAATGTTTAGTTTCATCGATAATTACATACATTTTGGAAATATTACGATATTTTCGATTTCAATATGTATTAAGTAGAATAGATATTCCCGCGTTGTAATATAGCTGTATAGTATAGTAGCCGATACTTAATATATTAGGACTAAATTAAATGTTGTATCCTTTAATACACTTGATTGTTATTATAAATAAAGTATTATTCATGTTAGAATGGTGATACCAATATAACCTCTACAATTACATGGAGATGTAGACTCTCTTAGTGTCTTCTATCGCCTTTTCCACGGGGAGTACTCAGAGGAATTTCCTTCCCTTATTCCACCTTTCCTTTTCCGATATCGCACCATGAAGATAGACCAGCAACTACATTCATATACGTAAGAACGCCTCAGCTCACGTGCAAATAAGTTTGCCAATTCTTACGTGAACCGTACCGTAGCGATGTGGAATGGCCTTTCCCGAGACATGTTTCCTTCATCCTATAACCTCGGATCTTTCAAAGGCAGAGTAAAAAAGCATTTAGCCATCCAGCATAGTACACTCAACTGTTGAGATTTAATCACTTTCTTTTCGGTTGATCGTATTCATGGACCATATTATTTCTGTGTTCACTCAACATAGTGTAGTCACAAGTCGTGCTATAATAAAAAATATATCATTATTTTTTTACGAATTACCTGCTAAGTTATTCCAACTTGTTTTCACCTTATATTTACAAGTTAGATGTATCTGTCAAATACGCTTTTGTAGTCAAAAAATATTTTTGTCAAATTGTAGTAAAATTATGACAAGGAGATAAAAAAATATTGAGACTGGAATTAATTATATTTACCAAACAAAATAAAGTTAGTTAACCGACTTCTTTTGTTAATGCTAATAATTTTTCATGAATGAATATGGTATGCTCATAGTATAAAATGGCAGGGCAATAATGAAGGAGGAAATGATAAGAATGAAGTAAGGTCAGTGGGTATTTTATGGTATTTCTTCTCCATACGAAATAGTATATAGTGTGTGTTCCAAAATTGACATACTTAGCGCTTCAATGATTTTCCATTAAAGCACTGAGATAATAAAAAACTTTTTTACATTTCTAATATTAGTAAGGACTAGTTTTAATTGTCTAGCTTCGCTCGCCTGAATTAATTCTATATGTTAGGTTAGGATATAACTTATCTGTGTGCCTAATTTTATTCAAATTAATTCAGTGTTTCTTGCGTGAAAGAGTAACAAATATCCATCCATGTATGGATGTTTCCTTACAAACTTCACATTTTTAATAATAATAGGGTTTCAATAAAATAATGTTCTAGTGAAATCGACAACTATATATTGTATGCGTAATTATGTATTACAATTTCTAGAATTTATTGAAGTAAACCTCAAATTGCTAGAATTTTGGATATTATACACATGTAGTTAGATGATATTTTCGCTTAACAATCTCAAATTTTATCTGTGTAAAAATAAGATGGCCAGAAACGGATATAAAGATGGATGAGAATGAAGATACTGAGATGAGTGCAAATAGAGGTTAATGAAAGAGAAAAAGATATTACGCCGACCCTAAATATGTACAGTAAAAGGGCAGCAAGATGATGAGTTACAGTAGCATAATACGTTAATTACCTAATTTGTTTATAATCTTTTAGATAAAGTTGGACAGACCATCAGCTTGTTTGTCAAACACCTTAAAAAATACATGTATTATTTAGATATGTGATACATATCAATAATATTTATACAATAAAACCATTATAAGTGAGTAATCAATAGATTTACTGTTTATTTTTGCCATAGATATTTGTTATATTAATAATTAATAATAGTAATAGAGTTCTCTAAAGGGGGTCATATATAAAAATATTATATATGCTTTTCAAACCAAATACGTCGATGCGAACACATCTACATCACGATAGAAACACGAATAGAAAAAGTTATCCATGCAGACCACTTTTATACAAAGTCTCTCTCTGTAGTCATATCATGAAGTAAGTCTAGTATTCGACATGTACATATTTCCCCGAGCATATTTGAACTCAATGTGACAGGAAGTGAGCGTACCTGGTAACCGTAAACTGTAAATAATAATAACAATACAAAAGTGCCTTTGTTTGTTTCTTTTTTACGTTAAAACGAAGCAGAAAGCGACGTGATTTTTTGCACAGATAACTCCTACTAGGCATGGGAGGGCCGGAGAGTGACATAGGCTACTTTTTATCTCGAGAAAATATCGTTCTCTCTCAGGAAAATAACAATAAATGCGAGCGTTTGTAAGCTTTTATGTATTATTCAAAGTACTGAAAAAATAATAAGGTATGTTATCTAATAGATACAAGTAGATTTCATATAATTTTAGATAAGATATTGTATAATTAAAACATATATATATATATATATATATATATATATATATATATATATATATATATATATATATATATATATATATATATATATATATATATATATGCCTGAATGACACAGATATGGATTTCAATAGATGTCGCAATTGTCGACTTTGAGTGTCTTTTTTGACTTACTATAGGTTTAATAAGAGCTCTTCCATTTATAAAATTTTAGAGAATAAAATTACTAATAAAGGTATTTAAAAAAAATAGCGTGAAAGATATCTGCTATCAATAAATAGATTTTGTAATATTACAGTAAAGGAATTTAGTAGCGGCACGCTTAGTTTTCATATGAAATTAAGTAGATTAACCAAACGTTAATAGATGAAAACAGAACGATAACTGGGAAATCGATTTAGGAATTTCTAGTAATACAAAGGTAGCAACTGGTGTTCACTCGTGGAAATGAAATTTGTTACGTAGAAGAATTGGGATCATGTAGGACAGAGTACGGAGTACAACATTCGTAAATGTCGAGTCGAAATTGTCGGATTAGTGACTTAGCTTAAATAAGCTGACAAGAAAAATACTCTCTACCTCGTTGCGATAATAAAATAAGATGTAGAATAAACACAAAAAAATGGTTAATGAAGTATTTCAATGTCATTAAATCTTTTTATACTTTCCTGGTTGTTTTTAAGTTAAATGTGTAACTGTTAACCTTGTTTTTACTATAATAATAAAAATGGTATTAATGGTAGATACCTGAAGCGTAATCTCACTAATTCCATTTAGTCTCATTTTCCATCAGTAGGGCGATGTCATATATTTAAGTATGTTATTTAATTAGTTTACGTTATGGATTTTAAATAAAAAACAAGAAATATATATGCTTAATTATTTCACCTCATATACTGTAGGTATATATTTCGTTTGAAACACAGACAGCAAAGACAAAGTAAGTGGCTCAATTATTCTAACAAGATGTCAAGTGTATTTACATAATTCACACATCTCCATCTTTTTGTTACTGTGAAAATTATGTTTCGTCTACAAATTGAAGTGAGGACCTACCAACGATGTAACTCTCACGATTGTAAATTTTATCGGAGCTCAAAAATTTTTTGGAACTTTTAACCCGAGTCTACGAGTTACTTGTTAACCAAATTAGATTGCTGTAAAATGTACCTAAAACCTTAAACATGCTAAATACTCTCTCTGTGTAAAGATATACGGTCGATGTGTGAAGCGCCTAACAGTATCCACCTTATTATATGAAAGATATGTTTCCAAGCGACTCGAAACTTCCGTGCGCGCTTATCTACACTTATCTAGTGACAAGAACCAGAACGTAAGGTGTTTCGTGTAGTCCAATATACTTCGATATATCTTCTAACAATTTTTACAAGTTTACATTGGTAATTTATATTTGTATAGTACATTCTTCTGATGTTCAAATAATGTGCTGTATTATCTAATATTTCCTTCATATTTTTTTTTGCTATAAAAAAAATACGAGAATAGTTACAAGTTCAGTTCAAAATAGTGATAGTTTTAATACTTAACATATGTATGTTATATCTTATTCTCAAGTGGTATGTATATATATCTTTTTCAAGTCCTTGCACCTTTGGAATACGATTGTCTACGATCAGGATTATTTCGGGATACAGGAACGTTTCATTGTCTTGTTTTGTGTGACTCGCTTTAGTGCAAACCTTTTCAACTATTTCTCCTGTGAAACTGCAATACTTACATTGTTTTGTGTGAAAGGTTTCCGCTTAATTTATATGAAATCCCGTTTTATACTTCATGGAAGGCAAGAAAGGCTAAGGTGTAACCTTCGTAGTATAGTAGTATAGTTATACTAAGTCTATGAGTGTAACAAAGATTTCCTTGTTCTTAGGAGTATACAGCTGTGCTCCATTTTACGCAATAGTCAATTAAATACTGCAATGCCTAGTTTCCAGGAAAGACGACGTATGTTGCACAAAAATCCTATTTATCTGCGATGCTTATAATTCTTAAATACTTCTCTCTTGTTACTAAGTTTATCTATTGAATAACAATTTTGTCCAACATTTTTAATTTATTGAATTTATGAAAGTATAAAATGAAGTGTCCCTTCTTAAAACTTTTATGTAATCAAAACTTTTTTGAACAAAAATTCTGATTTATTGTAGTAAGGGTTAATCTTGTGTCAACCTAACGAAGCGATGGTATCTTGCCCATTCTTTTAGGGAGACAAGCCAATTGAATTTTCAGTTGGTATTTCCAGTGTGCAGATACGTGAATAATTTTATTAAGAAACTAAACTTATTCACATACGTCTGTTGGCTATGTTTAGAATTTTAAAAATATATTCAGTATATCGGATTTACAAGTAGTTCATTATTTTTGACTAACGATGTTTCTTGACTTCGCATGTTTTATTTTAAATAAATGTACACTTGTTGGTAATGTAGCTTTCTAGGCAAAAGAATTTTTAAAATCATACCATCTTAGCTATTATCTGTCTACAGCTGAACATAGGCCTTACCCATAGACTACCATAAAGAACGCTTCTGAGCCACCTACATCCATTGACTCCACATAGTTACAGCGCGTTGAAGTCATCATTCCATCTAGTAGGAGGTCGCCCTACACTGCGTTTACTCGTACGGGGTCGCCACTCAAGAACCTTTCTTCTCCATTGGTTGTCAGTTTTTTGAGATATGTGAGTAACCCACGTGGCTATGTCGGTTTTAAAATAAGTTAAGTATTTTTTGAGTTTATCTATTGCAAACAAAAAGCCAAGCCATTCCTTTTTAATATTACTTTAGTTTATTAATATTACTGCATAGTCTATATTATATAGATACATCTCTTCCTTTTGTTATAAAGGGTTATTTTATTAACATAAATATTTCCTCACAGAAGAGTTCTTGGAACGAGTTGTGTAACTTAGTCATGCCCTAACTTTAATGTTGATATTACATTAAGTAGGCTACCTACACTTTATCAGCCACTTGAGCAAGCTTGAGTCTAGTTTGTAAAGTGTACTAAGGTATTATATTTGTTTACGGGTTTGTCGCAGATACTGTAGCCAAAGATGGTAAAAATAAGAGATGGTATAAACATGAATATTTTGTAATAGATACATGATAAATAAAATAATAAATAAAAACCTTCAAGAAAAGAGTATATTCCTTTTTAAAAGGCCGGCAGCACACCTGCAATGCCGCTGGTGTTGTGGGTGATCATGGGCGGCGGTAGTCACTTACCATCAGGTGAGCCGCATGCTCGTTTGCCCCCTGTGTTGTAAAAAAAAACACACATTTGCACATATACATGTACGTGTGCAAACATTTGCATGTATGCATATATACATGCCTTCTTTTTATATAGTATTCAGTGACAGTCATTAATCACGCCGTTTTTTATTGTTAGGGATGTACGTAGGAGATACGAGTAGATACTTAAATTGGCTGCGACATTTGCTAAAAGGAACTGAAATTATACAGAATCATGTTACGTACTTAGTAGTGTAATGATCGGTAATTAAAATATAATAGCAGTCCATTAAAGTTTTGTTCACGCAAACCTACTCACAATACGGAGTAGCTGCGGCGGATGAAGTTTTAGGAATTTGGTTTTTGTAATAAATAACAAGAGTTTTCGTTCCAAGTCAATTAGCGGAACTTGTTTTAGGGTGAGTGGGGTTCAAAAAATAAATGGACGGCCAAACAACCATTTGTTTCGTCCACAGATTCAACTTTGGGGAAAAAGTTGTGGTTCACGCAATGTCCGTATATGCATAATACGAGTATGTTGATGCCTAAAATCCTTTTTAAGCTTTTTTTCCAAACGGACGAGTTTATCGATTTGTCTATTTTTTTTGTGTGGACATAACGCTACTAGTATATCTACGTCAATTGTAAACTTATTTTTATACTAGTTTTTACCCGCAACTTTGTACGCGTGACCGAGTATGTTCGCGGCCAGCGATAAAAAGTAACCTATACAAAACATAGGGCACTTGAAGAAATAATGGTGAACAAATTCCATATACATATTATATGTATACCAAATTTCATAATAATTAGTTAAGCCATTAACTTATACATACCAATAAACAAATAAACTCACACATTTATAATATTTGTAAAGATACTTTACACATATAATAAATGTATAATATAAATATTATATATTACTGTCCGACTAGACCCACTGAAATTATAGAGATATTGCACTTGCATCTTCTACCGAATTTATCATGGAGAATGCTCTGAGGAATTGATATAATTGATAATTAAAAGGAATTGATATATAGGATATCTGCTGCTGATTATCACAGACGTGTGGCGGTCTTCACCATGCGTTTTTCAAGACACTTTCTTCCACGCACAACCACTCTTTGGAATCAACTTCCAGCAGTAGTACTTCTGAACCGATGCGACATCATAACTGTTAAGAAAAGAGCATATTCCTATTTAAAAGGCCGGCAGCACACCTGCAATGCTTTTGGTATTATAAGTGATCATGGGTGGGTAGTCACTTACCATCAGGTGAACTGCATGCTCGTTTGCCATTTTTGTACTTTATTGTTATTTTTTTTGCTATCTGATATGGGGTTTACTCTCAATTCAGTCCTATTGTATCAAGGTGTCACAGATTTTTCTTCTAAATGAGATTTGAATATATATTGTTATTAAACACTTGTAAATATAATAAATAATTTATGTAAATTTTAATAGATTTCAAAACCGATTTTAATTATTAATAATTTAGAGTTATTCTAAGTATAAATAAATGTTTATAATAAGTAAAAATAAATGTTTAATATTATAAAGAAAAAAATTAGCTTTTAAACTAGCAGAAACTAAATTTATGTACAGAGCAGGTTGGTAATTACTTTGAAAGTTCAAAATAAGCGGTAAATGTTGTATCGATAAGCGAAACATACAAGTTGTTGGTTTTAAGTTTGTTCGTTAACAATTTAGTTTTCTATATTATCTATTTTATAAAGTATTTTTACAGAAATGCATTAATATTCATAATTAATACGTATTGAAAATTGATTATGGTTTGTTTTGTTTGTTAAATTTTTTGAACCATTTGGTAGTGCAAAAATAAGTGAAGCACTATATTGAGAGCGTGGACTGTATTTGTGGAGTTAAAATACTGACTATACAAAATTGGTGTATTTGTACATATGTACTAGTTAACAATTATGTATAAAGGGCGACTGACGAGTTTAGAGTACGGATACCATGATACTTTGATAATACTATACTATGACGCAAGGTAGCGTCACCAGTTAAAAGTAAAGATATTTTTAAAAATACATTTTGTTGCTAGGCACACATTTAACATCATAAAATATATGCCTATGCCGCTCATGGCATCTATATTTCACAGTTAAACTATGGACACAATATTATATTAATATTTTGTTTTATTTCAACAATTTATTGTTTGCGACATTTATGTATACACAAGAGGTTATTAATTTCATCCGTTACATAAGCTAATAAGTAGCAAACAAATTAATTTTCCCATCTTTTTACATTACAATAAAACTGAGCTAAATTGCATTAAAATCTGTATAGTACATCCTGTTACGCAGATATACAAACACAAAAAAATATCCCTCAATGTAATATACAAGAAATGTAATCCCAACCATCCCCTCAGTAGCTAAATAGAAACTTAATAAACGGAGGCTTTGAGAGATTTCCTTTTTTTCAGAACTGTACAATTATTTACATAATTCACAATATTAATATTCAGCTTTTGCGATGGCCTCATCTTATCTTCACTTATATCTTCCTGTTCATTTATTTTTCTAATTTTAATTATCTAGATTAATTTTTCTATTTTATATATATTAAATCGAAATAGATAAAATGTATTTTTTAAATACCGGTTTTTAACGTTTGGATTAACGGTTGTATTATAAAAAAATGACTATTCATGAATACCCAAATTTAAGTTTATTCCAAACAATTTATGACTACAAAATCATTTTTTTACAAATAATTACTGGAACGCTACAAAGTTTAGTTGGATTATTTTGTTCAGAAAGACCGCTTACGAGTTTCACTGCAGGTCCAATATTTGCTTAATTTTAATACATCAATATAATATTTACCAGTCCAATTGTTAGTAATATATCCTGTCAGGTCCCCCCTAGAAACCATCGTGCTGAATTCCAGATGAATTCGTTACAATGGGTCTGGGCGTTAACTGATCTGGCTTTTCATTGTCACCGATTATCACTTCTGGTGCTTCGCGAGCGTTTACCATTAACACAGCCGGGGTTACCATTCATTTATTATCATGCATTAAGATAAATATTCCTTATGTGTTGCCATTCCTGAAGAGTATGGTGTTATAATGGAGACATTTTGTAATTTCACTATAATATCCTATCATTCAAACCGAAACAGCTATGCAAATATCAAAATAAATGAAATAAACAAAACAAAATTAACAAAATATTTACAACTGTGGTTTATATATTATTCCATTAGCCATAATATTTATGGAACCTCGGATTAAATCTTGTTGTTTTAGCATTATATATATAAGCCTTCAAATATGATGTATACAATATGAATGTAATAAATATGTTTTCAATCATTTCAATATGGATTCGCGTCAAGGGACCACCTTATTTAAAATTGTTTAATATCAATAATTGACATCAATGTACAAATAATATTGAACTAGTAATGTATATTATGCCGTGTGAGACCACACCGCATAGAATAAACCACCCCTTCCTTTCTTGTGGTTGTCGTAAGAAGTATCGTCGCTAAGGAAACTTAATGGTCGAGGCATGGGCAGCAGTGTTTGTACATCTTAAGAGCTCACCAAAGCCTTACAGTAGTTGCCAATCTACTTGCCAAACGTGGCAACTACTGGCAAAAACAAATAGGGGAAGCTTACGTTCACTAGTGGACAGTTATCGGCTGACATGACGAATCTATATTGAATGTTCTATGTGCTACGTTAGTTTGTAACCTGTGTACTAAACATTAAATTCCGTAATAGTCTTTGCATGAAAGTGTAATAAACATCCATACATCTATCCATCCACAGTTACAAAATTTTTGCATTTATAATATTATATTAATAACAGAATGTAATATAGTTATCAATTTAGTTCTATTGCTTTCACTGAAGCTAAAACTTGTTAGGTAGCTATCTTTCGAAGTTTGGAGTAAGTTAACAGCTCGGTAACTACAATTGCCAGTCAATTGACAAATCAAAACTGAATTTCTTGAATGAAACTTTCAAGAAACATTATATTTAATAACAAAGTTATCTAATGTAACACTTTCTGAATAAATGAAACAATTTCTGTGTTCATAAAACTCCCCTTATACATATATACCTATAGACATAGCAAAAATATTAACATATAACTAATTTAAATAATAAAACCATTTCTGTTTTGAATTGAACGTAGTGCACCTATTGTAATTATCAAAATATTTAAGAAAATAATGATATTATTTATATTGATTTAATTTTTTTTATGCAACTTAGAATGGTAAACAAGCTGACGGCCCACGTGATGGAAAGTGGTAACCGTCGCTTATAGACATAACAGAGTATATTGTTTTGCCCATGCATCACCATTTCTGAGGATTTAGATGTTATTCCTCTGAACCCTGTAAATTCACTGCCATATCCCACCCTTCAAACCGAAACACAGCCATGCAAACACAACTGCATCACGGTAGAAACACGAATGGGACAGAGGTATCCAAGCAAACGATTTTTGTACAAAGTCTCCCTTTGGTGAATATAATTATTTAGTTATGAAATTTAATAAAATTAAATTTGAAAAATAATAAAATTACTTTTTTTTTCTTAAAATGACATTTTCATAAATGTTTTGAGAATCTCTTATTGTTTAATTGAGTCTTATTTTATCATTATATTCGTTATTGGAAATTATTATCTCCCAGCGATAGATTTCCTGCGGTTTCTACGCCCACACCCATTGTGTGATAACATTTGATTACTTGCGTGAATATTTCAAATTACACAGATTCATTAAGTATATTAATAGATGCAACGTGGTTACAGGTGAACGAGGCCAGTATAACTTGGTCTAAATATTAAGATAATCCTAATAAATTATTATATTTTACCACCACGTAACAGTTTAAAAGTCAATATTAACATTCGGTTAACCGTATGCGTAGTACACATAAAAACACCTTAGCAATACTCAATGTAATAAAATTTTGTATTTCAACGTTTAATATCCTTGGACAAGTTTACTTGTCGACGACATCGTAAATTTGACCCCTGTCGAATATATATCACTACCAAAACGTGCTCGAGTTTATAAAGCCTCAAGCGGAGAAGTAGACCTGTACAGACAGCCAGGTCAGGAGCAAATTTTAAGATTTATAGGTACGATGATGTACGTAACGGTAATAGATTATTAGAGTGTCTCCATATAATTCATCATCATCATATCTGCCCTCTGTCTACTGCCGAACATAAACTTCCCCCATTAAAGGGGGTTTTGTCATTTTGCTATGCTTGGTAGATGGATTGGCAATCGCAGTTAGGCTTTTGGTGATATTTTAAGAGGGGCGCTGCTCCCCATCATGCCGGGACCACATGGTAATACGATACTCAGTAAAAACGCTTCGCTAAAAATAAGTTAACTTTTTTATCCATATATGCATGAATAGGGTTATCATGTTGTATTTATAATTTAATGTATAGGAAAAGTTCTATTGTAATATTAAATTAAAAAATACAATATATTTAAAAGAACAAGAGAAAAAATGCATAATTATTCGTAATGACGTTAATATTTACTGGATACTTTGACTTATATCTGAGTATAGACAAAAAATATGCTTTTGTTTTAAACCATTTAAAATGATCGCCATTTTAATTAATACATGTATAATAACTTTTAAGAAATATGTAGATGTAGAAAATTGACCATATACCTGGGAAACTTATAGTCTAATTACTTGATACACTAAAAAAAGGGTTTTCATATAAAAAAGATATGTATCAATTTTAGTGTGTCAAAAAAAAATCTAATTAGTTGACTAAATGTTGAACCGATTTTAATACTCGATGCTCGATGTATAATTTAAAATTACCACCTATAAGTATAATCTAAAATTAAAAAATAAATTCACCTAATATGCATAAATTTCTTGAAATTTTATTGTATATTGAACTATTGTACAGTTAATTACAAAGAACGAAAAAAAAAAAATTCAAATAATATTCTACTCTCCACTCATTAAAAATATCTTTCTAATGATTTTCTAAATAAATTTTAATGTAAATTGTCTATAAAAATATAATAATATATTATAAAAGTAAAATCTCAACAAAATTACTTTTTTTATGCAACTTAGAATGGCAAACCAGCTGAGGGTCCATCAGAAGGAAAGTGGTAACCGTCGCCTATAGATATGAGCAGTACCATGGATATAATAGAGTACACTGTTTCGCCCATGATACCCCCCATGCGTTGCCATTCCTGAGAACTCAGGTGTTATTCCTTTGTACCCTGTAAATTCACAGCCATGCAAATACAACTGCTTCACAGTTAAAACACGAATGGGATAAAGGTGCTCAAGCAAACGACTTTTTTACAGTCTCCCTTTGGTAGACATTGCGTAGTATATAAGAGTTAAACGGAAAAATAGACATGATTTTTTATTATTTTTTTTTTATCATTAAAATAGGTAATAGGTAAAAAAATATAGTAGAGTTGAAAACTTCTTTTTTGATCTCAAAAATGCAGCGTCTCACAAAATATATAAAGACTTCTAATGATTTTAGCAGTTTTTGAATCAACTTCCAGAATCAGTATTTCCGAACTAATACGATATCGTAAACTTCAAGAAATTATCATATTCCCTCCAATTAATCCGGTGTTGCAGGTACTCGTAGGCGAGGGTAGTTGTCATCAGGTGAGTTGCATGCTTGTTTGCCACCTGTTTTTAATAAAAAAAAAAAAACATTTAAATAAGGAATACCTACAGGTAGACAAAAGTTAATTAAAGTTACTAGAAATACGGGGATTCAGCTTCAGTTACAGTTTCGACAAGTTACAAGGCCAGTCATTTGTCTATTTAGGCTAATGGATGATCTCTCGTGTTTTGTATCTTCAGATTTTTGGACATAACTCCTATCATATTCTGCCGAATTTTAAGCATGAACAATTGCTCTCCAATATTTACATTATGATATTAATATTATGTACATTCAATATTTCACAATGAAGGCTATGTGTATCTTTGGAGCCTTGAGGGATCATTTCCAATTTTCTACACCGGTGGTTTTTTAACGATTTATAAACAGGTTTAATTGTATTCGTAGCATGTTTGTCTGCCTGCAACATAAATAAAGCGATTCTCTGTTATAATCAGAATATATCAAGGGACAGTAGTCATTGACCGTTTTGCTTAAAAAATACAGTAGGTAAATACACGTTGCAATTTTTTTTAATGGGTGATAATGGAATGGTAACCCTACCCGCGCTATCGGTATACACTAGTGGAGCACCAGTGAAGGATGATAGGTGAGGATGAAGTAGGTCAGTTAGCCCATCGTGACGAATTCAATAAGAATTGTTCGCGATATTTTCCAGGGGGATCCACGTGGAGGTCGATCTAATAGGGCATATTTCTTACAATGGGGTTGTCAAATTCCATTGTTAACAATCTCTTTCCCCCCACACGTTGCTATTAGCTATAGAACGAACATTTATTTTCTCATGAATCCCTAATTTTTTATCTGATTTATAAGTATTCCGTATATTTGTATATATTCATGTTTGCTAATAACTACAATTATTCTAAAAAGAAATCAATCAGTTTTATAAATACTATTGTTGTATTTCAGATTAGTAGAGTTTATTTATAATACATATATATGATTGAACTCTGATAGAACACCAGAGACACCAGGAACCCAATGAACAAATTATTGCATAGCTAGTATAAAAATCGCCGTGTGGTCCCGGCATAGAATGTGCCACTCCTTCCTTTTCCGTGGGTGTCGTAAAAGTCGACTAAGGGATGATGAGGGATGGGCAGCAGCATCCCTCTTAAAACATCTCTAAAAGCCTAGCTGCGGTTGCTAACCTGCCTGCCAAGCGTGGCAATTACTGGCAAAACTCCCCTTATGGGGAAGGCTTCTGTTCAGCAGAAATAATAATAATTAATATTGCATAATAAAATATAACATCATATAATATTTTAAATTTACCCAAGATACTGGCAGTCTTACCTCTTTGGATTGCCAAACTTATCTTTTATGCAAAGTAGCTACCAGCTCTTGGGTCACCAGTATACTCGATGAGGCATGTTGCGATCATTCGATAAAAATACTTTACATCTGGGCCCCACGGGCCCATGGTCTCTACAGAAAATGGCAGGAAATAATAAGAACCCTACAGATAAGATATAATTTAGTTAACATATTATATAATTGTAATCTGCGTCTAGATAAATCCTAAATTACATCTAATAGATTTATATCTATGTAAATGTAAAACTAATTATGTAATGTAGCCTTTGAATTTTTATTATTATATAACAAAATGGAACATCTAATGATGATTAAAATTTTTCTCTTCTTTACAATTGCGTTGCCTTTTTATTAGAATGAGCCAATTCTAAATGAACCAAATTAATTAAGGTAATACATTACATATACACCTACCTAAGTAAAATATCTTTTGATCTAAATTCAAAATATGTTAACGAAATATTTTTCAATACCACAACAATATATAATGTGGAACACGCGAATTCTTTTATAAAGCCTTTTCTATTTTTTAACAATCCTACATTTCATTTATTAAGTGGATCGAAGCTTACCCTCCGCATCCGCTTTCTGTATGATTGCGTTTTATAATAATTTTAAAAGCTTGCTATTTCATGTGCTTACTTACGTAACAAACAGATATTTTGTTTACCAAAATTCGTAAATACCTCTTATATTTGCGGCTTTTCTGCTAAAAACGCAAAATAATTTTGTGAACCTTTAATTAATAAAAATATTTTGTTTGATTTTAACAAAAATAAATTTGCCATGATGGATTAAGAAATAAACATATAATAAGCATAATTTTTCAAGTTTTTTTATGCAATTTAAAATGGGAAACAAGCAAACAGTCCACCTGATGGAAAGTGGTAACCGTCGCCTAAAGACGTGAAATTGTGCGTTTTATAATATATCTCGGTTGTGCCTGGTGAGAGGGTCCCTTTGATGTCAAGAGTTTTAAGATTGTCCGAAGGATGGCTTTCCATTTCCTTCAAAGCACGAAGCTTGTGTCAATTGTTTACATATGCTCCAAACATGAATTGAAAATTTAAAGGTTTGCGCTAGATATTCGGGCCATAATGAAGGGTTAATATCAGACTCAGATGTCATTGCTCTATTTAATATACTAATATATACTATTTGTATAAGTAGATAAATTTATACAGATAAGTAGGTATCTAAGCAAAAATACATTTAAGTAAGTATAAATTATATACAGGGAGAATCTTTGCCTAAGCCTAGCGAACTCACAAAATAACTTTCTAACTTTATCTACACCTACATAATATCGTGATAACAGAAGATTAGATCGCTGGGCATTCTCTCGGTTGGCCAGCCAACAAGGCTATAAAAACCTCTGCTCTATAAAAGACTTCAAGATAGGCTTATACGAGTTGTTTTATATCTAAACCTCGTTGGTAGTGGACAGATATCTTTTATGATCTGTTAAAGCTTATATAAAGGCGAAAAGGTGATTTATGGATGACAAACATACTCTCGTGTGTATTGTAGATGCGCTCCGGATGCTATATCGGATCTTTGGATTGTACGGGACACTTGGATGTAAGTTGTATAGATGCCTATATATGTAAGTATTCTTATTTCAATTTTCATTGCACATTTTTTTAAGATGACTTCCATGACGCAACGGTAGTCATAATGCTTTGCATAATGAGGTCTCAGGTTCGATTCTTGTGTCTATTTACGTATAACTACTGCTTATATTTAAATTTGATCTACATAACTATAACTATAAAAGTTTGTAAAAATGAATGTTTAGGTCTTATATTTAATAATAATAATAATAAGCCTTTCAAAGTCCAATCCTGTGTCCGGGTTGTTCAGCTCTTGCCAACACTGAGTACTTGCATAGACAAAACCAGATAGCCAAAATACTCCATCAAGAGTTAGCTCTGAAATACGGCTTCACGAATGAGAAGTTGCCGTACTATAAGTACGAGCCCCTGAGGGTCCACGAAAGCGACAGCGTCAGGCTCTACTGGGACCGATCACACATACAGGACAGTTCTTGCGAATAAACCTGATATCGTGGTGATATCAGGTTTGTTATCGGGCAATCTAGAGGGTGTTTTGGTGGATGTCACCATACCGCATGACGAGAACCTCGTGAAAGCCGAAACCGAGAAAAAGAGAAAATATCTCAACCTGGCTCATGAGGTGACCGAAATGTGGGGGGTGACATCCACCGAAATCATTCCAATCGTTATGTCGGTGAACAGTCTTATCCCAACCAGTCTGGAACAACATCTCAGACGGTTGGGATTCCGAGGCGGCTCACTCCTGGAAAAGATGCAGAAAGCGGTGCTCTTAGATTCTGCCCGCATTGTTCGCCGGCTTCTCTCCCTGGGGCCCTGAACTCCGGCCGACTATGCTTCTACCTGGTGTTAGTTTGCCATCTCCTCTACTTAAAAGGGAAGATGTGAATTTTTGTAGAATTTAAAAAATAATAAGAAACTCTTATTGTGCATAATAAAGATTCATACAAGGAATATTTATACAGAATATGCATATACAAAATGTTGCCTTATCGCTAAAAGCAATCTTTTACAGACAACCTGACATAATTAGTAGATAAGTACAGAGAAAAAAGTAGAAGGCGCATATCACATTCAGTAAATACACAAAAGTAACCAAACAAAATGCATAATATTGTAAATATCATTTATATAAAAATAAGATTACAATAAATACTAATACATCATATTCTAGATCAACGCTAATACTATCTCCTTTTCTTGGTCGTCATACAGAATGTCGATTCTAAATTAGCTCAATGATAGAACTTCACACGAATTATTTACCTTTCTTCTCTTCTGTTTGACCGAAAACCATATGCAGGATGAAGAATGGAAACTTTTGGCTGAATTGAATGAAACCAACATTTTTGGCTGATTTCGAATTGTTGTACAGTAACCGTAACTCCTTTTCTAATTAGGTACTAAAAATCACTCAATTCCGCTGTCTGGTCCAAAAATTTCCTGTTCTTACAAAACTGATGATATTTTGAAACAAATTTTTCATAGTTTAAGACATATCTAATGATCTAATTAGATTATTCGCATACTATATTAAGGAATATATTTTACTATTTAGTATACTGCCAATCCATCATCAATCATGTATATTTGATAGTATAGATATTGTACCTACTTACCCACATATATATTTTAAATTCTTAATATAGTTAAAAACCATAGGTTGAGATAGATGGTACATAAACTAGTAAATGGGTCACGTATTAGAGCGCGAGGGACATTGAAAATATAAAGCATCAGGAGTCTATTACCGAGAGCTAATGAGCTGGAAGTAATTTTAAGTGCTTTTAAATTTAATTGTTCAACGGAAAGCAATGATCACTTTATTTGAAGATTTTTGGGGATTATACTTATTTTGTAAGGATGTGCTACGAGGGGACTGACACGCGTAAAAAGGACAAAATCCCCAAATAAATAAAGATTAAACAAGCTTTTGCTTCGCATTGCTACATTTTGTAAATTAACATGGGAGTAAATCCTATATGTAAATAAATAATATGAAACTGAACCGTGAAAATATTTACAATTGGCATAATAGCATAGCAGTCAAAATAAAAAGACAAATAGAGACGTTTTTGAAATATCATTTTTAAACATTTGTCTGATGCCACTTCTACTTCCGCCCCCAGTCCTGCCCGCATTGATGTCTTCACAGATTCTGTGAGCTGCAAGCCACAGTGTTAGGTAAGACACTGCAACGTAAAGCATCGAAATTACCTGGAGAAGACTTCCGGATAAAACTATATATATTAAAAACAAAGTCTTCACATTTATTTAAGAAGTAGGTACGCATTTCTCGTGTAATGTAATTGAAAACATACTCAAATGCAAAAAACACATTTGAGGGATACAATTTCGAGTCTTGATGGGGAGTAAAATATATTAGTACAGTATTTACGATTATTTGTTAGAAAATTCACATGACTGTAAAAGTAAATGGGAAAGGCTCGTCGAGCCAAAATATTATTTACATCAAAATCACTTCATATTTATGTTGATACTCGAAAACTATCCACATTATGCAACTAAGCGTGAAATTGAATATTATCTGTTCATCATCACGTTGGCTTCCTTAGGGGGAGATGAAGAATTCAATACCAAAGTTCTGTACCTACATATCATGCGTCGTCCACTTGCTATTCTATGTTTTTGGAGTAAGATTTTTATTACTAAACTTTGTAAATATGTCTATTATTAGTTCGGCTAACTGTTGTGTATTTCTGGGACGAAAGTGATTCACTGCTCGGGTGTTGTGTGAACTGAGTGGGTACTATATATAATCTTAATTCTTGTTTCTGGTGTAAAGCAACATCGTATATTGTCGTGTAAAAATGTAATCTCTGACATCACACTTTTTTATGCCACTGAGATGGCGAACAACAAACATTGAATATTATATACAATTTCAATCTATATCAGCATTTTTTTACTGTTACCGTAGGTTATGGTGTTTAACTCATGGTATCACGTAATGGGAACTAATAGCCTAATTATTAGCAATATACCCTATAAGATCGACTTCCACGCGGTTTTCTCTGGGAACCATCGTAATTAATTTTTCAAATTCTTCATAATGGGCAACTGACCTGTGTTCATTCTATCATCTATTACTGATACCACGCCAGCGTATACCGATAGCGCAGACAGGGATATCATTCCATTTTCATCCATTAAAAAAATATATGATAGAATAAGATACTTAAGTGCATATAGACGATATATAATAACTATTCGCTAATAAGCGCTACATATCATGTTACCAATCTTATAAATATGAATCTTTATTACTCGATCTCTACTGAACGGATCTGTATGAAACTTGGTATCGACACATGTGAATCATATTTTAAATTATCACACTTTATTACTATATTTGATTACTTTTTATCACAGTTCACACAAGTACAGCTGCGGATTTTGTTGTGAAAATTTTGATACTCTGATTACTAAAAAGAACATAATATTTTATTTGAAAATAAAAATAAAATATGAAAAATAATTTATGAAGTTTTTATTGCTTTGGAATAAATACTTACATATATACTTACCTACACGAATGTAAGAAACATTCTTTGTAGTCCCTGTATAACGAGTAAGCGATGGGTTAGGGGAGCAAGCAAGTAAATATTTTTCTCCCCCACGTAATTATTGGTATTTTTGAGAGGAATCTCGAGTTTCGAAGGTGACAGGAACATGGGGGATCGGAAAATTTAGCGAAAACATGATTTTGGAACGGACATAATAATAAATTATATCGACTCTTTTATTTATTGTATTAGTACTAAACGTTGTATGTATCTATTAGCTTAAGACTTCCTTTTGTTGTGTTATCAACTAATAGAAGTGGAAAATAGAAAAAAAAATGAGAATTTAGAATGATTTTAGATAGATACTTATACCTACATCTATTCTATATTCAATCTTGGAGTTAAATTATTTTTATATTTCTTTTAAGTCAGGTAAATTGATAAGTATCTATTCGATGGATTGTGTTCAGAGGAATTGTTCAATATGATCGTGTACAGCGCGGTTTCAGAGATGTTTTCTCCCACCAACGCTCAGGTTATGGAATGAGCTTCCTGCCGAGATTTTTCCAAGGGACTACAGCATGGAGTTCTACAAAAAATGGATAAAGAAATTTCATCAGGATCAGCAACGCGCGCTTAACGCCCTTGGTACTGCAGGCGTTTATAGGCTACGGTAACCGCTTACCATCAGATTTTTGTAATCATCATTAGGTTATTTGTTGTATATCAGTAACACTATATATAGTATAGGGTAGAAAAATAAATTAATAAACAAAGTGCTCTTTCTAGTATCTATATGACTGTACAAAGGTCTTCCGTTTCCCGATACATTAGCTATATTGATCGTTCTACACGAACGCATTTATTTCAATAGAATCGACTTAATAATTGCGTTAGAATATAATATATATTATCATATATATTACTTTGCGTGGGAATAGGATATATTACCTATTTCTTTAACAAAATATATTATAAATTTTATTCAGAAGTGAAAACAAAGTAATAAAGCCTATGGTCCCGTGATTCGAATTTATTTAAATTTTAATATGAATTTCTCCAAATTCACCAGATCAGAAAAAAATTTTTTTGGCATCATACCATAAATATTAACAAGCTATTAAAGTCACACTGTTGGGCGTGGATTACACCCTCACCCCATAAGAAGTTCAGAACTTTAGGGCCTAGACCTAGGGAAATAGCCTACTAATGTTTTATCACCAAATTTTGGATTTTTATCTAATTACAACTTTGTATCAATTTTTACTTTCATTTTTTCATGCACCACAAAGTAAATGACGAAAAAGAAACATCTTTTCTTTTTTCTTTTAGCCTTATTTTACTTTCGCCTTCTGCCTTCTTATCCCATCCTCTTAAAAATTACTCAAATTTCTCCAAGTCTATTTCACTATTTTTCAAGAATTTCATTTCTTAAAAATTTTTCTATTAGAACATTTTTTACCTAAAATTGCAAATAAGTACCTAATCTGGCAACACTGAGTGTTCCTTTAGCCCCCTTTTTCATACTGGGAATAGAAATAATTGGTATTCGTACTCATCAGCACATAGATGACATTATTTTTTTGAGAAATTTAATTTAAAATTAGAACCTTACAATTTAAAATAGCTATATTTTATTTTTATAACAAAGTAAAATATATGTTAAGTATTCAAAATAGTGTATATCATGATTACTTTGTTCATCAAATCATGCATGATGGACCATAGACAATGATGACTGAGAACACCACGGTCGTGATATCCAGAACCAATAAGAAAAAATATATATTAAAAATAAAAAAAGAATTGATAGGTACATTTTGACTAAGAATTGACGTTAAATTTTTCAAAAAATCCAATACTTACCAGAAACTCAATAGTTTGATTGTTATTATAAGTATTCGCTTTAATAATTAAATTATGTGTAATTAATGCATTATGCACATAACCAGTACCTTTTTAAAAGGCTCAAGCAACTCCAATAAAAAGCTGAATAAAAATAGGAACTCATTTATTTACAATACAAATATTTACATCGTACAAATTGTGTTGAGTATCTACATACAATAAAATGGCAACTAGACTCAATGTACTTATATATCTATTTTTTATACTTGGCACATAGATTATAAATTAAATATTTTTTATCGAAATAACAGAATATGTAAACTGTAATATAATAAAAATATCTTTTAATTACTAGATTATATACTTTTGCAAATTATTATTATTTTTTTAAAAATAAATATAAAATGCCAAGAGTTTTTATTTAAGATTCAAAGTATAAAAAATAGATTATAGCAAGTTATGTTAAATATTCCTAATCATTACTTATTTGAAATATTATTCAGTGCATCTAAAATATTATTATACTTATCGTTTTATATAATACACAATCAAATTGTGATGTTTATTATATGGATGATGATTAATTTAAATACGCATTTCAGTTTGCAGAAAAATAAAACCATGGCTAAGGAAATATTCTGCAGAGAGTTAGTAACCTCAGTACTAATTTACCCTAAAACAAACATTAGACACTGTAAGCTTTCGTATAAGAATTTAACTTTAATAGCAATTACTAATATATCTTTGGGTCAAAATGAGATAAGAATTTAAGTAAATGTCTATGTAAGGGTCAAAATGAAATAAAATTATAAGTAAAAAGAGAAATAGTTCCCAATTAAGCATTCGGTAATATTATGGGAGAATTTTATTATTCATGCCATAATGCTTCGATTCGATGTCTATTCCAAGAAGCAATGACCTATGATATTTATTAACATCCTAGACAGAATTGTAATACATTATAACTCTTCTTATAATAATTATATTCTTTTATATTGAGCAATGTTGTAAATTATAAAAAAGAAATCATAATATTAATTTCATAATTTTTTTCTTGGCGAAACTGTACCGTCCATATTATTCTTCGTAATTATAGTTCTTGATACTTACCATAAAATCTAAAATACCTACCTAGTATTTATATAAATCTTATAAATTATCTGGAATGTTGAATATTATTCTGAAATAGGCTAAGATTATAAACTAATAGATCCTTGTTTTAGGAAAAAAGTTGTAAGAAATAAGGAGATCCACGTCGTTTCAATAAATTCAGTATATGTTCAGTAAAAATCGATAAAAATATCTAAATCAATGAAAAAAGAACATTGTATGAATAAAAATATGTATCTAACTATGGTACAATTTTTAAAGTAAATAGTGATATGATCGTTATAAGTATTTTAAAAGGAGAATTAAAAAAATTCTTTGGATTGTAAACAATTGCTGCTAATCTAAAGAAAATTTTGTACGAACATATTTTTCCCTATTTTTCTACTCCTTTCTTCTTACAACAGTCAATCATTAAAAAAATAATAATAAAATAAAAAATCTGTAAATTGTGACAATTGATTCTATAATATCACAATATATGCCCTGCATTTTGTCTTTATAAATGTTTTTTCAATCACTAATATATTGTTGACCAACTAATTCGTAATATTCACGACGAAAAGTAGCATCATATCGCTATAAATTCAAATCGTCTTCAGATTCACTTTCAGTATAATCGTGCAGTGCTTTTTTAATTTCATCCTCGATTTCTATAGCACTTTGATTTTTATCATCATTTGATAGCCTGTCATACGCTATATTAATATTAGAGTTGTAATAAGAACCACAACAATAATATCCGTACTTTCTTAGAATACACGCGATTAAAGTATATAAGGAAATAAAACTAATAATAAACAAGACGATAGAAAGAGCAACATTCAGCCTGTAATGCCAGTTGGCATTGTTAAGTTGCGGTACAATCGTATTAGGATAGCAGTAAACTTTGAGTTCTACGTCTGTCAAGTTATAAATTTGAGCGTCTTCTGAGCATGAGGTACACTGATTTTCGTGGGGACCGGAACATGTAGCACAGGTGTAGTGACAAGGAAGACAAACAGAAGGAGATGTTTCTAAATTAACTATAGGTTCCATATCTAGAGCCTCGAAAGCGGACGGTTTTGGAGCATCAGTGCCTTGACGTTTCATAACAGTGGCGCCAGTAGAGCTTTCAAAAAAGTAAGTAAGATTGCGTCTTCTTGAGCTTCGTTCCGTTAGAACTTCACTGGCATATGTACCGGCCGGGCAATGCTTGTAACACCGCCCGTCGTACAAGTGCAAACCCTTCGCGCATTCTAGTGAAAGAAAGAGAACAAAGATGTTTAATTACATAAACAAAAGGCAACTCCGCCACCACCCATCACCTTTCTGAGTCCATGCAGCTTACGATCTCTCGCCAGCAGATCAAATGATGCAGATGCGCCTCGTACGATGTAGGTATATTATGGTAAATTCGCAGCATAAGGAAATTACGGGAAGGATCGATAGAATCTTGTCACTGATCTCAAATAATTTTGTTCTTGATTAAAATAAAATAAAGTAAAAATAACAATAGGACATGCACAAACAAACAACGTGCTCAAAATTAAATGAAATCAGAGAGAGTTTAGGTGAACTTCTAAGTAAAAATTAAGAATGAGAAGTAATGAAAGTTAATTGAAGTTACTCGTGCAAGACGTGTGAACTAAATTATAAAGGTAGTGAAGCGTGAATAGCAAATTAATAAATATTAGAGGAAGCACGTAAAAAGCTAAGCAAACATGCAACAATCAGAGCGAATGTAAAACTAAATTACTCTAGTGAAATAACAATCGCATAAAACAAACAAAATAACAATAACAAATCGAGTTGTGACTAACTGCTACGTTATAAATCGACGATTTGATATCAGAGACAAGACTCGTAATTACATTATGATACAATCAAAATAAAAATCTGTATAAATTTTGTAATAAAAGATTGTTTTTATTATTATTCTCCGTCACATCAGGTTCCATATATACAAATTATGCATAAACATTTACAATACAATTTGATGGATCGCTAATTACTGCCAATATCGTTGAACAATTTTACATTTATACAACCAAAACGTTATAAAAATGATAGATTTCTAATACATCGAAAGATAGTTAATATATTTTCTATTCCTCGAGGCACAGACGATACAACGTAGTTTCATGCGCGCTTCAATTATCTATTAGAGATTAATTGTGTTTGTATAAGATATTGTATAAAATTGTAATTACACAAGATTATAATTAAGATAAAAGAACTTCAACGATGTTCAATGTGGCAAGCAGAAATTATGCATTGTATAGAATTGTGCTATGAGGAATCTGCCTAATTTAGACCATGATATAAATAAATAAATCACGACAGTGGACATGCATTACGCAAGTTAGGAAGTTACACTAAGCTGCTTAATTTAGTATACAATTTCTTAATTTAACTACCAGTCGATGAGAAATCGTGATCGTTCAGTCGTTTTCATTTACATGTTTGTGAGCAAATTTGTACAAGTTTCCAAATACTTATACCGATATTATATACTTAATATATACATTTCTATATATAGTTTAAATCTAGATGGATTGGCAATTTCTGCTAACATCACAACCACAATACGCAATTGTTTTGTTTTTAATATCTACATATTATGTCAAATACATCTAAGTTATATGTCTCAGTCATAACAGCATGACTAATTTGAAACCTGTCAGTTTGACATCTGTCAAATTGACACTCATCTCGCGTCTAGATCAACAATCAATGCAACAGTCTTTTTTCAATTTGCACTTTATATGTCCGCATTCATTCCGATAAATAACCTCTAGGTTACTCTTCTTAATCGTGACTATCATATACTAACATATCTCTACCAGAGCCATGACATACAATTTTTATACATGTATCAAAAAACGTTGTTAAAGAGAAATTAAAATAACTGTTTTACAAATAAAAATAAATCATGTATACATATAATAAAATGATTAACTTCATGATTAGAACGTGACCTTGAAAATATAATAAATTTATAAATAAAGATAATATAAAATATAAATTTGAAAATGAATCACAGCTACCGCGTGTGTTATTGTCATGCTGTTATAACTGTTGGCGAATTTTAATCATCGAGTCTAATAGACGGTTGGAAAGCCCTCGGTACAATCTGCATTCTCCTTAAACAGGCACGCCGGCGGCACACTGATAGCCTCATCCACACCAATCAGTAGTATGATACGATATTATACAATTTTACCGTTTTGGTAGGAAAATATATACAACTAGCTTTTATCTACGACTTCGTCCTTGTGACCGGAATATTGACTAACAGATTTCATAGAAATTGATTAAATCGTTAAATTGCCAAGAGGTTAGTAAAGATTAAGTAAGGATAACCTATACAGAGACGCTTTTAAAATTATAAATAAAGCATATCGTAAGTGCATCATTGGGGAAGATGAAATGCGTCTCATTACATTTATGTATATTCTATTTTTCCCATAATATAGTATACAGTAAAATAGTATGTGGACAGTGCGCTTCATTATCTTACTATAGTAACAGGGAAGGAGGAGATATTTAAAAAAAAAATAAAAAAAAACTATTTGATGAGGTATTGCTAGAACTCTATACATGTATTTAGGGTATCTATTTAATATATTAATTAATATCTATAAATTATCATCTACCGATGAGTGTGAATAGTTCCTTTAATCCAGCTGCGAAAATTCGGTAGGTAACTATCAGTGAGCGATCGGCATAACTTCAATCGAATAAGCGAATTGTCATTAAACTACACTATTACTAATGGTGTGCGAGTTAGTAGACAATCCGCCTATACAAACACTTAAAAACAGAGACTTTTATAATAATAATAAATTTATTTTAAATTCCACTTGCTAAATGTAAAGTTAATAAACAAATAAAGTTGAATAAATAAAATTTATTGCTAAATAAACAATAAACAAATAACTCATTAGTTAAATATATAACTCATTATAAATTGGAACAACTATTGAATTTCTAGCCATATTATTCATTTATATATGTACCAACGTTTTAGTAATTTTAGATTACCTTCGACTAGTAGATACAGAAACTTTCATTACTTTAAAAAGTAGAATAATGATAATATATAAATTATATTATATTAATGTGAAAAGTATTAGTAACTCACAGTATATGTCTACAACGAAAATATAATACACAGCACTAAATACACAGAGAGTGGAAATACAATAACAATATATAAATTAGGAGCCTCACAATTTATTAATTATGT
The DNA here is from genome assembly GCF_026898425.1 of Galleria mellonella. Lineage (NCBI taxonomy): Eukaryota > Metazoa > Arthropoda > Insecta > Lepidoptera > Pyralidae > Galleria > Galleria mellonella. The sequence continues at coordinate 5,083,997 of NW_026442075.1, read as the reverse complement.
TACCATATAACAAACATATTACATTCGTAACCACATTACATTAGTATGAGATAATACATACAGTCTACCAGGTGTTTCAGGTATTACGACGTGTATAGACGTATATAAAAATGTAATAAAGGAATCATTTGTGTGTGTATAACTAATAAATTATCTTGTTTATTAGATCAACTAATATATAATAAATATAATATATACTATCTATACTAATATTATAAAAAGAAAACGTTTTGTTGTTTGTTTGTAATAGATAAACTCAAAAACAACAGATTTAAAAAAAATCACATATAAAAAGTTACATTATCAACGAGTATTATAGGTTACGTATTATTTTCGAAAATTCTATTATCCGTGCGAAGCTGGGCCGTATCACTAACTTACTATATTTATGATAATTATATGTAAACCAGTTAATCCTTCTGCGTGTCTACCCATATGTCCAGTATTATAATTATAAATCGGATCATATAACAATTGTTTACTACTATTATTTCACCGTATTTCACAAATGGCATTACTCTACAAGTTTATGTTTATAAAGAGGTTTAGATCTTTGTTGGAATTTCTTTTTTTTTATTTAAAAAAGTACAACAGTAAAAAATACACTTAGCTGCAAAAGGCCGAAGCTCAGGATATGATCAGGCTTTTCTATGCAATTTCATTATTATTTATAAAAGTCTCTGAATAACTAACTACATTTAACAAATTATTATAATTTTGAAACTTATTATAACAGATATGTGTTTCTGTAATAATTATATGTAATTATTACATACGTATTGGCGAAATTGCTAATAATTATATTTTATTATCAAATAAATAATGACGTTTTGAATGAAATATAATTAATTATATGCAATATAATTAATTATATTTATCGTCGCGCTAGAATGCTTAATTTTTATAATATAAAAATTAATATGAGACTCATAATACAAAATTAATATAATTGTCCTATCTATTTATATATACGTACTTACTTAGAATAATGATAAATAAATAACTTAACGAGAAACGTTATTATCTCTTTAAATGCTTTTACATATTTTGGTATCATTATGCATTTAAAACAAAGAAATAATCATAGTTAAAGAAAATTATAGCTACTAAATTTTTGAACGAATGTCATTCAACAATAATTAAATATATTTGTAATATAAATAATTATAAAAGGTATAAAATTAAAATTATAATATATTTTATAAAAGACGGAAAAGGTAGTTGAAACAATCAAAATATTGATTAAGTTTTATTTATATATTTTTTTAGTATATTTCACTCAAATCATCAGTGAGGTGAAACTCCATAGTAACTTGACTAGAACATAGTCTATTAAGTACATTTAATGTTCCGGATGAAATGTTTAGTACAATTTCATTTTTTGACAAATATTATTTTACAATAACAATCGGTTAATTAATTGTTTTTTATACAATTTGTTTACTGAATTACTTCACATAACTCTAAGACCAGCTGTTATCAATCTATTCGTATTTACGTAATTAAGATTGCAATTACTCGATCAAAATGGACGTTATTCAAACCGTAAATATTATACATTATTTTAATTAGTATTTAATTGCACTTGGTCAATAGCTCTTTAATATTTTTTGCCAACTCATTATTGAATTTTCAAGTTAATTACGATATAAAATCGATCATTTGTAAAGCCAATGTTTCCAAACAAATATCATTATTCTGTTTTAGACAATGGAATTCCGTAAATAAATATCATTAATACAAAAATTAACAGGAGATTCTTTGAAGTACGGAAATTATGTTTTAATTTAAAATAATTATATTGAAATCATATTAATGTACTAAAATTGAAAATCGTAGATATTCATATTTAATTATGTCTAAAATGTACTTACTATATTTTAATAATATATTCGAAGTTTAATAAAAAGTAAGTACCTACAGATTTCTATTTTTAAAATTGAATATAGCTGACATTCACTAATGGTTAATTATAAAAAAGAAAACAATTTTTTCATGTATATATTGCTGTCAAAATTATTAAGTAGAATCTATTAGGTACTTGGACTCGCAATATGTAATATTTTTATTAATTAATATATATATAGGTTGAGCATTCATAATTAAAAAAAATCACTACATAATAAATTTCTGTTTCAAAATGAGTGCTGCCAATATAGATGTATCCTGATAATTAGTATGGCAAGTTATGGTCTATTTTGAATTCATTGTGTCGTATATCTTTATATACGTATTTATAAATTAATATTTTGATTGTATAAATAAAAAAAAGTTGTAAAAGTTTGCAAACAAGTTCTCAATGAGATATTTTTTATATATGTTATATCTAATAATTAATATAAATATCATAATAATATAGTAACCATGAAGTAAACGTGAAGTAAAATTATATAAGATAACAGCTTGTACTTAATTGTAACATGGTAAATTTAACTAAAATCACATGCCGTGAGATCGGCGAGTACAAAACAATTCTTATAAATCATATCATTCATATCAAAATTGTTGAAATATTGCATTACTTTATTTTAAACTGTAATGTATTCACTATAATTGCAATAAATCCGCACGTCTATTGAGACATTTATAATGAGTAATGCTTTGTGATAATATAACTGAGGTCCCTATGAATATGTACACACATTGCCGTTTTAGTATACACAAACAAAACATTTAAAAACCGAACAAGTATTTTGAAAATCGCTATGTCCTGATATTGAATTAAATAGATAACTTTGGATAACTATTATGCTTCCAGTCAAAATGTTAAGTAAAAAAAAACTTACAATTGGCATGGGTATAAGATATAAAAATAAAGTAGGTACTTCATGCTATGTATAATAGATAAAAAACATTATGTGAAATAAATTATGCCGAAAAGTTAAATAATTTTAAAATAAGCACGAAATATAAATTATAAATAATGTGCATATTTTATTTTTATATAAATCCTATCAATCGGACTTACCTTTACTATCTATTTAATTAAATATCCGTGAAATATATTAATTTTAAGCGTGTTCAGATGTCAAAAACGCTTTACTGGTTCCTAGAATACCTGCACATAGCGTCACATTTCATACATTCATGTAAATGTTATTTTTACAATTTTGACAATTTGATATAACTAGAACTGTCGTAAGTACTAGGGCACCTCCTTTGGGGTCCGAAGTAAGCACGGGGCTCGAGGGGGCCTACAACTATTTCCTCTTACATCTAAACTTAGACTAGCAGTTAGTGCACAGTCGCGCTTAACATTAGAGTACACATTGCCCGAATCCTGTGCAAATTCGGATGATTCTTTTTCCTCTGTGCACAAGACTCGGGTTTGCTGAGTTTTAGGGGGAAGTTCTATATTTGAGGATAGTAATAGGATGAGGAATAGGCACAAACCTAGGCAGCGATGCAGCGGTGGCGCGGAGTACGAGGCGCAGCCGCTGCTCGCGTGTTTTTGACCGGAAACCGCGTCCGGCACAGGTGTATTCTCATCGGATACCTGAATTAAAAGAAAATATATTCAGTACAATTGATTAATAAATTAATATTAGTTTGTTAGATATTATTTAATGTGATTTAGTTGCCCCATAAATTATTATATTGATAATTTTATTATTATATTGTCTTATTATAATAATAACTTATTTTTATATATAAAAATAATTTATATATTATATATATTTATATACAATATAAGATTTGTTACAAAATTTTTCCAATAATAATAATAAAATAGAATAGGTTGTTTCATTAAATACCTTTAAACAAGAAAAAGAAAGACTAAATTAGTATACTGTTTAGCAATGAAATTAATTTATTAAAAACATAATTTGTTATTTAAAATACATTTTTAAATATTTTTTAATTAAATATATATATATTTTTTAAAGTTATATAAGTATATTAGGCATTACCTTATTATGATGTTTAAAACACATAACAAAGAACAGAATGAACTATGAAATATAAAAAAGAAATTATTTTAAAATCAATGATATATAATATATATAAGTTAGCTAGCTAAACAGGCACTAAACATTTCAATAATATAAAATAGTCATAAACAATTATAATTTTTATTCATATAGTATGAATAAAAATTATAAATATTTGAGTAATTTCACGTTTTTCAACAAAATCATACATCTAATTGAAAAGTCATATAATTATTTCGTATAACATAAGCATATTGCAATGTCGGCATGTAAAACATATAAAAAAAGTTGACTCAGTATTTTACCCCTATCGTCTTCTGCTGTGTTATTTTTTCTTATCGGACAAAAACTATCTCATATGAGAGGAAACAATACTTATTTTTAAAATTTCATTACAATCAAATGCTGGGTTTTATAAAGAATATTAGAGTGAATAAAAATCGTGACAGGATTTTTAGCGTAATATTTTCACATACGCTAAAATATAAGTTTCTCACGTTTACTACTGCTCACGTTTACGAAATTGAAGAATACGCGAAAAATATTTTCCTTTCTTTTCGTAACAAAAAACGAAAACTGAAGTAATAAAAACCTTTTCATATAAACTCGAGACCTGAGACAACCGCTTGATAAAACGTTTCGCGTCGTCTTAAGGGTGATATGTATCATGTCGTGGCGAATTCTCCTCACAATACGGGAGTGTCATGAGTGGTAATCTCAGTTATTATTCATCTGTGGTCTCAGCTGAGTGCTGCTAAGATTACTTGTCTCATTACCTATATTAAGACGTACAAAAAGATTCTAAAATGCAGTCCTATAAAGAAGCGCATTCAATTAGAAAGCATTCTTTAGTTAGTTACGCACAAATATATACACAAACACTCTCACACACACACACACATACACACAAACACACACGCACGCACGCTCAAACACGCACGTACGCACTCACGCACGCACGCACGCACGGAAGTACGCATGCACGCATAGAAACTTTTCCTTTCTGAAATATAGAATTTATTCGTGCCATTATTTTTTTTTAATTAAAATCATTATGGAATCTGTATATATCTATATCTGTTGGTATATTAATGAAAAAGGTACATTTTTAAAAGAATGCAATATATAAACAGTTAAGGAAATCTCAAGGGGTCGAGATACTTTGAGCTAATTAACCCGGCCCTGAGCTAAACTGAGATAATAACATAATACTCGTAATGTATGAAAATTGGTAATTAAACGTATTAGATGGCCGCTTAATTTAAATTCTCTGATGACCTTTTTATATACGTAATATGTGTATATTATTTAAAGGTTTTTATAGACCTGCAATCAGAGATCTGCAAATAACCAAATATACAAAGATAAATAAATAAAGATAGATAATGTAGTCAATGTATATATGATTCGTTCCATGGCCATTTATAGAAAGATCTTTGAAAGATGTCAGCGTGAAAAATGTTATTTGTTAACTATAAATTAAAATTTATTAACTATAAATGTCTTAAAGACTAATCGTCATATTTGGTATATACGAAATATTTTATTGCAAAAATATTAGTATTTTATAATTGTACATACTAGAGTATATAATGCATACTCGTTCACTTAATGTACATTTGAAATATTCAATATTTATTTTAAGCTTTCCTTTTTATTTGAAAGTCTTTTGGTGATTTTCTGGTAATTACATCGTTGTAATCTCTTGTTAGTTAATTTGACAAGAAACTGTCATAGAGAAAATTTTAAGGTTTTCCAAGCTAAGATTTAGAACATTTTAATTTTTTGAATTTCTATTAATTACGGAGAAAAGCAATATTTTCTATTTCTATACACTGGAGTTCAATTATGAGCAAGTGAAATATGTTTCAACCATTGTTTTTTGACAATAACTTATCTGTTCCTAATCCCCATATTTTGCGGTCTCATTAAATTCGACGACCATAGATTTCCCCAGAGACGCCATGAGCTCCACCAATCATTTTGTCTATCTAATAAGACGCTGTATACTCCGATTTGCAAAAATAACAATGGTGGGATTGTTAGAGTAGGGGGATTTGTTTCCATAAATTCTTTAGCTAATTAAATCCAATTTACATTATGATTTTAATAATAAGACACTGATTTATGAACATTAATTTCATGAACATTTTTTTTTAATAAAACTAGTATCGCAAATTTAAATTCATCAGACATGATATAAAACTAGTACGAAGAAGACTTTTAAGCTAACAATATACAGAAAGAGTAGACAGTAGCAATAGAATGCTTAAATGATCTAAATGAAACAAGTTTTTTTGCCATCATATTAATTAATTATACAGATTTATCGATTCAAAAGAATATTTAACTCGATTCTGTTAGCATTTCACCTATTAGGGCGCAGTACGTAGAATGGCCTACTAACATTTATACTCAATCGTACACTTTAATCAAAACATCTTTCGTAATAATTTTTTCCAGCAAACTTCCAAATTTTCAAACCAACAAAAGAAACCTTTTCAATAAAGGCACAATTGTAGTGGCAATGTTTTCAACTCTAACGTCACTGATTAATTGATTACAGTTATTTTGCTTAATTTCGCTACCATTAATATGCGTGTGACTGCTAATTTGAAGATTGATACGAATAGAAGATTGACTATTATTATAAGTCAATCTTCTAATATTAGTAGACAGTATATCAACTAAACAGCGACATAGATTTAGCAAAATAACACTTAATTTAGTAAAATATAACGTCAATGAGTTTACATACCGAATGAGAGTCGTGCCAGACTAAAGCGATGCCATCGTCGATGTCGTTAGATCTACTCCAGGCTGTCACGGGTGGTCCTGCGTTCGTTCCTATGGAGTTGGTCTCCGAAGAAGCATCATACTCTTGCGCCGGAGTTTCTGTCCCGTAGAATATCAGCTCCCATTGTGTCAGCGGACCCGCTACTAAACAATTGTGTTGATTAGAGCACAATTTCGAATAGTTTAAATAAATATTGCAATAATAAATTTTATAGTGCAAATACATAATATCTCTCTATTATACAAGGTGCTGTAAGCAACCTTTTGAGGTAGTGTTCTAGTAAAACTAAATATTATTCCAAATTCCTGAAAAACAGATAGATTGTCATTTCATCTAAAGTAAGCAATATAATTATAATGTTTATATTCAAATAATCAAATTAAAATGATTGATTATTGCAATAATAATATAAATGAAGAATAGAATATTCAAATACCATACGTATTTTTTAATAATATTGCCAAATTTTTTCTTTTAATTTGATATCGCATGTTCGAGATATAATGTATGTACAAAAATGTTCCAGTAATATTATTAGGTACGTAATTAATAAGTTATTAATATAATATAGAAATAAAATAAGAAAAATTTTACGCCAAGCAAAAAAAAATACATTGAAACTTTAAAAAAAAAAAACAGCAACAGTTAATCAAAAATCTCCTGTATAGCGTAGGTACTGTGCGAAAACACATTTGTGATGTTTATAGGTTACAAAGCAATTAACGAAATTATAAAGTGAAAATACACGTATAACAAAATTATAGTTCCTGCCTGTTATAAGTTAATTACTCAACTGAACAAATTAAATTCAAAACGAAACACTTTCTATAAAATAAACTTGCACTACGAGATACAATTTAAACAATGCAAACACACGACATGCAAAGAGCGGCGGACTCTGGAACAAAGGTAATTGACGTGCAGGCTCAAACTAGGCGGCCAAATAAAACGCTGTCGACAAAACGAATCAACGGATACAACACATGCATTGGCAGTACCATTGGCCCGGAGTGGAGCCGGGTATATCCGCTGGATTTTCGGATATTGCTCGAAGAGACTAGACATCTTCCGCCCTCTGGCGTCTGCCAGGGGATCGGTTAAGTCGCCTCGCAAATTAAGGCTCAAATCCGGGGTCGACGACGTTGTTGTTCTCGTTGTGCTTTCGATAGGTGAGCGTGTCGCTGGCCGACCCTGTTTTGATTTCTGCGAGTTCCTATTCGGATTCTTCGAGTTTTTATTCTTCTTTCTCTTCACCAATCCCACAGTGTATGTCGGCACTATGGAGATCGCCTTTCCCTTATTTTTACGACCAGCTTGCACCATTACGGGCCGCGTTGCGTTACTCTTGTTCCGTGTAATCGGATTTCGGAACGGTATTGGGTCATTTTTAGCAGCCGGCGTACTAGTTCCGTACAACGTTAGAGACCAATCTTGCAATGTTGCTCGACCTATGACGTCGAAATTTAATATAACATAAACAGAATTCTTTGTTGCAAACTTATGTAAATTAAGAGAAGTTTGTATATTCATTTTGGAATAACAGTTTATACTAGTATCATTTGGTATTCGTAACATGTTATAGTTTACGCAATATATTACTTCGTATTATGCTTATACCGATACATTGGAATATAGTCTTTGAAATTCTATTAGGCACTTAATTGAGTTACATCATTAGGCCTCTATTGAGTTGGGATAAATTAGCTTTTACCTTTTATGCCTTATTCGATACATCACATAAGTAAATCATCATTTTTAATAATAAGGAAATTCGTTTTCAGATATCCAGCAATTGAATAATGGAAGAACTAATTGGCGGAATGGATCATTATAAGTTGGGAATACTTCGATGCTACGTGAACCATATTGAGAACGGTCCAATAAATTGTAAGTTCTCTACAAATGTTGAATATACCTATTTTAAACATTTCCATCCATTAAATCATTGAATTTTTCTGAAATTTAATAAAACATATATATATATATATATATATATATATATATATATATATAAAAAAAATGATAATAAGTATGTAAGTCTTATGTTGTTCTCGTTAGCCAATTAGGTACTTATTGAAAATCGCATATTTTTTATAAATTATATTATTCCTACTACCTGTATTTTATATTAAAAATATTATGCTATGCTCTCTATAAAGTAAGTATACAGGTTAAATCTGTAAATTAACCGTTAACTAACATTTCAACACACTCTTCGTACATACAATGAGAGTCAGACAGCATTAAATTCATTATAATAAATGTATTCACTACACTGCACTCCAGCGAGAACATTTTGCTGTCTGATTTTATTATGCATTTACTTTAAAACTATCTAAACATTAGTATTTCTTATTACAGGTTCATAATTATGATTCTTAAGAGATAAATTATTAACAGGCTCATATTAATAAAATTATTTGTACAATGTATAAATTGTAATTAAAATAGGTAATATGTATAATGCTAAGCTGTATAATTTACTGTTAATATTTGATGTAGTTTAGCAACTAATTCAACTTTGTAATATACCCTCATAAAGTTTCTAAATACTAGGATGTTTCAACTCTATAGTGAGTGCATTTATTTGAATAAGTTATTGAAATTTGCATAGTGAATGTTTTGCGTAATTGGCCCAAGTATTTGGGTAATAATAGTTTTACATAGAAAAGCGTCTACTGCGCACGTTTCATAGTGTATGGTTCTGTAAAAAGTTATTTGCAACGACCATATATGTGTCTACATAAATAACTTATTTCTTCGAAGCACTTTTATTTCTATATTTAAATTTTTGTTGTACTGTATTCTATATAAGATAAAAAATGTATCTATTTTTAATGATATTAATAAGAAATTTATATATAAGATCCTACATTCTAACATTAATTATGACTGCATACGATATATAATCTCATTTTATAACAATTATATTATTTTGCACATTAGTGCAAAACTGTAAACAGACATGTAAAAGTTAAAATATTATATTTTACGCGGGCGAGCCCTTGGGATAAGTTTACTGTAACCCGCGGCTTCACTCCGCATGAATTAGTGAGTATATAATGTATCCTACATGCTAAGTAAGGATGTAACTTACCCGTATTCCAAATTTCATTCTAATCCGTTCAGTAGTTTTTGTATAAAAAAGTAACAAATAACTATCCGTTCTATCTATCCATTCCTCCATCCATTCTCACAATCTGTCATATTTATATATTATATATTATTATGATTTCAAATGAATAGAATCTGAAGTAATTTAAAACTTTGATCTGCATAAAAAATGGCGACTTCAATCGTATCAAAACTGATGGACCCAACACGGAAGTGAACAAACAAACAAAAAATACAGACACATTACGAACCTCCTCATGATTGAAATCCCATTGAAAATTAGTCCTTAGGAATGACAACGCATGAGAGAAGACACTGGTGTTACCGTGTATTCTGTGATATTCATGGCGTTAGTCATGTTTATAGACGACGGTTATTACTTTCCATCAAGTAGAAGTTTATTGTAAGTTTCATAAAAAAATGGAACATTAAATTAGCTTACTTTATGAATACATATAATATCTAACAATCTTACCTAAGTAACGTCCTTCGTTGGAAACCTCAAGCTGCCAGATGCCTAGAGGCGACTCTCCCCACATATGCACCGACATAAAGGGCCAGGAGGTAAAACCCGACCGCGACGAGTCGTGAGCTCTGGCGGGAAATTAACTCTAATTACTTATGTTGTTTATGTTATGATTAACTTTAGTGTTATTTAGTTTACAACTCCTATTATAACACACATGAACTGATGACGTATTTCAAATAAAATAGGAAATAGATATAGATAGTACCAATTTTTAAAACATTTAATTCAAGAGCGCCACTTTGTACGCTTCTGTGCTTTACGCATCCAATCGTTTCTAACAATTTTGGAAAATTCGTAACGCCATCTATCATATATCACGCTAGGTAAATTCCTCACTTTACGCCTGCCTAAATACAGTCTCCACTTCAGAACACGTTTGCATAAACGGCAATCGTTTCTGTGACAAATGTGACAAACAATTTGCTATTTCAATCTACAATTCCTATTCGGTATATCAACGACTCTAATTCTTTAACAGATTATACTTTTTAGAATCAGATCTCTCAAAGAAACTCCGAGCATAGCCCTAAACCTATGGCTTTCTGAGCAACTTTCTGCTTATTCACTAGTCCCACAGTCAGCGTTCACGTCTGAGCAGCGTATGTTATTCGTATTACTGCAAGCACGCATTGATTGAAAACTTTTATTTTTAAGTTTCAAGTCGAGATGGACGACTTAAAGATGTGGCAAAACTTCCTCAATGTTGCTCAATCCAAATAAATCCTTTTATAGGTTTCCTTTTTGAATTTGATTTTACCTACCAGAGGGAGACTTTGTACAAAAGTCGTTTGCTTGGGTACCTCCGTCCCATTCGTGTTTCTACCGTAAAGCATTTGTGTTTGCATGGCTGTGTATCAGTTTGAAGGGTGGGATATGGCGTGAATTTACAGGGTACAGAGGAATAACACCTGAGTCCTCAGGAATGGCAACGCATGAGGGGTATCATGGGTGAAACAGTATACTCTGTTATGTCTATGGTACTGCCCATGTCTATAGGCGACGGTTACCACTTTCCATCAGATGGAATGTCAGCTTGTTTGCCATTCTAAGTTGTATAAAAAAAAACCTAATTTACATATTTGCCCGGAATAAGGATATTTTAAACAAATTAAGGAAGTGTATTAACGACGATAGGTCGTAGACATTACACATCGAGTGGTCATTAAAAACAACTTTAGTTTTATTTAAATATATCAGGAGACCCATGTATTGAGAAAAAAAAAAACATTAAAGTTATCACCACAATCTCATTGGCTAAACGCGAGTGTAAAACATGTTCTAGAAAGTACACAGAAAAAAAATTGCCTTATCGCCAAGAACATGTACATGCCAAAATCCTACCACGTTAGAATGAAAAGTAGTAGTTAGTAGAAAAAAGTAGATTGTTACTATTTATGATATATCATACAATTTTATAAATATTTCTAAAGATATATAAGAATTTAAAAAAATATATAGCATAACGTAATAAGTGTTTCGATGTTTCGTTTTCGATCGAAGATTTATAGGTATATGTATATAAGGTATCAATTTTGTATATGATATTTTTTTTAGTACAATAAAGATTTTAAACTGAAACTATAGAATGACACATAACAATATTGTCTACATAAAATTAATGTAATACAAGTAGCCTGTATAAACATGTATCATCATCATCATAGTCACTTTCAGCTATCCACGGCTGAACGAACATAGGCGTACCCAATAAGGGGCGATTTGCCAGTAGTTGCCACGTTTAGTGGGCGGGTTGGTAACCGCAGTTATGTTTTAGTGATGTTTTACGAGGAAGTCTGCTACCCATCCCTCGACCATTAATTAATTATAAACATGTATGCTGAACAGTAAATTTAAGAAAATTTCAACGAACCGAGCAACAAATTGGGATACAAATTTCCGCTCGTAAGATCTACAAGAATTACTCGTAGATATTTTTAAGTATTCAAATATCCAGAGCTAGAGGGTAGTGCCTCAAGAATACTTGCTTTCTCGCAAATTTTCCATAAATTTTCTCAGCAGACGCTAAAGCGTTTTGAGAGAAAAAAGCAAGCCTTTTATCCTCTTCTATAAATAGCGCAGAACTCTATGGATATTTTTTAATGTTGCTATTAGAATGATACTAATTTAAATAATCATTATTTAATAATGATGTTTTTTTTTATTTTTATTTATTTATTTATTTGATCAACTGGATGAGTTTTATAGTCTTCCTATACGCTCACCCAGGAAAACATCAGTATAATGACACATATTTTAATAACACCAAGATTTGATTACAAATGACGTGCGAAATAAAATCTTCATTATTACTACATATTTCCAACAAAAGTAGTGACAAATCAGACGTGATTAAAATATTAATAATCAGAGAATACACGTTGTCTTTAATAATTACATAAAATAACTAACGATCCGCCTCGGCTTCGTATACGACTACGTATACAAGAGCAAAAATAATTCTATCTCTCAAGTTGGAGTTAATAATGCAATTACAAAATACCTCTAACATCAGTTTTAGAAATTAGCGTGAGCGAAGGCGTGATAGTGGATTTTAATATATGAAAATAAATTTTAAAGACTTGAAGATATATTTGTTTTATTAATCACCATCACTGAAATTACAATTTGCAGCCTTACCTGGGAGCGAGTAGTGTGACATTAGTACCCGCTGGCGAAGACAACGTGATACGTAGATCTCCTCGACGGAAAGCTGATAGTGTCACTCTTGCTTGAACATGTTCTAAGTAGTTGACGCCCGGACATGATGCAACATCAAGCTGTAGAATAATATTAATTATTAGATTTTGACATAAAGTAAATAATTCAAAGGATATTAGATGCCTTTGATACTGCTATTGATGTATTTAAGATTATATTCCAGAAGCGAGATCTGACTCTTTAAAAAAGGAACATATTTACTCGCAGTTAAGTCTTTGAGCATAACTGAAAGCTTCGCTCGTATACTGAGGTGCCTACCAAACAATTATGGTGTGGGCACAAACATAATGGATCTCCCTATAAACTTTTTTATATCTGAATTATCTCGTCACCTTTTTTCGTTAATAAAAAAAACAATGTATATAACTATCGTAGTTTGAAATAACTAAGTTATATTTTATTCTTACTGAAAACTAGGTATCAAATCTAGTTTTTATTTAAAATTAAATATAAATAATACAAACTACCCTTTTAGAAGATGAACATTTGTAAATGACACAATTATAATTTCATTTTAGGTCTGGACATATATTGTGTTGTTATTTAACAAACCTGCAAGGTAACAGTAGACCTTGGGGGCACAGTTCTCTGTACCCTTGGTGCAGCCAGCTCGCATCTCCGTTGCGGCGGAACAGTCCTCCAGGTCTTGGCTAATCGTACCATCCCAGCAGCATCAAGTAAACCGTAGCCGAAGGAGTGAGAGACGTTCCTTCCAACGCCATTTACTCTCCATTCACCTCCCAGACTCAGACGTTCAGGTCTTGCCGTTCTAACCACTGTAAATGAGTTAAAAATTAAGCTGACAATAAGTGGTCTTGAGTCGGATGAACTATGCCATATTCTGTTGTTCTTATGGCAAATTTATATATATATATATATATATATATATACGAGGTCTGTCCGGAAAGTTCGTATAAAAGTGTTCTGGAATGCGAGAAAGAGGAGTGGGGAGGCCAGGTAAGCGCAGGACCCCTTCCTTATGTCCCTAACAATGCTTCAGTTCTGGTCTGACCGCCGTGCGGTGCGAACTGGCTTGTCACGCCATCTGTGAAGTTACCTCTTAACGAAACCCCGTCGGCATGGAGCCCGCTTCCGTTGAAGAGCAGCGCGTCGTAATCAAGTTTCTCTCGAAACTCGGCAAGAATGGCCGTGAAAGCAAAGAGTGGAAGACATCCGGGGAACCACGAACAAAAAAATCAAGAAAATCCCGCTCAAATGTCAAGACAATGTTGATTGTTTTTTTCGATGTTCGGGGGATTGTCCATCAAGAATTCGTCCCTCCAGGCCAGACAGTTGATGGAAAATTCTACGTCGATGTGCTCAGACGCCTCAAAGCTCGTGTGGCACGAGTTCGTCCAGAATTGGCGCGAGAGGGGCGTTGGATTCTTCACCACGACAATGCCCCTGCCCACACCTCTCTTGTTGTCCGTGAGTTTTTGAGTAAAAATTCCATTACGGTGACCGAACACCCCCCCTATTCGCCGGATTTGGCCCCGTGTGACTTCTTCTTGTTCCCAAAAACCAAATTGGTACTTCGGGGGCGGCATTTGGGGGACATAAATGAGATAAAAAAAGCTACGACGGGGCAGCTGAGAAACCTACAACCAGAGGACTTTCAAGGAGCCTTCTCACAGTGGAAACGGCGTTGGCACAAGTGCATTATGTCACAGGGGGAGTACTTTGAAGGGGATAAAATTGATTTACCTGAATAATTGTAAAATAAAATTTTTAAAAAAACTTTTATACGTACTTTCCGGACAAACCTCGTATATATATATATATATATATATATATATATATATATATATATATATATATATATATATTACGCGTCATTTTATAGATATACCACACATTAGTTAGCAGCAAGATTGATAAATCCATGAAATATTTTCCTTAAGTTGAAGATTGGTAGAAATTATTAGTAAAAAAAACAATAAGTCTTGGAGATATATAGGCAAGAGATACAGGCAAGGTAATGCACGCAATCAGTGTTACAATCTGTTATGTTGTTTTATTACAATGTTACGAATTTTTATCAGTTGAATTTCCTATGCATTCTTTGTACCTAGTAAAATTATTTACCGCAATTTATAACGTAGTAAAATAACAAATTTTCAATATAACTTTCTGCTTTAAGAAAAATAATTCTCAGAATAGATAAAAATAGCCGCTCACGAACGCCAATTATACGACATGACAGGAGGAGCTTTGAATTGTGAACCGAGGACCCTGTACCTCCACATGATTACAGTTGTACGCCTAATGGCCATTAATTATTTTTCTTACCTTCATTTTCACTCAGAACAATGCGATTGTAATTTGGAAGTGAGTGTCTCCCGTTATACGTGGGATCACTGAACAAATAGTGTACCTTTTTCTCAGAAACAGAGAAATCAATTTACTTTTCATAATATAATAGAGGTTAATAAATAATAACTTCATTGTTAGTATATAGTTTAAATAGTCTCCACTTAAATGCTCTTCTCTCTAAGCACGTTCCTAATTATTGCGATAAGTGATGTAGTAATTAAGCACCCTAAGGAATTCAGTTTCAGCTTAAATGAATCATTTTTGTCTTCGCAAAATGTAGTAGAGTTACTGTTTGAGTTACAATTAAATATGTAAGACCAGTATTGTGAGAGACTGGTGCCGGCAGTAGGTTTGAAAAGATCTGTGTTACAAGTCACTAGTGCTCCATTATTATAGACTACGTAATTAATATTATAATAGACAGATAAAAATCAAGCTAGAATTGTGAGAATAATAAGTTTATTCTATATATTAATATGTATTAAATACTTGAAATTTATTAGAATTATAATTTAGGTAACATTATCTATAAACTACAGACTGTATTTGTTGTTTATAAAAGAAAGAGAGAGAGATAGAGAGAGGGAGAGAGGGAGAGAGAGAGAGGAGAGAGAGAGAGAGAGGAGAGAGAGAGAAAGAGAGTATAGATAGAGTGAGTGAGTGTGTGTATGTATATGAGCGTAAGAATTATTTGTAGAGTCGAATATGTGGATATGCTAAGTCTACCTACTAAATTATTTTACATCGCTTTTCTATTTAATAAAGAACAACTTTTAGTTAATAGTAAATATTGATGTACTTTTTTTTATGCCATAAACAGCAAACAAGCATACAGCTCATTTGATGGTAAATGGTTACTGTAGTCTATGACGCCTGTAACACTAGGGATGCCACGTGCAAGTTGTCGATTCAAAATCACTATTATAATTACGCTAGACAGTGTTATTATCATTTAGTTGTTGTGTGACGCAAGTTGCAACGTACAAGCTGTCAAACTTAATCCAGTGCTTAACATTTCAATTATAAGTTTTGTCAAGTACACTCGTACGAGAGTATACTCTATCTAGATAGGCAAGTATGTAAGCGAGTTCGTGAAAGTTTGAATTTGACATTATAAAGTAAGAGTTGGCGACCAGTGCATCCTCGCAATAATAACGTATGGCTGTATAATCCAAACCTTGAGAAAGCAGATTAAAGCTATCAAATGCAAAAAGCATTTTTGCATTTATGGAGGAAAATTATTGGTTCTTCAAAATCATGATACGATCAAGAGTAAACCCGTGGGATACAGCTAGTAGATTATATTAGCAAATATGTTTTTATTGGTACGATATATATTAGATAAATAAAATATAATAAAAGATGAATTACTTACGTAGTTTTATTCATATACTTTTTATATCGACAAAAAAATTTAAAAGTTTTGAACATACCAATATGCTGCATATCCCTCCAAGTTAGGTCTCTGTTCGCTTGCAGCGCCAACGCACAGATGCCTGCGGCGAGCGGCGCAGATGCCGACGTGCCAGTGTGGCCGGCGGTACATGAGTGACGTAGATCGGTAGTTATTACCTGGTAATAAATATAGTACATTATAGTACAATTGATTCATTTTAATAAATTTAGGAACTTCTTATACTATTACTTATTATTGATTTTATCTGTAACAAATTTTGTTACGAATGAAATCGCGTTTTTACGTAATTAATTGTAAAAAAGAAATATCAATGTTGCCATAAAAATAAAAATCTTATACTTCAACTAAAAGCAAGTTCTCAATTCGGTTACTTTTTTTGTTACCTCATAACTCCCTCAGTTCTAAATTGATTTGGTTTTTTTATATGAAAGGATATTTTTTTATATTATTGATAGATATTATTGGATCTATAGAGATTTTATCAATATCGGCCCAGTAGTTTAGTTTTAAAATTAATATAATTGGTTTTGTCACAATTGAAGGCGGTTTTTTGTGAAACAATTTTTAATTATTAGCCATTTAGGAAGTAAAACGACTTAGCATGGTAATTATAGCAACCATTAATAAATAAATATTAATTATAGATATTATAATAGGTAAAATAATACAGCAGACTATATAATTTTACCTATCATAGTACTGTACTTATATGTAGATATAAAAATGCTAATATTCCATTATTTTCTTTACCGCTGTAAAAAATAGATGGTTTGTATAGGAACCTATAATAACCAAAGTTATATTTTTAATTTCCGACCAAGGAAAATGAATAGTATTTTGGTTTTTTTTTTCTACGTTTAACCGAAGACTTTTTACACTTAAAATGATAAAGAAATCTACGGTATCTTTTGATAAGAGACAGTCTATAGTCATTTATTTATTTAAGGAGAATGTATATTCAAGGTGCCAGCATAAATATGATTCATAAATATGCATCGTTTTCATGTTAAAGGCTCTCGCTCGACTTATTGTACGAAAAACAATTTCGTTTGACCCAAAAGTTAGTAACTTTTTTAGGTCGTCCCTTTAAGAATAAAATAAAGGCAAAGATGTCAACATATTGAACTATCAGAGACAAGTGTAACCTTTTTACTTTATTCACTCTTTTTTATAATATTATAATCTACTTTCAATACAATGTACTGGATAAAATGCGCTGCTTCCTTAGAAAAAAATAAACTCTTGTAAAGTTAAGCTCGCCTGTTATACATCTTTATACAAAATAAATTATAATAATGTAATTTTTATGTACAATAAAATATAAATAAAAAATAAAGAAATAAAAAAAAAACGGTTTTATAGTAAAGAAACAACAATGATGCAGATAATATACTAAAAGCTAAAAAATAATACCAAGCACCAGTCATAATACCACTCTCCTCATAATCATCAGTACTAAAGTTGTGTACCAAATTTCAGATCGATCGGTTAGCAGGAAAAGGGTAAAATTTCATTAACTAGAGTTAACCCAAATAAGAGACAAATAAGGTAAGTTGAATAAAACCGTTTAATATAAACCGTTTAAATAATTGACAATGTGTTAGTTTAGACGAATTCATAAAATTTTTAGAGTTGCATAAAACATGTGCACTTACAAGTATGCTTATTTATGTCTGGAATATTTTCTACATTACGTGTATTTAAAGAAAATATCCCAGACAAAGGTCAAAAATCCTAGACAGATATTTTATTACAACTTTATATTACCAATATTCAGTCAGATACTAATAAAATAAATTGAATCACTTAATGAAAAATTCGTTGGAATAGAATCTGATATTAAAGTAATTAAATCATTTAGTGTAAAAACTATATAAAATAATAGCATATATTTATTAGTTTAAGGGAAAGATCTTGTGAAAGTCTTTTGTTTCCTTTTGAAGAAATGTTTTAATACGAGTAATTAAATTAACAATAAAAGCAAAAGATAAAATTGATGGCAGAATTAGCACCTTTTTTTATCTCGGATCATAATAGAAAAAAAAAAAAATATATTTTACCTGTTTTTCATTAATCGCACCACTGCTGTACGTAGCCGCTAAGGTGGAACTACACATCTCTGAGTACCAAGGTACCTCGCCCCGCTCGGTCGCCGATGAGATCGACAGCGTCCATATCGAGTTTGTGTAGCCATCGCAGTTGCAGTTGTCATGTTCGCGGCCGCCATTCCCTGACGCCCAAACGAATATGGACCCTTTACCGTTACGACCCTGGTGTGGAGAAATGAATTTTAAATTGTAATATTATTTGAGTAGGTATAATACTTGCTAATATTATTAATGTGAAGTTTATTTTTATTGCCTCTATAAATTTAATTGTATATTGTAAGTAGACTTGCTCTGAATTATAATAAAATGAATACTAACTATAGTAATCTAATTATTCTTATTTAAAAATAAAGATATAACAAAATGTTTCATTTAGAATGTAAAATCGTGTCTATAAAAAATTTTGCCCTGGATCACGCAATTTGGATTTTTTTTCGACAAAGAATAATAATTGTTTTAATCGTTATAAACTACATAGACTAATAGAGGAGAGCGATTCTAAAAATGAATATCAAAATCAATTCAGATTTACTGTTTTAATTTTAATTTAAAATATCCACCAACTAGTAGAGTACTTCAGTTTCTTGTTTTAGATACATGAATATGTAAAGTGGTCCTAATTTATACAACATTAAAATTATGTATTACACGCTGAATATACGGGAATAAATTTAGATCCAACTTTCTAAAATTAAATTAAAACAATTCATATAGGTATTTTGTAAATGGTTTGTCTCGTATTCGTTAGTAGGTAGGTACGTACGATTCGACTCCCACGTGTGTCATTAATTTGCCGAGTCTCACCGTCCCGAGTTAAATTTTTAAATTGATCAAATTGTTTGTACTTTATAATAAATTACACTAGACACAATTATTATAATTATATACCTACGCCATTTAACACATTAGGCAAGATTACACAAAGTAATTTACTATTATTTCCCTTGCTTTCTTTATATTCACAAATTCTTCAAGCTCCTTTACTATTGGTTTATTTTTTATCGTCAACTCCATACAAAATAACTTTAACTTTGACCTGATGTTAAAATTCGAGTTAGGCTAAAATTATAAATATTCTTCTAATAGAGCGTTCTATCAGTAAATATATTTTTTTTTTTACAAAAAAAAACACACTAAGTATGACAACTATTGTAAGTCTCGCATGATAACAACACTCACGTTCAGCTGTCAATTTGGTATGTGACGCTAATATTTTTCTTTTTTGACCCATGCTTTTTCCCGAGAAAACGTTCACTTTTACTTATACACTCGTAAATATTACTATTTCATCCTATATTTACGCGAATGCAGTGACAGACTTCACTTAATACTCCTATTTAGTATTATTATTATTATTTTATATAAGCACGTACTATTTATCACAGTCGAGTCATAAAAAAATTAAAACGATTAAAAGAAGTATATAAATAAATATCTATCGTATAAATGAGAAGCAAACTAAACTTTGTATAGCTGAAAAGCCATACGGCATTATGTAAATTTTACGGCCGTCGAGCGCTTGACCATATAGTGCAGAAAATAGAGAGAAAGTAATTGCACCATTACAGAAATTACCGGAGCGAAGTGTCGCCTCGCTAGCTGCCATGTGCACCCTTCACTAACTTAGTTATAAAATCGACGTTTATTTATAAACTAAAAGTGATCTTAGTACACATTGCACAAAGACGAATTTTCGACGGCTACTGGAATACGACAAATTAAAGTTGCGAATTTAATGCAGTCGCTGTTGTATATTGGACTTTATGTACCATGACTGCACAGTCAGAGTGAGATGAACTCTCATATATATTTTTAAACGATATTCTCTCATTCTCGTTTATACGCTAAATAAAAAATATATATTTTAGTACGAATGTACTAATGTAGAATTTTCAAGCGCTAAATTAACTAGTGCTATTTCTTTTGTATACGACAGTGAAATGACAGGGAATTAAAACAATGTGTTAGAATGACACACATTACATAGGATTTATTATTGCATAGCGGATTGATATTAATAATACACTGATTGAGTTATTACTAGATTAATTTATAGTTTTTCATCGAGAAAATTATTTGGTTCCAACAATAGAACACTCATTTCAAAGTTCATTTAACGTCATAGAATAATATTTTATGGAAGCCAGTTGAAAATTAAAAACTAATATAGTTTATTTTAGCACTATGCATACTAATGTAGAGCGCTCTTGCCACTTCTTTTATTCGATTGTGAACTAATTATGGTTAATGGAGTATTGGATGACATTAGTATATATTCTCCCGTATGTACCTATATTAGTAAAATTATCACAGTCTAAAAAACTACCACCCATCCAACTGATATGTTTAGACAGAATAATGTGTCCCAAAATATAATGCAGGAGGCATGCTAAAAATATTGAATCACTACCAGTTTCTTACACAAATTAATATGATACATAGATATTTTCATAAAAAAACTGTACCCGAAATTTAGTCTCCATCAAGATTAAAAATAACCTATGTTTTTTTCCGAGCATAATATTACATACACGCCAAATTTCATGATGATTGGTTGAGTACAGAGGAATAACACCTGAGTCCTCAGGAATGGCAACGCATGGGGGGTATCATGGGCAAAACAGTATAGTCTGTTATGTCCATGGTACTGCTCATGTCTATAGGCGATGGTTACCACTTTCCATCAGGTGTACTGTCAGCTTGTTTGCCATTCTAAGTTGTATAAAAAAAAGCCCCTATAACGTCAATAAATAACAGAACTCACTTTCACATATATATTATTAGTAAAAACTATACATAAACTACTACGTACCTTAGTGACGCCCTCAATGAAGGCTCTAGTGGCTAGTTCTCCAGGGCCGTCCACAGTTTTTCCATCATCATCTGGTCCCCATGAAGCACTGTAGATATCAACATGCTGCGGGTTAAGGCTTAGAGAGCGAGCTTCTACAGCATCCGTGACGTCACCATCCAGCATTCGAACACCTGATATAAAGAACAAGCCATTATAAATTATTATAATCTTCTAGCTGATCTTTGCCGTATGATCCTGGCATAGAATGTGTGTGTGTGGCCACCCATTCCTTTTCCGTAAGTGTCGTAAGAGGTGATTAAGGGAACTTAATGGTCGTGGGATTGGCAGCAGCGACCCTCTTAAAACATCACCAAAAGCCTAAGTATGGTTGCCAATCCACCTGCCAAGCGTGGCAACTATTAGTAAAATCCTCTTTATGACAATTAACGGCTAATATGTGGATGACCATCTGATCCGTTAAACGTAGTTCTGCCATATAAATCTTTTTTTCTGGATAGGGATACCCTTATCACCTAGCGGTATTAAATATACATTACGACCTACCAAATGTAGATAAATAAATTTATAGAAATCGGTTTACTACAAACACCGTGACACGAGATTTTTGTACTCGTAAATAAGAAGATAAAATAATACCATAGTTCATGTTACTAACCTGTTTTAATTCCTTCACATTATTTAATGTTCACAAACTTACAATTCTGATTTCATACATAAATAGATAAACACATAATAATAATATTATTAAATGAATGATTATTCATTTATTTGTTTGTAATGAATAAATTCAGAAACTACTCAAACGATTTTAAAAATTCTTTCACCCATAGATAACTACTTTATCAACGAGTAACATTTTTTTTTGTATTATTTTCGAAAATTCTGTCTACCCGTATGAAGCCGAGCAGGTCGGATTAATAGTAAATAACATCAACATATATTGTAAACATAGATTATCGTCTGCATGAAACTTAACATATATCCATGATAATACAAGACGGAGGTCAAACGCTAAAAAATCTAATTTCGTTAAAACTTCGGCTACACTACGAGAGACTCGAAAATATTATGTAACTTATTGCATCTTCGTAGCGTATCCTCTCACTATATGAAAAGAGCAAAAAGAGCGTAGAAGAAAGTGAAATCTCTTTTAGTGTCCTTGTAGCATTGAGATAAGCGGATGATATATAAAAACTATTCTTTTGCAAAGATAGATAAAAAAAAATCTTGTAATATTTTCGTTAAATTATTTATATTTACTATTATATTAGCAATGTCAAACAAGCTAATGTCTCCGCCAATGGAAAGTTATAGCTGTCGACAACACAATGGGCATGACATAATGATGTCCCTCAATTGTTTAACAAACTTTCATCCATCTACTATTAACAGAGGTTTATACTAAGATGGACTGTAATAAGCGACCTTGACAACCGCAGTTTTAAGCAGCTTTAGTGACATTTTAAAAAAAAAGATGACTTCTATAAATTCACTATTAGACATCCTGATATCATGTAACAGTTACTCATCGTAAGGTTTAAAGTCATTTTATGTAAATGGTTAATAACAAAATGTTTTTATACACTGAAAGATTATTTTGCCCATTATATGATTGAATCTGTACCAAATATCATTTAAATCAGTTTAGTTGCTCTTGAGTCAAAATTAACAAACTTTCATCCATCTATATAGTTCTTTAGAATGGAATGGCACTAGCTTATTAGTACAAATATTGTTAACAGAGATTTAAAAGAGTAACTGTTGAGTTCTTACAATTTCTTCTCATAATAACATTCTGAAGCCAGCAGTAGAGTTATAACAGATGACGATTTAAAAGAGTTTGTAAACATTTTTTGTTTGAATAAAGATAAATTTGAATTTACACTGCTGAAGCATGTAACGGTACTTCAAAGTAAAAACGGATACATACTAGTAAAGTCTACATCAATCGATTTGCCTATGTGCTTTGATGGGGTAGACAACTTTTTTCGTAGTTTTAGGTTTTTTTTTAATAGGTGAAAATGGAATGGAATCCTACCTGTGCTGTCGATATACGCAGGTGTAGCTCGATTTCATTCTCACCTATTATAAAAAAATAACTCTCACACACAACTACAAAAAAAGTCTATGCCATCAAAGCATATAAGCATATCGAATGTTGACAGATTTTTGTTTACAAGTATGTATTCATTCAAGTGAGGATGAAAGCCGATCAGTTGGCCCTTTGTAACTAATTTCACAAGAATTGGCCATGACAATTTCCAGGGGAAACGCGTGGAGGATGACCTAATAGGGTACTTTGCTAGCAATGAAGCTATTATATCCCATTATTAATAATTACATTGTTCCTCGGTAGTTTTTTTAATGGATGACAATGCAATAGTAACCCCGCCTGCGTTAACGGGGACACTG
This sequence comes from Galleria mellonella, assembly GCF_026898425.1. Taxonomy (NCBI): domain Eukaryota; kingdom Metazoa; phylum Arthropoda; class Insecta; order Lepidoptera; family Pyralidae; genus Galleria; species Galleria mellonella. The sequence continues at coordinate 5,059,842 of NW_026442075.1, read as the reverse complement.
ACGGGGCACCAGTGAGGGATGATAGACGAGATGAAAAGCCATATCAGTGAATATTACACGTGATGAATACACCAGGAATTTAGCACGATGGTTTCCAGGTTAGGACCACGTGGAGGTCGACCTGACTATTTAACAATACGAGGTTTGTCCGGAAAGTACGTATAAAAGTTTTTTAAAAATTTTATTTTACAATTATTCAGGTAAATCAATTTTATCCCCTTCAAAGTACTCCCCCTGTGACATAATGCATTGTGCCAACGCCGTTTCCATCCTTGAAAGTCCTCTGGTTGTAGGTTTCTCATTTTTTTTATCTCATTTATGTCCCCCAAATGCCGCCCCCGAAGTACCAATTTGGTTTTTGGGAACAAGAAGAAGTCACACGGGGCCAAATCCGGCGATAGGGGGGGTGTTCGGTCACCGTCATGGAATTTTTACTCAAAAACTCACGGACAACAAGAGAGGTTGGGCAGGGGCATTGTCGTGGTGAAGAATCCAACGCCCCTCTCGCGCCAATTCTGGACGAACTCGTGCCACACGAGCTTTGAGGCGTCTGAGCACATCGACGTAGAATTTTCCATCAACTGGTGGCCTGGAGGGACGAATTCTTGATGGACAATCCCCCGAACATCGAACTCTTTCTCGGCCCTCTCTGAATCTTTTTAGCCACTTGTGGACGGTTGGTTCCTTCACAGCATCATCCCCATAAACTGTTCTGAGATCGGCAAAAATTTCACGGCCATTCTTGCCGAGTTTCGAGAGAAACTTGATTACGACGCGCTGCTCTTCAACGGAAGCGGGCTCTATGCCGACGGGGTTTCGTTAAGAGGTAACTTCACAGATGGCGTGACAAGCCAGTAGACCAGAACTGAAGCATTGTTAGGGACATAAGGAAGGGGTCCTGCGCACCTGGCCCCCACTCCTCTTTCTCGCATTCCAGAACACTTTTATACGAATTTTCCGGACAGACCTCGTACTAGGCATTACTAACAATTCCTATCCCCCTACTACTCGATAATTGTGGGTTTCGTAGATAATAGAGTGACTCTTCCTTGCAACAATATCAATGTTTAGAGATGACACGTAAAGGCGTACCGCAATTAGATACGGTAGGAATAGATGAAGTGAAATTGAATATTAGAGTGATTGGCATAATCGAATGGATAATTTATTGATATGGATATACTCATAGGGTATAGCTAAAATGGATAAATAAAGGTACACTAAGTAAAGTGGTATAAAGGATCTGTGAGTGGGTAGGCCGCATGCTTCCTAATAATAGCGAAAATAGTTCAAGCTATCTTTGTTAATTGACTTTAAATTTATCAATACCAAAATAGAACGCAGCGATTGAATTATGTAACAGTACCTGAAAATTTACAAAATTAATGATTCCCTCAATCGATTTTATATTATCCAAAGTGAAGTTGGTAATTGGATTTTCGTAAACCGAAGATAGTAGGTAAATTAATATCTGATGGGCAACCACTTGATATGCACGGGTAACTCGACTCAAAGTCGCTTACAATTAAAATTAAGCGATGTTGGAATTAGGTTAACGGAAAGAGTATCTTCGAGTTTTAATAACAGTTATTAATACTGAATGTTTCTTAGATAAAGTCATAAACAAGCAATAAATAAGATGCAGTAACTTATGTCAGTAGGTCAGAAAAATATTGAAATATATATTTTTAGTATTCTGTCTGCAAGAAAAAGCATTTAGACTTCAATTTTTATTAGTGCAAATCTATTTATTTATTTTAATTTTAATACATAGTGAAACTATGTACATATGGTCGACTTAACACCGGATAGTGTTTTCTACCAGTCAACCATTGGGCAAAACGAGAAATAAATAGGCGGTGAATTATTGAATTCAGGAGATATAAAAAGTAATACTTAATATATTCATATATTATAAACATATAAATAGACTAATATAAACATACACATAATATATTAAATAAATATATACATAAATATTACTATAACAAACAACTGTATTAGAAGAGCAAGTGAAACAATCTATAACACAAATCGGAGTAACCAGCAAGATTAAGTTTAAAGGGAAAGTGAGAAAAAAATAAATAAATAAAAGGGATAGAAGTTTATAAATTGGTCTTTTTTTTTTTAAATAGGAGCGCAATTTATGTTTAAATGCTACTTTGCTTAGGGTAGACCTTATGTCAAGCGGGTGTTTGTTATAGTGTTCATTAGCCTTATTCTTTTATTATTATTATGTTCATTAGTACGATGAGCAGGCATATAATTATTATTCATTAGCTGTAGCCTACGGTTTTTCCTGTATTAATCAATATATTCAATGTTCAAAGTTACGAAAAGGATATAACTAAAATATTTTTTTATTAAAATCCGTTCAGTACCTTTGCCAAGAAAGAGTAACAAACATTCATCCAACATCAAAAACTTTGACATTTATAATAGAAGTAGGAGATAGACGAATAAGTATAATAAATATAACAAAGTTATATTCTGCAACGTCGTCTGTGTAAATCAGTAAACGTATTAAGTATTCTATGAGTTGATTGAGTAGAGTATGAGATAGATAGATAGATTGATGCGTAGGTAACGCATGTACCAAATTTCATTGAAATCCGTCTAGTAGATTCTGTTTAACTTCTTAACTTCTTCTCAGCATATAGGTCATGTTCGCATACAACGTCTCTTTAAAGTTACATAAGTAAATATCATGTCTATTAATGCAATCCAGTCTTTATAACTGGTGTTATAGTATTCATTAATAGGGCCTCAAAATATTCCTTTTTTTTTTTTCTACAAAACAAAATTATCAAAACATAAAAATGTAATTAAAAATTTCCAAGAAAAAAATAATGCATATTAACACTAGTATTAAGGATTTGGTTACATTAATTAATTATATATAGCAGATTAAGAAAACTCGACGATTTAAAAGTGCTTGTAAACAAGTCTGAATAAAGATGATTTGAATTTGATGTATGTATATTGATTTTCCGTATGGTCCCGATATAGATAGGCCAGGCCTTCCTTTTCCGTGGGTATCATAGGAAGCAACTACGTGAACTTCATGATCTAGAGATGGGCAACAGCGACCCTTTTAGAACATCACCAAAGCCTAACTGCGGTCGCCAAATCTCCTGTTAATCGTGGCAACTACAGCCAAATCACCCTTTATGGGGAGGTCTTAGCAGTTCATTAGTGGATACTAGACGGCTGATGTGATGATGATGATTGATGTATATTAATGCTTTTTTTTTAATTATCTATACAGATTGCTATACGAAAACTTAAGATTTAGATATTCCACAAAAAAAAAAAAACCTACTAAACCTAATAATTGGTTAACAGTTATTTTGATTAACAACTACTGAATCATTTTTTGTAAAAAAAAAAACATTATGTGACCAATCTGAAAGCTTATCCTTTAAGATGAACAAATAATTTTTCAAATCGGTTTATAAATCACGAAGTTATGAGGTAACAAACATAAATAATACAACCGAACTGCAAACCCCACTTTTTTCTGGAATTCAGTCGAAGACTAGTTAATTCTGATCTAGAGACAAATTATCGCTGTTTTTGATAGCATCTCCATGTCATTTGACTCCTTAGAATATCAAAGAACCGTCCGAGTAGTCCATGGATAATAATGTTTACTTCTTCAAACAGAATAATCGTAATTATACGATCGATAGGTACAGTTAATAACTATGTATATAATATATGAATATATATTATGTAAATTGTTATATCCGTGGATTAAATTATGCTCTATTTTATATTTGGTAGATATATATCTTTTTATGTTAATCATTCACGCTTAACCTGCTGAAAAAATTGGAATAAAGTTTTTTGCACAACTAAATTATATCCTAACCTAACTTATAGGAAACTTTATATATCGATTCTGATTCTGTCAGCTGTAATTGAAATTAAGAAAAGTAATTGAAACATTCCAACATCTTTAGAAACTTTCACATTCATAATATTAGTATGATTTATATAATGAGACCTCATTAATTTTATTAAAATTCATAATGCGGCAAAATATAATCCGCCCTTTTTTGAGAAATCGGCTAAAAAGGTATCCAAATAGTAATAGTTTAAATTTATACATTCCCCCTGGGATCAAACTTCCAGCCGACCGAAGCTGTGGGTAAAAAGCAATCGCGTATAGAATAATAATGACAGCAATAAATGGATCCAATAAAATATATAACCGTGTTTTATATATCATAGTTTTCGTTTGGTTTATTGAAAACATGAAACATTGATTCTGAGAAATTGAATATAGTACTACGAGTATTAATCCATCAATTTTTTTCGGATATTGAGATTACTACAAGGGAGTATATATATGTAGTTTACATTTTCACATTTTAAATTCCATCTTTTGCAAACATTCCGGAATTCCTTGTTCTTAGCTCCCTTTTAATAATATTATAATAATAAACATACAGTTAAATACATTTTTATAAACATTATCTAGTGTAATTAATTAAAATTATGTTTTACAAAAAACAAAAAAATCCGACATCAATTATAGCAAAACCAGTAATTTTGATTTAAAAATTAAACTATTGAAACGATTGTAATAAAATTTTTATTACATCAAATAAAAAAATTAAAAGAAAAAAATTAAGAACCTTCTTTTTTGTAGTAATATAAAAATTATAAAAATATAATTATTTAATAAAGACGACCTTGGTGGTATAGCGGTTTAATACATCGCTTCATCTTCCGATGGTCGCTAGTTCGGTCCCCGCACAATACAAAAAAAATTATTTCATGAAGATGACTGTTTGTATTAGTCTGATTGTTTTCTATGTATAATAATAATATGTATTTACAAAAAAGTCTAGATGTGTGCTAGGTACATGTCCAGTGGTATTTATTAAAAAAATATTAATAACACACTTGGTCCTCTACAAAATATAAATATTTGTATTATGTAAGGATCAAATAGGAGTGTATTAATCACTTTATCGAATCATATATCATCAAATGGTAAAAACGCATAAATAAATTTATATCATTCCTTTCAAGAGTACTTACTATATTTATTAAACCTTTAATAGTTCTACCATTCTCATTTTCGTGTATAAAATATCTTATATATGTGTCAGTCCATTTGTTATTTATATATATGTATATAAATTAATACTAATACCGCGTTCAAGTTTTCCCTAAAGTTAACTGGGGGAGAATATTTTTAGCACTAAATCCTCCTTGTACACATATCTCGAACTAAAGAATAAATAAATCCTACATTTAAAATGAACGCATCAGCTGTGTCCTTATTACTGAATATTAGTTCATTTGCCAACACAGAACTACAGCAGTTCTTATTAGCCAACTTCCACACACGCCACGCCACCGAGCGTAATAACTCCATGCCCTGAAGGTATTTTCATATCTCTACCAGTGGTGGTAAATTCAGAAAATTTCACAGTTCTTATATACTGACACGATGCAGACAGCTTCACGTTTCGTATGGTTATATTTAAAGAGATACGAGCGTAATAAAAACGTATTACAGCATAAAGAGGCGCACGACCGGTAAGTGTGTATATTTTATTTTTTGTGTACCCCCGAGGAAGCTTTTATTGCACTTCGCGAGTTTTCAGATGGTACGATTTTTTCTAGGTTTACTTACGTATATATGCATAAAAACGAGTATAATACGTATAATAATATATAATATGTCACGCCTGTCTTCCGTTAGGGTAGGCAGAAACAATGGAACGCCAGATGCTTCGATTTAAACAAACCTCTTTCGCTTCCTCCACATTAATCAATCTTTTCGTATACGCTCGTCGGTTACGGGTATTTTTAATTTGGCCCTTTTTCAGTACGTCACTTATATATATATATCGTGTATAATTAAGTTAAAACTTCTGAAATACGACAGTGAAAACCGCATACAATCTTGTGTAGTAATTTTTGCATGACGTCGGAACAAACATAAATCAGACTTCTATTGGTTTTATTAAGACCCCTCATATCAGTTTCATTAAATACCTCCAATGTGCAGTCATTACCTAGTTCCAATTTTGTTATATAAGTAAGATAAGATTATACAAATTTAACCATTTAAAATTTTATTAGGCAATAAAGCACGACTTTAATCGTAATAAAATTAACATGGGAGCATCACGGATACCCATGTTGACTTATATTAATTTCGTTACGCGATAATTTATTCTGCAATCGATAGGGTAAATACACCCTCTCGATTGCAAAGAGAGTTATAAATTAGATTGTGCCTTCTTAATATAATTTAAAAAAATTTTAATAATGAATTCTAAATAGTTAAATAAATCAAATAAATATAAGCGAACTGGTAACCTCCTTTTATATGGATATTTAAAAGGTGTAAAAGTTGATAGCCCTCCTGATGGTGTGATGAACGCTAATGATTCTCCATAAAGGTCACAGATTATATTATAATATTGAAAAATTATAGAAAACTGTACAGTTAATGATGATAAATACATAATAAAACAGATCGTCTTACCTCCTACACTAGCTCCGAACGCGACACCAACAGCACACAAGGAGTTGTTAGCAGTGGCTGCAACCTCCCCGGCACACCTGGTCCCGTGGCGATTTGAGTCAATAGTGTCATACCGAGGTTGCGGGTTCGAGTCGTGAGAGTTCACATCGTACGAAGCCATCGGATCCTGATAAATAAAAATGAAACTATAAATATTTCTGTCTTGTGGACCCGGCATAAAATGGGCCACCGTTTACTTTCCCGTGGGTATCGTAAGAGGCGACTAAGGGAACTTGAATGTTAGAGTGATGGGCAGCAGTGTCTCTCTTAATACATCACCAAAAGCTTAGCTGTTTTTACTAATCCGTCAAGTGTAACAATTATTGGCAAAGGGGGGCCTTATGGAGAAATCGTATGTTTAACAATGAACGATTAACGGCTGATATAAAAAAAAGACGATGATGAAAATACCTCTGTACTTATCTATAAATAACAATTACAGAGTGTAACAATCTTTTTAGCTTGTGCCACTCTTATATATTCTAAGAATAAACCTGTAATTGTACTGAATTTAATAAAAGATACATATATTTCTATTTTCTTTATATATTTTAATGCCACTAATGTTTTTAAATGGCAAACGAAATTTCAAACATCGTTGTTTATATAAATTTATCTAAGATGCGTAATTAATGGATGACAGTGAGAAATGGCCAATATCGAGTGACGGTAGGTAAGATAAAAGATCTCCATTAAAGGATATAGTCGATAAAGCGTCCCTGAGAGTAAGTATCAGATTGCTTAGTATTGTTGTTTTTCGTGAACTGTTTAAAGACTACTACGACTGTAATACATCTTCATCATTATCATAATCTCAGCCATTATCTGTCCACTGCTGAACATAAGCCTTTCCTTGTAGTCTGCTAATTCAATTCAATTCAATTTAATTTATTCTATAACAATATTACATTGTGTTGAATACGATAGGATTTTTAGACTACAAGTGCAAAATTACAAAAATACAACAATTTTATATATTAACAATGTCACATACAATGTCACAACCAAAAACTAAATGGACAAGCCAAAAGGAATTGTATCTATTGACTCTCTACAATGCATTTGAGATTGCCACTCCATATAGTCAAGACATCCGATGAAAAAGAAAGGTGAGTGGCAACCTCGTACGTGCAAACGCAGTGTAGGCACGATCCCTTACTAGATGGAATACATCCTTAATTACATAAATAATAAATATATAGTAAAATTAAATACCGTTATTAATAAACATCACTAAAGAATAATTATACAGATTTAACTATATTTTATGTTCATAACAGTACCTATATTTTATATAGAACCTTTCTTAGGTTTATATATTTTTTTTAGGAAAAAACTGGAATTTAGATAGGATAATAGTTTTGAGATCGTTAAATTTGCGATTGTAATGTTCACATTCATTGTTCGTCAATTTAACTCGATATATTACATGAGTGCAAAAATTCTAACAGTAAATAGAGTACGAGTAGAAGAGTCCTTTTTTGTGGGATAAAATTGGAAATTTAAATTTAGAAGGGTATGACAAACATCCCTTTTCATCCCAAGGACCCTGTAACCAGGTCTGGAATGTGCAAATAAAATCCCTTCATGTGATACCTCAGTTAAACTATTTGGGGTAATAATATCTAAAACTATTCCAATTTTCTAATCGATAGTTGTTGAAATATTATATACGAGTAGTGCTGTGTCGGAGGGACGGACGGATGGGCGAAAATGTACCAAAAGGGACTTTTTTTGTGCGAAATCATTATAGAATAAAAAAAAGAGGAAAAGTAAATATTCCCAAAAGAACCCATTATAATAAAGGAGATGATCCACCGAGTATAACTTAGTAGATTACTGATATAATAATTATTAAGCTCCTTTTGTGTCTCTCCAAAATCCTTTCTCAAAATTGCGGTTCACGGTTTATTACGATTATAATTTAATTATGTAAAATCATAGAACCAAGTATGTCGAGGTACTAGGCCTCACTTAAAGATGAAAGGAAAGCTTCTACCCTGTTTCGCAATACAGTAAAGGGGGTAGCCCGCGACCCAATTACCTATTTTTCCGAACATCAACAGAGAAAATTAAAGCCTGAAACAGTGAATCGTGTAATTTGAAGCTAGCTTTTATTCGTAGATGTCGCTACTAGTTCCAACACGTACCAACCATTCAAACACTCGTCCCATTTCGTTTATCGTTGTTGCTCGTGATAATGTATGCGATTCCATTAAATGTTCCATTAAACCTTGCTTAGCAAAGAGCAGAGTCTCTTATACCATCTATATGATTACATAAATTCTTCATTAATACTCATTTATTAATACAAGCCAATTATTATTAGTATACATTTCTATCGGGGAATTTAAACAAAAAAGCCTTTTGTTCAACATTTTTATTTAAATTGAATTATTTTGATTTATTATCTACTACTTATATAAGTATTGGATAATGGAAGAAGTAAATCGTTTCATTATCAATCCAAATATCTTTAAGCACACTTTAAAATACCCAGAGGCAATTAAAGAAAGGTTATTTCCTAAATTAACACGAATAAAAATGTAATCCGACCAGATTGATATACTATATAACAACTGCCACTGACTGATGTCATTTCGAGATATATTTTATAGGAATTACACGTTCATAAAGTAATAAAAGAACACGGTAAATTCCGACACTCATTCCCGTTGCTGTCTATTCTATTTATCCGGGATTTACAAGGGCATCTTACAATTTACACTGAGATTGAATCCCATGGAATCTCAAGGGGAAATCTATTGCTGAAATTTAATCTGAAATAATTACAAAATAAAGATTGTAAATATAGATGTATGTACAATTCTCTCTGTTTAGAGAACAAGAACCTTTTAAATCAAGGAATAAATACTAAATATAAAATATTTTTATAGGGCTTAGCCGAAATTTATACTGTGTTGACGACCGTCATCTTGACCTTTCAAATACATCGCCGCCGGATTTAACAAATTACATTTATATTACATCAAGAGATATGAACAAAAATTAAAAATGTTGCAGGTGGCTGTGGGAAAAAAATATAACTTGGCCAGGAAAAAGGAGCCTAAATAAAATTCAATATCAATATTAAACTACCTGATCAGCGTAAACATTTTTTTTTTAATAAATTGTTATCATGACATAATACTCACGTAATTGGCAACTAAATCAGGATGGTCTGTCTCCAAGCCGTCATCGAGTATAGTGACGACCACACCCCGTCCTGTGATGCCTTCCCGCCAGGCGGGTATCACGTTCATGTCTAAACCGCCGCCACGGTTCTGAAAAATGTATCTTATTAATAAACAATACAGTTAACTGTCGATAAAGCTCAACACAGCTCAGTAATCTACCCACAGCTAAATAAATAAATACCAGTGGACTTATTATTTAACGCCATCTAGTTTATTAGTTTACTAGTACGGGTACTAAACAACTAATACACGTGCTCAATTGTTTTTATTATTAGCGTAGTTATTGTTTATTATTTCAACACTAAATAATTGTCATTATCCAGAAAAAAATAATTGTATTAGTTAATATAAAGCGTTCATTAATGATACTAACAATCACAACAATTGCCTAGTCTTTAAGCTAGAATACCGTGTGTTATAAGAAAGTTGATTACGTAAATCTGGGGTACAACCTAAAGCACACGAGTAAAATTAGAAAACTATTTCTTAAAAATTGGACAGACCGGTGTTCGAACCCGAGGCCTTATTTACGCAAATAATATGCTTGCCGCCGTGTCACTTATGTCATCGACACAATATATATTTTTCTACATGTATGTACACGCATGTATGGATTCGAAAGTATCTAATACACAATTTTAGCTTTACAATTTTTAATACTTGTAAGAACAGCACTTTTAATTCTTTAAGTAGCTCTATTCAGTAGAGACTACTTGACACGGTAATGGCCACGCTTATTACTACAATCCTATAAGTATTATTGAACGAGCTCAGTATATTATATATATATAATGATGATGAAAGTATTTTAATATTATTATTAACCGATTTCAAATAAGAGGTAATCATTTCCACTGTTCGCTTTTTGTGTATATATGACTTTTAGATGACCTAATAGGAATTTTGATAAACTTGCTATATATATTATAAAGGTATATCTTTAGTCAACAGTGTAATATAAAAGGATCAATTCCGAGGTATTAAAAACTTTGAATATTTTGAGGTTATTTTTTGCCAGAAGTCTCAAACACAAAAGAGATGCAATTCATAAATTTTAATATTGACAGATATAAAAATTTTTACGCTAGTGAAAAAAAATGAAATAAAGTAACATACGCTGATAAGAAATTGCTTGTGAGTACATCGTTGTCGATATCGATGGAAATAGTTATGAATTTTAAAATAAATTGTATTTCAATATGAAAAATAAATCAATATGCAGATAACCTCTCTTTGTGACTTTGCTTTGCCTCACACATTTTATTTAAAGTCGATTCTTCTCATTGCTATTCGCTTAGCATAAATGTTCTGAGTCATCGTAGTGTCTATTGTGTTGTAGAACTAGTGTAGACAATATTGTGTATGAAAAGAAAAACCCAGCAACAAACTTAGTTCCCAAATTGTGAGTGAAGTAAAATGTACTGACAAATCCGAAACAATAACAGGTAGAAAAGGAAAACAAGAAAGTAACCGTACACCTACAAACAAAACGGGAAAGTAAATAAAAATCTAATTTCGAAATTTTCTAACTTAATTATAAACACAATGCTTATTTATTCGAGTTACAACTTAATTTACGAAACAAAACTTAAACAAGCGAAAATATCAATTCTAATGAAAAATTCACGAATTTTCACTTGACTATTAAAAACTGGGAAATTAACATTCGAGGAAATTCTACGTAATATCCCAAGTGAAAAGAAAATTTTTGGCTTTACTCTCATCAATATTTTACGAGGCATAAGATGAACTTTCCGAAAAGAAAATTAAACTTCTGGAGGGTTTAGATGAAACCATTAAAAGAAAACAAAGCGTTCTAAAAATGAGTGCTTATATTGTGTTTTTTATCCCTCATCATAAACGCCTATTTTTTATCACAATTAAAATTGTATTTCATAGAAAATAAGACGAAGTTATTTTCTTGTGTATATTTTCTCTGAGTTTTAATACAGAATAATTTCGATAGGCGTGTAAAACCTACATAATTTTGCTATTATAAAGTGCTATTAAAATCCATTATAACAATACCTAAACTTGTACTTATGCTTTTATATAATATTAAAAGGGCCATTGTTAGATTTATTACCTTTCTACTAAATTTATAATTGGATTTTATTGCTTCTCTATTAAAACTGATATAACAAAGGTACTTATAATACATAATGTATGTGACTAAATATGCATTATATACATATTAAAAATTAAATTATTAACATCTTTTGAGGAAGTATTTTACCATCAAAAATAAGAATCCTTAAGAAACATAAGTCAAAGAACGACAACAACAAAACTACGCTTTATAATTCGCATTTAAAATTTAAGTTTGAATTAACATCGAAAATCTATAATGTTTTGATTTTTTTATGTCTTATTAAACATTATTTATTTATTATTTGTTTTAATTTCGTATACCAAAATAAATCTCAAATGTGTAAAAAATAACAAAACTCAATATATTTCAGTTTTGTATTTATCGTTTAGTGTATTTATCTCACAAAGACATTTTTTAAGCTATTATTGATCAAAATTTATAAAAAATATCTTACCAAGTACCACATATGGGGCCATTTGGGATCATTGAGCAGGAATTTCGAGTCAGCAAGTCGTGGCCGCCCCTTCACCCTCGCCTGTAGGAGATCTCTCTTGGAGCCAGCGTCGCGTTTTGTAGCGGACGATGGTGAAGGCACGTCAGATGTTTTTGTTTCAGCTGTTAATGTTATTCAGTATGTTAATAAAGTGAAGTGTACGTTATTATGATACTTAGAATGGCAAATAATTTAACGGTTAATCTAATGGATAGCGAGTACTATCGCCTATAGACTTGAAGAGTACAATATAATATTACAGAATATACTGTGATATCCATAGTAGTTTTCATGCATTACTATTTCTGAGGACTATCGTGTTGTGTCTTCGTATTCTGTTATTTTACCAGAGGGAGACTTTATACAAAAGTCGTTTGCTTGGATACATCTGTCCTATTCATGTTTATACCGTGAAGCAGTCGTGTTTGCATGACTGTATTTCGGTTTGAAGGATGGGATGTGGCAGTGAATTTACAAGATACAGAGGAATAATGCCTTGGTCCTCAGGAATAGCAACGCAAGGAGGGTATCATGGGCGAAATAGTATACTCTGTTATGTCTATGGTACTGCTCATGTCTATAGACGACGGGTTATTCGTATTTAAAGACGAATGTAGCTAGTATGATTTTTGACATTTTAAGACTCTTGTTTTATATCAATGCATATAGATAAGGTATATAAAATAGACCCTATCTAGATAGACGACCGTAGATATGTTGCAGAAAGTCATTGGATGCAAGTGTCTCATGTTCTTATGATAATCTATTCGAGAAGTAGAAGAACTCAACAGTAAATTGAGGGCATTTGATGATATTATGATTGTAGATCCCAGATTATGATGTAATATAATTATTAGCTGTTAGCCACGACTTCTTCCGCGGAATATATTAATTGATCCGGATAAAAAGTAAAAGATGACTCACTATGTATAATATGCTAAATTCCAAAACGGTTTGTTAAGTTGATCAGAAGGTAAAAACGAACAAGCTCTTTATCAGATTTATGATAGTATTAAAGATATTTGAATATTACCTGTAGAAGAAAAATCATGTAAAGGTATGAAATCCCTTTTTTTTCTGGAGAGAGCACGCTGTTGCTTCGCCCACCGCACTCTCGAATCTCCCTCCAGCCTGTTATGGTGTTCATGGGCGGCCGATATCGACCGCTTTGCTACTGAGTTGTGATGAAAATGATAATGGTTGTCAAATATCTGAAACAAAAGAAAAAAATATATTATGAGGACAAATAAATACGATACTTAGTATATATTCTGAATATTAGACTTGATTAGTTAATTTGAAAGATTCGCGTTGTTTGCACATATTTTAAATTAACGATCGGTACTTAACGCGATACCTGATTTTTTAATGATTACTTGATTAGAATTATTTTAATTAACTCCGCTACCATTAGTATTTTGTGACTGCTAATATTCAAGGATTGGCTACCACTATTATACTACCAGCAGTTCCACAACCTTACATATTAGCTATCAACTTCCGACTGCCATTTTGTTCACGCACGTTTTGCGAGAGGTTTTATTAGATTTCTACTCGGAACTTAGTATTAACCGTTAGTCACTCAAACTGCAAACTATATATATATATATATATATATATATATATATATATATATATATATATATATATATACTATTTATATTTATTTTATAGTAATTTACTTGTAATCGTGTCACGTTAAGTCCCGGTAATAAATTTAAAATAAACTTGATTAATTTGGTTTTCTCATATTTTCTTAGAATTTTGTACTTTGTTATTAAAATACACAGTAAGACAATTAGTTCCATTCAAGCTTTAACAATATAGGATGTCAGTAACTCTCAATATGGCACTAATATACACGTTAGACATTTTATTATTATTTTTGATACAACTCTCAAAATCAAAGCTTTTTATGTAGATATGTAAGTATTCAATACCTTATTTTGTAGACAATAGTATCAAAAAACAACATCACATTACATTATCACGTGGGTTTATTTTAAAATGTGAAATTTAAATTTAAAATAATTCTATTGTTAATTTAATATTAATTAATAAAATATTAATTTCAATTTATAATTAATTCTACATTTTGCAGTACACATCAGAATGCAGCACGACACAGAGTAACCTAGTTTTACTTTAATAAGAAATTTTAATTTATAATATCGCGGCATATTTAATAACTGTTAGAATTAAAATATAATTTTAGTAAATACTAATCTCTCCATATAAACAACAACTTAAAAAATCACTATTATGCACCAGTTACCTTGATTTAAAATCAAAAATACAAAACCGATTCTGACATGAAAGTATATCCTTTTAAATTTAACAATTTTCAAAATCAGTTTATAAATGACGGAGTTTTGAGGTAGGTAACAAACATAACAGAATTGAGATACTTCCTTTTTTAAAATTGGTTAATTAATGCCAGACTTTCCAACGTATATAATATCAAAAAACAACAATGCAACCACATTAAATTATCCCGTGGTTTTACTTTAACAATACAGTTAACGATTTTATGGTCATAAAATTTGTAAAGTGGTATTTGGCTTAATTTTATTTCGCGTTTATTTAATACGTTTATTTCGTTTACATACGGAAAACACTTATTAACACTTAGTGTTTGTTAAAAGCTATTTACATATATAGATATATGTAAATAGCTTTTACCCGCGTCTTCGCTCGCGTGACTAATATGTTTACTAACCGGGATTAAGAAGTTCATGTCTTTCTCCATTCCATATAGTAACATATATCTTGTATAGTACATCGATTCAGTTGTTAAAGCACTATTAGGTAACAAACTAACAAACAAATAACATCACTTCCAAATTGACAATATTGGTAAGGACTAGTAAGGATGATTATTGATTTGGTAAATACAGATTAATTACTAAGTCGCCGTAATTAAAAGCTCATGATGATGATATTTAGGTCTATATAAAGGTAAGGTCAATAAGGTATTTAATTAAAATTTCTATACATTGAATAACATAGTAAAAATCACGTGATTATATCGCAGGCCAATTTTAAAATTAGGCAGATCATGGTATTCTACATTGCATCATCATATAGGGTGCATTAACTGAATCTGATAACGATTAACGTTTAAAGGTATACTGTAATATATAAAGAGACGTAGAGCTCTGTTGAAACGATAAAGGTGGTAATTTATGGAATTATGATAAATTGATTGCGCATCTGAAAAAGGTATTTATAATATATATATATATATATATATATATATATATATATATATATATATATATATATATAGTATGTGGGGTACTACGTTATACTAACTTTACAAGTATATGATATATTATTTAACAATATAAAGGTTGTAAACCTCTTAGTGATAAATAGAAATGAAGCACAAGTACTTACAGTTCATTTAATTTAGATATCATACTATTAAATCATATATTTACTTATTTTACTTTGTATACGAGATATAATAAATAATATAACATAAATACCCAACTTCTGTTAATCCATTGACACTTATTTAACTATAGCTTCTTTAGGACTTCCATCATCAATAATTGTGATATATTTTATATAATGACAAGAAGTGTCTCCCCACCCAGATAACAATCTTTTATATCTACAGGGCTGAATTCGAGGGAACAAGTCAGCGAGACCACGTGTTTTTATAATTTCATTACTTTTTATTCAAGTATCATGACAATAAATAAAATTATATAATTAATTAAAATATAAATTAGTGTTCTATATACAATACAAGAATAATTTATTACTAAATTTGGTATAATAACAATTTTAACGTTTTATTATATTTAAAGTAGTTAGTCTGATTTTTATTAATAAATGTAGGTACACATTTTAACATAAGATGTTTAAGAAAATTAATATAATTTAAAATAAATATCTAACACACGCAACCTAACTCCATGCACAAACTACTTATGTATGCAAGCAAGAAGATACGACATCCATTAATGTAAGCGTCAAATGTACATATTCGTATTGTAAAGTACCTACAAATTAAGAATTATTATAACTGTGATATATGTTATATGCAGTGTGGTTCTGGAATAGAATGAGTTACCTCTTTCTTTCCCGTAGGTGTTATAAGTGGCGACTAAGAAAACTTAATCGTTAGGGGATGGGCAGCAGTGCCCTTTTTAAAACAACACCAAAAACCTAATTTGAGTTGTCAACCCGCCTGCCAACCATGGCAGTCACTGAAAAAACGCCCTCTAAAAGGTAAGCCAGAAGTAAACAGTCAAAGGCTGATATAATGATGATAAGATGGTAAGTGTGATCCTAAATTAAAATAAATCCTTTCAATAATAAAAAAAAAAAAAATAGAGATTTTAAAGGAGTAAAAAAAGCACTCTTTTTCATCACGAATTTCTTAAGAGTTGAAAGGAAAACAAACTACAACACAAAAAAATTTCGAATTATAACGCTGTACAAAACCGCTAGATAAGCGAGGTTAAAATAAAGGCTATATTAAAAGCAAATAGGAATGGCAAACAAATCTAATGGAAAGTGGTAACAGCCATAGACGTTTATAGACACGATTAGCACCATGAATGTCACAGAATAAATTATGACGCCCATGCGTTTCCATTTCTGAGGATCAATGTTAGTCCTTCGTGTTCCTGCTATCAAAACACAGCTATGTAATCACAGCTGTTTAGTGGTCATCAATGCAGATGATTATCGTAAAAAGTTTGTCAAATTTATTTATTTATTTCATCAACTAGGTGAGCTTTATAATCTCCCAATACGCAGGAATTTAAGATTACGCAACGCAATAAAATACAATCTGATTGTGAATTTAATTAACAAAGAGAGACTTTATACTAAAATCATTTGCTTAGGTCACCTCTGTCCCATTAGTGTTCCTACTGTGAAGTAGTTGTATGCATGGCTGTGTTTCAGTTTGAAGGGTGAGATATGGCAATGAATTTACAAGGTATAAAGGAATAATACCTTGGTTCCCAGGAATAGCAACTTATTGGGGGGGGGGGGGGGGTTCATGGGCGAAGCAGTATACTCTGTTATAACCATGGCACTGCTCATGTCTATAGGTGACGGTTACCACATTCCATCAAGTAGGTGTGCCGTCAGCTTGTTTGCCATTCTAAGTTGCATAAAAAAAACTTCCTTCTTAATCACAATATTTTCAAAAGAGCCAAATTATAACTAAATTATTAAAAAAGTCTCGATTCTGGCACGTCCTTGCGATAAAAGAAGCTTAAATAAATTTATCGAACAAAGTGGCAGAATTATGATAGTACCTACCTGAAAATATACTACGTTATATTTAAAATCCATGAAGAAATTTATGTGCAATATAATGTAACTTTATAGTCGTTCTTTGCGGAACATAAAGTTATGTTTATAGCAAGGTGGGACCATCTTTCTCTTCTTCGGATAATATCTCTAGTGAACGACTATTGTGCATATCCATTATCAATTTTTATTCTTCGGGTTTAGTATTACCAGAATAAAGTATTACATATGGATATGATACGTATTGTGGCTGCTTTTAGAGCGAACTCTTTTGTTTTATATCTAATATATTCGTAAAATAAATATTGTAAAACAATTAAACAAAAATTTTAATTTAAACTTTCCCTGCGACTTCATGCGCGTAGTTTTTTGAAGTAGTTAACTGTGTTTTTCCTACACACATTAAGTATACTGTGTGTGCTAATTAATCTATTGTAAAATAAGATTCGAACTTCAAATAAATATGATTATTCCTAAATTACACTGGGATATGACGTGCTAAATATAAAAAAATCTAAACATTAATTCATAATTGTATAAATAAACAACTTTAATTAAGAAATAAAGTAAAAAAATAAGGCAATAGTTACTACTTTTTTGAGATTGGTAACTAATCCAATATAAACCGACATATAACTAACAGAAAAACCGGCAGAAAAAAAAAATTATTCTATGTACCAAAATAAACAAAGAGCTCTTTAAAAATAAGGTTTCAACAACAATCAAGGGATCGCTCTGCTCTGGTTACTGCCATTATCTGCATTGCGGAGTCGTACATATGAATAATTTTATTATCCACTTCTCTCTCACGATGATGTCTTTTACGTCCCATTCAGTACTAAAATGAAGATATTACAAACATAGCTTTTTATTTCTTTTGTAGTGTATTATGATATACCTGTACATTTAAGCGAAATGCCTCGCGAAGTGGTGAAAATTATTGTTGCGAGAATTCGCTCTATGAAGAAAAAAAAAATCATTAATCACAGAGCTTTGAGAATGAAATTGAATTCCCTTTATAGGCTTCTATGATTTTCAACTCACAATATTTTATTCATTGATGTATTAAAAAAATTAAGTATCCATCTTTTTCTCACTGGAATTTTATTTTCAAAGTAAAATTCTAAAAAAATATTTAAATATTATTCAATTACATTTTCAGAGTCTGTCAATTTTATGCAAATATAAAGGTAATATATGGAAATGCAACACTTACAATTTTATTGTATGTGTTGCATAATCAGTAGTTGACTGGACAAGATATCAGTCTCTAGTTTGTCTTTTCCAATCAACTACTAGTACTTTATGGTCATTCTAATGAGAGTGGTAGGTTTACCATAAATATAGTAAGAATCCAATGACATCATCATCAGAAAAACCAATGTCGATTTGACATTTGATACGTATTGGACCGGAATTGTTCTGCCTATCATAATGGGAGACAAGCGTGACAGATATGTATGTATGTATGGACCGGAATTGTTCCTAAACTATCTAGCAATATTTGACCCAAAAATATTAACAAACTAAATAAAAGCTTGTATTAAAAAAAGGTCTCGACGGCAGCTGTGAATGATTAGGTCATATGCAAGTTATATATAACGTTGATATAAGACTTGTTACTTTACATCAACATTATTTGGTAACTTTTATAGTATGTTCTTACTTATTTACTATAAAGTAGAAGTCATAAAATGGTCACTATTGCCTTATGAAGACATATGTTCTTCAACTGACTACCAGTATTTCCAGATATTTTTTTCTTTTAATGGGTGATAATGGAATGGTAACCCCACCCGCGCTAATGGTATACACCGGCGGGGCACCAGTGAAGGATGATAAGTGAGAATAAATGCAGGTCAGTTAGCCCATCGTGATGAATTCAACAAGAATTGTTCACGATGGTTTCCAGGGGAACCACGTGAAGGTCCACCTAATAGGGCATATTGCTAGTAATGGGGCTGTCAAATTCCATTGCTAACAATCCCTTTCCCCCCTATTTCCAGATATTTATATAGGTAAAGGTCCAGGTATTGTTTACATGACACGCGATCCGATTCTAATCACTGATATTCTTAAAAATACAAGCTAATTAAGAACCTTCTTACAGAAATCGAGGAAAATTAACTAAAAATTATTCAATGAACAAACTTGACCCTTCCCATCTACCACTATATCATGTAGCGACAATTAATTTTCTACAAAAGCTCCTATCCAGCAGCGTTGATTTATATTGTTACAAATCAAAATGGTAGCAGCACCAAAAATACATAGTTGATGCCTGAAGCTGAAAGTTTTGATTGAAATATGTAATAGCAAGCCGTACATAGCTACGGTGCACAATACAAAAGGTTCAGGGGAAATAGCGGCCGCCTCTGTTTAATTATTCCCTGAATTTCAAACTGAAGTATTTGTTCCTGTGCATTTTGTTTATTTCTGAGCATGAATAGGCTAAAATGGCCACTTTAAAAGTTTGAAATAGTTCTCCATTACGATATACAAAACTGGCCAAATCAATGAATTAAATGACAATCCTACTAATATTATATATGTTAAAATTGTATATTGGGACGATCGTTACTCGATATTGTTTACAGTGAAGTAAACATACATAAACATTTATATATACAGGGATAGATTTTTAACCGACTCCAAAAAAGAAGGATGTTCTCAATTCGGTTGTATTTCGTTTTAACTCTGTTAGTTATATCCGATTTAGAATTTTTTAATCTGAAATGATGGACCTGATGGAATGTGATAACCGTCGCTTATAGACATGAGCAGTACCATGGACGTAACAAAGTATACTGTTTCGCCCATGATACCCCCCATGCGTTGCTATTCCTGAGGACTCAGGTATTATTCCTCTGTACCCTGTAAATTCACGCCATATCCCACCCTTCAAACCGAAACACAGCCATGCAAACACAACTGCTTTACGGTTGAAAGACGAATGGGACAGAGGTACCCAAGCAAACTACTTTTGTACAAAGTCTCCCTCTGGTAAATAAACAAATATTAAGATTTTAATATGTACTTTTGTTATCTTTATTTTTTATGTATTTTAACATACCATATCCTTTATACCAATTATTTCTCCAAGAAATAGGATATATTTACCTTATTCTACATAAAAGCAAATAATCATAATACCGGGCACTGAGAGACATATCATTCCTTTCATGTAAGTCATCTTTCAAAGAAATTGTTCTTGGTGGAACGGCTTCTTATGATTTGATTTAGCGTCGCAGCAAAAGGTAGCATTTAATTGTTATTGAGTACAAAGACATATATCTATACATATCGTAGAATAACGAATAGGATAATTTTTATTCCTTCTACCAAGCAAAGTTATTATAATTTCAACCCTTAACTGTCCACTGCTGAATATAAGCTTTCCCCATAAGGGAAGTTTTGCCAGTAGTTGCCACGCTTGGCAGTCGGGTTGGCATTCGCAGTTAGAATTTTGCAGGTGATTTAAGAGGGACACTGCTGCCTATCCTCCGCCCTCCCTTAATCGTCTCTTACGACACCCACGGGAAAGGAAGAGGGTGGCCCATTCTATGCCAGGACCGACATGGCGAAAACTAAGTATTACTGTTTAATATAAAATTCTCAGAAAAATATAATCATGATTAGTATCTTGTTTATAAAATGTGTAAAATTACAAAATTACTTTAATTAAAGATAAGACGACTCACAGTCTTCACGACTGCCTTTATTTTTTCAGGCGCTTTATATTAGGTAGAAGAAGATTCTTTATTTGTCTATTTTTTTTTAATTGTTAAGCAATTACGTCGTTGATTCTATATTAATTTTCACAATTCTTCTGCAATCTATAGCATTTACTTGCGTGTTAATCTCATATTAATTTTGAATGATGCAGTGAGTTTTCTTTGTGAAACCAAAATAAGCTTTAAGAAATATGGTAGGAGTCTCTCTTGTATGTAGAAATAATTATAGCTATTTCATAAGGTCAATATATTAATCCACAAAATAACGTCTCTAAATAAATAAAAAATACCATGTGATATAACCAAATCTAGAACGATCTTGCCACAACGTCTAATACTCATTATATTTTTTATTTATATCTGAACATTCTTTTTTTTTTTTTAATACATTGCATGTGTAATATATATGTAAATGCGCATTTACATATATATTACACATACATACATACACGTACACAAAAGCGTAAGCACCCATTAATTGTAATATGATAGGTATCAGCAAATAATTCGATGATAATTGAACTTGTCACACGTAGAATTTCAAATACATATTTACAAATCGTACAATGTCCAAGTACTGTATTCGCTACATCGCTGTAGAATATAAGTAATAAAATATATATGACTTGATAAAACGGTACATGAATATAATCTATTACTATGTAGAGGTGCTTTTAACTGCGCTAAGTTTACGCGTGACGGGGATCGATCCGTTTTAAAGCAGGCTTTCCATCAGTGGCAGTTTGAAGTGCACCGGATTCTGAGTGATCCCCGGAGCTGTGAGGTAGTATATATTATAGGTATATAAAGCTATGTGGTAGGAATTCAGGAACAAGTCTGTATCGTAGATACATTGATGTACTTTATATTATTTTTATGTAGAAAAAGATTCAGGAATTAGTTTTTATGTTGTAATCGATTTAAAAAAAGAAGAGCTTTCCTATTCGCATATATTTTGTAAATATATTTATGTAATATCTTCTCTAGTAATAAACTAATTTTGAAATTATAATTGATAGAGTTTACTGTACTGTAGGGTCCCCATGGTAAGAAGGCGCGGCGATGTGTGTATAATTTATGGGATATATTATACGCGTAAAACACAGAAATATATATGTATGTGTATATATATATATATATAATCAGATAATGTAACTACTACGAATATTCCACCAAATACTGTCAGTTATATTTGTTTTAACAATCTTCCATAAACAAATCAACAAGCATACCTAAAAGTATGTTAACAGCCCTCTTTTTTACATTAGACTAAATAAAACATAAAGAAATTAGATTTAAAATATCTGTCACTTTAACTTTATCTTATTATTTTAACTTCCGCTCAGTAACAGAATTCCCAGTTGCGAATTCAAAGTGCGAACATCTAAAGATTGTAAAGGAACCCATCCGTGCCGCTTGTTTCGCGCGTCCTGTACGCGCCGTTACTCAGTCTGTGTTTATGAACTGGCCCGGAAAAAGGATTAATGCAGTCAAGCCGATACAATGTGCACGGCGCTTTGGGAATCGGAAAGTTAACTGGGAATAAGTAAGGAAAGGTTTTTATATAACACAGTCGATAAGATAGCTGAAATTTTGAATGTTAAATATACATTTGATAGTCTAAAATATATAGATATATAAAAATCTATCCGTGAAGTGATAGACAATGCAATACTATAACAACAATATATAACAATATATATTAATATAACTTTTTGTTTCAAATATGTTCGTTTTTAAATATGTCTATATACATATATGTATGTATAACAGGAATTTATTATTAATTTTTATAATTTTACTATTATCATAAATGTGAAAATGTGTAAAGACGTTTTAATTGTAATGTTACTAGATCACAAACAAAGAAAAGACAATAGCTTGTTAATAATAATTAATACCAGCGATGATGCAGCCTCGCCTTTTATCACGTTGGATCCTAATATGCTCGGTGAAATACGTGCATGTCGAATGTTACGTTCCCTACAAGGCCAACAGTAGAATACTCCTGTCTAGCCTAATACAGTCGTGAACTCATTTTTTTTTCTCTATGAAATGAGTATTTCAACACAAGTCTTCATCTAAGCAGAGTCTTAAAGAGCGTAAAATAGATGCTGCTGCATTTTAGAAAACGGTGATCGCTCGAGGCAACGTGTGACCTATGTCGGAAGACCCTTTAACCGCAAATGTACGTTTATCTGGGACGTGAGGAGAGACAGGTATCTCGAAAATATGACTATTTGATTATAAGGGACGCAGGAAAAGTAGAAGTAAGAGGCATGTGACAAATGATTAGCTCGGAAATTCGAAAATACGTAATAGTTGAATTCTAATACGATAATAAAATATCTATTTTTTTTTAAATACAATAATATTACAAACTAATACTAATTGACTAACTTACAAATAAAACACAAATAATTTAAATAATAATAATTAATTATTTATATTAAAGTAAATAAAGATGTAAATAAATCCTTTGTATGAAATTATCTAAATTTGGCTATGACGTGGTCTTGAGTAAGTCATGCTTGCTAAAATGTCCAGATAAGTGGTAGCGTGGTGGGCCGGGTTATTGACTTTCCTAAAATATGGTTGAGAGCAATGATGGCTGGCTTACTTGTCATACTTGTCAACGGGTGCTGCCTGTAGGGACTGGTCTGCCCTGATCACTGCAATTGATTTATTTTATTGATTTGTTTCAATTATGTAATATATATTTTAAAATTTATGATCTGCTACTGCTTAATAGTTCGTATTCACACAATTTCATTATTAATATAATTAAACTTTTGGAAAAAAGTAACAGCCGAATTGCTTGCCCGTTCTTTTTGGCTGAAATTGCGCCTAAAAAGGGCCGTAATGAAAAAATGACTATTCAAAAATGCTTAAATCTGTGTTTACTTGAATAAAAATATTTCTTTCTTCTTTCTATATCCTTCTTTCTTCTTTCTATATTCAGCAATGGTCAGTGGCTGGTATGATGATGATGATGAAATTGAGGATTTAAATTATTATTAAATAAATCTGTGTATAATATAAAATTTAAAAGTCATGAGATTAGATCAATATAATTTTAATTCTTTTCTAATAATATGGCAAAATAAGAAAAACTCTTCGCAGTAAAGTTTACCTCTGGGGTAATAAGTTTTCCTAAATTGCTCTGGGTATTCTGAGGCCCCAGAGACTCGTTGTGGAGTTTCGTTTCCGGAACACGTTATTTTTTACTTACGGTTGGCGTAATTTTTCAAAACTCGTATCTCCAAAAAAATAAGGACAGTCTCCTATAAAAATTTTCCTGTAAACACAACGGTTGAGATACCTACTTACCTACTCTTAATAAAATAAAAAAAAATGCTCATGATATCTATATCAAAGGACGGTAAGTAAACTGAGGTGCTCCGTTACTTCGTTACTCCCGTATCGGGTTCCGTACGCGGTTGCCATAGCAACCGACTAGGGCACACCTAAAATGGATCTCCCTTGCACAATAACAGTAAATATTCGCCCTCAGAGCTATTCTGCTTCAAATTATGAATGTAGTTTGTACCTTAGCTTAGTGTTATCTTTTTTAAAGCATTTTTTTAAATAAATAATACCACTTAACGGATCTGCATTGTAGATATGCCATTTTTCATAAAAATAAGGGTATGGAGGCTGTAAGCGACGCGTTCTGTGCCTCAAAACTGAATTATTAATAAAATAGTTTGTCTATGTCATTGTCTCTGCGTGCGGTCGTTTTTAAACTTATAATCGGCGCAACGGACGCCACGCCCAGTCTGCATTGTAGATTGACACCACACGTTTTTATTATCTGTAATTAAAATATTAAAAACGTAAAATAAAATCCAATTGTAAGTATGTTTTCTTGCATTATACCATACCATACAGTTATGCCATAGTCATCGGAAATAGTAACATATAAGGAATATTGTGGGTGTCTAAATGTATTCCTTGGTATTTTTCATGTTTTCATGTTCATAGGCGACGGTTACTGCTTTCCATCAGGTGAACCGTCAGGTTGTTTTTTTTCTTTATTGTGTCATAAAGAAAAACATAAAGGGGATTTTTATCCACCGCAGACAAAAGTCTCATCTACACTCATCATTTTCGATGTTGGGTTCTTTTTTGGTCACAATATCTTATGAAATTGGTCGTGTGGTCTTGGCATAGAATAGGCCACCCTTTCCTATTCCGTGGGTATCGTAAGTCTCTCTTAGTCGTAAGCCGACTAAGGGAGGGATGAGCAGCAGCGTCCCTCTTAAGACATCCCTAAAGTCTGACACGATTATGATGAACTTATAAAATTAACTTTTTGTGTTATCTAAAAAAAATGTCATAAACTCAATAAGAAGTAGATGGCTAGATGCCAAGGGGTGTAATATAATCGAGGATAAGTTTTATGTAAAGACATAACAATAACATAAAACAAAGTTAATAACACGTTAAAAGACAAATATTTATTTGTCGTCAGGCTGAAAACTCATTCAGTATGTGCTGTGCCCGGAAACGGGCGGCGGTTGCCACGATAACGGGCGGGAGTTCCTGAGACGTAAACAGAAAAGTTCGGGTAATGCACATTTACATTGTACCCATCTAAATTTAAACGAAGTCTTTGTTATATAGGTACATGAAAAATTCAAACTTTTATTAAGAGACCTATACACCAAAGGGACATATCAACGCATATTTGGAGCTGTTAAATCTAGAAATGACGTAATAAGCATCCCTTCCGTGGCGCAATTGAAAACGTTCGAAATTCATGCCTCCTCGCACGGCATTAAATTTATAACATACCGAATACGTCTCACTACTGGATAGTGATGTGCCGGATGATATTTTTGGTATTCGAGTATTCGGAAAAAAAGAATTATATCCTGACTCGAGTTGGAAAAGTCGAGTATTTCATCAGACTGGAATATTTTTTCAACTTAATTCTAAAACTTACTTTTATATTCAATAATAAATATGTAGTCATTTAATTATTTTTCCTTTGATAATTAATGAAACTATGAAGCAAAAATAAAAACTTCCAATAAACATTCGACTAATAGTTGAGTACCGTAACTACTCGAATATTTTTCGAGAATAGTGTATTCGAATTTCCTATACTGAGTACTCGAGCGTCTGAGTACTTAGTAAGTACTCAGGCACTCGTGTACCGATTCGAGTAGTAATCATATCTCTACTACTGGTCGTCTCTTTCTACAAGTCGCTTAATAATACGGAGAATTAAACTCCGTTGGATTTTAAAAAGAATTATCATAATCAGCGAAGATACAATGTAACAAAATAAAGAGCAAATTGAGATTCTTGCTACTTTAAGTCGCTTAGTTATAACTTTTGCACTACTAAAAAGTTCTTATGCCCTACCAAAAATTTAGGTCTAACTATGGCCCAGTTTATAAGTGACTACTTAAGACTACTAGTGACTATGTTATTAGAAATCATAAAACTTAAGGACTTTTATTTGAGCAAGTTGTCATCTTCTTAATATGTTTTTATGTCTGGTTAACATACTTATTTCTTGCATACTTTTCATGAACAGTAGTTATATATTTTTATGTATTTGTGTAGGCATTTATATATGTATGTATATGTGCATATTTATGTATGTGTGTATGTATGTATGTATATGTATTTGTATATGTGTTAGTTTGTATATATATAATAATGAGTAGGGATAATATTTATATTATTATATGTATCACATCTCCCATATTTAGAACTAACAAAATTTTTCATCGTGCCTCCCACCAAACTGTTTATAATTACTCCTCTCCATTCAAAGGTTGCCTAGAAGAGATCGCTCTTAGCGATAAGGTCGCCCATTTTTTTCTCATTGTGATTATTTCTTATAATTATTTATATTTATAATAACTTTACTATTGTAATCTTTTGGAGGAAACAATATAGAGTATCTAACTATCACTACGTGAAGTGGTTTGTAATAACATTTCATTTCGAATTTTATTTCTCTTACATAGATTATTACACAGTCGGTTTTTATAAGATCCTAGGAACGAAAATATGGTATGATAATATCCTCAACTCCGCTTTCATATTGACATTAAGTAAGACGATATATCGGCATCCCGTTTATTAAAAATCCGTCAAGCAATTTAGACTATACGTCGAGTCGAACATCTAAAAATATCATTAAGAATTTAACATGAATGTACGTTATTGTGTAAATAAATCTCATTTGTGTCGTGTTGGAAACAAGAGAAGCTTAAAGCCAAGAGGATTAAGTATAGCTTACGTCAGTGTCATATATCAAAGAATAACTAATTCCCATTTAATATCTGAAAGCAATGCGCTTATTTAATAATCATACTGTATTTTCTTTTATTAGTTTTATATTTTATAATAATATTATTGAAGAATGTTATTTGATGGCTTTAAACGAAATAGTCCTACTGTTATTATGAATACTGGTCAGTGGTTCCAAAAATGTCTTTTTTCAACGGAATCATTAATCATAGGTTACATAAATTTCATAACAATTGGTTGAACCATTAAAGTGCCAAGAAGTAAAAATCTACCTTTTTACATTTATAATAATTAAAATCGTTAGTAAGAAATCTTTAAAAAGAAAGTATCCGTATTTACTTAACTTTTTAAAATCTTCATTATTTTTCCATTAATTTAAATCATTCTTTAATTTATTTTCGAGGCATTAAACATTGAAACCCATTTAACTGTCGGCCTATCTGATTATTATTTATACTCTAATTATGTCTATTCTCGTAAAGTGAAGTAATTAACTAATTGATTATAAAAATAATTAGCAATTTCAAATTCAAATCATCTTAATTCAAATAGTCAAGCTACAAAATTTACAAAAAAAGCAAAAGAAAAAACTCAGTAAAATATTTACAAGCTCTTTTAAGTTGTAATTTTTTATGTAACTTAGCTTTTGTTGAATAAAACTTAAGTTTAAAAAGATCTGGAAACAATAATTATCATAGATAGACCAATTCCTACAAAATACATTCGTTAACGAGTATAATGGAATAGCCAGCCATCGTCGTGTTAAACCTTATTACAGGGACTCCAATGACGCGACTCACCACGTTATCTCCAATCTAAACATTGAGTAAAACTTACTTCAACATACGTAATTATGGTAAAAAATATTTAGTCTATATTTCTATACTAACAATATAAAGATGAAAAATTTATCTGTTGGTAATGAATAAATTCAAATACCACTCTAGCTATATTATCTTAATACATGCATCATAGGAGGAGGACTAAAAGAGTTTATTGGTCGAGAAACGGACAGCAGCGTCCCTCTTAAAAAATGACCTAAACCTTAACTACGCATGCCACCCTGCCTGCTAAACGTGGCAACTACTGGCAAAATACCCCAATAGGGCAAACCCTATGTTCAGCAGTGGACAGTTTACGGCTAACATACTCGTAATATACATATTCCAAAAATCTATTTTTCCGTGCGAAGCTGGGCGCAAATATATTTATTAAATTAATGTTATCTCATAACGACCTCGCTTTTTCTACTATAACACGGTATAATGATATGATAAGATTCCGCAACTAACAACTTTATAATGTCGTCAAACATTCCCAAGAGGAATTCATGTTTGTTCCCCAAATAATGTGTGTTGTTAGTTTTAATGGATAACGGCGACAGTATGTACCTATTATGCGACAAAAGTTCGTAAAGTTAATCTACTATGAATGTGTGGGTTTACTCTATTTCCTTATGTGATGGGTATCTTTAATATGGTTTGTGATTACTTTTGTCAAATTGTAATTAGACACAATTTGCAGTTCCATAGTCTTTTAAATGATTTCATAACCACATTTTTCTTTTATAATGTTTATTTTACACATAATTTTAATGGACAGCTAATGTTGATAGCTTCATGAAAAGAGTATATTCCTTTTAAAAGGTCGACAGCATATCTGCGATTTCTTTCGTGTTGCAGGTGCTTACGGGGCGGCGGTAGTCACTTACCATTCAGTTGAGCCCAATGCTCGTTTAACCCCTGTGTTTTAAAAAGAAAGTCCATAAAGAGGAACTTCTTAATTCCTTGTATTTATTGTCACACGATACCTTCGTATATTCTGAACCAATTTCGATAATTCTTTTTGAAATCAATATGGTTCCCTCCTCCTCCGTGTTGGTCCTACTATATTTTTGTTATGAATGAAGCAGCTGTTTTTATTGCAGAATAAAAAAAACAGCTAAGTAATATTTTTAGTACCTAAATAAAATTTTAATATTTTGAGAAATATTTTTTTTAATTGTATAATATATTAACATGGAAACAAATAATATAGATAGTATCTACAATACCTACATGTATAAAAACCAGACAATCGCATAAAAGTGACGCCTATAAAAAACATATGGAAAAAAGAAATACAATTCACGGTACAATTTGTACCTTAGAGATTTTATCTAAGTATTACTAAGACATGTCATGGTCTTTGATAACAAAGTATGCTCCCATAGGATTAAACACTACGAAGGAATAAGGAAAGAATTGAAACTAAAGCTTCGGTAGGCAAGATTTACGTGACACATGGAAATGTTTTATGGTTTTATAAATAATGATACATTATTTTTTCTTTAAAATACGTTGTAGATTAGCCTGTCACTTGTATATTTGGCTACATTAATTAGGAATATAGTCGCATTTTCTGCATATAAGTTATGATCCTTTATGTACACCAATATATTCAAATTCACTGATTAACAAACATTCACATAATTATGTTAGCAACTTACAGGCATATATGATACATATTCTATTGACAAGTCCGTACAACTAAACGGAGATTGGTTTCAGCAATAACTGGAAATAGCTTTCGAAATCAGTAATGTAACTAACTATTATACTGGAGCCAACTATCAAGCTGATCAATGTTTCCTGGCCAATTTGCAGATGTTACGATGTGTAAGTCCCAAGCGAGCGTCTATTGCTTTCATATATTCCAATTATCTCGTGGGTATTTACATTTTTTGCAAAGTTTGAATGAAGTTTGAGATATATATGTATGTTTATTAAAGAAATCCATTTCTTAAAACTAGTGTTAGTAGACGTTGTACAATAGTCTATATAAAAAGATTTCACCAACGGCACTACACAGAACAAGGTTTATGCATATCTATTAATATGTAGTGCCGTCGGTACAGGTACTTTTTATTATTAATATTTATTTATTTATTAAATTACAAGAAATATACAACATGAGTACATTGGACCCCGCACTAGGCGAACCTGTATCGCGGAAGTCCATAAGGAATTACCAAGACACAGTGTTTTACAAATATATATA
Source organism: Galleria mellonella (assembly GCF_026898425.1). Classification (NCBI taxonomy): domain Eukaryota; kingdom Metazoa; phylum Arthropoda; class Insecta; order Lepidoptera; family Pyralidae; genus Galleria; species Galleria mellonella. Next base: position 5,029,181 of record NW_026442075.1, on the reverse strand, counting down.
TATATATAATATAATACAGTGAGCCAATTTTACGGAAACAAACATAATAGAAGGGAATCGTTAACGAATGTAAAAGTGCTTCGTGAAGACATCTGTATACTATATGTTTAATTGTTTTTACTTTTTTTTTATTATAGCATAATATATAATATGATTATCCTGAGTGAACACAGAAACGACATGGTCCATGAATACGACCAATCGAAAAGAGAATATTCCACTTTTAATAGTTGGCTGCACTATGCCGGCTCACTAAGTGCTTTTTCACGCTACGTTTGAAGGATCCGAGGTTATAGGACGAAAGTAACTCGTATGGGAAAGGTCATTCCACATTATAAATGTGAAAGTATGTTTGTTTGTTGGCGCTTGTCGCCTTAACATTTCAATCATCCATTATCAATCATCATAAATTTTGAAATACATTAGGGATAGAGAAGGGCATTGACTACCTTTATCCCGCTCAATTAACATAGTCCAGTCACACGGACAAAGTCACGGGTAGGCACTAATAATGTTTATATATATTTTTTTACTTCAATATAATCTGTACAAATATATAATTTAGTCGCTATATAAACTTTAAGTAGGTAAATACACAGTTCGTGTATTCAAAAGGCTACGATGAAATCCTCGGAATCTATTACTTTTTTAAGCTGTATCAAGTTCCCGTCACAGAAGAGGATTCAATCCTTTACTACTTTGTTTGAGTACTCAGTAGCGGCTTTGTGAAACGGCCCTGTATAATCCGTTGTTGTTGGTTTACATACTAACCTTTTTTTCTAATATTTATATATGTTAAACTAGCAGTGGTCACGGCGTCGTTTACGCGTCAAATTCTCTCATTCTTCTGGGGACTAACAAACTAACGAATATTCGTTTTACAAGTAAAATTAAACATGACTCAAAATAAGACGGAAAAGGGAAGGTTTGCATTGCATTTACATAGCCAGTTCAGCTATCAAGTTAGTGTAGAATGTTCTATTTTTTTTGTTTTTTTTTTTTACATATATGTATTTAATTTAGAAAAACCTTCTTATTGTATTATAGATTAATATTTAAAGTTATGTTCAGGTTCACCATTTGAATATTCACATAATTTTAATCACTGTGATATCATCCTGTATTTATTATATTTTGCAAATAATTTTGCAGCTTACTGGCTGCACTCGAGTGAAGCTTTATAATCTACAATATCCGATTAAATCTTATATACATTCAGAATAAGCTTAAAAGCTGAAGAGCTGAAACTTTCAGTAAAGATTGGATTCATGTCTGCACAGTATAGTAATCCGATCAGTCCAGAATTTAAGATCTTAGTCTCACACTTCTCTGTATATTGTAGATAATATATTGTTATTTAATAGCAATTACACTTTAGAAATAAGGTAAATGCATATCAAAGACCAAAAAGGCTTAATAAAAGTGATCATATAAAACAAGATAAATGAAAATATATTAATAAGTTTGCGAACTTTTACTTGAACCGTATCGTAACATTGTGGAATGGATTTTTCTGTGAGTACCCTTTGTCCTATAACCTCGGATGCTTCAAACGTAGCATGAAAAAGCATTTCGAGAGGCGGCATAATGCAGCTAACAGTTAAGAACATTCTCTTCGATTGATAGTATTCTTGGTCCACGAATAGTCGCTGTACTCGGGAGGTCAGGAGGTCGTAGTCACATGTCGAACTATTATAAAAAAATACAAAATGTCACCTTAATTCGGCCTTCGGCGTGCCAGATTTGACCATTTTAGCTTACCTACTTTTACATACAAAATATGCACACAAACGACTTACTACTCGACTACAAATCCATCATCATATTCGGTACAAAATATTTGATATTTAGGAAGAACTTGTTTTCTATTTTGTAGAATACGATTGAAAATATGTTTTTTTATATAGTTTTATCTTTTATATATTTATATAACATTTTAATTATTTCTTTTTATATTATGTGTTTTCTTTTAATGTATTACTCAAGCTGTGCACATAATATAATTGGATTATTACCTAGCCGAATCACAAATGTAATTATTACTTAAGTTTCTTATGGTTGTAATCTGTTTTATGTGCCAATAAAATAAAATAAAATAAATGAAGTTAGATGTAACACTCGTTTGTTACAAAGTGATAGAGTACTAAAGTATATATACTCTAAGAAATAAGTATATGTTCAACGATTTTTTGTCATACATTTTTTTAAAGCTAAAAATGCCTTTTGTTATAATTATTTTCAAAACATATCGATAACACTGCATCGACATCGTTAGTAATATTTGCGTACCTCTAACATATTATACCATACGAAAGATAAATTAAATTTCGATGCAATTTGCAATATTATATACCAAGCTATTGAATAGAAAATGTATTATGCCACGGCCGCAACCATATCAAGAAGCACATAAGCGCACGGTGCATCTACTGATTCCTACAACTGAAATTCATTGGAAATAAGATCCGGAGCGGAAGCAATGTAGTGAAAACGTGCCCTATTGTAACGGGCGAGGCTTTTACGGTTGCAGCGACCTCCCTCTCCCTGTTGTACTCCCAAGACCCATTTCTCACCCACCTAGGGCTATCAAATGATTTACAATAAATGTTAAAGTGTTTTAGAATTAAAATTTTTCTACATGCCTTAATTAAGTTCTCATAAAAATATATTATTGTATTGTAAGTAAATACATAATAGATTTTGTATCACAAAAAGAAAATACCGATTTCAATCGTAGCAAATATTTTGATTCAAAAAACAAACTTCTGAATCGATTTTGATAATATATCTATGGGATTTCATTATAATTTTTCCAAATCCGTTTATAAATGATACAGTTATGAGGCAACAAATATAAAAAATACAACCAATTGAGAATCTTCTCCTTTTTTCGAAGTGATTTGAAAATCTATATAGCTATATATGCAACGAAACAGTTCAAATAAAATGATGTTTTTTCTACGACTTTTATATTTATTATACATCACTTTTATACATTAGATTTTTTATGTAACTTACAAGAACAAACAAGCTGGAGGTCCATCTGATGGAAAATGGTAACTGTCCCTATACCATAGATATGAATAGTACCATGCACAGACAGTGTTGCTCATGATATACCTTGTGCCATTCCCAAGGACTGAACTGTTATGCCTCTGTGTCCTGTTATTTCACTTTATATCTAGATACATATATATATAATATAAAAGGGTAAAAAATATATTCTTAAAACATCTGAACAACTATTTCATATCGCTTGTCGACTGTGAAAAATAAAGATTAATTTTCTTGAAAGTATAATAATAATTTCGACAACACCTAACGCGTCAATTCGACTTTAATATTACGTTTAATAAATGATATATAAACAAGTATTAAGTCAAAGAACAAGCTCCACTTAGCTGAGCCGATGCTCATAAATCAGTATTCTACTACTATAGATTTATGGTCTTTTTCTTGTTCAATGAAAACAAGCGTACCGTAATAAATTACGGTACGTAAGAAAACGTATGCGTTATCTATTAATGTCACATCCATGTCAGCAACCCTAGGAACACCCTACCCTATCCGTGCAGACAGCGTGGCGGCTCAGTAGGTGTATTTAATGTCCTTCCCGTTTGTTTCCTATCTTTCGGTACTAGTTTAGGATCGGACGCTTTCATTAGTATTTTTGTTTTAAAAGATAAACGGTAAATAGATTTCATACATTCACTTAAATCATTGAAATATTAAAGTGCTTTATAAATATGATTACAGACAACTAGTTTTGTCTGCGACTTCGTTCGCGTGATCGGGATAAAAATATATAGGTTAGAAAAAGATAGGTAATGTCTTTTTTTCATGCCAAATACAAAGCGTTTGCAAATTTTATGAAGGACATAGGTTACATTTTATCCCGTTAAGTATCTCAACAAGTATCTCAGCTACGCGGACGATGTCGCGAGTAAAAGTTATAGTACATATATATATATATATATATATATATATATATATATATATATATATATATATATATATATATATATATATATATATATATATATATATATTTGATAATGTAATGACTTAAAAAAATAACATTCTCCATTCCATTATTTTTTTATATATATAATTTTTTAAACAAAACTAAAACAACGTGTTATCTTTCGTAGTATTTTTTGTGACACAAAATCTTACTTAGTTTTAAAATTAACCTGAAATTCAAAAACACTCGTATACAAAGTTAATATTCCTAATTAACAACATGCATGCAACAGTGAATTAAGTAGAAGTAGCGGTAGCTCAATGGAAGCTAATTTAATATCCTTCATTCATCCCCTTTGTGGTGAAGGTACGAGTGTGTTGGTACGTACATACAAATTTTACAAAGCTTAATCAAAGATTAATGGCACTGCCATAGCATTTATGCAGAATTGTTATATTTGCATCAATGACTTCATTTAGACTAATAATTAATATACAGCCAACTTTATTCATTAATTAATGTCACAACATCAAGTAGGAGGTCAATTGGCCTGTATTTTTGTATGTCATCATTACAACGTATCAAGACTTCTTTTCATCACCGGATGGCAACTAAAGACATGAAGTACAACCGCGTGGGCATGAAGGATCCATCCAATAATAATTTAAGCTTAATACTCTTAGACATTTTTCATAGGTTTTCATACTTATGAAGGTACAGAATCTTTGATACGAATCAAATATACAATATGTTAACTAACGTAAGCTTTTCCTTAAAACTGGTATTAATATTTATTAACAGAGTCTCAAATTGTTTTTTTTTTCCTACAAAACAATTTCATATTGCCAAATAAAAAAAAAAAATGTCAAAAAAAGAACAGTCTGTATCTCTACCGATGGCTCCAATTAATAATAGGTATTCATATAGCTTGTATTGTTAAATGCCGTTGGTACAGATAGAGGTTGTTTCTTTTTTTGAGATTTTTTTGTTAATAATAAAATTGTTTTGTAGGAAAAAAAGAACAATTTGAAACTCTGTTATTGAATATTAATACCACTTTTAAGGAAAGGGTTACATTTTAAGTTTTTGCTAGTATAAAAAAAAATTTTAGGAAATAATTTTACACTGTTGTATTCATTAATAAATACCAACAGTTTTAAGGAATGAGTTATGTTAAGTAACACGCTGTATATAAGCCATATTAAGTGTTATATATGAGAAATAAGACTGAAAATATAATAAATTGGATAAATTATTATTCGCTAAGAGTCAATGCATCAGCACGTCAACATTCTTAGAATCACACTAGAAATAAACAAAAATATACAGATTTGACTAAATACCTCGAAATATAAAAGGGCGTTCAATGGGTATCTAAGCTTTCAAGAAATAAGATAACCTTTAACATAACATGAGACATAAGAACATGACAAATCGCTCTAATCCTCTGGAGGTGCGTAAAATAAGGCATTACTTGATTTTATTTGACGATCTTATAATTTTGTTAGTCAACTTTCCGCTATAAATTCTTAAATCAGTTACATATCTATATTCGTGTCATAATGTTACATCTATCATCATACATATTTTACTAGTTGTTCCCCTGAATTTTCCCGCGTACATCAGTATAGTCAACTGATTCTAAAAAAGGAGGCTTCTCAATACGGCTGTATTTATAACTCCATCATTTATAAACCTATTTGGAAAATTATTTTTATTTATCTGAAAGAATATATTCTTTGGTAGGTTCCATAGAAATTTTATTAAAATCAATTTAGTTTATAAATCAAAATAACTGGGTTTGCAACAACTAAAGATAGTTTCTTCGTGGGACACCATCTTAAATTATGTATAAACCTTAACAGGTGCAGGTGGCTTTGGACCGTTCATTATTGCTGTCAATGGGGGAATATTTTTATTTAAACTCAGCCATTATTTGTTCACTACTGAACATAGATGATGAGATGATGATGATGAATAACACAACATAGACAGTACTATAATAAAGTAATATCATATTTCGCAATTTTTTTACGAGCACATTGCAATAGCTTATAGTAATATGCCATTAATTTATCATCACGTTGATTAGATTAATTGAAAGATTATATTATTTAAAATTCTACAAGCATTACAGCAACAGTAACTTCTATATTGTTACCTGTACCCCGCGACGCCGCCAGCGTGAATATGCAGATAAAATCCTATGTAAGTACTAAATTAGGATACAACCTACCTGTGTACCAAATTTAATTCAAATCTGTTTAGTAGTTTTTTCATGAAAGAATAACAAACATTCATCCATTCATCCATCGTTATAAACTTTTGCATTTATTAAATTAACTCAACGATACTACTCATTGAGTTAACTCAATATTGTCATTTTTCTCCAACAATTTCCCGATATTGAGCTGTGCGCTAACTCATTTTGAAGAAGTGAGTTCACACATCCAGCGCAGTGAAGTGAGTTACCACAATTGCGTCGCATAGCGTAGTGTTACCCATGTCTAATATTAATAGGATAGGATTACATACTAAAACAGTAGTAGAGACTTCGTCTGTATGACCAGGGTAAAAAGTAAGTTCATTTCCATCCCAAACATAAAACCATTTTTTTTATACGACTTAGAAAGGCAAACAAGCTGACGGCCCACCTGATGGAAAGTGGTAACCGTCGCTTATAGACATGAGCAGTACCACAGACATAATAGAGTATACTGTTTCCGCCCATGATACCCCCCATACTTTGCCATTCCTGAGGACTCAGGTGTTATTCTTCTGTACCCTGTAAATTCACGTTGAAACACGAATGGGACAGAGGTACCCAAGCAATCGACTTTTGTACAAAGTCTATGTCCACTAAATCAATGTTTATACCAAATTTCAAAGATTGATCAAGATAACGTCAAGAAGTAACAAAAACAAACAAACACACTTTTACACTTATAATGTTAGTAAGGTAACAAATTATATTTTAAAATTTAATATCTCGTCTTCATTACCTCTGCACGTTTATATTTGGAGAATGTATTAAATTTCAATTTTTTTATTAAGCTAACGAACATTATTTTCCAAAGAGATATTTTCTGAGTCATGTAAATATTTTATATTAAAATATAATTAAATTGAGATTTTCTACAAAAATAATGAATTTCACGTCGAAATAAGAATTACGTTATAAAACGTCATTTCATTAACGCGACAGAAGAAACGAAGAACTTTTGTCATTTACAAGTAAAAAGTGTGATGTCATGTATCACAGAATAAACTGTAAATTTATTTTTGATGGCGTTTGAAAAAATATGTCCATAGTAAGTACAATATTTATTGGATAATGATCTAAAAATATTATAGTTCTACTAAATTTTAACTGTTATTTTTATTATAACTGGACAACGCGAATAATAAATTACACATATGCATACACAGACTTAGTATACTTTGTTATGTGCAGAATACGACTCATGTCTGTAGGCGACAGTTACCATTTTCCTTTCTGGATGATCATTTATCCAAGTATCAAAAAAATTTTTATACTGGTTTCGGACGATTATTTTAATCTCATCCAGAAGCCTTCTTTAGGTACGTCGTATATGAAAAAAGTAACATAATTTTTTTATGCAACTTAGAATGGCAAACAAGCTGACATCTAATGGAAAGTGGTAACTACATCAGTATATTACCGGTAATAATTTAAGCAACGTAATTAAATTAATTGCGCACATACACACTCGTTCTTTTGTTGTTATGTAATATTCACCAGACGGAGGCTTTGTACAAAAGTCGATTGCTTGGGTACCTCTGTCCAATTCGTGTTTCTACCGTGAAGCAGTTATGTTTGCATGGCTGTGTTTCTGTTTGAAGGGTGGGACATGGCGTAAATTTATAGGAAACAGAGGAATAACATCTGAGTCCTCAGGAATGGCAACGCATGGGGGTATCATGGGCGAAAGAGTGTACTCTGTCGTGTCCATAGTGCTGCTCGTTTATACGGTTACCAATTTCCATCAATTGGGTCGCCAACTTGTTTGCCATTTTAAGTTCTATAAAAAAAAGGTATTATTTCTATTATTGTTATAAGTGTATTTGGTATAAATACTAACGTGGTCAACTTATTAGAAGCAATTTCACATATGTTCGTTCATACGAGAGATATTTACTGAAAACATTCACGTAAAGCGTTGAAAACATTTTCACATAACTGTTGATTTTTAAAATTTGAACACATGACATTTTAAGGGTTGGTTTTGAGTCGGGATAGTAAAACACAACTAGGTTTTTTGCGCATATAAACGCGACATCTTCGCTAATTCGCTAATAAAAAATAGAATGCTGAACGAATTTTCTTTTAATTTGGTAATTACTAGATATCTTAGATTAACACATAGAACTAATAAAAATTAAAAATAAAATAGGTTATTGAATGAGTAAAGAATAAAAATTGGTTGAGTTAGGAAAAAATAATGCGATGAGATGTGACGTTATAGAATTACTACGAAGCCTACCTATTATCCATGGAATGACCTCACAAAACAAAAAGTAAATGTTGCCCTATAGAGATATAATGGCATTAACAATAAAATGGCGGACATTTGTTATTTTAATAGACACCCCCAGTGGAGCGAGGAGGCAGTAAATGTTCCAAATTTACGAAATATTAACAAACAGAGTGAAATTTCACCCATGGCGTTAATTATAATTTTACAATGTCATATGTTCAGAACCGTTCAGTGTATTCAGTCATACTTTAATAATATAAAATATTTTATATGTACACTTTAACAAAAATCTATAAAATACAAACAATTTATAGATTTAAGAATTTTTTTTACAACACATTTAAACACAGGGGGCAAACGAGCATGCGGCTCACCTGATGGTAAGTGACTACCGCCTAATTACTATTATAAAATTTTTAGGGAAAATATTTTCAAAACTCTGGCAACACTGAATATCTCCATAATTATTAGATAATTACAAACATGTAACTTCGAGTACGTTCATTTTCAGTACGATCCATCATAGTAACAAGATTTTGCAACCACAGCACTGACTAATGCAGGCGTAATAAATTAATCTGATATGCGACACGATCGTGCGCCATTTTGATTTACGACAGCAGATACTGTATATTCTGATCTACTGTTTTGGCGTAAACAAGATTATTGTGGTGTCATATTCGTAGTACGCTACTGTCAGGAAGGATGTTAGAAGTTTAATGATAAAATATCGTTACAGAAATCTTGTGTGGAATAATATCGTAACGGGATCAAAAGAAGTAGATAATTTTTTCCTTGTAAGACTCATCACGTATGAATACTGCAATAGAAACAAAACTTGATATATATTCGTATAATTCTTATCCTTACTTCCGTACCAATGTAATAAATGTAAAAGTGAGCTTGTTTGTTTCATACATCTTAACGTCTTCACAACTCAATTAATATTTCTAAAATTTTTTGTACACTACTTTTTTTGTAACTTATTATAAGTTAGCATCTCAAATTATAAAGATAGAGCATTGAGCGTCAAAATTGATATTTAGTCAGCTACTTCAAAATTTGATTCAAATTGACACAATTTTTTATAAACGCGATATTTTGTCGGTGTTGCAACTAAATTAAAAATGTTTGAAACCAGGACAATTTTTTAAATTTGATTTTGGAATTTTTTTTCTGATATTTTTTTAATAAATAAAATACTTTAACAAATATATTCGTAAGAATGTTGTATCATTTTTATTCTTTAATTTAACCTTATATTATAAATTTTTCCCACATGTTAGTTGTAACTGGTAACCCGATTTACACACACATGGATAGAAAATTTACCTGTTTTTGGAGAAGCATTTGTGTGCAGACACTATCTATACCTTCTAAAATAAGCATAGAGCACACGTATATTTGAAATGTATTAGAACATAGGCTACTTTTTAACCCAATCTATTAATGTCCGTCTATTTTTATATGTTCTTCCATTCATAACTCTTTTTCTAATCGATGCAGTTTAATTGCTTTTAGTGATTATTACTTATTTGTAATTAAAGTAAAAGAATTCAATTCCACAATTTTAACCCAAAACCTTGCAACAGTGTAAATATTTCATGAATACTTATCACAGTGTTTATGAAAATAATATTTGCGACGTGCTAAATCAATTACGTGACCGCGCGATGTGCACGAAAGGTTCATAAATTATTTTCGCTTTTCAACCCATGTTCCTCAGGGAACGTTGTTGAGTTTCATAGTTTCTACTATTTAATCAAAATTATAAAACCACAGGAAATGGCTATTTATTTAAAAAAAATTTAGTGTACTGATCTAATTAATATTTCATTAAATAATGTATACATCAAGATAATATATAGAACATAACCTTCAAGAAAAGAGCATATTCCTTTTTAAAAGGCCGGCAGCACACCTGCAATGCCGTAGGTATTGTGGGTGACCATGGGCGGCGGTAGTTACTTACCATCAGGTGAGCCGCATGCTCGTTTGCCCCCTGTGTTGTAAAAAAAAAAGGTGTATATTATTTAAATCATTAAGCAAGTTTGTCAACAATTTTGTATATTAAAATATTGTGTTTAGATAGAACCAAAAAAGACTCAACTACTACTAATTATTGGGGAGATATCGAATATTACATCTGGCATCCCTGGCCACGTCAGAGGATTTCGAATACAATGAAGACGACCTAGAAAATCTTGAGGGTGCCACCCTTATATGATTAGTAAAGTAATCCTCACAATGATCCTGCACAATACGTATTGGGATCTCAAACCCCGCTGGGAATTAACCCAGGACATTAATAAGATGTGAGGGTCTAGTGGCTTACTGTGACTACCTACTTTGACTCATAAAGGTCGTCACTGGTCGTAAGCTCATTGCAAATTTGTCTGATACTAAAACTTTGTCTATAAAAGATCATTGTCAATCATGGTGGTCTAGCGATTCAATACGCCGCTTTAAATTCCGATGACTGTGGTTTCGATCCCTGTACAATACAAACATTTGTATTCACAAAATGTCTATTTTTATTAGTCTGGGTGTTTTCTATGTATAACATGAATTTATCGTATCAGTCATAAACTGTCCACTGCTTAATATAAACCTCCCCTCTAAGAGGGAATGGTATTTACAAAAAAGGATTTACAAAATGGTATTTACAAAAAAGGATTTAAATACGAGGTCTGTCCGGAAAGTTCGTATAAAAGTGTTCTGGAATGCGAGAAAGAGGAGTGGGGAGGCCAGGTAAGCGCAGGACCCCTTCCTTATGTCCCTAACAATGCTTCAGTTCTGGTCTGACCGCCGTGCGGTGCGAACTGGCTTGTCACGCCATCTGTGAAGTTACCTCTTAACGAAACCCCGTCGGCATGGAGCCCGCTTCCGTTGAAGAGCAGCGCGTCGTAATCAAGTTTCTCTCGAAACTCGGCAAGAATGGCCGTGAAATTTTTGCCGATCTAATTCGATAAGACATCCGGGGAACCACGGACAAAAAAATCAAGAAAATCCCGCTCAAATGTCAAGACAATGTTGATTGTTTTTTTCGATGTTCGGGGGATTGTCCATCAAGAATTCGTCCCTCCAGGCCAGACAGTTGATGGAAAATTCTACGTCGATGTGCTCAGACGCCTCAAAGCTCGTGTGGCACGAGTTCGTCCAGAATTGGCGCGAGAGGGGCGTTGGATTCTTCACCACGACAATGCCCCTGCCCACACCTCTCTTGTTGTCCGTGAGTTTTTGAGTAAAAATTCCATTACGGTGACCGAACACCCCCCCTATTCGCCGGATTTGGCCCCGTGTGACTTCTTCTTGTTCCCAAAAACCAAATTGGTACTTCGGGGGCGGCATTTGGGGGACATAAATGAGATAAAAAAAGCTACTACGGGGCAGCTGAGAAACCTACAACCAGAGGACTTTCAAGGAGCCTTCTCACAGTGGAAACGGCGTTGGCACAAGTGCATTATGTCACAGGGGGAGTACTTTGAAGGGGATAAAATTGATTTACCTGAATAATTGTAAAATAAAATTTTTAAAAAACTTTTATACGTACTTTCCGGACAAACCTCGTATGTCTATCAATTATCTAGTATCCACACAAGCTATGCTTAATTTGGAATTAGATGACGCTTTATAATACGTCCGTACGTTTATAATACGTGTTTTTTTATTAAAATAAAAACTATTAATCTATCTATGTATATTTCAATGGAGAAAAATATCTTAGGACTGCCATTAATACACAAAAATGAGCAAGCGACATAAGAAAAATTGCCAAATTTGAAAACGCAGCAGTAAAATTGAAAAATATACATGATCTTGGACATACATGCTAAGAGAAACAAAAGAAAAATGTAACAAAAAATTGGCAGTGACATCCGGGTGAAAGTAGTAAAGGGTGACAAAACAAGAGATGGTCTGATAATGTCAAGGCAACTGTAAAACTATTGTGATTAAAAATAGTTCAAAATAGAGATATGTGGAGAAAGCTAGAGGAGTTCTATGCGTCAACGAATGTACAGAATGACACATAATAGGATAAAAGTATCTATATAATTTGTATAAACATTAAAAACTCTGTAAATAGGATATATATAAATAAATAAAATCTTTTTAACGGGTATATGCAAATTTTCTTACAAGATAGGTAGAAATAAGCAAGAGGACAGCTGAAAGGAAGTTATTGTCAATAACCTAGTCTAATGTCTATATTGCTATCAATATATCAGAATAATTACGCATTTTTTTAAATACCAACATATTTAATTGCTGTCGATTTTATCATAACAAGCCAATGGACCTGTTTTCATCATCATCCAACGGTATCTCGATAGCTCACTCCAATAGGGCAGGTGAAATTAGCGTTCCATTTTCAAATTATAAAAAAAAATAAGTACCAAATAATTAATATATTTGTATCTTTCTTCATTATTACAAATTGTTCCATTTATTTTTACTGGTTCTAAAGATTCTTAAGTCCTTTTTCACACTACACAAGGTTTATCTGATTATGTCTAGACTTTTTACATTTGCATTGTATAATTATAAGTTTTATCACCCTTTCGTGAAACATTCCTTTCATACATATTACAGACATAACAATTTAAACCGCATTTCTTCTATGCAACCGTAGGCTACTGATTTTTTAATATCACTCCATTCCAAAGTTTAATTTTTAATAAACGGTATCGTGGTAAACAATTATCCCAAAGCTCACCCCTTTCACATTGAATACAAATATATTCAGCGAAATATAGTCAAGCCGAATGTTGTGTACACCAGAACTTCAGTTAACTAATGCCTCTCTCCCTATTGGGATTACAGTCGAGAACAATTAATAATACGTTATATTACCACAATAATAGTTATATTAGATTTCAAATATGTTCCTAATTATTGTATCCTACACATGGCTTTGCCTTTGTTTATTAACGTTTCACTGCCTAACAGAAAGTGTCGAGTAACAAACATCTAAACCTTTAAACATCCAAAATAACTTTACGAATATTCACATTTATAAGATTTTGTGCACAAAAAAATATTCAATCTTAATAATATTAATATGAAATTAATGAGAAATTAATTTATAATAGAACTTGTACTTTTGAAATTGCAAAACAAACATCATAATCAGATCAGAATTGATTAATATATCGAGTAAAATATTAATTTTAGTCAGGGTTTCTTTGATCCTTCTGCTGGGCAAAATCCTCTTTCAAATTGCTGTCACTTTTTACATTAGCTAGAAAATAAGTCATTGGCGTGACATATATTAAAAAAAAAAGAATATTTTGGCGAATGGCTGACTTCCAGTTTAAATCGTTCGAAAATAATAACTCAATAAACACCTATTGCTTAACCAGAAACTCAAATAAGCCATATCCAGAGAATTCCGTACTAGAAATGTAATTATCATACACTCGAGAGTTGCCCCGTGAAGACGATAATTACATTGTGACGTACTGACAGACCGTTGTGACAACTTTATATTAACATTGCAATAGTAATTTAATTTGTCGATGAGTTCAACGTCTTGTAATTTTTATGTACCTACATATAAGCGGATTGATTTATTCATTGTTCCGAAAATTGAGTTGAAACAAATGTAAAATATACAGTCTGCGTTGGCATTATCTTTTTTTGCGATTAATAATAAGTAAAATATTATTTGCCGTGCCGCCTGGCATAGAATGAGCCATCTTTTCCTTTCCTGTGAATGTCATAAGACACGACTAAGGGACATTAATGGTCGAGGATTGGGCAGCAGCGTCTCTCTTAAAACATTACTAAAGCTTAATTGCGGTTGCCAAACTGCCTTCTAAGCATGGCAACTACTGGCAAAACCCTCCTTATGGGGGGGGGGGGGCTATGTTTAGCAGTAGACAGTTAACGGCTGATATGATGACGATGAAAATATTATATAGAACTATGTATATACTTTTTGTAACACGAGTACCTACATAATTTAATTTTCCTTTGCAAAATAAATGCACAAACACACATGTTAAGATAAACAGCGTATTAATAAGTTAAGCACATGTATAAGAAAGGATGAATTTAATTATATAATTAACGATTCGCTCCGACATCGCATAGACATTATACTATATAATTTCTATTAAAAAATATCAAAATGACACTGAAACTCGTATCAAAATCTGTTGCGTTATTTAGTGGTAAGCAGAGAAAGTACTTACAGTGACTTTGTTTTATACTATTCCTATTAGAGATTTTGCGCAAAAATTCTTGAAATAAATAAGAGCAGGAAAACTGTCTTTCTGAAAATCGTCCTTGAATATAAATAAATATTATAAAAGTCAAATTTACTTAAAACGATTCTCAATTTATATTTTCCACTATCGAAAAATATAACAAATCTGCTGGATCAATTGGAATGAAATTCTCCATTTAGTTTATGTGACAAATTCACATATACATATATATCACAATAATTTCTTACGACAAGTAGAACTTATAAATATTAAAACACATATGTCAATATCAGAATTATCCATAATTCAATTCACGAGTACAGGTATTATTGTAGATTTATATGAATTGATACTTGTCAATACGGTTTATCTTATGAATTTTATCCATTAAAGTACGTAATAGATTTGTTGAGTTACCATGCCATGTTATTTCATTTAATTTATTTTAAAGATACATTAAATTTTTATTTAACTACGATTTCTAATGATATCAATTTGGCTCCCGTGTGGTTTTATTTTACTCTACCATTTTCATCTGTAGTCGGCATCGGGTATAGTCACTTTATTAGGTTTATGTAATAATAAAAAAGGTGGAAAATGTCAATTTTGAATAATTAAGAACATCAATATACTTTTAAAACTGTATCATAATTGCCACAGTTAGATTCATTTCCCGACTGAAAAAATATTAGATATTACAAAAGAACGTTCTTTTTCAAAACGATCTTCTAGGTCTCTTACGATTTAACATGTGCACCAATAATATATTGAAATATTTCTCGTATTGTATATATCAAACAATTTTAAGGAGATTAAAGTTACTTCTGCCGTTATTACAAAACAAATTTTCTGAAAAAGGTTACTCTAAAGTCCTCGGCTTTTGTTTATTTCAGCCCTCAACAGCGAAGTATCGTTTGTAGCACGATAAGGTAGTTTTAGAATCTTCCATCAATTTGCATATGCGATTATCAGTTGCCAAAGGTCAAATGGAAATCACTCGGTCACAATAAACAATTGTTCCCTTCATATAGGGATTTCCTATACAACCGTACTTGGACTATAAAGCAATAGATTCCAAACTATAGCTCATTTAAAATGTTCTTCTATCTGCCCTACTTACCTGTTCATTGGCGCACAAAATGCAATCCAAATAATCAAGCTCTAAGCTGCGACGATTTAACTTTTTATCTTACCATCGAGTCGCAAAGAAAAATACCCGGAAAAACGTTTTGATAATCAACTTGACACGAAGACTTTAAAAATCTCAAAGGCAAACAAAACATTCAACAGTTAAGAAACAAAAGAACAAGAGCAATAATTTAAAGGTGGATTTAATTGAACAAAATACAACTCCTTCTTTAGGCTACAGTTTGGTTCTTATTTCCCTTTAACCTCACTTAGTCTGGTATCAAAGCTTCACGTGGTTTTATATAACCAAATAAATTTGTCAAATTAGGTATTGTGTTTGATTTGTTTACTATAAGCAAATTTTTTTGTAACCATTTCAATCGGGACCCGATAATAATCACACCGCTAGAAACTAAAAGTACGCGTTTCTCAATATAATGCTTAGTAAACTATATAACTTATACCGATACAGTCAGCAACCACTAAAAAATGACAAATATATTAAATTTAGTAACAAATTTCTATCCCAACAATAACTTATGCTAATTTTGAAGTATTTATTGACATAAAAATGTATAATGAAAGTTTAGGCATTTTCCTTTACGAGTTTAATAGAATATTAAAAAAGTATTATTAAAAGAGTACAATATCAACGTAACTATGTAACACATTGGCTTAATGGAATTTGTAACTTTATGTCGAGCGAGCCCAAAATCGGCACCGTTTATTACAGCTAAGCTACTATTACGAAACAGTAATACACGTTCCTATTTAACAGTAGTAGCAACGCCATTATAATGTGCTGTACTAGAAATTTATTTATCTTAGAAACAATACTAAAAAATCCACAGCTTTGATAAAAATTTAGAAATATAAAGAAAAAGAGTATTCTAAAATTTATACAAATTAAAAAAGCCCAAGTACCTAAAAAAACGTAAATTTGAACAGGACGTTCTAGGGTCGATGAAAAAGACTGGACTGGACAATAATTAAAGGTAAAAAAAGAAGCACACACATTGAAGTGTAATAGTATTAGCTTCACCCGTAGCAGCCTCGAATGGAGATGAATGTTCACATCAAACTCTAACAATTTTTGATTTCGAAACATAATAATTCATATAAATTTCTATCCGGTAAACTAATAAAATTAATTTGATCTTTTATTTTAGTATCCAGCTTCTAAAAACCTAAGTACTTCAACAAGTTCTATATTTAGCAAACCAATTTAAGAAATTAAATTGGTTTACGTCTATAATATGCGTTTTATGTAACAAAATTTTAAATATAATTTACACAGGATACCAAGGTTTGCAAAGCAAGCAATTGCTGTGATTGACATTTATTGCTTTGAACTTATTTTAATATATAATATATAATCAAATAAGTATATTAATATAATATATAATAATATTTGTTCATAATTATCCAATTATGAATAAATATTATTTATTTACAGAACGGTAATAGCTATTTACAATATGGTTCAATATCTTCTAAATAATCATTGAGAAATATTTTAAACGATATTTAAATTACTCATTCTAATAAACCAGTTCAAGATGAAGATCCTAAGATCACGATATAAGATCAAGATAGAAAAGAGTAACAATAATACTGCTAATACTTGTACAATGTTGTTAGTTACAAGTTATAGGTGAGGTAATAGTACCATGCATGGAGCATCTAACGTTCAAGCTTTTGCGCAACTAATTGGAGTTAGCGAGTTACAACTCCCCAAGTTCTCAAGTTTAAATAAACGAAAGCAAAAGTGGAAATAAATGTACTTCAGCATCTTCAACTGGAGTGTGATGTCGTTAGTAACTCGCCTTAAAGTTAATACTTTAAACTTTGATATTGCAAATGATTTCTATTAACATCCAATACAGCTCATACTTTTGCAACAGTTTCGTTTTTGAATCCGTAATAGAAAATTCTTCAATAAAATATTGGCTTATTATTTCTGTTTTATACACAAATAATTAGTTATTAATATTGATTGGTACTTTTTTGTTTGCGAATAAAGAAACCACAAAAATGTGACTTCTATTTGAACGAAATTATAACCACAGTGAACCAAACAGGGAAGCCTTTCGCAAAATCATCTAAATTGAGTATTGACAAACATACTGCGTAACGTGCAAAAATCACAATTATATTAATAAATTTGTCAGTTATAATATCAACTGAAGAAACATCAAATAAAAGCTTTTGGTAAAAGTTAAAGGTTGAATTAATTTGAAAAAGAAAGAATGTCGAACCCCGCCAGTGGGCGCTGATGCAAAGCAAGCAATACAGGTAGCATCATTAAAATGTGCCGCTCCTTGCATTTTGTAGCACTTATTACGGTTGCTCAACTCTGACCCTGGATTCTAATCAGAAACTGAAATACACATTTTAAGTTATTTTGAAGAAAAAATATTTCCAACGAAATACTAAATGTAATTATAGGAAATATCACTAAGCTTTAATTAAGGGTTTGCGCAGGGAAAGCCACAGGAAATAACCTGTATAATTATAAAGATAATTATTTAAATGAATTGCGCATTTCATCAAATATATTCGCGTGGGTAGATAACCACAATTAGTGTAGGCATACATATATGTACTATGCGTAGGTTTTGTCTAAGTAGGTGTTGGAACGCGTGCTCTACAATTTCTTAAAATATCTATTTGTTGTGCTCTTAGTTACAGAACGTAGTATGTTAATTAAACGGAATTAAACGAATGAAGGTATAGATATTAAAATTTTTGATATACCTGATTTATTTCGACATTTCGACCAGGTTACACCGGCCTTGGTCATAACCAGCCTAATGACTAAAAGTAGTCTACTCGTTAATAAATTACCGTAGTTTACCTAAACGATCGCATTAATTCCCGTCTCTTATAAAACATAAAGTATAAAATTTACTATTAATATTAGGTACACAAAAATACCGATTTGAATGTTAATGAAATTAGTACATATGTAGAATCATAAATTCGGTTTAGAATTGGCCGAGGTATCGCGTATTGTTACATCATCATCATATCAGCCTTTAAATGTCCACTGCTGAACATAAGCCTCCCCTAGACGGGATTTTGCCTTCTGGCAAAATCCCGTCTAGGGGACGTTCTGGCAACTACTGTTGCCATACTTAGCAAGCGAATTGGTAACCACCAGTTAAGCTTTCGAGATGTTTTACAAGGGACGCTGCTGCTCATCCCTCGGCCTCCCTTAGTCCCCTTTTACGACACCCACGGGAAAAGAAGGGGGTGGCCTATTTTATGCCGAGACAAGAAGTAGTATACACAAGTAAACAAAGGTGAATACTGAACATCTATCTTTTGGAAAATGCTTAAAATTATTTAACAACCATAAAACTAAATCTTGTATTCTACAGATTGAAACATAAGAAGTTATTTTAGATTGGTCCTAAGTCAGAAAGGACCAGATCCACTTTTTGTAATCAAAGTTTCATAGCTGAGAAATTTGAATTTGAAATATCGCTGTCTAACGTTAAGATTAATTCATAAAGTCGGCCTTACTCAAACGAGCACAATTGCCAAACTTTTTGACAAGTAAAGCGTTTGAAATTATCGTTGCGCTAAGTTCGGTTCAACTTAGTATTGTTTGCAAATTCAACGTGTACGGAGATGTGACTATAATAAAAAAGTAACGCATAGAAGAAAAAAATAGCTATTTATTATAATTATCACTACATAGTATAAAATAAAGTTGCTGTCACTGTTTGTCCGTCCCTATGTATGCCAAAATCTTTAAAACTACGCAACGTATTTTGATGCGGTTTTTTTTTAATAGATAGAGTGATTTAAGAGGAAGGTTTATATGTATAATACATGCATAATATAGTAGAGAAACACTGATAATTTTAATAGTTTCTAATGTGATGTGATGTGATGTGCACCCATGCGAAGCCGGGGCGGGTCGCTAATATTTTATAATTAATTAATATTTATCTATCTTATTGATTTATTTATAAGAACAATAACAGCATATTTCACTATTTACCACTTTCTATCAGGTGGGCCGTCAGCTTGCTTGTTTGCCATTCTAAGTTGCATAAAGAAAAAATATTTCACTTTATAAAAAACATTAACTATAATACAACATTAATGCACATGCCTAATAAAGGTATTCACACCATTTACTTTAACACAATTATGCAGTACGAAAAGAAATAGAACAATTTTAAGGAATTATGTAGGTATCTTTCTGTCCTTCTAGTTCCTTCTGCGATAATCAGAGAGTACCAAATGCCTCTGTACTCCTATAATTAATTAATATTTTTATTAGTATTTATTTACTTATTCGGAAACTATTCGCAACTGCATTGGCAAATATTTTGAAACTCCACATCTATTCATTCAAAATACCTCAAAGTTTGAAGTCGAATATCTTTAATCAATGCGTGTTTCCAGTGACGACCTGTAGATCTGAAACATGGTCCTACATGATTGTCCGTATGCAAAAACTTTAAATTACTCAGCAAGCTATGGAGAACTTTGCTTGGAAAATTTTGCGTGACAGAATCCAAAATGAAGATATCTGCAAAAGAAAAAAAGTGGCCGACATAGTCCGAAGGATAAGCAAGCTAAAGTGGCAATGGGCTGGTCACATAGCTTGAAGAACTGATAACCGATATAGAAAGGCAGGTGGCAGGAGACTAGGGACCGTTCCTTATGGCGGTCTATGAGGGAAGTTTGTATTTAGCAGTGGATGATGGCTGAGATGATGATGATGATGACTATTTTATTCATTTTCCAGGTGACTTTTCCAGGTTCTGCCATATAACAACTAATTGAAAGACGCAAAAAATATCCTTTCCTATGCTTAACTTCTTGTGAGTTCTGTTTTGCTACCATAATCGATATATTTTATTAAATTTATATACTGTTGTACAATATACCTACCAATATGAAACCAGATAAAAAAAACCTCTAAACCCATATCACTTTTGTCCAGAGAATTCTCCAAGAATTTCATTTTTCCAAAGGTTTGCACACAAAAAAATTTCCCTAAATTTCGGAAAAATAATCTGACAACACTGCCTCTGCAGACGAAACATCGCTGAAGTTCAAGGCCTATGCAGACGACGGACATATTATCACTTTGAAGGCTGTTTGTTATCTCTTGACTCTTGACTTGGCTCAACATGTATTCTATACATACTCGTATACTATTTGGGACGTAGAAATACCTAGGCTACTTTTTATCCGGGTTAATCAATACATCGTAGTCGAAATTGCAAATAAAAGCAAATTAAATATAAATTAGAATAAGATAAAGTATAAAATTTCCAAGTATGTATTACATTTTGTTTCCTGGCGATGAAAGGACAACAAATAAATTACTTTGAAGCACGATAGAAACAAACACAGACGCGTTCCTATAACTAAAGAGGAGACGTTCTGACAAACTAATTGGCCATAAACTCGGACGATTTATCGCTACAAAATCCAAGATTACATTTTATGCAGCATTTCAAAACTCTATTAGTGTGATGTAGAACAATTTAATTGTTTCGATAGCTTATTTTTAGTGTTCAATATTAATAAATTCTTTCTTTTTATTCTTCTGTCTGTAACATAGTCATATATAATTACATAGTCATTCCATCTTATTTATTAATATATAAGTATTTTAATATTATTATTAACCAATTTCTAAAACGGGGTAATCATTTCCACTGTTCGCTTATTGTGTATACTCGTATATGACTTATTGTAATAGGAATTTTGATAAACTTGCTATATATATATATATATATATATATATATATATATATATATTATAAAGGTATATCTTTAGTCAACAGTGTAACATAAAAGGGTCAATTCCGAGGTGTTAAAAACTAAACAAAAAATTTCTAGTATATATGTATTATATATTCGTTTCTATTATAAATTTAGTTGATAATTTACCTTAAAATGACAATTCCCCAAGTTAGTTTTAGATTTAGAGAATGACATTTTAGAATCAAATCTATTGAGGTTTAAAGAAAATAAATAACAAAGAATATAATCATATAATATCTATATTCATGTATATAAATCACGGCAAACTTCAATAATTACTAATTAATGTTATTTTAATGTAAATCCAGCTCATTATTCCGCTTTAAACTGTAAAAGATAATCGCATTAACGCAGTAATATTACAATAATGGCTCCCATAAGTCATGTTTATTGTAATATATATTTAACAAAGAAATAAAATCAGTTACACCTTATTCAAGTTTCAAAGCATCGTCATAACTGACCAATTTATAATTTTATCTTGTCTCGTGAAAATAATTTAGAAGTATAATTCGTTAGTCAGCCAAAATTCAAATTGACTGGCATATGTACTTTCTAAATAAAAACAAACGCATTTTTTTTCAGCGTTGTAAGTAATTAAATTAAAAATTCCCAGTTTTTTTTTTTATTTGAATTAGGAACTATTTTTCTGATATAATATAGATATACAAATGTACGTATAGCTTAGGAGTTAATATACATGTATTAATTAAAATGGCGGTAATTTTTAATTATTTAAAAATGAAAACATATTGTCTTTACTCAGATGTAAATAAAAGTACACAGTAAAGATAAGTCTCATTACGAAGCATTTGTGTGGAAACACTGTCTATATAATTTAAGGTCATAATATGACAAGAAACAGTCTGATTCTTATACACAATATTGTAATTTGAACGCAACAGTTAGCTATCGCCATTGCATTTGCCCTTAACTGTCCACTACTGAACTGTGGTTCTCCCCCTATTGGAAGGTTTTGCCAGTGGTTGCCACGCTTGGCAGGTGGATTAACAACCGCAATTAGCCTTTAGTGATGTTTCAAGTGAAAAAGTACCCATCCCTCGTTAAGTTCTCTTAGTCACCTCTTCTTCTCTTAGGCCCATTCTATGCGGGGATCACACCGCACAGATAGTGGTTTACTATATTAATTAACGAAATAGGGTCTCAGATTTTTTTTTTCAGTAAATATTTTTATATAACCAAAAACTAAAGAAATAAGTTATAATTCTCGAAAACAAGAACAAGCACTATATCCATACTACAAATTATGTACATACTTATTATTACTTTTAACGAGAATAATTATTTTTTTTAATCAAATTCACAATAATATTACATTATATTATACAAATTCCTCTCACATACAAATACAATGTTGATATTATTGTCAACTGTAAGTGCAGCTAAACAGATAACCGTTTGTATTACATTATGTTACTTTTAACAATTTTGTAAGATGCTTTTAAGTTACAACGATATACTCGTAGCTCAAAACGATTTGGGCCACAATTTTTTCTCCGTTTCGTTACCGTGTAGATTAAAGCTAAATATTCTTTAAAATTATTTAATAAATATACCATTTATTATAATTCCTAATATGGTAGTCAAAGGTATTTTTATTATTATCTTGATTGTTCATTATGGGTGTATACTAGGTGTTACAATTTAGATAATTATTCCAAAAGATACTTTTATATTTGTCGAATATGTATTTTGTTCAATACAAAATACTGGACATCTAAATTTCACATATTTACAACAAACGTATTTGAATCTAACGTGACAAGAGATGAGCTTACTGAAAATAGTATTAAAATCAATTAAGCTGTTTCAGCTTGCTTTAGTAAACTACATCCAAACATTTTTAGAAACATTTTCATACTATACACACGTATTTGGAGGAATAGTTAATATAATTGAGATGGGAAAATTGTGAGTGCATTAATTATTTGTTCCACTTTAAATTTGTAATACATTGTACAATTCTAGTAAAACGTTATATAAGTAATGGGTCACCCAAACGGATTAAGTGCAGATTGGTGGTTTAGATTAAGGTTTGGAAGAGGACACCCCGAGAGCTTTTATTAAGTACCTTCAATCGCCTTTTGGTGTGTCCATTATAGTGTAATGGAGTAAGTAATGAACTGGGATTGTTATTTTAGATACTTAGATTAGGCGGCAGAAATTAAGTTTATTAACTATGCACAAAACTAAAAATATTGATTTTGTTTGGGCTAGTTTAATGGTGATAATCCCATACCGGTTGCATCGCACGGCTTGAAGGTCGTTTTACCACACAAGAGAGTGCTGTCGCATCGCACCTGAGCGCAACTATGTTCAGATTGATAAAAAAAAAGTAATATGGCGTTGGCGCGAAAAGTGATGATGAGTTGTTAGCAGCATACGCTCC
The DNA here is from genome assembly GCF_026898425.1 of Galleria mellonella. Taxonomy (NCBI): domain Eukaryota; kingdom Metazoa; phylum Arthropoda; class Insecta; order Lepidoptera; family Pyralidae; genus Galleria; species Galleria mellonella. The sequence goes on along the minus strand of NW_026442075.1, from coordinate 5,005,169 downwards.
GTTTTGTGTATTTATTTTATAATAAAGGACATATAAGTGAAAGTCATAGTTTGCTACGAAGTGGTTTTGTGTGCAACTTGTTATATTTTATAATAAGACTAAGTTTCTATTAATGGATGAACTGATATGTGTGTCATGGACATATGAAGTGAAAAAAAAAAATATACTACTAAAAATTATTTACAACTAAATAGTATATAATGTAAAAAAGAATGCAATTCGTAGACGTTGATGATGCCATTATATGGAACATAACTCTCAACCGGGAAAATAACAATAAAAATCAGGGATTATTAGTAGGTAATTGCGTACTAGCATGTTTATCGCCTACAGATGACCTACTAAAAGCACAAATGACCCACAAATGGCTTTGCTGCCCTTATTAAATGGCTAGGAGTGGTTTCAAATACAATATTTTCGTGTTGGGAATTTGGGAGTTCACACTATTCATTGTAGTTAATGGTATTTTTTTGATCTCATACATATAACGACCCGTCAAGTCGTTCGATTGTAACATTTTTAGATCGATACGATTTCACGATCGATCGATCACACATGTAACATTATTAAGAGATAAATTTACAGAAATAGCAACTCAGAATCCACCCCAATGCCCTCAAAATAAAAAAGGAATCATTTTATAAAATACTTTCTGGGGAAACTTTTTGAAGACTCGAAACCAAAACGGTTCACCGAAATTAGATAAAAATCGCATTTGCTAAAAATCACCCAACGATAAGCCCCGAAAAATATCTGATGGCAAATGACGTGATCCGATTTTATTGGATGCGATCCTTAGGTGCAATCTTGCCAATTCAGCCAACTTTCAGCTAAGTCTGGTAACTTTTAACAACATAAACGAGTATGTGAATAGAAACTTTTTAACAACTTTTCAAAATTATTAGCATTTTTAAAATAATTGAATCAGCAATACCGGTTTCTTGCATTACGCGTTTAACGGAGCATGCCCGCGTACACTCTATTGAAAATAAACGATTTTAACATACATACATGATTGACATAAACAGACGCATCGTTGTGACTATCATTTCAATTGGTCAAAGAGATTAATCTTTCAGTTAGTGGTAAGTTTTATTGAATACCTACAATATTATCTCGTGCTCATATAATAGGTTTAACGATATAACCCACGGGATCCTGGACCTCGTCCAGACCACCGCTGCGCTGTACGCTCGGGTAGATAGTAACTTGAATTATGACCCGGCCATATATTATATTGTGACTTAATTAAATAATTTAATGAAAGCACATTTAATATATTTTTAAAAGGTATAAAAATATCCTTGCCGGGATTATGCAGACATATCTCTCTATTCACACCGGTCGTAATTAATATATTAAAATATTATTACTCGCTGTTTTTCGCCATTATTTTTATAATTTTTAAAGTTCTATAAAATTATAATACAAAAGGACGCAAGTTCGTTCGTCCATCGGTTTAAATCTCAGTACTAATATATATTTTTTCATTTGAACACAGCTTTAATTAATAGTTTTTGAGACGTAAAATAACTGGTTGCCTTTGAAATAAGGAATCCATATTTTTTTACTTAAATTCAATTAATAAAATTAATTTCATATTGAATCTATAAAGAGGCAAAGCAAATTTCCATTTTTTTTTTGTTTGTTTATTTATAGTTATTACTGCCTGAACAGCACACAGGCGACTGTATGCCTTTTAACTTCTTTCACCATCCGTAGCACTGGCATCATTCCAAAACTTATCGACCATACCCCCCTCCCCTCCACATTCTCTACCACCGCTCCGCCTACTTCTATACAACTGCAATTTGCAATTTGATAAATGTTTGCGACGAACGCATTACATAAATACAAGGAAAAGCAATATTTCAAAAGAGTACTAACAAATAGGAAAACCGATAAGCATCAAGATTTATTTCATGATCTTCAAAACAAATAACAATTATATATAGCTATGTGATGTTATGATATTCATTTTAATAGGTGTATAGGAGTACATATCGCCGATCTACTGCGTATTGCATTTGCACACCTACAATATCTCTTATGTTGCATGTGCGGCGGTAATCATTTACCATCAGGTGAGCCGCATGCTCGTTTGCCTCTAAGTTATAAAAGAGATATATGTTTAAAATTTTAATTTAATATACGGGTATGTAATTCTGAATATATACACAATTTTTATACCTGTAGATTATTCAACACTAGGATTTTTTAAAATGAAACGGTAAACTAACCTACGCTTACTGATATACTCTGGAAAGGTACCATTGAGGCATCACAGGTGAGGATAAAGTGAGAACAGTTCACCTATATTGACGAATCCATCTAGAATTAACGATTATTGTTTCCAGCCAATGTCGCATAGAGATCGACTTGACTTGATCGACAGTGAATTTTGCTAACAATAGAACCACTCGTCCTCGTTATTAACAATTTCCTCTCACCTTCATGAACCCAAGATATAAACTTCGTGATTTACGACACTACAAATCTATACAAATTTATAGGTTTCAAAGTACACATTGATTTTACAGCGAGAACACAAATAAACTATTTATGTTTATAAATAGTTAAATTTATATACACTTTCCAATTTCGTAAGAAACTAAAGAAGACAAAGGTTAAAATTGTGAATTAAATTTCGTACTCAATGTCTCTAATAATCTCCATAATCTTTTAATACTGCTCTGCTACCATTACGTGGAGCTGTCGCTTTAAATCTCCACCAGTAGTAAAAAAAAAGAATTTGCAAAATTTATCATCAATGGCAGTAATGATCTTGTTAATTATAGACATGGACCCCATTGTTTTTTTTTTAATGTGTGATAATGGAATGGTATCCCACCCGCGCTATCGGTATACACTGGCGGGGCACCAGTGATGGATGATAAGTGAGGATGAAGTAGGTCAGTTAGTTCATCGTGACGAATTCAACAAGAATTGTTAACGATGGTTTCCAAGGGGAACCACGTGGAGGTCGACCTAATAGGGCTATTGTTAGAAATACCTAATATTGCTAGAAATATTAGGTATTTCTAACAATAGCCCTAATATTATAATACTATAATACCTAATATTGCTAGAAATGGGAATGTCAAACTCCATTGCTAACAATCCCTTTCCCCCCCGGACCCCATTGTTTAATTTTATATACACGTATTTATCTATACTATAAGAGACGGATGAAGACATAGGCTACATTTTATCTTGGTCAATGTACATATTTCGGCCATAAGGACAAAGTCGCGGTTAAAAACTAGTTCAATATAAATCTCAAAGAGTAAAGTCAGTATACCTAAGTCCAAATTTTTAAACGACTTCTAGAAGGAGGAGGTTCTCGATTTGTTTGTATTTTTATACTATGTTACCATAAACTATTGTGTTAGCAGTTTATATAATCCTTATTGCAGAAACAATAATCAAAATTATTTGATTATTGTTTCTGGAATTAATAGATTTTACTTTGTATTCTTTTGTTGTCAAGAAAATAATACAAATAATTCCTTGTTCTAAATTAAAATATTTTAAATCTATGTTTACAGACAATACTTTTTATTCGTTTTGAATTAAAAAATAATAGATTACTACGTACAGTTTTATAATGATTGAATTTACATTTATTTTTTACAAAATCTACGTAATGTCTATTATTCTGACACAGGTCTATTAGCTATTCGTACTGGCTTAGCACGGTTGTTTGTAAATAAAATACAATCCATTTTTAAAATAAAATCTTTTTATAGTAATCAATATGTGATGGGGAAAGGAATGGTTAGTAACAGGGATATGTTCTATTGCTAACAATATATCCACTCAAGTCAACCTCCATGCAGTTCTTCCTGAAAACCATTGTAATTAATTTATAATTTATTATAATAGGCTAATTGACCTGTTTTCATCCTCACCTATTATCTCTCTCTCTCTCTCTCTGGTATCCCGTCAGCGTATACCGATAGCGCAGGCAAAGCCACCATTTCATTTTCATTCCATTAAAAAAAAATCAATACAACTTAGACCATGTTTCTGCTGCACTACCATCGCTGCAGTTCTTAACCAATTAATAACAGATAATATTATCAGAGATCAGCGGCAGGTTATCGTAATTGTAATAAAGTGCACGCGGTCTACGCCCAACATAATGACTTTTAAACAGCCGCTTTGTTCTTCTCGGAAAATATTCCGTTTCGAATCGGGCTGTTTTTTCGCAATTTGCATCTGTTTTGAATGTAAATGACGGCTAAATTAAAAAAAGGGATTTGGGGATATTCCGTTTTGTTGGTAAAGAAAGATTCTTTATGAATTGATTGATCATTATCATTATTTATTGACAGTTAGTTGGTGATTGACGACCCGCTTAATCACTTGTTTTTATTTTATAAAGCTTTAGATATTATTAACAAACTTTATTTCGCACCAAACTCTTTTTAAGATATTACTGTATTAATCTTCTAAATTTTAAGTAACTCGCTTCTGAAGAGTAGATTAAGTTACTAATTCTAAGTCTATTTTCATAGTCCTTTTAATAATTGTCTTTGCAATCGACACGGTTTACACCCGCGTTCGTTCCATATAAATTTGTGAAGATTGAAGCTGCTAACTAAAGTCGTTTATCTTTACGGCACAATAACCTACTTAGGTATTGTGAAGTAAATCTACTTGTATAAACATACAACTCCGCGTTCTAAATTCAGATACTTTATCTATGCTAGTTTATACTTCTGTACTAATTCATCATCGTCATCATCATCATCATCGTCATCATATATATCACTATCCACTGCTGAACATAAGTCTCCCCCCTTATGGGGTTTTGCAATTAGATTGTTAGTGATGTTTTAAATGGAACGCAGCTGTCTATCCCTCGACCATTTCTCTCCCCTGTACTAATTGTTTCTTTATAATTGATTTACTCAAAACCTACTTAATCGATTTTAAAAATGCTATCATCTATGTAAATGTATATTATCAGCGAGTAACTATGGTTAACTGGGAGAGAATGCTTTTAGCATTAAGTCCGCCATGTACACATATTTGTACTAATGAATAAATAAATAAATAAAATAACATATATAAGTCTCGAAAATTCTATGTACTCGTATTCGTGTGAACCCGGGCCGGATCGCTAGCATCTAATATTCTGACATTTCATATTTCATCGGTGCATTTCATCTACGATTTTATTACTTTTTACTATGGAACTAACTTCCAACAGCAGTATTGTCGAAAAGATACGACATGGAAACCTTCAAGAAAAGAGCGTATTCCTTCTTAAAAGGCTTGGAACACACCTACAATTTCTCTGATGGGCGGCGGTAAGCATTTATCTAAACAACTATCAGGTATAGAGAGCAAAAATTTAATTATGAAGAAAAATAATACGAGCCAAGAAATGTAGCTAGAAAGCAAAGTTGATTATTTAGGCCAAAAATTAAAACTGCATGCGACATCTACTTCAATTCACGTCAGCGGTTGTAAGTCATTGTACGTTAATTAATTGTCTCCGTAGAGCTATGGTAAGCGAAAATGAGGATGCCCTGCTGTTCTGATTTTCGTTCGTGGCAATTTAGAAAGGAACGTTTCTGAATTATTTCTGGTATGTACCATTTTATTGTTGTTTAGTTTTTCATTGTCAATCTATTCTATTTTAGGTGCAGACAAACTGAGATTTTCTAGCAAATATTATGTTACCTAACAAAATACGAGTGTGAGTAAACTGGTTGGATCTGAATTATACTAAATTCAAATTTAGTTTTCTTCTTCTTATTCTTCTTTATCTCATGCAGTATGTGTATACCAAATTTCATATTGATTGATTTAGCCGTTAAGACGCTATAAGGTCATACAAACGAGTTTGTTTATTTCGGTTTGAAGGGTGGGATATGGCAGAGAATTTACAGGGTACAGAAGAATAACACTCGAGTCCTCAGGAATGGCAATGCATGAGGGGTATCATGAGCGAAACAGTATACTCTGATATGTCCATAGTACTACACATGTGTATAGGCGACGGTTACCACTTTCCATTAGGTGGGCCGTCAGCTTGTTTGCCATTCTAAGTTGTATAAAAAAAACTCTTGTAAAAAAATTAAAATTAGTAACGATTCATATTTAATAGTAAGTTGTTACATAGGTACCTAGAGGCCTCTGTGCATTATAGTTTGTTAACTAATGCCGCTAATTCTAAACCCATTTTTTTAATTCCTCTTGCTTTCAATTGGGTTCACTCCCCTATTGGTTTCATATTAATAATGAAATCATGATTGAAGCCACTTGTTTCTACTGAGTAAAGTTTAAAGTACAATTACATTACTCACCCCCCAAGGGGGAGGCCGTTATTCAGCAATGGACAGATAACAGCTAATATAATGATGATGATGATGATACATTTCTCAGCCGTACAATGATATCTTATAATAGTGTTATTTCGTCTTACATCGAGTCAAGAACATTTTTCCTCTTTTATGCGAGTTCATGGTTCAAAACATTCAAACAATGGAATTTCATTTTTAACGCATGGGATTAAAGTATATGTTTGAACAATCAGATCGCGGATGACGAGATAAGTCAATAATAGGGTTGTCAACTACAGGTGCGGGAAATTATTTTATTATTTTTTAAAAGGTAAATTATAATCAATGAATAAAAATAATTCATAATTCATATTAATATTCAAAAAAATAATAATAGCCTATTGCTAAAAAGCAATAGGCTCGATTAACGCCTATCACTAAAAAAAAATTATATTTCATATATTCAACTATGTTTCTTAAATGTTAATTAGTGATCATATTATAATGTAAAATCCGTATTACTTAAAATCATAATAACCGTCATTTTAAACTGATTTCAAAAAGGTGTTCTCAGTTTACTACATTGTTATGCGATATCTTTATAGCGATTCTTGAAATTGATATTTTGTTTATTCCTATATTAATAGCGATTTTCATAGTTGTTTTTATAATGCATAAACATAATTTTTTTCTTATACAACTTAGAACGGCCCACCTGATGGAAAGTGGTAACCGTCGCCTATAGACATGAGCAATACTATGGACATAACAGAGTATACTGTTCCGCCCATGATACCCCCCATTCGTTGCCATTCCCGAGGACTCAGGTGTTATTCCTCTGTACCCAGTAAATTCAGGCCATATCCCATCCTTCAAACCACAGCCATGTAAACACAACTGCTTTACGGTTGAAACACGAATGGGACAGAGGTACTCAAGCAATCGACTTTTGTACAAAGTCTCCCTATGTTAGTCACGACAAGTCCTAATTTCTTTCTTTTTTAAAAACGAAATCTTAACTTTTAAGGTAAAAAATTTTGATAACCCTATCGAAGAGTAAGTGACCCGGAAGCTTTTAAATTACGCCCGTTGAATATTTTATTTGGCACCGACCGATGTTGTGCGGATATTTCCGCGGCATATTAAATATATGAGATTTTTTGCACCATTCATTTTGTGGCTTCCAACCTTCCTGTGTCTGGAGTGAGACGTACCTGCTCCGGGAGATGTTAGATGTTATATTTACCTGCAAAAGAAATTAATATTTTCAGTAACACAATTATAATATTATAAAGAGGAAAGATTTTGATGTTTGTTGTATGTAGTAACTTAAAAAAATATTTAACCGATTTAAAAATTCTATCAATTATAGAAAGCTATTTTACCAGCCAGTAACATGTGTATATTTATTTAAAATAAACCCTGCGAAGTCGAGGCATGTCGTTCATATCTAAGATATTTAACTACTCGTAACCCATCCCCCATATTATGTATGAAATATTTTGGGGAAAGCATATATATTAAAAGCTATGTTATCAGCAATTAATATGGTCTATAATTTATTATAAAAACAATTGGGTTGGGTTTATTCTTTATTGATTACATTTACAAAAAAACGTTTAATTCTAAAATCAGGCTCTATGCTTTATAGCATTCTCTTTTAGTAAACCTTTAGGAAAACAAATTAAATAAGTTATATAGGTTAATGTAATAAATATGAAAGAGAATAACTTATAATGATATATAAAGTGAAAAATGGCACATTTTCCATTTAAATAAGTGTTTACACAGCTATCCATTACTAAATGAACAGTTAAGTGTAGCCACCACAACAGACTCCATTAAGGAAATTATTTAGTAATTTATCAAATGCTAGAAAATTTACAAGAGTAATTCATTTCATCTTATTTTTTATTAATACACCTACGAATTCATAACGAAAAATAAGAAAGTCATTTATTTTCTAAATAATATACGTATCTAGTATAAGTTTAAATAGAGTAATTTTTGTTTCATCACAATAATACATTTAATTCGCCGCGGTCCCGATATAGAATGTGCCACCCCTTTCTTTCCTGTGGGTGTAATAATAAGAGAGTACCAAGGAAAATCAATGACCGAGGAATAGGCAGCAGCGTCCTTCTTAAAACATGACTCCACCTCAAAAAATCCTCTTTATAGGGCCTCCACCATGTTTCTATGTCTTTTTTTTATACAACTTAGAATGGCAAACAAGCTGACGACCCACCTGATGGAAAGTGGTAACCGTCGCCTATAGACATGAGCAGTACTATGGACATAACAGAGTATACTGTTTCGCCCATGATACCCCCATGCGTTGCCATTCCTGAGGACTCAGGTTTTATTCCTCTGTACCCTGTAAATTCATGCCATATCCCACCCTTCAAACCAAAACACAGCCATGCAAACACAACTGCTTTACGGTTGAAACACGACTGGGACAGAGGTACCCAAGCAAGCGACAAGCGAATCGAAGCGAGAGCTTATACAAAGTCTCCCTCTGGTTTGTTTGGCTGATATGATGAATATATTTAATATATTTAATCCCTTCGTTTTAAAAGGTATAAACATTCCTTACAAAATATATCAATTAATAATATATATATTTCTTCTACTAAAGAATATTAACTATAATAAGGCTAAAGAGAGATAAATGAACTGTGGAAAAGATAACTGTAGTCAGAAAGGAAGTCCATACTAAAATGAACACATATAGAGATGAATGGAAGAGGAAAAGATATTACTGCGACCACAAATAATTGGAATAAGGACAGGAACATGATAGCTAACTACTCCCCTGTTGGTCTTATTCTAGTTTTGTCAATTCAGTTTTTCTTATACTTGATTCGATTGCAAATAAATCGTCGGACCTTATATTTATGCGTAACAGCGTGCTTAACTGTTAAATCTTCAATTATTGCCTATAAAATCTGACACTAAACATATTTACGATGTTATAAAATATTTCCGTACAAAACAGTTTAAATCGCCATTCAAATTAAATTAATTAATCAATTTAATAAATCCAATAATGTTTAATGTAATATACAAAATCTGTATATGAAAATATTTTAATTTGCGTAAGCCCATATTCAGAGACTCTAAAATTATAATAAATAAATATCCTAATATGTTTAAAGTTAGCAAGCTATATTAATATATATTAAGAATACATAAAATAATATACGAACGAATTGAATTCAAATCCTTTAAATTGGTTAAAAATATAAAAGTGGTCCAATAAAACGATTAAATGTTTCCATTTTTTTATAATAAATATTAACGTAATCTAATAAATACGGGTACAAAGTGTATTTTGTTAATACTTGTTCGCTAATCGTGAAGCTACTTACTTGTCTCTAAAACTAGAGTAAAATTAATAAATGGTAAACGAGTAGAACAAAACTCGCACACATACATAATGAAAATTGTATCGTTGATTTCTTAAAGTAAAAATTAGATTATATAAACAATTATAATTCCAAATTTATTTATTAAGAATTGTTTATTTTAAAAATATACATGTTTTCATTATGTATATATATATATATATATATATATTATAATTAATATTAAACAACAGTTAAGTACAAATGCAACAAAACTTTATAAATAGTAATAAACATCCGATCGACTCCCTGAAGAATCCAACTCCCATTTTGCGCTACGAGTAATGATCTGACCTAATTTATTTGAAATTGAATTGACAGAATTAAATTCCAATGCAAAATGTCATTAAAGTATTTAACATTTCGAAAATTATTAATTTTGCAGCTAACTTTAATGATGTAATTTGTAACTTGTACATAACATTACAATATATAAATTAGCATATTGTGTATAAATTAATATACAATATTAAATATAATGATGACAACTTTCAATGATCCTGACAACGAATAAATTATTCATGAAAAGCATACTTGTGAGTTTTGTTGCTTTTTTGCTCCCTTCTTTCAAATATAGACGTACTAGTGTTGAATTGTTTTAACCCTTCAACTTAACCTTATAATATATATTTCCCTCACTTTTTTATCGTTTCAGCCATCAACTGTCTACTGCTGAACATAAGCCTTCTAGACTTGGCAGACAGGTTGGCAATCGCAGTTAGACCTTGAAGATGTTAAAAGAGGATCAATGCTGCCCGTCCCTCGCAAATTAAGTTCCCTTAGTCGCTTCTTACGACATCTACGAAAAATAAGGGGTGACCTATTCTAAGCCGGGACCACACGTCATTTTTTATTCTCTCATTACTGATTAGTAATAGTAGTAATTACTGATGATATTCCGACGTGAAATACCGCCTGAAACTGTATAAAGCTCAAGTGAGGCCACACATGGAATACTATTCTCACCTGTGGACAGGAGCGCCACAGTACCAACTCCTTCCGTTAGACCGCATTCAAAGTCCGGCAGCTCGAATTGTTGACGATCGGCGCCTTACTGTCCGACTCGACCCACTGAAACTGCGTAGAGATGTTGCAACTCTGTGCATGTTCTACCTAATTTATCATGGGGAGTGCTCTAAAGAATTGTTCGGATTGATAACTGCTGCTGATTTTCACCGTCGTACAACCCGCCATAAACTAAAATTTTATCTCTACCATCTGGACGAGTGGCGGTCCTACACCGTGCGTTTTTCAAGGCACTTTCTCCCACGCACAACCACTCTTTGGAATCAACTTCCAGCAGCAGTATTTCCGAACCGATACGACAACATAACCTTCAAGAAAAGAGCATATTCCTTTTTAAAAGGCCGGCAGCACACCTGCAATGCCGTTGGTGTTGTGGGTGACCACGAACGGCGGTAGTCACTTACCATCAGGCGAGCCGCATGCTCGTTTGTCCCCTGTGTTGTAAAAAAAAAAATACTCTTAATTATACAAACTGGTCTCCCTATCAAAAACAATCCAACATTATCATTTTTACATGTCTGAATAAGAATAAAAAACTTGGACTGTAAAAGCGTTTATAGAGAAATGTCCTATCTAGAGTTGTATGATTTACTATGAAATATATCAACAAAAGTACTTTACGGTCTATAAATTTTATTATAACGGGGATTATCTAACTCACTAATATTAGTAGAATCGCAGTGCGGTTTATCACTGAACTCTCAGCAGGGTGAAACTTGGAATGACTTGTTCCAGCTCGTTCGACTATTGCTACGTGACATCGGCATATGGCGGTAACTATCAAATTCTGAACTGCTGATTTCAACTTTAAGTTACGAATTTCACTGTTATATGTGTTCTCGATTCTACAAAATTTTCAATTTCATAGGTAAAGAATAACTGGTGAAAAGAATAAAATAATTGCAGATGTTCATAGGCTACGGTAACCACTTACCATCAGGTGGGCCATATGCTTGTTTGCTAGCTCAGTGGTATAAAAAAAATTGATATTTATTCATTTAAAATCTACACCATGCGTATTTATTATATTTATTACTAGTTTTTACTTGCGACTTCATCCGAGTGACCGAGATGTGTTCACCGATCAGGAGAAAAAGTAGTAAAAATAACCGTCTCTACATTCCCATCTATCTCTATAGCAAAATTCATCATAATCAATGCAGCGGTTTAGACGTGAAAGTATTACAAACACACTTTATAATATTAGTTAAGGATAATGTATTTATAGACATTGAGCAAATAACGCTATTCATAAAATAGAATGACATATGAAAGACTAAAAAAGGATTTCCCAAACGTTGAACAACCAAATTAATAAACTTGTTGTTAGACGTTTGGGTTTTTCTGACAATTTATCTACCTATGCAAAACAATTACTAAATTTTGATCCATATTAAAAAGTAAAGAAAACAGCAACAAATAAAAATGTACAAGCATATTTGTTGAAGTTGCATGAAAATAAACAGCTATATAATGATAAAAGTAATGGAAACACGAGAGTTAATGAAGAGAGCAGCAATACAAGATAGTGTGCTAAAGGTCTTAGGAATTTGCAATCTTAATAGCAAGTATCCGGAACTAAGGCAAATGAAGGACCAAGTTGGGAACTACATATATAACTTGGACTAGAAATACTGTAGTGAGATAGGCAAACTTAAATAGGCGACTATCGAGCGAGCCAGCATTGCAAAGCTGGTAATCTGTTTTCTGAAGACTTAAATTCAACTTATATAAGTTTAAAATGAGGTAGCCAGTGAAATGAACTGGTTAGTGCTAAGGTAAAGTGAGTTTGTATTCCTTACCAATACTATTCTCATGTCAACATAAAAAAAAAAGTCTCTAATATAGTAAACTGTTGCAACTATTTAAACATCAGAAAGCAATAACTATATCCAAACTAGTTTTTTTATTCCCCACGATGTGATTCGTGTTACCTGAATATGTGGATCGATCATGATTTAAAACAGCCTATATTTTTCTCCATCTCAAATACTACAGATATTCCAAAACTTAAAAACGATTGGCTGAAGTAACAAATAAACAAATTCACTTTCACATTACAATATTCGGATGAATGGGAGTACTCGTAAATTTTCAGATTTAAGCTTCAAACCAATTCTCAATCCAAAATTACAAGTTAACTCAATATTACCTAAAATTACAACTTGGAGAGAATGTATAAACTTCATTAATATCTGTCGGAGATTATGTGATTTTACTCTGAGAAATAATTGAGAATTGAAACAAGGTTACTGACGGTATTTAAGCCTATATGTTAGGTTAATGGATGCGATTGGATTGGAAACAATGAATTATTACGCAAAAAGCCAACCATAACTTATAGATTTGGCTGAAAAGTTATGTCCTCCTTATTTAAAGGTTTTTTTTTTATTAACACTATTATAATATGTAGAAATATAACCATCTAACTATACAATGATAAAATTTATTTTAAATTTTGCTGTATAAAAAACAGCGTCATTAAACTTGAGAAAATTAATATAAAACCAACATTACAATAATTAACTAGATAAACAATTTAGTTCTGAATTAAAGAAGATATCGTGTATCATACACAAAAAAATATAGAAAATATCTGAATCTTTTCCTTTCTAAATTACTTAAAAATGGTGTCAAAATAGAAATAAGGCAAAATCAATTGATATCTTTCATAATAAGTAACCACACTAGGTTAGACGATATTCTGGACGTTTTTAATGATTTGTCTGGACATCTAATTGTATTGATGATTATAATTATATTGAGTAATTGTGGTTTAACTGCGGTGTAGATTTGAGTAACTGCGGTTGCCAATCGTGGTAACTACTAGCAAAGCTTCCCAATAGGGGGAAGACTATATTCAACAGAAGACGGTTAACAGCTGACATAATGATGATGATTATTTTGATTATAAATAATATCTTCTCCTAACTTTTATTCCCCGATCCCATAGAAAACTTTTTTTTTTATTTGGAAATGCGCTCATTATAATAGATACCTTACTCCAAATTTCAATAATTAAAGCAGAGGCTTTATTTGTTCGTCGATAAGTCTCTCAGTCAAACAATTTACTAAATATTATTATATATTATATTAAGTAGTTGAGACCATAAATATTAATTTGAGTTTAATTGAATTGGAGTTGAATTTTAAATTTAATTTCAAGAGTTATGAATCGAAAACTTAGTTAAGTCTTATTGACGTGTCATATGAAGTACCCTAACAGAAAATTAGAGCTCTTAGTTTTAATATTTCTATTTAAGTTAAGCGACATTCGAGTGATTCAAGATGTAGGAATTATCGAAGTGGCAATTACAACAGTCACAAAAGCTCTTAAGAAAATGCACAGGAATTGTTAAGAGATTTGAATTACCATTAAGATTATCGTAATCTATGTATTTTTACGCCAAAACTTCTTGCAAGATAGGCAACGCCAAAGTCCTTAATATGAGTACATTACTTCATCCACTTTATATAACTCATCTCAATTTTATACGTTGATTTCAGACACTTTTAACTTCTTCCATAGCCAGCACACGTTCTTTCTTATTATTTAAGTCAGTCTAGGTATTCTTTAATAACTACGTCTTTCCACTGTTGCACTGTATGTAAATTTTTGAATACGGAAGATAATAATCCTCTTTACAAAATACACATACAAATACCCGCCAACGATCAGGCTATGGAATGAGCTCCCAGCCGAGGTTTTATCCAAAATTAGGATTAAACAAAAGTTCCTTTAGGATCAGCAAAGCATACTGGAGACTCTGGTGTTGCTAAGCTAAAATAATCATCTATGATGAGATAGGTAATATGTTTGTTTGTCACCTTTGTGGTATAAAAAAAAATCAAACCTAATGATGAATAGTTCCGTTTAATAATGTCTGCAGTAGCGTGACATGATACTGCAGTATCACCCCTCCAGCCTTCAGTCATGCAACTAATTGAATTTTAAAATAGACTTCCATAAAACACGAGCACGATGAAAAACTAATTTGCGCCAACTTGCATATCGACATTTCTACATCGTCGGAGAATATACTGTAGTAAATGTAATGTTGTACATTTGCATAATCATTGTAAATGTATATAACATTTACAATGAATTCAATCAAAACAAAATTAATAAGGAACGAACACAGGAAATTCGGCCTCCTTTTTTTGGAAGTGAAAAATATAGCTTTACTTACAAAAAATACGAGTGTACAAACAAATAGAGAAACTCCTATTTCCTCTCTCTCCGTCCAAACCTTGACTTTGACCTTATTTGCTTGACCTTGAATTTGACCAATAAGCGGACTAATCAATCAAAATTATAATAATGATAAGAAAATGCATAAACCTGCAATACATTTCAAAGAAAATTATAAAACTTAGTTTTAATATATGATTAATAATATAGCTATATTCTCTAGTAATCTAAGAGAAACCTCTATTACATTTATGGTTTCATTATTAAACCTTGACTTTGATCTTGAATCAACTAATCAGAATTATCCCCATCTAAATAAAAAAGGAATTGGATCTCTAATGCCAACATTAGCGGTATCCCTCAGCTATCGATACCAATTACGTCAGCAAGCAATCAAATGGGCTGAAAAAGCTAAAGCTTAATTGATCAGGAAGAACCCATTTATTTGGTTTATTACTTCAAAATATTATACTAAATGTACAAATATTGATGAATTGAGAATTAAGACATAGGTTTTTTGTTGCTTAGTAAGGATTTATACAGGTTTAATTAACATAGGTTTTTTAAAATTATTAGTTCACTCTTACACCACCTATCCACTTGTATCTGTTCTCCTTTAACCAAAGAGAATCTTTAATCTGTAAGAGATAGCCTTAGTGACAAAATTGCCTTTTATACCTTTATGTAAACATTTTAATATGTGGTTTTATGTTACATTATTTCACTTGATTTGTTTGTATTTTTTTATCTTGTATATTTTTACGTTTGTGGTGCAATAAATAATTATATAAATAATATTATCTTCTATACTTATAATAAATCTGTAGAGAAATCAATTCTGTACATGAAATATATTTCCAAAATAGCTATCAGGGGGTGATTAGTGATCGATATTGATGCCCAAAATGCAATCAGTAAAATTTTTGTCTGTCTGTCTATACAGACATACGAACATACGTTCGTTATAGAAACAAAAACTACTCGACGAATTTTAACGAAACTTGGTACAATTATTCTTCATACTTCTGGGCAGGTTACAGTATACTTTTCATCAGGCTACGATCAATAGGAGCAGAGAAATGAAAGGAAATATCGGGAAAACGAGAGAAATCACTCCATTTTTAAACTTCCGTCGCGTGTGCAGCCTTAATGGCCACTTTTTAAAATGTAAAAATGTCCACCTGTGCTAAGCCGGGACGGGCCTCTAGTTTTAAATAATATTCTTTTTATACCACTGAGGTGGCAAAGCATACAGCTCACCTGATCGTAAGCGGTTACCGTAGCCTATGAACACCTGCAATACGCGCGTTGCCGACCCTGAAGAAACTTCTTTTTTCTTTTTAAAGAACCCCATGCTGAATCCTTTGAGGTTTTTCCAAGAGTCTCTTGGAATTGAACTGAAGAGTGTGTAAGTACATTTTTTGTAAAAAATAGGTTCCATGTTGCACAAAGAAGATGCATATATGTTTTTTTTTTTTTATATAATACATGCAATGTCGCTACGGACAACTAGAAAGTGGTGCGACACGATCGCATTGTGACGGTTCGCCTATAGTACAATAGGTTTAATACCATAAGTACATAGAAAAGAAACAGGGGTTCCTATGGGTGACCGCTGCGAAAGCTGAGCTATTTAATATAAACAAACTTTAAAGTCAAGGTTCACAATAGCGTACAGAGAAGACGTTACCATATATGAAATATTGACACAGAAGGGAAACTCCTTTGATGTGTTTTCAAAGTGTAGTGGATGTCCCAAGAAAATTAAATAAATTAAACAAAATATATTATATCTTATATATAACCAAATTATAGTTTACCTTTTATCATCAGGTGTAAAAAGGATGCATACATCACAGTTTAATAAGGTTTATGAGAGTCTTTAAAGTTTTATAAATTCGATAATCAATTTAATAGAAAATACCAAAATACATTAACATATAATTAAATTGAATTTGAAGAAAAGTTCAGTTCGAATAATGGGCTAAATCTGATTATTGAAATATCTACCCTTCGGTGAGATAATCTATGACGTTACTAGATGAAGAGAAAGAAAAGAAAAAAAAAAAAAAAAGAAAGGGACGGCAGATCGGCGGGCGCGCGGGAGTCGCTTTTTAGGAATTGCGCAATAAAAAAAAAGAAAAAAAGAAAAAAAAATGGCGGGGAGTCGTGTTTTAGGAACTGCGCAATAAAATAAAAAAGATAACTGGGATATAGAGCTAGGAGTGACTGGATCTATGAAGGGGTTTAAGATCTTAGTGTATCACTATCGATTAAGTGTGTGAAAAGAGTCAATGGAAGACTGGAGAATCCGGTGAGCTTGTTCCATTTATTACTACGTAGTTAGATTTTTGACTGTGATCACAGGCAAAGTTTATACTTAATATTTTTCCCAACAACTATTAAAATACGTATTTAATCGAGTCCATATACCTTTAGGTAATGCGTATATAGTTAAATGCAATCACATTTGAACAAAGATCTACATCAATATAATTTACGTAATAATAATACATACTTACGTTATTCTACTCATATACAAAATTCAATTATATGGCTGTTTGATAGAAATTCATCGATTTGACTCAATATTCTAATTGTCCAGTTTTGGCAAATACTTATTGAATCAACTATAAAACTATTATAATACTAACTAAATTCATATCTAGTTACTATAAATTATTTATTTATTGAGGATAAATAGACTGAGGTGGCTGTGGTCTGGTCTCATTGCTGGGGAAACAACCATTGATGAGACAGAGGGGTTATTGAGTGGCGACTCTGTATATGCAAGTGTGGTGAGGGCTGCCTCCATTGGTTGGAGTGACTGTTTTATGTGTATTATGGGGACTCGGTGGGTGCAGGAGTTTGGGGCCGTTCCTATTGGCAGTCTATGGGGAATTGCCTGTGTTCAGTCGTGGATTGGTGATGGTTGAGACGATGATGATGATGGAATAGTTGTATTTATTACACTATTACAGTGTTGATTTGGAACACCTGCTCATGCTTAACGTCTCATGGTAAAGTGTTTTCATACCATTGCTCGGTCAACTGTACTAATGATTCTTTTGTATACTTTTAATTACCCATGATTACATGTGGGAATTTGTTTTACACCAGATGTACAGAGAAACAGCTTAGCTGTTGCAGGTGATTTTATGTGAATGTATTACTTTTAATACATTAATGTGTTAGTAGATAAATTCATGTAACGGTGGGATGTTTATGGTAAACAAGCCTGTATTGTTTAAATAGATATTTTGTCTTGATTTATTATAAACTTTAATATTGATTTTGTTGTAGTAAACAAGCTGATAATAACAATTCTGTGTGTATTACTGATTACTAATAATATTTAATTATGCTGATATTATAGGTGTGGATTTATTTCCTAATGGTAATAAAAGTACTAAAAGATTCTCTGACTATAGTTACTCTTAACTAGGTATGAGGTTCAGTATAAAATTGGTACTGTATGATACTTGTGAAGCTATGTATTTTACTCATATTTAGAAAGGAAGTTGTCCCGGCGATAAGGTTTGTATGTGTGTTGTTTGTTCATGTTATATAGACTAGACAAGTTCAGACAGGGTTAATATTAGTGAATATTTACTGGATTTATATTTAATATACATGTTTGGAATATTTTATGGGAATAGTATGGAGATATACAAGTAGTAAAATATAATATTAGTATTTTATAAATTTAATTATTGAGTTATATGTTTATGTCGGACTGTATCCAAGGAGATATTATCCTATTGATATCAAGTTAGGACAATTACTTTAAATATTAATAAAGCAAACACTAACACTGATTATTCACTTCTTTAATAAATTTACATTAGAGGTTAGGAATCAAATAGATAGCATATTGGGAAAATCTTCACCACACATGTATTTGAGGAATGTTCTTGATAATTAGTACTGTATGTATATATTATTGCAAGTACAATTGCAATAAGAATGTTAAACTTCTAATCTTCTGTTCATTCTTGAATTTGAAAGTAAGCTTGGCTACTGATATGAATATAAAACTGTAGCATTACTGGATACTATTAATTATTTCTGGTGTAAACCATGATTATTTATGTCACTGATAATTTAGTTGTATATTACGGTTGATATATGATGATTTTATATTTAGTTATATTAAACAAATACAAATAAACAAACTTGCTAGTATTTGTTACGTTGACAGTTGTGATAGATAATCAAAATTCAATTCAATACATCAATACGTCATTCAATACGTCATTAATGTGACAGATGTCAAACAAAAGGAGATTATACACGTTATGATTCTATATCTAAGTCTATAGAAAATTTATATAATTTTCTGTTATTTTATAATACCTGTAGGGGAAATATTGGAATTATTTATATGAGAAATTTCACTTAAAATGATATGATAATTATTTAAAGACCTAATTTCTTAGGGATTTAATCATGATGATTTAAACACTAAAACACTTGTTTATCTGAGAAATCCTCTTAGTAAATAGGTTTACTAAGACACTAAATGGAAGTAGATATAGTATAACTATAGTACAGCTACAATAATTGTATGGGACTTACTGTCCTTTCTATACAAATATATATTTAATCTATATCTTTCACATTATAATTATGCAATATATTGCCTCTACTACTACAACATACACAAATAGGACTTATTGTCCTTCCTATATACCTATATATAATAATTGACCTGGCACTTTAATGTGTAATTTATCAGTATTTATGACAACAACCAATTAGGACTTATAGTCCTCTCTATAAAGCTACATAATTATTTAATCTGATTATTTCACAATGTGATTAATCAAACCTCTACAAATATTACAAAAAAATCTCTATTACTCTCAACACAATAATAGCTTGTTGGACTTAGTGTCCTCAAACTTATAGAAAACCCAACTGGTTATTTCACGAGACGTTGTTAACTTGTGATTAATCAGTGTCTTTTAAAGGACTTATAGTTCCTTTAGATATATCTCTCTGAATAAATAATTGGTTAATTCACAATGTGGTTAATCAACAATAATATTATATATAATTAACTGGACTTATAGTTCATTCAATAGCACTCATTACTTTTAGTAGCTCTCGACCTATGTGTTGGACTACTCGTTCTTAGGCTCCGGCCTAATCAACAGATTTAACTTGAACCTTGAGTATTCTTGGTATTAAGTAAATAATATTAAATTGACAATGCTATGTTATGATATAGCAATTATCAACATTATATGGCTTGGCCAATTCCAGGGTGTGGAAGGTATCCCCTATCACACAAATCTTCATCTCTATCGGACTGTCTTCACAGGTGATCTCTAATGTCACATTATAGGGCCGAAGGGTTATGTCCCAACAAAGTAAGTTCTGGTGTCTGGGTGATCTCGCTTCTTGGTCTGATCTCTTGTGGAGCCGAAGGGAAACCCCCATTGAGTAAGCTCGTAACAGGGTGACGCTGGGAAACAGTTTCGTACTGTTAGTGGGTGATCTCTATGTCGCCATATAGGACTGAAAGGGTCATCGCCCATGAGTAAGCTCTCGTGTCGGAGTGATCCTGGGATTTCAGTTCCGATCCGTTTGCCTCTGGCAAGCACTAATTTATACTGGAAGCATCGTGGGGCTGGTGGAGCCACTGTAATGTTGAAGTAAATGTACTTATGTTTGGTTTGGAACTGAGAATACTCATTCCCTTATTACCATCAGAGTGCATTAATAAATAGTAATACCCTTCCCTACCTTTTTGGAGGAAGAGTTATAGATAGTTGGAAAGTCTTCCACTGGTCCGGGCGTGTGAGGGACCCGACCGCTCCCCCTTTTTTTTTATTATTACAGTTATTCTGTAATTTACTATTAAATTAACATAACTTCCTAGTTACATGAATTATGAGTATAATTCAT
This sequence comes from Galleria mellonella, assembly GCF_026898425.1. Lineage (NCBI taxonomy): Eukaryota > Metazoa > Arthropoda > Insecta > Lepidoptera > Pyralidae > Galleria > Galleria mellonella. The sequence goes on along the minus strand of NW_026442075.1, from coordinate 4,984,332 downwards.
TAATTATTCTTAATCCTTAAAGATTTATCAATCATCTTTATTATTTAACTCCTATCATATACCAATTAAAGAACCTTTTGGTTATTACACACACAACGGGTCCTACATTACTAGACGATCACACATTTATTTATCTGGCCAGATGATCAAGTGTTCTACTATAAGATCTGTTCAATATTAAGTGTTTATTGTAAGGGTTTATATGATTCATAGGATGTTTGGGGTGTATAAGGCAATATAGGTATGGGATTATATTGAGGATGTTAGGTCATTCTTTAGGGTAGGTTTTCATTAGATTTTCATGGGATTTCATTAGGTAAAGCCTTCGTAGGCTTTTCTTAGGCTTTGTAGGTTTCCATGTGTAGGTTAGTTTAGAGGGTTATTATTATAAGGGGTGCACAAAGGGGGGGACCATCACAATTGGTGCCGTAGTGACCAGGATTTAATTGGTTCATGGCTATTTACACATATCAGATCAATAAGAGCACTTGGTCACAATTGGAGCTTGTGACTTCAGGGATTGGTTATTAAAAAATGAAGGAGTATAAAGTTAAACAGTAATATCTGCTAATAGTATAACTCAAAACCAACTTTGATGATTATGACTAAATAATTATACCGTCATAGATCTAGGATTTGGACCTAATTTCATGATCTCTATGTCTATAGGTAAATAGCCTATTTTACTGTTATTTTATGTTATTAGGATTTAATTTATCAAATTCATTCAATCGTTACCTATTGAAGTCAATTGTACAACAAATTACATAATTTGGTTTTTTTTTCTCATTTACTCTATATCAGTTGAATAAATTATATTAAGAACTACACTAATAGGTACATAACAATAGCAGCAAAGATAGCTTGCTACGTTATACTCAGTTCACACTGATCTAATTTTATGCTATAGGACACATTTATTATTCTTTTGCTTCATTAATTCTCAATTGTTACTGAACTATTAATTTAACATTATATTAATTTTATAAACAATAATTATGCTATAATGACTTATACATAAAATTTATTAATCTCATTTTATTATTAAAGAAATAAATTAAGATGAATTAATGACATTATTTATTTCTGAGGAAATATCCAATTGATTTTTATTTCATAAACTTTTATGATGCAGTGACATTGATTTTATATATATATAAAAAAAATCAAATATTATATAATTATGATTTGATTTTAATTTAGGATGTTTAAATAGCTTATACAATGTTTTATAGGGGTTTCAAATTGAAAGTTAGACGTTTCATAAAAGATCATTAAGGTTAGTTAGGGCCTTTAGTTACTTTATTTGATTACCTAAATTTGAAAATTTAATTAGGTATTTTCATATTGTTAAATTTAATTCCAACAATTTATTAGGATGCTATTATAAATATTTTATTTAGTTTTCTTCACATAATTTCTTTATTTCACTTTACAATTATAGTTCAGATTTTATTTGATTATTTACTTATTTTGACTTAGACACTTTATTATATAAAAAAAAAACCCCTTATACTTATATCAGAGGGAGATTTTGTAGGTTATTTATTCAAGTACACTCTTTACATGCCTAAGTATTTTACATACTTAGATTTTGCGCACACTTAGTTATTTAGTTCTTTGTAGTTGCACATAACACAAGACATCTGTAACTTTTGAAATAATAATTTATTGTACAAAATAAATTAATTGATGTATCTAATATAGTTGGTTGTATTTATGTTGGGTTTGCTGTTGTGATCTTTTGGAGGAGGCGATGGGGGGTGTCTATCTACCTATCTAATGTGGTTACATAATATTTTATTATAAAACTTATTGATCATGTTATTTCTGAGAGTATTAAGAAATAGTCATTGGTAATTTAAGTATATTAAAGGAATTTCTTATAATAAGAGTTTTAAACTATGGGGGCCGTTTGTATTATTTTATGCAACATATTTATAGGAGTCTTAAAATTGGGGGGCCGTGCAAAATTTGTCAGACAGGGGGGCCGGTGGTGATTAATTTATTATTTATATAAGCTTTACTTCTATGATTAATAAATAAAAATTAAATTTATTTGAATTTTGTTACGGACTAGTATTTTTTTTATTCAATGAACACTAGGTTATTTCTTAGATGAAATATGTATTTGTGGTTACTTAGACGCTTCATAAAGTTTTATTCGTATTGTTTAAATTTATTTTAACAAATTTATTTGAACATCTTCATTTTAATATTTAATTAACTTGGGATTTTATATAATCATTTGTTTACACTTAGACAATTATTTTAGGATTCCTTTTTGCATTTTTTTACATTTTAATGCTTAGATTTTTTCACTTCATTTCGCTTTAGGTTTTCTATTTAGGCTCTTTCGCTTTGTTGATACATTACACTCATACATTTAGGCTTTTAATTATGAACTTCCATTTAGATGTTTTAACTCGTATCTTTTAAATAGATACTTTATCTAAATTTACTGATACAAATAACGTATCTATTAGGTTCTTTACTTGAAGCTCTTCACATATTTAGGTTTTATACATTTAGACTCCTCACATACTTAGGCTTTTCATATATTTAGGTTTTATAGATTCCTTTACACACATTTAGGATTGTATTCATTTATGCTGTTTATGATATTGTAATTACATGCATTGAATTTATTACATATAAATAAACGAGTATAAAAATTTTAATTATAAAATTTAATGGATTCACTCTATCATTACAGCGTATGCAAATTAATTATAAATAATTATTTACAAATCTATTCATAAATAAATATTATGCTTAATTATTAATATATTGAGTAGAAATTTTAAGGCTATTCATACACATAACATTCAACAACACATAACTTCGGGTTTAAAGATCCTTTTGATACTTTTATTGTTTTGAGTCTTAAGAATGTCAGAGTGTTATGCTAGTATCGATGAATCAATGAAAAATTTAAATGATGATCTTAAGCTCTGTAAAGTTAAATTATATACACATATGTGAAGTACATTTTTAGGGGTGAAAAAAAAAAATTGTAACAATAAACTTATCTTGTTGTAATTATCAATCCGGTAAACTCCTTGATAATTAGGGGGCCGGATGTGACGGTTCGCCTATAGTACAATAGGTTTAATACCATAAGTACATAGAAAAGAAACAGGGGTTCCTATGGGTGACCGCTGCGAAAGCTGAGCTATTTAATATAAACAAACTTTAAAGTCAAGGTTCACAATAGCGTACAGAGAAGACGTTACCATATATGAAATATTGACACAGAAGGGAAACTCCTTTGATGTGTTTTCAAAGTGTAGTGGATGTCCCAAGAAAATTAAATAAATTAAACAAAAATATATTATATCTTATATATAACCAAATTATAGTTTACCTTTTATCATCAGGTGTAAAAAGGATGCATACATCACAGTTTAATAAGGTTTATGAGAGTCTTTAAAGTTTTATAAATTCGATAATCAATTTAATAGAAAATACCAAAATACATTAACATATAATTAAATTGAATTTGAAGAAAAGTTCAGTTCGAATAATGGGCTAAATCTGATTATTGAAATATCTACCCTTCGGTGAGATAATCTATGACGTTACTAGATGAAGAGAAAGAAAAGAAAAAAAAAAAAAGAAAGGGACGGCAGATCGGCGGGCGCGCGGGAGTCGCTTTTTAGGAATTGCGCAATAAAAAAAAAAAAAAAAAAAAAAAAAAAAAATGGCGGGGAGTCGTGTTTTAGGAACTGCGCAATAAAATAAAAAAGATAACTGGGATATAGAGCTAGGAGTGACTGGATCTATGAAGGGGTTTAAGATCTTAGTGTATCACTATCGATTAAGTGTGTGAAAAGAGTCAATGGAAGACTGGAGAATCCGGTGAGCTTGTTCCATTTATTACTACGTAGTTAGATTTTTGACTGTGATCACAGGCAAAGTTTATACTTAATATTTTTCCCAACAACTATTAAAATACGTATTTAATCGAGTCCATATACCTTTAGGTAATGCGTATATAGTTAAATGCAATCACATTTGAACAAAGATCTACATCAATATAATTTACGTAATAATAATACATACTTACGTTATTCTACTCATATACAAAATTCAATTATATGGCTGTTTGATAGAAATTCATCGATTTGACTCAATATTCTAATTGTCCAGTTTTGGCAAATACTTATTGAATCAACTATAAAACTATTATAATACTAACTAAATTCATATCTAGTTACTATAAATTATTTATTTATTGAGGATAAATAGACTGAGGTGGCTGTGGTCTGGTCTCATTGCTGGGGAAACAACCATTGATGAGACAGAGGGGTTATTGAGTGGCGACTCTGTATATGCAAGTGTGGTGAGGGCTGCCTCCATTGGTTGGAGTGACTGTTTTATGTGTATTATGGGGACTCGGTGGGTGCAGGAGTTTGGGGCCGTTCCTATTGGCAGTCTATGGGGAATTGCCTGTGTTCAGTCGTGGATTGGTGATGGTTGAGACGATGATGATGATGGAATAGTTGTATTTATTACACTATTACAGTGTTGATTTGGAACACCTGCTCATGCTTAACGTCTCATGGTAAAGTGTTTTCATACCATTGCTCGGTCAACTGTACTAATGATTCTTTTGTATACTTTTAATTACCCATGATTACATGTGGGAATTTGTTTTACACCAGATGTACAGAGAAACAGCTTAGCTGTTGCAGGTGATTTTATGTGAATGTATTACTTTTAATACATTAATGTGTTAGTAGATAAATTCATGTAACGGTGGGATGTTTATGGTAAACAAGCCTGTATTGTTTAAATAGATATTTTGTCTTGATTTATTATAAACTTTAATATTGATTTTGTTGTAGTAAACAAGCTGATAATAACAATTCTGTGTGTATTACTGATTACTAATAATATTTAATTATGCTGATATTATAGGTGTGGATTTATTTCCTAATGGTAATAAAAGTACTAAAAGATTCTCTGACTATAGTTACTCTTAACTAGGTATGAGGTTCAGTATAAAATTGGTACTGTATGATACTTGTGAAGCTATGTATTTTACTCATATTTAGAAAGGAAGTTGTCCCGGCGATAAGGTTTGTATGTGTGTTGTTTGTTCATGTTATATAGACTAGACAAGTTCAGACAGGGTTAATATTAGTGAATATTTACTGGATTTATATTTAATATACATGTTTGGAATATTTTATGGGAATAGTATGGAGATATACAAGTAGTAAAATATAATATTAGTATTTTATAAATTTAATTATTGAGTTATATGTTTATGTCGGACTGTATCCAAGGAGATATTATCCTATTGATATCAAGTTAGGACAATTACTTTAAATATTAATAAAGCAAACACTAACACTGATTATTCACTTCTTTAATAAATTTACATTAGAGGTTAGGAATCAAATAGATAGCATATTGGGAAAATCTTCACCACACATGTATTTGAGGAATGTTCTTGATAATTAGTACTGTATGTATATATTATTGCAAGTACAATTGCAATAAGAATGTTAAACTTCTAATCTTCTGTTCATTCTTGAATTTGAAAGTAAGCTTGGCTACTGATATGAATATAAAACTGTAGCATTACTGGATACTATTAATTATTTCTGGTGTAAACCATGATTATTTATGTCACTGATAATTTAGTTGTATATTACGGTTGATATATGATGATTTTATATTTAGTTATATTAAACAAATACAAATAAACAAACTTGCTAGTATTTGTTACGTTGACAGTTGTGATAGATAATCAAAATTCAATTCAATACATCAATACGTCATTCAATACGTCATTAATGTGACAGATGTCAAACAAAAGGAGATTATACACGTTATGATTCTATATCTAAGTCTATAGAAAATTTATATAATTTTCTGTTATTTTATAATACCTGTAGGGGAAATATTGGAATTATTTATATGAGAAATTTCACTTAAAATGATATGATAATTATTTAAAGACCTAATTTCTTAGGGATTTAATCATGATGATTTAAACACTAAAACACTTGTTTATCTGAGAAATCCTCTTAGTAAATAGGTTTACTAAGACACTAAATGGAAGTAGATATAGTATAACTATAGTACAGCTACAATAATTGTATGGGACTTACTGTCCTTTCTATACAAATATATATTTAATCTATATCTTTCACATTATAATTATGCAATATATTGCCTCTACTACTACAACATACACAAATAGGACTTATTGTCCTTCCTATATACCTATATATAATAATTGACCTGGCACTTTAATGTGTAATTTATCAGTATTTATGACAACAACCAATTAGGACTTATAGTCCTCTCTATAAAGCTACATAATTATTTAATCTGATTATTTCACAATGTGATTAATCAAACCTCTACAAATATTACAAAAAAATCTCTATTACTCTCAACACAATAATAGCTTGTTGGACTTAGTGTCCTCAAACTTATAGAAAACCCAACTGGTTATTTCACGAGACGTTGTTAACTTGTGATTAATCAGTGTCTTTTAAAGGACTTATAGTTCCTTTAGATATATCTCTCTGAATAAATAATTGGTTAATTCACAATGTGGTTAATCAACAATAATATTATATATAATTAACTGGACTTATAGTTCATTCAATAGCACTCATTACTTTTAGTAGCTCTCGACCTATGTGTTGGACTACTCGTTCTTAGGCTCCGGCCTAATCAACAGATTTAACTTGAACCTTGAGTATTCTTGGTATTAAGTAAATAATATTAAATTGACAATGCTATGTTATGATATAGCAATTATCAACATTATATGGCTTGGCCAATTCCAGGGTGTGGAAGGTATCCCCTATCACACAAATCTTCATCTCTATCGGACTGTCTTCACAGGTGATCTCTAATGTCACATTATAGGGCCGAAGGGTTATGTCCCAACAAAGTAAGTTCTGGTGTCTGGGTGATCTCGCTTCTTGGTCTGATCTCTTGTGGAGCCGAAGGGAAACCCCCATTGAGTAAGCTCGTAACAGGGTGACGCTGGGAAACAGTTTCGTACTGTTAGTGGGTGATCTCTATGTCGCCATATAGGACTGAAAGGGTCATCGCCCATGAGTAAGCTCTCGTGTCGGAGTGATCCTGGGATTTCAGTTCCGATCCGTTTGCCTCTGGCAAGCACTAATTTATACTGGAAGCATCGTGGGGCTGGTGGAGCCACTGTAATGTTGAAGTAAATGTACTTATGTTTGGTTTGGAACTGAGAATACTCATTCCCTTATTACCATCAGAGTGCATTAATAAATAGTAATACCCTTCCCTACCTTTTTGGAGGAAGAGTTATAGATAGTTGGAAAGTCTTCCACTGGTCCGGGCGTGTGAGGGACCCGACCGCTCCCCCTTTTTTTTTATTATTACAGTTATTCTGTAATTTACTATTAAATTAACATAACTTCCTAGTTACATGAATTATGAGTATAATTCATTAATTATTCTTAATCCTTAAAGATTTATCAATCATCTTTATTATTTAACTCCTATCATATACCAATTAAAGAACCTTTTGGTTATTACACACACAACGGGTCCTACATTACTAGACGATCACACATTTATTTATCTGGCCAGATGATCAAGTGTTCTACTATAAGATCTGTTCAATATTAAGTGTTTATTGTAAGGGTTTATATGATTCATAGGATGTTTGGGGTGTATAAGGCAATATAGGTATGGGATTATATTGAGGATGTTAGGTCATTCTTTAGGGTAGGTTTTCATTAGATTTTCATGGGATTTCATTAGGTAAAGCCTTCGTAGGCTTTTCTTAGGCTTTGTAGGTTTCCATGTGTAGGTTAGTTTAGAGGGTTATTATTATAAGGGGTGCACAAAGGGGGGGACCATCACAGCATCTGTTCTCAGGAGGCTCAAATTGGGTCACAGTCGAGCTGAACTAAGCGTTGCATAATTAATAGTTCCATTCCCCATCTCTTAAACCTCTCGGATCTCGCTTACAATCGGCACGGCAAGCATAAATCCCTGATTCTGTCGTCGCTTGCGCTTATATAAAGCGGCTTCTGTATTTACGATTGACACAATCAAGCTTAATTGCGATCGTCAATCTTCTTTTGTAAATATAATACAGTGCGATCACGGTGTTTTGTTTCTACTATTTGCAATAAATACACGGGTAGTGTCTGATTTAACTTGAATGCGATTCGATAATAGTAAAGGGAAATTTCAGGTATAAATTATCTGCATAGATACCTCTATCTGAACAACGTATGCTTGCATGACAATTTTGTGATTTGAATGGTGAGATATACGTAGCAACCAGAGGGAGACTTTGTACAAAAGTCGATTGCTTGTGTACCTCTGTCCCATTAGTGTTTCGTGAAGCAGCTGTGTTTGCATGGCTGTGTTTCGGCAACGCATGGGGGTATCATGGACGAAACAGTATACTCTGTTATGTCCATGGTACTGCTCATGTCTATAGGCGACGATTAGCACTTTCCATCAGGTGAGCCGTCAGCTTGTTTGCCATTCTATGTTGTATAAAAAAAAGCAATAAAATTATTTCATATCACAAGACTTGACAATTCATGAATGATACACTGTGTTCCAGACATCCATAGGCTGCGATTATTTCTTACAATCAGACAAGTAGCATTGTTATTTGCTACGTCGTTGTTTTAAAATAATTCACTTGTTGATACTTAGAAGTCGCGCTCTCGTCATTAGAACTCTTGACACTCACCATGATTTTCGTCAAATTGGTTTACCTCTTGACTTCGTATGATTACGACACGACACCAACTATAATTACTATTTATTAGTTTAATAACGAACATATAAATATCTTTACAAACATTCATATTTATTGTAGTTGGATATTATCTTGTTTTTATCGTTATTTTAAGAGTGTTTTATCTTCATTATATCAGTCTTTAACTATCCACTGACGAACATAACCCTCCCCTTTAAGGGGTTTTGCCTGTAGTTACCACACTTGGCAGGCGGATTTGCAACCGCAGTTAGGCTTTAGTGATGTTTTAAGTGGCAAGCTGCTGTCCATCCCTCGCACTCCTTTAGTCGGCTCTTACGACACCCACAAGATAGGAATGTGTGCCGAGACCACGGCTATTTGAATATTTAGGTGATTCTAAATTGTAATATATTTCATACAGAAAAAGGTTTTCAATGTGCCAATTTGATCCTAATTAGTGGATTTCTAAGTTTACTTAATCGAAATCGTTTTATTTTAGAGCAAATATAACTAACTAATAGGATTCTACACATTATTACTTATTACTTTACATTTACACATACCTTAACATTGACTAGGGGAGAATGCTTTTAATTCGCCTTGTACACAGGCATATACTAATAAATAAATAAATCAATTAAAATAAACTTATTACATTATATTTATTTTTTACAGAAATCGAAATAGATATTTACTATATTTAATTTTTATTATAATTACATTTACTCGTCTTTAGATCATTAATCTGCACAATCTAAAATAAATCTAAGAGAGGGCATTTGTTGAAGTTCAGACGAGAATTTTATTGTTGAAATTAGATCCAAGTTCGATCGTTTCTATCCAATTGAAGAAACGGTCACTTAATTACAATGTTGGAGATGGTTTCATCAACTAGTTTATCAGACTAGGACAACAATTTCCAGAGCAATTCTAAGGTGTTTAAAGCAATCCCCGAAATTTCTTGTCACGTCGGTCCTAGTGATAAATGTTAGGAATTAATTCGGGCAAAGGAAAGCTACGGGACTACTTGGATAATGGGTTGGTGGAATTTATGCACAGGCGAATAAGCACGCTAAACATCGTTTGGTACAAAATTGCCTCGAATGACAATAATATTTGGAGAGAAAATTCTTCCAATTTTATATATTTAAGTGACTTCAAAAGAGAGATTTTCAATTCGACATTATTTATTTTTGTAAATATTACGCGATATTTTGAACAATTTGTGATACCGATTTATTGATCTAAATTGTAAAAATATGCGTGTATGTGTATTTGTCAATATTTGTTTAAAATATGTACATTAAAAAATAAGTACTGTTAAGAACTTTTTAAATATTAATTCCCACGTCTGCTACCCATGGAAGCTTGACTAGACTATATTTAGTGTATCTGTATTTTCGTAACAAACTTTACGTTAGCAGAACGTTTCAAAACTCAGCATTTACTACATCTGCAATCAGATATACAAACACTCAAAAATCCAAATTGAATCATCGCTGCTTTCGACACATCCTAGCCCGTTTATCATAAACGACAAGACAATGTTTACACGACATACTTTAGTGAAACGTTACCGATACGAAGTGCATTCTGTGTGTTATAATTTCATATATTTACAAGTTGGCAATAGCTCGCATATGCCGTGTTTACCTTATAAAGTGGCACAGATGCTGAATAATACGGTTATTATGTTACATAATGTTTAAACTGTATTATACTAGTACTTAACAGAAAAAAAGTTTGAACTCAAATTCTAAATACAGCGTTCGAAATGTACATTCCTAAAATTAATAGGCGCAAAGAATTTAGTGGACTAAACTCTCAACAATACATCTAAGTACTATAAAATAGAAAAACATGTCATTAATAAAACTATAACACCTCTGGCGATAAAATATAAATGCGATGTTTTTATATCATTAATACAAAAAGAATAACAAAAAATTACGGCATTAATTTTGATGCATTGCATCGTCAATATCTAAAGTTTAAAAGAATAGATAATCCCATAAATATATCTTTTACCATCTCAGCTATCAACCTTTGGAATGCACTGCCTATTGATGTCAAAAAGTCCCTAACCAAATTTTCCTTCAAAAAGTCCCTTCGTGAACATTACTTGAATTTATCACAACAATGAAAAAGCCTTAACCTGTTATATAATTAGTTATTATTTATATATTTATTAATTTAGTATATACTATGTGTGGTTATTTATATATGTATTGTATGTGATTTATGTGTGTATATTTTTTGTAAGTAAATTATTCTATATGTTTGTATGTTTATTTATCATAAATTGTGATCTCTTAAAATATTTATTTAATTTACTATTTTCTTAAAACTGTGCACCGCCATTTGCTCTCTCTATTTGGCGTGGTGGTTGACTGGTAGAGAGAGATTAAGTCCGCCCTGTAGACATTTTTCGATGTGTGCAAAAGTTCAAATAAATAAATGAGAAAGTTTATAATGATGAATTAATGGACGGATATTTGTTACTGTTTCACACAAAAATTGCTGAACGGATTTAAATAAAATTTGGTACACTGAGAACTTATTTCCGAATTTAATACATAGGATAAGATATGTACTAATTCACGCGGGTAAAGCTGCGGGATACAGCTAGTTTAGAGTAACTGTCATTCTTATTTATAATAAATAATAAGATTGGTGAAAGAAGATTTGTATGAAAGAAGTTCTGTACAGAATTTTATAAGTAACAATAACTTTTCGAACAGCAATGACAAATTTAAGCCGACCAGCTGTGTCCTCCTTTCTACGAGTTTCAATTGGTTTTGGACAATCACGCAAAGGAGTTTCAAACACAACCTTATTTACTTAATCAAATTGAAATTGTAAAGAGCACTCTACTGTGAATGACAAAAGAAACGAACTCGGTTCTAAGTTGAGTAAGAGTCCCGCCGGCACAAAAAGACCACGCTTTGATGGTCTTTTCATGCACCAACTTTCTAACATTAACAAAATTCGTTTATAACTGCCCCTGTACATGGTAAAAGCGCTATGTTATTTTTTTTAAAACAATCACTTCAGATTCACGAAACACGAAATGTGAAACGAAGCGATAAAGAACTCGCACTAATGATAAAATATAGGATATTATTACTTAATACCTACTATAGAGGAAAATACAAAATGTAACGAAACAGGAAAAAATATATTATTATACTTATAAGAATTAAAAGACATTTCTATTTTCAGACAATTTTTTTTTATTTTGAAAACATTCCATCGATTACCATTGTAGGAAAAAATGGGATGTTTTTTCAAACTGACTGTCCATTAAGTAATGTTACACTCGATTGTTGATTTTATTTATTATATAATATATTGAAATCTTTGTTAAAAAATTAGGATTTTTTTTTCTATCATTAAGCTTAAATTTGCATTGTTAATATTAACCTAAGCTTGACACTTTAGCACCTTTACCAGTTCTAATTTAAAATGCGCGGTAGACAGAGAAGCAGAAAATTAAAGTAGCGATTCATAAAATTCATAAACTATCACCACTCAAAGTGCTAAATCACAAAAACCTGCTATTAATCATCCGAAATCACAGAAAGAATATATCTTAATATAGAAAAGTCTCATTATCTCAGTCTTGTAAGGCGGTCCATAAATAAAATGATCATCAAAACAACTTGAAAAATGCATTTCTAAGACAACTTTGATACCATTCTGTAAACATTTTAAATAGGCCAGTTTTCAACGAAACTAACGGCTATTTTGTTTTTAGGGAAATATACTGCGGGAACTGAATTGTAAATGAATACGATTATAGTGATCTTTTTAAATTTGATTTTCAAAATTTTGATAGAGCTTTAGACATGTTAAAAAGACCACTTGGTGAAATAAACTAATACTTAGTTTATCTTTAATAGATATCTAAAAATAATACAGACTTATGGATTTTTTTTTATTTCATTGTACAATATAATGGAGCCTTCTCTTTAGATTTTAGATCTTTTTAAATTTTACTCGAATATAAAATTTTGATACTACCTTATAATCATCATTCATACATCAAACAAATATTTCAAAACATATTTCAAATGAAGCCAAGGCTATTCTGTAATAAGGCGAATACGACAAAATAGTTCTTTCGGAAAAGATACTATACAATTGTACAATCGTATAAAAAATAATTTACTCATAGTTATTCCCATCGACGAAAGATCTCGAAGAACTTTATGCACAGTTCTTTATCTCGATTTGTGGGTAAAGTTGATAATTGAAAATTTCTTAGCGTCGTTATTGGAAAAGTTGAACAGTTACATTCACAATATGTCTATAGTGAATTAAGAAGAAACGATAGATCTTATTTCAGTGGCCAAATATATTTTTCCTTTTAGGGTTCCGTACCAAAATTGTACAATGGAACCCTTATGGTGAAACTTTCTCCGTCGCTCTATCCACCCGTCTTGCACAACTCTATTTTATATATTAGTTTTACATATTGTTGGCCCACATATACCCCTTCCTTTTTCGTGGATGTTGTAAGAGGTAAGTAAGGGAATTTAATGGTCGAGGAATTCCGCGTTCCTCTTAAAACATCTTCAAAGCTTCACTTCATTTACCAAGGCGCCTGGAAAGCATGGCAACTACTGGTAAAACCTTCCAAGGGGTGGGCCTATGTTCAACAGTGGACAATTAACGGTTGGCATAAATAAATGAGGGCAGGAGTGGATAAATAATGACTGAAATGATGATTATGATAAATGAATGAATATTGCAAAGGAAATAATTAAAAAACATTATCACTTTCTTTGATACAAAGTCCAAAAGGGTACACAAAACTTCAAAATGAACCTACTAGTTCAAGTGAGGTATCATATGAAAGAGCTTCATTTGTACATTTTGAAACTGGTTTTTATTTATTTTTGTACCGCGTGATTATCAATTTATGATAAAAAATGTAAAAAATGTACCATTCCTAGTATTTATCGCGTCTTAAATCCTCTAAGATAGTTTAAAATTATGTATGACAATTTTAAGCGATTTATGTTGATATAATTTAGTTTTAAACTTATTTAGTCCACAAGGTGATTTAAAAATTCTAACAGGTGAATATTACCTATCCATTCGAAACAGGTCAGCTAGTAACAAATTATAGGTTTCAAAATTACGAATTCCGTCGCACCTGACGCTCAATTCGACTTTAATTAGTAGATTCCTCGATTTTTCTCGTCCATGTCTCTGACTAATTTCGCTGTGATTTACGCAACCATCCAGTTTTCTACAGAGCCAGTGGGGAGATGTAATTGGGCGCCTAATCCTCTACCCCTCTGCTCTTGTGCCATGCTCGTAAGCCTCCCGGAAATATTAAGCGGGGTGACCAATCTCTGAAAAGCCGGGACTGATTTGAGAACGTCTTTTATTTGAGAAATATATATGAATTTGATCTGATCTTGAATTTCTTTGACAATTCAGTATAAACATAATTATTATTATGTATATTTGTAGATATTACTAACTTGTACCGGCGACTTCATCCGCGTGACTGAGATATATTCACTGATCGGAATAATATGCTTATATGCTTTTCCATCGCATATAATACGTGTATACTAAATTTCATTTAAGCTGTTAAAACGCTATAAAGCAACAAATGAAAAAAAAAAACAAACTCACTTTCACATTTATAATATTACTAAGGATTTTACTACAAAGAAGTTATTTACAAATTACATTATGAAAAACTAAAAAAGAGAACAACAGATAGAATTACAGTTTTAATAAATATAATCGCCGTTAAGGTTAATTTAATTTTATGGTGTCAAATCAATTCACACAGTGGTTTATTTCACTACTATAAATTGATTATCTAACGTTAACAATAGATAATTAGAGTAATTTACAGCATTCAGTATATTATTTTAATCACTAACCAATAATATGAAAATGTATTTCACTAATGAACCAACTTTGTTTCTAGCGGAAACTTTTGTTTATGAATTTCTGTGTCGATAAATAATTCATATTTTGTATTTCCGATAGTAATAAATTAATTAGTAGAAAGTATAGATATTTATATATTTATTTGCAATTTTGTGGACAATTGTGGTAAAAACAAACGAGATAAATGCATACCTTCATTTATTTCAGGAATATTTATAATCTACGCCTAGTATTGAATTCGAAATGAATTACCTACCATTATGATTTTATTTGCATTTTTATAAAACGTACACAAACATCTTTCGTTTGTGTACATTTTTGTTAAATACCTTATATAAAGAATATTATCAATTATATATGATTAATTTTCTGTATTACCTATAATCTTAATTATTATAAGTTTGTATCAAGCAATATGAAGAGAGAGAGAGAGAGATATTAAATAATATGGACATGGAGAAATTGAAAACATTAGCGTTCTTTTAAAGGATGTTTTTAAAAAATAGAAGTAATTTTTTTTTTCATAAATAACATGGGACGATTTAGTAGAATCTTATTTTTAGGTATAACTAAATAGTTTGATTTATCCTGTATATCTCGATCTGATAATTTGAGATTTTTCTCAGCAAAAACAAAATGTGATTTTTATTGTGATAAATTAAATAAAACACACCACACGAGATTAAATATTATGCAAAGTATTAAAATCGGTTCGAAATTGACGAAGATATCGCCTAAAATATAATTGTTATACAAAAATAATGGGAAATTAGTGTAATTAGAAAAAGTATCTCTCGGTAGGGTAAGAAGTAAAATAAATTATATCCCATTATCCAACTAATGTTCAATATAATTTGATCCGCCCCGAAACCATTCCAAATCGACATATGCAATAATTAAAAAATACCGATACACAGAGGTCCAATCTATCTTGTTTTGCACCATTAATAAACGAATGGCAATAAAATGTGCCCTCACCGTGTTAAATATCTACCGGATCCAATAACGTTTAAATTGTGCTTCGCGTCGACCCTCGAGCTACTACGGGCACGCAGGGTCCATACAAACATTTATTTTGTCGTGGCAAAACGTCGCCGAAACAATATTACGGCTATAAAGAAAGGAATGGAGGCAAAGGGGAGATTCGAAGACTAATGAAAAATCTTCCCCCTCACATAAAACTTGCACCTCATAGATTTTAAAAACATATTTCTCGCAGTTACCGAGGGATTCTGCGAGTGGGGCGGTTACTATAAAGTTTTGCACGTATCGCTTCCTTGGATGTGTTTTATCGTTCGTTTTATTTGAGGTGCGCCTTAAAAATTTGTTATCCACTTTTCAAACAGTTTTTACTTATATGTTTTTATAGCTACGTATTTTTAAATGACTATCAAAAGAAGTTCGTTCTTAGTTCGTATCTTTTTTTTTTTTTTGTTACTTGAAATAAATTTTGATAGTGTTTTTTTGAGATCTGTAGGGTTTACAATTCCAGTGCCGCTTTTTTACATTAAAATATACTCGCGAAATACGTACATAGGTATATAAATAAATAAATAATACATAGGTACTTTTCCACATTCTAAATTTAAATATTTTCATATCTAAAATATATCCTCGTTCATTGGTGTGTGTAGCTGTTTTTGAGATAGCAATATATATCCTAGTTCAAACCGTTAACTGCAGTTTTCATACACCTATTTTGTTATACAAAAAAAAACACACGTTTATCTCGGATTAAATCGAAACATTGAATATTATTATTTTTAGGAAGTTTTACCTTCCTTGGGTATAGTAAGTAGTACTATCGTGCCGATACCTACATTGCCTAGATACTGAAACGAAGAGTTCATAGAACATTCAGTAATACAAATTGCCATACGAACTTCTGGGATTTAACTAAACACGAACGTTATAGAAAACTTTTTTGAGTCGGATTAGTAAAAATTCACGCCTCGAAGCTCTGTTTCAAATAACTCTCTCAACTATTTGACATATATAAAGCAAATAAATAAAACAAGAAAAACGTTAAAACCTGGAAATATGTAAAAAAATACAACTCGTTGCATGATATAAATATCACTCAACATTATAAATTCCGTTCCGGATGTGCAAGCTACAAAGTTGTTATTTTAATATTCTCGGTCAACTTTTTAGGGATCCGTGGTGAACAGCAAAACCTCAGCAGTTCTAATAATGTATACGAAATATTTTACATAACGTAATAAGTGCCACATAATCACACTAAATGACTGGTCCTCAAACTAGAAAACCCTGTTTTACGAGAGCCATGAAATGAATATCTGGGCATACAACACAAAATACACAAACCCAAGCTAATTTATAAAAGTTTATATCGTAAGTAGACCCGAGTAAGAATCGTAAAATGAACTGGGGACGCTATTTACGCAAAATTACGAGCCAACCAGTGCACGAGGTCGTCTATGTGGATTTATAGACATAAATTGACGTAGTAACAAGTATTTAAAAAACGCCCGACGCATAATCCGTAAAACCGTTGAACCGATTTTCAGCAAACAAAAGCAAAAAACAATCCGGATTAAACCAGCTTTCGAATAAAGCCGCATTGAAATCTGTTCATTCGTTGAGCTAGGTAACCCAGACACACACTGACAAGGGCTTCAAACTCATAACACCTCTCCTTTTACAACGGGGATTAAAACGAGACAAATTAAAAAATACCTGCTACATACTCCTATTTATATTGTTTAAGTATACTTTTTATACTGTGTATATAATATACAACATATATATTCATATATCTTTATACTATGTATATAAATTACAACTTTTTATTTCGTTGCATAGTTTTAAAATAATTTGTCAATAACAGATAAA
The DNA here is from genome assembly GCF_026898425.1 of Galleria mellonella. Taxonomy (NCBI): domain Eukaryota; kingdom Metazoa; phylum Arthropoda; class Insecta; order Lepidoptera; family Pyralidae; genus Galleria; species Galleria mellonella. The sequence continues at coordinate 4,966,820 of NW_026442075.1, read as the reverse complement.
TCACTATGCCAATTTTTCTTTTCAGGCTTGCACCAATTTTTTTACACTATTGCCTTATAATGTGGCTAGTTTTCTATAAAAGAAAGCAGATCAAAATAAACAGATAAGTGAAATTGGCATGTTCATTCACGGCGATCTTGATATCTCTAATTTTCATTTTTAATTTTTAGATTCTATAATATTATGACATTATGTGCGTAATTTCAAATTTTAATATCCATTATGTCTACCATGCATCAATAGAAAACAGTTACGGAACCTTTCTATATGCGTGGCCTACGCGCTCTTGGACTGTGTTATTTGGTTTGGTTTTATTTATTACTTCGATATAACAAAAAATCGAGCTCCACATGACTATTTGAAATATTATTTTGTTCTGTCATTTGTTCTCTATGCAGTGACTTGTGTGTTTATAGTCATATATAAACAAAGAATCACGATGAAATAAATAAATAAGATTGACTTCGTAGTTTCAGATCCTAGGGGTTGTCCCTTTCCTTTAATTTAATTTTAATTATGTCTGCAATTTAGATGCGAATATGTTATTATTACTTTACAAAATTCCATTTAGAACTTTAATAAAATAAATTAAAAACTTACTGGTGACTTTGGCGCAGATTAAAGAAAAATCCTTAAATGTAATTGTCAAATACATAAATATACATGAAACTATTATAAAAGGATGGCTTTAGTAATTGATCTCATTGTATTTCTTTTCTACATATTTCCATTTTATTTAATAAAACATACTTATCTATCGTCATGCTAAAGGACTCATATTAAAGATGGATCAAGTTCTGAGGCAGTCAAAAAAGAGTGTTATTCGTTATTATTAAAACATGGCAACCCCAAGCGGTCAACGTACTATGTGCTATTTATAACAACGGCGACATCTCGCGCATATCGTATATCAAATCGGCGGACACCCCTGATCTTTCATCTCATCACAAAGTATAAAGTAACGGTCTTACTTAAGCTGTTTGCACATGATTTTATTCCGATTAAGGACTGTGATGAACCAAAATAAACAATATTGAAAAGGTTCTCGGAAGTATTTTATCTATTTTCGTCATTACAGACATATTACACAAGATTTGTAAACGTGTATGCCACCGAAAATGTTATTTAAATTCCATGTAGGCAGTTTATGTTCCATTTTTCTAAGTATGAATAAATAAATTTAATATCTATATTAATAGACCGGCAGCACACCTGCAATGGCACTGGTGTAGTGGGTGATCATGGACTGTGGTAGTCACTTATTATCAGGCGTACCGTATGTTAGTTTCAAATTACTGCTAAGCGCAAAACTTCAGAATGGCTGGGCCCATTCGGCATTTTCTATTTTCAAATATTCGTCTTTTTCAATTATTCAGTCTTATGAGTAAAAAATTAAAATTATCCGTTTATAACTCATTTTTCAATTGACTTAAAAAAAGTTAAATTACGTTATATCTTTTTTAGGATACAGTGATAAAATGGTACAAAGAAACCCTTACGGTGCAAGTTTGTCTATTCGTCAGTTTGTTACACCACTATATCTCAGCAGCTATTAATGCTAATGATTTGTAATTTGGAATAGTTTTACATTATGTTATCTCACATATATTACAAGAAAAATAATTAATAAAAAATATTTTTATTTTATTCTTGCTAGGAGGTCTAAAAGAGGTACTTAAAAATTTCAAAATTGATCTACTTGTCCAAATGGGGTATTATATGTAAGGACTTTATTTGTAAATTTTAAGACTGGTTTTTATTTATTTTTAAGTTACGTAGTTTTTCAGTTTATCATGCAATAAATCTGATATACCTAATTGCGGTTTATAAAAGTACGTATGTGTGAATTTTACAAGAAAAATAAAAGTTTTAACTAGTACAGCTTTTAACAATAAAATGTTTATAAACAAATTTAGTGAATAACTATTGGTCCAGTTTTTAACCATAATTATGGCCAAAAATAAGAAAATACGAATTGTATTATTAACAATAATAACTATTAGAAGTTTATTTCCTATAAGAAATGTAATTTCATTTATCTTATATTTCTAAAATTATATACGGAACCCTTAAAGCGTGTGAATTTAATAATTACCTGACCAGTTTTATTTATATTTGTTGCCTCAGCACCTCGTCATTTAAAAACCGATTTGGAAAATTCTTTTTCTTTTTCCCATTTTCTAACCAAACTTCTTCTAATAGCTTTTGACAGAACATTTGTCGGGTCGAGTAGTATTATATATATAAAAAAAAAACCTTTTATGATCAAAATAAGCGTATAAAAGAGCTCAATTGAATTGTAGACAATTCAAATGTAACTAAAGTCGTTTTAATTTTCCGAGACATATTTTTATAGGCAGACTACGTTCGCTTCGGATTCTTATTTCAAAGAAGTTCAGTGGTATATAAAAACATCGATTCTTTGACTTGATTCCAAATCGTAAAAATATTGATTTTACCACAAAAATGATAGACTTGCGATTGACAGGTGTTAAATACGTGTTTAAATGATTTACCACAACGGAGACATACTTAAGTAGACTTTTTTTTTAATGGATGATGATGGAATGGTACCAGTGAGGGATAATAGGTGAGAATGAAATGACAGGTCAGTTAGCCCATCGTGATGAATACATTTGGAATTCAGCACGATGGTTTCCAGAGGAACTAGGTGGAGGTCGATCTGGTTGGGTATATTACTAGCAATGAGGCCCTTAGTCTCCATTATTAACATGTTAGACACATCTACTTATGTTTAAATAAAATAATGTTTTTTAATCTAATAACTACCTGTTTAATTTACGTGTAATTACATCGAGAAAGCTCGACTAGTTTCGGGATCAATTTATGATCCTTAGTTATGTTCGACTGTGAAGCCATTCCGAGCCTGACTTAGCAATAAAAGAAAGTCTGTCTTAAATATATAAAATTAAATAAAGTTAATAGATACTATTTTATTAATTTACAAATTTTGGTACATAAAATTAAGTCTATCAGTGTTTTAATTTATTTTTGTGGTAAGATCTATAGATTTCAGATCGTGTGCATTAAGCATAAAATTTGAGTAAACATAATCTGAATAGAAATTTGAATCCTGTCTGTCTGTACATAATAGCCGCATAGAAATAGTAGCAGTGTATTTTGTTGTCTGTAGATGAATGAACTGACATTTTGAAGTTCAAATCTATAAGGATGTTGACCTCATGAGACATTATTAAAATGTAGCCTGAATAAATATATACATTATATAGACATTTATATGTTTATAACACTATGTCAATATTAAAATTAAAGCTATTTTTACTACTAGATTTCTATATTCCTATCTTTGTTTATGTACAGATTTATTAGTTCCCGGTTAAGTGTTAGTTTTGGGAACGTGATAAAATAAGGACAAAATTACTCTTTATATTTAACTCGGCGTAAATTTTTGTTCGGTCAAAGCAAATATTGAGAATCTATATAAGATTCCTAATTTAATTAAGGAAACCAATAAAATACAATTTCAGATTTTGTTATAATACATTATTCCAAGTCCTCAAGGTTCAAAACTAATAGTCGGGCAATAGTTAAAGAACAGTGAGTAACTTTAAACAGCAGTGAAGTATATTAAGCGATCTAATACCTTTCGACATGTCCCGAACGTGTACATGACAATTCGGGACGCATTGGTGTCTCTTGACACATCTGTCAGGTGTCTTTAGACTGTGCTAATAGTAGTAACCATCTAGTAAATAAAACGATAAAACCTGGCGCAACTTGCTCTGCAATTAAATGTAGCTACACAAATAACAAAAAGGAACGCGCTAAACTCGCTTCAGCGGGTATCACTGGCTGACCCCATACATAGGCTGAAGATTTCTCTTATTGCACTAGTTTGTTTACGAGGAAAGCTTTGAATCTATACTGTTGATGATGTAGAAAAATAAAAGCGTCGGTACAAAGGAGCCGTTTGACTCTGAGTGTACATATATTTGAGTATATTTGAGAATGCAAATAAATTGATTTACTAGAGTGACCGAGGTAGAAAAAGCAGCTTATGTCCTTCTCTGTCACAACGTGTATCCCAAGTTTCATAGTGATTGGTTGAGACGGCTGAGGTATCAAAAAAATGGTAAAAAACAAACTTACTTTTACATTCATGATATTAAGTAACGATATCTAATACAGAAAACAATTATTGTCTATATTATACATCCTTATTTATAATGTAATAATTATAATACGTTTTATTTTCTCCCTGTGTGCAGAAAAGAATGAAGAATAAAAAAAAATATAAATTACTTAGCAACTTTACAACAACAGACTTCAATTTAATTAACAAATGAGTTCAATCTTGTCTCTCTTAATAAAACGTGTCGAATGGGTAGTAAAAATAAATTGTGTCGAATTGTTGTTTCCAGTGCACCCCCGGGGATATTGTCAGTAGGAACGGAACCATCAGGACGTGTCTCCCACACACTACACACACCTTACCTACTCTTTTATTAAACGACTAAATATGTATTGTTTTTATTATCTTCTATTAGTTTGGTTACATTAAAATATCACTTTATTGCAGTCTGTTTGACATTTCAAAGCTTTATATTTATAAAACTGAACAAACTGGATTGTACGCCCACGGATAATCCGCTAAATTAAATGTTGTTTTGTCTAAATGGAAACAAATTGTCACTTTAAATTAGTCACCTATTTCATATATGTATATACTAACAGCTTTCGTAAATAGGATTTCTTTAGAAAATAACTGCCTTGAAGCGAGATTTATTTGGTATCTTTAAAATTTCTAAATATTATTAATATATTAAAATCATATTTCGGTAATTATAAATGTATGATAGAAAAACTTTCGAAGTGGGAGGGATTGTGTTTGAATTAAGAAACAAGCGACACCTACCGCCATATTTCGATAACAATTTCTAATTAATAAAATTATCAAGTGTCTAAATATAAAATACTTGTTTATTATCAAATTTATTAGGAAGTTCCTTTATAATTCCTGTTTCTAATTTCAGATTCCTTTAGTAATCTTAATAAGTATAAACAAAGATTGTCTGGAAGATTGCTTTAGCGATAAGACCGCCTTTTGTACTTTAATTCTGTAACATATATTTTTATACTATGTTATAACTAGTGCAAATAAAGAGTAAAATAAATAAATAAACTATTACCTAGAGCGAAATATATTCATTAAATATTTATTTTCATCAAAGTTAAAGCTAATCAGTAAATAGATTCATACTTATTATTACTTTTATCTTTGAATAAATATTTACATGACTTATCTTTAAATTTAAAATAATAAACAGTCTCTATTTGCATCAAAACAAAAGAATATTGTTTTCATATATTTGTGTCGTTTATATAAACTTCCGTTAAGTTTTGATGTTATGTAAATACAATTAAGTATTCCATTGGATCCCTTTTACATCAGCCAACGTAGAACCCTTTGTGCTAGAGAAATTATTATTTGTATAACCCAGTTGCGAACGAATTATAAATTGTGTGTATTTACTACGAAAACATTTCCCGTGACGGCGCACCTATCTGCATTGCTACTTCGTGATAGAAATAAGTAGATTAGTCCTATCTCTCTATTATTATTATAATTACTGAGAGACAGACTTTTTCACGTAGAAAAACCTACGACCTTTCCGTAATCTTTTGTGCTCGCCTTTTTTTTGTAAAGTCGCTGCTAATTCTCAGTAATAAAAATTTTAAGATGGTTTTTGTAACAATGTATTTTATCTCCTCAGGATATAAAGTGTATTTTACGAAGGAGATATATCTCCTTTTGTTATCTCATTTTGATAAAATCTTCAAACACTTTTTAGCCATACGCCTAGTTGCCCCATGTGCTTGTTTAGTTTGCAGTGTCCAGTGAGAGCCCTTGTTAATACACACATGTTTTTTTTTTACTCATAAGAGTTAATTTCTTAGAATAATTCTGAAAACCCCTTAATCGAGGCTTACGAGTGATTTAATCCTTGCAACAAGAGCTAGCAATTATTTCCTACCTTTAATCTTTCGAATTTGAGGTATCTGAGATTTAGGTTTCCAGGCATGCCGCAACAAGATTATGGTCCTATTTGGGCATTCTTTGCCCCTTCCTTTGATAATCGATCAGCTGTTTCATTCCATGAATATTTTAATGACCAGGGATCTATCTCAAGATATTGTTATTTCTGCTGCCCAAGTCATTTAATAAAATTATGCAGTTGTTTATTTTATAAGTTTTAATTTAATTTCGTATAATCCAAGAGCAAGTAATGCTGTTAGACTATCCGAGTAAATAAAAATATTATTATGTATGTAGTTAAAACTTTGATATGTACCTATATCTCTATAACATTAACCCTAGAACACTAAACTTATTTTTCAACTCTTATTACTAACCTTCGTCGTTTCGACTACGCTGTCAAAAAAGTAGGTTTATAAAATTTTATTGAATAAAATACTTATTTCTTTTACAATATTTGTTTATTACAATCATTTGTTAACAAAAATATAACATTCTTATTTAATTAAATCACATATTTATTACATAATCAGCCTTTGTACTGAGACCATATGTTTCGCTCTAAATAAAGATATTTGTTTTTTTTAAGTGCTTATCTCTTAAAAACTAGAAAAAAAACTTTGAATAAGAAGTCAAATAATAAAAATTTAAACATCGAATCAACAAAAAAAGTAAAAATTTTGGTAAAAAACTATGAACTAAGACATTTGTGACACATATCAAGTTTGTGTTCACCACACATTGATTTATTGCACTTGTAGCAACTAGTTTTCGTCATCCTTCGTTTTGCTGATGGGCATACGGCACAAATTTTTCTTTTTTTTTGCAATAGGATGACCTGTAGCTTCAGTTTCAAGTGTCAAACTCGATCTACTACTTCCTGGCATATTCAAAATTTGTGTAATCGAATCGCGCAGGCCAGTTTGAAGTGTGGGCACAAGTATACGTTTTTGCATATGTGGCTCGACTAACTTGTGATGCAAAATTTTTATATAAGTATAAGTGACAATTATATTTACTATATCATCTGTAATAAAAGACGAAAAGCAACGTTCTAATTCATTTTTTAGCAAGGATCTAATTCATTTTTACACATACGAGTGGGGCTTGGTCTAATATGCACAATGTTTTTTGCGACTGTTCGGCCTTGTGACTTTGGCTTTAACAATGACCATTTGTGCTTATCTTTTCCGCGAAGTATGTTACGCGATGGTATAATAATCAATTCGTTAGGTTCTTGTGCCGAAGTACTTGGTATCTGTTCTTCAATTGATGCCAAGTCCAAAGACGAAATTTCATCCTCACTCACTGATACATAACCCGGATCAACCTCGATGTGGTCTTCCTTCTCACTCTCTGACGAATTTTCTTGGTCACTATTATCTTCTAATAATAGTTGAAGAATCGTATCTAAAATAGAACAATACTACACATTACTTTTATGTTGTAAAAACTAAAAAATAAACTTAAAATATTACAAACACAATAGTACAAAATATATCGTTATTACTAACCTTCGTCGATGCGACGAGTCATGGTTGCTGGTGCGGCGTTCACAAATCTCTTACACAAAAAACACTACCGTCTATCGCGGGGGCACCGGGCCAACTAAGATTACACGAGAGTTACAATGGATGCGATCGCGCACTCAAAATTTACGGCACCTGTTTCGAATTCGCGTCGTCGATTCGACGAAGCTTAGTGATCTAGGGTTAAGCAAGTAATACAAAATCCTTCGACTAGTTTTATGTAACTTAAGGTAATGGTTTTTAATTCGACGTTATTAATTCAGGATATAGTCAATCTGTGTATCAAGTGTGTTATAACCATTTAAGCGTACTTGAGTAACGGACTTCAAAAGATTTAAAAAAACATACAAAACCAGTGATATCGTGCAGCTATATATCTTATGTTTAGCACATAGTTAGGGTATATCTTAGTCGTGTACCAAATTTGATTTAAATCCAAGAAACATACATCCATCGTTACAATCTTTCACATTTATTATAATAATAAGATTATTATATATGAAATAGCTACCTTTATAATAAATATCTAATTATTAAATGTAATTAAGTTTATATTATTAAGTTGTTATAATATTAAGTTTATTTCAAATTAATTTAGATCGAAACCTTTCGAGTAAAGCTGTCATAAATTAAACAGTTAGGTTCCATTAGAAAATAATAATTACAAAGGTTTAATGGTAAAATAATGTGGAAAAGCAAGAACCGTTTAACATTAGCTGCTAACTAAAATTAAACACTGTTTAGCTGGCATATGTTATATTTAGTATTCGCTGTAAATACTCGACTCAGTTATAACAGGAATTTGAATCTTATTGAGGTTACATTAAAGCTGATTATTAAATGTGTTAAATAATAAATGTTCCACAGTTATTGCAAAAATTAATTTAATACAGCTAGCAAACAAAATAATCTCCCATTCCATTAAGTAGTTTAGAAAAATAAATACTAAACATGAATAATAAATCGTAAAATACATGCGAATTGATATAAGGTTGCTTTATAAAGTTTTAATATTAAAGTTGCTTAAATAAGCGAAATAGAAAGATTACTTTAACACATTTTTTAATCGACATTGTTACTGGATAAAAATAATTAATTTCAACCCAAAAAAAGTCCATTTTTCCTAAATACACCTTCGAAACGGATTAATTGACTTTCAGGAACATTTTTATAACGACCAGAGATTTGTTTTTATCTATATTTAGATCTAATAAACAAGTAATAATAAGTACGTACACGCATATATTAGTGTATATTTTTTTTAGATATATTCATAATATCAATGTAAATAGTTATGTTTAACCCCGTTCGTGTTTCAACCGTGAAGCAGTTGTGTTTGCATGGCTGTGTTTCGGTTTGAAGGGTGGTATATGGTAGTGAATTTACAGGGTACAAAAGAATAACACCTGAATCCTCAGAAATGGCAACGCATGGGAGTATCATGGGCGAAACAGTACACTCTGCTATGCCCATGATACTCTTCATGTCTATAGGCGACGGTTACCACTTTCCATCAAGTGGGTCGTCAGCTTATTTGCCATTCTAAGTTTTATAAATAACCATATTATTGCAAATTTCTTAATGATTGGTTGGATTACAGTACCAGGTAATTGTTGGAAGAGATTAGTAATAACGGAAACGCTAGTTTCCACTTATAATAATATGGCATTGTACACAATTATTATAGACCAGTATACAATATCAGCTCCATTTATTAGAGAAAAATACCCACAAATTATATTGTTTGTAGTAGAAATATTACGGTTTATAAGATACGAGAATGCGATCATTTAGATAAAATATAATAATTTTATTTAAATGATCGTGTTAATATTATAAATGTGAAAGTAGGTTTGTTTTTCTTTGTTACCTCTTGGCGCCTTAACGGCTTAAGCAATCACTTTAACATTTAATATATAGTTACTATATAGGATGTAGATGAATATAGGCTGCGTTTTATCCCGGTCAATAAACATACCTAAAAATTTTGGGCACGAAAATCTAAAAATTAATAGTAGTAATTCTATTCTTGTCGGCGTACTTTATTGTCAAACTGCAACATAAGTAAAATGAAATTGAAATTCAATGAAAAGTTCAATAATTTCGAAAAAAAAATAATCATACATTTTGTATATAGAATTGCAACTAGCAACAAGGAAAATGAAAATGTTTTTTTCCAATCCATTTCTTAGCTAGAAGTACCATCTTTTGTGTACGGTCGAAGAGCACTAGATTAATTGGAGCATCCCTGAATCCTCACCAAGGCTTCATAAGCGATAAATAATGGCACCATTTTTCCTGGAGTAATTCGTATTACAACACTTCCTCACGAGGCGCGTTCGCACGCCTCAAGTTTCCCCTAAGTTTCCTTGAGTGTGTAATAAATAATTTCCTTCGTTAGTTATTGAAACCAGTGATCCTTTTGTAGCAGGAGCAGTTTATTTTATCTACTAGCTGCAACCCGTGGCATTGCTTGCATAATTATGACAAAAATATATAAAATATATAGTCAGCAATTGCAACGTATGTACAGTATTCAAAAGCATCATAGTGCATTCTGTAATATTCAAAACTCATGTCCATAGAGAACGATTTTCACTTTCATATACTGTCATTTTAAATTGTATAGAAAATCAATAATAACGTTCTAGATGATCATATCATGATCTCAACTGTGTATCAATTTAATTCAAAGTTTTTTAGGCGATATCAAGTGATAAATATTAAATATCTCTTCAAAGTTTTGCTTTTATAATATTAAACTGTGAATAATATAAAATTTTGTCTGCATGTTATTCTGGAGTATATTCTATTTGCCCTAATCTACCGCGTGGTTCCAGCATAGAATATGCCACTACTTCTTTTCTGGTGGGTGTCGTAACAAGCGACTAAGAGAACTTAATGATCGCGGGATGGGCAGCAATATCCCTCTTAAAACATCTCCAAAGCCTAACAACGGTTGTCAACCCGCCTGCCAAGCATGGTAACTACTGGCAAAATCCCATAACAAAGGGAATATTATGTTCAGCTGTGAATAAATAACGGTTGATATGGTATGGTATATATTCTATTTATATATTGAATTTCAATATACACCGAAGAACAAATAATAAAATAACTTGACAAACTTTCATATTTGCCAAATCTACTATTTAATAAGATCATATATTGAATTTTTTGTACTTTTACATACATTTCTCACTTTTCTTCAAATAAAATAGGTGTAACATCAAATACTCCGATTCAAATAGACCGCTTTCGCCCGCTACACATTCATCAATCTATTCATACAAGCTCGTTGGTTACGAGTAGGTACTTTTACTCCTTTTTCAGCATGTCACCTAATTGATCGATGTACGGATCTAGTACCTTTGCCGTTCTTGGTTATATTCTAGTGAAATCGTCTCAACGGACCAACTGTATTTACTTCATTCATCCTCACCTATCATCACTTACTGCTATTTTGCCAACGAATACTGTTAGATAATATATTTTTATTTATAACTGTAGGGAATGAAAACATTCTAGAATCTATGGTTTCATTCATACAAAAGAGTAGCTATGCATCTTTCAGATTATCATTTTAGTTTGGTGTACGAGTATTATAACTTATAGGAAATAAATGACCCTGGACTTAAATAATAAATTGGTCTTATTACATAACACTAACTTCTAGTTCCAAAACTAAGCATTTTATTGTGGATTTGTACTGGACAGTTGATAAACACGTCCATATTAATACAAACGTAGTCATGAATGTTTATAATGAACGGGGGAAAAACCCTACGCCATTAAAGTTTTGGTGATATAACTAAATACAAAAAGTTTTTCGTAAACAAATCACATCGTATTGTAAATGTTACTATTTATATAATATAAATAGACCCTTCGAAAAAGTTTCACCACACATCAATTTGAGGTACGTTCCTGCGCCTACTAAGTCGACCAAAATGGGCGGCAAGCCAAACCAATTTATCCGCGATACAAATACTGAACTAATCAACTTGCTTATCTCGATGCCTTGTGTGATTTATTAATGTACTCTACTATATATGTTTATATAGTTAAAACATTGTTACAATGACAGTTGATTTTTAACCGACTTCAAAAAGAAGGAAGTTCTCATTTCGATTGTATATATTTTTTATGTTTGTTACCTTATACTACCGTCAGTTGAAAACTGATTTGTAAAACTCTTTTTTTATCTGAAAGGATATACTTATAGATGGATCCCATAGAAAATTTATTAAAATCAATTTTCTTTTTTGTGGGACACAGTTTTTAATTATACATTGGAAATAAGTATTATCAGATTTCATATAATTAAATTTTAACAATAACATGTAATATGTGACATAGAAACAACTATGTTAGCAACATATTACGTTTAAATGCAAATATATAAATATATTTAGAAATAATTATTAAATACCATATTTTAACTGTTACCTTAATTTTCTAATTGAATAATTAAATTATAAATATAAGGAGACATTCATGTCTATAAGCGACGGTTACCACTTTCCATGTGATGGCCGTCAGCTTCTTTGCCATTCTAAGTTGTATAAAAAGACATTAAAAGAGATTGGAAACCTACATAACTATGGCCTAGAACAAAATTAACAACAAGAATATACTGTCATTCAAACGTTTCATTTGCTACATTAATTAATTATATTTAGACACACCGATAGTTTTAATTAATTCACACACATATATGGTGTTGCGTGTTAATTCTTCAAAAGCATTCTCTTCTCAAATTGATTCAAACAATTTCCCGTTACAGCAATAATTTGATGAAGTTAGTCAAGTTAGGGCAAAGTAATAATTAATTTTACTCAACAATCAACTCCTGCCTGCCTTGTTCTAACTGAGGACAAACAAGTGGCGGCAGCGAGCAGTCAAATTAAAAAAATAAGGTGGCGTGTTACCGTAACTAACGATTCTCGTGTTATATAAGAATCCTTCTGAGAAAAATTTAAATTTGCTGGTTTCATTCTAAACTTTGCTTGTAGGTCTTACGATTGACATCATTATTAATATTATAACATTTAAATATACGAAGTTATAAAAAAATCAAAACAGAATGCGTATAATTCAGTGTTACATCAAAAGTATAAATATTTTCAACATTCTTAACTTGATTACTTCTCTAGTTTGGATATTACAAATTATACCAAAATGTGCAAAATAACTTCAACCAGAACTTTATTTACATCCTTTTTTTATTAAAAATGTTTTGGAATAATTTGTCTATATTTTTATTTTTAAACTCATAAATCCCAACCATTGACTACTTATTGAAGGATAAACTTTATTAAAAAAGTGATTTTATCTTAATAATCTATTTTTTATACCAAATTGCAACATTATTTTTTTTCTTATTACCGCAAATTTTCAACTACTTTTACAATTCTAGAAATAATTATATATATATATATATATATATATATATATATATATATATATATATATATATATATATATATATATATATATATATATATATATATTGACCAGCCGTATGGTCTCAGCATAGAATGGGCCATTTCTTCCTTTCTCTTAGGTGTCAAAAGAGGCAATTAAGGGAACTTAATGGATAAAGTATGGACAGCAGCGTCCCTCTTAAAACATCACCTATCAGCCTAACTGCGATTACCAACCCGCTTGCTAAGCGTGGCAACTACTAGCAAGGCCTATGTTCAGCAGTGGACAGCTAATAGCTAATATGAAGTTTCAATTGCTAACAATATACCCTGTCAGGTTAACCTCCACGCGGTTCTCCCTGAAAATTGTCATGTTTAATTCCTGATAAATTAGATAGATCATAAATCCTACTACAATAGTTAAAAGGAACGATATTTTAACATTTTTACGGTATGTACTACGTAATTTTAACATCAATTTTGTGTTTCGTTTGTTCCTGATATTTCTAAAAATATATCATAGGTCAGTAACTGATATTCCACCAGCGTATACCAATTACGAAGGCGGGTTTACCATTACATTTTCATCCCAAAAAAAAATATAAAAACAAATATTCGAATTAAAAATATCAGGTGGTGTTGCTACGGTAGCTAACGACCCTCATGTAACTCGAGTGCCCTTATGTGAAAAACCGACATTTGCTCCGGCTACGCTCTAAACAACGTGAGTGCAACGAATCAACTAAATTGTTAAGTTGAAACTTGTGCCATTTTCTGGCGCTACATTCATAATGGTCTCTTTTTTTCTTTTTCTTAATTTAAATATTGTTACAGAGTAGCCACAGAATATATAGATAGGTGAATTTAATTTCAAAGAAAGATACTTAGTTTTATACTACTTATATTAGGTACTTAGCTTTCAATATCCTAATGACATATTACAATAAAAATTCAAAACATCTTTAGTATTAAATCAAAATAAAAAAAGTAACATAAATAACCATTATTTTATCTATTAATTTTTATGTTTTGAATAATTAGTTAAAATGAAAGAAAATCTGTGCATAAATATCGAAGTTAAGGTATTTAATTAATATGCTACATATCAGTGTATCAATTTATAGAATAAACTCAATTATCTCCACTTCAACTATCACTTATAATAGAAGTTATTAATTATAACTACAAAGAAACAAGATTAACGCTGATCATTACAAATAAACGACACATTACTTATCTTACGAAGTTGCCCATACCCTTTTATGAGGTGGTTAAGAAACTTGTTTAAAACATAAACGATTACAATCACAGATAACGTACTGCCACAATTAATTAGAAGTAGTCAAGACGACAGTAAGAAAGTAATGAAGGCGAAGGTTGCTTACAACTATTCCTTGTTACAGTCTGTACAAAGGCGATGTTTGGTTGTGGATAGTAAATGATTAAAGACGTTATACGTTAACTTTAAGGGTTATTATCTAGTTTCAATTGTCTTTTTGCAGCCAAATAAGAGTATGTACAACGTTTTCAAAGTTGTTTAGGTTTAAATAGCTGCGAGCGTATTAACAACTTTTGAATTATTAACATTGCCCCACTTTCAGTTCTATGCGCACCAATAGGGAATTGAAACGCTTTGATATTGTCAGCGTCTTAGAATGGCACCGCTTTATAATATTGACAGATATTGGCTGAACTGTTCGGAAAACGTTTTTCTGGAGCACAGAATGGGATATTTAAAAGCGAATGCGAAGGCGCTACATTGATATGACCGTTTTGTAAGGGAATAAAGGCTTTCCTGGTACTATTTTTCTTCGCGTATGATTTATGATGTTATATGATTATTCAACATTTACAACAAATAATATTTATTGTACTAAGTTTGATGAAAAGTTTAAAAAAGGAAACCAAATATTCTATAACATACTCAGCTCTGTGAAAAAAGCGACCAAAAAACATCTAAAGTTAAGGTATCTGCTTAAAAAAATTTCATATGTTAAATTTATCCAATCTAAATCAAATTTGAAATCAACAAGAAAGATATCTCCTTAACCTTTTTTCTTTTTAAAATTAAATAAGTAACTCCTTTAATTTTCGTTTAGTATAAACATAATTACAAACAATCTATCCAATCTTTTTTTTTTTCATCTATTCATATTTTTTGTCAAATAAATTTAAAATATTCAACGCTTTATGTTATTGCAAAAGTGCTCGTTTTTTTACATAATTAATATGATTTTATATGCTATTTGGGATTCAAGACAGAACGCATCTCCCACGAGTAATGTACGCAACCAAACAAGTGTACATTTATAATTTACGCCCATTTTCGTATAGCTGTTTCCAAAACCTTCCATAACTCATACACAACAGAATATTTTCCTCTCACGTATTTCTCGATAAGTAAGAATAAAAAAAATAAAGGATATTTATAGAAATATCAAATGTTACACCTATCTCTGTCTAATCCTGCGTTTAGTGTAAAAGAAAATTTAGTATATCATTAATTATTTGATTATAATTATTTTGTTTCCGCTACCATTAGAATATGTGGGTCTGTCAACACTCGAAAACTGACCACCCCTATTACTACCGGAAGTTCCACAACCTTCCATGTTAGTCAACAATCTCCAACTGTCATTTTGTTTACGCACGTTTTGCGACACCTGTTTCACCTCTAAACAAGGCATCTTCAGACAAATTATAAAATCGCTGTTCAGAGCCTAGTGTTAACCGTTTGGTGGTTTTCGCAGTTTACCAGTGATGACAGTGATATGGATATTCGCAAGATAACACTTAGTTTAGTAAAAAAATTTGTGTATGACTAGGGCACACAATGGAAATTGAGAAAAATTTCAACTTTCCCAATGTAATCTTTTTTACCTAATGTATTTATATGATGATTTATTTTTCTTTATATTTATGATGATTTAGTTTGATAAAAGATCTATTATCACCAAGTGGGTCAGACGTCTTGGTATACGGTTTTGTTATGTATTTTCCTCCATTATTAAGTGCTTCAATAACACCACACCATAACAAAGTACCATTGTTTTGTTCCCTTAGTCTTTTCTTACAATATTCTAAAAATGAAAAGGAATGCAATATTATTTATTCATAGAATGTACGCAAAGAAAACGTAAGTAGGGTAGAAAATCACAATCACAAATTTATAATCCAAATGTCGTCGTTTATTTTCATTTAAAGACGCTCTAAAAATTAGACGCTCTAAAAATTAGACGCTATGAGACCAATCTGTAAGTAGATCCATATTACATGAACATAGTAAAAAGTTAGCTTTTAATATTTAACTACCATTTCGCTAATGGTTTCAGATAAAAAAAAATAATTAAAATCGGTTTAGAACTGACAGAGTTATGAGATAACAAACAACTTTTTGAAGTCGGTTTAAAATTGAATAGTACTTTATCACCACAACATCAACGGCAATATTCTATAAAATTTATCAGAGTTAACAGTTGGCACAGAATCTGATCTTATATTCTAATGCCAAAAGAATCTACTACGTACAACGACTAAATGCCAATCACTTTTACTTTACAGTATCCCATACATCAGAAATCGTAATAAAAATTAATTTAAAATATTACTGTTGAAAATTCGAATAAACACAATATATTACATTTTATTTTCTAATGTGATTAAAAAACACTCAAAATCTTAGTTAAAAATCAATGACTAGCAACAAATTGCAAGATAGCTAGTAAGCTCTATACGTGGCAAAGTTCAGGCACACGTACGCCCTTATCAGCTTTACTTAAGCTACACATGCTTACGCAAAATATCCAACAGCCCAAAGTAACACGCAACCTCACCTACACCTAATTAATTGTTCAAGGAAATAATCAGTCCGAAGAACTAACAAGCGAACTTGGGTGATTGGGATAGACAAATGGAACTTGCAAAAGGCCAGCACCCGAGAGAGAATAGCGGGACAAAGTCGGAATTATAAACAAGGGAACCACTCACTGGGGAACTAAACTTGTTGAACACGCCGGAGCCTGACTGAATTACTGTATACTTAAAGCCTGCATAGAAGTGGAATAGTCCTTAGCCTACTTTTTCCCACCAAAATCGCCATTAATACAATTCTAGATATTCTAGAATCTAAACTACTAACTAAAATATATAAGTATTATACACAAATTCCTGCAACTAATCAGACTGGTAGACTAAATGACAAAAAATAAGCGTAAAATTAAAATGAGCATCACTATCATCCTTTGGACCTTTTCCCATTATTTAAGGTCGCCACAACATGGCGCCTTCTATTTTGACCTTAATTCAGTCATCACACTTGTCACACCACATTTATGTCTTCTTTCATATCGTAGATCCATCTTTTTTAGGTCTTCTCAATTGTATCTATACACTTTCAGACTCATACACGAATTTTTTTTTTTATTACATGATCATTATCCCTACTAGTAACATGTTCACATCAAAGTAACTTTTCATTCTCTTACTATATTAATGTTTGATTTGACTAGCAAAGTAACAGAATCAAAGCTGCATACGCTTCAAGCCAAAACGCGTAAAAGTATACTACTAGTAGTATGGTATTATCATAATATCAGTAACAGTCAAAGTTATTATATAGTCCACGGCATTGAGAATTTTAGTTATCATTGCACGTATAAAATTATTTTTAATTTATATATATATATATATATATATATATATATATATATATATATATATATATATATATATATGGGTGATAATGGAATGGTAACCCTACCCGTGCTATCGATATACACCGGCGGGGCACCAGTGAAAGATGATAGGTGAGGATGAAGTAGGTCAGTTAGCCCATCGTGACGAATTCAACAAGAATTGTTCACGATGGTTTCCAGGGGGAACCACGTGGAGGTCGACCTGATAGGGCATATTGCTAGCATTGGGGCTGTCAAACTCCATTGCTAACAACCCCTTCCCCCCAATTTATATATATTTAATTAATATTGATGGTATTACCAGCACACATTTATTCTGAGAACAGAAAAATCTCTTATTAATATAGGCTCATAGGAAGGCTTAATGAATAAATGAAATGTTATATACTCGTGTCTTGTAACGTTAATTAATATTACACATTTCCCCAAGGCAAGGAAATCACTAGTATATTAAGATTAAACAGCCAGTTGACAAAATGCAATTTATAAATAAATATTTAATCTCGTGCGGGCGTTTCTCGCAATGATGTTTATTCTAGACATTTTTATTCCTCATGCGCATACTTAAGTAGTGGAAGGAATTCTCTCGGAATCTTAGTGTTCTAGAGCAATATTATCTGATCTTCTTCAAACCTAAACTGAAAATATTTTAGTGGATCTAAAATCGTGGGCCCGCAAGCAATATCTTGACCTCGTCGTTACTTCCTATCAGGTAGAAACTAAGACTTTTTGTTGTAAAAAACAAAAGTAGCTATAAAAAAATGTTGTGCATCTGCTACCATTATAAAAACGTATGGGTTTTCAAATACATAAAATGCTGTGTTTATCACTACATTTGATTAAATTATTTATTGATATAGTTTTAGTTAATGAACTGAATCATATTTACCTATTTCAACCATAAAGCAATAATTCGTGCATTGTATTTGGAGAATGTTTAATTGTCCTCAAATGCCATACATGGCACAGTACATTCTAGCGCTGAATAATTAATAGTACAAATGGTTATTAGCTCATATATCACATCATCATATGCGGAGTTAGTAGTTTATTTTTAAGATGATTAGTACTTTTTATTTCCATCAGCTGGACCGTTAATGTTCGTCACTCCCGTATTTTATTTCACTATCTTTTTATTGTTATAAAAGAAACGCGGATTGGAAAATGCGATACTAGATGACGGGAATGTAATGAATAAAAATAATATAAGTCGAAAAATTATAAAAATACATTATATAACTTTCTATATTAATTCACATACTAGTAATTCTTCTGAGGAATTTGCTATAGCAACCTGACTTATAACCTTCTGTAATTGGCTAATGCATGGTGTGAATATATTTTAATTATTCTAGATATAAGCTGTTAATAATAATAAAATGTTAATATAAATTATAATAATAAATTAAAATACATAATCTTTAATAAAAATAACGATTTTATTAATGTATAATAATAAATGATTACACATTAATAAAATCATTTTAACGTCATTAAAGTCATTGCCTTTTAGAAACAGCTGTAGCCGTGTCTAATATCGTGATGTATACGAAGTTCAATCAACTGTGTACATTTAAACAGATAATAACAGTTCAGCGAATATCCAATCCAATACGTTAGTTCAACTAAGGATATCCTAGTTTCAGATCACGAATGCGGCGTAGCCAATTGGTCTGAATTACACTAACTAATTTGTTCCACAACTAAGCGTTTCTGACTTGTTAAAAGAATATCAAATAACCTGCGCATATTCTGTCCTACAATGCGTTACAATTTAAACAAGTATAAATCTTGATTAACATTTTCCATTGTTCATACAAGTATATTTATAATGAATAATTTTATTTATTAAATGATTATGACGAAAAAGCATACAATCCGTCTGATGTTAATTGCTTATTACAGCCTATGAACGTCTATAATATACGAATGAATCAATATTTCAAAAAATATGAAATCAAATCACACTACTCAGATCCATAACGAACCCATACCGAAATATTTTAAGCATGGTTGCTTGACAATACAGTCAACTTTGTACAAAGTCTTCCTACAGTAAAAGTCAGAATGATTACTAAGTTGTTTCTAGTTTTAATAAAAATCTTTAGTTGTTTCTCAAAATAGGTATTTCAGTGAGTAAAGAACAAAGGCCTGACAGTTTAACAATTTATAAATTGACAACATAAATCTATTATTCATTAAAGTTAGATTATATTATTTACCTCAAAATAATGCCCCAATAAAAAATAAGTCAAAAAAAAACGTGTCAGCCAAAAAGTAACTTTTGTTTAATATTTACTTGTTAATTTTTTTAACACTATGCTTCATAATGAGGTATATGCTTTAATAAATTAGGAATTTTGTAATTCGATTAAATGATATTACAATCATCGACATTATTATATTAAAAAGATTAAAAATTAAATCCTATATAGAGAGTTATAATAGAATTGTAACGATTATGCGACGAATTTCAGTGCGACTTTAACTTTCAAGAAACTGCAATGCGGACGGTACAAAGGAAACTAAATTGAAAAGTCTCACAAAATTTTTCACAGCCAGTTAACTTATTACAAATATTATGAATGAAGGCAATTGTAACCTTCATTGGAAAACTCGGTACCAACCAGCTTCTTTAACTGTTTTTATTTATTGAATTATCAACAATAATAATTATCATACTAGATACTAAGAGAGATATGATTAATTTCTCTTCATGTTTGTAAGCGATGGACTCAAAATTTATAGTATTTTTTCTTTACAAAAAATGTATAGTTCCATTTGTAATATCTTGCCTTATAATGATACTAATAGTTTCAATTACACCTATATATATACAATTATTATTGCATTTGTAAAAACAGATTGTAATAAAACATTATTTCATAACAGCTTCTACAGTTTACTGTAGAACTTTTAATACAATAGTAATTTTTACCCGCGACATCGTCCGCGTCTAGAGATATATTGATTGACCGGTATGAAATATAGTTTTCATTTTTTTTATATCATAGAGGTAGCAAACAAGCATACGGTCCACCTGATGGTAAGCAGTCACCGTAGCGTTATGCTACCATATAAACGCCTGTAATACCGTCAACTAGATTCTTGTCCATATTTAAAAATAGGTGTATACCAAATTTCATTACGATAATAAAAAATATACAAAAATATTATTTTTCACGTTTATATTAATAATAAGGATTGATATAATGCGTCAATAGTTTGATAAATTGGTCTATATATATATATATATATATATATATATATATATATATATATATATATATATATATATATATATATATATATATATATATATATATATATATATATCTTTCATATATATGAAATAATGTAACTCTATACCTTATTCAGGTGAAAGACAAAAATTTACGAGCAGTAAAGATATGGCCGAGCCATATTCCACTTTAATACTTTGAGCTGTGCGGTAAACACACGAGCGCTTAAACTACTAGGTACACCATACTATGTGACCTGAATGAGAATTTATTATTTAATATTTATTTTTAACCTACAAGTACAATAGGCTCCGCTAAAATAGCATCTTGAATCGAGACAAAATACATCTATGAATGAGCAAGTGTTAATAATATTTAGAACACAGAATCATGTGTCTATAACTGCTTGTTGCACAGTAATCTACCTGAGATTACTGTGCAACAAGCAGTTATTTACATTACATAATAAAACGGCAAATTTAATCATTGCAAAATTAACATGGGAGCAAATCCTATCAATTGCAAAAAAAATATTAAATTCAAGTCAGAATTAATGACGTAATCAAGTAGCATATAAAAATGCAAACGAACTGAGAATCTCCTTCACATTGAAATAAGTTGTTCATCGCTGTGATTCATCACGATTGCAATTGCTCTTCTTTTTTCATGAAGCAAAATTAACTTGTATGAATATTTTTTGTTACTAGTAATAACGAATTGATGTAGAAACATTATTAAAATATGAAAATCATATTTCAATGCTATGCCATGTGATCCGGGTATAGAATGGGCTACCCCTTCCCTATCCGGAGATGTCGTAATAGGCGACTAAGAGAACTTAATTATTGAGGAATGGGCAGCAGCGTCCGTCTCAAAACATCACCAAAGCGTAACTGTGGTT
This sequence comes from Galleria mellonella, assembly GCF_026898425.1. NCBI lineage: Eukaryota > Metazoa > Arthropoda > Insecta > Lepidoptera > Pyralidae > Galleria > Galleria mellonella. The sequence continues at coordinate 4,945,009 of NW_026442075.1, read as the reverse complement.
ACCAACCCGCCTGCTAAGCATGGCAATTACTGGCAAAATCACCCAATAGGCAGAAGCTTATGATCAGCAGTGCACAGTTCATAGATGATTAATAATGCGGAACCATTGATACACGAAATTTACTCTCATTTGTCCGTCTTTGTATTTATTTTTTAAAGAACACAACGGATGTTCTTTCTGTATACGTAAAAGTGCTCAACTAGTCACCAAATCACCAAAGCACAACTGCGATTGCCAACCCGCCTGCCAAGCGTGGCAACTATTGGCAAAACCTCCCAATAGGGAACCTATGTTCATTAGTGGACAGTTAATGGCTGATATACAATATTTTCTGCAAATTTTTTATATTGAATTTGAGGTGTCTTCATATGTACAATTTAAGTCCAGTGAAAGTCACAAATATCCATTAGTCAAACGCAATAATAGCAATAATAACAATTTATAGTTTCAGTTCTCATAACTGTAATAGAGTCATTAATTTATATTGCCTAGTACATTAGTTTATGTCACGGTATACTACACTATTGATAAAATTTACAATTTTAGTCCCATTGTCATATTATTTAAAATATCCATACAATTACATTAATATCATGATCGTTTTATATCCAACGATATTTTATTATATTTTTGTTCTATTTCGCCGCCGCTAAAAAATCTTCTCTCATAAGTCTTTTCCCATAAAAGGACTATATAAGCCTAATAACGACAAGACAATTTTAAATACAAAAGCATCTACTGTGCAAATTTTATTTTCTATGGTCTCGCTTGTAACTTGAATGAGTTAAAAAATGAAAGACAAAAAATAAATGTTAATTTTGATGCAACGTTTATATACTTAAGAGTGTATACACAATGCTTGCAAATGTGAAACGTTTTGCCGTATCTGAGTTTCTAAATAGGGTAGCCGAAGGCATTTTGTCGATTGTTGCAATGCCGTTGTGGCGAACGTAACACGTGACTTGCTTTGTAAGAGCCAAGCTTACTAATGCTGGATTAATTAGGCTTGTTATTTATTAATTAAACGAGTTTACCCTCGTAACTACAACGTCCGAAACTTAAACTAAGCAATAATAAGAGGTATAATGATCGAAAAATTATGAAATCTTATACAAGTTTTATTTAGAATCATTATTAAGATTTTTATATTGTATTAAAATATATTGTATTACAATATATTCCACACTCAGGCAAAAAAACCCGTTACTTTGGATTTAAGGAGTAAGAAAACCGCGTGTTTTTTTTTAAGTTACAATCTTACCTTCAATGTTACCTTTAGAAACACAACTATGAAAATCGCATCCAATTTAGTGCAGTAATATTTGCATAATAACAAACAACTGAGACCACTCATAATAATGTTTCTTCTACGTCTGTACATGGGAGATAATTCATCATTAAGATGTGGGCACTGTCTAGTTACAATTTTATTAATATAAAATTATTCAATCACGCAAAAAAATTAAAGAAATTTTTATACAGTTAGATCATATCCTGTATTTGGAAAAATAAATATTATTTCTCCGCAATATATTTCCGTTGGAAAATATAGTTACAATCATTGTTTACGTAGATGAAGTCACAAGTTTTCGCTTGTTAATAATATATGATAATAATAATATTGAATTAAGACGCCATACATGACTAATTATCACAGTTGTAAACATTAGAATTTCTTGTTTATTTTGTGTATTACATGCATACGATTCTATCATGACATTACTATTAAATGAAATAGGGTCGATTTTAAAGTGACGATCTCTACTCCCTGAAACTAAAATTACAATTTGATATTACATCAAAATTATTATTCTAAGAAACAATATGAATTTATAATAGAATTTAATTGAAACTACTCTGAATTCAATTCGTATTCTTTTAGAAACAAGTTGAGAGTTTACATTTAAAATAGACTCCAATGTTCCATGTAACATTGAAACATTATAAAAACACATTTAATTAAAGTTTAACAAATTAAAATATCGTGAATTCATAGTGAATATTTTTTTTTTTACAATTTTCTTGTTTACGACTCATAAATTAAAAAAAAAATGTTTAAAAAAAATATATTCTGTTCCGAAACATATACGAACAAATAAAAGTGTTGCAACTTGAATTCATTGTTTCCATATTTTTCATTATTTAGTGTATAAACAATATTAAAATAACACTAGCCGTATATAATCCACGTCCTATTGTAATGGATAAAAAATAACAAAGACATAAACTAGGTCAGGTTGAGTTTTGATGAATCAGCTAAATAATAGACCTTCACTTGCGTCGGCTATACAAATAACAACAATAAAGTTAACCATTATTAAATCATGACATTTTATTACGAAAATGCTCATGTTCGCATATATTACAATTATCAATTAATTAAAATTTTAAATAAATATACAGTAAATAATTATTTATTGGAAAATAAAATCAAATTATTAAAACCACTTATTAACAATAGACAAACGGCATTGTTTTAAAAATTCTCGAATATTTCGAAAAAAGAACAACCGGAAAAACTATGATTTAAATTTAATGTAAATGTTTGTGATATAGTATCCATCCAACAGGCAGAGTATGTAAAATTATATAGATAGTTCAAACTTTAAAAATATTAACTTTATTCGAAAAAAAAATAAGATTGTCGACTAATCAAAAATATTTTTAACAAATACAATGATAACTCATCAACATAATCTAAAATATCGGTAGATAAAAAATAAATGGTAAAAGTTATCAGAATAAAAACAACACAACGCAGAGAAGTAAATAAAATATCCATCGTTTTCCTGAACGGAGGTCACATTAAGCTCTTGGAAGAGTTAAGACAGGGCCGAGTGCTCTCTATCGCTCGCGAAGGATTTAATGATGCCTGCACAGACAGCTGGATATTTTTGTATTAGATACTGTAATATATCAAATATTTTTTGTGTCAAATATTATTCACCAGTTCTTATCCACTTGATGTTTTTCAATCCTATTATTTTATTCCACGAAAAAACTAAAAGTAAAATTCTAGTAAGTCAAATAATTGGTTGAGCTTTATAAGGGCCAAAAACAAATAAACTTACTTTGATATTTATAATTAAAGAATTGATTTTAAATAATTTAGTATTATAGAAGTACGCGTATAAACAATAAAAACATACAGTATACAATACAACATATCAGGACGGGTACTTACTGTTTCTCGGTTTAATATTTTAATTACCGGAATTTCTATCGCCGGAGAGCTTAATTCGGCACACAAAGATTTGGCACAAATAATATAATAGTATAGTTAGCTTAAGTAACCGCCGGACTCGAACAAATAATGTCTAGAACCGGAATAATAAACTATACCGAGGTTCCGCATAAAATGTCAAGTAAAATTCCGACAAGTACCTACCGATCCAGTAGACACAAGGTCAGGCGGAACCTACAAGTGACATTCAATACAAAACTGATTACCTTCACTACACTTCTTAATCGGCGTGTTTGTTGCACGACATTTAGCCATACCAGAAAGATCACTTGCTTTAACGCTCTGTATATACCTGAAACAAAATAAGTTACTTTTAATATTTAAGTCGAAGAAACCATAAAATGACTGGGTGGGAGTATAGATAAAATAATAATGATCCGAGATTGTTTTCTTAAAGGAACTTAATTTCACTTTTTAATTTTTTTAACTAGCAACTCACCACGGCTCTGCATAGATGCAAATTAAAATATATTATGATTGTATGGTATATAAAAATCATTCGTAAAAAAAGTATCTACATGATAGTGAAACTCGTATAAAAATTATTGCATGCTTTAAAAGAAGTAAACGTAAAAACAGAAAGACGCGGACATCGGCTTTGATTTATAATAAGTATTTGAAGATTTTAATTAAAGTTAAAATTATACATTACACATTTTTTACAGGATCAAATAGTAAACAGTCTATCGAATGTCGACCCAATGGAAATTTATCAACTGTAACAACATCAGTATCATAGACATTACAAAATGGAATACATCCTTTTAGTCATTCCTGAGTCATAAAGTGTTATAGACTGTTAGCATGCATAATCAACAATTTCATTGCACATCTATCTTACAAACTATCCCACAGTTTAAACCAAAACCCGTATTCATATGCGGAAACACAATCGTACAAATACAGCAGCTTAGCGGCAGAAGCTGTGGCTAAGTTACCCATGCAGACGAAATACAGTTAAAGTTCTGTTTATATTATGGTGGTTAATTTTTACTGATTTTTCATTGATGGTAAGTCTACCACCAGTAAAGACTACCGCCACACATGAGCTCCTGCAACGTCGAAAGAATTGCAGGTGTGCTGCCAGTCTTCTACAAAGAAATAATCTATTTTTTTAAGGTTGCAATGTCATAGTTTGGAAATACCACTGCCGGGTGTTGATTCAAAATCGTAGTTGTGCATGAAAGAAACTACCTTGAAAAAAGTACGGTGAGTGTTTGATATTTTACAATTAAAATAAATCCCTTGTAATATGATATGTATGTATTATAATAATAGAACACTAACATCAAGAGAAGTGGTAAGAAAAATTCAATATAAAACATCTTTTGCGAATCTTAATTTTTTTTAGAAAAAATTGGAAAAATGCCAATTATTATAAAATTATTCAAACATTGACAAATTCGATGACAAATTTGAAATATAAGAAAAGTTTCAAGATAATATAAAACTAAAGTACAGCAAAAGCGTTATTCATCTAACGTTTAGTGTCGATTGTTTAGTTTCATTTAACTCTGTTTTCTACGCCTGGGAGAAAACAGACATAATTAACGTAACGTAATTATTCAATAAAAACTTAAAATCATATACATTCTTCTTTATATGTGAATGGACTAACAATAGAATTTAATGTAAAATCTTCACACATACGTAAAACACATCAAATCTTACACTTTGATATTAGTGTTTATCATATCAGCCGGTAACTGTCCACTGCTGAACATAAGCCTCCCCCATAAAGGGAGTTTTGCCAATTGTTGCCACGCCTGGTTGCCAGATTGGCAAGCGCAGCTAGGCTTTGGTAATATTCTGCTGCCTATACCTCAACCATTAAGTTCTGTTAATCACGTGACTAAAAGGAAGCTATGGAAAGGAAGAGGTGGCCCTTTATTAAATTAATGTTAGCATAATACAATTAAAATAAACATATGAAATCATTGCGTTTGTATAGTAAAGCGTATAGAAAATTTATACAGCAAACAATTTTAATCATGCAAATGCCACGGGTATAATTATTTGCTACACCTATTTTACATCACGAACTTATTAATAAGCCTGTGGTATGGACTAATATATTATGCAGTCCCTTACTTATAGCGTAGATAAAGGGATATGTTTTTATGAGTGACTCTCACCATAACACGCAAAATTATGATGGTGTATTCCTGTTACTTTGGGTGCTTCATTTAGTAATTTGTGGAGAGAATGAACAAAGATGCATATTAGTTGACTTGGTATTTAATATCTATGTTACTTGTATTATTTTCTATTATATATATATTGAGTTGCTTGAATAATACTATAGTGATTCTAATATAAATAATATAAGACCAAAAAAGGCCTATCAACCGCTAAAAGTTTTATCAAAATTTGTTCAACATCATCAAAGAAATCACGTAATATACACACAAAAATAAACAAATTGAATTAAGAACCCTCTTCTGTAGCCTAAAAATATTGATTACAATTTATATAACTACCTAGATTTTCTCGTCAAAACTTTTCGCGTTGAATTTGTTAATTTGCTCACAGATTTCAATTGTCATTCTATTCGGGACTTTCTGTAACTAGAAGTTTAAATTATTTGTCATAATAACGAACATCAGTAATTATTTCGAGGTTAACTAGGTCCAAAAGTATTGTTTCAAAGCCATTCTAGAAACGTGAATAGGATATGCAAATTTTAAATTGAAATTATTATTTATACTATATAATATATGCTACCAGTCATAATTCTCAAATAATGTTTGAGAACTATGACAAACAAGTAGACTGTGATGGTAATAATAAGACTTTTCAAGCCAATGCTCATGGAGCGAAGGGATTATTGGTAATGCAGACTACCAGTCCCAAGGCTAGCAAAATACCCTGTCAGGTCGAATACCATGTGGTCCTCCCTGGAAACCATTGTGCTGAAATCCAGACATATTCATCACGATGGGCTAACTGATCTGCCTTTTCATTCCCACGTATCATCCCACTCTGGTGCTGGTATATACCACATATTTTTGTTGTTAACAATAGGTCAACAGCAAAAATTCACATCGGTTATGAAGCAACAATTTAAAGGGTCTATTTATACACGCAATTTTTTTAATAAGTAATTTATTAATACCTCTAACTGGTCTTTCGGGGACAAAGTCATAAGCATATACATACTTATATAAAATTAATGAAGCCTCTTTATCCATCCAACCTACGAGGGACATTGTGCATATATTATGCGCATGCTTGTAAATAAGTAAAATATACATAAATGGAGCCGCTTAATTGTCCCCTCATTTCCCGCCATTTATTTAACAGTACCTTAAGTATGTAACCGCTACCCGCGACATTGCGTGCATATATTACGAAGGTATTTATTTTATATATATATATATATATATATATATATATATATATATATATATAAAAGGATAAAAATAAATACCTATATCATTGTACTACATCCTTACCAATATTATAAATTTGAAATTGAGTTTGAAATTAAAATTGTGTTGCACAAAAAAGCTGATTTCCGTGATGCCAAAATTAATTAATTTGAATTAAAAAAATCTAGCTATTTTGTTGAACTACTTAACTGATTTTGATAAAATTTCTACGGGACTAATTTGAAAGTATATCTTTTAATATAAAATATTTTTTCAAATCGGTTTATAAATAACGTAGCTATGAGGTAACAAAAAGTACCACCGAATTCAGAACCTCTTTCTTTATTTGAAGTTGATTAAAAAGACAAAGAATATTCTACTTTTTTTTAAATTGGTTTAAAGAATTGGTGTTAACGCTATTTTCATCTTGAGAGCTATCTTGAGAGCCATGATAAGTAAATATTATCTTTCCGTTTGAAACTTGGTCGCATATAAAAATATGGCTTAAATTTCCCATATTGAAGCATCCATCATTATGTGCTGAGTAATGACGTAATATGTTGCAAGTATCAAATTTAAATAGGATATAAAATTAATAATGTATGATTTTTTTTTGAAATTCACTTTGGTACAGCTGTTAGATTAAATAAAATTTAAAAAAGTTCCATGATTAGAAAAAAAAATTACTTGAAACAAATCTGAAAAAGCAGCTTTTTTAAGGGTAAGAAAGAAAAGAGGTTACCCCGTCTGCGCTATTAGTTTGTGCTGACAGAGCACCAGTGAGAGGTGATAGGTGAGAATGAAATCAGGTCACTCTGCTGGTGATGGATTTGCTAGAAATAAATAAAGATGTTGTTGGGGGCCGCACTAGATAAAGGTATGTCAACTAAATAGGTAACGTACTAAATAAGCATCAAATTAAAAGTACTCGAAGACGACGAACGTGTATGAAAGAAAAGATTGATGAATGTGAAGGAAGCGAAAGAGGTTTGTTTGAATCGGAACATCCAGTTTTCTGGCGTAACGTATATGTATGTATGAAAAAGCACCTGAATAGGTATATTATTAGAAATCGGGACTGGATTCCCCATAACTGTTTGGAAGTCACTAAAAATAAGTGCTCATACAAGAATGAATGTATTATTTTACTGAATTAGGTGTTATTTTCCAGAAGTAATGTCACTGGTTAGTGGATAGGATTATTTTGTTTAATTTAGTGTTTTAGAGGTGAAATATGTATCGCAACATGTGAGTGGACTGGATAACGGTCGGAAATTGATGACGAATATGGAAGGTTTTAGAACTTCTACTATAATAGAAGTAAATCTTCAAATGTTGGCAGTCACACACATACTAATGGTAATGGTGGCGGAAATAAACAAAATAATTCTAATTGACTAACTAATGGAATAAATGTGTATTTATTCAATCGAGTTTTTGTATCTTTATCATAGAACTTGTTTATTTAAGTAATGATTATATACAACATATTATACTCATTACTACTACTGCTATACTCATTACTATACTGCTTGCTAAGTATCAATTCTATAAAATTACAAGCTATATTACACAGACCTTAGCTTGAAGTCTTCGGAAGAAGCGATTAGGTAAATAATGGTGCACTAGTGTATAATAGTTAGTTCTTTGACGTCAAAGGACTTTGAATGTCCAAGAACTGAGAAAATAAAATGCACTCGTATAGTAGATATACTAGACTAGAACCCCTGATAGCAAAAGCACTTGAATTTTTTAATGGCTTCAAAAAGAAAAACTCTCTTCAATTTTTAAATGATTATTCAAAGGGAATAATTTCTCAATTCGAGTGTATTTTCGTGTATAGATTACGCGATAAATTTGTTAATTCGAATTTCAATAATTGTTTTTACAATCAACAGACAGTTTATGCTTGCTTATTACAGAGCAAAATTTACTTCATAGTACACGAGTACACATTCCAAATTCAAATATATTTTTTTGACTCCATGTGTCTGACTGACATATGTCTATGAAACGTCACGTCGCCATTGACGCGTTTTATTCGTTTAAAAAAAGAATAGTGAAATAACTAGGTAATATTTTTCAAATTCAAATTGTTATTATTTTGCGGACCAAAGTACATTTTGCTATTCTAAATTCCGTTTTGACATGTTATCGTTATGGGAATTTATACTACTTACTATAACCTAAAAGGTAAGGTAAGGTATAGTAAGTAGAATAAAAGATAAGGCTGTGACGAGCTTCCTACCTAGAGATTTCTCCCTAGGGATTAATTTATTAAGGTTTTTACTAGGTTAGCGCGCAATGCGCACGTGACACCTCTAGTGCTGCAGTCATTGTTTATCATCAGACGACCTGTACGCCTATTTGCCATTTCCACCCTTGAACTATAAACAAAATCTCAAAAAAAAAAAGAAAAATAAAAACACCTCTCGTAATAGTGAGGATCACTGTGTCATCATATTCTGATTTACTACGCAATAGCTGAGAAAGGGTCCATAATGGCTTTTATCGTCCACAATAACCCAGTATTCAGGGCCCGGGTAGCCAAAAGGTCATCTAAAAGTACAAATGACGGACGGAGAATTCGACCGCGCACGATCCCCGCAAAAATGTTTTTACATCAGAGGACAGTTTACAAAAACAATGGCAGCTATTTGGAAAAAGTTAAATACATTTTCAGACAGCATCAGTACTATGCTTTCAAATATTTTGTACTTACCGAAAAATTTTACCAAAGGCTTTTTTAAATACACAAAATATGTTTTTAAATTGGGAATGTAATTTGCAAAACAAATTACATTGCCATTTTTTTTTTATTTTGATGAAACGAAATGACGATAAAAAAGCAATATTTGTAAATTTCATAAACTACCAAGTTAATGTACCTATATAAAAACACTTCGTAAATGTCAAAGAATAATTAGTAAAATTAGTACTCTTAAATATATGAAATAGTTATATTTATACCTATTTCATTACTAAATGCCTATTTATGAGGTAACTAAAAAAAATTGTGAATTTTGAATGATTTAAAAAAAATATATACTGAAAAATTCAAAACTGTATATAGTTTTAATGATTTAAAAAAAATATATACTGATACAATATTGCACTTTCAATCAAAACGACGCAAAAACTTTTATTTTTTTTTCTCTTAATTTCCAGAAAAATTCAAAACTGTCCAAACAAATGGACAATACTCCCGAATGACACTGATTAAAAACTACATTTTGTCGATTGCTATCACGGTTGCGAGTCAACCACAAACCCACACGTACCGCAATATTGTATGTAACATTATAACAAAATTTATTTATAAATAAAATATGCACCAAGTAATATATACAGCCTTGGTTTAGCAGCGGTTTAACACACTACTTCATTTTCTGATTATACATATTGTAGTTTGAACGCTCGCTTTTTCTCGCAGTGCATTATAAACGTATTTAAAAAAAATATTTAACATGTTATGTAGTACCCAACCATTGATATACAAAAACCCTAGACACATACACATACAAAAACTAAAAATGTCCCATAATGTCACTAAACAGTATCAGCATTTCATTTATTTTTAACTATTAACTGACAATTGAAATCAAATATACCGAAGTATTCTTACAAGAATTGTAAAATATGTCTTTTAGAGATACAATTTTTAAAATGTATTCGATTCCACTTATGTCTTGTCTATTTTTTTTTTTTATTTAAATTGTAGACAGTTTAGAGTATAACTTTGATAATGTAAATTTGGATTTTTTTTATAGATATGTCAATCTACTCACAGTAACAATCTCTATGTAGTTTGGAAACTCAATTGTTGATTTTTTATTCTCTTTATATCATTGGTACTAAATTATCAATGGAAAAACAAATTGATATGACTCTTTTTATTTTATTTTTAAGAGCCTAAAAGGATTCCTTCTTTTATATATGTATAACATTATACATGTATATAGAAAGAGATGGATCGGCGAAAGAATATATTAAAACGGCAACCTGAATAAACTTGAGATGAACGCCCAATCACCCACCTAACAAAAATCAAACGAGACGGTTTCGTGTTGAATTTTTGTAAGTCTTCTTTTTCATTTTTGTTATAAAATGTGTTCTTCTTTTTCATGTTTGTTATGAAATGTGTATTCTATTCATTTGCCGTGTTTTAATCAACTACTCAAATCAAATTAAAAATGTAGAAATTTTGATGATTAATGAACTTAAAACTCTTAAACTTACTCCGTGATTTAAAAACCAATTTGGAAAATTCTTTTTTTTTTGTTTGAAAGGATGTATTTTCAGATTAGTCCCAAAAAAATATATGAAAATCGATTCAATATTTTAGTTTATGGTTGTGCCCTGATTGAAGTCCATGTTTTTTTTTGTGAAAAACATCTACTAGTAAAGCACAACGTTTGCAAAGCATTAGTATTTTGCCACTACACATAAAAAAAACGTTCTAAAAATGAAGGTTTTATACGTCTGCATTTTTTTCGAATCTATATTAAGTAATATCTTCGTCAACTATGATATTATTTTATAAATTTTTAAGATTTTTTCATATATATGAAATAATAATACTATGCCCACGGTTTTGTAAAAATATCTTTTTGCAGAAGTTTGTAGCTTTCAGACTTCTACGAACTATTAACTGTGTGTAGCTATTATTCCTTTAATTTCAGCTTCATTTCTATTTACTCTAACACAACATTCATTTTGTATTCGCAATATATTCTTGGAAATCTCAACAGTATTACTTTTCCATTTATACTCACATATGCAAAAATATACCATACAATTATATTAATCATATTTTCAAAGAACATTTCTCTACTAACATGAGTGACAAAGTACGTTTTTTATCAGCAAGTCCCATAAAGAAACTCAACCATAGGTCCGCGTCGAAAATTAAATGTCTTTCGCAAAACATATTGCTTTTCAAAACCCCATATTATAATTCTCATCACGTGCGACGCTCTTTTGATAAGGGTAAACGAATTACTCAGAAAATGATTCAAATAAATTCCCGGGCTGTCTTTCGGTAACATACTGTGAGTAAGAGATTAACATTTCAGACTACAAACCACCAGTCAGTCGCGACTTGGAGAAAATAATAAATATTCCGATATATGTTAGAATAGTGAACCACCCCGCCACACACACACACACACACACACACACACACACACACACACACACTAATACAGCCAATGTTACTAGCTGATGATTTAAATTAAGTTTTTTTTTTAGTTGAGTTTTGTTTGAATTGCAAACAAAAAATGAAATCGTGAAATTAGTTTAGATATCAAAATCTTGCCATTAAAATAATGTATATAACGTTTGATCTGATTTGACGCTTAATGTTGTTTTACTGCACATGGTACAATTAGTAAATAATTTTGTTAATATTATTAAAATCTATATTCCAATCACAGTTAATGAATAAAAAATTTCGATGTCTTTTATTGAAATATTACCGTAGCACGGCATAGCATCATATGATTTTATCGTCGCGATACAATAGGAGAGTAAAATGTATGTAATTGTATGAAAATGCTTTTAAATTTCCGTGCACGTCCACGATATCGTCACGCCGTGCACGTTCACGATATCGTCGCGTCGAAAATTAAAAGCGATTGTAAAAATACAATCTTCAAAATGATGATCTTGATAGTGTAGGGGTTTAATACATAGCCTCTCCTCCTGATGGCGACAGGTTCGATACCCACACAATACAAATATTGTTTGTATTGGTCTGATATTTTAACGCAAAAAAATTAGTTTTTTTTTTTTTTTTTTGTAAATTAATACATATTGTGAACAAAAAAAAATGTATATTAAGAAACATTAGGACTGCATAAAGATGCTGTATAATATGTCCAATAGTGTTGAAAGAGATCCAAAATTCATAACATTGTAATTTAAAACTATTTATTCACTTCTACTTAACTGAGCTGTATACGAAATGAATAATTCAAAAGAAATGTATTCTCTCAAATCTGTGATTGGTTCAAGCGTGAAACGGTTTGAACAATAATTTAATTAATACAAAATTAATCAGAACTGCTTCCATTGATAATTCAAATGAATAACTACCAACGACCAAAGGATTGTTCAGAGATAAATTTCAAATATTTTCATCGCGACTTATTTTACGGGATTCGAAGACAAATTTCTTCTAAATAACATTTAATTTCGGTAGTCCTCGTCCTCGTCCCTTTGTTTATTCACATTTATAATACATTTATAATACAATATGAAAAGTGTTTTCGATCATTCACCAATTGTCTTCGTACTCCAAAGGTCCTAAGCAAATTAATCCATGAATGAATTATGAAGTACTAAGATTATTTTAAATTTATTTATCCACAAAATATGCTTTTTACGCCAAACAGCGTGAGAGTTTGTTGGCGATAAATACATCCTAATAATATTACAGAAGTTTAAAATTAATACCTTAATAAAATACAGGTCCTAGTACGCGTCTGCAATTAGTGTAGTTAAATAGTTACTCATAATTGCATCGATTTTGATGAAATGTCTCCGCAAAGAAAAATGTCGGCTTCGATAGTTATAAAATAATATAGGACTAACACGAAAACGAACCCTGGCCATTTAAAAAACATATCAAAAACGCGTAACATAGTCTAAAATTAATTGAAAAATATGTTTATTGTAATTTTTATTGTTAAAAGTAAAGATAAAGAAAAATTAAGAACGCTTGATTAACTTACAGCCGTAACACGACCGCAGTTAGGATCGCGCTCGCATCATAGCCACCCATGACTAAATGTCCGGAATGGTCCCGAAAATGGTCGAGCATCCTCGTCTAAAGCATATGTAAGTTAGTCCGGGTGTTCTCACATAAAAAGGCAGTAATCCACTAATCTTTACTGACTTAATTTATAAATGTTAAAATGAGTTTACTTGTTTGTTATTTTTATATGTCTTAAGAACTGAACGAATCACAACAAAATTTGGCATACACCTAACTTTTATCCAAGTCTATCAACATACGACAACAGTCAGACGTAGCCGCGGGTATAAACTAGTGAATAATAAATGTAAAATGAATCAACAAAGCGAATACCTACAACAAACTTCATAAGCAGAGATTATCTTTGTTCTGAAGTTTCCGTAATATTAAGCGATTATTCACTTTCAAGTTTTGTTATTTATATCTACTCCATAAACTAATCTTGTGCCACAAACGTGTTTGGAATTACTCGAGTTAACCTCTAAGTAACTATTTCAGTAATTACAGTGAAGGTAATGTTTCATCTCGGTTAAATACTGTAGATTTTACATCATATAATATAACAGTGATATAATCTTCTTTAGATAATGGCCGTGTGGTCCCTGCATAGAATAGGCCACCCCTTCCTTTCCCGTGGGTGTCGTAAAAGTCGACAAAGGAACGGGATGAATGCACCGAATGGGTAGCAGAGGTCCTCTTAAAACATTTCTAAAGCCTCATTGCGATTATCGATGCGCCTACCAAGCGTGGCAACTATTGGCAAAACCCCCCCAAGGGGGAGGCTTATGTTCAGCAGTGGACAGTTAAGGGCTGATATGATGATGATGATGATAATCTTCTTTAATATGATATAATACGAGTATGCATACTTTATTCAAGTGACAATAAGATTTTGGTTCCAAAAAAGCTAAATAAAACGATTTCATACAACAATTTAATATCAATGGTATTATTTAGTTTATCTTTAATTGTACGGTTATTATACATTCATTTTTTTTTTCAGCTTCTCAAAAATTGACTGTAAGAGATCCCTAATGGGATAAGTCCGCCATTGTATATTAAATCATTTAATGTATTCAATATGAATTATGTACAATTACAATACAATACAATCAAATCAACTTGATAATAAACCCGGAACAACACAATATTGTAAAAATAACCATCGAAACCGGTTCCAAATTAGGCGGATATCGCTTATTATACACTACTACACTAAATTGCAAATACTGAAAAAGAACGGAGAAAATGAGAACTCCTACCTTTATGAAGTCGGGTAAAAATGAAAATTGCAAAGATACACTTTCAAATAAATATAATTAGTCTAGAGATAACCGAGTACTATTGTAAGAGTTGCAAATGCGACACGAAACAACAATGAATGCATTACAGTAATATAGTTAATGATAGGGTTGACATCCTTCATTTAAATATAATTTCTTTTTTCATTTGACGTTCAAATAGTACACATTTTTACCTAATCCAATTTAGCAAGCAGTTTCAGTGTAAAACTGGCAAGAAACCCGACTATTTAAAATAAGTCTGTTAATGTAAAATGTTAATAAGATTATTATTGAAAATAGCCTTGAAAAACACATAACACTTTACTCATAATGAAAATATATTTTTGTTGAGGGTAGAGCTAAAATACCTATATATGTGCCAAAATAATTTACATATATATAGAATGTGTATTATGTTTAATATTTTTTATATGTTGTCATTTGTAGTGTATATTAAATTATTTATTATAAAAGTGCAGTTGACAACCCTAGGCAGTAGCTACACGCAAACTGATGATAAATTTAATTTCCGTGATACAATTGTGTTAGTGTGATCCAAATAAACTCACTTTAGCAAAAGTTTAGCTCGGTTATTATCCATTCAGTAAATCCAGCTTTCTCGAGTATGACAGAGCGACAGTTTCTGGTAGACAGAAAAGTTAGACGCCTAACCTGTCAGTAAAATTTAATACGGTGGTAGAATGAGAATTAACAGATGTTGCACATATGTACAGACACGTACTACGTGTTTAAACAATTTTGTACTATGTCTAATATGGAAATTTTTTACAAGATTTTTTTTGATTGGTGGAAATGAAATGGTAACTCCGCCTACACTATCAGTTTACACTGGAGAGACACCAGTAAGATAAGTGTGAACCAATCCCATCGTAACGAATTCCATAAGAATTAACCAGGATGATTTCTAGAGGGAACTACATGAAAGTCGACCTTACAATAATCCTAGAAATAGAGCTATTAGATCCCATTACTGACAATCCCCTTCCCCGCGTTTATAGGTTTCCGTGCTCAGAAGTGAAATGGAGCCTCGAACTCTTCTGTCACTCGATATTCTGTCTGACAACCAAGTGTAGAAAGATCGAGAAGGTTCTCAATTCCTCTGTATTTTTTGTATTATACTACAAGTATTTACAAAGATACTGCACTGATTTTTATTATTCTTTTTGCAATTGATATTATTTATTCCTATGTTGATGCCATAGTAATTATTTGATAACGACTGTGGTCCGATTTTTTCAATCGTCACAAATTAATATTGGACCAACACAAGTGTCTAGTATCGTAATATGTTATCTGTGCAAGAGTAATCCCTGTCAATTGTAAAAAAAAATGTAAATATCTTCGTTTATAAGCGACGATGTAATTGCGACACATAGTTGCAAAAAAATTCAGACAAATCGATCCATCCATGTTTTAGAAGACCCTCAAATACAAAAATAATCTGTAAATGACATTTATTTTGAAACAATTGCTGTCTACAGTTGACTGATAGATAACGTAATATGGTGTTAGGTCCGCCATTTACAATTTCTAGGTATATTAAAGTTTAATAAATAAATAAATAATTTTGAATTAAATAAATTTCCTTCCTACTTAATAAGTTCATTAATTAAGTTGCTCGGTCTTTGTCGTCCATTCCGAATACATAATAGGTAAATAAATTACTCGCGGTCTTTGATTTTGTAGTAAACATCCGGCAGCCTAATAAAATCACAAGCGCCATATTTATGACAGTAAATTACTTGGAAGGTTAACTGTTAGACGATATTTTTGTTATTTTTCGGAGAAGTTATATTCAAATCGTAACGATTATTATGTGAAAATGAGTTTATTTGTTACTTAATGGCGCCTTAACATCAAAGAAGTGCTATTCAATTTTACATATACATAGTAATTAAGTTTCTTTGCCTGATATAATCCGAAATGAGGATATTCGCAGAAGAAGCAAAGTAATCAATATAGCTCGAGGAATAAGCAAGCTGAAGTGGCAATAAGCTGGTCACAGCTCGAAAAACTAACAACCAATGGAGAAGAAAGGTTCTTGAGTAGAAACCCCGAACATGCACACAGTGTAGGATGTCCCTCCACTAGATGAAGTGACGATCTCATATGCATTACAGGGAATCAAGGGATACAGTTGGCTCAGGACCGTTCCATGCGACAATCTTTGGGGGGGGGGGGGCTTATATTAAACAGTAGACTGGTAACAACTGATATAATGATGACGATAATAATCGTCATGGAGAAGAATACAGGACTGGAAAAACGTATTTTAATTCATAACGCAAAATTGTGTGTTTACAAATAAATACTGCTTTGCAAAAAATCCGTTTTTCCTTCGTAAAAATCAGCAAATTCAATGTTCACGAAATAAGTATGAAACCAACACGAAAGTATACCTTATCAATCACAAAAAGTGTCAGCAAAATAGGTTGTTGGGGAAAATTAAAATTCCCTTTTTACGGCATCTCTTCACCCAGAACTAGAAGATAGTAAACATATTCTTCACTTTCATCTAAATTTTCAAAAAGCTTTTAAATATGTATATCTAGATATCATAATTTACTTACACATGTAGTAAATTCTCTCGAAATAAGTAAAAAACTGTAACATATGGATAAATACAAAAGATTCCTTACATATTTGACAATTGAGCTCATTGAGATAAAATATTCAAATAAAATCGCTTCCATTCTCTCGAATAAGTAAATGTGACATATGAACAAATGCAAAATTATAAGGTTCCTTTTATAATTGGGCAGTTTAAGGTAAAATAAACAAATAAAACATTATTACGCTGACTGCTGATGTTTATTGTTCTCGCAAAAACAAATCAGTGCGGTTTTCGATGTGAGAAATACCGAATTTGCATGCTAATTGAAAATTTTGATTGAGTCTCTGTTTCATATTATACTTTAATTCGAGTAAAAGAAACAATCTAACCAATGTTTACTGCGGGCTTGATTGGTTTGCACTGCCGCATTTAATTCACCCCGGCTGGAACCATTTTCAACATTCTACTCATATTCATATAGTATATATATATATATATATATATATATATATATATATATATATATATATATATATATATATATATATATATATATATATATATATATATATATATATATATATATATATATATATATATATATATATATATATATATATATATATATATTGATGTGGTAAACAAGCATACGGCCCAGCTAATGGTAAGCAGTTACCGTAATCTATAAACAACTGCAATAGCAGGCATTATGCTCGCGTTGCCAATCCTTTTTTTTTAAAGAGCCCATTCTTTACTCTCTTGGAAAAACTCATTCCATAATCTATAGGTATATTTGTCGAGATGCTTTTAAAAAAATTCGACAAAAATTCAACAGCTATATTTCAAAGTTACGAATTTCACTGATGAAAGGAAGAGAAGAAAAAAATAACATGCAATATTTGACTGTACGTAACCGTGGTAGGTGGATGTTAATAATTCTTTATATAAACTTGTTTCATTAAATTTCTCGTCTTGTTTATGTTTTGAATTTATTTTGTTCCCGTCTACTCCCTTCGGAGTAAATATATTTGTATTTGTATTCGTATATATTTGTTTGGAGTAACGCGAAACGCATTTAAATTAGGAGTAAGTATTAAATTACTTATAGAATATCTACTAATAGCAGCAATGAAAAAAATATAAATTAGTATTAAAATTATGAAGATACTATACGTAGTACTTGATTATTCTTATCTGTACTAATATAGGCCACCCAAAAAATTGCCATAAGAAACGGTAGTGAGTCACCTGCATCCACTAACTCCTTGTGTATATATATATATATATATATATATATATATAAATTTAACTATTCAATAACATAGGCTATATTTTGAAAAATCCTAATTATCCATGTAAAGCCGAGCCGGATCACTAAAATAATTTCTTAAAACATGGAATTTGTGTTAAATTTAAGTAACATGGTCCTGTATCTTATAATTGTATTTTTACTTTTTCCATTACTTTCGGTTTCTTATAATTTTAAGCTTATTCACTTTTGGTCACAACAGAATATCAGTGTCTTGCTCTTTTGAGGGCAAAACAATAAACTTTGTTGTGACCATTCTGTGTTACTATGGCACAAGCACGAAAGGAAATTATGTTACTTCTTTTATGTATTGTCCTTTATACTTTTTGTATATATATATTCTTTTATCTTTTATCCTTTTATGTGTATGTCTATTAATATCTGTTTATTTTTGTATGCTGTAAGTAATGCAAATAAAACTGTTAGTACAATTGGCAGTACACGAAGAACTTTGCTAGCAATGGGATTTTTAGTCTCCATTACAAACAATCCCTTTCCCCCCAGTAATACGAAAGTATTTAACGATGCATGGATGGACAAATAGTAGTTACCTAAAAACTACTAAACAAATTTAATGAAATTTCGTACACGGGTAGGTTATATATTTTAAATATATACACGCACACAAAATATTTTATGTATTCAATTTTTTTAATTTAATTCATGCTGGTAAAGCCACGGGATGCAGCTAGAATCTTATAAACAGAATCTTATATAGCTAGAATCGTATATTCGCAAACTCACTTCATTTTCATCTCGCCTAAATGTTCATTTCATCTAAATCTCATATTTTCATATCTATAAACTTTGGTAATGACAAGTGAAGTAAAATTAGTTTTGAAAACTAAAGTGAGTTCCTAAGAACGGTGGCGCACTTGTCCCAGTTCACTACAACGCCACCTTAACGAAACAGTGCTGTCATCAAATTTACTTGCTTACAAAATACCAAATGTAAATCACTCAAAGATCCGCTAGTAAAATTCGAGTTTATTTTTACAGAACAGCTCTACTGATGATGATAATTCTTTTGAGTATCAATCGATCGAACATCGAACATAATCCCTATTCTATTCCCTTCGTTCTATTCCCACACTGGTTAGATGGATCATATTGGATTTTATTATAAATTTCTCTTATACTAGTTGATTATACTGAGTTCTGTTTATCTGTATGCCTTAGTCGTACCTCTGAACATTTCACACCGTTATTTATTATTCCCAACAGTAACACAATGACTTGACAAAGAGTAGAGACACATTATATTCTCAAGTACTCTAGCACCACAGGGATCCCACACACATGGACATTTATATCCACAAGTACTCTAGCACCATATGAGTCTTACACACATGCATATATACATCCACAGCAAGTATCCGGGAAATATTTACATACACACACACACGCACGCGATAATTTCACGACATCATTACCATTACCCGTTAAAAATAAAAGCCTCTAACATAAGCTAGATGCAAATCGCAAATAAAGCCCACCCATACCGTTGGTTAAATTTTTTTTTCATGCATACGTAATAAGGTAAGAAATGGTCACCAAAATACTTAAAATACTAATGATACCTATTCCGTTACAATAAGGCGTAAAATCGAAAGAAGCTCTTAAGCTCCTTTTCTGATTCTGAAGATAAAATTACGGCGTTCCCAATAATCTGGCCTGTCATTTGGCTCACCAGAGTATCAAATTTAAGCACTGTCTATCTACGGAATAAAAATTATTGTCTCCACAAATGACAAGACTAGTTAGATACAGTGGCATTACTTCTCAATGATTAACTATCAGCTTGTTTATTATATGCATTAAATGTAGTTTTATGATTAATAAAAACAATTAATTTATATCTTTACACAACTGTCCAAAAAAGGGGACGGATTCATGTATATGTCAGTGAATTTCTTTATTTCACTATCACTTCTAAATGCGTGAACAAATTTGGATGTATATTATTAAAATCTTTACATCATCTCGAAAAACACTAGCAATTTTTTTAATCGACTTCAAAAAGAAGGTGTATTTTGTTATGTTCTTTACATCATAACTATATCATTGGGTCCTGATGTATTTTTATTTATATAATACTTTATTGTACACATTAGTTATAAAAATATGACAGAGGTAAACAAAAGTACAAAGGCGAGCTTAACTCTGATAGAGGTTTCTTCCAGCAAACCCAAAGTGGAAAGGAGCATCAATGTCAGGGGATACAGCAATATACAATTTTTAAATTGTACACTGCTGCAAAATGTACTTAATATACAAAAATGTAATTGGCGATCGAAAGACTTTAGGTACAGTAAGTATTCACGTCGATATTTTTATTTATTTATTTATTCATTAGTACAAATATGTGTACATGGCAGACTTAATGCTAAAAGCATTCTCTCCCAGTCAACCATAGGGAAATATCAGAATATTCGAATGCGGTACTACTAATTATTGATATACATACTAACTAAAATTACATATATAAACGAATAAATATATATAAATAACAAATATACTTAAACATATATGACATATACTATATTATACACGAAATTGAGAATAATATTACTTACTGCTCGGATAAAGTAAAAAAGTGAGCGTGAAAGTTTTTTTTTAAAGACGGTAGATATATGAGGCAAATCGAGCCGTATACAACATTACACGTAAGCGCGGGACGATGCCAGAGAGAAAAGAGAGGTGTGTGCCATAGACCAACAAGGCAATAGACAATTGTACATCTAACAACAATTACGTCACATCCGATTTGGAAAATTCTTTTTTTATTTAAAAGGATATACTTACAGATTGGTCTCATATTCATTGAAATTGTATTAAAATCGGTTCAGTAGTTTAATTTTTAAACCAAAATAACAACTAGTAGTTTATTTTTAAAGGGTAGTCATGTGTTTTAAACTAAGCAAAATTCACTTATTTTGTGATATTTCTAGTCATCATTACCATTATTTCAATCTTTTTTTTTTATACAACTTAGAATGGCAAACAAGCTGACGGCCCACCTGATGGAAAGTGGAACCGTCGCCTATAGACATGAGCAGTACCATGGACATAACAGAGTATACAGTTTCGCCCATGATACCTCCCATGTGTTGCCATTCCTGATCTTTCATTTAAGCGTAACATAGACCTCTCTTCTAGACTTTCAGTTGCATCTACTAATTTCTAACACATTTTAGTTGTGCCTATCAAGTAGTGGATCGTTTTATACAATACTAAACACAGGCCCCGGCTTCGCATGTATTTTTAAATAAAATACAGCTCACGTGACTCGTTACTAATGTAACTTTGTGAAATATTTTTAAAACTGGTTAATTATTTTTAGAGTTAATCCATTACAGATAAAAATAAAATTTTCCCTCTTTCTGATATTAATTTAGATTTGCTATTACAGATTTCCCGCAAAAAACTCTTTCCTATCGACTTTTAAATATACACCCACTGTTACTCTTTAAAGAGTAAACAGATTACTTTCTTTTACCTGTGACTTCGTGCACGTGACCAGGTTATGTTTACTGTCCGGGATAAAAAGATAAATTACAACCATTATTGTGTACTAGCTTTTACCTGCTACTTCGTCTGTATGACTGGAATATGTTTACTTACTTTTATAAAATATAGCCTATATAATTCTCCCTACCATATAGTACGTGAATAGCAAATAAAAAGTTATAAGGTAACAAACAAACTAACTAGCTTTCACATTTTAATATTAGTAAGGATGCAGCGGTATAGTTAAAAATCATTTTTTTTGTTTTTAGGCATATACAAAAGCGTGAAACGAACACAATGATAACTTTGATAGTAGCGTAACTTTTAAATTTTAAATATAATTGAAGATAGTCTCGTATCCAGGGCCGTAAAAACCATTAATAAAAAAAAATTATACAAAAACAGCCAGGCATTAGATTAGTAAAAAGATTTTACAGTTACTTCCCTTTAAACTTATTCAGTATATAATAATCCAGTACATCTAGCAGTTTCGAAGTGGCAACGTAAAATACAAACTTATATTTCATCGCTTAAAATATTCGGAACAATTATTATTTCTGCCACAATGCAGAAGTTGATTTGCCGTGGACACCTAAATACTAACCGGTATTTGGGGCAATCCTCCAATTTATTTTACGGCGCCAACTGAATACTAATATTTTGTTTATAAATTGTGACCCGTTTGTTTTCATATTTGACAAACTTTTTACTTATTCAACTTTATAACGACATTTATTATACATATATTACTATGCCGCCTTTATTCGCATGTTTTAAGGGTCTTTTATTCATAGGTTGTTGGTAATGTTATTGGAAACTGCCCATTTTGGGTAAAATGGAAATTTGGATCAAAAGGTAATGGATATATCAAATTTATTATTCATGAAAACTTGTATATTTAGTTAAATCTATTTTTATGCTCTTAACTCTAACATATACATATAAATGTATATATTTGTTAATAATAAAACTAACTGTATTTGAAATAAAAAATTTTATTTTTATTTTTGATTATGAGGTCTGTGTTACAACCTGTAAAAATAATGTAATGTACTCACTCATCCCCTTATAAGAAAATGTGTTCAACTTGAACATTTTATATAATAATAATTACATTTAAAATAGTCAGATGTCACAAAAGTGTCGAACTTTTGACATTTTATATCACAAAACCACTTTTCTACATAATTAGATAGTAGGTACTTTAAGAAAATTTTAATGAGGAGTCCACCGGGCCTGACAAATTATTCATGGGGTGAGTGGGACCCTAGGAGGCTTAAGTATTAACGAACAAGATTTTGAGGGCCCAGTGGATCCGAGAGTAAATGAATTTTACTTTGTCTATGCCCTCTGGTCCCTTACGATAGAGTATTCTCTATCCTTTCATACATAAATTATCAAATTAATGTTATCTAAAAGAAGTCGCAAGCAAAAGCTAATTAAAATTTTAACAAAAATCTAAGAATATAGTGCTTCTAAATGATCACTAATCTAATTAAGTTTTATTTTTATTTTTATCTTCGTCTATTTGTAATATATCACGTGAGAAAGAAAACATTTTAACTGAAGAACGTTTCATCTAGATGAAACGTTCTTCGATCCTGGGACGCTGTTTATTATCTCTATTGTACAATTGTCTATGGAAAGTGGAGAGTGCAACCAATGGGACGAAAGACAGTAAGTGTGCGTGTGTGAATTAACAGACAATTTATAGAGTTGGCACCACTTAATAAATTATGTTGTATCACTATCGTCTAATACGTACACCGTAACCTTAATAACCCATTAACGTCCCATCGAGCACGGTTTACATACTATAGAGGGAGGATGTCTAATATATATGTATGATAAATTGTTAACACTTGCAACTCTACCACAAACATGTTGTCTGGGTAAATGGGGTATCGGGTTCGATTTCGATCGGGTCGAGTAGTTTAATGAATTTTTCAAATTAGGTCAGCTGTAGCTTGTGTCATTAACAACAATTAGTTGTCTGGTTTGTAATACTCTATTTCAAAACTTACGTCATAATTAGTATAACTGTAGAATAATATTTGTTAATATTAATCAATAATCACTAAATCTATTATAATAAAAATGTAGCTGGACGATGTTTGTGAGAAAAATTCACATGAAAGATCTTAATGAGGCTAATAAATGCTTGCATGTTTGTTTCTACATCACGTAAAAACTATTATACCAAATTAGATGGCGACTTAAACTTGGTGTATGTTTTATCTGAACACGCCATCTAGTATTTATCTACTTCATTAATTTTTCTACTTCTGAAATCCACGCGTAAAATACAGCGAGCAATGAGCTGGTATTTAAATAAATAATGTAACAAGGTATAATTACTATTCAAATTTGTATTCTTTATTTGATAATGAATGAAAATATTTATGATTTCATTCATTGATAACGTTGAGAGAATAAAAAAAAATAATTATAAACAAAGGAGGTTCTTAATTTTTGGATACATAAAAAAATCGCCAACAATTTGTATAACAACAATATAAATTTATTAATTACAAATACTTTACTCATTGTTAAAGTAATAAAGTATAGATCTTTACCACTTTATCTGATAATGAGTAAAGTTAGTTATTGAAAATTCCAATCATTCTCTAAGCACTTGTCGCTTTGTCAGGATGAGAATCCGATATTACTGGAGAAATTTAATGAATTCGTCTGATTGAGAAGGGAAAAACGAAAAGGAAATAGTACTTATTTCTTTGTCCGTTCTTCATTCAATCAATAAGGCAGTTTGTGTCTTGAGGAAAAGATTTCTCCTAATAAAATGCCTATTCGAAGAGAAAGTCAATTGCTACATTTGTAAGATACCTGAAACTTAAGTAATATATGGAAATAAATAACTGATAAAACCATACCATAGTGAATAATTTTGTTTTTCAGTGACAATGGTTTAATAGAATCTTTACAATTTTCCAGCGTACGTCCATACTCGTATTTTCTTCCGTTCATTTGCTGGTATGCCACAGCTTTACTTTTTCTGTATGTACAATTTATCATTATGAAACTTTATAGGATATGAAGAATAGAATGTTAATATGTCGACCCTCATGAAAACACATAAAAACAAAAGTACATAGAAGCATGTTTTCTCAAAAAATATTTTAACGAATAATACCGGATGCGATAATTATAACTAAAACTAAACTAGTTATAACAAAAAAAAAACTAAACTAGGTGTTATCTTGCGAAAGTTACTTGAGTTAGTTATCACTACTTACTTGATTAGAATTATTTTGTTACATTCCGTATGTGTGTGATTGCCAACGCTCGAAGATTGACCACCACTGTTACTATCAGAAGTTACACAACCTTCCATATTAGCCATCAATCTCCGAGTGTCAATTTGGTCGTTTTGTGACACGTTTCTACCTATAAACAAGGCATTCTCAGGCAAATTCCTAAAATGCTGCTCGAAGCCTAGTGTTCGCCCAAACTACGAATAATAATTTCGACAGATAGAATATTCACATTACCCATGTTTCAAAAAACCGGCATTCTTCATAAATAATATACAGTTTACCTCAGAAAAATATCAGTTTCCTATAAATACCGGATACATAAAATACAGTTATTAGAAAATT
The DNA here is from genome assembly GCF_026898425.1 of Galleria mellonella. Taxonomy (NCBI): domain Eukaryota; kingdom Metazoa; phylum Arthropoda; class Insecta; order Lepidoptera; family Pyralidae; genus Galleria; species Galleria mellonella. Next base: position 4,919,343 of record NW_026442075.1, on the reverse strand, counting down.
TGTCATTTGGCGTAACTAAATCACTGTTTACGCTACGTATATCTACATATTTGATAGGTACTGACACAACACGTTAAAAATTCTGTTTTTGCATTTACGTTATCTCCAAAACTATTACGTAAATCAAGTACAGTCAGCATCAAGGTATTTCACCCCATAGCATACATATACTATTATTTAAACACAAATATTCAATTGATTTTTACCTTATACAAAGTTTGTCCACTTATGATGCTAAACTTGAAATTGAACTGAGAACTTGAGTTGATGTTCATCGAATTTTTTCACTGACTGTACCTACGTTTAAACATTTTAGCTTTTCATGTGGGTATTTAACAAAAATATAGAATGCAATGAGAGCATAAAAGTAAATTTGCTCGACATTTTATAATAATACAAATCTTTACCCACGATTTCGTCGGTGCCTGTTTGTATTGGTTTGGGTGTTTCCTATATATAACAGATATGTATTTGCAAAAGAATAAAGTATTTACCTTAGTACAAGCTCTGCTTAGCTTAGAACTAGACGGTGGTCTTGTGGTATTTATTTGTCCAGTGGTATTTATTATTTATCATTTCAGCTTTTAACTGTCCACTGCTGAACATAAGCATCCCCCAAGGGATTTGCCAGTAGTTGCACGCTTGGCAGGTGACAACCGCAGTTAGGTTTAGTAAATGTTTCAAGAGAGACGCTGCTGCCCATCCCTCGCTCTCTCTTAGTCACTTCTCACTACACCCACGGGAAAGAAAAGGGTGGCCTTTTCTGTGTCGGTACCACACGAGAAGGTATTTATTATTATTAGTATTGAAATATATCTAGATATTATACTGTGTGGATATATGAGTATATATATTTTTATTTATATTATCTATACATTTGCAAAAAATGTGTACCTATCATTTATCTAATACTCCTCGATTTTTTTCCAACCTAAGAGGGTGTAGACGGAAGTTTTGAGAATAATCTCTTTGCTTCAATTTTATTTATGGGTAACAACCCTCAGGTCAATTCTTCGGCCCGTGCCCAACCCATAATGCAAGTTTTCCTTAACTTTGAACTAGATGGCGCTTTCCAGTGTTATTTATTTCTAAAATTTTTATTTCCAGTAGATAATTTTTTATTATTATTTAATACCAGCTAGTAAATGTATCCCACTATTGGACAAATGTTATTCATTTACATTTTATTATGAGTTTGGTAAGCTATGTATCCGACTATCTTATCAATGGAACCATTCAACATATTTCACCTTCCGATGATTGCAGGTTTCATCGCCGCACAAACAAACATTTGTATTTATGAGTACCTGAGTATATCTATTGGTATATATATATATAGTGATCTAAATATTATCTATATAGAAAAATGTATTTAAAAAGTAATTGAAATATGTTTACCAACAGCATCTTCAAACTCTCCGAGATTGGATGATTTCCTAGATGGCGCTGTCTGATGAGTTTAAGAGTATTTATTACCTATTTTAACAAGGGTACCTATTGTAACATTAAGTATATTTAATAATTTATTTCATCAAATTTTTTTTTGAAAATGACGAAATATAGGATAGATAGAAATATATAAAATAGATAATGAGATCATTTCAGATTAAACCGATGTTGCGTAATTATCTCTTATCAACTGTAAATAAACCTAAATAAATACATATGTGAATTAACAGGTGTAATTATAAAGGCCATTTACACAAATGCAAACGTTTTCACCCCAATATAAGATCGTGACCTAGATACACACATATAAAATGCAGGTGCCGCATATTTTCAGGGTTGTCACTAACGTGTAACTAAAAATAAATATCTATAAATAATTTCACGCTTGGTCTCTTACAATTATAGAGTAGATAGCAAAGAAAGGTAAGGAATACATAAGTTATAACTTATTGTACTACTAATATACTACTATCATACTACTTCTACTAATATTATAAATGTGTTAAGATGTTCGTATGTTTGTTATTCATTTACGCTTAAACAATGATTTGAGCGAATATTGTTACAAGAATAGGTTATAATCTAACTTAAACATTAGTTGTTGCACGAGAATTCATCTGTCTAACAGGAAAATTACTCGCATATATTACTATATGGAATATAATAATAATAAAAATAAATATAATACTATAAGAAACTATGTACAATTTCATACTTCACCAGTTTACGTAGTGTTTGTTTGTCCATCAGTCAGAGTTTTATTACATAGATTAGGTACAGTTTTTTAGGTGTTATCGCTATTACGCATCACTGAGCCCGTAATAGGCAGTAACATGACCACTAAAATGCATATAGCAAGGTAATTAATGCTTGAGATACATATTTTACGTGAATATTCTTATACCAGTAGTATCGTTATAAAATAGGATAAAAAATCCAGAATCTCATCACGTTATTTCAAAATAACTTTTTAATTTTCATTTTGGAGGACTGCCAATAGAAAGATACTAAGTAATAGAAGTAGAAGTGGCCGTACGTGTCGTAAGAACAGACTAAGGGAGGGCGAGGGATGGGTTACAGCGTCCCTCTTAAAACTAAAGCCTGACTGCGGTTGCCAATACGCCTGCCAAGCGTGGCAACTACTGGAAAAACCCCCCAAAGGGGGTATGTTTAGCAGTGGACAGTTAAAGGCCCATATAATAAATAGAAGTATCACCTGAGTTAACCATATGAATACTAGTTAATCTGTGCTGTTACTAATATAGAAAAATCATCCACTACGTAATACTTTTAGAAGTACCAACGAGAGCAAAAGACATCTAGTTCTACACAAATAAAACCGTAATGAAGTTAGTAATGGATTGCTGGTCATATCGCTTCAAAGGGTAAATCTAATTATACCGATCAACTGCCAGAACTTGGTAACAATAAAAAATAAATATAGTTCCAATTTCAAAATTACTATTTATTAAATTAACTGATAGCAGTTAATTAGCCAAGTTTGTGGAAACCCTGTAATGGACAAAGTATTAACGGCTATTGTGCGAGGGCGCGAGATTGGACCGTGCGGTTTGCATCCGGGACGGCACAATAGCCTTTCCGATTAGAATCGCGATGTGATCTGTGAATGCACGGTAACGCGTTCATTATACATCCTGGCAATGCTGTTGCCCTGGTACATACGAGGGGCACCCATAGCTATTCCACGTCAATAATTCGGTATGATTTTCATGCCTTCGATATACTCTGCTTATTCGATATCGTAGGCGATTAAACAGCAATCGAGAGCAAATTGTAATCTTGTTTTGGTTTCTTACTTTTATAACAGATATCATAGTGATGTCAAAAAAACTCAATATTTTTATTAACTTTTATATTTATAATATTAGAAAGATAGATCATTTATAGTATGGAAATAAAAAAGCATATAGGTACTGATATAAGATATTTTTATTTAAATATTTTGCATTTGCAGAAAAAAAAAAAATTTACAGCGGCACACAAGGCACGTGCTGAAACTATCTAAATTTATCCAACAATTTTTATATATTTTTTTATACAACTTAGAATGGCAAACAAGCTGACGGCCCACCTGATGGAAAGTGGTAACCGTCGCCTATGGACATGAGTAGTACCATGGACATAACAGAGTATACTGTTTCGCCCATGATACCCCCATGCGTTGCCAGTCCTGAGGACTCAGGTTTTATTCCTCTGTACCCAGTAAATTCACGCCATATCTCACCCTTCAAACCGAAACACAGCCATGCAAACACAGCTGCTTCACGGTTGAAACACGAATGGGACAGAGGTACCCAAGCAATCAACTTTTGTACAAAGTCTACCTCTGGTTAAACATTTTTTTTATTTAAGAATTTCCTCTTGTCAGGGCACCTAATTCATGTATTCTCCACTAACCAGCTTTTCTCTTCCAAGCCATATTTTTGACCTCCCTATACGACATTATACCAAATGTAAAAATGTAAATTAAACATGGTTTAATGACTTAATAATATGTGGTTTGAAATTACAATTTAAAAATTGTATTTCCTATTATGATTATTAATTCATATATTCATATAAATAATATTTAATGACTTACAAATAGATTACAACAAGAAGATTTCACCAATTTATAGTACCTGGATAAATCCGGATCGCGTCGCTATTCTGTTTTGGAATAATTAATTAATTCTGTATTAAGACTACTCAAATAACACTTCGTTAGCTAAAATCATCGTAAGACTTTAATGAGTTCCGAGATCATTTATATTTATTAAAATATGTGCTATAAAATTAGAAAATAGAAGTAAAGATAGAACTGTCATATTAGTAATTTATAACATCATTAAATATAACGGTTCCGCTTTATCAAAGTTTTAAATACTCCAATTTAATGAATATTAATGAAAACTCTGTTTTGTTCTAAAATAAATTATCTCATCTGTTTCCCAAATCCTTATTATAAATTTGAAAGTAGGTTTGTTTATTACATCTGAACTTTAACCGCTAAAGCAATCGTTATAAAATTTGTTACACACGCGGTAGTATTTATTTGGGATGATAAAAAATATATACTGTATATCTGTTTCCATCCTAAATATGTATAAATAGGAAATGTATGTATATATAAATATAATATATGTATGTATAAATACATATTATATACATATATACATATTACTTGTTAGACAAGTTTCATTATTTGTTTGTAAAGGATAAACTCAAAAGATTTTAACCAATTTTAAAAATTCTTTCACTTACAGAAAACTACACTATCAATGAGTAACACTGGCTATATATAATTTTTAAATATTATATTCACACGTGCGAAGCCAGAACGCATCACTAGTAAACTTGTATAAAAGCAATCTTACTATTTATTAATCTACTCTTTAATCTTGTGATAAATGAACTTTTTATTTTTTTATTAGTGAAAATTGTTGGCTATCCGTTTTAACCGTTTTTAGGGTTTCGTACTAAAAATGTACATAGGAACCCATAAGGTGTGACTTTGTTCGTCCGTTCGTTCGTTCGTCGGTTTATCTGTCACAGCGTTATATCTCATCAATTACTAACGATTATTTACTTTGCTGAAGGGTCCAAAATGATTACTCGAAAAATCAAAAGTAATATTATCATATGAAAAGGCTTCATTTGTATATTTTAAAACTGATTATTATTTATTTTGATGCTTCGTGGTTTTTGCAGTTATGACTGAAAATGTGAAAAAAAAAACAATCTCTTCTTTATCTACAAAGTTTCTGAACCGAAAAAAGGGAAATATTAACGATGTATAAAAATATATGTGATTATTACGAGAAAAATAAAATTACATTTCTAACTAGCACCGTTTTAGAGGAATAACCAAAAAAACTTCCAAAATACTTGACCCGCATAAGGGTCAATTTTTAACCACAATTTTTGCCCAAAATAATTAATTATGAATATATAATATGAATAATTATTATTATTACATGACTATTTCGCACGAGAAATTCAATAAATGTCATTTTACTCGTATGACATTTACATATTTCTGTATGGAACCATCGGCATGTGAGTTCACCTCGCACCTGACCGGGTTTTTTTACACAAGACACTTTATCTAGTTTTATATGATTTTATGTTCCAAATTTATCAATATACCTGTAAAACGAAAATTAGCAACAACAATTGAAACCATAATAACTTGCTGTTAAGAGGAAACCAAATCAATAGTACGTTTATAATTCCAAAAAAGTCCGTGAAAACAATAAACCTGTATGTTAACATAAAACAAATCCACCATCTAAGAGATCTCCGGTGGGTAAAACGTGATCCTCACGTTTGCGGTGGAATTTCACTTCAACTATTTAATGAACGGTTTCAAACACTATTATAATAATATTATGTCTAGTAGACATCATAACATTGTGTTAAAATTATGTTTCACAAAAAAAAAAACCAACTGCAAACTTGGCAAGTCCAGTTATTTTGATTTAAAAACTAAACTTCTGAACATTCATAAAATTTCTATAGACTCTAGATATTGTATGTACAATAATTAGATAAGATAAAAAAAGAATTTTCCAAATCGATTTACAAATGACGCAGTTGTAAGGTAACTAACATAAAAAAAATTAAATCGACTTGAATACCTCCTCCTTTGTAAAGTCAGTTGAAAAGGTAAATGAAATTAAAAAAGTGTAAGTATTTGAATTAAAATTGAAAATTAATTAGAAATCCTACTACTATTATCAATTCGAAAATTTAAAGATGGATAAATGTTTGTTACTCTTTCAAGCAATAAATACACGTATGTACACGGATTGTTTACATATATTCAAATTAGATATAGGATTCTTTATTTATTGACTCACGGTAAACACATGTGTTACAGAGAATAAATAATAATTTCTAATACGCACTTTTAAGAAACATAAAATTTATATATAAGTTACTTAAAAGAGGCACAGAAGCAAGTTCAATCGACTGTTTTGCATTTACGAACAATTTTGTAGATTTGTATACTGGTAGACACTCTTCTTTTATGCTTCATTTAGTTTGTAATTTTGTATGTGTACTCGTAATTGATAACATATATTAAAGCTTCAAATTCATGTCACAAATATCCACAAAAAAACACTTGCAATTTATCACATATTAATTTCTATAATATAACTTTAATATTAATATTGTGATATATTCTTGCGTTTTATTGTTAAAAATTTTATAATTATATTTTAATATAATAATTCTTAGTCATGACTAAAGGTCCCGGATGGTCGCGAAACTAGTCGAGCTTTCTCGACTAAAACACGCATAAGTTCATTCCTTCGTAGTTACTTTAAAATATTCTTTCGTTGCTCATTTTTAATATAATGTTTAGTCCATTCTTTTCATAATATTATTTTTTCTTCTAGTCCTCTTACACCCTAATGAAACAAAAATATTAAATATTTCTGTACCCGGAAAAAGTACATCAACATTATGAAACATTTCTTTAGATAAAAAAAAATATGTAGAATTATTATATCTATAAAATTTGTAGAATTGTGCATTTAGTTTTCAATAAGGGACAACCTCACAATGTATTCGTAATTGCAGTACATTTGAAACAAAAATCGTATTGTTCTATCTCTGAATTGTGCTTTAGTTCACAAACAAGCTCCAGTTTGATTATCAAAGTTAGATGCTAAACCTTTATTACCTACAGCATAGTATTCGTAATTGTATGTACACAGAATTTGGTAAAATAAGCAGAATATAAAAAAAGTCACCTTCTTTGACTCTTCGAACGATGTGATAAAACAAAACTTCTCCAAATTGAGTTGCCAAGAGTCCCACTTCGTTTTTACAGCCTGCATCAACTGTCGAACGTCTCTTATTTTACAAGCGTGCCAATAAACAGAAGTTTCTCGCGTGTTCTTATTGGGATTAAACAAAATTTGGGGACTACATATACATAAGTTTACGTATTTCTGTTGGTATCAAGATTTAGTAGAGTAATAATGATCTTTCATGCACTGTTCGTCAATACACACACTTTTCAACATACATACATACATACATAGGTCGTACAAAATATATCAAATAATTTTCTATAATGAAAATTTCAAAAAAATTAAAAGTTCCTTAGACAAGGTACAAACGTATCTATCGACATAATCGCTTCGGTCAACGCTCGTTGTCATTTTATCTTATGAACTCGCTAGCGATAACGTTTCTATTAATACATTCGTTTGTATTTTATCTAGAAGGGTTTTACGGAATGGGACTCAATAATAATGCATAAATTTAAAATAAAAATATCAATAATCATTAAAGATATGGGTTTGCTGGAAGAAAACTCTATTAGAGTTAAGCTTGCCTTTGTGCATTTGATTACCTCTGTCATATTCTTATAACTGGTGTGTATAATAAAGAATTAAATAATACACGAAAAAAAAACAACCGAATTGAAAACTTCCTTCTTTTGAAGTCGGTTAAATATAGAGACAATTTGATGTTCTTGTAATATACGCATTCATTTTATAAAATAATTTGCAAGCTCATCATAAAACCATTCAAATCCATAAAGGCTTTAGCTGTGTCCACAAGTCATCGAAAGTACGCGACAAATCAAAAAATAACTCATCCGTGAGTTATTTAAGTTCAATTTCCTTTCTCCTATAGCTGGATGTTACACTTAAGAATTGCAATAAACCGGAACAACTCTATAAAAGTTTGTCTCATATAACCGAGGATGTTCTCCATTTCACGTCCTGGTTATTGCAACTTCAATTTTAAAATAGTATTGTTTATACACAGCTTACTAATCGGATTTCCGATCGAAAAATACATTTGTGCCTAATTAGGATGTACCTTGCATAATTAAACGAATAATGAAAAATAAAATGTTCAACATTGCTATTACCTACATACTAACAATACTATTTATAATACAGTACACAGCTAGTAATGATGTATAGTTATAACAAACAATTATACTGCACTATCAAACGTATAAACTGATTTATTTTAAACTTCCCTATAAACTAAGAAAGCTTTAGTTCTAAAATAATGTTATAACTCTACGAAAATAAATAGAATTTTATTAAATCTATTATCTACATATTATACAATCAAGCATGTAACTATATATAAGCCTTAGCCCATATTATAATGTTATTGTATAATTTATTGTTTAAATTTTATGATACCGCTAATTACAAAGTTACTTTAGTTGCACTCTAATACTTTTCAACAGGTGGACCATTAGCTTGTTTATCATAAATTTCTAATAATATCCCTCTACTATGAAAACAAACTTGATGAATTCATTGTCGATAATGAGCAAGTGTGACATCACGATAGGGTGGATACACTCGTACGTGTATCAATCTTCGTGCAAAACAGCCTTCGAATGTGAAAAGATACGTATGTTTCTTGTGTCGGAAATCAGAGGTCTTATTCTAAGTACACTAAATGGTTTGAAGGATATACTACAAAACAACAACACATATATAAGCGAGTTATATAAAAAAATATAACACTTAATGAGATGGTAAATAAATCACAAAGATAATACGAAGTGGATTACATTATCATCTAAATAGGTAAACACGTTGGAATGATTACATAATAAAAAATGTCAGACACTGTCTGAGGATATATGATTACTTCACAATCTGAAATTCCGTACAACGATAGTAGATTTTCTGTGAAACGGACTTTTTCTAGAATAAAATACGATATCGGTCTCATATTCGTATCAGATATAACTTCGGTCAAAGGTCATGTTAGTACTGAACGATACGAATACATTGGAGTGCCTGAAACAGCGTCCGACTGCTGTCAAACAGTTGTACCAGATTGAAGTGCCGAATATCGTGTTACGAAACTTTTCTCTTTAAATAGATACTGTAATTTAACTCAATTTTATAATTATGTATACATACACAGTAGTGTTGTAAATTTTAAAGTAAGTTCAAAATACTTTCGATATTATGTTGATGTATGATTGACTGAAATAATTAATCTTATAGAGATCTATCAATATTGATAAAAAATATCGTTAAATAATGTTTTAACCATTACAATAAACCATACACTTTATAAATAATCTTTAATCGATTTAAATGCTTTATCAAACCGTGATGAAAGATATCGACAGTACACGCAAAACTTAAACTATGTGTTTAAACGTGTAACAGAAAGGAAATGATTTCTCCGAAATTATATTAATATACCGTGAGAAGAAACTTTTGAAACTTAATATTAGTAACCACAACGGTACCACTATCTACTAATATAATAAAATTGTAATTAAACAATGTCCGTACACAGATAATAATTAAGAAATATTAAATGAGATGTCTTAGATCTTTTCTTAAATAATTAAGTAAAAACAAAGACCTCTCATTTAATTACAATTAATTTTGAATTAATAAGACTCTTAGGTGCCTAAACAATAATTTTTAGATGTTTTGTCTCTCTGTGTTTGTATTTTGTATGTTTGTTTCGGCATCGCGCAAAAATGACTGCACCATATTTAAATCTAAATGAAATCTGAAGATCTAACTGAAAATTGGCTGTAGGTTTTATTATTGTTTATTATAATAAAACGTATGCCAAATTTTAAATATGCCTATTTGTTTTTTTTTTTTTATAATACAGGGGCGAAAGAGCGTGTGGTTTCTCTGTTGGTAAATGCTTCTCATAGGCACCGCACTATCAGAGAAATTGCAGATGCGTTGTGTTGTATATAAAGAGTATATATTAAGTAACTATATCCCTGTTTATCTTTTTCCATCCAAATATAATCTGCACCAATTTAAGGCAAATGTGAATAGGGTATTTGTGAGCTTGCGAGCCCCATCTTAGACCACATTATCGCTTCCTATTAGGTGATATCGTAAATAATCGCTGATCACTTCAAGTGTATAAAAGAAAAACCCATATCCATTTCAATTACATTATAATGAAAGTTCCGTCACATAAATGAATTTGATGGCATGATAACGTTAGACAGTGCTCAACAAACAAATAAATCCTATTTGGAAATCCTCCTGAGCATTGTAAGACGCGACAAGAAGAGATTTGATATATTAAAGTCGCTGGAGAAATAAAACTGTAATATACCTGTCTAAATATTTATTTTTCTAAGACACACAATGATTCTGACAATAAGGAATTTCATTTCGCAGTTCCGTTCAACGACGTCTGTGTACGTAATAATCCTTCAGTTCATAGGTAGATATATACCATATTTTACCTGTTACTTTTTTCACAGAATTAGTTTTTTTAATATTTAATAGATTTTTTTTTATGTAATTTAAAATGGCAGCTGACGACTCACCTGATGGAAAGTAGTAACTGTCGCCTATATACATAAGCAGAACCATGGACATAACAGAATATACTGTTTCACCCATGATACCCCCATGTTTTGCCATTCCTAAGGACTCAGGTACCCTGTGAATTCATTGCCATATCCCACCCTTCAAACCGAAACACAGCCATGCAAACACAGCTGCTTCACGATAGAAACACGAATGGTACAGAAGTGCCCAAGCAAATGACTTCTGTACAAAATCTCCCTCTGGTTACATCTTAAAACGATAGTTTCAATATATACATATATATACATATATATACATATATATATACATATATATATATATATATACTTTGTTACTAACTATATCATCATTATCATCGTATCAGCCTTTAACTGCTGAAGACTCCCTCTAGGGGCTTTTGCTAGTAGTTGCCACACTTGGCAGGCGGATTGGCAACCGCAGTTAGGTTTTAAAGATGTTTTAAGAAGGAAACTGCTGCCCATCCCTCGCCCTCCCTTAGACTCCTCTTACGACACTTACTGTAAAGGAAAGAGTGGTCCATTGTCGTATGTCGTATGCCAAATGTCGAGACCATATGGTTAGCCATTTAAATTAAAAAGTTGATGAAATATGTATAAAAATAAATATTTGTTCTTCGTACATAGGTACAAACAATAAACAGTGACAGATACCAAAACAAGATCAGTGACTAGTCATTCCGGAAGAAATATTTCCAATAAAGCTTATAAAAATCGTATAACTAACTGTCTTCTGCCACGCGAATTATAAGTAAATACAACGATATTTTACACTGATATTTACGAGTTAGGTGCGCCTTAATTGAATAACAACTGCAAATGCCGAGCCACCCAGTCCTTGACGTCGAATCACTTTAATGCATTCACAATGAAGACTTCAACTCTTGTATGGGATTAACAATGATAATCATAGCTGCGTATATATAATAAATATACTGAGATATTGATGCCAAGTATCTAGTGATGTAGGTTTTTTACAATAAATTATAGTAGACATACGTCGCTAGCAACCATATAGGATAAAACAGACAAGATTTATTGGCAATAAAACAATTTTACATGAGAATTACAAAAATCATAGATACAGAATTAAAAATTACCAAAGGATATCTCATCATTAAGCTATTAACAGCGAGCACATTAGCCACTGTTAGTAAACGCTGATATTCTGACAAAATAATAGTCTGTCAAAGTCATATTTATGTTATTTACATAATTGCAAAAATATTCATCATCATCATATCAGCCGTCAACTATCCACTGCTGAACATAGGCCTCCCCCTTGGGGGGGTTTGTCAGTAGTTGCCACGCTTGGCAGGCGGATTGGTAATCGAAGTTAGGCTTTGGTGATATTTTACAGGGACGATTACGTTCCTTTAGTTTTGGTGATGTATTACAGGGGCAATTAAGTTCCCTTAGTCGCCTCTTACGACAACCATGGGAAAGGAAGGCGTGGCCTATTCTATGCCGGGACCACGCGACGGATTGGTTTGTATTTTCTCTATCACGGACACGGTCAATTTGCTTAAAAGCGCCAAGTTCTAACCATTGCCAATAAGTTTCACGTATCACGAGAGAAATATTGGAAAACGATCAAGAAAACAGCAACACGTGTTGTACTTCATGTGTGTTTCTTCACAGTTAATTTATATACGTATTTGGGGATAGAACGGTGAGTTTAAGATGCTCGTATCCAGGAATACGTAATACAGAGCAATAAAACAGCATATTTGTGGTTGCACCGAATCGTTGTTTAACTCTTTCGAACGGTTTACGATAGCCATAAAAGAAGTAAATTTACCGTCCCACTAATAAAATCTATTCTTGGACGAGGTGCAGGACTGCAAGGGACCATGAAACACTCTACTAATAAAGTGACATAAAAGTTTAATATACATTTTGGTTGTTTTGAAAAGTTTCGTATAATTTATTGCTAATCAGACTAGAGCTGTTACCTTAATGAGCTAAGCGTGTTGAAGAGAACCGAGTGGGACACGAGTAATTTATTTATTAATGAAAAACAGCTTCTACTATACGAATAAGTAAATTAATATAATATTCTAATATGAGATAGTGAATGATATGCTATTTAGTGAATAATATTTTTTAAGTATTATTAACTATGTTTTATATAAAAAATTTGTGTCAGTATTAAGTAAATACCTTTAAAGATTTCAAATTTACTACAGCATTTTTATGTATTCAATGATATGGACTATTTTCGGTTACAAACTGACAACTGTAATTATTGTCTATTTTCAGTTTTATGTATACTGGTAAAAGAATTGGGTATTCGTTCTATTTTTTACTTAAAACTGCAATTGAAGGAAGTTGCCGGAAGAAATGTCATTTAGGAATATTCGTCATTGTACTCCTATCGGAGATTGAATTGATAGCATCGAAGCAATTTATTTTACATTGCCCCTCTGAGGAGTGAAGTTAACTGTGTTGCATCCAAATCGCTCCCAAAACTTATTTAACCAGGATTAATACTTTGCCGTGTAATCCCAGCAAAGTAGGGGTTACCCTTTCCTTTCCGTAGATGTTATGAGAGGCAACTAAAGGAACTCAATGGTTGAGAACTAGCGTCCCTCTTAAAACGACACCAAAATCTAACTGCTTTTGCTAACCCACCTGCCAATTATGGTAACTATTGGCAAAACTCCCTTTATGGGAAAGGCATGGGAAAGTTCAGCAATGAACAGTTTTAACGGGTGATATAATAATAAATAATAACTGCTTTACTACAATAAAACTCCTGGGTTAGTAAATTACCCTCTTGTAGTTATTTAACGTTCTTCACAATAGAACAGTGCTGCTCTCTGTGTTCAATAATGCTACAAACAAAAAACTTAATTCCAGAGAAAATCGAACAACAAACATACAACTCTTAAAGGGATGTCATTTTTCATACTGGAACTATTACTGTCCTATTCAATACATCTTTCACTGTATAAAATACATGAAATACAATCCGAAGTTACCGTGTTTGATGAATAAAAGAAATCCAAAACACGACGTCATCTGTCTGTAGGCGGTGTAGATACGAATTCAGGCATGAATTTCGATCACACACCATCACTTGTTTGTAATAGAGGAACAGGTGTTCCGCGCGCTGAGTTATTGCTCACTCGATATGTGAATAATGGGAAAAGCAGCACATTCCAATTTTTTTTTTAGTATCTGTACGGTTGTACTATTCTATTTTCTCTTCGTCGATGATAACTGTGGTAGGTTGGAGATTTATAAGTCTACATTATTGTAATTTTGACTTTGTTAGGGTCGAATAATTTATTTACAAATCAATACGAGGTACAATTTTCTTTTTCATCTGTCTAATTGTTGACTTTTATTAAGTATCCAGCTCGAAAAACAGAAAATAAAATAAATTAGAACGGATTCGAGACGGCGTCATTAATTAATATTATGGGTTGGGAATTCTTTTTTTTTTTTTGTTGAAAGTCTATTCTTTTTTTAAAAAAAAAAACTTACGTAAGAATATTGGAGAGTATAAATACATAAGTAATAATACATAAGAGTATTGGATCTTGGGCATTTATAAATATCAAACAAATGACAGGATTACATCAAAAGAATAATAAAAGGCTTAGTTCTTGTAATAAATATTGTACGCAAGATCAAAACCTACAGTAAACGTACTTACTGATACTGACAACAATTAATCACCGCAATTTCAGCCATCCTTAATCCAGTTCGGTCTAGAATTCCAGATCTTTTTAGGCCAAAAGGATTTATTTATTGCTATAGAACGTTTTAGCCTATAGCTAGATTATTCGGTCGCGGTCGATGACATAGCTAAGCCATACATAATTTGAAAGCTATGTTTTCTAAAATTACGTATTTTATTCTAAGATTCATTTTATGTAGTAATTGTTAATCTCGGGCCTCAATATTATCGAAATTAGACTGACCCATTTTATTTTTAAAGTTTTATTTCCTCTATCACTTGTATATAATTAGTAAATGAGAACATAACAACGAATATGTTGAAATTAGGCCGTTGGAGGATTCGTAGAACTCGTACATATTCTGGGATTTAATAATAATCCTCACTAATATTAAAGTTTTATCTTTGTTTGTTTGTTACCTTATAGCGTCTTAACGGCGCTATCACTATGAAATATGGTTATACAATTTAGAATGGCAAACAAGCTGACGGCCCACCTGATGAAAAGTGGTAACCGTCGCCTATAGACATGAGCAGTACCATGGACATAACAAAGTATACTGTTTCGCCCATGATACCCCCCATGCGTTACAATTCCTGAGGATTAAGGTGTTATTTCTCTGTACCCTGTAAATTCACGCCATATCCCACCCACCCTTCAAACCAAAACACAGCCATGCAAACACTATGCAAAAACTTTACGCTTGAAACACCAATGGGACAGAGGTATTCAAGCAAACGACTTTTGTACAAAGTCTCCCTCTGGTGGTCTGATATGATGATAACGATTTTTTTCTGTAATATTAGTAACTATGCTAAAATCGAAATAAGATACGAACAATAAACGTAACTAGTAAGAAAAATACGGTACTAATACGATCACGTGACGCGCCGTTTACTTGTATTCGAATCCGATAGTTCGGAACTGTTTTTATCGAAATCCAGTGCACCAATAAAATGTAATTGGTGTTCGGAACTTGGGTAACTCGAATCGAGAACGACGTACAGATATTGGGTGTGTTAAACTGTAATAATTATTGTATTTCGTTGGCAGCTGACTATTTTGTTGGAACTGGTACTTCATTAATTGGTACTAAACTTTCTTAATATTTTCTGGTCTCACAAAAGACAGGTTTTGTGTTTCTTGACATGATTGACAGATGGCGTTAGTTACTGTTTTTAATTGACTCGCTTTCAAGTCTGTTTAAAATAGATGTAGTATTTGCCTAAATATTCTAAATAATAATAATATAATAAATCCTATTATTTTTAAATAATAATAATGTAAATAATAATAAATACATGTAATAATTCCATTGCTAGCAGTATACCCAAACAGGTCGACCTCCTTGCGGTTCCCCCTGGAAACTATCATGGTTAATTCCTGATGAATTAATCATGATGGGCTAACTGGCCTGTTTTCATTCTCATCTATCACCCTTCACTGGTGCTCCGCCAGCCGTATCCCGTTAGCGCAGGCGGGGCTACCATACCATTTTCACCCATCAAAAAAAAATGCATGTAATAATGTAAATATATATCCCTACTCACTTTATTGTTACGTCTTGGCGCCTTAACAGCTCAACCAGTCGTCATGAAATTTTGTATATACGTTTTATATGAGATGGAAAAGGATATAGGTTACTATTTATCCCCATCAATCGCTATATCTATTCCATATTAATCTCGGGTAAAAGATAGTACTATATATAAAGAAGGTTTTGACTATCATACAGCTGTGTTTCTGTGTTCGCCATGTGTGCCCCGACATAGAATGAGCTACCCCTACTTTTCCTGTGTCGTAAGACGCGACTAAAGAAGGGCGAGAGATGAGCAGCGGCGTCTCACTTAAAACAGGAGTTTTGCCAGTAGCTGCCACGCTTGGCAGGCGGCTTGACAACCGCAGTTAGGCTTTAAAGACCTTATGAGAAAGGCTTATATCCAGCAGTGGACAATTAATGGCTGAAATAACCCTGAACCCCGGCCGACTGTGCTTCTGCCGGGGGTTAGTTTGCTATCTCCTCTCCTTAAGAGGGGAGATGTGAATTTTGTAAAAATTTAATAAATAATAATAAAAAGTGTTTCTGTACAAAGCTACGAGTACATATTACACAGTCTGTATTCGGCTTTCTCTCTGTGAAATGTATTCATAAAAGTACTTTTATTCGTAGATATCGGTTTGCGCATCAACACGACGACAGCTAGGTCAGCTGCTTTTGACAGTATATTTCAAATAAAGGTAGTAAAAAATATGCGTAAAACATAATAAAATATATAGATTACTCTAAAAGTAAACTAAATAAAATAGAGAAATTATTATATTCACTGTTGAATATTTTAAGGATATTTATCTATATTTTTTTTTAATGTCGTAATGGAATAGTAACCTAATCGCCTGCGCTAGTTCTATGGACGATAGGTGTGGATAAAGTCACACAGTTGTTCTGGTGTATAGATAAAATCTATCATTGATTAATATATAATTTTCATCCTAACGAAAAAGACATCGAAATACAGATAGAAAAATAAATACATATCATAATAATATTACAAATGTGAAAGTTTATGAAGTTATTTGTTCGATTAGATATTTGTTACTTTATCACGCTTAAATAATCAACAGATTAGAATAAAATTTGATACATGATTGGTTTATATCTTAACAGATCAGATACTTGATATAACTGATTCACTCGGTCTAAACCGCAATATATGGCTAAAATATAAACATAAAAGTTTGTAGATACTTACTCACTCACACTTCAACGGCTGATCGAATTCGATGGACATTTTATACGATGGACATAGATAGACCATATCTTATATTAACAGATAGGATACTTTAATTTCAATTCCCGCAAGCAAAATCGTAAGATATAGATGTTGTAATAATGATCTCTTCATAATTGTAAATATATATAACATTAAATATATATATATATATATATATATATATATATATATATATATATATATATATATAACATTCGTCATCATCATTTCGGGCATTCATTCTCTGATGTCGAACGTATGTCTCCTTCATTAACTATACACTGCAAAGGGGAGAAACGCCCCTGCCATTTCTGCTCTGTTAAGCATAAGTCATATTTTTTTATGAAATTGAATTAATTAAATTCCCGGATGCAGGAAAAAATGTAATTTTTCTGTTTCAGATTCTTTCCGATACTCGCATGATGTAAGGAATTATGCATGCACAAGTGCATTATGTTTTATCCAACTCTATATTAATGTAACTAAATTACAAAGTTTCCAATTTATCTGAAAACTAGCTCATCATAATAAAAGAGATAATCAGTACAGAAGTGAAATTGCAATGTATTCTGTGTTGTTCATAGTCGCTGTTTGAGTCTACGTGTCGGTTACCACTGTCCATCAGGTGGATCGTTAGTTTACTTACTATTCCATTAATCATAAAGAATATTCTCAATTTGTTTGATTTTTTTAAAATAAGTGGCTATATTACGCGATTTCGTTGAATATTTTGCACTATTAAAATAATTTTATTTAAAAAACGACAAATTTTATTCCTTTTTTTGCTCTCATACTAATTTCATGATATTCAAAGCCGCCGATTTTTCTTTACGTAGCAAAAATCTGCTTGTTACGTCGCCTCGTTGTTCATCAATATTTTATCAAGATCAGGGGGTAACTATTGAAATAAGTTTCGATGGATCGATTAAATTTCGTCTCTCGAATTCGAAAAATCGATATTAAAATTGAAACGTTTCGTCTCTCGAATTGCAACACTAGCGACATAACAGTGTCATATGAGTTCTTATAACATCTGTAAGTTACTAGTTACTAATATACATAAAAGTTGCTAATATACATTATATTAGTAACTTGTCAATGCAAACTATTGTAAATCTATCGCAATTATAATCTAATTCCTGGCTATTGTTTCATGAGTGTAGTATAAAATTGTCATTAGCACTAGATTGGATTGGTATTGATATTAGACTCAAGAGTAGACACGCAGGTCACTATTATGTAAAATTTACTAGGCTTAAATTTGCAGTAATTAATATTCGTAATTATTTACTTGCAGTGTTGACACGCCGGAATGTAAACGCTTAGTGAGCGAATACGTATGATATCCGGAAAGCATGCGGGGTCGACGTGGAAACGATGCTGCGTTTGACAACGAATTTCCAACTGCGGAAATAGATTTCACGTACCACACATTCGCTTTACTGATATCGTCCATTATCCATCTCTACTAGTTTTACTAATATTATAAATACAAAAGCTCGACATAAGATTTACTCTAAGCAAACTAGCTTTTAAACATAAATTGCGCTCCTATTTCTTAAAAAAAGATTTATAAACTTCGCTCCCTTTTTTTCTCACTTTCTCTTTAAACTTAATCTTGCTGGTTACTCTGTTTGAGTCACAAATTGCTATTTGCTCTTCTAATACAGTTAATTAATTGATAGTAATATTTTGTGTATTTATTTATGTATATATGTAATATTATATGTATTATATGTAAATTTTTTATCTAACATATTATGTGTATGTTTATATTAGTCTAATTATATGTTTATGTTATTTGAAATATATATTTATTACTCGATCACACACAAACAGTTGAACTCCAATTTTAATTAAAATTAAGTATAAAAATAGACTATAATTGTCCTGGATTAACGTAGAATGTTTTATCTTGATTCACGCAGCTAAGGATACAGCTAATATTATATTCATTTACGCATATATATTTATGTTTTTAATCTGAATAGATTCATCTGACACATCCAAAGATATATATCGAATTA
Organism: Galleria mellonella; assembly: GCF_026898425.1. NCBI lineage: Eukaryota > Metazoa > Arthropoda > Insecta > Lepidoptera > Pyralidae > Galleria > Galleria mellonella. The sequence goes on along the minus strand of NW_026442075.1, from coordinate 4,900,064 downwards.
CAAGAAAATCGTTAACCTATTTTTAATTATTATACTAAATTCAATAAATTAATAAATAAATTACGTAACGAATAAAATATATAGAGTACATACACTTGATTTAAATATATTAACAATTTAAAACCTTATATATTGTTAATATTATCTCCATAACAGTAACTGTAGCTGGCGATAAATGAAGAGCATTACCTGAAACAAAGTAATAAATAATAATTAATTATTAGTTACTGGTACAAGAATTTTAAATTAAAATACACAGTATATAAGTTTTGAGAACAGCAATGTATTATCTTCGAAAAGGTTTAATGCAAAAGGAATTTACTACCAATAAATAATATGTATATATTATAAATACAATATGTATATATTAGCTCAAAAACATTATATTAAATATTTGTTATCCAATTTATAATATCAAAATAAATAAGCTGATCGAAATAAACATAGAATTCCAAATTTATATAGGCGTTATCAAAATGGGTGATGATGTTTTTTCGGACATTAATGTCCACCTAAAGAAACCAACATATAGATATCGAAGTGATACTGATATCACTTCCTATTTATTAGTATTTATTTAGTTTTGAAGTGGCTATTAGATAGTGACTTATTGTACTTGGTTCTCTCTGCCTGAACTTAACGGAACCCGGCGTGATGACAGAAAAATAGATATTTTATCTACACTGGCCTATTACGAGTATTATAGATTACAAATTAAATAAAAAAATTCTAAAAGTAACATTTTGTTTCATTAAAAAAGCTGACCAAGACAATCAAGATAAAAATATTATGCCATCAACTAGGAAATAAACAATGTCGATTGCAAGAACAATCATAAAATTCAATTCTGAATAGGTTTTTGTATAACAATATTTACTTGTCATGTAAATTGAAGTGTTTGCATTGTCTATTTTCTCTTTATATATGTCTGTGATAACATGACTCATTTCCTTGCAAATTGTGCTGTGAGTCATGGACCTCTTACTTTGCGGATAAAATTGTTTCATTGAACCGTTTTCTTTATTGTCGATACCAAATGTATCTTAAAGGACCGTGACCTGAGATAAATCGTGACCTGAGATAAATGTGTATAAAGAAATAAGTAAATATTTTTCTGATATTTATTTTATTTATGTGATCAGTGTAGTCCAAAGGATACTAACGAGACGGCCTAGAAACTGTTCACGCCAGGAGGCGCCATCTTCCTCTTACATAATTTAGGATTTTGTTCCACAAAAAAAAAGGAATTCAATCGTGACAAGAACAGTTATTTTGATTAAAAAACTAAACTATTGAAGCGATTTCGAAGAAAATATTTTGTAAGCCGGTTTATAATGACGGAGTTCTGAGGTAACAAACATAAAAATAAATACAACTGAATTGGGGATCTGCTCCATTTTAAAAGTCGGTTGAAAAACCGAAATTATTATAATACCTAATTACTGTTATAGTACTGATATTATTATTACAATTTATACTTCCTTTTTAAAGCTTTTCAATGACATCAAGAATTTTTGTACACAATTATTCCAATCCAATCAACCGTGTAAACGTGTAAGATTGAGAAGTAAACATTTACATTTGTAACATCAGTAGAATTGTTATCTAACTAGCTTTTTTACCCGCGACTTCGTCCGCGTGAACGAGATATATTTACAGCCTGGGATAAAAAGAAACCTATTTTTTTCTTCCCATATTGTATATATATGCCAAATTTCATAGTGATTCGTTACCAGGGGGAGACTTTGTACAAAAGTCGTTTGCTTGGGTACCTCTGTCCCATTCGTGTTTCAACCGTAAAGCAGTTATGTTTGCATGGCTGTGTTTTAGTTTGAAGGGTGGGATATGGCGTGAATTTACAGGGTACAGAGGAATAACATCTGAGTCCTCAGGAATGGCAACGTATGGAGGGTATCATGGGCGACACAGTATACTCTGTTATGTTCATATTACTGCTCATGTCTATAGGCGACGGTTACCACTTTCCGTCAGATTGTTAGCCATTCTAAGTAGTATGAGAAAAGTCGTTAAGGCGCTAGAATGTAAAAAACAAACAAACTCACTTTCACATTTATAATATTACTAAGGATATCACCATCATTGTCATCAATTAATATTGCAGCTAATTCATGATTGTGATCCAAATTAAATAAGTATCTGCTTACATACATACATATAATACCGAAATTAATTCTAAACGTATTTAAATACGGTTGCTCAAAAATTGTCAGTTTATAAAGGGTAAAAATGATAGATTCCATGATCCATTATAATCTCATATTCTATGGCTGTTCCCAAAATACATACAACAGTTATTTGTGGCCGATGATGGATAACATTGTTTAGCCATAACAAGGGCAATAACAAACTGGGTGTTTTGTCCAATTTGTTGCTGCAAAATACAATATACGCAGAAAACTGGTTGATGTATTATAGTACCTATACACACACATATATATAATACACTATATTAAAGAATTTTATTAATTTTCGAAAAATCTAATAGTGATCTACCGTGAAGCAGTTGTGTTTGCATGGCTGTGTTTCGGTTTGAAGGGTGGGATATGGCGTGAATTTACAGGGTACAGAGGTAAAACATTTGAGTCCTCAGGAATGGTATGGGGGGTAACATTGGAGAAACAGTATACTCTATTATGTCCATGGTACTACTCATGTCTATAGGCGACGGTTACCACTTTCCATCAGGTGGGCCGTCAGCTTGTTTGCCATTCTAAGTTGTATAAAAAAAATCATAGAATATACAAATCTATGTGTTATTCAAACAACTTTTTTATGGAACTTAGAATGGCAAACAAGCTGACAGACTTCCTGATGGGAAGTGGTAAACGACGCCTATAGACATGTAACAGATATAACACGGTAACAGTAAACATGTAACAGTATGTAAGAGATGATAATGCTTTAATATTCCTGAGGAATACGGCGTTAAGCATCTGTACCTGGTAATTTCACAAAAAGGATATAAATATTAATGGACAGTTCGTTATAACGTTCAAACTATCAATGACATGTTTTCTACATACTCTCTTCTCGTAGAAAGAGAATGCCACAATATCTTTAATCTATGATTTTTACACACTCTAATAATACTACTCGTATTAGATTAAAAATAAATGAATTTAGAACGTGGAATCATATTTTTACAAGCAGATTTTGCTATACAATATCAGTTTTTTGAACCGCATAGAAAATAGCAGTTTTAATTGTCACAGAATTATATATATATATATATATATATATATATATATATATATATATATATATATATATCTGTGACAATTAAAACTGATATTGTATAGCAAAATCTGCTTGTAAAAATATGATTCCAATGATATATATAAAGATGTATATTTGGCACTCTTTGTCTTTCTGTAGGAATCTGATTAACAAATAGAGTACTATACGTATATAACTAAAAGATAAACATTATACAAATACCAATAAGATTAAAAATAATGTAATAATGTAGAGTTAACATTTCCTAACAACTTGACGAAACTAAAATAAATAAAACCAATATTTACAATGTACAACAATCATATGAAAGAATACAACTCTCAAAACCTTTTGAAGTTTCAATAGAAACGCGATGACAAGCACTTTTTTACAATGTGAATAACAATAATAAAATTACTGACTCATAAAAAACACGATCAAAGCGAGGTGGTCCCGGGACCAAATGCGATACAAGGAGTAAAAAAGGAAACATCCCTTTAATGACATCATTCATCATCTCGAGGCGGACAACTAAAATCCCAGTGTTGGTTTAACTACAGGAAAATTACGAGTTTTTTAGTTGAGCACTTTTACGAATACAGAAAGAACATCCGTTGTGTTCTTTAAAAAATAAATACAAAGACGGACAAATGAGAGTAAATTTCGTGTCTCAATGGTTCCGCATTATTAATTTAAATCATCATCATCGTTCATATCATCTATTAACTGTGCGCTGCTGATTATAAGCCTTTGCCTATTGGGGGATTTTGCCAATAGTTGTTACGGTTGGCAAGCGGATTGGCAACCGCAGTCAGGCTTTGGTGATGTTTAAAGAGGGACGCTGTTATCCGTTCGTTAACCATTCAGTTCCCTTAGTGGCCACTTACCGTACCCACAGGAAAAACTTTCTATCCTTTTTTTTTTATACAACTTAGAATGGCATACAAGCTGACGGCCCACCTGACGGAAAGTGGTAACCGTCGCCTATAGACATGAGCAGTACCATGGACATAACAGAGTGTACTGTTTCACCCATGATACCCCCCATGCGTTGCCATTCCTGAGGACTCAGGTGTTATTCCTCTGTACCCAGTAAATTCACGCCATATCCCACCCTTCAAACCGAAACACACTCAAGCGAACACAACTGCTTTACGGTTGAAACACGAATGGGACAGAAGTACCCAAGCAATCGACTTCTGTACAAAGTCTCCCTCTGGTATCCTGTGGAGATATTGTTATGTTAATATATAATATTAAAAATTGTAGAGCCTTCCTACTTTAAATACTCATATTAAACAATAAAAGATGCTTTCTAATTACCCTCAACTAAATTTATCGCTTTACTACCGTAATAACAATTACTTATACAATTACCAAACGGAACAATCGATATATAAAATTTTGGCCGCTCATAAAATCAACTAAAACCATAAATGTTAAAGTTTTTATTTGTTACCTCTTGGCGCCAATACCGCTTGTCCATTTGTTGTTATTTTATAAACTTGCTAAACACGATCTATTTGGATTGGATAAAGACATAGGACACTTAAAAAAGAAAGAGGTTTTTAATTCGGTTGTATTTTTTTTTGTTTGTTTCTCTCAGTTGTAAACCGATTTAGAAAACTCCTTTTTTATCCGAAAAGATATACTTACAAAGTAGTCCCTTAAAAATGTTATCCAAATCGGTTCAGTACTTTAGTTTTAAAATCAAAACAATCGGTTTTACCTGAATTCATGTCCGTTTTTTATGGAACACAATCTTACATGATTTAAAGTACTATTAAATTTTTAATAAACCAAACCGTAGTTGAACCATAATAAAGATTATTTTTTTTAAGATTCCAATCACGGAATGAAATCGCGGGTAAAAACCTAATAGAAAATAATCCTTACCTAAAGTCTCCATTTCATTTATTGCGACATAGAGGATTCCCTTGTCTTATTTGATATACCAAATGAATACAAATGGCGCATAGACTTAAGCGATATGGATACTTATAATTTTCCCTTTCATGATGTTTTTGGCTTGTAGTGTGGACGGCAAATGTAAGTCTGATCGATAACTTCTGAAGACGCCTAATTTATAGGCGAAACGCGTGTCATAGCAACATACTGATCGAAGAGAAATAAAACTAAATAACACTGATTGGGTAGATAATGTAATTAACATTTCCGAACTAGTATTAGACTCAAATGAATCTACTTATTTGTTGCTTATAATATAACTGATGAGTTCTTTAGTAAATAGTAAATAATTTATCAGTTAATACGCTTTACAATTAATAATAATTTAGAAAAATGTATTTAGACATTGCTCCAATAATTAGTTTTTAAAATATAATATATAAAGTAATATATTAACAAACAGACATGTAATCATAACTCTAACATCGGTTTCCAATCCCTTATGACGTCTATAACCTCATAAATATGTCTTATATTAAATCGTTTAATTCAGATGAATACCATTACCTACTGTCATTCCATTAAAAGTTTTAAAACATGTACACTTTATAGCCTATTATAACACTATATATTTTTCCCATTATATGTTAATCTTGCGGTCCAGGCAAATGGACCGATGACGCACATGCTACCGTTCTTGGTATCACAATAAAAGCCACATAAAACGTGGGGATCCTGCGGCTATTGTATACTTATAAAGTTGTATATCAACCATCCCTAAACCTATGCTCACACAGATGATTGTATATATAACAGATGCATAAAATACATTGCTGTTATATTTCAAGATCCTTCAAATCCCGTCATATTGGTGATGTTATGTAATATTGGTTTTGCGGAAAAACCACTAGCATTATCAAGCCATCTGTGAATTTTGCTATACAAGATTATCATATACTAGTGTCGAAAGGTACGATAGGACACTCTGAGCTATTGAATTATTAGTTACACGCAGTATTTTATTATGTATGTTTTTCTACAATATCCTTGAAAAGTAATTTTAATCATTAAGATCGAAGTTTGATATGACTCGTAAACATTTGTCCCTGCAATATAAAGATTACAAAAAATAGTTAATACTAATGCTTTATTATGATAAGTAAACAATTGCTAAATTATTCAACTTTATCAAGGTTTAAGTAATCACAAGACAGAAGACGATTTTAGGAAATCTATTTTCTACATTGACATTACTAAGAAACTAAGGCCTTTATTTATTTATAACAACCTGTCACTACAGGTCGTTATATATAAGTCGTCATATAGGTCGGTAAACTATGAAGGCAGCTTCATAAGCATCTGCATAGTGAGTTGGTCACGATTTCAAGGCTCAACTAGGAGATATATATGACAAATAAAACTTCAACAGAAACCAGACTCGACCGTAATATGAAAGTAGTAAAACATATACATATTGTTAAGTTACAAGCAGTTTTTTTCCTCTGCAACGAAAAATGACAACTTTAATCGTCACAAAATTAGACTGGAACTAACAAGGAAATGAATCTCCATCGATTGCAAAAATAATTGTGAAAACAGAAACGACAAAATGAGACCATCCTCAAATTGGAAATAGCTTAAATATGGGTCACTAACTTCACAGATGCCATCAGACGATATGAGTGGACACAAGAAATGACACAAAAAACAGTAAGGTAATAATTAAATAAAATGAATATTTATTTTTAAAAACACAATCTAAAAATTATAAAATATTATGTTCCCGACTCTCTCCTAACAGAATTTTAGACACGCATACGATTCGCACACTTTCTTAAGAAATACATAAACCTAACCTTTAAGGGTTCGTTTGAAAGCGACGTCGCTTGCGTTCCTTCACGTTCTTTGACAGTGGTACTTAAGAGCACTTCGTTAGTTCTCCGCAATACATAGCAATGTTATGATCCTTCACGTCTCAGCACATCTTCAAGTGACTCTTTCATCAAGAAAAAGACAAAAATGGATGGAACTGATGGAAAATTGACGGCGTATTCGTAATGTACTTGACGAAAATTCTGATACGGATACCTAGAATTGGTAGATATATAAATAATGAAAAAATCGAAGTTATTAAAAGCAAAGATTAGTCCTATATTTTCCGTAATATGACGCATTATGTATGCTCTTATAACCAACAAATATCTAATAGCTAGCCAATTTGCCAGAAGATATACGATTATATTGTTTACCCTCAAAATACTTACTTTACCATTACGTCAGTGATAAGCATTTCATGTAGTGATTTATTAGTACAGAGATAGCCATAAACTGAAGTAGGCGCCTCTCAGTCGAATCTAAATCTGAAAATGTAAGTAGGCAGAAAGATATTAACAGAAATACAAAGAAATCCATTTACTGAATAAAGAATAAAACTTCTCTAAATGTGTTGTATAAATAATGTATTATACAGAAGTAAATAATCTCTCACGAATTTATTATCAACTTCTAAAATGTTTCTTGCCTGTCTTTTAAAAATTTGTATATAATCATATTTTCGGTACATATAAACAAACGAGCATTGACTCTTTCAAATTGATCACGACAAGATCTATATAGGTATTTATGACAACAAAATATACAGTGTACCTTTTCATATACTTTTAAAAAAAGAGTATATCATTAAGAACGCCAAAGGCTGCTAAAAGCTTCCAGCAAACTCAGTCAAAAGAAGGATTCAACACGCTCGGCTTATGAACAGAATTGTGTTAAAAGACCCAACGCCCTAAATCCAATATCCCAACATTTTCTTTTGAATTTAAAACAGATCTCTAGAGTGCTACGAACAAGATTTCAGATTTTTCTTGTAAGAAAAAAAATAGAACTTTGCAATTAATAAGGAGAGTTGAAGTAGAGCAAGCATATAACTCTCCTTAAATTTGCATTTAGTAATTAAAAAAAGTAGTTTATTTCGATGACTTTTAGAAAACCATAATGTAAAATTTTTCAATTATTAATCACTCCCAAACTTTGTAATAAAATACATCATTCATGAAGAAACGCAACTCGATACGTTATTTAAGGGAATTTTAAAAAGAAGTTTTTAATTCTTCTACATTCTTTGTATAGGTATGATACGCGATACTTTGATCATTTTAAACCGATTTTAATAAGAGTATTTCTTTACTCTTGTACTGGTCTCGAATTAATTTTGAAGTAGCTATATTTTGCGGGAGAAAATCTTAATTAACTATCAAATAAAATCAAATCCAATGTGATAGATATGAATCTATCATGGTAATGATAATGGTATTTAGCATTACACGAGAGTGTTAAATTTAAAAACCTCGTACATTGAACCCGCGCTGTGAGCGTTTGAGTTACGATAGTGATTTAATACAATAAGCCACGGCTTTCTGAACATACTACCTTGTATTAAATTACCTTAAATTTTAAGCTATGCTCGACATATCCTTTATGTTTACGGTCTGTAATCTGTCTGGAGGTTAAACCTCTTCAATTATTTGACTTAAGTTCAGTATTACTATTAAGGTCTTCATCAAAATTGAGCTTTACTCAAATGGTATTATCACTTGTTAATTACAATTCTACTGCTTAAGTTTGGTGTTATTTCAATGAATATTTCAAACTGTATCATTACTCTGCGACGTATTTTGCATTGACTACTATTGTAAGCTATCTCTAGGTCTCTATTATTTTATTAATTTTACCTATACGTGCCGCTGGTGACCAATTATTATTGATGGTTGTTGGAAAATGATTACATTTAAATATAAACTTTAATATAATATATGTCCACCACAATCGACTGCTGGACATATTAAGCCTCATCTGAAACCAAGTTTTTTTTTCCAGTAGTCTGTTAACTGTTGATCACAGATGGTCTATACAGCTTCAGCGAAAATTAAGGAACAAATGTTGAAGATCGTGGATGGATTTTTATAAGTGTTGATAGATATACGATGTAAGGTTAACCCATTGAGTGTAAAATAATCAAAGATTGGACTATTAAGAGAGATGATGAAGTCTTTTAAATAAATGTATTGAGACTCGTACTATAATAATCTTCTTGAGGGAATGCCTATTAAATACGAATACTTAAAATGGAAAACAAGATTTGACAAAAACTTATTCTATATAAAAAAATTAATACATAGAAAACATCGGTGTCAAAATCAAGCAAAACACAAAACATATAAAATAAATTCAGATCTTCCGTAAGGTTAAAAGAAGGGATCTCGACACACATTACCAAAACCAAAGGGGATAAAAAATAACACCAGGTAATTAATGAGCATGCTCTAACAGAGCTGATAGTTGCATGTTTTCTTAAAGCATTAATATTCACAAATAGCTATGAATTATTGATATTATTATTTGCAAAATAATGCTTCAATCCACGACTAACCTTATCAGGCTTGAACATTTAACGATATACTTTTACAACAGATTATATAATACTATACTAGTACTTTTCGTACGTTCCCTATTTGTGGTAAATGTTCCGACTAAGAAAAAGTACCTAATATGATGTGGGTAACTTCAGTCCAAAGTTACGGGCCAGTGAGATGGAAATTCATGAAAAGAATTATCACTAGCGCCGCAAAGGCACGAAGTTAATTAATATTTCAGTACCATAAAGCTTTGAAAATGTTTCAAAACACGTGTAGAATTTAATTAGAATTCTGTAAGAATCAACTCTTACTTGTGAGAAGAGCTAAATATGGATATGCTGGTTTTGACTTGAGATTAGTTTTTACCCGCGACGTCGTTCGCGTGATTGCGATATATTGATAAAATCTGAAACCACTTAGGTTGTTGCTACGTATTAACCAAAATCAAAAATTAACTATTAAATTGTGCTTCTCGATTTATCAACGTCACCAATTCCGGATCGATTAACAAGATTCTTTTTACAATCGATTATATTTATTTCCTTATTAGACCCATATTTTGTGACGATTCAGACAACCGTTTTTCTTTGCAGCAAACATGCAAATCCACTTATACGACTGCGTGTTCTAAATTAAAATAATTTAAATATATGTATAGTGGCTTAATAAGGTATAAGAAACTGTTACATTTAGTTTTCTCATAAGTTGAAACGTTTCAAAAATTCTCGATTAATTTAAAATTTGTATTCCGCAATAAAAACGACTTCAGTTGTGGCAAAACCAGTTATTTTGATATAAAAACTAAATTACTAAGCCAATTTTGATAAAATTTCTATAGGATCACTTTGTAAATACTATCAGATAAAAAAATACAAATCGGTTTACAATTGATAGAGTTATGAGGTAACAAATATAAAAAATGAATGAATGAATGGTTTATTTTCTCTTTACAAAAGATAGTAAAAAGTAACAACTTGAGGTACAATTAAATATGTAAGACCAATTTTGTAAGAGACTGGTGCCTGCAGTAGATTTTGAAGAACCTTTGTTACAAGTCAGCAGTGCCCCATGGACTACATAAATATAAGGCAACCAATTAGTGTTATACACAAGTAACAATACACAGATAACAATAAAGAGATATAAATTGCAACAATAAACTTAACATAAAAATACAATCTACTTGAGAACCTCCTTCTTTTTGAAATCGGTTAATAATAAAGCTACTAGTAATATTTAATTCTGACGTCAAAACCATTCAAAATAATCAGGCAAGTAACAGATAAGGATACATTGTAATATGCTTATCTCTTTATTTCATGATCCGCGGCCTTTGCCACAAGTCTCATTCTTAATTAGGCTAAATAACGCGCGTGTCTCAGTTATCATAGTTAATTAAAATTTAAATTAAACACGACCATGCAATGTCGTACATGTATTTAACGAGATTAACGTATGGTTAAACAGAATAAATTTCAAATAACATCATTAGTCTCAGTCAGATTTCTTGATCCGAAAAGGATTTTCCAATATAAATTAATACTTGGAGACTTTCTTTAAAAAGTTTTAATTCCGCCAACTTATCCAAAGATTTGTTGCATTAAATAAAATATTTAATTGCATTTTAAAAGTTTTATTACCTATTATTGATTTTATAAACTGTTTTTCTATCTTCACACCAAATCCTTTAACGAGTAGGCAAAGAGAATGGAGCGTCAAAAACATCTATTCTTACATATTTCCTTGCTTCTTGTATTTTTATAGCGTGTCTTATTAGATGCACGTCAGTTCCGGAAACTCTTGACTCCTCCTCCAGAAAGAACATGATTTATCTGTTCAAGATAGGTAAGTCTAGGTCTCCCCCGATATCTACTGCCATCCACATTCGCATAAAAATATAATTAATGAATATTAAATTATCATCGTCATTGCCTTGCCTTTTCCCATTTACTCGTACTTGGGGTCGACGCAATATCTTAAACTATCAAATTTTATTATATTAATCTATATATTTTCTAAAATTACATATAAATATTATTAATTTCCATTTCCTGACTAAACAATATTTAATTATTTAGAAACAGTTTCGTTTAATACTATTTGATAAACAGTATTTTAAATATTTTTTGTAGCAAGACTGATGTCTTACTATCAACTCATTTAGTTAGTGAGTATCAATTCGTTAAAAAAACTTCTTTAAAACGTAATATATGTTGAATAGTTCACTGTCAATGTGTCTAGCTCAGTCCACACAGGAATACTTAAAAAACGTACATCTTTAAAAGTACTCTCTCTGAAGAGTCACTACTGCCATTTTTAATAGTTTTTTTTTTTTTTTTTTGTATAGATTTAATGACATAAATAGATGTTAAAAACGCTTTTATTGTAAAACTCGCGTAATATACTGACAAAAAAACTAATAAATTGAGAACTTACTTCTTTTAAAAGTCGCTTAAAAACAAGAACAGATTCCTGGAAAGCCTTAAAATATTGACTTGAATCAATAACAGAGATTTGTGTAGTACAAAAAACAATGTTATATCAGACATGCCCTCTCTTTCTCACGTAATACTATTGTATATTTCTAAATTTCAATTAGAATTCATCTTATAGGCCCTCATAAAAGCAATTTAATTTTCCTTGAAATAGATTCACGGGTAAATGACTTAAATATAAAATCACTTTAGTAACAGATAATGAATATTAGTTGTAAGTGGTAATAGAATAGCTACGGTCACCCGAATATATGGGAGAAAATAGCAGGAATTCGATTACACCATTCACAGTGGCAAATTGAACATGGACCCTTGGCGTTGCTAGGCAACGGGACATTGAATCGTGAGTGGTCACTATTGTATCAATGGAAATAGCTTACGTCTGTACATTAGAGTATCTGCAACGGACTATACAGATATGACTGTTTGTCGTATTTTACTAGTATAATATGTGAATTTATTTTGCGACTTTGTCTGTGTGAGTTAATCGGCTGACAAAATAACACATGTCAACTATTCCGTGCTATCTGTTTTACTTTATTACTAGCATTATCATGTGGCTTCACTCGCGTGAATCAGTATATAAAATATCCTATATGTTTTTATAGCATTTTATATGTCATTCTTTAGATTCAAATAACTTTTTTATTTATAGACTGATTAAAATAAAATAAACACTTAATGTTAAGTGGAGCAAACTGCAACGTATTAGTGAAAACCGCATTCAAATCGGTTTAACTGTTCCTGAGATTAGCATGTACAAACGTACATACATACAAAGAGACAAAAAACTAAAAATCATTGTTTTTGGTTCTATTGCATTCATAAAGCCCCCCCATATAATAATTTTTATTATATTATACCTTCCATGTACAGACAGCGACCAGTTACGATTTTATTATATGTATTGATTTTATAGATCATGTGCTTATATTTTACGACATCCCGCAATTTTCGATATACGTAGCCTTCTGGCTCTGGACAAGCCATTCGTAGTATACTTATACACATACTTGCCAATGAATCACAATTGCACATCAGGTGTTCCTTAGATTCCTAATCTTCACTGCACAATCTGCATAATGTGTCCGAAGATAAGTCCATCTGCTGTGTATAAAGTAACCTATTTTTAAGTGTATGGTTCACCTATATACCAGCATTTCTTTCCAATCAAAAGTAACAAAGAATTCAATATCTAACTTCAACTTTTATAATCTTAGTAGTTATGGGGGAAGAGGATCGTTAGTAGTGGAGACTTGTACCCTCATTGCTAGCAGTATACCCTGACAAATCAACTTCGCCCGCCCCTTGAATGTCATAGTACTTAATTCCTGGTGCATTAGGTACGATGGACCAGCTGAGTTGACTTTATCCTCACCTACCATCACTCATTTCTATCACGTATGAGTATAACAATATATACTGCTAACGCAGGTTGAGTGGGGGGAAAGGGATTGTTAGTAATGGAGACTGAGAATCCCATTGCTAGCAATATACCCAACCAGCTCGACCTCCTCGCGGTCCCCCCTAGAAACTATCATGGTTTATTCCTGATGAATTCATCATGATGGGCTAACTGGCCTGTTTTCATTCTCATCTATCACCCTCCACTGGTGCTCCGTCAGCGTATCCCGTTAGCGCAGGCGGGGTTACCATTCCATTTTCACCCATCAAAAAAAAACGCAGGTTGAGTTACCGTTCCATTTTCACAAAAATATATTAACGAATAGAATCAACTTGTCTCAATCAACGTAACAGGATTTTTAACAAAGTTAATCCACAGTTTAAATAATTGCGTTCCAGATTTTTGCGAACCGATTGTATTAGGTTTCTTTGAGTACAAAACCAACAATGTCTGTATGTCGTTACAATTTCACGTTGATTCATTTTGCCTCTAATTTGGTTTTTCATTCTGTTTCAACTCTGACCCACAATTCGAGAATACTTCGGCTGTGACGTTGTTGATTAAATAAAGTGCCCAATAAGGTTGTAATTCGTCTGTTTTTTTTTTTTTTTGAGAGGAACAAAATGTGTCTATACTATAACTATATAATCGAATTTGAGTGTATATTCCACGTACAACCGAAATGCGGTCAACGCTATTTAATTGACAAAGTGGCAATGAGACAATTAACACTAGAGATAAATGTATGTGATCATGAAACAAAAATACTGTTGCAAACAGAATAATAATTTAAATATTACATGTACATTTTTATGACTAAATTACGCAATAACGTCAGTAAATTGTCCGTTTTAACTAATTCTGTGTTCAATCAGTAAGTTTTAGTCCTTATATTAATTGTGTGATGTCTAAATGTACAATTTATGAATTGCGAGTAAACAATTTTGCAAAGGAAAATCTACTTATAGACATATAAATCCAAGTTCTAAATTCAATTGTTTTCAATCTAGTCCGAAAAATCTCATTGTAAATGACTGCAGTGGTCGTTGTTTTTTTACTATAAACTATAATATTTTGAATCCACTTGAAACATTGTTATCTGTCGAGTAATAAATACTCGAAGAAACTTGAACTTAATTTGTGTTACTTGTTAATCGTTCACGGCCGCCTTATTTTATTATTTACTGTTGTTATGTAGCCCACATAGTACTCTCACAATAACACAACTCTAATAACAACCATTTAATATTTAAATCCCTCAAGACATATTGCATATCTGGTCTTAGTACAAAAGTAATGTAAAATATCGCCTACTTTAAATAGTGTTTAACAAAACTAAATAATTAACTATTGTTTAGTTAATGTAAAAATGTTTATTTGTAATTTTATATACCAAAGTCTTATTTATAAAATTTATAGTTTTTATTTTTAATAAGAGAATTTTAGTTTTGACCTTAACAGATATAGAAAAGACTACGCACTTTTTTGTGGTAAGTCCTATATACTTCCACAGATGCATGTAAAAATATCAACCCTTTGTCATTCGAGTACATAAATAAAATATAATGTAGGTAATGTGTTTATATGTTGCTAACCGTACTTGTGTCTGACACGCCACGTCCGTGCACATACTGGAACTATCTCTTCAGAGCGAAGATAATTAATTAACGGCTGTTCAGCACTCTGTCACGAACACGTGCGGTGACACCCGACACCGCAGTCGCAGGGTTAATTTGAGTACTTACTTTAACCCTCATGCGCCACAGTTGGTCACCTTGTATTATCCGACGGCGGGTAACATCATTTAGGAGATATTGTTATACCTATAGAAAACAACCATAACTTATGTCCATAAGAAATGACTATTTTCTGCATAACTAGCTCCATATATCCCTTAGAAGGGTCTTTTTTTCTCTTCATTGGTATTAGATCGGCTTTCAATTCACGGCGGTATTAAAACCGTTTCAATGTGATTTTAAATCTATAGCTAAACGAAATTTGTATTATAACGTGAGCTACATAGAATATCTATCTCTTCACGCCCGGGATTACTGAAAGGCAGAGAGCCCATCAAAATGACAAACGGATTTAGATTAATTGATTGAGATAAGTGAATGTAAGCGACTAAAATTCCCGAATTTGACAGTAATTTTAGGCTTTCTTTTTCATTATTATGTATATTAAAAACAACATCACTGGCTAGTTAATTTATTCGAATAAATTAATAAAATTTACACCTATTTTCTCCATCTGGTTTAACAACACTGATTTTATACATAACTTTTTTTATTATTTATTTATTCATCATTATTTATCTGATTTTTTTTAACAATTTTAATGGCATTACTTATTTATACTAACTAAATAAAAAAGACAAATCTCAGTGTCAGTGGCAAATTTAAATTTTCGGCTATACACAGACTCTGGTGATGGAAAACAACCCATTTTGAAATTCTCTTTGTATTACTCATAAAGGTATCTAGTTAATATAGGATGGTTTATAATTCATTTACCTTTTTTTAAATGCATGTTTTCTGGAAAAATTACAATCTTTACGGTTTTTTTTATCTAGTTAATATAGGATGGTTTATAATTCATTTACCTTTTTTTAAACGCATGTTTTCTGGAAAAATTACAATCTTTACGGTTAGAATATTCCATTAAATTATACTAATGATTTTGCCTTAATTTTTGATTATGATAGAAAGATAAATACAATTCTTACCATAGAGTGATAGTTACTTCAAATTATGTAACCGGTGATTTTAGTCCAATACTGTAAATTATTTCTCGACGTACCTACTCTCATAATTAATTCGGGTGCCTATTCATACTATTGTCACCTTAGCGCCACCAACCTATACAGTGACATCTGACACTGCTCTCAGAGTGATTATTATATTAATTACTGTTAATTATATATAAAGGACTTATGTATATATACATCGTCTTCTATCTATATATAGATTACAAGACGATCCGTACGTGATCCTTAATGATATTATCAAAGTAAAAACATTCGTAGCTTTCACGCCTAGGAATAATTCTTGGATGCTTTTTGTATACACATAATGTGTCGCCCCCGCTTTTGGATAATACTTCTAATATTCATGTGGGTTTTTTTTGTAGGAGATAATAGAACAGTAACTCCACCTGCGTTAACGGTATATACTGGCGGAGTACCAGCGACGGATAATAGGTGAGTATGAAAAAGCAGATCAGTAGGTCCATCATGACGAATTTATCTGGAATTAAGTACGATAGTTTCCAAGGAGGACTGGGATGAGGTCGACCTCACAGGGTATATTGCTAGCAATAGGATAGCTGAATCGCATTATTAACAATCGCTTCTCCTTGCTGTTATGTAGGTATCGCCCTCTAGCGTCAAGAATTTCTATGTTGATTTCATTATATACGATGTCTTATATTCGACAATGCTTACCAGATGGATTAATGTTATCATTTAGATTAAAAAAGATTTTAGACGGTATATACAAAAGCTCTTAAAATCGTTTACTTTTTTGACGATTACAAAACATCAAGTCTAAATGTCATTAAGATAAAATCTACCTCGTACTTGATGTACTGTAATAAAAATTCATTACATTTAAAAGTATTGTAAATACACAAAAGTTGATATCGACTATTGATATTTGTTCGAATAACGTTCATTGATAATTATTTCATGATTCATTAAAGAAAATATCTATATAATTCATATTCATAAAAAGTATAAAATTATGCAGCTTTTATATATAAAAAAAAAGCTAAACAACAATCCTAGGGATGGGGTAGCTCACCTTATAATGGTAGTTCTATTATATTCATTGAATTTGTTCTAATACCTACAGTAATCGGTCAGTTATCAATAGGTTTCTTTATCGAAAAAGTTCTTTATGGTAGTCTATGGGGAAAGGTTCTTATGTCCAGGAAAGACAACCTGAAACGACGCAGATAATGGTGACTTCTTTATGAAATAATGATGATGATGAAATGACAAAAAAACAGACTGCCCACCTAATAGAAAGTCTTAACTATAGCTTACAAACATGAACGACACCATTAATTCCACAAAATATTTTAAGATTGTGTTTCACAAAAAAAAAAAAACGATTGTGACAAAATCAGTTATTTTAATTTAAAAACTAAACTACTGAACTGATTTTAATAAAATTTCTGTGAGACCAATTTGTAGGTAAAAATAAAAAATAAAAATCAAATAAAAATCCAAATCGGTTTTTAACTGACGGAGTTATGAGGTAACAAACATAAAGAAAATATACATCTCGAATTAAGAATTTTACTGTCATATTTTTCTTCATTAAGATTCATTAATTAAACAGAATAAAAGTATACTTTTATTCTGCAGAAATAACATTCAAACTGCAAAGGAAAACTAATAATTATTTCAGACCTAAATCTAAGCATTTTCCAGCACTAAAGTCCGATTCTTAAAAGAACTGAACAAACGCGTCGATCTGAAAATGCACCATCTAAAGCCCATCACTGTTTGTAATTTTACTGTCATATTTTATTCATTAAGATATAATTCTATATATATTAAACAGAATAAAAGTATACTTTTATTCTGCAGAAGTAACATTCAAACTGCAAAGGAAAACTAATAATTATTTCAGACCTAAATCTAAGCATTTTCCAGTCACTAAAGTCGCGAATTCCTTTCATAAAGTTAGGGACTGAACAAACGGTCGATGCTGAAAATGCAATCCTTATCTAAAGCCATCAGTCACTGTTTGTACTCTATTATCTGTCAATTATTTAACTGAAGTTGTCTGTCTTTAAATAGATATAATTATATTTGTATATATATATATATATATATATATATATATATATATATATATATATATATATATATATATATATATATACAGATATAGATAGATTCTTGAGTGGGTATCCAACCACGCATTTAACGCCACTCCATCTAAAATAAAAATATATGAATGCAAATCTGTGTTTAATAAGTTTTATCATAATGAAAAATTGTTTTTTTTCTACAGTGCAAAATCTTGTCAAAATAAAGATCAATGGTAACCTTTATGTATAAAAGATGAATTAAAATGTATAGGTGCGAGACTGTTTTTATTATATAATACAATCCTTCAATTACATAGAATCTATCTCCTAGTTTACGAGAATTCTAGAGAATGAAACCCACGTTTAACTTTTAACTGACTTTAACTAACTTTCTATTAGGCATTGCTATGTAAATTTAAGTTTAAAATTTTTATTTGGTTTGTAAACGGTATCGTGGATAACTTTAAATATTAAATAATACGGGCGTGCTTTACGGCAGTGATGCAAATAAGTAATTTCCATAGTCAGCTATTACCATTCTTGGAATGTTTTCTGGGCTGGCCCGGAAATTACACAATGGTCATATATATAGACAGATACTCTTTACTGTACTTTCGAAAGGATACCAATAGTACCTAAATTAGCAAATTCAGTTACTTATCCTCTTTATTCATATATTTGTCATAATATAAGTTTTATATACTAAAACACAATTTCTAAGATATTATATAATAATAAATCTATATATAAACTTATTCAAATAAATATCTAATCAAAAATAAATTAATCAAATTGCAATAAAACATATATTAAATAAAATAAAAATAAATAAAAATATTTTAAAATTAAATATTTCTCCGACAATAAAGCCTAATGGAAATAAAAAACGAAAAACAAAAATGTAAAACACACCAACATTTCATATTGGATATTATATGGACTCCATATGTGTAGTGGCTATAATATAATATATGAAGTTGATTTTACACCACATATTAACATCCAATAGATATAAATATGTTAAACACGCTGTCACTATTCCTATACATTAATATGTGGGACTAATATAATACTTGAACTTAATAAACGTATAACAATCATAGTTCTTCGTCGAAGTAGGTAAGGTTAACTCGGGCATAGAATCAGTTAATGATCCTTCTTTGACTACAGAAACTACAAGTTCAGACAAGAAAAATCAATAGCAACAAAGAGAACGAAAGAAAACAGAAAAATCACGACTACCTATTGGCTTCTTCTTATGTTATTTCGTATATATTTGAGAAAGTTAAACTAAGGAAAATAAAGGAAAATAATAGAAAGTAAACCGCAGTTGGAAACTACGTACAAATACGCAACGGCTTTCTGTACTTCAACTGTGAAGCCTCATATTCCGAAGCATTACATTGCATTGGCAGTTTTTTTTGTCAATTAAGAATAGCGAAGAAATGTTTTTTACGAACTACATGTAAATAAAAATGAATCACTAAATTTGTTGCTAAGCACAGAACTCAAGAACGGCTCAGCCGATTCGGCAATTTTTTTTTAATTGTATTTTAAAGTCGAAAGAAGATTTTTATGTAAGAAAAATCGGAAAAATAAGCTCGGAAATACGTAAAACTTTTTCTTTGTTTTCATACAAATTGTTCTTAACTGCTAATACAATATAATAGCTTTTGACAGAATGATGTCTGAAGATCAGTTAGTTTCAGATATATGTATATATAAATATTATTAGACAGATCTTATTATTGTATTACAATAATAAAATCTATCTAATACATATGTTTTTAAACGAGACTTCGTCTAATTATTTAGTCGAGATGACAATTAGTTTATGCCCTATCTTATCTTTATCGTAAATAGTACGTATATTATTATATAATAATTGATAGAACAGTTAAACTGCTAAAAAATTACAAACAAAAAAACTAAGCAACAATCTTAACTAAAATCTTACTGTACCGCCCATGTACGTTGCATGGCTACTCCTAAGAACTGTTATTATCCCTCTTATGTCCGGCGTAGCCCTGATTATCTTTAACCTTTCAAACTAAGACAAAATAAATGCGTTATAACATAATATTAATAATAAGTAAATCGACGTAACTATAAGGGAAGTCGCACAAAACACATGAATAAAAACATACATACTCGTTAACACCGAAAACTGTCTAAAATAATAAATCATTTTGTGAAAAATTAAAAAATAATAGAGACATTGTCCAAATCTACTCGGAACAACAGACAATTTACACACAAATGCAAATTTACATAAAGTCATTTACAGACGTCAGTGCCGATGCCGACGGCGAAAACTGATACTTAGTATTTACATTGAGTCAGTCAATATGTTTGCGATGTAAATGAATTTGGCAAAATTTTATATATTATATGATTTTTTAACTAAAAAAATCCTTCAGAAGAATTGGTAGAAATATATTCAATTCATATAAATAAATAAATATCAAATATATCAAATATCAAATATAATACGTATTAGTGAGCCAGCAACAACCATCTGTCTCAAGACGAGAATCGATAACTAAATTGGCACTAAAGGCAAAATTAATTTACGTGCTAATTATTACCGATCTATTAGATAGTCTGTAATTACCACATAACAATTTTGTTTTTTTTAAATCAAACTTCGATTCACCATAAGAAAAATTTCATCGTTAACAAGGCTTTAAAACACCACTTTATGCGTGACCAGACATACACTTGACCGGTTTTTTATTTAATCATCGATACTAGAATTGCTCTACCGTAATATATCACTACAACGCCCAAAAGCCTTGTACCCGGAGCCAAATTAACAGCAAGAGAAAAAGATAAAAATCTGAAAAAATAAACCTGGGAGACGGTCAAAAAATAAAGGACAAAAAGAAAGAGATAGCAAATTGGTGTACAAAAGTAAATAAAGGAGATGGAGGTAGATTGTTTCAAATGGACCTATTATGAAGTCAGTATTACGACCTACCGCGAACACGAGACCGTTGAATACCACTCTCTAAACCTTTTTTTTTACTTTGATATTTTAATCATTAAGTTATCATGAAGTAATTTGAAAAGACAACATATACTTAAATCGATTTACATATCTGTTATTATAAATCATTTTCAAACGATGTTGCAATCGCATTATTGTTATGATAATATAATAAAATAAGCAGATTGTCAAATTATACTATACTAACTGTGGTCGTTACGTCATTCCTCGTATGAATGCAGCGGCATTTTGTATTTTCCCATGCGTAGAAGACTGTAATAAAAACTATTTTACATGTTGACCCTTGTCCATTGAACTGTCACTACACAAATTTCATCAAATCCGTCCAGCGGCGTGATACACGTGTAATTTAACATTTACACACATACACACACACACAGTTACCATTCTCGTTTTCAATTAAATACTAAGAGCATCATAAATCTGTACCTAACTCTAACAGAATTTGCGGGTATGTTTGATTGTGATATAGGTATACTAAAATGTCAATCTGTCAATTTATTAATACTGAAACAGAGAAAATTAATTGGGTAGTTTTCAATTTATTTAATTAAATATATAGTTAAGTTCAGGTGCGAAGGTTACTAATTAAACCCAATGGACTGTGGGATTCATTAAACAATTTCGAAATACTGAAACACTATTGAACGTAATAATTTAAAAAGTGAATCTGTATAGAGCACCGTCCATGATATTTCTAGTAGATATAATATGTCTGTGAGTTATCTCGTCATCTATGTATTTGTTTGTGTGAGTGTGTGTGTATGAATGTGTGTGTGAATGAGTGTTATTAATTTTGAAACAAAAGTAGTAAATTTAAGTCGCTTATTTTACCGCAAAATATTTTCACAATAGAGATCAATGGTGACCTTTAGGTATAAAAAATGTAGAAAGATGTGTAGATTGAGACTGTTTAATTATACAATCATTCAACTACTTCGGATCTGTCTATTTCTTAGTTTTGCACCATCGATATTTATATTTCTGATGGATTATATGAAGAAAATATTTATATGCACTTAAAAATTTACCTACCACTACATCTGTTTTCACATACAAATTCCTTGACCAACTACAAAAAAAATCAATGTGTAAAACTAATAAATTTATAAAATCTGATTTAATTATTATGAACATCACTCATTTGAAACCTTCAACCAATGTAATGGTGAAAGCCTGTTTTATTTTCGATCTATTTTGAGCAATCGTAGTAGCGGAGGCGCTACTTTCATCAAATCATCTTTCCACCTCATCCACTACTCACCATCAATTTAATTACAATCTCATAAAATAATTATTCCATTATGTACATTTAATCTGTATTGGCAATTCATCAGACATGTTTTGTCCGAGTACTTTATTGTATTTCACAATATTGCAAACCGCTTGCGTCTTTGAAAAAAGCCAATGGAGCGCTTTTTGTACAACCACGACGTCGCATTATCTTAGTTATACAAATGTACAGGTATAGCTATTCCGTTCTCGTTCCGTTGTCCTTAGAATTGGCAGCTTTTATCTCAACTCACTTTTGTGTATGAACCGCAGCAGACGGTGGGGTATAATTTGTTTGAAACGACCTTCATTAGGAAAGGAGCAGGTACATGTTTTTTTCTACCCACCTCAGTATAAGACCACCTTATTATCGGGCTGTATCGTCCCAAACATGACTAACTTTTTATTTCTTTAGCTCTCAATGCTAATGGCTTGTTACTGCTGAGACGAAAATAAGAATAGCTCAGACAGATTGTATCGACCGTCTGCTAATTTAGTTTGAAAGACAAAAAAATTACATCCATTAAATGTATCGAAATACAAATATAATGATGATTACAGGGCTCGTATTATGTCTTTAATATGTATATTCATGCCAGGACTCGAACGATGTAGGCAGAGTAAAGTTAACGCGTGCTAACGATCTTTGTAAAAGATATCATTATTTTTGTTGTCAATTTTTAAGCCAGAGAAGGTTTTACAATTCGAGTGTTTTGTATATATATTACGCAATATCGTCACTAGTTATGGCACATAAGTTCTATGATATTTTTGCAATCAATAGGGATTCTATCATCACTCCCGTCCAGTGTTAGTTTGCTTATATTTCTGTTACAATGAAATCTATTTTAATTTCATGAAACAAACTATTAAATTACGGTGGACGAAGCCAATGTAATCTCTCGTATGTTTATTAACAGTGTTTACCATCCCCAGGTATGTAATTAGAAATTTAATTTGACAGTGTTCGCCAATATTATATATTGGTATTGGCTACTTTCAATTTGCCTCTGAATTTTTATTTACAAAAATAATATTATATCATTCCCCATTTACTCACTTGTTCGATTGTTCCCTCTTAGCACTGTCTTTTATGGTTCAACAATTCGTCAAGAAATTTGGTATAGAACACATAGTATTTGGGATAGAGAACGACATGATAATATTTATCCCAATTCACATATCTCGGTCACGCAAACAAAACAAAAAATAATATTCGGCAAACATTTACAAAAAATATATAAGTGTGAAGGTATATAAATAGGAGGAAGTGTTAGGTAATGTTTGCCGAAATGGTCCCGCTCAGCGTTATGCTGGAGCCGACGAACTAAAGTACTGATTTTCCAGCGAGAACCCTTCGGGTAAGATTTCATTTTATTTAAACTAGTACTCGCCCAATAGTCGAAATACGACCATAAAATATATTGTAATAAATGAATTTATGTTTGACATTCAGTAAGACTATAGACAAATAACAATAAAGACAAACAATATTAATCTATTCTCAATTTGACCACAGATTTTAACAATACACAATAGACTATACATGCGTGTGTGTCAAATACATAGTAGTGTGTGTAATCTTTTTTTTTTATTAATTTAATGTATTTTATGTATAATTAAAAAAAAATATTAGAATTCTGAACTGTTTCTATATATAAACTATAAGAGTGCGAAATTTTATACTCATCAGTCCGCGCAATTTTCGTAAAAAGGGGTACAAAGATTTTGCTTCACGTATTAATATATAGATTAATATGGAGATATCATTACTCACATAATTTTGAATATAGCATAGCCTTACTAGTACTAAACTACAATCACACGTTACAGTCATAATACACAGAACACTGATTACATGTCGTAGGCACAATAATATTTTAATTGAAGAATCAAAGCCACATTGCAAACACAAGGGAACTGTGCAAATTTCAGTTGTGTTTATTAATATGCAGATCAATATATAAATCTCAGGTAGAAACTGTTTATTTATATTTCATGTATATTTAATACGATTCCAATAGAGATTTCGAATGTCCTTCGTATTTTGTGGCGGGTTGCGAGAATGTTCTCTGAAAGTTTGATTTGATGGAAAACCTTGACTTAAAAGATTCTTCCACAAGGTATTGATTTATTCGAAGGTTTGTAAAAAATGCCGTAAATGGTAGACTATTACGATGTTCTTTGAAACGTGGCTGTCTTTTATTGCCTTAATACAGAAAAAAAAATTACCTTTATATATAAGCACGAAAAAGTAAAACAGTCATTATATAAACAGTCTTTTAATGTACGCATAATTTGGTATTAATTTAAATAGCAATTTAAGTCAACATTTTATAGCGTAAAAATGTTAAGTCTTTATTTGCGTAATTGTTATTAAGCATCATCTAGAATTATAATCTGTTAACATTACGCCAATTATAATATTTATAATGAGCTGTATTCCGCGGCTTTGCCCGTGTACATTACGATAAAAAAATATCCTATATACTAAATACAGAATTTCATAGCCACTTGATTTGTTGGCTTTACAATATTAATGTCAATAAAGTTATGCAAAAATTAAAGAAAGTTTAAGAAAAATCCATCCAAAGTTAAAAAGATTCAATCATAACATAAATACTGAAATAAACCTTAACCCATTATTCATATAAACTGAAACCTACTAAAAACTTATTTTAGCTATTGAAATGTTTTGTCACTTTTATTCAATTTAAAATAAAAAGAGACAAAACAGTTCAATAGCTAAATTAGGTTCATGAGTCATTTGACGTTTTTATAAATAAGAACGTAAAATACTTCATAATTTATCCCGGTAACAAGGTAACGATGTCTAACACAAATAACAAAATAGATAAACAAATTGTGTTATGTTTACACATTATTACTTGGTGACTGTACTTATTAATAGGTGTGTTTTAGCTAATTAAAACAAATACTTGTAATTAGGTTTGTTGTTGGCGTATCAATTTTCCTTCTTGCAAAATAAAGCTGTAGAATATTCTGTTCGTGACAGTTCAGTTAAATAATATTAAAGCATCCGATCCCATTAAGGATCTTTTGAAGGCACCTCCAGTTAACCCGAACATACTTACTGGAGCCGCGCCTCCCTTTGAGTCTGTTACAGTACGCATTTAATATAAATGGCTACACCTAATGTAGCACCTGATATAGCGATGACGCTTTAGTTGGATAACTCTTGGATATTTTTTCAAATCCATCTTTGGATCATTTAAAACGATTGTCACTCGTTTGTACTTTGAAAGACAAGTAAAATCGTCGTCGATTGCGCTACCCTCACATGAGTACCTAATATATTATACTGTGTGGGAAAGGGATTGTTAGTAACGAGATCAAGAAACCCTATTGCTAGCAATACACCCGTTGAGATCGATCTCCACACGGTTCCTCCTGGAAACCATCGTTGTTAATTCTTTGTGTAAATACATCATGATGAGCCAATTAATTTGCTTTCAACCTAACCTATTTATCTCTTACTGGTCTCTGTGCCAGAGTGTGCCACAGATAGTGCAGACAGAAATGTATATCAGTTTCTTTTTGTAATCGAATGACTGATGAATTCCATAAGAATTAACCACGCACATACTGATGGTAGCGGAATTGAACAAAATAAATCTAACCAAATAATCAGTGATATGGACTTCCGCAAGTTAACATCTGGTTTAACAAAATATCGATAGTTGTTTGTAACAAACATAACAACGTAACCAGTTTCTTTATTCAATATTCCAGTAGTGGAACAACTGAAGATGACGATCAAATAATATTAGTCTATATATATATATATATATATATATATATATATATATATATATATATATATATATATATATATATATATATAATAGCCTATACGATTATAAGAGTAGAAATATTTCCATGACAACATCCAATTACTAATGTAAAATCAATAATAAATTTAATTAAAAACTGAAAAGAACTTCTAACATTCTCTTACCTAGAATTATCTTATAAAGTGAGTACTTTCAATTTAATTACAAAACTTAATTAGTTAAACATTGAAGTACGTCAGAATTATAATTACTAAAAATTACAAGTACTCAATATTATAAATTGAAACTTTCCGTAATCATAATATTTACAACTGACTAAATTTCTGTTATAACGGCTAATTAAATTTGTGGTGTGTATTTGACAGTCTACTAAATAAAATCAAGTTGAAACTCAACAACAAAATAGCAATAAGTACTTACGGCCCTAGTCAAACTAGTTGATATAAATAAGGGGGAAAAAATAATTAATTCGGAACTACGCCACAGCGTGTATACTGGGAACTATCCTACCATCCAAATAATGTTCTTATTAATTTTATTACGTAACATTAATTTGCAATATCACATTAATAAAATATTAAATTATATAGGAGCATATCTTAATAATAATAATTAATGATAATAAGGGATCTTACGGAAAAAGTTAAAAATATACAGATATATAAATTAACATACTAATTGAAGAATCTTCATGCGGAAATGAGGCTTTATCTACGTTATCTGTCAGTTTTTAAAAACAATTAATTTTCTTTATTTCTAAATATTTAAAGATAAACAAATTTACATTAATCTGTCATTAAAAATTTGGTAACTCTTTAATATTTCGCTTCTGATTAACGTTTTAATTCAGTATTTGGAGAATCTTTCCAAATCAGAAATATGTATTGAAAAATGTTACTATTTAAAATATATATAAAGGCTCCTGATAAAGTGACTGACCCATACATTAACGTGCAGCCGAAAGTGCTGAATCTTAAAATTTTGCAGATAGGACTTTCACATAGTATTTTGATATTCTCAGAAAACACTTGTGCTCTTCCATTAAAAGGGTTTTATAGTACTCGTCCGGTTTCACCATTTAGAGCATTTTCAAGGGTTAATTTTTTACACTAGTTATTTTCCCGTGCAATCAATTGGAAGATGACTGTATAAAATAAATGGGCGCATACTTGTTTCTATTAATGTACATGAATTTAGTAGAAAAACAATATACCGAAATATCAAATAGTTTCTAAAAAAATTTAATGTTGTCAACATTGATTCTTCTGTTTTGTTTTGATAATGGAAACGTTGTTAGACTTCTGAAAGAAAATATCTTGGCTATTTTCATTAGTATCTAGTGTGATCAAATTTCGTACTCAGCCTGTATTTATACCTATATAATATTTCTATATAGGTATTATAATAGTGTAAAATGGCGCTAGACCGCACCGTTCACATCAATCATTTGTTTTTGAGCTAATCATAAAAGCATATTGAAACCGTTATCACAAAACGTCAAATGTGTAATAGATCACAGAATCTAAGGATCTATTGAGGAAGGGTATTCAAAGCACTGGCTTATCAAAATCGGTCAATGTACCCGAATATATCACATCAATATGTTTACGTACGAGAATGTTGAAATAGAAGTTCCACACTCTACTGCCTTTCACTAAAGCATATCATAAATTCTTGTCATCGAGATTTAGCTGAAGATTTCTCAAAATTTAGTGGCAATATCATAAACAATTTCGAGAGGATCAAATACTGGAGGGAATACTAGAGAGAAGGAGTTGTTAGGGAATGTCTAAAATGTAATAGTCTAAATGCCAAATTGCTAGCAATATACCTCCTATCAAATCGACATCCTCGCGGTCCTCATGGAAAATATCGTACTTAATCCCAGTGAATTCATCGCGATAGGCTAACTAACCTGCCTTTTCATCCTCACCTACCATCTCTCACTGGTACCCCGCTAGCACATCCCGTTATACCGTAAGCGGGGTATTCATTTATCTCCATTTAAAAAAAAATTAACAGTGATAGTTAAATATCGCTTTTTAATAAATGAAAACGGAATAAAGTCCCCGCCTGAGCTATGCTGGCATAACACCAGTGAAGGATGGTGAGAATGAAAACAGATCACTCGGTACATCGTGATTAATTAACCAGGAATTAATACGATAGTTTCTAAGCGGGACCACGTGGTAGTCGACCTGACACGATATATTGCTATCGATGAGACCATTAGTCCTCGATTTACTTCGATTACCTAAAATCCTGTACACCTACAATTTTGTACTGAATTCAAGTAGCACCCTATCCGTTTTCGTCGTAATCTGCACATATTTTCTCTTCTTTATGCAATCTTTTTTATCCCTATAGTTCCTGATTATCTAAAAAACCACTTAACGTTCATTAGTATAGTTAAAGACCATAGTTTGCACAGTGTCAACAATCTCCGTCTTAAATTTCCTGCTCATTCTTCTTCCTTTCATTCGAAATCTTATATGTTGTCTTTTTTTGGTTGTCTAAAAGAGATTGATTAGCGATAAGGCCACCTTTTGTATCACTTCTCATTAAAATTTACTATATTTATTATTTTTAATTGATGCAATAAATAAATAAATCCTTTTCTCCGATAGTTCAATATCTCATAGGCCAATTCTAATGACCTTGTTTCTAACTCTATTGAATTTACACAATGTGTCACCTTCTAGTCAGTACACAGGTTAGTCTAGACTTCTAGACACATTTACACGTTGTCTCTCTGTGGAATACCATGCTCAGTTAAGTCCAATCATTTGCTTGATACAACATACAGCTTTAATTTCCCGCCACTCCGTACTAATTGATTAAATTAGGTAAGCTTTATACATGTAATATTCAAGCAATTTGAAGAGATGGGAACATGGGAGATATTAAGTAATAATTCACGAAGCCTTACATTAAGTAGAATGTAATATTACAAAAGCCCAAACCCAAGACCCGAAACTGCTTATTAACTTAATTAAGACATAATATGAAAATATGTTTTCAATGTGATGATACTTAATGGTGATACATTTTTACAAGATAACTAGCTATATTCGATAAAGCTCATAATTTTACATGTGTTAATTTTTTATTCACCTTAGAATAGCAAAATATTTGTCAGCTCGCCTGATGGAAAGTGTTAATCGTCGTATAGACATGAACAATACCATGGATATAACAAAGTATACTATGTCGCTTATGACACCCCTCATGAGTAGCTTTTTCTGAGGACTAAGATGTTATGTCTCTATAATTTTGAATTGTAACATGAGTATGTGATTAAATTCAATCAGATATTTAAGGATACAAATATATATTAGCAAAAATATATTTATACATGTAGGATTCCCCAATCCACTCCACTACTCCACCTAATACATGTTTGTGGCAGTTCATAGGGAAAGCATGCAAATAAATGCTGACCAAACGCTAGTTTCATTACTACTCTCTTCTTCTCCATCCTAAGATTAACTGGAAAAGATCGCTATTAAAGCAATAAGACCGCGCATTGTATCTTCGTAACTTTGTTTCTTATAATGCTATTTTTGGCAATATATTTTGTATATTTCTTTGAGAGGAACGATCAAAAGTTTTTATTCATTCTATACCGGAGTAAAATGAATTTAATTTTTGTTTAAAACTTAAGAAATATTACTCACAAAAGTCGTATTCCCTAGATTAAGTCAAGCTGAAATACGAACTATGTAATCCGATTTTAATATAATTAATTAATTTCAATTTGTATTAATTATTGTTTTTATTTAATTTAATGTATTTTTTTTAATTCAATCAATATTTATCTAAGTATTCGTTAAAGAAACAGTTTATAAACCATAAGATTCAAAGCGAGAGCAAACAAACGAGAAATTTTGCCCTAGAACTGGAGAAGTTTGAAGAGATACTCAAAAACGTTTACACTGAACGAAAATCGATTACCGTTTTCCATGAAACAATTATTTTGTGAAATTCAATTTTGACTACTTTAGCATAGGTAGATAATACCGCAAACAATATGAAAGGAAAAACACCCGAAGCTTTATTGAACCCTTTGATTCGACTGTGGGGTGAGATTGCGTCGGAAGGTTCGCATTTTCAACCCAAGTCCCGCGCCCCGAATGAAAACTCGTTTGCATAATATAAGACAAGCCTAGTATCGGAGACTAAACGCAAATAAATGGTTCCCTCAAGTTAAGACGACAATTTCCCGGGTCAACGGAGCCGAGATAAATTTGAAAGCAGACCTTCCCGAATACAAAATCTGGCGGATGGTTTTGATATACGGTCATATAAAAAATAGGTTCACAAAAATTCACAATATCACTAAAATGACTATAATATTCAATGTAAGAACAGAGTGCTTCCAATTTTGTTTCGATATCGTTGAAAGAATTAGCTGTGGTTATGTCATAAGAAATGGCTAAGGGCATAAAGTATAAATATACCAGTGCAAAATAAATAAATAACTTGAAATAAATCCCTACACAGCGTAACAACAATCCAATATTCTCCTTTTTTTAAAAAAGAAACTGGTGCCCAGCCGTAGGCTATTATTTGGCTGATACAATAATGGTGATGATGATGAGATTATTAATGTGATTATTAATATTATTATTAATAATCCTTTAAAACTGATGCACAGTCTTAATACATAATACAGTAATATTATATTTTTATTAGATAAATAAATTTATTTCTTGTAAATTTATACTTATTATAATTTCAAGACGTAATCAATTAAAATAATCCCATCTGGAAATATTTTTTTGTTAGGTCAAAACAACACAAACAAAGTTAAACTAAGTAGAGTTGTCAGAAGTCAAACCAAAGAAATGAGAAGGTATTGGTGTCGTCGGCAATTTTATATTCAAAAAGTTTTTACTTATTCAGTAACACGCTTGGAATTGGAGGAGACCGCAGAAATATTTCTTTGTAAATCTCGTATCTCTGTAAAAAATTGGGGCACTGAAAAAATGTATCCATCTATTTATTTATGTTCATACAAAAATCCATAGTCGTGCGGTCGCGGCATAGACTAGGCCAACCCTTCCTTTTCGGTTAGTGTCACAAGAGGCAACTAAGAGATCTTAATAGCAGAGAGATGAATAGCATTGTCCCTTTTAAAACATTTTTAAAAGCCTAACTACGGTTGCTATCCCGCTTGCAAAGCGTAGCAACTACTGGCAAAACTCCCCTTGTCCTCATAAGGAGAGTTTTGGCCCCATAAGGCTTATATTCAGCAGTGTATAGTTAACGGCTTCAATGATGATACAAAAACCCAGGCGTGGTAAGCAAAGAAAATTTAATGTAAAAAAAAAATTCATCTCTTGTTTTATCCACGTCCATAACTCTTCTCATACATGCCCGCCGATTTTGGAGACTCAAAATGCTGAACACTGTCTATCTGATAATAGAAAAAAGCTACTTAAGAAACCTACAAAAATAATAATGAAACACATGAATCATATTTTTTATATTTATTTTCCGTATCAGGTAAGGAAACTGTTTACCAAGAAACTGGACAATCGCATAATAGTCATCATAAGTAAATATTTCTTTTTAGTAATAATAACGTTCATGCTCATTTAAGTAGAATAATACTGGAACTACTCGTATCTGTAGATAAGATACAATCATTCCATTTTAACCATGTAACATGGTTTAAAAAAATTAATAATTCGACATGTTTTTTTCAGTTTTAGATTAGCCAATATAATAATAATTTATTTCTTTATACAAAGATAGTTAAATTATAGAGTTTGTTATCCAACTCCTGTTAAGCAAAGCATGCTTATGTTAGGAGAGTATCTAGCAAAGCATGCTTGTGTTAGGAGAAACCGCTCTTTCATAACAATTATATTTCATAATCTTTACAATTTCCTTATTTTTATTAATAAACATGAATAATTTATTTATTTTTGTTTTTCACACAATAATACTAAAATTGTTATATATGATAAAAAAGTGACTACGTATGAGAATAAATATGCGAGTATTTCTCATTATGTGTATAATCTTTTAATATAAAAATATAATAATATTATATCTTAATAATATATCATACTCTTTTTCACATCTTACATGATGATGATTAGACGGTTCTAGAAGATGAGTAAAAAAGACAATAATGAGAACAAGTGTTACGAGTGACAGATAGGCACAATATTATATATCCTCATGCTGCAGTAGATGGTTAAGGCATGAAGGCATGAAAATAATAAGTACGATTTGATAACTTTGTAATGTTCCGGAGCAAATAAATTTAAAATTGTCTTTTCATTTTCAGCTTCCACATTTATAAAGTAATTTGGTAGTTATTAGTAGGATGTCATATTTTATCACTACGTTTCATAAGACCCCAAAGGTCGAGAGTTCAAATCAATCGATAACAAAAGCTGTGTC
The DNA here is from genome assembly GCF_026898425.1 of Galleria mellonella. Lineage (NCBI taxonomy): Eukaryota > Metazoa > Arthropoda > Insecta > Lepidoptera > Pyralidae > Galleria > Galleria mellonella. The sequence goes on along the minus strand of NW_026442075.1, from coordinate 4,867,272 downwards.
AATATAAATCGTTCGAATTCAAAGAAAACAAACTCTCCGGCAATTTTCACTGCGGTTAATAAACTAAATTGTTTCAAAAGATAGCGCTAGGTTCGCTTCTTACCACGATGGATTTAAATGTGCTCGGAGAAATGTGACAAGTCAAGTGTTAAGTTCACCACAACGCAATATTTCTCAGCCTTTGACTACCCCATCTCGAATTACAATAGTAAGCATATTTTAACTAAATGTTTACAGCGACTTCTCTAATTTCATTAGTTGGTTAATGATCTTTCAAAATTTTCTAAAACACAGCTTTTAGCTAATCTATGATCAGATGATGAAACCTAAATAGACAATAAATTTTTCGATATAAATATCGAAATTCAGTGACAGACTCAAAAAGTATTAATGTTTAACCCCTGTTTTACCTATTTTAGCGGATTATATTTTCAATAATCCTTTTTTATTCCTCTTCTCATTTATTTAAAAAATGTATCAAGTCTTATGATTTTTGTACCTTCCCCGGTTTCGACTTAACAAAGATGAGTTGTTAAATTAGAGCTCTTTATATTAGTACAGATTGTACGAGTATATCCTAATTCTATGTTTAGTTTAGTTCATAGCCAATACAATCCATAAATCCCAATATTAACCACAATCAACCCATATTGAATGTCTTGGCTAATAATTGATGTTACAGAAGACACAAACCTATCAGATTAGCGTACACCCACATCAAAGCTATTTTATAATTGACAGACAGGCTTTATCTTACACGCTTTCGATTATATTGGTTATCTAGTACTTAAAACTAGCTATTTCCCACGGAACCTGTTAAATATTATGTTTAAATATTTGTAAGCGAAAAACTTACTCTTTCACAAGTTTTATTGAGTTAAATTCTTTACGGAGGGTAATAAAGATATTCATAGATAAGTAGGTACATTAAATCAATACACCATGAAAGAATGGGATTGAACATGCTGGATGTAGTACGGCGTTGCTTTGGAAAAGATAACAAATACACATTAGGGTGAAAAAATAGAAGTAAATCTTCTTATAATACTTTATATACGTGTTGTCAGTTTCTGTCGTCATTATTCCAAATAAAGGGGGATCGCCTCACACAACAGTAGTACGGGGTCATCACTAAACATATACACCTTTACCTTGTACACTAAAATAAAGTTCCCTGTGTCCATATTTTTAGTTCCCTTTGCATTATCCAATAATCTTTTTGTATGCTTACCTTACATTAAGAATGCTACCTTCGTCTATACGAGCCTTCAAGATTCTACATTGAGAAGTTGAATTTTGTCTGTGTATTACTTGTAGTGTTGCTAATAATAATGATCTTTTTTTATTCAATTTAGAATGGCAAACAAGCTGACGGCCCACCTGATGGAAAGTGGTAACCGTCGCCTATAGAAATGAGCAGTACCATGGACATAACAGAGTATACTGTTTCGCCCATGATACCCCCCATGCGTTGTCATTCCTGAGGACTCAGGTGTTATTCCTCTGTGCCCTGTAAATTCACAGCGGCATCCCACTCTTTAAACCGAAACAGTCATGCAAACACAACTGCTTCACGGTAGAAACACAAATGGAACAGTGACGCCCAAACAAATAACTTTTGTACAAAGTCTCCCTCTAGTGGTCTACTTTTATATTTGAATAATGCACAAATTATTAACATATAATTTAACATTTTGATCAGAATCGGTTCAAAATCATTTTTCGATTTATAGTTTATTACAAAATTAGTTCGTCACTCAACATTGGCAACGAGTTTTTCTAAAGTTAATGCAATCGGTTTTGCGGGCACTCTGCCGGACAGGGTGTTTGTGGCTCGCCGGAGATAAAGGCGCACACACAAAGCCCGTCTCGTGTCTACGGTGCCCCTCCCCTCGCTCCTCAGGCCTCCGGCAGAGCGTTTAAGCCAACGATTGCCCCTTAGAAAACGCAGACAACCCCACCCTCTTCGTATACGATTGCAGAATGAATTCGAAAGAAAACAGAATCTCATTCCGTTCGAGCGATCGTTGTTTGGAAATTTGAGAATCGTCCACAATTGCTTTTCCAATTTCACAAATCTCCAACTGTTCTAGACATAGATTTCTTAGAAACACTGAGTGTCCTCCCTTCCAATCAAGGATAACGATTCATTGAATGTCGTTAGTTACTGCGGTTGCGAAGCGCATTTCTAATAAACTTTGAAAATCCATCATTCGTAGAATTGCCTGATTCTTTGGTACCCATAACTACTTTGAAATAAGAGAGATTTATCACAAAATACTATAGCACAGAACTCATGTTTGATAGTGTCCTTAGACAATCTAAAATCATGTTTTTTTTATTATGGATGTAAATGAAATGGTAACTCCGTCTGCGCTATCGGTATACGCTGGTGGAGTACCAGAGAGGAGTGATAGGTGAGAATGAAATAGGTCACTTAGCCCATTGTGACAAATTTAACAACAAATTAATCATAATGGTTTCCATGGGGAACCACGAGAAGGTCGATCACTAACAAACCCTTCTGCCCTCTCTAAAATCATGTTAGCAAGCAGGCCGATAGCAGATACAGGTATTTTATCTATCATCTTCAATTTTCTAATTGAGATTTATTCAAAAGGACATAAGTAAACATTAATTTTAAAATTTATTAGTTACATTACTTTATAATTATCTTCAAGCCATATACATCTCACAACTTGGCAGCTGCACCCTTACATTGTCAAAACTTTCTGATTATCCTAATTGCCTAAAAACTATTTAAAACTCTTGATGTGAATGACTTGTTAATAAAGGCGACACACTTTCATGCTGCGAATGATGGTTTGTATACCAGCAAAGGCGCCAACGCATTTTGGCAACACGCCGAGACAGCTGTGGGTAATGAGAGAAGCGAGAGGATCAGCGATTATGCATAAATAAATAGATATTGAACGCGTGTACCGCACCGCCTATGAAGGCAGTGTTGCCAGATTGGATATTATTTACAATTTTAAATAAAAAAAATATTCTATTCGCGAAATTTTGGAGAAATGAAATTATTTTTTTATTTGTTTAGAAAAAAATGAAATGGGCTTGAAGAAATTTAGGTATACTTTTTTTGTCAGTTTTCATTGGCCTCGGCATTGATGCAATATCGGAGTTGTCTAATCTAGATAGAAGTTTTTGTGTACCGACAGTCTACCGTACACAAACACGTCTAGTAAATGCATAATTCTAACTAAGCAGTGCTTACTAATATAAATAACAAACAATCTAATAACGAACGAAATTATCTATTAAATATATTTTAATGTTCCCTCCAAAAACTTACAGTAAAAAGTTTAGAAAAACAAAAATAACAACAAACGATGTGATATACACAGCGATAATAATGAGCGGGCTTATCGCTAAAGCCGATCTCTTCCTGGCAACCTTTCGATGTAAAGAGAAATAAACAGTCGGGTCAGAGGCACGATGAAAGTCTGTTTAATTAATATAGTTATATAAATTGATAAAATCTTAAGATATTATTGCTTAAATAAATAAATATTCGTTTCATATAATTTGATTTTTTTAATCTTTAATTATTTATATATATTTAGTCTGCCAACGCTCCATACACAAAGTTGTGTTTAAAATGTTAACATTATCGTAAAAGATAAAGATAAATACGAATATGTTCGGAGAGAAATATTTAAACCCCGGTCTGTGGTCTAAACAGTAAATTAATTTCCCGTTATACATATACATATAGACATAGTAAAAATCAGAATATTATAAAAAAATAAATTTTTAACAATAATAATTGTAACAAAATTTGAATAACAATACAACCCATTATAAACAAAATTCTTGTATATAAACAACGTAGATACATTTAAATAGAAGCGAAATAGGTATACCCCAAATGTAAATGGACGCGTTTGACAGCCTTCAATGGAATTTCTGCACACCATAACACGTTTTGGTGTCCTTATATCGATAATCTTAGCACAGGTCATTGCCGTTTCCTGTATACGATCACAGTTCTATTAAAATGTGCGTGAAATTCAATGGAACTTGAATAACAACTTATATGATAGTACATGAATTACATGTATTCTCAGACGAACAAAAAAATATGAACAAATAATGAAATTATTACAAAAACTTATTAATATTCATTGCTAGTTAATATAAACTGGAGCTAATTATGGAGAAAACAGTCATATAACCTGGAATATCCATGAGAAATTATTGCATAAATATTTTCAAATGATTTTAATACAATTGAAAAAAATACCTCCTTTTTTTGGAGTAATCGTTTTTAAAGATATAGCAATTAATTTTTAAAAACGAAAGTACAATAATCATTTTTAAAGTTATTAACTAGAACCGATAGCTACAAAACTTGGCTTATTCGTATTATTTGATATGACATAAAAAAATTTATGGTTGGTACATGGACAAAGTCGTAAAGAGAGTTTGTTCTTTTTCATGCAACTTGGAAAGACATACAAACTGACGGTCCACTTGATGAAAAGTGGTCACCGTTGCATATATTCATAAACAACACCTTCCCTGAATTGTTGCAATTCCTGGGAACTAAAATGTTATGTCTTCGAACCTTATATTACTGCCATATCACATTATATCTAAAAAAACTGTACATATAATGCTAATGAGAAACAGAACGCTAACGAGACAGCTATAAGCTACCTAAGCAGACAACTGGGAAAAGAAGTTTTGATAACCTATCAGTCCCATTACTCGCAATATAGCGGTCAGGTCGACCTCTTCGCGGTTTTCTCTGGAAACTAATTACGATGAGCTAACTAACTTCATCCTTACCTACTATCCACTGATACCCTGCCAGCATATATTAATAGTGCAGATGGGGTTAACATTTTATTTCCACCTCAAAAAAAAAAAAAAAACAAAAACTATTGTACACTCTCCCTTTATTAGAAAAAGCAGTAGTCATATATAAACACCGCCGCCCCATCACTATGTGTCAGCGGCGACCACAATTTACAACCCGTCTACGTCAACTCCGAAGTACGTTTAATGTAAACACTCCGCAATACACGACTGCACTGTCGACAACCTATGAAACTGAACATGCCTAATGTACAATTTCAAGAAAATTCTATCTATTCTTATCTTAGTGCTACGTTTTGGTGTACACAGAGATCACCAAGTACCAAATATTGGCCTCTCTATCTGTATATTATAATTCTGATAATATTATGAACTGAGAGAGGTCTAGAATTACTAGTATGTATATATATACATAAAAACATAGATGCAGACATAATACATACATTTAAATTATATGTGAAGGAACTACGTACCAAACGTGAGTCATATTCTTAATTCTCACTTTTGTGGATCTGAGCAAGCATATTATAAAATACATACCGGCTACCCACTTCGATATTGCACAGTTCTTTTAAAAATAAAATAAAACCTATGTTACTTGCTGATATTGAATGTTATAAGCTTTCTACAGGTAAAAGAACTTTAAAATAGATTATTTTTATCCCTTACAAACAAAAAATCAAATCTCTCTTTCCTCTTTATAATATTAGTTTAAAAACGCTTCAGAAAAAAGCTGAAAGCCCCATCCAATACAGATAATTTCTGAGAAAGCTCTCCTTATACGGATTTTACCAGTGGGATCCCTGTGCAAAATTACAAATTCTAAATTACGAATAAGTAGTTTTAAATTTACGTTATATGTATTTATTGCTGTAATACACTATATACATATACAATAAGGAAACAACACAGTCATATGATTACACCTATCTACCTGCAAATTGTTAGTAATAATAAATACCTTAAGTACATATGTTGAAATAACACTTTGTCAGTTTATCAATAATTCAAGTTGTTTTTCAATACACACAACATTATTGTAGTCATTTTAATGCAAACAGTCTGATATATAGTAATAAATGATCTTTTATAACGCTATTCGCTATCAATACATATAAGTGCTAATTATACAATATATTTAGGTAACCTAGTTCTTAAAACTGATGTTAGTAATTACGAGTAGGGTTTTCTAGGAGAAATTTTTTTTTTTCTCCTAGAAAAATTTCTTATTAAAATTTATTATATCAAGAATTAGAAAAAAAAATTTCAAAAAAGAACAAGCTGTATCTGTACCAACGGCACCATATAGTAATACACTCTTTGAGAATTTTAAATTATTATTATTTGTTTTTTTTTTTAGAGATAAAAAATTGTTGAGACTCTATTAATGAATAGCAAGGCCAGTTTTTATGAATAAGGTACGTCAATTTACACGTTGCATATTAACAATCACATTCGAAACCTTATTACGAAACATATTAAAGAATTTATTTGGAACCATGTCAAACATACGTACGTGCTATAAACGAAGTTAGAAAAGGCGATGATTTTGTAGATTTTAATATCAAACATATAAACAGCTTTTGAGGTCACTAAAGTTTGTCGCATATTGTCAGGAACACATATAACAGTTTTTACTACGAGTACTATTTATACAAGCACGTGTGCATTTAAATATGACGCTACCAAATTTAAAATATGTAACCGAAACTCAGTCCCTACAGCAATATATTAGTGTCGCTCAAAATAGTTCAGGGCCCCAATTCTGTTAATTGACAAAAACGTTTTATATAAACAGTGTCAATAGAGTTCATTTTTACAATAATGTGTAAAACTAGTGTATTGACTCTTTTCATAATGTTACATTATGAATTAAATTAAATTTTGCGGAAGTCAAACTCATTATTAGTTACTGTATCCCAATTGGTGTCGCGCTCTAATTTTGCTAATTCATATATGCTTCATACAAACGGCATCAAAAGCCGAGATACTCTTCTTTCCACCCCAATCATAGAGTTCTATATTTTTATATAGGTTTTAGATAAATACATATTATGTATAACTTTTTAAAAGCGAATCTCATCATTAGTTAACAGATCTTCATTATTGCAGCGCTAGAATTTTATTCACTAACAAACCATTCACATATAATAATAATAATATAATTAACTTTTAGAGTTACGCGCTGCATGTTTTATATTTTGTAAGAGACTCTCTTTTCAATAACTGGACCTCAATAAATACCAAAAATTGTTTATATAAACAGTGTCGATTGAGTGTAGAGTTTATTTACAAAGATGTGCACCGACTCTATTCATAGTGTTGCATATTTCATGAGTCAAACTATTATTTTCAGTTGAATCAAGTATCATTTTGCGGAAGCCAATTAGATCTTTGGTTACTGAATTAGTAGTATGGGTACAGTGTTCTAATTTTGCTATTTTAGAAATGCTTCATAAAACATTCAATATAATAGAAAGGAACATTGAATTTAAACTATTCTGTTGACTCAATTTGGTCCTTTGATCATATGATGGTAAAAACAATAATATTTGCTTACATATCAATCAATTATTGGATTAAAATTATACATTATCATCATCATCATCATCATCATAATATCAACCCTTAACTGTCCACTGCTGAACATAAGCCTCCCCCATGGGAGGTTATGCTAGTTGTTGCCACGCTTAGCAGGCGGATTGACAACCGCAGTTAGGCTTTAGAGACGTTTTAACAGAGACACTGTTACACATCCCTCGCCCTCCTGTAACCAGCTTTTACAACACCCACTCACACACTCACAGAAAAGAAGGGGTGGCCTATTCTATACCGAGACTATACGGCCAATATTGTACATAAATGGCTTAATTTTTTTTTTTATAAAGTTACTTTTTTACTTCGTCACGGGCACTTGTTAAGTGAACAAACATTAATAGTGAGATTTAAAAATTATCAACCCTTCAGATTTATTATTTCGTATATGTTACTTAACTAACATAATAAACTAAATAACTAAACTATTATTATCAACAAATGATCAACAATTAAAATGTTTGGGAAAATATGTTATATATAAAAATTTATATCATGAAAGTTAACCTTTATCAACGGTGATATAAATATTGTCTGATAACGAATTAGGTTAATATCGATATCATAAAGCAAATAAAGAAATATCTAATGGCACTATTCCTAATGTTTTAATTTATTTGCAAGTATACCTGATATGCGAAAATTTATATTTTGAGTACTAATTTTTAAACGCGACTTTAGCTGTGTAGCCGAAATACACCCTTTCACTTTCTAACGGTTATAACGTAAGTAAGGTTATTAATTTAAGATTTGAATAATTATTATTTGAACTCTAGTTACTTGCAAATTACAAGGGGCTAACCTTTAGTTACCTTTACCTAGAGACGACCTAAACTATCTTTCCTAACATCTTTTGTTTCGTCCATATTTAGAACTTGTCTCATGTATACGACCTTTGACTCCTCTTTTAGATAGCACATAGATAGTCTATATAGGAGTATGCCTTGACCTCCTATATCAACTTTTTTACCGTGTAGTGCGGCATAGAATGGGCCACCCTTTCCATTGCCATGGGTGTTGTAAGAGGTGACTAAAGGAACTTATTGGTTGAAGAATGGACAGCAGCGTCCCTCTTAAAACATTACCAAAAGCCTAACTGCGGTTGCCAACCCGCCTACCAAGCAACTACTTAGTACTAGCGCAAAACCCCTCTTATGGGGGAGATCTATATTCAACAATGGACAGTTAACGGCTGATATATTCATATATATTTTTGTACATTTGTTCTTTTCATATACCCAAATCAACATAGCCTTACTCATTTTTACACCGACATATAAATCTTTGTAACCAACAAAAACAACAAATTAAGTAAAGAGCATGTTCATATGTTACTATAATACTTGTATTAGTGATGGCATTGGTCCAATTAATTTTAATTTGTATTTCTTTATTATTATTATATTACATGTTAGTGAACATGTTTAGTTTCATAATCACTAAAAGTCAAAGCTATGGAGAAATGTCAAATAACACGATGTCATGAATGTACCGACCGTTGTTGAGCACTACGGGAGCATGACCTGTCCTCCCCAAAAGTCCCCAATGATTGGCTATTTGGCTATTGATTTTGTTAGATTTGGTCGCTGCGGATTACATTTACACTCTATTCCGAAACCTCATTTGACAGCTGATTACAATAAAATGTTGTACGCATTTAATATTGAACCTTTACGTCAATATTATTAGGTTGAATATCGTTAAATTTGTGAAATAGGAATCTATCTTCGTATTCGAAAGCGTGTACCTACCGCAGCATCTTAATAAGCAATTACATATAATGAACAAATACACAATAAATAGGTATAATTATAAAGGAAGCTTACCACAAAATTTACTTATAAAAACATGTCAATAACTCACTGATAACTTGTGATGAATAAGTTGTTATTGTATTCACTTAAATACTCCCCACAAAATAATACAATAATGACAAAGGATAAAACTGATAGAGCAAGACATTTTAGTCATCAATCTTCTATTTTATTAACAATTAATTATATGTATAGATTTATACGTAATACAATATATTACATACTATATGGCAGATTTCTAAAAGAAGACTTTACACGTAAGTCACAGATAAATACCTCTTTTTAGATTTAAAGCGTATGGAATTGAAATTACTGGCTACGGGGAAATTATACATTAGCCCTCAAGCATAACAACGTAGTTTTTTTCGGCGGAAGCAAATAGACATAGTTGTTATACAATTTTTTTTTAAATTAACTGATTATGGAAACTTGATGTCGCCACAGTCGTTGAGTTCGCCATGGTCAGTGAAGCAGAAAGGCGTGCTTCTTACGAAATATAGTAATTCGCTTACGTAAAAATAATTGATCTATAGGTATTTCTATATATAAACAGAACCAACCCAGGAAAATTGTACATTCTTCCTGAAAAAACGTGAGTTGAAAAACCGCTGTAAATTTTGATCCTATCACTCTAAATTGACAATTGGACGCTCCAAGCATTCCTTTAGTGTTCTGATTAAAACTAGGGACACTAATAATTTAAATTTTAACATTTTATTAAGTCTGAAATTTAAAATTGTACATAAAATTCCATAAACGTAAAGTTAGACCAAGTCAAAAATATACTTAATCTTCCTTTACTCTTCCAATTTTTGTTAGCGTAAACGTGCGTTATTTTGTTAATCTATTGCATTCGAGAACAATGTTTCAAGTAATTCTTGCAATATTCTTTTACCTCTTCTAGATCTTGTTCCGAGCTCTATATTTCTTAACCAACTCCGTCTTAATATATCAAAATATTGGTCCGTGGCATCTACTAACAAAAGTTTATTTGTATCATAGAGGGAGACTTTGTACAAAAGTCGATTGCTTGGGCACCTCTGTCCCATTCGTGTTTCAACCGTGAAGCAGTTGTGTTTGCATGGCTGTGTTTCGGTTTGAAGGTTGGGATATGGCGTGAATTTACTGGGTACAGAGGAATAACACCTGAGTCCTCAGGAATGGCAACGCATGGGTGGTATCATGGGCGAAACAGTATACTCTGTTATGTCCATGGTTCTGCTCATTTTTATAGGCGACCGTTACCACTTTCCATCAGGTGGGCCGTCAGCTTGTTTGCCATTCTAAGTTGTATAAAAAAAAAAAAACATTTGATATTAACGATATTGCGTACAATGTGAGAAAAACCGCGGTACTTAACGACGTATATCGATAAGACGACGACATGCTCTAACATGTCTTGTCATTATATTGCGTTTAACTGAATAAATCGTGATAAACTTAATAAATATACATGACCTTTGACCTAGGTGTTTTATCATTTTAAATTATCTCCTTACTCTACTACCTTACTTGTTTTATTATTGTACTTATCATTACTGAACACAGATCTCTTCCCCTCAAACAATTTTTTTTATTATATCAGTCTTTACCTCTTTACTGCTGAACATTGGCTTCCACCATAAGTAGAGTTTTGCCAGTAGTTGTAACACTTGACAGACGGGATGGCAATCGCAGTCAAGTTTTGGTGATGTTTTAAGGGAGACGCTACTGCCCATTTTTCATCCATTAAGTTCCCTTAATCGAATCTTATGACACCCACGAGAAAGGAAAAGATGTCTCATTCTATGCCGGGACCAGACGACAGCTAAAACAATATAATTTAATAATAGCACACTGACTAGCTAGATTATTATCTCTAGCAAGCAATAGAACAATAGCTAGTTTCTCTTATACTAATGAAGATATTATGTTTTTCTTCCAATTGCCTCTTACCCAACGATGACCAGAAAAAAATAGATTTTAGAAAAATAAAATTATGCAATCTTACTATAACCATCAGCATAACCTTATAGAAAGTACTTGGAAGGTTATTTTTTTTATATTCATGCTATGATTGGAACAGCACCACATGCCCAACTCAATTATTCACAAATAAGCTCAGTTACATTAATTGGTCAGCATACATCAACGATGTTATCCGGCCGACCATACCTATTGTTGCTGTTAGATAATAGTCGTTAAGCCAAGTCAGATAGTTTCGTTTGGCCAGAAATGGTAAAGTGGGTGGTTGATGAATTAATCTCACACAATCCACTGATCCTCATTCGACCCCCTTAGCTTATCAACGCATATATGGGACTCCAGTATGTGGGTGAGTATTATGTAGTATTATATTATCTGTGATGTGGAGAACCAATATCCCAACATTAGTTTATAAAGCTGTGAAATCCAGTTATGATGTTATTCTTGTTACTATGCAGATTATACATAGAAACATAAAGATCGAATTAGACAAAAAATAAAACAAGAACAATAAAAGAATGGAACAAAAATGATCACAATGTTTGGAATGTTTTTAGCATATTTAACGAAACAAACATTTAAAGAAATACCTCATTTCTTTCCTTTATTCCTTGTTTAGGTTAGTTTAAATGTTAAACATAGCGGTCTACTACGGAATGATAAATCCGAAATATTGGCTGAGTTATGACATTTTCTACCATGAACCTCACGGAATTCAGTACAGATTACGGGAGGGTCAGTACAGATTTTCCTTTCGACCAACTGGATTAAAGAGGTTTTAATGTATCGTAAGGCCTCTTCCAAACCAATTTGATTGAACTGATAATTTGTTATGTTTGTTATAGAAACCAATGTATGATAATAGATCTACTTTAGATCTAGTATCATTCGAATTTTAATCTACTTTACGAGTATGTTCTGCGTTCTTTGTTATTACTCAAACCGGACATTACAAAAACGGCGTGATCCATGACTGTCACTTTTAATAAACTGATGACGTCTGTACACACGCAATTGTGTGTAGCATTACAGGCCGTGTACAGGCGTGGTGTAATCCTTTTTCGTATGGTCATAAATTGCGAGTATGACACACGTCAAAGGATGAGATTAACCTAAGTGAAGGCAAAGAATAACCAATAACCATACTATCTAAAATATTATTATAGTCTAACCCTAGCTTTAGATGCGACGTGCCTGATCTGAACCACAGAATATGTAACAAAAGGTTAGTTTATATTACGAGTGTTATATGTATACAGTTGAATAAATATTGTGTGACCCATTGAAAGACACGTTAACTACACCCTAAAACAGTAACACAAAAGATAGACAGGGAATATACAGTCATATTATGACGTCATCCTAAATTTCAGACGAACAAGCTACCCACGCCTTACCAATCTGAAAGGTTACCCACCTGTTATTTGCAATTGATATTCTACAGTTGAAATTTCAAATTATTCTTATTTTGCGTTTTATACAGTAAATACCGTCTAAAAATATATAAGTTATTATCCATCTGTATTAGTGCAAAAGGCAGAGAGGACAAACAGATATAAAAAGGCGATGCAATCATTCTCTGGCCTTTCTTTTCGTTCCAACTAACATAACAGTAATGCCATCCGACATTATTCCATAATTAATTAGCTAGTTTTTGATTATTATTCCTATAATATCTAATTTGTGTTCTGCCAGTAAATTTTCTAATTGCATTTATTAATAAAATTACTTCTAAGTTGTATTTTACCTTTTAAAAAACAAAATCATCCTAAATATACAAAGCATCAATAAATTTGAAATTTACATTATCATAACCAATAACCAATTGTTTCTAAATTGAGGTAAATGTATGTGTTTATAAAGTGATTGTTTATTACTTTATTTGTTCGTTCGTCTAAGGAAAAGTACACAAATTAATATTTGTGTATGTATTGAGTATTTTTTGTATATAATAGTAGTTTTCAAATAAAATGTTGCGTATTCTACATTTCTTTATAAAAAAAATATTATATTTTATGTTTGTTATTTTGTTGTTAAAATCTCCTTAACCTTAAGAAAATTAATGTAATAAACAAGTGTCACACATTCAGACTAATTAATCCTGGTAAATACAGTTGATCTACGAGAGACTAGTCTTGCGAGAATCGTCGAAATCTGTTTAAATAGCGTAAGTACCATAATATTAAAAAAAAAGTCAAAAGCCTCCTTACTTTCAAGTCACTTATAGGTCGCGAGCTTGTCGCGGTCCAGACAATGCTATTCTAATAAAATTCATGGATCCAGAGCAATTTACACTCTAGTTCTAAATAGTATCGCCAATTTCCCAGACCTGTCATAAAAAGAGAACAAAAAGACAAGATACAGTACACATACATTTTCTATTAAAGTAAACCGTTCTAGACAAACAAAAATACACAAGCGTATTATTCCCAACGATTGACTTCGCTGTCAGTTCTTTTAAGTTTGACACTAAAATGAAATGACATGAAATGTGTTTCATTTCATCTTGAATTACATTACTATGTACAAAAGATGGCACCTCATATTATTATAAACAATACTTAAATCACAAAGTTCCGCCCTTTAAAAACATAATCTGTGCGAGAAATTTACACTTGCAAATAAATACCAACTAATTAATATTATAGCTATTGTTAACTTTACAAATTGTACACATGAAACATTAACAAAAACAAATGCATATTAGATTAAGTACATTTATAGTATATGAGAGCGTAATGTGTATATAAAAGTATAAGAATATGTTGTGTGTGTGTATGTATGTGACAATAATACTGATCTAAAACCAAAATATAGCAAAAGAATACATTAAATAAAAAATTAAGCAAAAATTGAATAAAGTTTATGAATTTAAACATTATTAGATACAAATCCAATACACATAATGCATTTAAAAATATTCCCGTACTACAAATTCCTATTCTAAGATAAAATATACTTAATATTATTCATATCTGCACGTGTGTGTTGTTTTCCAGAAATGTGCATGAGCTCGAATCTTTTGTCCTTTCATTACTACGAGTGCACCAAAATTACAGGTACCACACAAACAGTACTTACTTAAAATAGGTACACGTAGTGTAGACATAATGTAAATACGTACCTTAGAAGACATAAGTAAGTAATTTGAACCTACATTTAAAAAAAAAAAACAGAATTTCCAACACTTAAACAATAATAAACGCGCATGGTCACCCAAGCACAACGGACAAGATTGCCATCACACTTTATAATGGAAAAATTTTAACCTGTATGTTTGTACCATAAGATGCAGTTTCGCTTGATTTATGTTGTGCTACATTTATCTCGTCTCGTGACGTCAGTAGCCTGACAACGACGACACGACATTTTGTTATCGAACAGCAACATAGAACCGATGGGTCGAGTGACAGCAACCTTTTGTGCTCATCTCACTAAGGCTTCAAAGCATCCATTATTCTCTCTACCAATGGACAGTGTTATATGTGCACAAACAAATTATTTAATATAACAATTTACAATCATTATTGAAATTGACATATGTGACATTACAACCTCTGAATTTATGTAATTAAATATGTATTAGGAAACAATGGCATCGACTTCAAAGAAGCATTTTCTAAATCTACCAAACTTAAATTAAAATTCGATTCGATGTCACACTGAAATCTTTATTCTAAGAACATGTAAGGATTACATTAAAAAAAAGAACAGTTCAGTCAAATAAAATTTAAATTATGTTTATGTGTTGTATAATATATTTTACTATCCAATTCGAATTTTAGTTTTTAAGATTGATTTAAAGAAGGGCGTTTTAGAATCAAAGCTATAAACCCTAAAATCTTTCTTGAAATTTCCAAATCAAATAAGTTTAACAATTTATCTAATATCTAAGGTCTTACTTAAAAAATAAATGTTAAACAATATCGGCCGCCACGCCATCTATGTTATTCAAAACATGTCCCTAAACTTTATAAATTTTACATAGACTATTTCAATTTATCATGCCATATCTAACATTGTTATTAACTTATTGTTGTTACTGTATGTTTTAGTGCAATAAAGAATATATATCTTCTTAAATCGATATCTGTGACTTTGTTCATAGTACAAAAAAAAATATTGCATACATTATTTATTAACGCTTATAGGTGCAATTTATCCATATCCCTCGTATCACTCTATTACATTATTTTTAAATTAGTCGTGTTATAAAAACCATCATAATCCGAGTAGATAAACAAAGTTGTCAAGTCTTTTGATGGATGCTATCTGAAGCACTCCCAAAGTGTAATTATAGTCTGGTTCTGATCTAATTTCTGCCGTTTAATCTTATAGCTCTTTTCTAATACATGGAGATTATAATTTTGTAGTAAAGTAAATGGCAGATGCTCGCGAAATCGTTTATATTATGATATTTTTAATGAAGTGATATATCTAACATCTGGCTAATTTTTCGCTTATTTTTATTTAAATTTCTCAAATAATTTTCTTATTACATACATACATACATATCTGTCACGCCTGTCTCCCAAACAAATTATAAACTCAAAAATAGCAAGCAAATAAAGTATTTTCTTGCTTATTTATAACACAATAAAAATATATAATAATGAAACAAATGTTATTTATTAACATTAAAACAAAATCTCAAGTTTTTACTTTTAAATTTTGTCATTAGCATATGGAGAAAGCCGTATGGTCCTGGCATAAAATAGGCCACCCCTTACTTTTCTGTAGGTGTCGTAAAAAATTACTAAAAAACTTAATGGTAGAGGGATGGGCAGCAGTGTCCTTCTTAAAATACCTCTAAAGTCCTAACGTGGTTAGTTGCCGGTAGTTGTCAAGCGTGGCAACTACTGGCAAAATTCCCCCTTATGGGGAAAGATTATATTCGGCAAAGGACAATTAATGGCTGAAATTATATGGAGAAACTAAATTGTATCAATCTACATCCAATATTAAAATAGATGGCAAGAAAAAATTGATTATAAAACAAATTATAACTGTGACAACATACGAATCGGTCATTTATATAACCTATAGCATTTTGAATACTAAAATCATATTCTGGTGTACAAGGAAAGGTCTAGGAACCGGCGCTCTAATGCATCGGTGACAGGTACAGAAATAGAAATCTTAAAGCAAATGAAACGCTTGCCACTTTAAATAAAACCCACTTAAATTTCACGCTTATTTCTGTCTCCCTTCGCAGGACGAAGTTTTCTATAATGTAGGACTGTTTTTGTAGATTTAAGGAAGGGAGCAGAAGCTATTTATTTCAATTCACAGACAGCACAAGAAACTTCCCTGGATTTTTGTAATTCATTATTATTGTTAGTGGTTTCGTTTGGATTAACTTTGATTTTTTATCCTCCTATATGTATATACTCCTTTTAAAAATATCGTATTAAAAAACATCCTAATTTTTGTAGCTTAAATGTGAACTGACCGTAAGTAAATAATTATAATTAGAACAAAAATGTTTCATCATTATCCTACAATATAGCCTGCCAACTTCATTAATATTATTAGATCTCGTAGAATTCCTATTAATTATATAAACATCACTCTTATTGATACGCAGCATATGTATTCTTTAGGTCATATATAAACTATAGACTTAAACTATAGAATTCTAAGCCTAACCTTAGATTAACATCCACACGATGCATCCTCCACACCCGCCTGGAACCCATTGTGGTTAGTTCTTGTTGCATTTTTCAGGATTGACCAACTGACCTGCTTTCGTCTTCACCCATCATAACTCACTGGTGCCCTATCAACGTATACCGATAGCGCAAATGGGGTTACAATTCCATTCATCACCATCATCATATCAGCTATTAACCGTCCACTGCTAAACATAGGCCACGCCTTTAAGGGGTTAGCTGCCATTTTGTTCACGCACGTTTTACGACACGTTGTTTTTCACAGTCTGAGTGGCAAGCGGTTAACACTAGGCTCCGAGCAGCGATCTAATAATTTGCCAGAAATGCCTTGTTTACCTTCGCCAAAGGTTGTAGAAGTTCTGATAGTAATTGTGATGGTCAAACTTCAAGTGCTGGTAGTCACACACATACTAATGGTAGCGAAATTAAACAAAATAATCCTAATCAAACAATCTGTAAATTTTCGAGCTTCCAATTTGTTCCAGTGCTGAAAAAATACATAATATTATGCCATCAGGCTTAAATTCCAGTGTTGAATAACAAAACCGATTTTTCATTACGCATAAATAAATGTATATATAATAATATATAACATACTATAATATACTTATATATATAATTAATAAGAAAGAGAAACCAATAAAGCACGTGCATATTATTCCACGTATGAATCCATAACAAATAAACGCACTCTTTATTAAGATGTTGAAAACAAAGCGAGTGTAGTGGCCATAATATATGGAGTATTACCTCAAATCGTATTACGCCACACAATTTTGAATCTCACTTGAAATAACTCGCTAATTTTATACCAATGCATTTCGTGAAAATCCAATAATAAAGCTCTTAACCTCAAGGAGTTTTCTTTGAACATGTGGTAAATATACGATTTTCTGACACAATAACTGACAGGTATGTAAATAAACATAATGAGGAAACAAAACA
Organism: Galleria mellonella; assembly: GCF_026898425.1. Taxonomy (NCBI): domain Eukaryota; kingdom Metazoa; phylum Arthropoda; class Insecta; order Lepidoptera; family Pyralidae; genus Galleria; species Galleria mellonella. Next base: position 4,849,439 of record NW_026442075.1, on the reverse strand, counting down.
AGCTATGATGATGAATTCTATGGAAACCAACAGGTATACATTTGTTGTATATATATATATATATATATATATATATATATATATATATATATATATATATATATATATATATATATATATATATATATTCAATAATGTCTTGTAGTAATTGAAAATACATTATCTATTAATAATATTAGTTTGGTTCCATTTCCAATCTCTATTTCTCGCTCGCTATTCACTGTCTGAATCTAATGTAAACCCATTATAACGACAATAAGCAAACATAGTGTCTTGGTAAGGATCCAAATCCAACCGCGACTGAGTTATACTGGATGTAAACAATAGTTCCTAATGGGGCTAGTAACCTAAATTCCATTTTCTTACAATCGAAACCAAATTCCGATTTAATTTATAACTTACAGTGACCATGACAATATGAAGGTGAAACTGTATTAGAAAACAATACTAATGCCAGATAGTACGTACTAGGAGGAACGTTTCGAGCAAATTGCTTCCGCTAAAGGAAATTATAAATCGGTCAATGTTAACATTCAGTCAATTATAACTCTTGAATGGAATTGATTGGTCATCGTTCAATTATTAATCTAAAATTATACGGAATGTATAGGCTGCTAAGAAAGCAACGATGAAGTACTTCACGGTTGACATTAAAATTAATTCAATTGTAATATTTTATATTGTATTGTGATTCATAAGGAAACACTATTTTATTTGTAATCTAAAATTTATTTTTAATTTAAATTAATTCATCACATAAACTGATAATTTGAATAATCATAAAAATTCTATCTATCAGTGTCACATCGCTGTAAGATTTATTAAATATCTATATTACTTTTTGTATATGAATTTAAAGATTCTTAACAAACCCTAAAATAGAAAATTGAATGTGCATATTTATTTGTATAATATAATGTAGCTATAATTTCAAAATAAACAAATTATTACCTAAAATTCCTATACAAGTATATAATATAATATACGAGTATCAAATCTAAAAAAAACGTAATCCTAACTATATGTAAAACAACCTTATCAAACCCCTTCCCAACCGAGCTCAAATCCAAATTTCGGGGAAGAAAATTTTCACTCATTTGACTAAAATCTGTACTTGAAAACAATATATTTGATATAGTAATTGCCTGCTTCTCAAACTTAGCAGGTAAAATACACCTGCGCCATAAGTAAAATTAGGAGTTTTTGGAGTTTATCATTCTTTACACAACACCTAGAACAAAGTCATATTGGCAAAGTTCGTTTCCGTTGGACCCAAATCAAGCCTTTGGGACCAAGAGAGATTCGAAACCTTATTTATGCGATACGTAAACCGACTGATATAAAAAAAATATAGTCCAGTATAATAAATTTTTATTCATTTTTATTATGTTTATTGTCGTATCTAAAATGTACCCTCTACTTTTGTTATCAATACTAAAAATGGATATTAATTTAGAGAAATATTGCATGGAAAGAGCATCAATCAATCCGTGTTAGACATATGTCTTTTTAGGTATTATTTGTTAGAACAAAATTTCGATAAATCAATTTTTAAATATTTCATATTACCTTTACTATATATATTTTTTACCATGTCGTCATTCGTTCGTTAGGCTATTATTATCGTCATTATTTTATAAAGAAAAATCTTGTTTTCTCCCTACTATTTATTTCATTTTTTGTTTATAAACTGTATTTGCAAACAATTTTAACTTAAACTAATCTATATTCCGACCTTTGTTCTATATCTTTCTCGTCGAATCCTTAAATAATTATTTTACTATAACGGTACAAACTATTATTTAGCCATAAACTTATTTGAAAGTTATTGCAAGACCGTTTACAAACAACTACTTACCTCTCCGAGATTGATGAAACCATGATCTCTGGCTACAGCATCCGCTGCCTCTTTTCCCGCCGGTACGTGGACTGCCCATGTCGGCGTGTAATGCGCACACGCAGACTCCACCAACAGCAAGAGAATGGCTGAAGACACCACAGCACTTCGCGCCATCGCACACACTCACACACACACTCAAGGGCTAGTACTTGTCAGCATTGCACACAAATAAAGTTTAAGTACGAGATACTAGTGTTGTAATATAATGGTCTTTGTCATACAATCGTGTTCATTGCTCTTAGATATTACATTTAAATCTAAAGAAATAACTGTAAAAAAGAATTGTATTCACTACACTTTGGAATATCTACTAATTGAATACTAAGTTATTTTTTTAAATGAATTTAAAAACATATCATTATTATAAGTGCCACATGAATCTTAATCCTTCACTTTATTTTGACATATACTTTCTTATATTATACTGAAACAACATACTTTTTTCTCCAAATACTAACATATTTTTTTTTCTATTTGTAACTTCAATTTACGATTCAAGATAATATCAATGCATATAGCAATGACCGAGTGAACTTTGTGTGACAGATAAACAGAAGTGTTTAAATTATTTTTTGTACAAAGAACGGGTCAATAATATTACGACACGCCTGATGTCTATTATCTATGACAACAGTTTATCACATGTGTGTTACCGACTGTTCATCAACATTATGGAAATATAACTTCACTTATTAAAAAACTATCTGATCTGGTCCCACCCAAGTACTCTGCATACAGCTTGTTCTACCCGTGCTTCCTAAAAAACGTTAAATATAACGTTTCAAGTCAGCAGACTAACAAGTGACAATTCTATGTTGCACTTGTCGGCTTTTGTAAATGCTGTACACTACTGTGTATATATCTAGCGGTCTAATTAATAAATAAATACTTACGTAATTTGTTTAGCCTCATTAAGTGTAAACACATGTATATGACAATGTACAGTGACTAAGACTCGACCATTACAAGTTAATTATTAGTTATATTTCCTTTTTGACACAATGTAAATTATCGTTTGATAAAATGCAAATATATCAACATGAAATTAATTTTACCAATGAGCAGAATGTTAAAACATTTCTACGCGTCTAACACATTACGCTGAATGTATCGCATGAGAGCTGATGAGACTTTAACCCGCATCTAAGTGACGAGGTGTCGAAAATGTCTCTCTGAATATCGTGTCATTTATTTGAATACTCGTGTTTCGGTGTTTGATCAAGATGCAAATGGTAGATTTCTCAATACATAACACACGGGGAAAAATTTGAAAACATGAAATAGGAGGAGTTACTACGTGTTCGTTCGTTTCATTCCATTTTACATATATGTTTGTACAGATGAACGGTTCTCATCCGTGCGTGTGGAGGACGACATCGTCTTTACGAGCCCCGTGAGCTTTTGAATCACACTCTACACAAAATCCTTTGGCTTCTTTCTCCTCTGTATCCGTTAACATTCGCATGTCTCCTGAATGTGTAGATGCTTTAGGCGGTTGGGCCCTCTAATGCACTCATCGAGCATTGTTTTCCGACAGATTAAAACTTTGAGCGCGGGAATGTAGCCAACTCCATAATAATTGGGTCAAGTATACAAACGAAGGACATTGTTCGAGAGGGCTAGAGGGTAGTCCGTTATATAACTCTTTATTGGCGTATCATGAGATACCCATTAATCACACTGCTTTCCCGTCCATTGCCGATCTATCTGCATGTTCTTGTGTCTCAAAGTATCGTTTTCTATCAATCTATATTTGACCTTATTCTCGATAAACAAGTTAATTATGATATTTATTCCGTTTCTCATAATAAGACCTGACTCGATATGAATTAATCATCCGTTACTTGATAAAATAATGCCTTGCCTTATGTATGTAGCATGACCATAAAATAAGTTACAATTATTTAAAAAAAAGTCGTTTGAAGACAAATTAATCACATTAAGAGTATTTTTGTTTTTTTAGAACATTTATGTCATCAATAAAATAAACAATCGTGTAGATAAATACTTGGGTATTTTTTCACTCTTCTGTTGGAATGCTCAAGTTTTGTTATCTGCTACAGCTACCGATTGAGGTAAAATTCAATACAGACAGTATAGATAGTAGTCCTATCTATAAAAGTAAAAATTTAATGTAAATATGTTAATTTTATAAAAATTGCGTTTAAAATATTTTCTTATATATTTACATAGCTAAATGAATTGGTATAATTTATATGCACACAATACATTTTTGTATTTATATCCGGTTTAAATAAATTTTGTAAATTGAAAAGAACTCGGGCAAATGTTCGATTAGGAGTTTCGAAAATTCAAAAGTATTGAGAAAATTACCAATATATCTAGATTATATTCAAAATAATATCTTGAGGTAGGGTCAAATCAAATTTGCAACATCAATAAGTAGTCTTGATAACATCACAGATGACAATAGAAAAAAATTAACGAGCTCACTAATTACATCGATTATATTATAAACTTGCGTTGTCTATTTCTCTCTAAGTCTGTACCAAGTCAATTTTGTACCAATTCTTTTTATTTTACAGTTACAGTTATGCCACTGTATTCAGTCATATTTATGGTATGTTAGGTAAGTAGTATGTTATTTCTTTCAACTTAGCTCGACTGGATTATGTGTATAATATTGATGAGAGTATCGTGAAATAATAGCGTCTTAGTACATTAAATTAATGTACTGCCTGGTTCTATTTTCACACACAATAGCTTACATTGTTTAGTAGGTGTCTATTATAATACACCTAATATATTTATCTGCATATCAACATGGGTAATGGATTGGATTTGAACCTCATGTATATTAAATAAATGAATTAGTACCTACTGATAATTTTCGCACTTTGTCTTTTCGGTTTTTCCACTGGAAAATATTTAAGGCAAGTAATGGATCGTATACTTCTAGATGGAGTGTGTCAATACAAAGGCTTTGCCAAAAACAGGCCAACTAGGCAACTTTATTCTTAAATTTATTAAATAGGAATACCATAATATAGTTATTAATCAGTGAGTGGAAGAAATGTAAGTATATAAATAAATAAGGTTGAATTGAAAATAAAAAAACAATACGAAATTATTATAACTATGTTTGGTAGGAAATTAATTCAATATAAATTTGTATATAATATAATATATACACATATGTATATAAATATTACATGAGAAAAAAATAGTTCGCAATTCAAATAAAATAATCCTAACTAGGTATTTTAGTACAATTACTTGCAACACTGAAAACATTTTAAAAATATGTCAGTCAGTTGTTTTTGGATGACTAGATTACGGTCCGTTTTTGGCAACCAATGCTCCATCTTGAGGTATAAAGATACCTAAATGTGCGCACGACATAAATAAATAGATGTAAATAGATAGAGATGTAGTTCTACATTACAATATTGACTATATTTAGCAAAATACCTTAAAAATATACATAAAGAGTCTACTTTCCTATATAAAACTATAAAATAGCTTTATGAGTCAAAATAGGTACCTCGGTACTGTTTTATTTTTTTAGGAAAAAACTGTGTCTCCGTCTAGAATTGGGGCCAAATATCTGGATGTATTTAATCAGATTATTAAAGGCTTAGTTAGCACAAACATTAACGTATCTATAATAAAGATGCTTGTTTGTTTTCTGTTTACAGTTCAGCAGGAAATGCACCACAAATGCATTGAAATGTTAATGTAATATTATGTAGGTGGGAACCTACCTAGATGAGTATCTGTACTAATCTACCTATCTGGGTTCTGCACTAGAGAAAGTTTATTCAAACAGTTAATAAGTAGTTTAGGTACTTACCATTTCTTTGATGTTTTTGCAAAAAGAAATGTTTGAAATAAGTGGGGCAGACGTTCACAATGTACTTACCCAGTATTATTAAAGTAGGTAAGTAGTAACTACACTTATATTTAGAATTTGCACATTCTTTATTATGGATAATCGCGTGTTATGCTACAATGTTTATATTTAAAAATAATAACATATGTAATAAGGAAATAAGTAGACAAGTAGGTATCTAAAGTTTTATCTTATCTGTTTCTATAAAGTCTTTGTAAACATCATTGATGAGCAACCGCAAGTATTTCGCGTGCAGTCCACGTCGAAGGACGGATGTTTCATCGATGGAATCCGATAGGAAGGACCAAGATTCCGTGGCACTTAGACAATAGTGGACGGTGAGAGTCGGCGCCGCTGTGACGAGCGTTCACCTCTCGCATCCCGCCTCACTGTTATTATAATTTTCATTATTATAACCAGTTTTATGTATAAATTCCCCACGTACAAGTATGCAGCAACAATCACTACGTTACACAGTGTCGGTCTATAATCATTATTCAGTACGGTACAACTGTCAAGTGACGCGTGAATAATACAGCGGCCTGGCACGGCACACACCCGTCGCGTTCGCGCACGTGATGCTGACTGGTTCGTTTTCATTTATCGTTAGCTAGTCTGCTCTCAGTCGCTCCCCGCGATTCGAGCCCGAGAGGATACCGGTATTGCCAGCCTTACAACATTTCCTATAAAACAGAGAAAATGGAAAAGAAGTGAAAATATAATGAAACGAAAATATTTTCACTCGAAGTGCTGTTACAATGTTTTTTCAACAATTTTCTCAACATTCTATTTGCAAGAGCCACTTCCTTTTTTGTTAATTTTTTTTAATTATATTTTATAAATTATTACTATACTACTTACTTACTTAATTTTGATCTAGTCTATTTATTTAATTGAATCTTTTGTTTAGTACTTATTAACGCCAAATACTTACACATCGACATAGACACATAATTATCGATTATAAAAAAGTAACATAGGTAACATTTTCATGCCTAGTAGAATAAAACCGACTATTAAAAGACTAAATAAAAAATGGAAAATCAATGTTAGTAATGGGGGTTTAACAACCCCATAAGAATATGCCCTACCAGATTGATCTCCACTTAGTACGCCATGGAAAATCTATCATCCTAGTTAATTCTTGTTGAATTTGTTATGATGGGCTGACTGACCTGCATTCACCCTCACTTATCATCTGGTGCTCCGCCAGCATATTTCGATAGCGCAGGGGGGCTACCATTCTATTTTCACCCATTAAAAAACACTTTCAGATATTGTACCGAAACAAAAAGTACAACAGATTTTAAATTAAAACCTTAGATTATGTAGATAGAGCATCGAGACTCAAAAACGGCACGACTTTTTGTCTGCTAATTATCAAATTAGCTAATTTTTTCGTTAGTGTTTTATGTACATATCTATATTTAATTATAAAACACAACACAACAACACATACAAAAATTATAAAACAAAATTAATTATAGAAGTTATAGAGGAAACGCTTATAACTAAGTTGACTCGCTTTTCTCGAAGCATTTGTATGAAGACACTCTATGTATTTTATTTATTTATTTATTTACACTTTATTGCACCAAGTAAAAAGAGAAATAACAAATACAGTAAATATTAATGAGAAGTGATACAAAAGGCGGCCTTATCGCTAAGCAATCTATATCATATAAGCTATGTATATCATATAGGATTAAAACTAATGGAATACATTTATAAAAAGCATATCCAATTTGGTGCAGTAGTTTTTATATACCTAATGCCGAAACAAACATACCATATAATCAGATATAGCAACAATTCTATTAAAAATTATTTTAGCTTCTATTATTCTTATTAATACGCCTCATATAATTTGTTTTCATATATCCTCAATGAACTAACATCGTCTAGTTAATTTTTTTTACAAAGATCATTAGTACTCCACCAGCGTATACCCGCGCTATCGGTATACACTGGCGGAACACCAGTGAAGGATGATAGATGAGGATGAAGCAGGTCAATTAGCCCACCGTGACGAATTCATCAAGAATTATTCACGGTTTCCAGGGGGAACCACGTGGAGGTCGACCTGATAAGACATATTGCTAGCAATGGGGCTGTCAAACTCCATTGCTTAACAATCCCTTACCCCCCTCCAGTATCTATTAACTGATCCTCTCTGAATTCCAGCTATTTGCGAGCACAAGACGCGATACAACATTCCGTTATTATTTCAAATGGGCGCGTGGACTAGACTATACGAACTGTTTAACCGCTGGTGAACGTTTTTCTTAAAGAGACGACATTATGACGACTCCAGTTGACAGCTTAATTAAGTCTTTAAAAAGATGTCAATTTAATTCGATTATACACCTACAAGAGAGCCGTAAGTTATCATGAGAGCCGACTAAGGGAGGGCGAAGGATGAGCAGCAGCGTCCCTCTTAAAACATCTTTAAAGATTGACTGCGGTTGCCGATCAGCCTGCCAAGCGTGGCAACTACTGGCAAAAAGAGGCTTATATTCAGCAGTGGACAGTTAAAGGCTGATATGATGATGATAATACACCTACAAAGTCATTAAAAGTTAAAAAAGTCTATACAATATTAATATTCAAAAGTATCAGAATGTAGAGTGCGATAGATATTAGGTAATTAGGAATTTTAGAATCCTTACAAATGTCCTTAAATTTTGAATAAATAAAAGAGTCCTAAAGCTGTTTTAAAAAAAAAATATCACGTTGTTGTTAAGATTTTAGAAGATTCATTTTCAATTTGAGAAATTTCAAAATTGATTATCTATTGTTGGCCTAGCTATCTTTCAGTCAAAAATAAAGCTCTACAAGTTTTATAATTCCTGATTATATGCACAAGAGACAGTAGGTATCCCATGAAACGAAACATCAAATTCTCACTGCTTAGATTTATAAGTAGGTATAACTATAAAATAATTTATTCAAAGTTTGTTCTTTTTAGTTTTGGTTGTAATGTTTTATGTATTTGTTGTTAAGCGTATTAAGTCTCCTATTCGAGAAATGGGTATTAGCAACCCGTACGCATGCTAAAGGTAAAGGAGTTAAGAAAATCAGCGCTATATGGGTACATCTCACTGGAGCTGTACATACATACAGCACACTCGTCGTACGTATTTATTATTGATTCGACTAAAAATGAATTCAATTTATAAAAGAAATTCCTTTCAAATACATACTAATTTTCAAATTATTTTAAAAAACAGGTCTATTTAATTAATTACTACACAAAATTGCCTGACAGTTGAACCGGAACAGCTAAAACATATATATTACAAAACACAAGTAAGACCATACCCATTTAACCATAAACGAACCTTCTATAACAATTTTGGATCGAATTTTATAACGATTATTACGTTTTTTTTCCAAGTATTCGAATCTTTTTATCAATTTTCACATCTGTAACTTTAGAAGATTCGTTCAAATACTTTAACCCCCGATGCAAAAAGAGGTTAATAAAAGAGGAATTAATAAGTTTAAAGTCATTGTGGGTAAAGTTTGTTTTTGGACCGATTGTAATCCAATTATTTTTTATTTGAAGATTAATTTAATCGATGGTGGAAATCGGTTTACAACTAAAACACTTAGTTAGCCTATATATTTCATATCTAAAGTTGGGTGAAAAACAAATAATCTAATTGGAGTGTGTATTATAATTTTATATTCTTACTTGTAAATACAAATACAAATATTGTAAAGTCCGTTGATCTACTGACTTAATTTTTTGTTAGGATTGTGATATTTATATTATATTATAATATTACGCTAATGTGGTAACCTTGATACTGATCAACACATGATAGTCTGCGAAGAAAGTTAACAACGTCACTTTTTAACAATATACATAGAAATAAGGATCCCACTACAACACATCTACAATATTGTATTGTGATTCCTTCAGATTTGATTTCAATGAGTTGTTAACTTAAAGAATGATGATAGAAGAAAAAGATAGAGTATAAAGATAGCTTGGTTCTAAAAATTATTTGTTAATAATACTTAATACACCTACTATCTAACAAGAAAAAGATAGGAGAGGCAATTATTGTTGATAAAGGGGATCGTAGTTCTCATTACTAGCAATATAGGCCATCAGGTCGACTTCCAAGTGATTCACTTGGAAACTGTAGTGGTTAATTTTTGAAGAAATTGTCGCCATAGACCAACTACGAGTAACTTGACTACATCCTCACCTGTCATCGCTCTGTGGTGTCCAGCCAGCATATACTGATAGTGCAGGCTGCGTTATTATTCCATTAAAAAAAACATAATGAAGACAAAACAAATTGGAGTAGACGCATCGCTTACTGTGGGGTTATTCTTAAAATAAATTCCAATAAATCGATATTGAAATTAAGACATTTCGCACTCTCAAATTGCAATACTAGCGACATAGTAATTCCATACTGTTCTGATAGATGCATATTAGTGTAACTGCAGTACAAACTATTACAAATTGATCCCAAATATAACCAAATTTCTAACTGTAGTTTCACGAGTGCAATATAAAATTGTCATTGGTTTTATTATTTATGGATTGGTAATATTGATATTAGATTCAAAAGTAGACCTGCTATTCGGTTTTCGAGATAGTAATATAATCCATTTTTGGAGTAAATGTAGCATAAAATATTATTCTAAGTTTGCTTTCGGTCATGATTTTTTATTGCATAATACATTATGCATCCATTCCGAATCAGAATGAGGTTTGTCAGTTCTAAATCGATGCGATAACAACGGAAAGGGTAGAACTCCCTGTCACTAATGACGTTTTCATGTTCGTAGGACTAAATTAGTCCCGACAAGCTAACCAAGATCGGACCTGACATGACCCCGATATTTCTGGCCAAAACCATATCATCCTTTTCCATATATAATATATTTAATATTAGATATAACTACGTTACAAAGATTCTGTCTATTTTATAAAATGATGTGATTTCTGTGGAGTACAAAAACAGCATCTGTAATGTAAATCAAATCTTCAGATACAGATTAATGTTGCAGCTTCATGGTACTATTCGAGCCAATTTTTTCTCTGATGATCTCGAAAGGACACATTTGATTTCTGATTTCTCGATTTAGAGTTCGGAGAAAAGTTGAATCAAAAAACGTAACCGTAACGTAAACTCGTTTTTAAAATACCTTCAAGACAATACACTCTTAGCACAATACGCCCAAACTAACTATTCAGCTTGGTAATAGGTAATTGTCTAACATCTTCTACAGATCTTGACAGAAATACTCATTTCCAGCAGTGGGACGTTGATGAAAATAATAAAATTAAAATAATAAAGATAAATATACAAAATAAGTCCCAAATGTTATTCTGAATAGTCTTAAAAGAATTGAATTCGCCACTTTGTTAACGATAAACAAAAATGGGTCAGAAAAAGCTGTAACGAGATGATAAAAGTATTAAACAAAACACAATTTTTTTCATGTTATTATAGCTATATACGAGTAACGTAACATAATAATCCTCTCTTTAGATATCAATATAGTAAGTTTTTCTCTAAAAAAAATAAACGAGAGATGAATATAGTAGCTAACCTGTGTATGCGCGATTTACGATCCTATAAGTGTAACTAAGTAAAACGTTTTTATCTATTACAGATATTTCAATTCATCACTGCAGGAGAATCGTACATTGTACTGTATAATACGCGTTATGTACACGTTGTCAAAAATGTTTTGTCTCCGAAATTAAGTAACATAGAAAAATGAAGTACCTAGTTAATGTGTGTAAACTATAGTGATGAGAACTAATATAGTACGAAACTTTACTTGAATAAGAAATAAATATATTTTATTCTTTATCAAATTATTTTATTTTTTTATTTGCAGAATCTACTTTTATATTATTAAATTCATTAATTAAAATGATATGTATAACTGAAATAACTATAATATAATAAATGTTGCACAGTAAATGATTATTTCTTCCTGGTATGAGAGCAATGACCTTCGAAATCTCATTTCCTTGTAAATGTTAACAAAAACCATCATAAAAACACCAAGACTATGATCAACTGGTACCGTCAACACTCCTATCTCGAAATGGTTCAGTAAGTATAAATTTAAAACCTAAAGGCGTACATATAAAGCTGTTAAGTAATATTTCATATACCGTTAACGACAATTGGGCTGTCCACAGAAAGTACGAAATGTTTTTATGATTTAAGGGGAAGAGATGTGGAGCAGACAAAATTACGTTTGCAGTGAAATGTATCTTTATACTAGATGGCTGGCTGTGCGATTTTATGCACTTGAATTATTTGCAGTTTGCAGTTGTGTGTGAATAAAGGTGTATTGATTTAACGGGATACCAAAGGAAGACTTTGTACAATAGTTGTTCGCTAGGGTATCTCTATCCTATTTGCGGTTTTTGTCGTGAAGTAGTTGTCTGTGTTTCGGTTTGAGGGTGGGATATGGCAATGAAATTACATGGTTCAAAGGCATAACACCTTAGTCCTCAGGATTGGCAACGCATGAAGTGTATCATGGGCGATATACTCTGTTATACTGTATGTTATGATGGCGGCAAAAAAGTCATCACCCATTTCGATATCGCTCATATCGGTCAGATCTATCCTCGAATATATTAAAAGTCTGTTATCCAATATAATTTTTTATGTAACAAATTTTGAGTAACAGATTTTTAGCATATTAACCAGTATTTTTTTATACAACTTAGAATGGCAAACAAGGTGACGGCCCACTTGATGCAAAGTGGTAACGGTCTCCTATAAACATGAGCAGTACCATGGACATAACAAAGTATACTGTTCTGCTCATGATACCCCCATGCTTTGCCATTCCTGAGGACTCAGGTGTTATTCCTCTGTACCCAGTCAATTCACGCCATATCCCACCCTTCAAACCGAAACACAGCCATGCAAACACAACTGCTTCACGGTTGAAACACGAATGGGACAGAGGTACCCAAGCAATCGACTTTTGTACAAAGTCTCCCTCTGGATATTGTAATTAAAGTATGTAGATATTGTTATATATTACCCACCCCTAATTACTGGATACGAAGGCGTAATAAGTCCTCAGAAATTCCAATACGTGAAGGGTAAGTAACAGTTTTATATCAATTTTATCCACGAGGTGGGCCATCAACTTGTTTGCTATTACAATCAATCAATCATTGATTTGCACAAACATATTATTCATACATTTATAAATTGAATTTTATCTTTTAAAAACGAGTTTAAAAAAAATAGACTTTTAATTTTTTAATATTTTATTAGGTATTATCTAACGGCCTTGGCTTCATTCAAGTTGTTAGAAACATAAATTAGTATTTTATATTAACAGGCAAATTTTTTATACTTTTGTTTACATGACTATAATTTTCACAAGAAGCTTTATTTTTTTTATAATATATTACTAATAACTTTCTATAAGAATGAATTGTTAAAACAATCAAGAATTTATAAGTATTATCAAATCTGTAATGATTAAACAAACCTCCTGAGATCCTGATCATTTTCTGCCAGCTAACTACTTATCGACACAATTGCATTGTGTTAATAGAAAGTTACTTTGTCTTTAAGACATTTAAATTCATAATAATTTATTTGAAATATATTACATATCCATTACATAGATAGCTAACAAAATTTTAAAAAGTGCTTGAAAGATGTATTATAAATTTGAATAAAAAAAAAAACTATTGTAATTACAAATAGCCATGACACATAAACTGAATGGTTTTCGTAAAATTTGATAACTTGTGCCTGTCGTATTTAAGCAAGAGTACACATTTTATTAAATATTTAATATTACTATGTGATCCCGGCATAGAATAGGCCACCCGCTCTTTTCCCGTGGGTGTCGTAAAAAGCGATTAAGGGATCTTAATGATAGAGAGAGGGGCAGCAACGTCTCTCTTAATATATCACAAAAATCAAGCTGTAGTTGCCAACTCGCCTACCAAGCGTGGCAACTACTGGTAAAACGCCTCAATAAGGGGAGTCCTATGTTCAGAAGTAGACAATTAACGAGTGATATAATAAAACCTATTTGATAATGTCATCGTGATAAAAATATAATGATCACCCTGTAATCTAAGATCCCACCACTGAATTCTACATGTATAATTTTTTTTTTATTGAAACTTAGTATAAATGTACGATGAGCAAAAATTCAATAAAATGCACTCTGGTTATCAGCTCTCAGTTTGCCGAAACCAGGTTGCCAAGTGGCAGCCATTACTAGCACCCCCTTTTCAACCGACATCAAAAAAAGGAAGGTCTCAATTCGTTTGTATCAATGATGTAACAAACATAAAAAAAATACAACCGAACTTCATTAGTTATAAACCGATTTATAAAATACTTTTTTATCTGAAAGGTTATATGTACTTACAGATTTGTCTCTTAGAAGTTTTATCAAAATTCGTTCATTAGTTTAGTTTTTAAATCAAGAAGGTTTTGACACACATGAAGTCTAAAATCTTATCAAAGTGCAATTTATTATATATTAACTTACGTGTAGATCAAGAAAGGTTGACTTTTATAACAATAGAACTGGCAACCCTAGGTTGCGGCTAACTGAGAGTAAACAAGCCGGGTTCGTTGTATTATATTTTGAACCATTTTTCATTTAAACTAAATTTCATTAAAAATATTTTCTGGTGAAATAAATAGTTCAATAAATAAACAAATATAAGTTTAATACATGCAGAAAAAATAAGCGTCGGGGTCTTAAGCTATTGCCTGCGCTATTAGTTTACGCTGACAGTGCACCAGTGAGGGATAATAAATATGAAGTCAGATCAGTTGACTCGTCGTGACGATTTCACTAGGAATTGTACTATTTTCTAGGTTTTGCTACCAGTGGGGCCGCCACCAGTAACGAAGATTCGTTATTGGAGGAGAAGGGATTGTTAGTAATTGGAATTAGCTAATTTAACTATCGTACTTTACCTTCCTAATGCTCCTCAAATATTGCGTCTATACTGCGCCCACCATGTACCCTCTTGTATAGGCATTCCATTCAATAGCGAGGACGGGATACCTTAAATACTGTACCGCAAACCATATACAAAAAAACTATCGTACTTATTTTCTGGCTAAATGACCTTCCTCTTCATCCTCACCTATCATCTATCACTAGTATTCCGCCAACGCTACTAGCGCAGGTAGTTATTACTTCTATTATCAAGCTTTGAAAAACAAGTCTTCGTTACTTATCTTCTCCTCGTGGTAAAGCTATGCGGTCTTACCACAAAAATAATTTACACTGTTTATCTAAACAGAGTTTAACAAAACTCTGAGTGATTAATTCTTTTTATAGCACGAAGGTGGGCAAACAAGCATACAGCCCGTCTGATGGTAAACTGTCACAGTAGCCTAATAGATGTCTGCAATACTTTTTTTTTAATGAATGATAATGGAATGGGAAAATTTATGCATCTAATATTAATTTAAACACTTTTTGTTTTCAATCGGACATATTTCTTTTGTACATTCATAAATAGATATTAGACATTATAGTAACACGTTTAAATATTTATTTAACTCCTGTATATTGCAAGTTTAACTTTTTTCTGATAAGACCGATAGTATTTATTATCGATCTAGATATGTTTTAATATGAAAAACGTTACTTTCCTTTGTTCACTAAAAATATAAAAACTTAAGCCATAAAGTAAGTACATAAATAAAAAAATGAGAGTTACATCTATGGTCGGTTATATTGAATTCACAATCCCTCGGTTTCTGCACGACACACACTAATGGAAAATATTATAAGACACAAAGGCCTTCCAAAACCTCCCAAAGTGCACGGTTTCGAGAAAAAAATTGAACAACTATTTCTACTTTTCCCTGGCACAAGGATTTCCTTCTCGACACACCCGATCTTTTCTCCCCATCGCTAATGGATACTTATTGAAATATAAATGAATAGTTATTTGTCTACTTCACTAGTATTGTATGAATGTGATACCCATATGAAGGGCATATAGGTTGGTTCACAGACTCACAAAATTCTGCTTGTTTATTCTTTAACGTATTTGACATACGTAGACATTGACCTTTTTATTCACAAGTAAAAACTTACCACCTTACTTATAAGAACTAAAATCTACTACAAATCTATAATAATAATTACAGTGTAATTTTTTTCAAACTAGGAATTTAGAACAAAAGAAAAAGACAAAACACTTCAATAGCAAAAATTGGTTTAAGAGACATTTGACGTTTTTATGAAGAATGGCGTTGAGGTAAAAGCTTATCAATGTTTAAGATTGATTTTTACAAGAAATGAGAATAGATAGATTTGAACTGAACCTCTGACTACTATTGGTGTGTTTTTAGGGCCGAATAGGTTTTGCCCGATTCTGAATTGTCTGGGTTCCTCCCAAGGATCAGGACTGAAGCCTCTAGCTGTAAACAAAGACATATTTAAGAGTACATATGGACCTCTTTTAAGGAATCATAATTTTTAATACGCCAATGCTGGCTACATCATTTGAGATTAATTATACTTATTACAATATATGCGCAAATAAATTCAACACGGCTGGTGGCGAGCCCACCACCTTCTGTCCAAGGTGTCTTGGTTTGTTTATAATGTATATAATAATAACCTATGGGTTTTTTTCCTAAGTTTGTGATTTCTGTCGCTATTTTTGAGGCGACAACTTTCTAATCTATTTTGTATTTATATCTGTGAATTGAAATTGTAACTGAGTTTTTTTCCCCTTATATATATATATATATATATATATATATATATATATATATATATATATATATATATAAAGCTTAATGCTATATATAAGCTAATGCTTTTGGTAAAATAAGGTATTTCATGAACTGAGATTAGATACTTAGATTTCAATCACATAACAATAATAGAATATTATTGTATATGTTCAGAGATTTAAGATATAACATCTATGTCTTAAATCTCTGAACACAAACACTCTGTGGTCATCCGACGAAACTCCAGCAAGTTGGAGGCAAACACGTCTAATTGCGAATACCGGCTCAAAATATCATTGAGTAGTTTCAATACAAGAGAGAGGAGAGCTTGTTAAGCCAATTCTATTCTTTTTAACGGAATATTAAATAAATGGCGTCTACGTGCTCGCACATAGTTACTGGGTGCTCCTATTGATATTGGCATTACAGTTTAATTATATTTTTCCCTCCGTACTAATTATAATACGTAATCAAAAATAATACATAAAAACATTTATTCATGTAGTAAACTCTTAAAAGATAAACTACCTACTAAAGGCATGATACTGTTCGTACAACGAATACCTATTTGTTATTACAAACTATTAACTATTGTTAATTATAATACCTATTTATATTTACCTAATCTTGCCTTTAATAACTAAAAGGTAAATAAACTACAACTTCATGTTTTTTTACGTTGCACCTTTTTAATGTTTTATCTATGCCTTTACATTGTATTTACCTCAGAAATGCTTAGAATAAAAAAAAAACAATTTCTTAAAAATCTAAATTATGTAAAGTTATGTAGAGACTATTCTAGGTAAATAACGCTTAATGGATAAGTATAGCCTTAGGTTATAAAATACTAAGTCTTTGGGGTATAACTGTCCCCTTGTCATGAAACTTAACAAAGATATATAAGTAAACTTTATGGGAATGTTTATTATAAGATAGAAATACATTTTTTATAATTAATGAATTTAATCTGTTCTTAAATAATTTATACATCGTATCAATCGTTAATTGTCCAATGCTGAACATAGACCTAGCGGCGGCCTTACCCATTGCAAGGCTACAGGCGGTAGGTCTTTGCGAGTCTTTGCGATGACATACAAATAAATAAAATTTGAGTTTTAAGTTATTGGAAATTTTCCTCTGACTCAAAAATTATTTTATTTTTTTACAATTTTTTTTACTTGTGTATTTTAGTGTTAGTTGTTCATTCGCGATTATTCGAATGGGGAAATTACGCGAATCGGGAAATTTTTGCAATTTGTCACTAGACAAAATGCCACTCACTGGTTGTTTAAAATTTGTCTGGCTTGTTGCGCGCGGCCCCTGCAAAAGCGAGACCCCGGGCAATTGCCCTGTTCGCCACCCTCTAAGGCCGCCGCTGCATAGATCACTCCCTTTTGACGATTTTGTGAATACTTTGGCACAATAGCCTTTTTAATTATTATTTTATATTATTTATAAACGTTAGTATACAAATGTCAATCAAATTCAGCATATAAAGGAACGGAAGAAACGAGAGTAGTGTTCAAAATTGTCAATAGATGGCGCGCTAACACAATTTATTAATTTTCATGCAAGTCGTAAGCGCCAATCGCGTATCGCAAAGTGTTCTATATTCATGACGTCATTATTTCCACGTTGGAAGTTGTAGAGAAATGTCATGTCTCTACTAAATTTTGTAAACTAAGAAAAATAAAATCAAAATATATTGTTATAAACAAGTGTCTTATACGTATTGTGAATAGTTAATAAATTTAATATTCTGGTTTTATAATAGTACCATTTTATAATGTTGACCTCAATGTGGAACCTTGAAAACCAAGATGACTCTTGTTAACGAAGATATGAACCGGATTTTAGATTATCTTACAAGAAATGATCAGGAACTAGACGGATTAAATCCTAAAATGGATGGTTTTCAACAAGACGCGTTAATGGTTAGTATATTCCTTCTATTGCCATCGTCTGAATGTATATTGATAAGATGTCACGTCAATGACTTTACTGTCTGTAGCTGCCTATAGAGATTCAGCACTATATTTATGTAGCGAGTGTTTTCAGAGGCGCCCGGTGAAGTAATAAGTGAAGTGATCGTCGACTGCGAATCTCGTCCAACAGCTTTCGTGCTTACGTTCCTACTTTTACCGTTATACATTCATTTCGTTTCGTGATCGGTTGTGTGTCGCTCGCGAACCCTAGCCTCTCATTTCTGAGTGATTAGCATTCCAATTTGAAAATTCATAATTGGAACGAGGATTTACCCTAATAAGCTTTGTAATTACGTTGCCAGTTTGTGATAGCGCCGCGCGCCGTGAACCCGTTTCGTAAACAAGTTACGTCAATACATTGCCACCTAGGCACCATGCGGTCGTCACTACCATATGCCATCTGATATCTTACCGGTATACACTAGAATCACCATATAATCCTCCATTGAACAATTAAATGTATATTTTATAGTGTTACCCAATTCCCTTCTGTGAATACAGTGACAATTCCAATATTTGGAGTGACTAAATGTTTTAAATAACATAGATGCAACTTGAAAGTGTATAAAATGGATAAAAGAGTGGATCTTTTGTCTTTACTTGAGGTAAATTATTATGCTTATTTAGTATATTATAATATATGGATAGTTGATGCAAATTCTACTGTTAGCGGAGAGTTTATCATGAAACATTATGAGTGTCTCAGATAGCACATTATTGTCCTACTTACATGTAGATTAAAATAGTTCCACATATTTATTGTATATTTAATTATAACTTGTATAATATAGAAGATATCATCTAATAAGTTGACTCATTTAACACAAGACCTAGATGTATATGAAAGTTAGTTCAGTGGATATCCTTAGGAGATATGCCCAACTAAGAGACTGGGTTTACTGGCTCATATATTTGTAAATATTTAGCTATTAGTTTTTAGTTGTGACTTCATTTATAGGACCAAAAGTCATTTGCTCATGACCTGCTCCATTCCATACACTGTGTATATGTGTATAGGTATTAAACATGATGATTAGAAATCAGGTGGTAATAAAAAACAAATATATGTTTATATTTTTATTATTAATAAATATTTTCTAATTTAGTACTAATGAAATTGCATTGCACAATTCATGTGCAAGTCATTCACACACACAACTAAACTCAAACACACTGCTGTATTGAACATAAATAATAGTTTAATACAATCGAAATCTACTTAGTATCAACTCATCTTTTTGTTAAATGTAATATTATAAAAATATATCAACAAGTTGCAGTAATAATAATATTTCAATGTGAGAATTTGTAAAGATATGCTTAAATAGCTTGACAGAATTGAATTAAATTTTGTATGTAGATACCAAATCCTAGATTAACTCAATATAATATTTTATTTTCATTAATTTGGGTAAAAGGGTGAGGTAGTCAGCTAATAACATATAAGTACTTACAACTTACCAATAAGTCAACCTATCTTGATCCGACATGAGAGATCCATATTGGAGAATACTAATTAACTCTTTAAAAGTAACTTCTAACTGGTTAGCATTAGTGATTATTATTGTAGCCATTATTGGTTAATAGTCTTATATATAACCAATAATCACATAATGTAATTTAGTGTTTACTTTCTAGAATAATTAAAAAAAAACAATTCACACTATTATCAGATTATTATTAATGCAATCAGAATAGCATTAACATAATTGTTGCAATTTTGATAAACTATGAGTTTTTATTCTATTGCTATTTTGGTATTTAAAATATTTTAATATAATATATCAGAATATGTTTGCACAATATTTATTGTTTTTAGCTCATTTCCAAATTATTACATAATGTATGTTTATTATTACATGGTTTCTAGAAATTTGTAATTAATTAACAAGTCTTTAATTATACTTTGTGCATTGTATCATAGGGTGGATGACAGGTCACTAAAACAGTAGAAAAAAAAGTAACATAAAAAATAACTTACAGATTCAACAATACCCTTTACTGTACTAAGGGATTCATAATTATGCTTATTAGAATGACTGACTTCAAAAATCTCATTCAATACTAAATAATAGTAAAAAAATGCCAGTCTCAGCTGTCACCCAGATTATACTATCATGTGCAGAATATAGTTTTGTCACTGAACTTTCATACTTATTTCATATTTCTCAAATTTTGTGCAAGTGAATAGTTATGTCTTATAAGACTTCAGCTGCCTGCTAACGAAATGCTTTCTTACTGTACTGGGTTGACTGGAAGAGATCTCTGTCAGAGATAAATCCACCCTTGCTCACAACAATTATAAATTGATTATTTTATATGTAACTTACAAGTGCAATAAAGAATATATATATATTACATACATACATTACATTAGTCTTATATATAACAAATATTTCCATATTTGTTATGTATGAGACATCGTCTATTTTATTAGGATAATTGTTAATCGAATAGGATAAAGAGAAGGCCATGTCCTTCTCTATCCCAAATATTATATGTATACCAAATTTCGAAATGATCAGTTGATCAAGTGCCAAAAGTTAACAAACAATCATATTTATAATATTAGTAAAGATTATTCATTGTAAGAACATTGTGTTGTACATATATTTTAATGATATAGAGTAAATAACCTTTGGTATACAAATATAATTTCCTCAAATTTTTTTTATTATATATATATATAACATATTATATCTCAAAATGATTTAAAATATGCCTTATTAATTACTTTTACCTGCGTCTTGGTCCGCGTGACTGACAGAAAAGTAGCAGTAGTAGTAGTATGACCGTCTCTAGAGCGCCATCTATCGCTATATCAAAATTCATCATAATCGATACAGCAGTTTAGACGTAATAAACAAACTTACCTTCGCATTTCTAAGGTTAGTTAAGGATGAGGCATATTTTATTATCAAAATAAGAGCTTAAATTTTTTATAACAATTATTGTTGTTATAGTAGTAGTTAATAGTAATATTTGTCATGTTTTGTTTAAAAATATCCTTAATGTTGGTTCACAACAGGTAACATGACATTTATTCATATGTTTAATGAATTAACTTAGTGATATTTTTTTATGAAAATTTTTAAAGTATTTTACTACTGCCACGCTAATCTAAAATTAAATTGAAGATTAAAAAAAATTTTTTTGGAAAAAATCTTGAATTATTTAAATCAAATTCCTTTATTGCAGTCTGATACATGGCCGGGATCAGACGACTTTTTGGAGAACATCTTCTCCTTGGAACAGGGGTCGTTGAACTTCCTCGAAGAGTCTATGCCAGACTTTAGCTTGTGTCCTGAGAATGTATCTGATAACCTGTCGGACAATGTGTCACAGTCTCAGCCTTCAGAAGCACTGAGCAGCTCATGTTCAGACAGTGGACTGTCCAGTGATCAGGCAGAATTGTGAGTTTTTAATTTTTTTTAGATACTTTAAATTAAATGTGATTACACATGCCTCTATACAACTGTCATAATGTTATACTAGTTTATCAACCGACTTCAAAAAAGAGGTTCTCAATTAATTTGTCTTTTTTATGTCTATTATTTCATAACTTCGTTAATTGTAAACGGATTTGGTGCATTCTTTTTTTATCTGAAAGAAATATACTTACAGATTGGTCCCATAGAAGTTTAATTTAAATATTACAAATCAAGTATTGTTTTTTTTTTTTTTTTTGTGAAATATTGTACTTTACTTAATTTTTTAAATATTTTATCGAAGGTGCTATCAATACAAGCAACAGTCTGTACATGGAAGATATATAAGAAAAACTATTATAGGAGAGCTTTATGAACGTAATAGAACCCAAAACAATGATTTTTAGAATTTTTGTCTGTTTGTATGTACATTTGTGCACGCTAATCTCAGAAACGATTTAATCGATTTGAATGCGATTTTCACTAATGCTTCTGTTTGCACCACTTAACATTTAGTGTTTGTTTTATTTTAATCGGTTAATAAATAAAAACAGTTATATCAATCTAAAGAATCACATATAAAATGCTATAAAATAGCCGATCAGTTGATTCGGTTGATTTTTTTTTTTTTTATTATATGTATTGGTTTTCGAAAATTCTGCCTACTCGTGCGAAGCCGGGTCGGATTGCTAGTCTTAATTATATATTTAAAAAGTTCATCCAGTTCGATGATGCTAAAATAGTAATATTTTGTGTAAAACTTATGTATAAAAATTTTTGTACACGTTTGGTCCAAAGACTCGACTCCTTCCTCAGATCTATTTGCAGCTCACATATATTTATACTATTATAAGTATGTACTTACAGCAAAAAATCTGAGTTCGTTACACTCTCAAGAATTTTGTTTATACCTTACTAACTTGCTAACTTATGATAGTACATACTTGAAGATATAACTGTATATGTCAATACATTTTTTATAATTATTATATCAGCCGTTGACTGTATACTCTTGCGCATAGACCATAATGGGGATTTTGCCTTTAGTTGTCACGCTTGTCAAGCAGGTTGGCAACCGCAGTTAAGCTTTGGTGATATTATAAGAGGAACTTGTTTCTCCATCTCTCGACCTTTTACGACACCCACGGGAAGA
Organism: Galleria mellonella; assembly: GCF_026898425.1. Taxonomy (NCBI): domain Eukaryota; kingdom Metazoa; phylum Arthropoda; class Insecta; order Lepidoptera; family Pyralidae; genus Galleria; species Galleria mellonella. The sequence goes on along the minus strand of NW_026442075.1, from coordinate 4,826,369 downwards.
GAAGGGGTGGCCCATTCTATAGCGGGACCACACAGCATGTGTCAAACAATACATACAACAGTGTTAATGATGTTATAGCTTTCTTGGGTATTTTTCATGGCATATAATATAAGGTATCCTATTGTTTATATAAATGCGAAAGTTTATAACAATGAATGTATGTATGGATGGATGTTTCTTACTCTTTCTAAATATTTTTCTTTTTAAAAATTTCTAAATACTAAACGGATTTGAATGAAATTTGATGCACGGGTGGATTATATCCTAATTCACGTGGCTGAAACCACGGGATACAGCTAGTTTTATGTAAGAGTTAGTACTCTATAGTAGTCTATTACTACACGATATGACAGTGTCGCCGTCTCCTATCAAGAGTTATTGAGCCGCTTTCGTTATACACGAAATCCTCTGACGTGACTTATTATATGTACTACTCATAAACGAGTAATTATGTAGCGCGTATACCTGACTTAATAGGTTTTTATTAATGGAATGTTCATCACGAAATTTTGTTTCTTTTTTAATATTTTCAGAAACAAGATAACAGAAACGCTGTCTTTATACCTACAATGTGCTCGTACATTGTTCCTAGCGGTAAATTTAGGAGGGGAAAGGCGTTGCTTTGTACTTTTATTTTTAAGCGACTTAAAAATATTTTTTCTTTATTTATTATGAGACCTTTGACAATTGATTTATTATTAGACCTTTGACAATTCTCAACCGGTTTTTATTATTTTTGCATCCGATAGATCAAAATTGTATATATCCTTTATTAGTTTTATCATAATTAAATATACTACTGTTTTTGTTTTGATCCTGCTTGTAGAAAATATTTCGTTATTAATTAAAATATTACAAGTAATACTAGTAATAAAAAGAGAATGGTGATATTACCGGTCAGTAATTCAGTATTAATTTGGTTTATTTATTAATCTTTAATACATCTAGGTAGTGTAAACGGCTAACTAAACACCATATAACGTTGTTGTTTTCACAGAGCAAAATACGAGTGTATTGGGAATCATCCTGCTTTCTAGGACTATTGTCAAAAGTAGGCACATCGTTGAGGATTTGGTTGCAAAAATATGAGAGTTACTAGGCTAGTCAGTTTAGATGTTTACTTTAACAACAACGAATTCTGTTATACATTACTTGACGCCTTTGTTACCCTTATATATATATTTTTGATGTATCTTGACTGTTTTAATTTACTCTGGTAATATTTCAGTTTCTGTCTCCATTGATTTAATAACTGTAATAGTTGTATTAATGATGAAATCATTGGTTACCCTAGATACGTCAACGCCATAGGTCAATGTAACTGGTTCCTATCCGTGACTCACATTTATATGATGCAATTGTCATGCATCTTAAGTATCTTAGTCGATGTATAAATTTGACGATATGATTGCGTTACTTAATATTCTAGTCCGCAATACGTAACTCATTGTAGTATAACCGTGTAAGAAATATTTGAACATTGAAAAATTTGAACTTTGGAAAACTTTGCAATGGTTCTTAAAATGTAATGTAGGATCTTAAACAGTTTTTAAGGAGTCGCGAATTAATAATAACTACACACAAATACCAATTACGTAGTTCTCAAAATAGGATGCCCTGTATTATAGAGATACCAGACAGCAAACATTTGGGGTCCATCCCGGAACAACCAGATGCTAGGCAATTGAGAAAAGTTCGTTTCCTGAATTGATTTGACCAAAAATTGAACCTGAAAATATCTTTTAACATGACAGACATACTACTTATTCATTGCAATGGAATTTGCTATCTCCGGAGATAATAAAGAATTTACAATCGTGCTACCTGTAACGTTTAAAAAGACTGATCAATTGATAATAAACACCCTGTATCTGAAGACAAGTGGCAAACAAATCTATCGATAGAATCGTTATCGTTACCAAGCAGCAATAACAATTATCTACATATTTCGACGGGCTCGGGTCCATGAGTTTATCTTGTGATATGGCGTATCCCCACATCCTGTTCTTTCTCAAGCATGCACTGAAAAAATATAAATATAAAGGAAATTATATTAACTTACTACGTTTTTTAAATACACTATCAGTACTTAATGCGATGAAAAATTTTTGCAGGTAAATAGTACCTACATACCTGTTTCCTTATTGTCAATGTTTTAACGTGGATTACACCTTGTGGTGACGACAGGGCTATTACATTTGCCGTTTTCAACAATTGTTTCTTCTTCATCCAGAAGTCGAAATAGTAAAGAAAAAGTTAGAACTTTCCAGAAACTGTAAATTATAGGTAGTGTAGATTCAGTTTAATTACAGAATTTTGGCCTTCAGATACGACAAAGCCTATTGTATCGGAATTTATCAATATAATACAAGGTCTTTTTATAAACACTTGTATAATTAATTGCATAAAGTCCAATTTTAAACGCTTCGTTTATTGTATAGTGAGATTTTTATATTTTTCCACAATTTTACTCGAAACTTGTGCACTAAAAGACTGTTAAAATTGAGTCCAGTTACGTATACGTATATAATAATATATAAATTATGTAACTGGGTAAAATTTTGTTCTTCAATAATGACCTATTTCAATGTTGATCAAATCAGTGAGTATAGAACGACAACCATGGAAGTAAACCGTTTGATTAAAAAATAATCATTATAATCAGTTATAAATTCTTGAAAACATCATCGTCATCATATCAGCCGTTCATTGCTGAATACATGTCTCCCCCTTGTGGCGTTTGTAAAAAATAAATTAATTTTGAGCATAGTTCTATTTTATTACTGTGGGCTGGAAATTTGCATAGTGATATATATAAAAAAGTAAAATATAGTTGTTTTTATTTGGTAATATAACCGGCCGTCCGCGTGATGCGAGCGTTCATTGCACTGCATTACAAAATTTGCTATTAAAAATTCTCGTATATAGTTTCTTAGTAACGTGATTCGTAAGTAGACCTCGAAAGAAATGTAAATAAATCATTTATTTTTAAATAGCTCACTTGGCTATCTCGACACATTTTGTACTTAATGATAATTACTATTATAATAATGACTATATCTACGACATTGATCTTATCACAGAAATAAACAGGTTCTTGCAATCATTCTTATCATTTATCACGAAGTATGGATACTGTTTAATGTCGTAAGATAAGTACTTCACTTTTAAATGAGGAATAATATTACCTATTTTCTATATATTATTAGTATTTCTATGTTTGTTGCCGTATAACTCCGTTAGTTGTAAACCGATTTGGATCTGTAAGGATATATACTTACAGATTGATTTCATAGAAATTTTCTCATAATCGGTTAAATAGTTTTATTTTTAAATGAGAATAACTGGTTTTGCCACAATTGAACTCTTTTTTTTTTATCAATCAGAATCTTAAGACAATCTTAATTAATTAATGGATAAAAACAGTAATTTTGGTGGGATACCAACAGGGGATGATAGGTAAGGATGAAGTCGAGTCAATCGGGCCAAGGTGACGATTTCTCTATATTATGTTATATTCAAATAAAATGTTCTATGAAATGTTCTCTTATATAGGTTCTTTAAAACCTGAGCTCGCCTAGTTTAAGGACTTGTGCAATATATCTATCGCTTACGCTAATATCGATGTTTGTAGCGATTTCGAGCAACAATTGTCGCCGTTTCTCATTCAAAACTCGTGTGATGAAGACATCAGCACCACAGCGGGCCTGGAGCCCACTAGTCCGGGCAACGCTCAAGATGTGGTCATCCAAGACACATGTGATACCTCAAACAGTTCTAGCGAGGTCGTCGAAGAGTCATTCGACATGTTGGACTTCGAACAGAATGTCGTACCTGGATTCATTAACAGCAATAGTAATAATAATAATACATTCCAAAACCCTGGTGAGTTCAATGAATTTATTTAATAATTGTATTTAAAATTACAATTTCAGATTGATCATTTGGTTTTCATACGACTCGGTTTGTTCCAGCTTCTGGCCAACTGACCTGCATTCATCCTTACCTATCAATTCTCACTGGTGCCCCGCCAGCGTATACCGATAGCGCAGGCGGGGTTACTATTCCATTTTCATCCATTAAAAAACCAAGTTGGGTGGCCCGTAAATATTTAAGCAGTTTTATAATTTCCTTTCAACTTTATCCTCAATTGATATGCACTTAAACGATGATAAAGGTATTCTTACACGTTCTGGGTATTGACCCGTTACCAGATATTGTTGATACAATAACAAATATGTAGTGGTTAATTACAGAAGTTCTTATCTAATTGACACTAAAGGTCTTCATTCGTTAATAGGTTCTGTCATTATAGATATACTAAAATATTTCTTTTACTTATTTAATTATTTATATTATATATTAAATAATCATTAAATTAATAAAATAATTTTTAAAATATATGAATGTGTCTAGATGAGGTATTTTATTTATATCTAATTTATTTATCTTATAGTCGCAACCCGTTATCTATTATTCTTTTTACTACTTCCAAAACTCGGTATAGTAGCGAGTGACCTTCGCCGAGAGATTTGACTTGGAAGTGAATCATTATATCTCTCACTTGAATACATAATATGGACAAATATACGTGGTTTGGAAAATTTGTTATTCATATAATATTCATGGGTTGGAATGTTTTAGATATAAACGAGCATACATTTGTTATACGTTTTACATAACACATAAACAAGTATATAGGTACTAGTTAAATACAATTGATACAGAAAAATGGTATGTCGTGACGACATATTTAATCTGTCTGACCCAAAATGGCTGATGATGTTAAATCACAAACATTTTACATTTTTGCAAAATTCAGATATTATATAAAATACCTAAATGAATAGCTTTCAAGGTACATTCAATAGAAATTAATGGAAAGTTGACCAAAGTTTTTTGTTTTCAAAGAAACGCTCACTAAATGAGATTACTACGAGTGTGTAATCGAAATATTAAATCAATTGATCGATTTTTTATTTATACTACTATTAGATATCAATAGACAATCTTAGTAGTAATAGTTCAGACAATTATTTGTTTGATTGCGTTGTCATTATATTCTATTAAAACAAACTGTATATATTAAATTTATTATTAAAATAAATATGATTTAAACTGTAGTCAATCATGGTCATTAAGTTAATATATTATAGTAAATTAATATTAATATCATAGGTACTTACAGTAAATTGCATTCTTTGATTTAAAAGTACGTATATATTTACTTAAGAATTAGGTATACCAAACTTTGATTGTTGCATGAAGAAATTTCGAAATTAGCTCTTAGACGATAAGTGATTGAATCGAAAATTGTATAGCGAATTATTTTTAGGTAAAACGGAAAGAAAGCGTCGGCTCTCACAACCACAAGTGGTTGTACAACCGAAAGTACAGAGACCTTCGATTAAGGTGTCTGCCTCACCAGCGAAGCCCCAGCTGGTCGTGAAGGCACAACCCCAGAAGCCTCTGAAGGTTGCCAACATTCAGGTCCTAAATCAGCAAACGAAGGTGTACTCTAAACCTGTGGAAACGGTCGCCCCGCAACGCAGAGTCATACGTGTGGCTCCAATGGCGGGTAACCCTAGATCCATCCTCCTTCCCGTCACAATTAAAGACATGAAAGACCTAAAATCCATTAAAATAATCAACGCTGCAGATCTAAAGAACGCCTCGAATTTAAAGCTGGCGGCTGCCAACTTATTATCGCAAAGCAAGCTGCAAGATGTCAAAGTGGAGTCTCGCAGTGAATACCAGTACAGGCACAACAGCAGCCATTGTGGTGGGTACCGTTTCACTTTTCAGCCGAGCCGTCTAGATTCAATCTGTTCAATCTATTTTATTGGAGACAATTGTTTGAATTTAGAAGCGTCGACGCTTTGTTACATAGACACGGTCGATGTACTCGTAAATTGGTGTTTTTAGGTTGTCATTAGACTGATGAAAGTCTATTTATTATCTATTAACTGTACATGGAATAAACCAACGATATTTATTTCTATCAAGTTTTATATGAATTTAGTATAACGTTAATAATTTCATATGAATTTCTAAAAATGAGTCAGTTACTATTTTCATGTTTTTAACAACCATTTTTACCAGAGGGGGACTTTGTACAAAAGTCAATTGCTTTGCACCTCTGTCCCATTCGTGTACCGTGAAGCAGTTGTGTTTGCATGGCTGTGTTTCGGTTTGAAGGGTGGGATATGGCGTGAATTTACAGGGTACAGAGGAATAACACCTGAGTTCTCAGGAATGGCAACGCATGGGGGGTATCATGGGCGAAACAGTACACTCTGTTATGTCCATGGTACTGCTCATGTCTATAGACGACGTTTACCACTTTCCATCAGGTGGGCCGTCAGCTTGTTTGCCATTCTAAGTTGTATAAAAATGCCATATATATATTTACACACACACACATATTTATATATATATATATATATATATATATATATATATATATATATATATATATATATATATATATATATATATATATATATATATATATATATATATATATATATATATATATATATATAAAGTTACCCATATTCTCAGAATATAACCTATCCATGTATCAAATTTTATTCAAATCCGTTCAGTAGTTTTTGCGTGAAAGACCAACGAACATCCATTCGTTCTCACAAAGATTCACATTTATAATATTAAGTAAAATTTATATATAATATAATCATTTAATAATAAACCTTACGGTACAAAAAATATATTCTACTGAAAATAGTCATTTTTATTAAGCAAACTAAATAGGACAAGAATGAGAGTTGACTTTAGTACAACTCTAACTGCGTTATTTCAGAGGAAAAATCTATACGACCAAATGAAAATGTAATCGCGGAAAAGATTTCATCAGATTTAATAATTTAATCAGCGCTCGATGCAATCAGCTTTGAGCCTTACGAATAGAAAAAGGAAAAAAAAAAACCACAATCGAGATCTAATTTACATTAATGATTTTAAAAGAAGTGCTTCATTAGATATTTCTATTTTTAAATACATATAAAGTGGTTATATCACATTCGTTTTCCGGACTTTTCTTAACTGGTCTACTCGCTCTGTCACACGTAACAATATAGATGAACCATTTGGATGTATTTGTATCTAAAACTAGACAATCCGGTTATCAAACTTGGGCAGTTATAACCATTTATGACATAGTTGTAATATTTCACGAAAGTTGTAACAAAATATTGTTATTATCTACCACGTCTTATCATCATGGCAACATGATAAAAAAATATTTTAACTTTTAAATATTTTAATTCTTTTAAATACGCAAAAAACGTAAATCTATCTATGTGTACAAATAAAAAACTTTTCTAGGAATGGAAAAGTCGAAAAAAACTTTAGGTCAGCAATGGGACTTTAAATATTTGTTATGACTGACCTTATAATTGGTTATTTCATTATATTTATTATATTTAATTCCGCTACTTTTATGCCCTCAATCTCGGTACCAAAACTGCGAATAATTTTTTGCAATTTAGGTGCCAAATGGTTAACACTAGGATCTGAGCAGCAATCTAATAATCTTACTGAAAATGCCTCGTTTAGAGAGGTAACACGTGGCACAAAACGTGCGTGAAGTAAATGGCGGTCGGCGATTGAGAGCTAATATGGAAGGTTGTAGACCTTCGGGTAATAATAATGGTGGTCAATTTTCAAGTGTTGTCACACACATACTAATGATACCGGAATTAAACAAAGTTATTCTAATTAAATAACCAGTAATATGTACTTCCGCAAGATAACACCAATTTCAATAAAATATTGACGTTATAACAATTAATGATTTCCATCGAATAACTAGATCAGTTACTTCATCAGGCTTATCTCAGTTTTGCTGGTACATGATAAGAGCACGATAAGATACATACAGCATACGAAACACATTTGGATCTTTTCCATCGCATTCTCACTACTCGAATTGTGAAAAACAATGATATGAATAAATTACTTTATCCTACTGATAAATGTGAAAGTTTGGGAGATGTTGGATATTTATTTATTAATAAATTGCATTTATTACATAAATGCGGCCTAAAATTTCGTAGATTAACACGTGTATTTAGTATTTTTAAACGGTTTTTATCATTGGCAAAACTATAAATTACAACTAGGTCTCCTAAATTTTGTTAATGTAGTAAAATTTTAAGTATCTATCTATAACAATTACTTGAATAAGAAATGTGCATAGTGTTAATCGATTATGCACGGGCTTTTAACGACCATGTAGTTTTAGACATAGTACATTTAAAATAAATACACATAATGTTAACAGAGATTTAAAAGAGTAACTGTTTAGTTTCTTGCGGGCTCTTCTCAACAAATAACGACTTTCCGAACTCTGCATTGATAAAAAATGACGATTTTTAAAGTGCTTGTAAACAAGTCCACCTCTTTGAAGAAACATTTTAATTTAATTTTTTTTATATCCATAATTATTATATCTATTGCAATGCTAACTCTGATTTTGTTTCCAGATGACTCTGGAAGCGAACGCAGTGATGATGATGAACCAGAACAGACCCAAATCAACGACGGCAGGAACGGTTATCCCCGTCTCGTTTTAACAGCTGAAGAGAGACGTTTGTTAGCAAAGGAAGGCATCACCTTGCCAAGCAGCTACCCGTTGACGAAACACGAAGAAAGGGAACTGAAAAGGATCCGACGCAAGATCAGAAATAAGATTTCCGCCCAGGACTCGAGGAAACGCAAGAAGGAGTATGTTGACGGGCTTGAGGATAGGTAAGGATATCTATTGTCGCTTAGTTCTTTTTTGAGTTAGGCAGAGAGAATCGAGTTGTACCATATTATGCTGAATTGAATGTGAAATCATACACAGCCATTTATGCAAGTGTTAGAATAGTGAAACTGGCCTTAATTTTCTAAAAAAAAAAAAAGCATGGGACGAAGAACGAATAGTTCTGCTAGCGCTGTTAGTATTGAATTTTTTTTTTTATTTTCTATTGTACTTATAGCGAATAATTAATATTCAAATTTTAGTGAAAGTTATGAAAAACACCATCCAAAAATTTATTTGTCAATCTGATATTATGAGATATGGGACAGTTTGCCCATCTTATAAGTTATTTTAATTAAGACTTTCGTCCTCTAAGACTAAACCAAATTACCGTTTCCAATAATATAAAAACCAATAAAAGCAAAAAATACACTTCCACGTCAAAACAGCCACGTTATGCCACGCGTAGTATGTGCATATTTCACAACAAATCCGGGGAATTGTGTTCATCATCGATGCTCAAATAGAAAAGGTATTCATGAGTCACCCGCGGCGTGGATCCCCGGCCACGTAGCATTACGTCATACCGGTACATAAATTATCCTTATCTAACTGTAAATAAATAAGAAAACAATTTTATCCAATAAGCATACAATACTTTCACTTCTATTTTTAAATATCGAATCGAGCAAAATTTTTTTTCTTAACACTTTAAAAAAGGAAGAGACATATTTTTATCTTTTTATGCTTATTACCTCATTACTCCATCATTTATACACTTATTTGGAAAATTATTTTTTTTGTCTAAAAGGATATACTTTCACATTGGTCCATAGATTTTTTTAATAGTAGTTTAGTTTTTAAATCAAAATAACTGGTTTTGTCACCATTGACGTCTTGATTTTTTTTCTGGAACAAAATCTTAAATTCTTAGACTCGAGTTTGGCCGGTAAAGGAATTTTAATGAAATTTATTATACGCATTATATATTTTATATAATATATTTCAGTATAAACTAACGAATAATTTACCCGATCATAAGACAGTCTATTAGATGTGAAAGTAGTATAAATAAAAAATGATTAATTGATTATATTTTTCAATTTATTACTTATTTCATTTAGAGAATGTTTCTGTAATAATTTAATAAAAATTGGCTACCATTTTATTAAGTTTTATTGAAGCAAATTATACTAAATCACGCGGGGAGATCTGTGGGACACATCTAATATACTATGAACATTAATTGTATTGATGATCTGGTTGCAATGGGGACGCGTTTACTTTAAGCAATAGCGTCATTACTTAAAATAAATGTTGACCAAGTAATTGGATGATTTTCTACTACTTGTTATAATGTAGCTTTTATTGCCTATTGTTTTTATATAAATTATTATTAAAATCAACTATCAAAAGTACTTTTAACTAGTTAAGAGTCCTGTCTATGATGTATAAACTAAAATAATAGTATAAACAAATACATTTCAAAAGAAAAAAATAAATATAAAAAAAATTATTCAGGGCCATTTATGTAGAGCTAACCCCATTTATAGGTGATAGTTACTACTTTCCATCAGATTGGCCGTCAGCTTGTTTGCCATTCTAAGAAAAATTATCTATAAGTTATAATGGAATAAAGAAACATGGGTATATACATGAACTTAATATTTTTTAATAATTCGAATATCTATTAATCTTATTAAAATTTAATATGTATGTATGAGAGGATATTGCGGAAGTACAAGAGAATTTGTCTTCATATAATGTATACGATGTTGCTCTCCTGTTATATCTACATTATGTGCAATGGTAAATTATAAATGCAGACATTGACAAGGAAAACTGCAATATTATATAAATAATTCACCTTGTTCGCTTCGGTGTAGTGTGAGCGATTTATTAGTGTAGGTATTTAAAGTGAGTAGTCAGTACATTCAAATATAATGTTAGTTGAAATTGAGGCATTAACATCTTTTTTATGTAAGTTTTTGTCCAGCGGAATTGAACGTTTGTCCGAAAGGAATTTGGATCGAAAAAGACAAAAAAATTTTTGCCTACTATACTATTATATATATAAATATATAATATTAGTAGGATTAATATCACAATAATACGAGTTTGTAAAAAAAATTCTTTATGTATGTACTCGTATGTTTGTTACTCAGACACGCTTAAACGGCTAAACGAATTTAAATGAAATTTAGAACTCAGGCAGGTCATGTCCTACGTTAACACATAAAATACTTTATATACCTGCTGATACACACGGACAAAGCTGCGGGAATCAGCTAGTATGCCATAAAGCAACGCATCCATCCGTCAAGTTAATACGAAAGGTTTAAAACTTTTTTAATCATTTTTAAACCTGTTTTACTAGTAAAACTTTCCCTTAAAAGGACGATTATTATTTTAATTTCCACTTGTATATTCGAGGTAACAAAATGGCAAGGCTCCTTATCAAGTTAACATGTTGAATCATTGTCACAGGGTCAAACAGTGCACAGCGGAAAACCAGACGCTAATAAGGAGGATAAAAATACTGCAATCGCAGAATCAGTCGCTGACGGCGCAACTCAAGCGGTTACAGGTAAGTCAGAATACAGATGAGACTAAGACTCTAAATACTTATTGTATATTGAACCTTATTGCTTTAAAATAAGGTCTACAATTCAACGTATAAGAGTTACACGGGTCACAAAATATAATATTGTAATCATACTTCTCAATACTAGGTAGCAACTGAAAAGTTTTCACTTAATAATAACTTTTACTGAGAAATCCTTTAAACACTTCACTTCCACTTACCGTTTTGTGTTTTCAAACGTAATTAGTTAAAAGTTCGTTGGCTTCATTAAATATAATATTTATTTTTTCTCCTTTTAAAGTTCCGTGTATTTTGTAATAATAGGATGCTTAGTGCTTAGTTAGATTTTATTTATTTATTTCGAATTAGGCATACCAACAGTATACATATTATACATAAATGAAATAACATTTTTTGTGTAGCATGCTGATATGCATACCTATAGCAGGCGTACACAACATTGACTACAGATTACATGCATATAAATGTCATAATATAATTAATATATTAAATTAAATTTATAATTACATATTATGTTATACGTTTTAAAGTTTGTGTCAATATAGTTATTGTAACTTTAAGATTATATTTCTTTAGAGATTTGTAGTAATAGGTTAACTGGGAGAGAATGCTATATAGCATTAAATTCGTCTTTTGTACTAAAATTTTTTTATAATGTGGTTCATAAAAAATAAAAGATATATACGGGTATAGATTGTAATAAAAGAACCCCTTTAATCATAAAAAGTCAACTTATTTAGCTATTGAACTGTTTTGTCTCTTTTACACTAATTTTGCATTTTAAAAGTAATAAAACAGTAATAGTTAAAGTAAATTTGTATGTGTTAAGTTTTATAAATAAGGGGGAAAATGTAGCTCAAAAAAAGCGTTTCGTTTGTGACAAATTTATACGAGATTGTTTTGTGATGATAATGAAAGTGAGTTTGTTTGTTTGTTACGTCGTTATACCGCCTTAACGGCTTAACCAATCAATATGAATTTGGTATATACGTAGTACGTGTGCGATGGAGAAGGATATAGACTTACTTTACATCACGAATAAAAGCTAGTTAAAGCACGAACACGAATATAGTTAGCAAATTGAGAACTTTCATTTTGACGTCTCGCTTTAAATTAGTTTCACTTCGCTGTGCCTCAATTCGTAAAAATTCATTTTGTCAGTCATATTTTTTACAGCATCATGATTCAGTAAAATGTATATTCGTAAATTGTAATAAAAATTTATGGTCACGTAAACGCGTTTCGTTTTATTATCGACAGGGAAAAAATCTAATTTATCTTATACAATATCTATGGAAGTAGGTATTTAGGTCGATAGTACATTATTAATTTGTTTTAAAGTTTTCAATGTTTTAGGATACGTTACACTCTGTTAGTTAATTTCATTAAAATCGGTGCAAATTGCGCAAACGACGGACATTTTGTTTTCGAAGACAATCTCTTTCTTTGTAAGCCTTATTTATGACGTGTGCGTCATAGGATGCAAGTTTACTTTTTTGTTACTAATTGTCACGACATGAAAAGGACGAAGTAAAGAGAATTTTTGTACGTCGACAAAATTGTTACATCGAAACCTCTTTATAAAACTTTTAAATTTATAAAATTGGTAAGATATGAAAATTCCGATATCGCAGCAAACTTTGTATATGTTTATAAGATATAATTATATCAAACAACGCTCCAAATTATGTGACGTTAATGTAATAACAAAATATTGTTTCGAAAATTTAAAAGTATCTCCTCGACACGACCTAAAGTTATCATTTTAGAGAATGTTATCGAATATTTTGCAAATATAGCGTGCGCATATTATAATTTATCTAAACTGCTGAGATTTTAAACTTATCTCACGTTTATCACGTACGTAAGAACTTATTTTTAAATCGATTTCAAAATAAGGTATTTTATATCCGCACGTAGTGATAGATATTTTAAATAATCAAAATTAATAGATAATTCTTAATGTCCAAATAAACAATTCCTGTACATCTGTAGTCATCTACCGATCATACGAGGTTTGTCCGGAAAGTACGTATAAAAGTTTTTTAAAAATTTTATTTTACAATTATTCAGGTAAATCAATTTTATCCCCTTCAAAGTACTCCCCCTGTGACATAATGCACTTGTGCCAACGCCGTTTCCACTGTGAGAAGGCTCCTTGAAAGTCCTCTGGTTGTAGGTTTCTCAGCTGCCCCGTCGTAGCTTTTTTTATCTCATTTATGTCCCCCAAATGCCGCCCCCGAAGTACCAATTTGGTTTTTGGGAACAAGAAGAAGTCACACGGGGCCAAATCCGGCGAATAGGGGGGTGTTCGGTCACCGTAATGGAATTTTTACTCAAAAACTCACGGACAACAAGAGAGGTGTGGGCAGGGGCATTGTCGTGGTGAAGAATCCAACGCCCCTCTCGCGCCAATTCTGGACGAACTCGTGCCACACGAGCTTTGAGGCGTCTGAGCACATCGACGTAGAATTTTCCATCAACTGTCTGGCCTGGAGGGACGAATTCTTGATGGACAATCCCCCGAACATCGAAAAAAACAATCAACATTGTCTTGACATTTGAGCGGGATTTTCTTGATTTTTTTGTTCGTGGTTCCCCGGATGTCTTATCGAATTAGATCGGCAAAAATTTCACGGCCATTCTTGCCGAGTTTCGAGAGAAACTTGATTACGACGCGCTGCTCTTCAACGGAAGCGGGCTCCATGCCGACGGGGTTTCGTTAAGAGGTAACTTCACAGATGGCGTGACAAGCCAGTTCGCACCGCACGGCGGTCAGACCAGAACTGAAGCATTGTTAGGGACATAAGGAAGGGGTCCTGCGCTTACCTGGCCTCCCCACTCCTCTTTCTCGCATTCCAGAACACTTTTATACGAACTTTCCGGACAGACCTCGTACATGTTCTCATTTCAAAAGTAGATGTTGCTATATCCAGTAGTATTTGGATTTTTTTTTGTTACTTAGAATGACAAACAAGCTGACAGCCCACCTGATGGAAAGTGGTAACCATCGCCTATAAACATGAGCTAGTACCATGGACATAACATAGTAGAGTAGTAACTGTTTCGCCCATGATAGTATTTATATATTATGTTTTTCTACCTCTAGAATGTGTTAACGGGCGTGACTGGAAATTCAAGCGGCAAGTCCGCGCAGCCGGCGACGTGTCTGCTGGTGTTACTGCTGTCGGTGGCCCTGGTGGCATTGCCGTCTATGCGAGATGAGATCCGTCCCAGAAGCACGGAGCAGGTGGCCACGTCGCCTGCCATCACACGGGCACTGCTCTCGGCTACCAACAGTAAGTAATCAACTAGCTGTATCCCGCGGTTTTGTCTGTGTATCAATATGTAAAGTATCCTATGTGTTAGGATGTAACCACTTTACCAAACAGACCTTGTACAAAGGATGTCTGCTTGACTTTTGCCCCACTCATGTTTTTACTTTGAAGCTGCAGTGTTGCAGTTGCACAGCTGTATTTCGGTTAGAAGGGTGGGATATGACAGTGAATTTACAAGGCATAATTGATAAACATTATAAATGACACCAATTTTCTTAGTCAACTCGGGAAAAATAATACTTATCTAGACTATGGCTCCTAAGTGAAGAGAGCTGACTGTTTAACGGATCGGCTGACGGCCCACCTGATGGAAAGTGGTAACCGTCGCCTATAGACATGAGCAGTGCCATGGACATAACAGAGTATACTGTTTCGCCCATGATATCCCCCATGCGTTGCCATTCCTGAGGACTCAGGTGTTATTCCTCTATACCCAGTAAATTCACGCCAACATATTTATATAATATAACATATATGGTTTCGATTTCAAACTAAAATATTGCCACAGTCCATTGATTTGTACTACGTCAGATTAAAAAATGAATAGACATTGTTACCATTTCATGCAATTATACAGCTATTGCCCCACAGTTTGATGAGCTTGGCTAACAATCAACTTTCTCTTACGTAATATTATCAAGTTTTTGATCATAAAAAAAGATTACGTAATGCCAAGCTGAAATGTCGTAATTCTTTTTAGTTATATTGTTTTTTCAGTTTAGTTATATAAGTATTTATTGCAAATATACTTCGAATTTAAAACGTTTTGTTACTAAAACCAGAATTCCAAAATCTAAATCAGCATTATCATCTTACCCTTATTTATATTATTTTTTGTGGTCGGAGTGTTTTTCTCATTCATTCTTCTGTATCAGCAGTCCTTTCCGCATTCGCTTTTGGGTTACGTCCTAGCCCTATCGTAGTCTCTTTTTTAACCTATCCATATGAGTTCCATAATATAACAAAATATTATTACACCACATTTACATCGGACCTATTCAATGGATCTACACAAAGGGCTCTACTCTCGTGATTTTATTATGCCTGTGACTCATACTTTAGACAACTATGAGTATTTTTTTAGTCCTTTTGTCCAAACAATATAACCATTTTTATCTTTTGTCATTTTTTTTACTAAAAGTGGCATGCCACACATTTTCTTACCTTGGATTCTTTGCTCAATAGTCACTTGCGACCTGGCCCTTTTTTTTTAATAAAATTCAGTTTATTTTACTCACTGATAATGTAGCTTATTGTATGTTTTTTTTTTTAATTAATTAAATTTATCCATTACAAACATATAAAAAAATCTTTTCTTATAATATTAGTTTAGATGTTTGTATATGTCATTGTGCTTTTAGTTCGGTAAACCATTGAAAATATATTATATTATTATTATATTAATGAGATACATGTTTACAGAATTAACGCTCGATGAGACGGTCATCGACGACGGTGAATTCAACATGGAGGAACTAATCACGTTCAACCGGCCACACTCGGATCACGATTACCAAGTTGTCAAGAATTTGGATACCCTTAAGGTACTACCGGCAGGGTACGTCGATCTGCCCATTGATGAGGACTGGCCACCGAACTTAAAGAAACGCATGAAAAAGCTCGAATTTGACTATGATAATGGAAAAGATTACTTGCCACCGATTGTTAGAGAGGAGAACTACGAGAACCTATACAAAACAAATTCAAAGATGCATACCGACGACGACAACATTTATAACATTGAAGACAATGGATTTCTGACGAACACCTTCATCTCGACAGGAAGGAAACTTGGGGAGCTTCTAGACGTATTCCCTCCGATTCCTGTCAAAAGCGAGGACATTGTCGTCGAGGAGATCTCAGATTACGACACCAGAAATATAACTGAAGTCAAGAGCTTTGTCGTCAACAACACGTCGAATGAGTTTTAAATCACCGCTACACAAAGATTCTATATATTTATATCTTTATTTTATTATTATTTTTTTACCATATAGATGACTATTTTATTATTATTTGATGACAATTTTTATATTATTACGAAATTATTCCAGCATTTTAATTTGTATAAAATGTTGATGGTATAATTGTCAGTACATAGAAAAGTGTACTATTGGCACCCTTTTTTTCTATGCAATATGTAAGATTTTATAATTATGTACTTTTGTGTTATGTTAGTGAGATAGATGATGAATGCTTTATATACGTATTTAAGTCAGACTTATTTCAAGGAGAGTTATGAATATTAAATAAATTGTCGGAAGTTGTACGCATGTTGTTAAGTATTTATTTGAGACATCAAAATTAATATAATAAATCAGAGATATGTTTATTTTGCAAATGCTTTGTTATGATAGTTTAGGTTAAGATCGTTTTAAGTTTCGCATTACTATTTTCGGTGCAATTATTGTGTAAGTGCTGATATATTCACTGTTAAGTTAATTAAGTAATATGATTAAAGATTTCAAATTAGTTCCACGTCCTTAAAAATTACTTAGGATTTCCAGTTGTCGTAGGAATGGAACAATTGAATTCTGATACAGACGTTAGTACCAATACACTCTGAAAGTAAACATTCGTTTTTTAATTATTCCCTTAGCCTATTCAACTTATCCTTTCCGCCTAAATCGTATTTAGAACTATTATTATTTACTTTTTACGTATAGTTGTGTAGATGACTTCATAATTAAAACAAGTAAATTCCATGCCTACTAGTACAGGATCCATTATCCAGTTGTAGTATGAGACGATTACGCGTGAGTCACGGTATAAAAATATTTAAATGTTACCAATCCTTGTGGGCTGAACAAGCGAGTTTTGCAGACAATTTACAGATACATAACTAGTAGCAGCTTTGCAATCCGCACAGACAATGAATGTATTCACATAGAACGAACAGGAATTTGAAGAATTGTTAGTAGAGATGAAACGGATATCCGGTAACTATCCGATATCCGGATAACTACTATTCGGCCGGATAGGCATCCCGCCGAATTAAAATACACAATAGTAAATGAATGTAATAGAAAGAAAATAATTTAATTATT
This sequence comes from Galleria mellonella, assembly GCF_026898425.1. Taxonomy (NCBI): domain Eukaryota; kingdom Metazoa; phylum Arthropoda; class Insecta; order Lepidoptera; family Pyralidae; genus Galleria; species Galleria mellonella. The sequence continues at coordinate 4,808,612 of NW_026442075.1, read as the reverse complement.
ACTCATACTGCACTAAGAGCAAATTATGGTGAATAAATACTAATTTCTCTTCATTGAAAGGTGGCAAGCGGTTTCGCTTCTCTTCATAAATAAGGCTAGCTTCAGAAAGTTTTTCGCTGTACACACTGCTGCATGATGCTGAAAGATAGATTTTGGCAAACTTTGTTAAATTTGGGTATTGTTTGGTGCCCACCAAGAATAAGTCATGATTGCAATCAATTCGCACTGACATAGCCGGATATACGGCCACATGGTTGCTGAATAACTGCTATGCATTTTATCTGTAATTGTTAGTAATTCTAATTACCGTTCCCATAATATACCCTGTCAGGTCAATCTCAACCCCTAGAGTCCATCGTACTGAATACTATGGTTTTTTTATGCATCTTAGAATGGCAAACAAGCTGACGGCCCACTTGATGGAAAGCGATAAACGTCGCCTTTGGACATGAGCAGTACCATCGACATAAAAGGGTACTGTTTCGACCGTGATACGCCCATGCGTTGCTATTATTCCTGAGGATTAAGCTATTATGCCTCTGTACCCTGTAAATTCACTGCCATATCCCAAACCGAAAGTTATGCAACCAACTGCTTCACGGTTGAAACACGAATGGGACAGAAGTACCCAAGCAAACGACTTTTGTAGTCTCCCACTGGTGTATTAATCACGATGGACTGACTTGCCTTTTCATTTCTCACCCATCATCACTCACTGATGTACACACCTGGGTGTATGTACATCAGTGATGATCCCGGGGTACCCCACTAGCACAAAAATTATTCTGTATTCGAATGTCATTCGATATCCACATCCAGTGAGAGTCTACTATAGGAAACCATTATTAGGGAACTGTTCTTAACTCTTCAGAGCTGCATTGGGACAACGGGTTATTAGGTAAAATAAGTTAAAAAGAATAAAACTAATATCTTATAGTAAGCTTTATTTATGTAATTATGAGTTAACAATTTTTTCGATTTTCCGATAGGTTGTGACCTTAACTGAATATAACTCGAATTGCGTATGCAAAATTTTACCGTACATCTCTTACAGAAAAAAATAAACACTGAGAACTGTTTCTAAGAATATTAATATTTATTTTTATACTTACAATAAGAATTCAATTCAGTTTCAAAGCATCATGTATTTATTATACATAAAGTTAATAATATGTTTGAAAAACTTCCTCGAGCGTCCACAAGCCCACCGACTGAACATGACTTACTTAGTAAGCGAAATTTCAAATTATAATTTAAATTAACTATAGGGCGATACAGCCACGAGTCACCGGTCCGGCGGCTGACTGCGCCGCGCTAGTAGGCTTCTCGCTTGCCATTCTACACACCAGAAGCCTTCGCAATTGATATAGCATCCCTTCTAGTTGAAGTATGAAAAAAACAAAAGGTGCATTTATAACGTTAATCGTGACATATCTACAATATTACAAATCAATGCTGGTTGATGTGAATGCCACCGCTAGTTATGATTATTATACATGTATCCGTGTTTACTACAAACATACCACATCCACCAACACAGTTTGTACTGACATAACTTTTAGACAACAATTTACTTGTTATTTATATTAAACATACACGGAGAACGTCCGCGGCCGCAGATCACACAATTTGACTTTGAATTTCTCAAATAATCTAATTTGATTATTCTATCTAGCAAATAGAAAGTAACAATTAGGTACAACTATGGTATTAATTATCTTTTATAGACTTACATGGTTATTATTTTCGACTGTATTGCAGTGATTGTATTAATATTAACGATTTATTTTATATGCGAATTATTACATACTTCAAACAGTCCACAATAATTTATCAAAAAATCTTTATGGAACCATATTAAATTTCCTTTTACATATAATACTTGCATTATCTATTTTTTTTTTTCACTAAAAATATGAAAACGACACAACAAGATGATTACGATAAACACATTCATACTTAGCCAAAATGAATCTAATGCTGGGGATATAATGTGTCGACTATGTAACCGTGACTAATACAAAATATCAAATGCTAGTGCGACCAGCATAATGCCCTATCTGTGGGTACTATTGTAAAGTATGACGTGAATAACATTTTTGAATTTCGAACGAGGCATTATAAACTTTGGTGCTAAGTCAGTCATCCAATTCTGACGTTATACTGAGATAATAAACTAAGGCATGCCTCGTTGAAGAATTCACAACAAAATCGACCCTCAGCATGTCGGTACAAGCGACCATTTGTTCTCCTACAATGACAGGAATAGCATCACGCTGATTAGAATGACATTTAAAAATCTTAATAATACACAAATCACTCTTGTGAATCCATGCCACCAGACCAAGCAAAAATATACAAATGTGTTTTCTCTAAGCTGTACAATTTATACACCAACGCAGCCACTGTTTGCGGCTGTTAAAATTACAAGTAAGTATATGCAGAGCGTGGCGTGTGACATTCGTAACTCAGTCTATTCGCAATCCGACTCCAATCTTAAAAATAAACTACAGAAATCAGCCCCAATAGTCAATATGCACCGTGGACACAGCACGGCCGCCGTCCGCACAACAAATGACTAAAAACAACGTAAACAGACGTAATACTTTGGAATGACTGCGCCGACGACGGCCGTGATCGTAGTAGCATGATACATTTAAATAATGATAAGTCACAGTTCCGGCCCTACGGTTATTACAGTGAACGGAACATCTCACATGAACAGAGTAGTTATGAAGAATGAAAATTGGTAAAAGGCGCCAATATTTATACATATCCTCCGTTCTAGAACCAACCACGGGCCGGCACTGTTCAGTCACGAGACTAATAGTGAAACAACAGTGATTAGCGACATCAAATTGACATGAGCCCATACTTGTTTGCACCAGGTGAAATGTTTCGTTCAGTCTTGTAGGAATACCTATGTAGTCAGTTCACTCGGGACCCGATGCGTTACATCGATTGAAACGAATTACAAGTTAACATTTTTGTAATGAATTTCTACACAAATTATTGCACGTTATACATAACATTTAGGCGGGATCCTCGCTACAATGCCGGTCTCGGTTCACTAGCTCCAGACTCAGTATGGTCAGCACAAAGTTCGAGATTGGAATTAATAAAAACTTGATTGCAGCCGATTCTGAGGTGCCATTCAATTTGACATCACAGCGAAAATTTTATTTTAAAGAACTATTTTGCTAATAGATTTAAGTCAAATTAAAAAGTGTAGTTTATGATAGTTCTTAAAATAGTATTTTTGTGAAACTATTAAATTAAAATAATAGGTTAAGATATAAATTTTCAGAATCGACCCCATTGTTTCTTACGTAATAATATTTTAGCAGACCAAGAGCGGACCGAGGCCGGTACAATAGTGTGGATCGGACCTCACATATCGATATATGTCAATATGTCACAGTGATCAACGAACCCTTCACTTTCATACTGGAAAACGACTGTTCGTCACAAAATAAGTATTTGATAAAGAACAAAGGTTCTCTACTTATTGCGTGGAATTACTAGTTGTTATCTCATTTATTAAAACTATAATTATAATATAGGCATAAATAAAGATAGGAAATTTAGCATCGCTACAATAAGGGGGACAATTTAAATAATTATCATAATAATAGGCATATGTATATCGCGCAAACGGAACTTAGTAAACAATGACTAAATAAAGTTAAAATCTAAAATACGCATACAACCGGTGTGTTGAATATTACCTGCATAGTTATGATTGCGAATTGAGGCGTCTTATACAACCACGTGAGGCCAATGTTGCCCGTATAAATATTGTGAAATATCTAATATCGATATTGACGCCGCATTATACATATATATATATAATTTAACTAAATTGCTCATTAAAACCTCACGAATAAGAAACGTTTCACACATAAAACAGTGTCACAGCATCTATTGCTCTTTCGTGTATAATCATATTTCTTTGATTAAAAATAAATTGTTGCCATTATGCAATCGACTTATGATCCAACATACATCACAACCTATATTAACAATATATACTTTCCGCTTATTGTGTGCAATATTCAACGCACCGTGCACGAAACAGACTTAACAACACACATAAATTTATTATGTAGTCACGATACTCTCTAGGGTATGGTAAGGTAGTAAACTTACGTAACAAAATCATATACATTCACGTGAACGAATGACGTACAAAAATAACATTTCACTGCTCCATTTATAAATGAGACAAAGCGATACACGACTACTAAGTATTTTTATAACTACAGCTGAATAATAATGTAATGAAGTAATGTACAAATCTATAGATTTGCTCGAGCTATGTGTTGGAATGGACACCATAGGGGGGACGCGCCGCGACGAGGTAATGTCGCGTCCCGCAAGTCATAAATGGGATATCGTGATTTCGATGAAAATGAACTATTTCGCTAAGGACGGGAACACAAAACAAATATTCTGCCAACCGCACCCGGCCGTCGTAGGCATTGGCGATAAATAAATAATGTTACTCCTAATTTGATAAGACCCTTTAGTGTTGTAACTCGATTGTTTAATCGTACGACATTACGTAATTTAATCGAGTTATCATAAATCGAACGACCAACTAAAACAAACAGCAACACTTGACAGTAAAGTTGTACGACTGATCGATATTATGTTAGCAAATTAATTGACATCCGATAATTCGAAGTGCTCTGTGATCGAGGCGTGCTGCTATCAAAATGCAAGTGTATCACCCGGCAGAGAGCAACGTTAATGTCAATTACAAATGTCTGTTGATAACTACTATTTAAAACAATGGAAAATAGTATGACAACAGATAGCAAACCGCGCGTTATCGAAGAATTTTCGCCCATATGATTCTGCCACTGGATTCTGTAACTCAGTTACTAACAATTTTTCGTTTGAAACTTATTTAACAGCTGAACCGATTTTGATAAAATTTCTATGGGACCAATTTGTAAGTATATTCTTTCAGATAGAATAAGAATTTTCTAAATCGGTCTATAACTAACAAAGTTATAAGATAACAAACATAAATAACAGTTTTGTCACAAATACATAAATAATCGCAAAACTGGCAGTTTCAAACGAGAACTGTTAGAAATGGAGCTAAATAATTTAGCAGCTGTCTTTCGTTTGGTTATGGCAACACTGATGTGATATGCCTTTTAAACGATCACTAAAAACCTTTAAAACCCGACAGTAACCGTTATAGTTCATATAGCAATTGTGTTTTATTGTTATGTCGTATATATATAATATAATATAAAAATTAAATCAATATATAAAAAGAAAAACCTAATTGAAGAATGGGCTGTGTTGTTTACAAGATTAGATTATTAACTTGATACTTTGATACAATTCATACAGTAGGCGATATTTAAAACCAAGTGGAAACATCTTTCTACTTTTATCTAAATTTATACACTATACAAACTATAACGTAGGAAAACAGGTTAGAATCCTGTAAATGCTTCAAATGAATTCATTTTTATTAATTACAAATTAGTATACCAATAATAATACAAATATTATTTACAAAACAAATCTTCCAATAATTGGAATCGTAGTCGGTACAAATAACATTTATTTTTCATATCCAGAATCGATACTTGTTGCAAGGACGATTAACATATTTCTTTGGCTTGCAATAACGTATCGACAGTGCACGAAAACAATTTATTCATAGATTTATCAACCGGACGTCTGCAAACATAAAGTGGGCTATAAAATACTATTTATTAGTTCACAATGCAGATTAGAATTGGTCTAGATTTCTTGTGCTATAAATATTGTCTATTTCAATAGAACTTAACAAAAATATAAATAAACGAATAATTGACCTCTAAACCATAGGATAGTGATGTCTTTTAGTAGTACAAACCGATAAATCGATTAAATATATCGATTTGTTACTAATTTCCTTTAGAGAGTGTTTCTGTGCTAATTTCAATAAAACTTTGTTACCTTTTCATTAATTTTGTTTTGTTCATTTTTTTTTTTTATTAATTGAAGCAAACTATAATATATACAATTTTAAATAAACCAGTTTGATATCTAACTATACATGTTAATACATTTAAATAAATCAGTAAAACAATTTCCAAAAGTCGAAACGTTTAAATATATTTGACAATCCGAATAAAATTGAAACTTATAAGTAGTCGTTGAAACTCTAAGTCGATGACATACTAACATCTCTAAAACTACTAGAGTTGTTAGTATGAAATTTATTTCTTTATAAATGTGATAGTTTGTAAAGATGTCGTTCCAATTGTTGGATATTTGTTACTCGATGGTGTTCAATCACGGATTTGAATTACATTGGAATGGTAACCTCGCTAGCGTTATCGGTATACACTGGCGGAGTACTAGCAAAGGATGATGAGGTCAAATCAATTTACCTATTGTGAGAAATTCACAAGAAATTCACACGAACAAACCCATGAGTTACAACTAGAACATAAAATTGAGAGGGACTACTGTAATTTTTGTTTCAGGATTGTCACGTTGAAAAACATCGGCAGGTTTATCCAGGAAATATATGAAATTATTCCATACATATTTCTTTTAATTTTCTGTAATATATTTATGTAACCAACCTCCTAGATCAATGGCAAATGGAGTTATAATTAGGTTTCTGTTGCTGAATGCATGATGTAGAACAAGACAGCAACATTCAAGGTCTTCTACTTTTTATGTAACGTAAACGTATATAACGATATAATTATTTGCCACTTATTTAAAGAATCAGACGATTGTATTGTCGTTACTTACTACATAACATTTAACTTTAATCCATTTATGAACTGTATTTATTAAATTAACCTTTTGTATGTTTACAGACTTCACAGTTGTGTAGATATTTAGTAATAAATTAGAATTGGCTACTTTGACGCTGAGGTAACCCTAAGACCAAACTTAGAACACGTTTTCTATGACAATATCTAATAAATTATCCACATTGCCATATTATAATCTTAAGTTGATCCAAGTGTAGAAGTGTGATAAAGTAAGTTGTTTAAACAAACTCCTGAAACCGTGATACTTATCACGCTAAAGCAGATTAGATCTAGCGGTGCGTCGATACGAACGTTTCCTATTTATTTCCACAGTTTTCCTTTACTGTCACTTACATGGTATATATTAGTAGTTGGTTAAGTCACACTGACATCTTGCAACATCTATATTATGTGTCAAATATCAAAAACAAATTTCATTATTTCTGAGTGATCTTTAAAAAGGTTTCTACAATTGCCTTGAAACATTCATCATACTTAATGGCCTGGCCAGAAGAGGGACAATCAGTTTACCTCCGCTGCTCAGGTTTTTAAATTTAACTAGATATAATTGTCATAATCAACTAAATAACAATACATACACACGTATATTGCAAGTACATGGTTTAGACAACAAGAGAATTTTGACATGTAATACAGACGTTTCCAGATTTACAATATAAACTCTCTCGAGTTTCACCAGTGCGGCAATATCACAGACATGGATATAAATAGATAACGTAACTGTACTTCACATGCTAACATTTTCACTAAGTACATTTAAAAGAATCTACTTGTATACCACAGTTAAGTTACGGTTCGGAGTTTCCACATAAAATTTATAGTAGAGTTGAGATTATTTATTGACTTAAAAAACTTACAGATTAATTTAAGTGCAATCGAAATATAAATAGAATCAACGTTATTTACATACTGGGACATTTCTTCCATATCTTAGCTGTCAAATAAATAAACTAAGATATAGTAGAATATTTTTGTAATTCAGAGATTTATTATTATAAAAAAAAAAGTTATAGAGGTAGGCAAAATTATTTTCCTACAGATCGTACTTTTCAAAATGACAGTTGACAGATTCAGGTCATTGACGTTTTATTGTTGTTTTAATAGCTTCAATAGTGTAGTCTATTTCTATCTATGTCTGTGGGCCGTATGAAGAGGTTTACGCTTACGCGTGTGAACGCCGGTGGCAGGAGGGCGGGCGCGGTGCGGAGGGGGCGCGGTGTATGGTATGAGCGGTCGCGGGAGCGGGGGCGGGGGCGGGGGCGGGCGCGGGCGCGGGGGCGGGTCACGTACGCTCGCGTCACTTGCCCGCTCGCGCCGCGCACTTCTTCTTTTTGCGCTTGAAGAAACAGCAGCACCTGGAATAGACGGATTGCCTGCATGACGATTTACAGAGTCTGCCATTGTTCAAGTTGATACGGTATATTTGTAATAGATCATAATGCTCGAGTTCAAGCTCGAAAACGGTTAGCGAACCGTTGCCATTAATTTAATATCTATGAATTCGTCGTCTAATATCTATGAAGACTTACAAAACAGTTAGCTTGTTTGCCATTTCAATAAATTAGTATAAAATATTAATTCAATCTTATTATTCCATAATATTTTATAATTATAATTACTGAAAAATATAAGTGAAAGAATATTTAAGATACTTAGAAAATAATGTACCTAAAGATTAAAAAAAATGTAAAGAGAGGTCTTTAAGGATTACATATATTACAATGTAGGAAAATTGACATAACTAAAATTTTTAATTATAAAAAAATTAATACATGTGAAGCGATGACTTTTTAGCGATGTGAGGAAGGGAAAATGTATATTAGTACATGAATGACAGATGATAACGATGTCTAGGGGATAAAAAATTCCCAAAAACATGAAATAAATAGTAATAAAATATACGAAATGCAACTTTTTTAACTCTAGTATCCAAGTCACCTACTTCAAACGAATATACTCATACGAGTATATTCTGTTGTTGTTGTTTTTTTTTATACCACGTATTTGGACTAACAAGCATACAGCCCATCTGATGGTAAATGGTTATTGTAGTCTATGGACGCCTGCAACACTAGGCGTGTCACGTGCGTGTTAGCGACCGTTATGTATAGTAATAAAATCACGAAGACATGAATCAATTTTGTTTTCTACTAGATCGAGAATGAATCTTAATAAACGTATGAATTACGTAAAAAATTAAAATTAACATATTAAGAAAAAGGAAAGGATAAATAAAATGCAACTCAAACGGTTCAAAATATATAAAAAGGATTATTATTTGTCTTTGTTCGTTTTAAATTCAGGGATGCAGTACATACACACTATATAACTCTGTCGTGAGTCATACAATATTGTATTGCATTATTATCCTACAAACAAGGTGTTTGTACAGTTGGTACGCTGACTTGGTGTCTTATTACAACTGGACACTTAATAATCTAATGATTCAAGTTGTTTGGAAAAATAAAATAAAATGGACGTAAAAACGAAAATAAAAAGGTCGAATGAAACATAAATCGAGCGGTTTAAAAAAACTAAAATGAATAAGGTATCCATAATAATTGATGTTTAATCAATGGGTACTTAATGGGATTATTGTATGTAATTTTAAGAAAAATGAAAAAGGGATGCATTAACGAAAATTAAAGGACAAATTAAACGCAAATTGAGCTGCTTATGAAATAAATAAAAAGGAATCGATAGAGTTGGACCATCAACTTGGTGTCTTAACACCAGGAAACCAAGATTTCCTTGAATAAATGATTAAATAGTATCATAGTGTAGAAAACTATCACCTACCAGTCGTCCAACGGACTCGTCTAAGTAGAAAAACGCGTCCTGAATTATCACATGGTAATTTAGGACGCATTTATGATGTCACGAATGATTACATACTCATTCGTGACATTGTAAAGGCTTTGGACTACTGGTTCTTCCTTATCTTATGGTTGTATTAAGAGAAATAAAAAGGATGTATTAAGGAAAATGAAAGGATAAATGAAAAGCAACCCAAGCGGCTTAAAATAAATAAAAAGAAAAAGGTATCCGTACAGTTGGAACACTGACTTGGTGTCGTCGATCACATCGACTTCGTGCTGCTGCTGGGTGATGGGGGTGTTGCTTTGCCCAGCCGTGGGGTCATCGGCCCCCAGCTCCCCGTTGGTCGAACTCACCACCTGTGCAAACGGCCATGTGTATTTTTAATTATAAAATTAAAAAAAAAAAGTTTATAAACATTACTCTTCTGAACAAAATCAATTTGAACACCAATTAATGTGTAGTAATTTTTTTGTATGGATTAATTATGTATAAGTTATTCATTTTCTCCTTAATAAAATTAATTTGAATTTCATAATTGTTTGTATGAATATCAGATTTGTTGTTAAATTAATTATTAAATATGACAAGTAGCGATAGATTCTTATAAGATTATTAAAAAGTATTTAAAAATTAATTAAATAAATACAATCCCGAAATATTTGTAATCCATTAGGAACAATTTACATGTTATGTAATCACAGATTATTCGACAAATATTATAAAAATGAAAATATGATAGGGTATTTATTTTTTAATGATTATTTTTCGGATGTTTATTAGTCAATTTCGAACAAAAGGTTGGATGGATTTACACAGATAATAACGTTTAAACACGATGATTAATATAAAGGAGTTCGAATGTGCTGGTTATAACCATATTCGAATACTTATAACCGGGTAATCAAGCGGATAAAGCCGCAGGATACAACTAGTATTATAATTTTATACAGTATATTGGTACTCAGGTAAACAGAACATTTGCTCTGTACAACATTTTATGTAACATAACTTTTAATAATATTCATATTAATATTTACATATTTTGTAATTTTACATTTTTTGTTATTAAATGTATTCTGATCATTGAATACATAGCTTATTGAATTACAATTTTCATAAATATTCTATTATTTGCATATTTATTTATTTTATAAAGCAAATAAATTAATATAATTCAATGAAATGTGTTCATTAAGAATAATATGTAACGAGTCTTGCTTACGACTAGGTGCATTAAAAAGCGATTAAGTTATAAGAGGTTATGTCGTTATTCCGGTTTCAATGTAATTATAACCGTGTAAATACAAGCACAACAACACAATTTAAACAATTGTACGATACAATAATGGCGAGAAACATGTAGGTACAGTCACACAGAATAATTTATTACTGTCTATAAAAAATATTCTTATTATTTTAAAACTATATTCATTTTTATTATTTTTTATTGTGTTTTTGCCGTTTCCGACAATTGTTACTTCATCCGGAAGTCTTGTTCAGGGGTTAGTTTTTTAAACGTTTGGTATTATTAATATTACAAATATTTAGAAAAACATTAGACGTCAGAATAAAATATTTAAGCCAGATATAAATTTTAGAAAAATAAATATCTCACTTTAAATCAGATTTATGGACGATGGATGGAAACCATCTACATTGCAATAATATTTGTTCGAACAACCCAAAGAGAGCGAAAAGACACAATAATTTATAAATAGCTAAGAAAGTAAATTTTTCATTTAGAAGTTGGCTGGACAATACCATCTTTTTCATTATATTCTTGAATAACAAAATTAAAAACATAAGAAAAATTATGATATCATTTTTTTTTATTTCCTAGTTGGCTATAATAAAAACATAAAATTCAGTTATAGTATCAATGAAACTGTATTTGCTTTTATAACAATCAATTAATGATTTACTTTGTTTCATGAAGCACAAATGAATTATCAAAGAATTTTACGAACTTTTATATACAAAACGCAGTCTGATATATTACTCATCACTTATATTATGTAAATAAAGTGTTTTTCAGAATTGTCATTATGTATAACCGGTAGGTTTTATATTAATCTTAATTTAAGTTCATGATTTATTTTTTGTGACTGTACATGAACGTTCACAGATGCGTATACAGTGCAAGTTTATAAGGGCTTGATAGTGCATACTAAATATTAAAAAGAAAATTACACACTAAAGAAATTATTCTTAAATTTATTACTATTAATTAACTAAACGTCTAATAAAGCGTGAATATTTTATGTATTATTAAGTATTATTATAATTAGTTTGATATTTATTTCTAGTAAACATATTGAGAAAAAAAAGAAATGTGAAGAAAATGAGACAGATTTCGTTGATCGTTGTGGTTGGTGAAATAACAAGAGTCAACGAATTGTTATAACAAACAATTACTATATTAACATGAGATATTAAACAAGACAATCCTAGAGGACGAAATTCAAGTATAACATAATATTATATATAGGGATGGGGGGGGGGCTTGTTAGTAATAAAGACTGAGAATCCCATTGCTAGCAATATACTCAACCAGGTCGACCTCCTTGCGGTTCCCTCTGGAAACTATCATGGTTAATTCCTGATGAATTCATTATGATGGGCTCCGCCAGCGTATCCCATTAGCGCAGGCGGAGTTACCATACCATTTTCACCCATAAAATAAAAAATTATATATAGGTGCATGGAGGATAATATCTAATCGTATTTTCTATTGCACCATTACTTAATTAATTTAAAAACTTTGCACATATAACATATTTATTTATAAATATTTATATTATATAATTGTGTATTCATGTAAAAGGAAAACCTTTCAAAGATATGAAATTTTATACACGAGTTCTTTATGTGCTGAAATGGGCAAAAAGGAAAGATTTTTGTAGATTTCACAAACAGTATATGTAACACCTTCATTAAATTAAAACAATGACAGTCCGAGTCTAATGGTCTCAAGTAGTGGCTTAACATGGGCACAAGAGACTGAAGAACTAAAAAAATAAGATTTTCAAAAGAGTGGAATTTCAACTGACTGTGATTTTATTTGAAATAAAACGTGAAATATAAATAAATTTGTATTTTAGCAGAGGTACTAATTAGTAAAAAATTTGAAAGCTAAATCCTTTTTATACATTAATATAACTAAATAAATTTCATTTTTTTTTATAAATTACACTGAACTATTACAGATGAAACTTGATACACATGTGTAACTTTAAATATCAAGGGGGAAAAGGATTGTTAGCAATGGAGTTTGACAGCCCCATTGCTAGCAATATACCTTATTAGGTCGACCTCCACGTGGTTCCCCCTGGAAACCATCGTGAATAATTCTTGTTGAATTCGTCACGATGGGCTAACTGACCTACTACATCTTCACCTATCATTCTTCACTGGTGCCCCGCCGGTGTATACCGATAGCGCGGGTGAGGTTACCATTCCATTATAATTCATTTAAAAAAAAAAATCTTTAAATATCAAGTAAGAAACAAATTAGTATGAAAATAATTAAGTTAATAAGGTTTATATTGAGTATAAGACATAATTAAAAAAACTGTAAGTTTATGAATACATTAAATATTTTATTAAGATGACGTTGGCACTTTTTCCCCGCTGCGTAGGGGATCTGCTACGATTAAATTAAGACAGATTAAATTTTTTTATTCTTTGCAGTGATAAACGCATTTAGAAAGCGATAGAAACAGAACTAGCTGCACAAAATTGGCATAGCGGCATCGAGAAACTTCATGAATGAATATTGGCAGTGCTAAGTTACACGAAGCGTCATGCAAACAAACACACAACGGCTGCCGCAAAATATAAACTGACCGTCGTCAATGATCCGGGAAATTTCACATACCGAAAATGTTTATTCTTCAACAGCTAAAAAATAAATACACCAATATACATTCACAATTTACATAAAAGGAAATTATAACGTTGCGTAAATAATTACAACTCTATACAATAACGTATAAACAAAGTTCATGCACATACAAAAATGGTGATTCTAAAAACGTTTCAATCCTAATACTGAATTCAAATAATTTACGAGTAGGTGAATATTAAAGTGTTGACAATCATAAGAACTACGTTGTACTAATAATAAATTACTACAACTAAAGCTTGACCAAGAAAATAAAATGGCTGTCATGAGAGACTTATTCCAATCTTTTTATATATAGCATAAATAAATTACTACTCGTTTATTTTTTATATCGATTATTATAAAAAAAAAAAAACTAATTTCTAATGCAATTCTAACCAACTAGTTCTCAGAATATCCGCATTAAATTTAAAGGTTTTATTTTCCTGGTTAGACCTTACATTTACTAGTATAATATATTTATTTTTTGCACTATGTTTTATAAAGTAAATAGAAACATTTACAACATTCAAATCTTGAGACTTAAATCCATGGGTAAGTATAATAAAATTAATTCAAATAATTCATTAATAGTGTAGTTTTTTTTTTATCATCGGTAGCAAACAAGAACCACTAACTATACAAAATTTTCAAGACGCAGAATGTCTACTTGATGATAAAGATCCCTAACTTTTTTTTAATAATAAATGCACAAACTCCATATTGCGCTTTTATAAGGCACATTTCGAATTAAAGAAGGAACAATAATACATAACATAAATAAATAAATACAACTACTACCTCGTACTTCAAGAATATCTACGCCTACTTAAAGATGTAAGACTATGTTCAAAGAAATAAAAAACAGCAACAATTACCTGAACGGATCCGTGTCTGTCCGCGGGTGTAAGATGGCCGGTCGTGAGTGGGGTCGCTTTGCCGCTATGGGGCCAGTTGCCGCCCGTATTAGCGGTGCCACCGGTGCCAGAATCTTTCACAGCCCCCTGTAATGTTTAAATTACTCATTATTATTTCAATCTAGAGAGCAGTTCATTGATTCTAACAGTACATATAGACGTTTATTTAAATCAATACTACAAAACTATTTTAATTATCACTTTCTTTCTAATTGAAAATTTAACCCAAAAGAAAAAGACAAAACACTTAAATAGTTAAAATAGGTTTTATAGAGATGTGACGTTTCTATAACAAAAGGGAAAATATTTATTTCTTGTTTATATGTAAAAATTAATAAAGATAACAACATACGAAGTATTTTAATAATACTATTGTTTCTATTGTAAAAATCCTAAGCTTAAAATTTTAATATATTAATATTTTTTGGAAAACATCCATGATGATGAAAATTACATATATCCAAATTTTTATGATGAAAGTGGGAAAAAGGTAGGTAACGAGGTCTCTCAAAATGCAGCTATGAATTTTCAAGCATTGATAAAAAGAACTGTAAAATAAGCAAAGTCTTGAATCTACTAGTCGAGTGTTTTAGGATTTTTTTTTAAACTGGATAGAGACAAGCATAAATTCACAAACTCACAAAAAGTGACAACGCAAAGTCGCTACAATACCCCCTTACTTATAAAATCTATTTGATAACTATATAAAAGTATAATGTATAATGCGTCTTTTGTAAGCATTAGTCTATCAAATTTAGCATCAAACAGGTTGCTTTTTATAAGCAAAGGGTTATATGGAACATCATCTGAGTGATTATATAATAGCACCACTATCCTAATATTAATTATATACATATATCTTAATATAAGAATTTCTTGTTTAATACATGAAACTGTTACTTAACTTTTTGGCAATCCATCTTTGATATAACCACACAAAACTCATACGTTTCGGTTAAGGAAACTAGCATCAAAAACTTAAAGATTTTAATGAGATTATATTTCAACGTCATTTTAATGAAACTGTAGTTATAACAAAAAACAGATTTAAAATAAAAACATACGTCACACATCAAACACTCTCATCCAAACAACCCTCTTTCACTTGCTTCATATGCATCAATTTATTCATAAAAATTCATTCGTTACGAATTTACAAAGACTAAAACATATATACTGAGTACACAAATTTCATATTTATAATTTAATTAAGTAATATTTAAAATATATTACGTTCTTCTAATGTATCTTTTATGATGGTATATCCTGACCATGAATGTATATACAATCGTATATACACACTGTTGGCACACGTTGACATTATATTTATTTAATTTACCTATAATAATTTATGTATCAATTTTCAACAAAAGCTTAAAATACTATCTAGCATAATCATACACATAAAATCGTCCCTTCTACACATGAATAATGAGAAATTAATGAAAATAATGCTTTTACGGTGTAAGAGTTTGAGGCATTATTTTTAAATTTGGAAATAAATAAACCCCGCATTTAGAGGATTTTATAATCACATGCAAATATAGGAACACCTTTGTGTTTAATTAAAGAGACATTACTGACAGTTATTCTTTATTGAAAAAGCTTTTTATTCAACAAAATAGTTTCTCTGTTAAGATATCATTGCACGTCATTATACTGTATAATGTAAAATGGAATTGAATAATTTATCTCAATTATGTCCCGCCTTCATAAAATTAATACGAAGAAATTTAGAATGAAGTGTTAAGTATAGAGGTAGTTTAATATATTTGCATCATTTCTCAGCAGTTAATCGTTATGCTGAATGTATGTTATATTAAGTTGCTTGCTATACATAAAGAATTCAATTCCATTTTCAAAATCTTAGGGTCGTCTGAAGTAGAAACCCAAAGGGTTATGTGTAGGGAATGTCAATGGAGAACTCAGGCGACTGGCGTGGGACAGCGAACTAATAAAAAACTAATATATAATTAAAAGCGAACCAAACCTCTCCAGTAATAAGCGCCGCGTCATCGTCCTCAACCAAACCAATCATATAATCACACAAATCATCCTGCACCGACAAAAAAGCTCTGTAAGTTTGCCTCCATAAATGCGAAAATCGCGCGGCTCTTATAAAAGATAGTCTATTTTTCTATGCTTGGCACAATTTTGTTATATTTCTCATAGGAATAACTGATCATAACTGTGAATTAACAAATAGCTATAAGATGATTTTTGTAGTTTTAATTATATCATTGTAACTTTATGTGTTTTTAAAATTACAAAATTCTATTATTTTTGTTATGTAATTTTTGTTAAAAGTTATATAATTTTTTTATTCGATGTCTATACACGTATGTAACGGGAGATTAATTACTTTACTGTCTTTTGGCATTTCCAACAATTGTTTTGACTTTACTAAATTTTAGAAACAAAAAAAAATACTAAGACATTTACTTATTGTGCCAAGTATAAAAAAAAAAAACAGATTGTAGCAGCCTTGCTTATAAAACACGCTATGATCAGACAGCGATCAATCAGAGATAATCATTAACTTAATCTAATATAATAGGTATTCTATTATTTTTAAGGGTGAGAAATAAAAAAAAATCCTACATTAATAAATTTGATTCAATTTCACAACTCCTTAGACGGTTTTAAGGAAATTTCCGTTGCGTCTATAAGTAGTCATGCTATTCAATTGCTATTTTTAATAACTGTTCAAAGTATGATTGTACATTGTAAATGAGAAATTATATTATTTTTGTGTGGATTAAATTACTAATATATTTTGTATTTATAGCAACAGAGATATAATTAAGAAATATATATATATATATATATATATATATATATATATATATATATATATATATATATATATATATATATATATATATATATATATATATTTAATATCATAAAATTTGTGTCGTAACAAAAAGTTATACATATTGTTATAATTGCCGAAATATTCATGTCAATTAGAAAGGAGAGTAAACAAAGAAACATACAACAATAATAATTAGATTATGTTCCACAAAAATAAACCACCTTAAATTGTGACAAAAATAGTTATTTTGATCTAAAAACTACACTACTGATCCGATTATGACAAAATTTCTATGGCAGCAATCTTTAAGTATCTTTTCAAATAAAAAAAAAAAGAATTTTCCAAATCGGTTTACAACAGATGGAGTTATGAGATAACAAACAAAAAAAAAATACGGCCTAATTAAGAACCTCCTTGTTGACGTCGGTTGAAAATACACAGCACTAACCTTGTGAAATGGCTGATGTCTGTCGCGATTGGGTGACACGACGATCTCGTGGCCAGTCTGTATAGAGCCCACTGGCGTTGACTGAAACCATAAAATCACGATAAAAATCACATTACAGCGGACCTAAAATACAGGCTAGCGTCTACATAATAAACGTGAAACCAATAAAATGAAACGATAAATGTATGCATTAAAATATGAATTACGATGACAATTACAGGCTACTCATAGTTATATTGAAAATACGATATGACATTGAAATACAAATAAAAATACAATATATTTTTACTCAGAACAATTTCTAATATTTTCACTATTTACATTTGTTTTTCTAAGGGTAGCCTGGAAGACGATGTTTTCTACCAAACTTTTTTTAATACAACTTAGAATGGCAAACAAGCTGACGGCCCACCTGATAATAAGTGGTAACCTTCGCCTATAGACATGAGCAGTACCATGGACATAACAGAGTATACTGTTTCGCCCATGATACCCCCTCCCCATGCGTTGCCATTCCTGAGGACTCAGGTGTTATTTCTCTGTACCCAGTAAATTCACGCCATATCCCATCCTTCAAACCGAAACACAGCCATGCGAACACAACTGCTTCACGGTTGAAACACGAATGGGACAGAGGTACCCAAACAATCGACTTTTGTACAAAGTCTCCCTCTGGTGATGTGGTCAATAAAAATTGGACTCGACATTAGTTTATTATTATTTATAATTATTAATGCGTTATTTAAGCAAGTCGGGCCTCTAGGATACATTGATACATTAATACATTTAATTGGTTAGTTAGCATAACAGAATCAGAAATACAACAATCAGCACAAATATTTTTTTTCCAAAATGTCATATTTATATAATAAAAAATACCAAGTGTATATATTGTATAGCATATATAAAGACTATTATTTAAATTCTATTTGTAAGTGCAATCAAACATTTAATCGGTTGTAGAGGTCCTTGATACGTAATAACTAATCCGTTTTAATATCTAATTATATTGGCTATTCTAAATTTGAACTTCATAATACTTTATCAATAAATATATTAAAAAAAAAAAGTTTAACAGAAACAATAGATCAAATAACACAAAAATATTTTCGGGTGATGTTCACTAAAAAATTTGTTAATATTATGAAAAACCATACACACAATCACTAAGATAACGTACAAAGTGTCCGAATATGTACCTATGGTTATTAGTAACGATAAATATTTTAAATATAGTTTTTTAAATTATTCAAGTATAAGATTTATTGTAGGAAAACTGTTCATTATAATCTGAGCTTTATACTATGTTTCGGGTGACAGATGACAAAAACTACAAACAAAATTGCTAAAACGTAACTTATAAATTCAACAAAACATATTCACGCGAGAAACATTAGATTATAATTAAAACAATTGATTTCAAATCAAAGTAACAATTACATCATGATTATTAGATTAACTTCAACTGCAAATATAATATTGGGGGAAAGGGATTGTTAGTAATGGAGACTGAGAATCCTATTGCTAGCATTAATATCCAACCAGGTCGACCTCCTCGCGGCTCTCCCTGGAAACTATCATGGTTAATTCCTAACCTAACTGACCTGTTTTCATTCTCATCTATCACCCTTCACTGGTGCTCCGCCAGCGTATTCCATTAGCGCAGGCGGGGTTACCATACCATTTTCACCCATCAAAAAAAAACTGCAAATATAAATAGCTATAATAGAAAAATCGATAAAATATAAGCTGTCACTGTCACTCGCTTTATGCTATAATGGTACAGAATATAATAGTTGAGTAGTGTCTCGTTCGGACATTTTGCACGAGATTGGGCATCTAAGTATAATACATCTAGTAGAAGCAACATATATTATTTCAATAGAACTTAATAAAAACGTAAACAAACGAATACTCGACCCAACCACAAGACAGTGTGCTGAAGTCCAATAGTAGTGCAAATCTAAAATCGATTAATTCGATTTAGTGTTTTTGTGATAATTATAACAAATCTTGATTCAGTTCACTGACGCCTTATAGAAGTACAAAGAAAAACCCGATCAATTGCTTGAATATATGGCTTTGATACTAATTTCATATAGAATATATTTCTATAGTAATTTCCTTAAAATTTGGTTACTTTTTCAAAAAGTTCAATTGAAATAGATGACAGACACTAAGCACTAACCTTATCAGACTTATTTCTAACAATATTTGATGGCGGCGCGTTGCGTAATATTCGCATCACGTGAATGTTCGGGGGCTGCATCCAACAAAAGCGGAAAGCATGCGGCATGCAAAACACCATTGACAAGAGGTCAATCACTGCATACTCGAGCAGATAAGCGATGTCGGCTATACGTGAGCACATTTGTCGTTTTTGCACCATTGTTACATCATGCAGTTGCAGATTGCTAACATAATACATTTTGATAATGCAATAAGCGTTGCATTGTGTGCGACAGTAAATTTAAACAATGAAATACCTAATAGTTTATGTTATTTTTCTATATACGGCTCAATGAGTAAAAGAAGTATTTTTATAAAAATAGCAGTAAAAATTCCCTACTTTAAAAAGTTTTTTATAGTATTATGATTTATATACATATATAAATCATTTTTTTATCTATTTTTTAAACTACCAACGTAGTTTCAATGTCACTTAGGGTGTACATATAAAACTTCTGAAAAATACCTTAAATGAAAATAAAAGTTGTGTGGTTTAGAAGTAAGCAAAGAAGCAGTCAGATGTGGATAATTACTATATACTATAAAAAGATGGCCAAATTTAAATTTAGCATTTATTTTACTTTAATAAATATTAAATTCCTTTACTAATTGTGCCAAATATAGAAACACAGATTATAAATGTTTGTTACTCAATTACACATAAACGGCGACACAAATGTGAATAAAATTTGGTACATAGATACGACCATTGTTATTTACGATAAAAATAGATGTACATATTTTAAGTCACTCGTATATTGTGAATGAAAAGGGAACATTCGTACTAACAAGCATAAGCGCCATGAATGCGTTTTGGACATATTTTTGGGTAAAAACTTTGAATATGGAATTTAGCGTGGGAATTAATTATGAATTATACCTATAAACACTACAAATACCTAATAACACGTAGAAATGAAAGCTCGTAAATTTTAGACAGAATTATTGAGTTAGTTAACAATTTACAGAAAGTGCACTACAGTACTATATAAAAAAACTGCTTTTTTAATGGGATATTTTTTATTTTATTAAACAAATAATAAATATGTAATTTCTACTAATAGCAAGGGAATCTACGGTAGTCTATATGAAATAAAAAAAAAAAACATGAAATCATCATTTGTACGACAATACACGTCTGTATTGGATAAGAAATATGAAAATAAAAATATTTATCTCAAGACGAGAAAAAAAAGTGAAAAAATATAACATTAAAAAACTTACAATTGTAATTTTAGGAAATAACATTTTTTGTACAATTTGTACAATGTAAAAAACGTAGTCAATGTGGAATTCAGTTTTAGTATATTGTTAAAGAACGGTAGATACATTATAATCACCTAAAATAAAAAAAAATAAATGTCACACTTGTTAAAATGTTTAGTGATAAGCAAAAAGGGAGTTATTTCGAAAAGAAAAGACCACGTTTTATTTACCTAACTTCATGTGCAAATAATACAGGTTTAATTTGTATGTGATTTGCATTTTAATAACTAACAAATTAGGTTCCATTTGTAGCAAAATCAGTAAAAATCTAAATGATAATTTTAACGAGATCAATCTTGATAGATTATTCAAGGAATCTTTTCTAAATTATAAATTCCAGAGATAAAATTACAGGATTAAATACAGAATTAATATAAACTTGAATTACAAACGTACAGCCAATAACAACAAGCTGTTATTTTTTAATTAGTTCTGTGGGCATCATTAGCTAGTGAGGAGGCATGCGGTGGCAAGGCAGGATGCTAGGCACGTGGGTTGAGGGATGCGTGCTTATGAAACGCTATTGTTTACCATAGTCTTGCCGGTCCAATCGAACTCGCCGTCGTCAACGTAGCCGCGCCGCTCGAACAGTTCGCGGAACATTCGCCGGAGCTGGTCGTAGTCGGGCGTCTCGAAGAAGTCCAACCGGCGCACGTAGCGGAGGTACGTCGCCAGCTCCTCGGGGTGACCCTCGCACAACACCTACAAAAAAAGAAACACGTTTAACAGACGATTCTTATGGTGATTTAAATTGAATGTGTAATAATACTACATTATAGGGTTATTAGAGTTACTGCCCTCTCAGTCAAAACTTCATTGAATTAACTCGCAAGTTTGAATGGAAGAAACCTCTATTTAGGATTTGTTCATCTATAACCTACACAAAGGCCTAAGTCTCTACCTATAGGGATAGATCCTAAGACGTTATTTCTATAAACCAATCTCTAAAAATTTTTATTTCATATTACAGCGAAATTCTTTATTGAAAGGACCAATATAAACTACTTTTCTGATAGATGAAGTTATATATATATATATATATATATTAAGGTGCATAAAACAGTAATTTTGGGAAATTATTAAATTTGAAGTTTTTTGTTCAGAGAGAAATGGTACTTTAAACTCGTCCCCACCGTGTATTTTGTCTAATTTCTCTCAGTGTAATGTATAATAATCAATTTCAAATAAATAGTAAAAGTAAGTTTTTTTTTATTCAGCTCTTTTATAATTGGTTCACTTTTTTTTATATACGACGGATTTATATATAACGATAGTAATAAACTTGTATGATAATTATCAATAATAGTCATATTTTTATAGCACATTTTGGATAATTGATATCGTCATTACAATTTGATTACACTGATAAACTATATAATTTAATTATACTGATAATTATATCCGTCCATCTTTAGTTTCAACCAACTTAAAAAAAAAAAGATTTTAATTCGATTGTATTTTCTTTATATTTATTACTTCATAATTTCGTCAGTTATAAATTGATTTAAAGAATTTGATTCTTTTATCTGAAAGGATATATTTGCAGATTGGTCTCATACTTTTTTTATCAAAATTGGTTCATCAAATTTAGTTTACATTTAATCAAAATTAGTTTTAAAATCAAAATCCAGTTATTTTGCTACAATTGAAGTAATTTTTTTAGTGAAACACAATCTTATTTATCCATATTCATACAAATGTTGAGTTTTTTCGCGATTGTTCGCTAAGGAGCCTAGAGTAAACAATGATAAAGAAAGCCAATTCAACTTTAGAACTGATTGATACATAATCATCATTATAACCTATCGGAATGTATGGATTCCCACAAAAAAAAAATATCATAATAGACTTAAGTACAGATTAATCGATCGATTGTATCATGTCGTTTGTAAACGTAGAGAGATGATCATATTTAGAAAAATTCCCTAAACGGAGTTAATATTAAAATAAAAAAACTGCGGAATACAGCCACTAGTAAATAATTAATTGTATACCAACACGAGCCGACTAGCCTTTCGCTGTTTACTACCGTATCACCACAACACAATCGATGTTGACAGAATTCTATTTATGAATTGTCATTTACGTTAAACTTTAACAGGACCTTGATAAGTAGATAGAAAACAGTACAGATATAAAAAAATATCTTGATATTACAATTTTATAATGAATGATATGGAATGATATCTTCGTCGACCTTATTAATTTAGCGGGGTGGTAGTCAGGAATATTATTTTATTTTTAATGAGGCACACATAACGAACTATAACCATATTAGGTTTATGTATAGGTAATTATGGTTTTTATACTAGGTTACAATTCAAAAACATGTGTACACAACATGATTAACATTTAGACATAACATTTGAATTTCGACAGGTGGAAAACATAATAATTAGTAAACATTATATACATATAATTTACATTAAATGAAATTTATACCATAAAACTATCACCACACAAGAAAAACAGCCCAGCCATCCTAAACATGAACTACATCACTAAATACTAGTAAAAGTACAAGTTCATGCCAAACGGCTCACGCACCCCCTGAATGATGACAAAACACGACAAAGAATTATAGATGAGAATGCAGTCACCTACTCACATACCTAGCCCCATTCGTTACTTTTTTTTTTTATAGAACTTAGAATGGCAAACAAGCTGACGGCCCACCTGATGTAAAGTGGTAACCGTTGCCTATAGACATGAGCAGTACCATGGACATAACAGAGCATACTGTTTCGCCCATGATACCCCCCATGCGTTGCCATTCCTGAGGACTCAGGTGTTATTCCTTTGTACCCTGTAAATTCACGCCATATCCTTCAAACCGATCACAGCTATGCAAACACAACTGCTTCACGGTTGAAACACGAATGGGACAGAGGTACTTATGCAATCGACTTTTGTACAAAGTCTACCTAGCCTCATTCGTTACTGTTGGCCATCGTGACTAATTTACCAATATTGCTTTTATAAAGATTGCGTGAAGATTTTTTTTATAACTTAACATGTGATGGTGCAACAAGTGCATGCAGAAGTAAGTTTCGGCACACAATCCATGAATAGGATTGACCAAATAATGTTTATTGCTAACCAGTGTATTGCTAGTGAACCACCGACTATCCACCCTCATATATATATCTCTTACTTCATCTACTTTTATATGGTCATCTCATATTTATTGGGGGGAAAGGGATTGTTAGTAAAGGGGTCTAACTGAGCCATCGCTAGCAATACACCCTCCTATCAGGAGACCTCCGCGTGGTTCACCTGGAAACCGTCGTTGTTAATTCTAGTTGAATTCGTCACGATGGGTTAACTGACCTTCTTTCATCAGCACCTATCATCGCTCACTGACGCCCCGCCAGCATATACCGATAGCGCAGGCGGGGCTACCATTTCATTATCACCCATTAAAAAAACCTCATGCTTATTAGAGACTAATATAATAAACACTAACTAGGACAAAAATGCAGAACCAAATTGGTGACAGAAAGTTAAGTTCAAGACATTTGTAATACGTAAGTCTTATCAAACACGAAAGATTATTGTTCGTGCATTATATATGTATGAATGATTATAACAAGCTAAGTTATATACATACCTCAATTGGTGTCGCTCGCTTGGTGTCACCAATTTTTTGGTATCTTTCTTTGAGAGTATCAGCTTTTAGACCCTGCCAGGGTAAGGAACCACGTAAAAAATACATAAACATATGGCCGAGAGCCTCTAGGTCGTCACGTCTTGATTGTTCTGAAAATATATAGATTTTTATTTTGATTAATTAAACATGATTAATAAATACAAAACACATTATCATCTAAAATAATAAACTAATAGAACAAAGAGGACAGAACTAAAATAATATTTAGACAGTTAACTTATATTTTAATGAACCGAAATTAATAAAAAAAATCGATGTCAAAAGTATTAGAACCCACACCTGTAACGTGCTGTGACCTAGAAATGTTAAGGTGAAATATCATCATCGTCATCGCCATCATCATCATCATCATCACAACAATTCATAAATATCCCACAGATAGGCACAAGTCCATATCCCATCTTTACAAAGCTGGCTACGCAACTTCTTACAAGATTTATTTCAAGACTCTTCACTTACACTGGTGTGGTGATCAGAAATGAGTAAAATAGGCGACTATTGTCTCTCTAGTTTACTCTCTTACTCTATCACCACACGCAGAACAGATGTAAACAAATACTAAGATTTTATTAAATTAAAACACATAAGACTAAACATAGGCTACAATGACTGTTTACCATCAAAAAGGATGTATGCTTGTTAAGGTAGTACCTTAGTGGTATAAAGAAAAAAAAATTACAAATTTTAAACACAATCTTTTTTTTACAAAATATTGGAGTGTCACCATTCAGTCCGTATCTATTTATTGCTGAATATAGACCTTTTACCGTATATCACGTACATAAATTGATTATGGACAAATACATAGCATGCATTTCATCTTACCTTTTCCTAAATGTGTATTTATTGACATGTATCTCGCGGTTCCGGTTAGTGATTTATGCTCCCGATATGGGATGTGTTTGTTCGTTTCTAAATCTATGTATTCTTTGGCCAGCCCAAAATCTGGAAACAAAAATATTGCAAATTAAATATTATGGCTAACTTACTTAATACAAACTAGTAAATTAGCGCGCAAAGATAATAAACGTCAACCGCAATACTAGTTATTATGAAGATTGTGTTACAAAAGCATTCTTATATCTTATTACCTAACTAGCTTGTTGCCCGCTACTTCGTATGCGTGGATTTCAGTAGTAGGAAAATCAATTAAATCTACTTCTAGATAGTGTGTCAAGATAAAACATATACCAGATTTTAGGTTAGATCTTAGGAACACTGCCTCATTACCCTGAAAACCGCATTCAATTTGGTACCGTAGTCTATGCGTGGTGCCGGAAAAAACATACAGACAGGCATACAGACGGACAAACAAAATATCTAAAATATCAATTTTTCTTAAATATTTCCTTTGTACAGATATGATAGATACAATTTTGTTACATTAAAAACAATATATAAGCTACATAAATTTTACTTATTTTGTAACAAATATAAAGCGTAATACTCGATTTGTAGCAAAAATCTCGCTTCATTACTCAAAACTTACATTAGAGATTACAGCTAAATTATAGAATCTACAAAAAGGAAAATCCAACACGAGTTTTCGCCAAAAACTCTTATTCTAAGCTCAACGTCAAGACCTTGACATAGTCACTATTGGCTACTAGAATCGATATTAATTATGCAATAGTAGATCAGTATTCTTTAACCAAATGCTTCAATTAAATAACAAAGATATTAACCAGACATCATCAGCTCTAAAAATAAATATAGGAAAATCGATAACTAAAAAAGATGAAGAAAATAAAACGTAAATACCTCTTCTATTCACATGTATTATTTGTGTGTCGTCAGAGATCATTATATCATAGTATACTATAATAAGAATACTTGCTTCGATATAGAACTAAATTAATAATATAAAAAGGCCCTTGATTCTTCGTATTTGAGCCAAATATTTAAAAAAAAAAATCTATAAATACACAATAGGCTTCTACGAAATCTTACAATACACCCTCATTAATTTAAGACAACAATACACAAGTGCGGGCTTTATATTCATATAACAGGTAGATTTTGATATGAAGGAAAATATATTTACAGGATAGCTCAACAATATTTTATTATCGATGATAACATAAAATTATTCATTATGAATTTAAATATATTGTATATTTGAATATATAATTATTACACAGTATTAATAGAGGATTAAAAGAATAGTTACGGAAAGTGACGAATGAATCTCTTACTGCCTTATTCATAAAAATTAAAACCTACAAATTTAACTATTACATTGTCTTGTCACTTTCTTTCAACTTGGGAATTTAGTGTAAAAGAGAGAGACAAAGCGGTTCAATAACTAAAATTCATTTATGAGAAGTTTGACGTTTTTATGAAGGGTTAGTTTTTAAATAAAGCTCAGATAATAATCTATTTAATAAACAAAGAAATGATTCATACAAACCGCATAGTCATATGATCAATCTAATACGAAAATACTTAAAACCTTTGGAGGTAATGATTTAGTTTAATAGAAATTACTTTCGGTTGATTTCGGCTACTACCGGCTGAGTCTCGGTTATACTGTCCTTTATATTCTAGGTGTAGTCTAGTAGGTCTAGTGGTAGGTGTAGTCTAGGTGTAGTCGTAAAAAGTATAGGGAGCCGAAAAACAATGATAGTAGCTATGATATTGTGGTAAAATTTCACACTTATTGACCACGTGAAGTCCACGATTTGTATGAAAAAAAAAACCTATGATTGTATGTGCAACTTTTTCAGTTCCATGAATACTATCAGTGAATTGGTATGCCCATTACCAAGTGATATGTAGAGACAGTACTAAAAAATAGATGTGGTAATATATGTAGACATATAATAATCGATGTAGACATATAAGTGAAAATATTGCAATTTATTTCTTCATTAAAAAAAAGTCAACGGGAATTACTACTGTTTCAAGAAAGGAATAGCAGACTTATCCTATGCAATACTCACCAATGATGTGAATAATCTTTTCCCTTTTAGTTGCTGTTCTACCTATTAAAAAATTCTCCGGCTTTACATCCCGGTATATTAGGTGCCTCGTGTGGACATACTCGATGCGATGTAACTGAAACACACACATAGACAAATTAGTTTATTACATCGACAGATTGCGTCTTAACTCAGCGGGTGGTAGTTCTTACGCGCGTTACAATAGCGTTTGAACGCACTTGCTAATATTAGACGGTAAGATTTACAGAGAAGGATTATTATGATAATTATGTTTTTATAATACACCTAGTTCAACGAGTAATAATAAATAATGATACGAAGAAGTGGAAAATCAGTAAATAGAAGGGCTTTGTAAATAGAATCCCATAAAAAAATGTCAAGGACATGTCACTGCAGAGCCCCCTGTTATTAATTTATTTAAAAAATAAAGTGTATACTCTATTTTTTCTGTTTTGCCATATTCAGTAAACAATATTGGAATACCTTTTGAATGAAATAACAGTAAAATAAACAAAGCATTCATTTTTTTTTATAATCTGTTCTCATTGCTTACTGCGTGATGAATACTGATAACATTAAAAAAGAAACAATGTTTATTACACACAATGTATTAAATAATACATTGTTAATAAAAATCCGTACCAATAATAAATCATAAACTGTCTGAAAATAGTAAGAAAATTATCAAATTAGAATAATCAGAATTTGATAAAACGTATCTAATTTACACAGTATTGTAATTATTGCAGTACATTATATTTTCACGGTTACAACGACGACGATAAAAAAACAAGTGGAGTTTCTCAATTTGGTTGTATTTTTTTTTTTTTATCTCTAAACTCCGTCATTTATAATTTGATTGGATTGCGATTCCGAATTGGATTTTTTTTTTTATTTGAAAGGATATACTTTTAGATTGATTCCTTAGAAATTGTATCAAAACCGGTGAACACGGTTTTATTTTTATTGTGGTGTATGTATATCGTGTGTATATAGGTATATACTAATAATAGGTAATATCGGCATTGCATTGATATCTATAGATTAAGTACCTCTAGACTTTGATGACGGAAAAGGTCTTAAATCATATGATTATATATATATATATATATATATATATATATATATATATATATATATATATATATATATATATATATATATATATATATAATTGTTGATATAAGATTTGATTAATAGATAGGCTTACTTTTTGATCGTAATACCCAATTATAGGAACACGAATAGAATAGTGGCGAATTGTGGTGAAGGGAAACAAGGTTATCTCCAATGGGGA
Organism: Galleria mellonella; assembly: GCF_026898425.1. NCBI lineage: Eukaryota > Metazoa > Arthropoda > Insecta > Lepidoptera > Pyralidae > Galleria > Galleria mellonella. The sequence goes on along the minus strand of NW_026442075.1, from coordinate 4,779,519 downwards.
AGGCAATGTAAGACAATTAATGTGTCAGCTGCGGTAGCACGGAGTACCTACATACGCCCCTGATAAGGTTTATCAATTCAATTGAATCGATGTAGTCTTTCGTTGCGCCTACGTGATATACGCAATATGGAAGTGAATTTTTACATACTTAACTATATAAATATTTTTTGTACGATACGCTAATTTACATTTATTTATCTTTCACTAGCAATCCACCCTGGCTTCACACGGGTACACAGATAAAAAAAAATAAGTTAGTACTTATACTTTCGTGTTACAATTATTGCAATTTTCGTACACATCTCTATTTTTTTTTAATATTATATAGCCTATGTTACTCTCTGATAATGTAACTCTATATGGATGATTTTTTTTTTAATCGTTTGTATAGTTTTTGAGATTATCCATTTAAAACAAACAATCAAATTATTCCTCTTTATAATATTAGTACAGAAGTATAGCTTGACCACATTTAACACACTTTGTACACAAGGAGTACCTAATACTATATGGAACTGGCACTGAGAGAAAATGCTCTTTGATACGGTTGATTGGTAGTGAACCGTATCAAACGGTCAGAATTAACCAGTTAGTGAGTTAGTATCGAAAATAAATATATGTTACATTTTTGTATATATTATAATTAGACTCCAGTAATAGATGTAGGTTTTGTAAACATTGCACATATAATAAACAAACAGTCCTATTTTGGGATATTAAGAATTATTTTGGGCAATTTACTAAATCTGTGTGAACACTTGTTGCCAACATCACGTTTCTTTCAGTAAATAACCAACGACGATTAATCACTGCGACAAACACACAACCTATGCCATTACCCGCTTCTGTTTTGTTTATTTAGGACTGGTTTGAGAGAAAGTAGCCTTAGTTGTATAATAATATAGTACACTTTCAACCGACTTCAAAAAAGGAGGTTCTCAATTCGGTTATAATTTTTATATTTCGTACCTCATAACTTCTTCATTTTATAAACCGATTAGATTTTTTTTTCTATTTAAAAGGATATACTTTCATATTTGGTCCTAGGGAAATTTTATCAAAATCGATTCAGTTGTTAAGCTTTAAAATCAAAATAACATTTTACCACGACTGAAGTCGGTGTTTTTTTTTTTTTTTGTGGAACATAATCTTATTTCATACAGTAGTTTTGGACACATGTGCTTTGAGTAAACGAGATCCTGACTTCGATTCTCGGTTGGATCAATTCAAGAAATGAATATTTTAAAATTATGTTTGGGTGTTCTGGTTGTTGTGTGTATCCAAGTTATATGTAGTTTGGCTTTTTATAACACGTGGTATACTCCTAGCTTAAAGTTCAAGCAATTGTAGAGATTTATTTATTTATTAAACTATTTTTTGCATTAATATTGACAAATAAAATGCAAAACACAAAAGATTAAAAAGCAATTGGATTTCATGAACGCTTTTATTTGTTAACGTAATCTCTCAGATAACTTTTGAAAAGAGAGAGGTATCGTTAAAAAAAATATCCCGGTTACAAACTTACCAACTGCATGGCGATCATTAAGACAGTCTTTAGAGAGAATCGACGGCCGCACAGATCAAACAAGTCTTCCAGCGATGGTCCCAACAGTTCCATCACCAGTGCATTGTATTTACCGCACGGCCCGAAGTAGTATACCTCTGGAATGCCCTCCGCTGACGACGGCGCTATAGGTTCGAGGGATAGAGGGGAAAGGACACAGGGAGAAAGAGAGCAGAAGTTTTAGTACTCACACAACAACTGGGCATTGCTCTCGCTCGCACCTGTACGACACAACACAGTATCCGATATGGGAACCAGTTCGAAATACTAATGACTCGCGAGAGCATTGCTTTGAAAAAAAAAAATCAACAAAAACCACAGATCTAGTCATATCGTTTCGTCATGCCAAAATCAGACGAGTTCTCTACAGTCATTATAATTTTTCGAATGAGCCGACTGAGACCGTTGTCTGAAACGGAAATTATGCTACGGCAGACCTTAACAACAACCATGACCACGGTGTTGCCCTCGCGCGGCAAAAACTGGGTTCGATATCGGTTTCAATGTTGTGCCGAATGAGATAGACGACTATCTACCGATACTGTGTCGACAGGCACTTACGAGCTGCATAGCAATCATAAGGACCGTCTTCAGTCTGAACCTTCGCCCGCAATGCACGAAGAGGTCCTCTAGCGAGGGTCCTAACAACTCCATGACCATGGCGTTGTAGCGGCCGCCACATGTACCCAAGTAGTACACTTTTGGTACGCCCTCTGAGTAAATTTAACTATCATAATCCTTTTATTGTATACAAAACTACAAGGTCTACTCAAGGCTTCTTAGTTGACATGTTACATTTGGACAATGTGAAAATAATTGTAACAACCATGCTAAATATTAACAATACCATTGTTCTATGTGTGTAGGACATTACCGCCAGTAAGTAATTAACTCATTCATGTAGTTTCATGGAAATCTACAGTTGTAGAAAGGTAAGGAATTTAAAGTACTATTACAAATACTTATAATATCCAGATGTCTATTGTTAGGAGCACCGCTCTGCTACAAACAACAATGTTTATACCAAACTCATCTAAGATTGCTCTCGACAGACAAGCAACAGTCTAACCCGTATTGAAAACATTATAATGCGTAAAAACTTACTACAGTACAGTTTAACAATAATAACGGAACCTTGGTAATTATTTTCTTTAAACAATAGACAAATGGGTAATTAAAACATAATATTATGATCTAAGTTCTCTCCAATTTATACACGTTTACTTTCGACCTTTACTATGGGTTTTCTAACACACGAGTAACTAGTGAAGATAAGAAAAACAACGTTCCGTATGTATTACTTCTGTAACATATTAATTTTTAAGACATGTTTGCTGGCATTGAAGTCACTCATTCATTCTCTTATTTATAAAAACGTGAAATCTCGAATAAATAAACCTATCTTAACAGTTGGAATATTTTGTCGCTTTCTTTCAACTAAAAATGTTGCTTGAAAAGAGACAAAATGAGGTAAAATAACTACTGACATAAAAAGCGCGTTTAGTTGCAATCAAGTTCTTCAGACATGTGAATACATTAGGTCATCGCAATACATCAGTATCAGTAGGTCAATTGAAGATTCAACAATTTAGGTAGTCAGAGGGCCTATCAACAGTATGCTTTGTTTACTTCCTACTGAGCATTCGCACCTACCAGATAATGGACTGTTCGAAAACGTTCATCATTTCGATAGGCAATTATTATCATTATGAAATTATATACAAACTTAATTGTACATACTAAACACTTTTATTACACTTTCAAACTCTCACTTCGTTTAATTTTTGTCCATCAGAGATGCTATATAGAGGAATTGAAGCAATTTTACTTGTGAATTATTTGTATGTATACAGTAATTAACTTCGATGCACATTTTACTTATTTCACTAAATATTGTTACATACATTCATGTTTAGAATGTTTAACGAACTATTATATTAATATTACATTGAGCATATATAAAAAAGCCTCTGATGGACATTATCCTTTAACGTTCAGTGATATTGTGATCTTTTTATAAGTTATAGTATCACAATACACCGTACGTTAACTAAACGTTTCACTTTTGAATAAAACAATATTGTCTATTCTAAGTAGCTACAAAGCAGGGATATAGAATATCGATTTTGTGATTTAGACTTACCGTGAGTGCCTAGTAACTTGTAAAATCGGTATTCTAGGTGCAACTGAGGAGCCTTCGATTTCATAGGCTCCATTTTAATCGCTACATGTTCGTTATTGTAGAGATTTTTTCCTGCAACAAAAGAAAATAAAAATAAAAATGGAATACCAGTTTTTAATTAATTAAAGTCAGGTTTGGTTAAAAATATGTAGAATTAGTTTTTTTTTTTTGATAAAAAATAGAATCGTAAATTTAAATGACATAGGTAGAGAGAGCGAATAGGTAAAGGCATTAGCGATTATTACCGCCGCGATGTAGGAAATTTAGATTTAAATTTGTCAAGCAAGAATCGAACAACAAGATTTCACGAACTAATTCGTTTTGTAATCACGTTTAGCGTTTGCCATAACCGGAGAGATAAGCGGAATTTTTCTTTGCATATCAGTATAGAATTTACATGGGTTATCTTAATCGTATAAAAAAAAATCAATCCGGTGCAGAATGGACTACAATCATATAGTATATTAATAATTGTTTTTAAAATAGTACTAAAGATAATGTAAATGTTTCTAAATTCAGTATGAATGAACGCTCTTCACGTTACTCCCTCATAGCGAGATACCCATTAAAATCAGCGTATTATACAAAATGAATCGTATTACAGTTCGCGTAAAGCGGCTTTTAAATCCCCTTAGTGTTGAAAGCATTCATGGGCTGTGGTGGTGGTGGTCCCTTACAGGCGCACCGTATGGATTGCCACCCTAGTCCTATAAAAAAAAACCCTTAGATTAAAATATCTTAGAGTTTTTCTTAGAGATGGGCATGGCGTAGAAGGTGCTGGTTCAAACCCCACCCGCAACGAAATGTTTTAATCACTGAATAATTATTGGAATATGAATTTCATATTTTTATAATATTTCTATCTTATAGAGTCATGAGACGGGTACATACAGATTAACTATAGGGGAATAATTACAAATTATATGTCTTCTGAGCAGCTGTGCGTGCTTAGTAGTGTTACGGTCGAACGATTAAAATGGGTATGTGCAATCTAACACGACCGCCATAACATTTCTATCTATATTAGTCTTCGGGAGTACCTAGCACACTTTTAAGATTAGATTTTACCACTAAAACTGAATATTTTTCGAACTAAAGACCAGACAAAAAACGGCAAAAAATTTGAATCTACCGTCTAATATACTGTCACTGCGCATATTTTATCGTCTTTCAACTCAGATTTCTGTGTAAAAATTAATCACTAACAGAAAACTCTCCAAAAGGGACGCTAATGATTTCGATTCTATACTGTATTATGTATTTGCAGTTTACAAAATATTACAACCTCGAACTGAACATTGGTGCAATAAATCGTTAAAAGTCCGAACGGAAATCATCCAAGGGCGAGGCTGAAATAAATTATATAAAATGAGCCACAAACATTACGTGAGATTCGATCATTTCGCGTACCTAATCATTTAAAACAATCGACTTGGCTCTTACTTATCAATTTCACATGAAATATTTAATATATACATTTTCCATTAAACCGTGTATCAGTTACATTCTTTATTATTGAGTCAATGGCGATTTTCAACCGACTTCAAAAAAGGAAAAGTTCTATCTATTCTCATTTTGATTATAGAAAGATTCTTTAAATTTAACTATTTTACAATAAAATGAAACATATCCTTAAACACTTTGTGAATAATTCTTTGTAACCTGTAGAGTACACGGGTACGCGGGTAAATCGCGTGAATTAGAGCGCGAAGTACCTTAAACGTAAATCCGTGTCATGGTCTATCTGTGCACCAAATTTAATTAAAATACGTTCAGCGTTTAAGCGTATTACACTAACATCCAATTATCTTTATAAACTTTCACATTAATAATATGTATTAACATTATAATTACGTTAAAATATTATTCGTTTAATAGAACAGGATGAAACCTCTTTCGCTCGATTCCGAATCGTTCATTAGATTTAAACGGCATCATTAACATAATATCCTGTAGACTACCATTTAGGAGTCAATTAATATTGACCTTTCTTGAATGAATTTGCAATTTCATTCGGAATTACGATCTCGTACCGTAATTAGAATCTCGCTGCCAAGAAAATACTACAAAATGAAATGCTATAAATTCAGAAATATATATATTTGTTTTAATATAACTAAGGAAACAAAGCGCAATACACCAGTGCAAAAATAAAAAAAAAAACATCAAAAATCAAAATCAGATTTTATATTTAGAGACCTGCTCAATGCGGTAATAGTAGTAAACTATCTGATAATAATAGTATATCTTTGCCAATTTTACATTGATTTTGATAATTCTTTTTACAAACGATAAAGTACCTTTATACTTGTGTATCAAGGTACTTTATCGTTTAATCATAACAAAATGAATATGGAGATTATTCATTTTGTTATGAAATTTTTTTTGCAAAGGAATTCCAAAATGTTCACGATTCCGTATTCCAAATTTAAATAGATATTTGCAAACTCGTATGTCAACGCCCATGAAACATTGCATTCTTTATCAGTAAGTTTTATTCATTTTAAAATAAGAATATTAAGAATTAATCATATGACTAAGTAGTAGGTAATAATTTATCACGATTCAAATCGTCTTTTTAGCGAAACAAAATCTTAATAAATAATAAGAAAATAATAAATAAAATTATTTTTTATTCACTAAACTTAATTACAAGCATTTTTTAATAGTAATTTTTTTATGAATATACCGCCCAGTTTGGAATGCAATTTCAGCTAAGAAGAAAACGGGTAAGAAAATTTGATGATAGTAAGCTCGTACTATATTAGTGTTTAATGTTACAATATCTAGTATAATATACTATTAAGTTGGTCGTTTAAATCACAAATAACAGATGTCAGTAAATTACAGGAAGAAAGCAATTAAAAACAAATTAAGGGTAAAAAATGATCTTCTTGTAATCAAGCCAATAAGCTGTATTTAAATAAAGAGTCTGGACGGAGGCTTTGCATTATAGATTAGAATTATTTATACGATATTCTTATAAGACATTTTTCTTGATAAGAGATAGACAGACCATCTGGTCAACCGATGACATATGCACATATCGTTAAGATGCAAATGGCAAATGCAATAAAACCGATCGATATTTCTTTTTGTACTAGGCTTATTCATTCACAACAATAACAACCTTTTTATCGCCTCTTTTCTTGAAACTGGTTATTTAAAAAAAAAGATAGAAATAAAAACATTACACCTTACTTTCATGTTTAAGCTATTTGTTTATTTGTTATACTGTTATTTTCATAAAACAAAGAATTATTATTTAGTAATATTTTAAGTGGGACATGATACAGGGACATGGGACATGGGACAGATAAAGGAAACACTAGGTGTCATGTCGTATAGGGAGATAAAGGATATGGCCTGGGATAAAGATAGCTGGAGGAAGATGCATGAATTAATTGCACCGACAAGAGGAAACTCTTAAATGAAAAGAAGAATATTTTAAGTATTAGAAATAGTATATACCACCTTATACCGTTCGAATACCATTCGATTCGGTCATATTATTATTATTGTTAATAAAATCCTATTTATTACAACAAGATTTCAATTCAGAGATAAATTAACACGTAAATTACAAACAGTTATGACATCCATCTATTTAAATACATACCTATAGTTGATCAAGTCAATAACTTCAGAAAGCACTATATTGTGCAACTATAATTACATTAATATAATATCATATCAGCCATTAACTGTCCACTGCTGAACATAAGCCTCCCCTTTGTGGGCTTTGCCAGTAGTTGCCAGGCTTGGCAGGCGGATTGTCAACCGCAGTTAGGCTTTAAAGATGTTTTAAGAGGGCTGCTGCTCAAACCTCCTCTATATAATATATATTATACTAATAATTAAATCTACGCTTATAAAAATAGAAAACCATCGACCTAAAAGTCTAAAATTAACACATATATTTTTTTTAAGGAATGTAGACGTCTACTAAGGAACTTATGGGTTGAAAAATTTACCTTCCTACAGCTCGATCTGATGGGATTCGAACCCACATCTTTCTACTATCTGGACTGTATGCTCACAGATTTTTTTTTGATGGGTGAAAATGGTATGGTAGCCCCGCCTGCGCTAACGGGATACGCTGGCGGAGCACCGGTGAAGGGTGATCGAATCGATGAGAATGAAAACAGGCCAGTTAGCTCATCATGATGAATTCATCAGGAATTAACCATGATAGTTTCCAGGGAGTACCGCAAGGAGATCGACCTGGTTGGGTATATAGCTAGCAATGGGATTCTCAGTCTCCATTACTAACAATCCCTTCCCCCCTGTATGCTCACAGTTACACAGTTATACCACAGAAGAAAGAGCAACAGTAATCGCAAGCATGTAATTTGTCAACCTAATAATTAATATTTAATTGTAAATAAAAATGTTCCATCTAATTAAGATTTATAAATGCAGGGTTTATCGGATTTAAAATATTTTCAAATCTACTAAAGGACATTGAATATTTCCGAGAGAACAGAGGCGGAGCCCGGTATGAGAGAATTCCGAGCAACTAGTTATTTATAAACATAAGTTCTGATTTTATAGAATATAGGCGTATAAAGTATGTATACATTCGTATCAATCGAACGATAGAACTTCGTATTATATTATGACAACTACGGTATTATTATCATGTCACACCTATTTTAGAAGCAAACGTTACGACGCAGAGTTCAAACTGATCTGCCACCTCTCAACCTTATTTACGTTATATGGAGATTGTTTGTTTGTTTATTACTTATTTCATCTTACAGATGAAATAAACGTTATAAAATTTAGACTACATATATCCAGCCTAACCAACACTAGTTACGAGGACAAAGTCGTGGGTAAAAATGAGTATTATTATTGTATAAATAATAGATTATTTTGTTTTATTGTTAGCTTATTCTCTTTTGGCCACAACCGAATATCAGTGTTTTGTTCTTTTAAGGGCAAAGCAAGTAAATTGAGTTATAACCATTTTGTATTACTATGGCACACACACATAAGGAAAAATGTATTTCCCTCCCTTTTTTTGTATATGCACTCTTTTATCTCTTTTTAGTGTATGTCTATTCATATCTGTCATTATTGTGTATGCTGTGAGTAATGCAAATAAATTATATATCTATCTATAATAATAATAGATATATATATATTATTATACTAAACGTGAACAGAAGTACAGCCAGGAAACTGTCTATTTACCAAATATTTCTAAGATCAACGGTCTTGCGCGTCCATGAGTCAATGTCGGTGACGCATCACGGCAGCAACGAAATGCAATGTAAACATTTATAAAGGGCTATTCACACGGCTTCGAGTCAGGTGTTCCCGAACTCTAGACCGTCCAGGCTCAGTATTCCGTTAGGAGCATGCCGTACATTTTCATTATATGCCTTCGTATATAATATTATTATATGTACATAAATCACAATTTAATAAAAAAAAACTGCCAATTATTACAATTATTACTGTGAATTTCTATTTTAAAACACTGAAAACGTCGTAGATTTGTAGCAAACTACTAAGAATGAAACCAAAATTTTGTATAAACCGTAAAAAAAGGATTAATAATCGTGAGCATATTTATTTTACACACAAAAACATAAATAGTATAGACAGTTATAATATAACAATAATTATATCAGCAGACTAACTTATAGAACTAGAATCTTGAAAACTAAGTCCGAATGAATCTAATACGGAACCATGTGAAATTCATACAAATTGTATGCAATCGATTTTTTTCTCGTTCCTGCCGAGCACTGACCCGGAACTGTGTGAATAGCGCTTAAGAGGCAAACTCCTCTGGTATCGTTTATTTGTAAAGCCTTGGAGGCGAAAGTAATTCATTTAGATAGCGCTTGTTGTTACAGTATAAATATGTGAAATAATTAAATATATACGAGTGGTTATTTTCAGAGATATAGTTCCTTTATCGACGTGCGATATATTATTAATATGGATAAGATTGATTATCGCGATTCGGTCTTTAATCTGTAACACTATAATAGTATTGATAGATTCCATTATAATTAAAAAATGATTGATCCTTTCCGTGACGCAGTGGGAGATACGATGTTTTGTGGAATCAGGTCGACACCTAGACGGTTTATTGGAAAAAAGTTTCTGTAAATGCATTTTAATTTGGATGTTTTGGATTATAATCTCATAATCATATTGGTTTCTCAAAACAAATAATATTATGATACTGTAAAGGCAGAAAAAATATTGAATTGTAAACTTGGTAAAAGACTTAATGAATGAATGAACGAATGAATGAATAAAAATGTATTTCAATAAAACCATAACACTTAATAATAACAATTATAAATTCAATAATCTATTGCATTTTAAATTTTACAAACGACTCTATTGTGACATTCACATTCGTTTGTTTTTACTATAGTTATAACAGGATAAGATTTGTAAAACAAATAAGGAAATGCCTAGAGCAAGGATAAACAATCTATACATACATATATCACTATAAAAAAATATTAATTGAATTATGAACGCTAATGGCTTCCAAAATGGCGTCTACCTATTTAATTACCAAACACACTGAGTAAGTGCGTATAGTTTGGAAAGTAAATAATGTACTTACATATAGACTTAATCACTAGTGCACGTGTTCACACGGTATTTTCAGTGACGCGAGTTCGAATCCAATTCATATACATGCAGCCATATAATCCACTAATAAATTTACTAACCAAATGAAACCTTATTGCTAAAGCAACAAGGACTACTTGTTGAAGTCACCATGTATTGACCAATTGACATACTTTTCGACAAAAATCTCGTGTTGCCAACGATAACATTATTTCAGATTGACTATGAAGACTACAAATAGAAACGCTAACAAATACACAAATATCTGTTGGGAACTGTTTTGAACCAATTAATGTGAAGTTTGAACAAATCTGAAAACAGATGTGTGTAAAAGATATGATGGAAATAAAATGTTTGTCTAGAATTTACAATTAGGTATGATAACAGTTCAATAAAAACAGTAGTAAATACCGTATATTTTGTGAAGAAAATTTGATACACAAGCAGTATTTGTAATCGAGGACATACTTTTTCACCCATATATCAATATATCCCCGGCGTATTTCAATTAAAATAGTATTTTAATAAAATTATTTCTGTATCGATAGATTAAAAGTTACTCGTAAATTATCAAAATAAGCGATCATAATCTATTAATCAACACGAAAATGGATTAGTTAGTTATAATTAAATGGAAAATGAATTGCCTTTATAACAATTGCTGTATATTAAATTAATTCTTACTGATATTTGAAAAGTGTTTAACTTTCTTGGACAAACTAATTTAAATGAGAATTGAACAAAATTTAATAGATTGATGTCTTTGAGTAAAAGGCGGAGAAAATTGGGACGAAAAATGTGGAATAGGATCTTAGTTTATATTATTACCATTATAACCAATACATATAATAACATCGTAATTGGTCGCTGTCTGTAAATGGAAGATATATAAGAAAACTATTATAGGGGACTTTATGAACGCAATAGGACCCAAAAAAAGACAACATGTAATATTTATTTCAATCGGTTCATAAATAAAAAAGTAGTAAAAAAGTAAGTAATATCAATTTAAAGAATACCAACCCGAACGAAGACAGGGCGGTTACTAGTACAAAATACTTATTACTAATTGTCCGGGGAATAAATACTTAAGTAGGTACCAATATAACAAATGGCGAACCGCTGTCTGTCTATTTGACACGATATAGATAAATATCTTGGTTTAGATAATGGCATTGTACAGGTATCGCAGATAATCGCAATGCATAAAATATCATATAATCTTCATAAAAGAATATAATTCAACGTCTCTCTTCAGAAAAATGCATGTTGAAACATCAACTATTTTTAAACGGGTATCTAGGATATCTACTTAATTTGTTAATATCAGATATAAGATAATCAGACAAAGAAGTTACTGGAAAAAAACACACTCCAATTTTAGAGACCTTAAAATTACTTATAAAATTATTTATAAAAGTAAACTTTAATGAGTTTATATCGAACTGAATTAATTAATTCATGTCCTAACCAAAACATATTCCGGATTTCAAAAGAGAAGATAAAATGACTTGAAAGATAACAATTGCTTACGCACGTAGTACACTAAAGGTCTGAACGGTCGATGGACGTGTTATCTGGGGACAAATTTCCCTTTACGTAAGCAGTGTTCACGTGTGCATTGTGACATATAATTTAGGCATTTCTTTATAACCGGACTAAAATTTATGCTACAAATTGACTCTCAATCGACTTAAATACTTTCGACAATAAGGCAAACAAAACGAATTTTCCGAGTACAACATATCCTCTATGCACAGGCCATAACTTAGAAGCGGTGATCGCAATTTCGGCCGCGTTACCGAGCCGTGTTTATATACCGGGAAGAGTAGCTTGTTCTTCTCCATCCCAAATACTAAGCCTATGCAAAATGAACGATTGCTTGAACCGTTAAATAGCCAAGAGGTTATAAACTCACTTTCACATTTATATCATTAAAATTCATTAGGTATTATATTCATATTTATAATAACGTGAAAATAATTACAATTTCTTTTACCTAAAAAATAACAACAAAACGACTTCATACGTTTTTTTACAATTTTTAACAATAGTCTGCGTCGGCGCAATGCTTGAAGTTAGTAAAAAATAAAAATAAAAAACTTACAGATTTGCTAAAGAATTTACAAGAAAATTATTAAAAAATTTCACGATACTGTTGCTTAGTACTGTGCGGTAAACATAATTGTTAACCTTGTGCAAAGGTTGCCTAAGACTCATTTCAATGGGCTGTTCCGAGATGAGGCGAAAGAATGACTCATAAGTCTCCCATTATATTATAGGTCTTTGTTAGACCGCCTGCTTTTACTTGCGATGAATCTCATGTTCGAAATATTCAAAATGTATAAACGCGTATTTGTATTTAAGTAGGTCAAGATTTCTATAGAAAGGATACGTAATTTGACGACGACAATTGGTCATTAATTTCAGTAATTATATGTACAGAGAACTTTTGAGAAAGTTTACGGCAGCAGAAAGTGTTTATTTCCTAATATAAGATTATTCCGTAAACAAAATATAAAGATTTCATTTGCGACAAAGACAATACGGAACCATCGGACCGATACGGAAGGAACGGCTACTGATTATAAAAAAATATTATTATCATTAAATACATACATATATATCATTGTCTTCCATTAAGTAGAAACAATAGAGCGTCAAATGAACCTTTTATTTTACAAATATCACCTCTTCTACTTTCTCCACATTCATCAATATATTCATACAATTTCGACGGTTATGAGTAATTCTAATTTGGCCCTTCTCAACACGTCAACTACGAATATAGCCAAATAGTGGCTACATTTGTATTTACATTTACATCTGTCTAGAGCGCCACCTTCCAATATCGTCATAGTCGTAGAATACTGACAGATCTGACAAAGATTACATATATAGATCCGTCAGTATTCTACAACTATGACGATATCTCCACTCATTCATCCTTCCCAAATGACCAAAGCAACGGAACATCCCTTTCGTTTATCATCAATTCCAATCTCGGTCACGATACTAGAATAATAAACTACACCATCTCTTAAATTAAAAAATACAGTATCCATCTTTGTGTGACTTATATTTAGGGGATGTGTTCGCAAAATAATGAATTTTAAAACATTACTATAATGTTTGTAGTGCTTTAAATTTAAAACACTCACGTACATGATTTTTTAGAATCATTGATCAAAATAATACCAACTATTTAGCATGAACGTATTTCCTACAAATATAATAAAATACAATACATGACCACACACGTTTATAAGACACGTACCGACCTAACTTTGAACATCGCAATTCGTGGATTTGGTAAACTCCAAAAAATATAAAATATTGCATATAAATATTGTACTGAAACATCAGATATTTTCAGAGTCATTAATTTCGGTTTTACGAGCTGCGCATCGGTTCTGCATCACCTGGCCAGCGACATAATTATGACGAATCTAACGACTCACCTAATTTGTTTAGTCAAATTTAGTTATAAACAATTTTGTCATTTAAAAGAATATGCTAAAAAATGTATAAGAATATGCTGCTCTTATGGGAAAATGAAGATGCTCAGTAGTCGGTTATTAATTGGTTGTTATGGTGACGATATAAGAAACCAGTCAGCTTAAAATACTTCTCCTGGCTCTAGAGCCAGGAAGTATTTTAAGCTGACTGGCACATTTACTTCTACTTACAATGGAATAAAAGGTATTTGTGTGGGAGATTGTTTAGTTACCATTTTCCTTAAATAACAGACCGATTAATTTTAGCATGGTTATTTCGAGTAAAACTGAAGCTAAGAAATTGTAAAGATTTCGGAGTATTGCAGTGCATCAATCGAATAAATGTTCTTTTCTACGATCAAACGAATTCAACAAAACAATATTGTTTATTTAATCTTATTATAATGTTATTCGAAATTACCAGAATTACGTTTAAATAAAATTTTGCTGGGAAAGAAATATGTCCAAGAGAGGAGGCGTATGTAACATCTCATATAAAATCTTTTAAGGCTCTTCAAGTCTTTACGAAATAGATCCTTTCGATAACTACTTGCATAGACAACAATGTTTTTTAATGATTATGCTGTCCTTTATATGGTTTTGATTTATATCTTTAAAATGTATATAAATATAATGATACACATAAATGACATTTACTAGTACAACGGTGGTTTTACAAGGAAACTAATTCGACCTTTGAAAGTTTGATGAGATTTTGTATATATGTAATAACAAACAGCATTTTTGCATTTGGTTAATACGGCGTAAATACAACTGCGCTATTTTATTACTAGTGACGCTTCCTTATACACACTACACGCTAATACACACGGTTTTCTTGATAAAGATTGAGATCCCACAAAAAAAAGACTTCAATTGTGACCAAACCAGTTGTTTAGATTTAAAAACTACTGAACTGATTTTGATAAAATTTCTATGGGACCAATTTATAAGAACTGAGGGAATTATGAGGTAACAAATAAAAAAAATACAACCGAATTGAGAACCTTTTTCTATTTGAAGTCTGTTGAAAAAAAAAAATAGTTTGTGTCACTCATAGATAAAATAGCTCTCTATAGAAGTTGAGTATTTTTTAATTTACCTATTCATTACAAACAAAAATAAAATCTTCGTTCTTTACAATCTTAGAAGAAAAAATACACACTTTGTGTTATGGTATCTATAAGATAACCAAACATATATATTGATTGATAAATGGATACTCAAATATTGATGAAAGTGGATACCCATTCGTATATCGGACAAGTCATTTTTTGCAGTCGTGAAGTTCCAGAGTTCAACAGTAAGTCGGAATTGATTTCTGGAATCTTATTATAACTTACTTTGGAAGTCATTGCTAATTGCTGCATCTGGTTTATAACACATATGTTTTACTCGTCAACAGATAGTGTTGATCGAGTCCAAATACATTATTTATAAGATTCGTGTACACAGCGAATAATTAATATGTTAATGTGTTATCATTATCATGGGTCGTTAGAGATATCTGTCAAAAATCCTCATATACAGACTATTATTTCTATCAACAATAGTGTTTATATTATAAGTCTTACGCATTGTAATGATCAAAACAATTTTTTCTCCTCATTTGCTCGAAAAATGCTTCATTATTAAAATTTAAACAATAACACGCCAGTAATTCCTGACACGACAATAATGGAATTGCTGGACAGTTTATTTCTAACTAGTTTTACCTGCGACTTCGTCCTCGTAACGAACGAATAATTGGTAGGAATAAAAATAACCTATGTCCTTCTCCGTCCCAAATATTAAAGATATAGCAATCTTTATAGCGATAAATTGCGCCGGTAAGGCATTACTCAGGAAACATTATCGCATTTATAATATTAGTCAAAATTATTCTTAGAGTCAAACATGTTTCGAGTTTTAAAATACATAAATGATGAATTATTACAATGATCATCATCATCATGTGAACCATTATCTGTCCACTGCTGAACATATGTCTTTCTCCTATTGAAGAGCTTTGCCAATAGTTGCCAATTAATTATTACAATAATCTTTGTTAATAAATCAATTAATGAAAATTAAGTACTGTACTGTGTATGCGTACCAATTTGTATGATACAATTCTACTATCGAATAAAAATGTGTGATTTTACTAAACAAAAGTTTCATTTATCCTTCTATGACAATATAATAAAATTCTTTATATGAACTTTTTTTTATTTCTTAAAGTACTTTATTGTTTTCTCGCAAATTGTAGCAAGTACAAGTCTGACGAAGTAGCAATTAAACAGCCTTTCAGTTAGAAAGGACTCGGCTCGGCACTTTGTCCTTCCGATATAACTTTACCAATAATTACTTTATTCTTGGCCTCGAAAGTAATGTATTATTAAGTAGAAATTGAATAAAAAATATATGCACACGACTTTAATATCTAATGGCGTAGTCAGTGGCATATTTCGACTAGCCGCTTTAGTGAAGGGCAAGCATTTTAGAATCAAACGTGGCCAAGAGTAAACCTTCACTAGTACAATATTTTGATTTACAAAACATGTTATATTTTTAAGCGACTTAAAAAAAGAGAAATAATTCTCTCAATAATACTATTTGCAAACCATTCACTCGCACGTTGGTAACATTTCTTATTATGAGAGAAGTAGCGGCTATTTTTTTTTTTTGCGGAAATCTTAAATGATGCACAATTGTTTTTATACACAGCATGCTTACATTAATGGGCATTTTAATTTAAAAATATTTAATTGTACATATAAAGTCAAGCGCGGATTAGGTAAACCACTCGGTAATTATTATGAAGACATGACATAATCGGTGTACTTTCTTTCACTGCCGTTTATTAGCGATAGTATAAAATGCAAGAGAAATGGTGAGATGTTTGCACGCATGAGGGACTTCGACGCCCCTCGCAATCTACCGTAGGTCTAGAATGCATGTAAAACATCACCTTTTTCTACACTCACCTATCGCATTTAGGCCAAATATTACGTGCAAGTATTAAATTCTTTATGAAGAAAAGACTAAGGTTAATTATCACGCTATATATTTGGTATGATGAACAGTCTGACGGAAATCAAGTTATAATATTGGATTATTAATGCTTGTTTTTCTAATCCTATTTGAACCAACAGTCACTTAGGACTTTTATAGTCAACTTCAAAAAGAAGCGAGGTTCTCAATTCGGTTGGTTTTTTTATATATTTATTATCTCATAACTTTGCCAGTTCTAAAACGATTTCGAAAATTCATTTTTTATCTGAAAGGATATAACTAACAGATCTCAAAGAAATTTTATCAAAATCAGTTCAGTAGTTTTGTTTATTAAATAAAAATGACTGGTTATGTCACAATTGAAATCGGTGTTTTTGTGGGACACACTCTTTAATTATTAAGAAATAATGTATAAAAAAAAAATAAGAGTAATATAGGTTTGTAAATTGTAAAAAAAAAAAAAGAAATTCAAGCTACACTTTGAGAATCAATGTTCTAGATCTAGTTTCGGCTGTGCATCGATTAGTTTCCTCATTTTTATAAATAGAATGACAAACTTACCAAGCCTAAGTTCACCGAAGTTGCCACAACCGATCTTCTTGCCGACTCGAAAATTGGGCCCGACCATAAGGACGCCCGAAGACGAGGTGACAGAGTGCCTTGATGTGTGCATCGCGCTGCTGCCACCAACGCCGCGCCCACCCACCGCACCGGTAGCGCTGGAACAATAACACTTACCGTATTATTTGTTACTTTATTAACCTAGTAAATACGTACATATAAACATATTTTGATTTTCAGTGACATTATGTATAAAAATTTAAAAATGTATTATTAGTAAATAACATCAGGGGTACCGTGGATAATAAAGTATATTTCTGTGATGTCCATAGGCTGCACAAGTTCATAGGCGACAATTATCACTATTCATCATGCAGGCTGTCAACTAGTTGGTCATTCCACGTTACAAACAAATAATATAAGTTTAAATTTAATCGGTACTTCTCTTTCTTTCAACTTTGATACTTATATCGTCATAGTCGTAGAATACTGACGGATCTTTATATGTAATCATTGTCAGATCCGTCAGTATTCTACGACTATGACGATATATTAATGCTTTGGATTTATTATTATATTTCATACGAATCTCCATGGTATTTCATTAATAATAACTCTATATTTAAAATACTGTTATTGGCACTGAAGGTTGTTGTTGTATAATACTATTGTTGTAAAACTAAGATGTATCTTGTATTAATGTTTATAAATGTTATGTTATAATAAAAAAATAATAATAAGTATAAGATATTTATCAATTTTTTGTCCACAGAAATCAATACTAGAATTAGAGAATATTGTGACCCACTTAATGATACGTTAATATCGAACATGTATGCACCTTCGTTCTTTGTTTTAGAAATTGAAAGTCTACCCAAGCCGGCTTTTCCGTTTAAACAATAGGAAGAAAAAAGTACCTAGGTATCACAGCTTTTTGTTATACGACCAAACAATACGAAAGTTAAATTGGTTTTACTAAGGCAGGTGGGTTCACATTTGACTACATAGTCACACTTTACATTATATTTTTTTACAATTAATGATGTTAATTAATGATGAACAATAACTTTGAAGTTGCGATAAAAAAAAAAGCTTATTAGTTGGTAGTTTATTCCTTAAGCGACTCGCGATGAAAAGAGGTTCTCAGTTTGGAATATTTTTCTTTTTTTACGTGATGTCTTCAACATACCTACTAGTTATATCGTCACATGCTTTTTTGCGAAACAAAATCTTAAACTACCTATTTGATTTCATAAAATGAATATGTACACGGAATATTAGTATGTTAGGTCATACCACTGGTAAGAAAACCTTTTCGATATTAAAGCCAACAAGATTTATAAGAGTTTCTTTTAACATACAGAAAGCCAAAAATAATTTTGATATTTCGACATACATTATAATAAAAATACAATTGGACGATAGCTGTACGATGTGACAAAGGGCTTAGAGTAACACACGGCGAAACAATGTATTTAGAATATTTGTCTATCTGTATGTGTGTTCCGGCATTACTCAAAAATTAGAAGCGGTTATCACAGTTGTTTTTCGGAAGGTCGAATGTATGCTTATAAGTTATTAGTTACCGAATCAAATAATCAGTATATGTATAACGTACAGTAGAATCTCGATTATCCGAATATTTAATTATCCGGACTTATTCATTTTACATTATCGATTCAAAAATAGTATTATGTATTAATTGGGTAAATAGGTATTATATAATCCATTATCTTTAGAGCTCGTGCTTTTTTAAATCATATTGTCTAAATGATGTATGTTAAACCCTTTACATAATAAAAATAATAATAATTTTTAATTATTGTTTGATTTGACTTTAAAATCGATTATCCGGATATTTGGATAAACGGAATACTCCTGCTTTTGATTGATTCGAATAATTGAATATATTATATTTACTTAATGTCACCTAAAATATGTTGACGACGGGACACGAAAAACAATAAGCATTTAAACTAAATATGTAATAAACATGGATTTTTTTTTAAGATTAAGAGTAAGTAGATAAATATTCCTTTATCGGAGGTAAGTATTAGGAGTACAAATAAGTTTCCGCCGTTTTTTAACACAAATTAAATATTTATTATAGAAGAACGGTAATATAGATTTATATAAAATATTGCCCATCACTTGCAACCACTTTTTAAATATATTTAAAAAATTGGGTATTTTCATCTCTCAGGCAGCATTCGTGAATTCCACGTCTGAAGAACTCCTTGTCTTTTGAGGCTATCCACGAATCAACCCAATTTTTGGTATCCTCATAAGATGTAAACCGCTGCGTCGTCAGAGCATGTGCCATGGACCGAAACAGGTGATAATCGGACGGTGCAATGTCTGGTGAATACGGCGGGTGAATACTGACGGATCTGACACATTCCCAATCAAGTGTATATCCAAGTACTTTTTTTATATTTAATCTACGGGAGCCGCAACATGTGGACGAGCATATATAGTCATGCAGAAGAATAATTTTTTCGTGTCTAGAATAGTTGAGGGCGTTTTTCTTTCAGAGCTCGGCTCAATCTCATCAATTGTGTTCGATAGAACCGCTCCAGATAATTGTTTCGCTCGGATTAAGCAACTCATAACAATACAAACTACATTTCATATATGCTGATCCCACCAAATACACAGCATAAGTTTTTTTCCGTGAATATTCGGTTTTGCTGTTGATGTTGACACACAACATGTGGCAAAAGGTAATCCCCATGATTTTTTGTGTTTTTGGATTGTCATAATGTATCCACATTCTCATCACCAGTTACGATACGATGTAAAAAACCCTTTTTTTATGTCTAGCTAGCAGCATTTCAAACTTAAGCATAATCGGCGTTCAATATCTCTCGGCTTTAATGTCGTACGGAACCCAATTAAATCCTTGTTTATGAATCATTCCTAATGATTTTAAACGATGTGAGACTGCTTTATGAGTTCGACTAATCTAATGTTAAAGCAAGTTCTTTTTGTGTTTGAGATGAATCCTCCTCCAGTTATTGAAATATCTACCCTTCGGTAATTCTATGACGTTATTAGAGAAAGAATAGAAAAAAAAAAAGAAAAAAAAGGGACCAATTCTGCATCCTCGTAAATTTTTGGCCTTCCACTGCGATCTTTGTCTTCTACGTCGAAATCACCGTTTTTAAACTTTTAGAAACCACTCTCGACACGTTCTCTCACTCAAAGCACCCTCACCATATGCTTCTACGAGCAATTGAAATGCGTATTTGGTCCCATTAGCAGCAATGATTTCTTTAAATTAAAGAAGTAAATTAATATTTCCCGCAAATGACGCTTATTTGGCTCAAATTTTGACATTTTCAAGTTATAAAAATTATATTTTACCAATATCAAATCAATAATATTAATAGGTTATGTTGGTCTTGAATGTCGAAACTATTTTTTAAGCCGTTTTGTGTGTGTTGTGGGGCCGTTCCTTGTGTCATCATCTGCGAAATGCTGAATGAAATATTTGATTTAACTCCGTGCCGCGCCATCCACAATAAAACGGCGGAAACTTATTTGTACTCCTAATATAAAAATAAATCAAAGGAAACATTTATGTTAATGGTGGAATTACCTTTTTGTGTTAGCTGTTTATGTACTATGTATTTATTAAATATTATTTTATGTCACTTATTTCTCAATGACCAGTTATATACCTGCCGAAAATGTAACTAAACATGTCAAGTATAAAAAAAAAAATAGACTGTGGGGTTTAGTTAGCATCAAAAAATGACACGAGGTCTCAAATTATTAATGGAAAAGATACAAAATAATAACAAAACTTTTAAATGCAACTGATTATTCAAGATAAATATATTTAGAAAAATTGGGTATTTTCACCAGATTCTAATCAAATGTCATTGTCCATGTGACCTTGTGAATACGAAATATAGTTTACTCCGTCGTCACAAATTCCACACGAAACTTGTTATCGACCTTTCCCGAGAGAATTTTGGAATATCTATTCTTAATAATGCCTATGTCACACAACCCTTACAATTTCTTACAAGTTTACAAATCCCAAAGCGTATGGAGAATGTCAGTTTTTTTTATGGGTGATACTGAAAATGCAACTCCGTCTGCGTTATAGAACGCTAGCGGGGCACAAGTGTATTACAGATGAAGACGAAAGCAGGTTAGTAGGGCCATCTTAAAAAAATCTATAAAAGTAAATCACGATGGTTTCTAAGGGAAATAGCGTGAAGGCAAACCTAATAGTGTATATTGCAATGTTTGTGTAATATCGTCATAGTCGTAGAATACTGACGGATCTGACGAAGATTACATATAAAGATCCGTCAGTATTCTACGACTATGACGATATATCCTCGTCTAGGTTTTAGGATTTTTTTGCTTAATCTAAATCCACTATCAAATGGATAAATGCCTATAAAGTTTAGTTTTAATCATACCTATCTACTTAGATCTAATATTTTATGGATATAATGTACTATTTGAGACAAGATATATAGTAATATTCCTACGTGTTGTGAATTATCTCCACATTTGCCTGACGGTAGTTTCTGATAGTAACCAGTGCGTGGTTACTATCAGTATGGATTTTGAATAAGGATTTTTGATGATGATGATTTATTAAGCTTTTACAATTTTTATGAAGCAAATCAGGAATAATGTCTTGCATTGCAGTAATCTTCGCGTGCTGTATAAAACCGTTACAGATAGGAGATAATGATGTATAACACAAATGTTGGCCTTAGGCAATTCTATAATATCTGCAAAATAACAATATCAAACTCACTATTTCATATATGCTGCCTGATTGCCTGGTTCTACAAAACACAAGGTGTCCTACCTTGGGAAGCAAGGGATGGACGAGATTGTGTTGCACTTATTATTAGATAGATAGATAGATAGATCGTTTATTTGTTTGTTACTAATCACACACAACATGTACATAAGAATAGATAATACATAAAACAACATAAGATTTATAATTGTGTTATTATGTGTGATCTGCAGCAATACAAAAAGGTCGAAGCTCAGCGTGGAACATTGTTCAAGGAACAAAACACTGATTTTCAGCTTTAACCCATTTGAGGGTACTATTACTTAAACTATAATAATTTATTAAACTGAAATACGGAAAATACTTTCGATTTATTGAATACTAAAAATTATATGTTTATAAAATAGTCCAGTCTATCAGTAAGATTTTCATAGATATTTTTTTTTTATAGAATGCTATTTATTTATTATACCTTAAGAGATAATTTAAAATTAATATATTTTGAATTAAAAAAAATATTTGTATTAAAAAAAATATATGATGATAAATTAATGTTATTACTTAGTAATGTATTAACAGTGTTGATAGAATTAAATATAATTCATAGAAAACTACCCATATCATATCAATTAACTAACAAACAGATAAAATTATTAGAATGACTTTCTTTTCTGCAATTACTTAAAATTTATTATATATATAATATTAATAGAAGGCAAAATTTAATCAGAGAAATTAAATATTAAAATAAAATTATTATATTCATTTATTATTATTTAGGAAACTTCTAATTTGTCTCGGATCTGAGTGTACTGGATTGTGCCCCAGATATTTATTGCTCAGTTCCTTATAATTGAAAGTATTTTAACTTGAAGATTAGGCAACTGTGATTGTAGGAGCATTTATTATTATTATTTGTGCCAACAACTAATCTCTTAAATTTCCTAATTTCATCAAAAATTTTGACTTAAAATTCAATTACATTAATAATTAATTAATTAGTTTTGTTTATGCATTGAGTCAATTGGTTAGTCATTTTCACATTTTATATTGAAAAACATTCTTGAATGGCAACCCCATGTAGGCATACACACCGTAGGATGATGCTCCACTAGGTAGAGTGACAACCTCAAATGCATTGCAGGAAGTCAGCGGATGCATGTAGTTCAGGACCATTCCTTATGGCAGTCTATAGGAGCCCTATATACAGCAGTGGACAGATAACAGCCGATATAAACTTCACCAACTAGTAACACTAATATATTATAATATTTCATTCCTATTTATAGAATTCAATAATGTGCATGCCCACATCAAAATATACTGGTTGTTGTGAATCATACAAACCATTATTATTTAGCATCGAGTACGAAGTGAAAGTTTTAAATGCATTCCCATACCGAATGCCTGTACACCACAACACAAAAATATAATTATAGTTTTTTTATAGGCATTTAGATTAAATTGAAAAATATATTAAGCACTAGCAATGTGCCCTGGCTCTGCATGGGTAAATAGAAAGATAAATAAGTACTTTATATTAGTCTTAATGGGCACATTTTTTATATTATTTTAACTGTTTTGTAAATAATATATAACCTACTCACTGATAATGTGGCTTTCTAAATTGGTTCAATAATTTTGAGTTTATTCATTACAAACAAACATATAAAAAGCCAATTCAAATAGTATAGACTATCTATTATTTATTTATATTGAATTTTCAATTCCTTTATAAAATAAACGCTAACACACACTAAAGTAAAATTAAATGCTCATATAAAGAAAAGCAATGTTCCAAAAGAATAAAGTTTTCAATTTGTCTGTATTTTTTTTTTATTGTAAGTTAAAACATAATAAATATTATTTTTACAATCAATAGGGTTTACATCTCTATAAATCCCATATCAATTTCATGACAATTGAAGCACTGTTTCTTTTTACAGCAAAATCTGTTTATAGGCACAGGATTTGTCATGCTATATATTTGTTAGGGTGAAACTCATTATAATTTTTGTAAGTCTTATTGTACTCATAAAATGTTACTACTAAATTATTAACCTACCAATGATAGTGGACAAGTTTATATCTAACAGATTATTATAGGCCATACATATTATTGATAAAGACACTTACATTCTTCTATGCATATCAGCAGTGATTTAAATAAGTATAATGCTGTCCATTTTTCAGCAAACAATACATTATTAATGAGGAATATTAGTCACCTTAGAAAGAAGTACTTGTCAATTTAACTGACAATATATCAAAGCTCTCTTGATTTCATATACAACTGTGTCATGGTGACTTTCTTACCTACTTGCCTATACTGAAAATTATATTATAATAAAATATTTTTTTATACTTTATGTATTCAATCAACAATCTTGAAATGTTGATTTTTTAAGTTGATTCAACAAAAATAAAACACATTAAGATAAATATTAGATAATAATACATAATGAATTAACATAACAAAGTTTTTTATTTCTAGTGTTGTCTTTGTTTTTTAAAGAATGTTATTTTGATAAAAAACTGTATAATACCACATTTGTTTACCAAATATACCAAATATAAAAAACAGATTAATATAAAATACTACTGGATGTTTGTGTGTTTATATACTATACTTATGTATACATATACATAGAATAATTATGTATAGATATTTAATAATATAATAAATATTATAAACAAAACAGCACAGCAGACCTAACTTTTGGGCTGGATTCCACTATTTCCTAAAACAACACCATTAAAAGATATTTTCACTACTATTGAATTTTGTTCCCATAAATATTTAATATAATATATAATAATAATATTCAATAAAGATGCATCAGCTTTTTATCATAATGTAAATGTAACTGTGTAAAAAATGTAAATGTATTATTCAACCAGTAAACACTGACCCCATTATTTATTAAAATATCAAACCATGCCATAAACCTGTTTTAATGAAAAGGTTTTTTGTCCTTTTCTTTTGTGCTTAATATCTAATTTTAAAGAAAGTAACAAAAATCTGAAATAGATTTGTAGGTTTTACATTTTAAGAATAAGGTGGTATGATTATATGGCAATTAATATTTACACCCGTCACCCATGGAATAACTAAAAGTAAGTTTTAAATAACCCTTGAATGTAAATAATAATCTATACTACGAACATGATGAAATTAATGTGATGCCCATGTAATAACATCCTATTCCTATGAACTAAGGTATTCCAAACCCAGTCATTACACCCTTCAAAACATGAGTGGGATGGTAATATATATGTAGACAACTATTTTGTATAGTCTCCCTCATGTCTGCTTATAATTATTATTTGTGTATGAGTCATAACTTAGGCACAAGTAACTTTATTGATGTGGTATTATGACTTTCTAAGTATGTAACTAGTTGTAATAAGAATTCTAAATAAATAGAGTTTGAGTCAGTGGGTACTATACTTCTTTAAGTAGAAATGAAAATTTTATAGGTGCAATGAATCATGCTATTCAGGTTACTGACTTACTGTGCAATTATAACCTAGTTTACACTTATAGTGCCACATAGTTCTCTTTTTTAAACTAATATTTAATGTATACAGTAGTAATTTTGTTAACAATGGAGTGTTTATTAATGAACAATGTGTATTATAATAGATCTAATCTTATTATGTAAAAAAATTATAAATTAATCTCAATTCCTAATATTTCAAATACTACTAATATTATGAACATGAAAGTCTTTAAAAATGTTTAAATACTTATTCTTGAATTAAGTTTGAACAGCTGACTTGAATTAAATTTGAAATATTAATAGAGCATATTCTATATGAACACATAATTTTATACTATTTCACATAGTAAAAAGCCATAAGTTTCAGTTAATAAAATACATAATCTACTATCTTTTAATTGTGTTATATCTAAATAAATTTTATTAATCTACGATGGCCTGTACATAATATAAGGTTTCATTAAAATTCATTCCATTATTTAAGCATGATTGAGCAACAAACATCCTTAAGTACAAACTTTCACACTGATAATATTAAAATATTATTAAAATACTAGGTATGATTAAAAATTATATGTAACAGTTATTTTTTTATGCATATCCATGGATAACTAGGAACTTATCTAAGGTATTATCTACACACAATAACACCAGAAGTAACTCTTCATACCTATGCATGGGAAATTGTTAGAATATAAAAATTCTTTGGGACATTACACAAATAACTCTAAGTGAACAAGATATGTCTTTTGTCATAATAATTGTGTATGTATGTATGTATTTAAACTGAAGGATTTCACATATATTCAATTATAAGAATTTATTCATAAGTATTCAAAAGCTAAAATGATAGGGAACTATACATAAGTTACAGTTAAATTTCTTTTCAAATATTTTTAACTGAAATTTTATTCTAAACATGACATATGAGAAACAAATATTCATAAATACCTAAGATTAAGTTTATTTAAGTAAAAATACTTTTATTAAATTTTTGAAAAAGATACTTACGTGGAAGTTCTTTTATCGTCACTCTGACGTTCTTTGTCCTTGGTGCTCTCACGTTTATTCATAATATTAGACGTTTTGTGCAGGCCCTAAGCCCCACACTCCCGTTCACTCCCAGAGCTCACCGTCAGCAGGGGCCACGGCGATGCAGCCCATGTCACCACAGCTCCAATGAAGGCACACAGAGGCATTCACTCTCCATGCCACAACAGACACTCCACCAAACCACAAGGGGTCACTTTTAATTATTGCTATTTTTTTGGGTCTTCCAACACTATGATCACTACACTATTAATTAATTTACCTCAAAATCATTTTTGTTTAACTGCAAACACGAAACGCACATTATGGAATGTTTCGGCGAGTTGCTTGTAATTTGTAAAAGAAAATATAAATTTTTATTTATCCTGGCTCATAAACCACAGATGAATGCACATGTTTAATAATATCGTGGTTTACATTTAAAGAGAACGAGAGTAAAATAGAGGTCGCCGTGCCAATGTTATGTTCATTGAAGAGTAACAACAAGCTATGTGGGTGTTGCTTCTTGAAGTACTATTACAAAGCCGTAGAGATGTCTCTAATCACTCGCGTCTTCACAAGAAATGCAAAACGTTAATTAACGTTCTCCAGTTCAATATATTAAGAAAAGTAAAAATTGACAGTTCGTTGAAGGAAGTCAACCCTAATTATCAGTCGGCACAGAACATTTTGAAATAATTTCCTACCAAAACCCACAATGGCCAAGATCACAGCACTTATGGGAACTCAAATATGATTATGAGAAAGCCAGATACGCAATTTTTAAACAGCAATCCATGGATTAGTCACAACGTCGCCGAAACATCAAATGGACATTTGTCCTGATAAAAAAAGTTTAGGTTTTGTAATGGCCACCAATGTTACACTTTTAACACTTCTATAATTTTATACAACGAATAACATAAAAAAAAAACATTACACAATTCCATTAAATAAATTACACGTTTAAATAAATATATTACCAACTAACGATAAAATTTCTTATTTATAAAATATTAAACTCAAAGAATAGTCACTGATAAATCGCCATTCGGCGCATGCGCAAACTTGCAGCAGAAAGTGTTGTCATAATACAGAACATTATATTTCTACTAAATTAATATGCGAATCATGGTTTCCCATTACTAAGATTTTATTATTTCAAAAATAAATAAAATAGTATTATGAATTAAAAACAAAACTTAAATTCTCTCAAAGATTTTAATTACCATTAATTAACGCATTTACAATAACTTGTCTGTCACCATAACTAATTAAATACTTTATTTTTATAATGGCAATTAGTATGGAAAGAAAGAAAGTTATAGGTTGCGTTCACAGTTCAATTATATTTATTAAATTTTATTATATAAATTAATACTACTATTGTAAAAATATTAATTCCGTAAAAAAAGACTCAATAATTCCAATTATAATAATTTAAACAACCGTAATGTACATAGTAAGTTAATTATAATTTCAACATACTATTTTAATACAAGTTTAGTGTATTTAGATTTTAATTAAAATAGCAACAGAGTGTTGAAGATTTTCGAATTTTCCCAGCTTTGATCCTATTAATTAGGTACCCATATATCTTTCAATAAATTTATAGTAGCCAAATATTGCATAATTATTTATATTAATATAAATTTTTTCATATTACCTATGTAAAACCGATTAACTTATGTTTAGCAACTGTAGCAGTAATTGATAGTGCTACCTCTGCAGGGCGATTTTAGCACTAATAATTATATTCATGATTACTTATTACTATACTGTAAGAGGCTTATGTCTAGTAGTGGACGAATAATAGCTGAAATGATGATGATGATGATAATGTAAGAGAAGAGTTTTTAGATTATTAATAGATAATTATGACCCGAGTAGAGGTTGAACTGACAGTGTTTGGGTTCTCCTGAGAAATCGTCGTAGTAAATTGCCATGGTGGGTTAACTAATCTGCCTTCATCTTCACGTATTTTCCTAAATTTCTTCACTGCGCTGCAAAGATTCATACCCCATTAGCTATGGAGCAAGCGGAGTACTTTTTGTTGGGTAAAAATGTAATAACGACCTCGCCTACGCTATTATGCACACCAGAAGAAGACTTGGTACAAAAATTGTTTGCTTGGACACTTCTGTCCCATTTGTGTTTCTACCGAGAAGCAGTTGTGTTTGCATCGCCGTGTTTCGGTTTGAAGTGTGGGATATAGTAGTGAATTTATAGGGTACAGAGGAATAATACCCGAGTCTCATAGGCGAAAGAGTATACTCTATTCTGTCCATATTACTGCTAATGTCTACCTGATGAAAAGTGGTAATAGTCGCCTAAACGACTATTACCACTTTTCATCAGGTGGGTCGTCAGCTTGTTTGCCATTCTAAGTTGCATAAAAAAAATTGTTATACAATGGCAGAGCACTAGTGACAAATGATAGATGAGAATGAAGTAGATCATTTGACCATTAATTAATTATTAACAACGTTGATTTCCAGAAAGAACCGCGTGAAGGTCGACTTGATAGGGTATATTGCTAGCATTAGAGTAGTTTTTTTTTCATTGGATGATAATGGAATGGTAACTCCGCCTGCGCTATCGGTATACTATTTTTCATTCTTTGACATTCGGTGATCTATCTTCAGATATACAAAAATAAATTGCAAAATAATCGCGCAGATTAGTTCCTAATTTATAGTTATTCAACTTGCAGATCTCTGACATATGGGCTCCATAAACAGTTTCTCTTTATTTATAACATTAAGGACAAACTAACATATTGTTTCGATAGTAAGTAAATACCACTACTCATATGCGTCCGCAACATTAGGTGTATTGGCGGCCTTTTAGGAAGGCATATGCTTTTTTTCTTGAAGGTTTCAATATCATATCAGGTAACTTGACTTAAGCACGCATCAGCTATTTTTTATTTGTAGGACAGGAACAGAGTTTTTTTTTAATGGATGCGACTTCTACTAGTTAACAGCTGATATAGTTAATAGCTGATGATGATTCATTCCTTACGTTCTATTCCTTTTTCTTTAATCCTTTTCTCTATACCGTAGGTAAGTGGCAAATATCACAAATAAGTGCATTCCCAAGCAGAGGCAGGCGGCCGGTCGTAAAATCAAAAATCAAAACCTTGTGTAATATGTATAAAGTCATATTACGCCAACTCCATAGTTGGGATAAAAGCAAGAAGGTAATGACCACTATCCATTAAAAGAGACTATCTTGGTACGATACATAGATTAAGGATACCTATTATACTTTCAGATTTTTATATAAAGTGTTCAATTGATTCAGAATTGGCGAAAATATCGCGTACGTAAACATTTTTTTATACACAGAAAATGCACGCTCATAACTCGTAAGTAAGCATTACGCAAGGATCGAACGTGCGCTCTACAACTCATATCAAAATGCTCTAAAATCTTCAACAGGCGCTTTTAATGACGGTTCAGATTTTACTTAACTTAATAATTTATTAGTTGAATTAGTCGCACCGACAAGAGGAAACTCCTAAATGAAAAGAAAGAATAACTCATTAAAATCTCATTGCTAGGTACAAATTTATCCCCACAAAAGTGAAGGAAAGAGCCTTTTAGAAATGGGAATAAATACTTCATTGACAGACTTGCCGCGGTTCTCTCTAGAAACTATCGTCAATTCATAAAGAATTTGCCATTATGGACTATTTGACCTGACTTCATTCTCACCTACCATTTCTCACTAGTATCCCACCAGCGCATACCGATAGCATAGATGGGGTTACCACATCACTCTCGTTTTCTAAAAAACCTATAAGAGCATTAGAGCTGCATATAAAGTAATACGCTTACCAGATAGATAAGTAGCTTGTTGTTTCATTTTTTTAATTATTTCTATTCTGCCCTTGTATATTCTGTTTTGTTTCCTTGGTCGCCCCTTATCATCGTAATATACATCCTGGGTATCAAAACAAATGGTAACTTTATATTCTTCACTGTATCTGTTACCGTACTTACGTAAGTCAATGGAGTTGGTTCTGAAACACCATTCTGTTGTCTCTAAAATTAAAATTCCGATTTGATCTTCATCATCATCACATCAACCTTTAACTGTCCACTGCTAAACATAAGCCTCCCTCTTGTAGGGTTTCGCCAGTAGTTGCCATGCTTGGCAGGCGGATTTGCAATCGTAGTCAGGGTTTTAGAGATGTTTTAAGAGAGACACTGCTGCCCAACCCTCCCGCTTCCTTAGCTTTTACGACCCCCACAGGAATGGAAGGGGTGGCCTATTTTATGCCGGGTCCACATGGCCATCCGATTTGATATTATAGCAAAATTATTATTTTAAAGACTACGCCTAGTAAACAAAATTTTTAATAATAATAGAATTACGTTTGAACTGTTTTATAATAAAACGAGGCAAATATGAAGGTTGTGCAGGCCACTAATAAAATATAAAAGAACATTTTATGCAACCTTTGTAGATATTTCTTATGCAACTGCAATTAAACTTGGACGTCGCAAGAATCAACCATTACACAATTTAGCAATAAGTAATGATCATCAGATTAAAACAATGAAGAAAATGTACTTTGATAAAATATATCTATCACTTAAAAAACAAACTGTAGATTTTTAACTCATCATAAAAAGGGTGATTTTTTTTATAATTCGACTGAATTTTATTTACTGCATCTGGAATTATGTCTGATATTAGCCGATCTTTAAATTTAGTGGTATATATCATTACTAACGATTTCACTGATTCGAACTGAAAAAGTTGTTTGAAAAACTGAAAAAAAAATCATAACATTTGTTTGACACTTTTCTAAAATTTAGACAGCCTATAAAGTCGGCTAACACAAAATTTGATTTATATATATAAAAAAATAATTATTTATATACAAAAAAAATATTAATGGTAATATATCCATAGAAATAAAAACAATGTCACCAAAAAGAATATATCTATCCGTCATAATTAAAATACTTTAAAATGCGTAAACCCATAGAATTCGGAAATACTTATGTAATAGCTTATGTCAGCTTTCCTTCATCTGATAGCTCGTTTGGACGGAGATCGGACCAGTATCTCTCTGCTGTAGTTACTAATATTAAAAATTTGATTTTGTGTCGAATATATTTAACTGCTTTTTTTTTATTTTTATCGGAGACTAATCTTATTTAAGTATTTTTCTCAAGTTATTTTTTATCAACTCAGTCTATTATTTTTTAAATTTAATTGTATTTATTATATTACAATTACAAATATAGATGTAAAAGAAAACGTTTAGTTCTTATGACTTCTATCTAATGCATTTAGTAATTAATGATAATGTTAAGGTACTGTCGCATTCTAAATTCATACAATAAAAAATTAACCGTGTCTATTCAAATTAATTACATACATTTATATATAGATTTCGAACATTATATTAAAATAAGTAACTTGACTTATTTTAATACAATATTCAAAAATTGAATACTAATAGGTACTAACTACTACTAATTTACTAATATTATTAACGTGAAAGTGTGTTTATTTCTTTGCTAATAAAGACTAGTAATCAATTTATTATACGAGTAATATTATGTTATTGAGTGTAATCAGACTTTTCTTATAATTAGGTTCATAAATTAAGATAATGCTTTAGTAGTATAGTAACTGAAAAGTAAATTAGGTAGAGTTGCTCGCTACATTTTATGTTGAGCACTGATTTTCGAGAATAATAAAAATGCCGAAACCCAGTCGAAATGAATTAATTTTTTCCACTATCAATGTCCAGAAGACCCAAATATATATAACTAGTATTATGAAATATGAAATTTGGCTGCTTCACTCACGCATAACCGGCCTTCAAAAGCGTTTTTTACAATATAAATATTTTTTAAAATATTTGAAGCACTTTTGATGATATCTGTACCGAGAGAGCACTCTTGCGCTGTTGCTGGTACTTTATTATTTGCAGTACCTAATGCGCGTTAGTACGACACAGTCAACTCGACAGTGCCAGAGACAGTGCCGATTTGCCCGCGATCTAAACTTGACGTCTCCAAAATCAAACAAAACAAGAATAAAAAATATAATTGAAGGTGAATCAAACCAGTCCACGGAACAACTTGTTCGGGGAGGTCAACAACAAATGTAAGTCTTGCTTGTTCCCACCCGGTAATTGTCGTTTACATAGTTATAAAGTATTCACTCAGGTATTGTGTACGTATTTAACTGTTATGGACGAACCGGTTCATATTTTTAAAACTGACGTGCGTCGCAGTTTCAACACATTACACGATGAAGGAAATACTAGATATAAAATATAATTTCGACCACTCATGTAAATGTATTTGCGAGAATTATTTACGTGTTTTATCGCGAATATATATTGCATCATATATCGGAAATAATATCAGGAAAATGTTTTACCCACGCTAAATATTGTACAGGTAGGTAAAGTTTTTTTTTTTTTTTTAAGATAAAGGTTAAACTCGTTTTGTTTACGACAAGTTATGGAATAAATATTAGTATACACAGTTACCACTTACCTATTGTCAAGTGAATCGTCAGTCTATTTTTATTGCAAGTTGCATAAAAAAAGACAACGAATTGACATAAATTATCGAAACCAATATAGATTTGATTCTAGAAATTGGGCCTTTTTCCTAACCATATTGCGTACAGATTATTTATTTGCAATACTGTTAAAGAATAAATATAGGTACTTTGTTCATGGAATTACCGACAGCTCACGAAGATAACACGACCCTTTTTATTAGTAATTACGTTGAACATGAATCATGATTATATAAAACCTTGTAAAGTTCTCACAAAAACAATATAGATCTATCTTAAAATGGAGAATCCTAAATATACCTGTCGGAACTGAATTTGACAAATCTTTTTATATTTAATAGAGTTTATACCTTTAAAATGTTATTATGTTTATAATTCCTTTTATATAAAACAAGTTCTTAAATTATGAAACGTGATTAAACTAAACCTTTTATCTATTTACCAAATACATATAATAAAACAATAGATAACAGGTTGTTCCTGTTCTTGGAATATGTATTTATTAAACATTGTAACAACAGTATAGATAAGTCAGTATAGAGAGTATATACAGTAAGTCATCGATTTAGATATCATCGATACAGGTTAATAATAAAGCATCAATTCTTGTTTCTCTGTCTGTGAAGGTATTACGCAAAATTGGCTGTATATGAATAGTAATTTTGATGAAATTTTAATTGGTTAACATAAGTAACCTGAGATATTTTTTTGGTATATGAAATATATCAGTCTCGCAGGAAAATATAAAAACTTCCCATAGGCATTGGGTTTGTATAAGTATTATCTAATTTCCGTGAAAATATGTATTTTTTTATTAACTGCTACCTACTTGGAATAGCAAAATAGCTGATAGCTTACCTGATGGAAAACAGTATGTTGTCTGTTGTCTATGATGAACAGCACCATAGACGTAATCAAAGATTTTGGACGTAACTAAATATATTCTGGCACCTATTATATTCCTTATGGGTTGACGTTCTCGAGGACAAACGTATCATGCATTGTCGAATTAATAAAAAAAGAAAGAAAATATCATGCATGCTTTTTATTGCACAATAATGGAATGGTAACCCTGTCTACGCTATCGGTATACGCTGGCCGGGCACCAATGAGGGCTGACATGACAAATTCAACAAGATTTTGTCACGATGGTTTCCAGGGTGAACCACATGGAGGTCGATCTGATATGGTATATTGCTAGTAATGGGGCTATTTGATCTATTA
Organism: Galleria mellonella; assembly: GCF_026898425.1. Lineage (NCBI taxonomy): Eukaryota > Metazoa > Arthropoda > Insecta > Lepidoptera > Pyralidae > Galleria > Galleria mellonella. The sequence continues at coordinate 4,745,018 of NW_026442075.1, read as the reverse complement.
CGTCCCTTCTTCCGTATGTTATATTTGAACCGGTATACTCGTACTGTGAAAAACTTGAGAAATTATAATTGGACCGAAACAGAACGGGTTGCGCTCATAGTCGTATTTAAAAGGGGGGGGGGGAGGGGGACTCTAGAATTGTCTGGTGCCCATCCCAGGATGCAAGCAAAGCTACACAAAGACATGTCTAAGAAAACATATTGGGTTTTTTAAGGGTCACGACACTTCCTGGAATTTCTTAAATACGCTAATAGGGCTTGGGTTATACCTTTTACAAGCAAGATCCAAATAAAGTATATGGATACATAAAGTTTAGGCAAAGAAAACACATTATTTGTACGGACTGGACTACTAGACATGGACTAGCAGTTATTTCCGCAAATCTGTGATGTCTATTGGCAAGATAACTAAATAAAATGTTACGATATCGCTATATTTATATCTTGCATAAAATATAGGTGCGCTATTGTAAGGACATATATTTTAATGAATAGTTGCTTTAAATAAATAATTTACTCATTCGTAGATTTACGAAATACGTAATATTGTTTGAAGTATTGAATCGAAATCATAATAGACAGGCAACTTCCGTTCGCGACCGTCATACAAAGTAATATTCGCGATATTACTAATAGAAAATCACAAAATGACTGGAATTGATTTATTTAAATTTATACTTGAATTTAAGTTAATTGGGAGAGTCTGTTTTTAGCATTAAGTCCGCCTTGTACACGTACATGTACTAATGAATAAATAAATAAAGACATATAAATATTTATTTTAAATTGAATTAGACATATTTATCTGTAATAATATTTTTAAATTACAAGTATTTTGTTAACTAATAAATTTATTGATGTTACATTTTATTGCACTAGTTACAAAAATGATACAAAAGTTAATTAAATTTAATTTATTTTGTCATTCCAGAGTACGTCCTAAGCGACAAAATAAATTAAATTGTTACATTATAAAGCATTATAGTTGCCAATCCACGTATGGAGTATGGAGAAAGGATGTTAGTATGTAAGTACGCTATACGTGTGTGCTTTGGTCAGTACAGATGATGCTAAGCCATCCACCTACCTGGTGGATAATATACGTACTTAATTCCAGCTGAATTCCTCACTATGGTCCGACTGACCTTACTTTATTCTCAGTTATCATGAATGTTAGCATTGTAGACGTGTGTCTAGATTTATTGTGGAATATCATTACCTAAATAGAATGCCCGTATAAAAATGGGCCACCACTTCCTATCCTGTGGTGTCGTAAAAGGCGAGTAAGTTAACATAACTTAATGATCGATGGATGGACAGCAGCATCCCTCCAAAAACATCACCAATGCCAAATTGTGGTTGAAACCAAGCATGACAACTATTGGCATCCCCCCCCCTTTATGGAGGAGGTCTATGTTCAAAAGTGAACAGAACAGCTAATATAATGATGATGATGATCAGTACCTAAATGAATATTTCAATTGTAGTGATATGCATCAGATGTATTCAAATTAAATACGAGTAGGTATAATTTAAATTGTCGATGCAATCTAATCTTTATAGGCACCTACTCAATTCACTGGAATAACTGCAATAAAATCTATCTCACTTGAAGGACATACGTTCTTTTCTAAAATGTTTACAGTATGAGCATTTACCAGTTTCATGTATTTACGTAAATTCGATTTTTCAATTTCACTCTCATAAATAAGTAGGTTTTCTTTCATAATAACAACGGAGCGCAACGAAAAATTGTTTGACAGTTTATGACCGTCATATTTATTTTATACTACCGCATGTCGTCATAATTATGCATATACCTGCGCATATAGCACCACTGTAACAAAAAACTGTATTAGGCATGGATAATATAGACACAGGGGGGGGGGGGAAGGGATTGTTAGTAATGCGGTCTAACTGACCCATTGCTAGCAATACACCCTATCAGGTCGACCTCCTCGTTGTTCCTCCTAGAAATGGTGGTTAATTCTAAAGGAATTCGTCACAATGGGTTAATTGACCTGCTTTTATCGTCACCTATCATCGCTCACTGGTGCCCCGCCAACATATACCGATAGTGCAGGCAGGGTTACCATTCCATTATCACTTATTAAAAAAAAATATAGAACCGATCCTATATATTGGGTTCCTCTGCACATTGATGGGAAAAAAGGTCATTACCTCATTTCAATATTGGTAACCATCGCCTGTACACATGAACAGCACCAAGGGCGTCACAGATTATATTGTGACGTCCATAATGTTCTTCATGTTTTGCTATTCCTGAGGACTATGGTATGCCTATGTATCCTGTAATTTCACTGTCTTATCTCACCCCTCAAACTGAAACACAGCTGTGCAGACATAGTTGCTGCGTTGTATACACGTGTGAGTTTGTGGTACCTAAGTAGATGACTTTTCCGTAGCCGTGTGGTCCCGGCATAGAATAGGCTACCCCTTTCTTTCCTATGGGTGTCGTAAGAGACGACTAAGGAAACTTAATGTTAAAGAGATGGGCAGCAACGCCTCTTAAATCATCTCTAATAGCCTATCTACGGTTGCCAACCCGCCTGGTAAGCGTAGTAACTATGTATACTGGCAAATTTCACCTTGTTATTATTAGGCTTATAAGTATTTACATCAGTGGACGGTTAACGGCTGAAATGATGATGACGGTTCGCCCTCTGGTATTAAAGCCCTTCCTTCGAGTACGTAATACAAAAATCGTTAGACCAGCAATATTTACGTTTACATCGAAAAAAGTTCGAAATTCTTGATTCAACCCGGATAGTCCTTATATTATTCATATAGATTACTTGTACTGGTACATAGGATAGTAGGTATAGGTCCAATATGGCGTAGACACGACATCTACTAAATAATCCATGTCGTGTTCTTTCACTACATTCCGAAGTTTATTCAGCGCATATTTTTGTCTTGAAAAAGTTCACGACTTTTATTTCAAACTGAGAAGTACCTACATAGAAGTAGTATAACGTGGATAGGCAGAGATACTTTACTTTAGATTTATCCTTTTTTGCAGTTAAAACAGAAACTATTTTTAAAATTATTTGAGTAATTTCTTAGTTTCTCAAATAATACAACAAATAAACACAAAATGAAATCTTCTTTTTTAAGTTTTTTTTTTTTCAATTACAACAAAAATATTTTTGCACTGACAATTCCTAAGTGTTTGAATTACGACGCTTGGATTTGTAAAAATTTAAATTTACGTGTAAACTATGTGACCCATAAAATTTCAAACTTAGCTAAGCTTATATATCTTTTATGCCGATAATAAAAAACAGCCTATATTATTTTAAATCTCCAATTATACGTTACGAGTATATCAAACTCCGTCACAACGGTTGTTAAGGCACTGAGAAGTAACAAACTAACAAACTTACTTTCATATTTATAATATTAATTAGGATTATTAATTATTAGTTACACGTGGATTTATATATTTATATGCCCTGAAATACCCTAGAATTATTAGTTATTACTTACACGTGAATTTATTTACTTACAAGTCGTCTTGAAATACTGGATTGTTATTAAGACAGTCACGTGTAAATATTATTTTTTTATTCTCTCGAAGTAACCAAATACATATAAATGACATGGTTGCTCAAAATAATAATTTTGAAATTGTTGTATAATTTAAATTCATATATTACACGATATAATATTAAAGGAAAATACAGTTATGATGTAACATATTCTACTATCGTATTGTTACAGTCTATATTTAAATATTTTTCACTATTAATTCCTTGTTGTGTTGATGACCTTCGTAGTTCAACCGTTTAACACATTATGTCCCATTTCAATGATTGGTGGTTCGATTCCCGCACAATACAATACAAACAAATGAATTCAAGACTATTTCGGTTTCTATTAATCTGGGTATTTTCTATTTTGGGTTACTTAGTTTAGAACTAAATGACATTAATAATATTCTATTATATTTACTTGTAAATTACATTGTTAATGTTTTTATAAATATTATAATATAACCAGTAATATATATTTATTATGTTCATACCTACCTATTTCGATAGAGCAATGCCACCGACAGGAACACCGATAGTCCGAAGGATAATCAAGCTGAAGTGACAATGGGCTGGTCACATAGTTTGACGAACTGACAACCGATGGGGAGAAAAGGTTCTTTAGTAGCGAACCTGTACAATACTCGTACAATAACATAAATCGACCCCCCTCCCAACACTAGATGGAGTGACGACCCCAAATGCATTGCAGGGAGTCTGTGGATGCAGGTGCCTCAAGACTGTTTTTATGGTAATCCCAGTCTATGGAGGACGCCTATGTGCAGCAGTGGACGGATGAATGATGATGAAAATGATGATGAACATTATTACCATATACGAGTACATATATAAATGATATATTTAAATTTATGCCATAAATACAAGTAAAATAAGATCAGTAGAGCTTTATAGATTCAATAGGCTTTTTTAAATTTCATTTCAATTTTGTATTCGTTGAGGTAGTTGCGATGTGTCAATTTCAAGTCAACCATCACGCAGTCCCTCTTGTGAATCATTGTAAGTACTTAAATTCTGTTGAATTCGTCACGACGAATCAACTGTATTACGTTTCGCCTCACTGGTATCCTTCCAGTGTATAGTGCCAGCGGAATTATCATTTCATTATCATTTATAAGCAAAAGAAAAATATTATTTTTAATATTCAGATAGAACAATAGAGTTTACAAACCTGTTTTTCATGTTAAAAATGTCAAACAAGCTAATGACGTAAAGAATAATACTGAGAAATCACGGATTACCTAACCAGCTCTCTATTTGCTACGGTATACAGTGCAAGCTGCAGTATTGTGGTAATTATATGTATATAATTAGGTATTTGTAGATAGATACAGCTATGGTGTTATAACAAGGCCTCTTAGCTTAACCTCTACTAATTGAGGTAACAATTATTAGGGACCTACTAAATATACATAACATAAACCCATCACCCTTCATCTTTTGCGTCTACCTTATGTTTAGAAAAAAAAATTTAGCTTTGCAAGAGAAATCCTTATTTAATTTAGCGCACAATCTTTATAAGTCTTATCTTATTGCCTTATAGGTGCATCGTATGAATATTATCTGTTTTAAAAAGTAATAAAAACGTAAAGTGTTAATCCTCTTTCTGTCCAACAATCGTGCTCATTCATCTCTGTCCTAGATTAACTGCTATATTTCGACTCAATGCAAGGTTTCATTCATCTGAGCTAGTTGTATTAGTCTGACCTTCTTATTGCCACACATAGTCTAATACTGTACTAGTACTATTACTTGTCTTATTTAGACGTATACCTACAGAGACATTCCGTTTTATCTTAATTACGTACTTCAAGGTACATTAGTTCTTGAAGTAAGTATTTTTTCCCTAAACAAGTCAACATTGATGACAATCGATCTTCTTCAAACGCTCGGTATCCAGAGGCAAGGCAAAAATAAAAAGCATTTTGTGCAGAACTAAAAGTAACTGTAACAATGGTTTATTATATAACATCTAGGTTAGGTCAGCTTGTGGAAATTAAGAATTATCGTTAGCTAAATTAGATGGGTCGGAGGTCAATGTCGTAGGTCGGAGTAATGAAGCTATAAATATACTTGGAAACGCTATTTTCGCACTCGGCTAATCTTAACTTACACGATCCTGTCAGATTATCTTTAAGTGCTTTGTCTTAAGTTGTTGAAAGCGCCATTATCGTATTTATAAATTGATTGTTTATATATTTGTATGTGTATATTAAAAAAGGTTTAATTAGGTTTACGTAATGATTTGTGCGGAGATACAATTATTGTCGATTTGTTTTAATTCTAATGTCTGTACTAGATGGTACTGTGTTCTAAAACACGTTATAGTTTAATTCCCTTGAAGTTAGGTTCTAGCATTTGAAACATTTAGTACTGCAAAGATTTTTTTACATTGTATTCATTCTTTTGTACGTGGTGTTTTATTTCGGAATTTTTTTGGTTTGTCTGATACCGCAGCGTATACCCCATCAAAGTGATATGCTTTTTTTTATAAAACTTGGATTTAGAAATTAACAGTTAATGGACCATGTTAATAAAAATGACTTTATGTCTAATTTTTTTGATTCAGTAGAACTAAACTACTATACCGATTTTGATAAAATTGGTATTAGACAAATTTGTAAGTATATCCTTTCAGATAAAAAAGAAATTTTCCAAATCGGTTTTTAGGAGGGATTAAACTGAAACTACCACGTTTATTTTGTTAGGTAAACTACCGTGGCTATAAAGGCTAGCAGTGGGGTCATAACTCCCCATTACTAATAATCCTGCCCCCTCTCTTTGGATCCATTCACACTCACTCATACACTTTCAGTAAGTCTGCATGTCTTACCCAACTATCAAATTTAAGACACAAAAAACAGCCATATAAGTACGTTAAGTTGAGAATCAATACCCATGTGGACAACTTTGCACAGTTTCTTTCTAGTAAAGACATTAAAAGGTAGTTTGTATCATTTCTTGATTCGTTGTCGATCGCTCCTTACGTCGCAGGTGGTTGAACGTATAAAATATTTATAGTGCTTATTTTGTTATAGTTTGTAATTGAATTAAGAGTTTTATAACACGTATAGAATAAAACTTGAAAACAGAAAGTACAATCGACATAATTTTCGGCCGTTTCCATGGGAAATTAAAAAGTCAAAGAATCTCTCTTTAATTATCTTAGAATTTTGGTTTGTAATTTTTTTTACCATGATTAAATATCCAAATATCTTCTAAAACTTTCACATTTATATTAGTAATGTTAGTAAAATATGTTATTTTTTTACAAAATATATTTTACCATTTACCATATTACTTACATGTATTATTGTGAACTGATTGTAATAAAGAAAACGCCGGTTCGTGTAATAATAATAACGACGTTGTATGAATAATTAAAAGAATACAATATTGGAAATACAAATTACAAAGGAGTTTGTAATATGTATATTATTTTATTATTAAATAATTGTAACGAAAACAAATAAAACTTTATTAGAATAAATAAGTAAACGAGACAACATCCCGAATGTTTTACGAATTTCATGATAATTTGTAATGAGTGGAAATTTTATGTTTATAATATAATGTTTGTATTGCTATAAAATAATTAGAATTAAAAAAAATACATTTAATTACAGAAAACTTTGAAATATGACGGAGAACAAGAGTCCAGAAGAATTGCAAGAACTTGTTCAACAAATGCGGAAATGGGCTTACGAAGAGCTACAGTTATCCAAAGGTCTAGGTTAGTGAAGTTAATCCTAACATAACATTTGATAAGAAATTATCACAATATTAATTACGTGAGGTTATTGTTTTTATTTAGATTCCGCCCTTCTCCTTTCGTCTCTGAAGGCTGGTATTTAGTATTTAGTAAAATATGGCAGTTAGAGTTAGGAGATGTTCCGTTGCAAAAAAAAAAATACTGAATAAATCGTAAATCTCCGAGACGGTTTTTTAAAAAGATGAGTTCTTTTCTTGTTTCAGTGCTTTTTTGAAAGTAGTAAAATAAATAGTTTGGACTAGCAACGAACTGAGAATATTGACAGGTTACTTTGAAATCTTTATAGACAAATAGCCGTTACGTTTATGCATTTGACCTATATTGATATATAGGCCAACATGAATGGACATAATGGCTGTGTGTGTATGGATAGCGATGGCGACGCGTAATAATACTGATTCTGCGATAAAGTTATCGATTGGCGACTGTGCGTACAGTAACATTCACCTAATGAACTTGAAATTGAGTACACATTAATTACTAGTTAGAAACTAGTTTATTATTATTATTTTTAATTAATGATAATGGAATGGCAACCGCGCTCATGCTGTTGGTATACACTGGCGGGGCACCATTGAGGAATGATAGGTGAGAATGAAAAGGCAGATCAGTTACCCGTAATAAATATACCTGGAATTAAGCACGATGGTTTCCAGGAGGGATCACATGGAGCTCGACCTATCAGGGTACATTGCTAACAATAAAACTGATAGGCCGTATTATTAACAATCCCTCTCGGAAACTAGAAGTTTGTCCGCGTGAATTTGTTACTTGTTATGTATTCTGATTCAATCCTGTTATTGAGTCTCAACCCGAGAGTCGAAACTCCCGGGTCATATCACGTGACAGTTAGTTTATATAATTACTACTTACTAAAATATGGTCTGCCGTGTAGTTCCAGCATATAATGGGCTTCCTCTTCCTTTCCTTTGGGTATTATAAGTGGTGATTAAGAGAAAAGTTGAGAGATGGGCAGCAGCGTCCCTCTTAAAACATTACTACAGTCAAACTTTGGTTGCCAACCCGCCTGCTAAGAGTGGTAACTATTTTTTATTTTATTTTATTAAAGACCATTTTATGGTGGTGTTGCTATACTCGTATTGAGCAGAGAACAGTCAACGTCTTATGTGATAATGATGATAATGTATAAATCTTTGTATTCGCGTAAAGTAGAGGAGAAGCAAATGTTATGTAAAAGCAAGGGGCACGCTAGTAGCATTTTTTTTTGATGGGTGAAAATGGAATGGTATCCCCGCCCGCACTAACGGAATACGCTGGCGGAGCACCAGTGAAGGGTGATAGATGAGAATGAAAACAGGCCAGTTAGCCCATCATGATGAATTCATCAGGAATTAACCATGATAGTTTCCAGGGGGAATCGCGAGGAGGTCGACCTGGTCCCATTGCTAGCAATATATCCAATATTGCTAGCAAAGGGATTCTCAGTCTCCATTACTAACAATCCCTTTCCCCGCTATTAGCATTTGTAGTTTAAAAAGATTTCATTTTTCTTTTCAGAGGACAACTTGCTAAGGAGATTCGTTCACAGCTGCTACTATGATATAGATAAAGCGAAAGCCGCGGCCGAGCTGTTCTTCAGCATTAGATCCTCATCACCGGACCTGTTCAGCAACAGGGACCCCCAATCGGCGCAGATGCAGAAAACTTTGAGTATTGTGTGAGTCTCTTCAATCTCATATATTTATTTTAATATTTTTATATTATCTATGCGGTAACAGAATAAGAATACAACATACCTCGTTCAAAATAAAAAATGTAAAATATTATGAGGAGCTACTATATTTCTGTGCTAGTTCAATTTATTTAAAAAAGTATTTGTATTATTTGTTTAGTATATATCGTACAAACTTCTGTTAGTTTGGGACTAGATGGTGCTGTGTAATATTTTTTATAACTATTATAATATTAGCCGTTAACCGTTCACTGTTGAACATAGGCCTCTCCCATAAGGAAGGGTCTGCCAGTACTTGCTACACTAGTCAGGCGTGTCAGCAACGGAAGTTAAACTTTGATGATGATTTAAGAGGAACCCTGCTGCCCATTCCTTAACCATTAAGCTCCTTTAGTCGCTTCTTACGACACCCACGGGAAAGGAACGCGTGGCCTGTTTCTATGCGGGATTACACGGCACGGGTGTGTAATATGTTTAAGAATCTTTATTTATTTAGATTTGATTTGATGTTGATTTATAGTAACAAACCACTGTTGATTACCAGAGGGAGACTTTGTACAAAAGTCGATTACTTGGGTACCTCTGTTCCATTCGTGTTTCAACTGTGAAGCAGTTGTGTTTGCATGGCTGTGTTTCGGTTTGAAGGGTGGGATATGGCGTGAATTTACTGGTTACAGAGGAATAACACCTGAGTCCTCACGAATGGCATGCAATGCATGGGGGGTATCATGGGCGAAACAGTATACTCTATTATGTCCATGGTACTGCTCATGTCTAGGCGACGGTTACCACTTTCCATCAGGTGGGCCGTCAGCATGTTTGCCATTCTAAGTTGTATAAAAAAAAAGATTGTTTGTTTTCAAGAAATATTTATCTATCTATCATCATTAAATCCATTCTTGACCATCTGTACGCCATCTAGAGAGATATAATATAATGTAACAAAGAGCCTTCAGTTTGAAGGATAAGCATGCACAAACAGGAGCTGAAATATAAACTCGTCTGCAATGGACTCTATCTGATAAATATTATTTAGTTACTTTACTAAATTTTATAGCACCAGAGCTATTCCTATGTTTTATCAAAAATTACTAACAATTACCTTGACCAGGCAATTGTTGTCTACTAATAATTAATCTGACTTCCTTTACGAATCTAACAACTCAAGCGAAACGTTCGTTTCCGTTCATCTGGCTTGGCTGAATATTTTATGCAACTTCAAAAGGGAGGTTGGTTTAATAAACACATTCAGCGGCTGGTATATAGAAAATTTTAGATTTTGCGCCTCTAAAAATCTTAGAGACTTCAATTACAATAACACAGGAATAAACACTGTTGAATTGAAAAAGAAATATCAAAATGATATAACCGGTGAATTGTGGACCTCTTCCGTTTTGTATATCTTTATAAGCGTTTTTACACAATATTTTTACCAATTCTAGAGTTACACTCGTACAATCGTCATCATTTCAACCGTTAACTGTCCACTGCTGAACATACGCCTTCCCCATAAGGGGAATTTGCCAGTAGTTGTCACGCTTGGCAGGCGTATTGGAAACCACAGTTAGGCTTTTAGAGATATTTTATACGGAACACATCTGCCTATTTCTGTATCAATAAGTTCCCTTAGTCACCTCTTGCGACACCCACAGGAAAGAAAGGAGTGGCCTATTTTGTGCTAGGACCACTTTGCCCACACGACCTCATGTACAATAGTAAACAATAATATAAAACAAAAGAGGGTTATTTCCATATTTAGCAATGACGTTTTAGACCTTTTTTGTTTTATTATAATATTATTATTGTATAATATTATTATTGTATAATATTAAATTATTTTTCTCAAAAAGCTAGTTCTTTTTTTGCTGAACAAAACCTTAAAGTCTTTTTCACCATCTTCCAGGAATCTGGCTCGTTTCCAGATATCACAGAACAGAAACCTCTGGATATGGCAGCTCAATGATCCCGGACTCGTACAGTACGACTATATTCAGGACGTGAAGTTGTTTTTCCTCGTAACGGACGCATGGCTACTGGATGATGAGCATCTGGAGAATTCCGATATAGTTATCATGGATGTGAAGGATATTACGCTTAAATTCTTAATGAAGTATAACATGTCTGTGGCGCGGAAACTTGCGAAATATCAAGAGGTACGCTATACTTTTTTACTGAACCCACTCTTTGTGGTCGCAGGTGTATCGACTATTACTTGTCAAAGGTCTTATGTACATTTATTCATACATTAACATATATTTTCTTTTTTTCCAATTTTCTTACTAATCTATTTGTTTTTCTTTGTTCTTTTTGTTTGTCTTCTTATGCTCATTATTCTATTCCTCATTACTTACTACTTATGTACTTATCATTTCTCAGTTAACCTTATTTAGACTCGTTTTTAATTTTCCGTACTTATTTTCCTATATACGTATTTTTTTCCATTTATTTTTTTAAATAAATGAAAAAAAAAATTACGTTCTATTGTTTTTTTTTATCAATAGAAATGCATGTTACAGATATATAACAGCGAAACAAAAAACTGTTTGGGGTTTATTCGTCACTTGTTATGTATGGTATTTTATGTTACGAATTATTTATATAATTTATATTTTAAAAAATTAACGTTATCTATTCTAGCTACTTATATTCTATTACAGGCGACGGTTACCACTTTCCATCAGGTACGCCATCGGCTAGTTATTCTAAGTTGTACAAAAAAAATAAGCCCACTACCCGTCATAAATCTCTTCTTACAAGAGGAATAACTTATATATTGTGACCACTTTTAAGGCGTCATGGGGTTTCATTTCAAGTTTTCTTTCTCCTGTATAGATATACTGGGCTTTGTTATATAATATAAATAAAGATTATTATTTTTGGACATAGGTAGAAATTTAAGCGTACCAGTTAATCTCCCACAATTTTCTGTTTTTGCTAATAATAAATGTATGATGTTTACAGGATGCGTTGCCTATACGATTGAAGCAGATTCATTTGGTGAACGCTCCTTCGTTTATAGACAAGATATATGGGCTCATGAAACCTTTCTTAAAACAAGACATCACTAATATGGTTAGTAAATATTTAACTGTAGTATAATGTGCAGTGTATACTTACTCGTATATATAATATATTGTCTTCTTAAAATGCCAGTTCTTACATCAGCGACTTTTCAAGCGATTTCAAAAATAAGAAGATTCTCTATTCGGTTGTATTTTTTTATTATTGTTACCATTTTTTGTTTGTTAACTCCGTCAGTTATAAACAGATTTGGAAAAATCTTTTTGTTTATTAGAAAAGATATTGTTTCCAATTGATCCCATACATATGTTATTAAAATAGGTTAAGTAGTTTAGTTTTTAAATCAAAATAACTTTTAATCACAATTGCAGTTGATTTTTTTTTGTGTATTACAATCTGAACATGGATATCGTTTACTATACAGTAATATTTACTACATGCTGATCCGATTAAACATTATATTACCTGCGATACTGCAAAATATCCGTATGTCCATCACTTTAAAAAAAATTGTGTTTGAATTAAAATTAATGAAAATGTAAATAATAATTGACCCAACCAAAGGACAGTCTAATCATCATCACCTTAATCATTATCTGTGTACTGCTGAACATAGACCTTCCCCATAGACTGCCACAAGAAACGGTCCTGTGTCATCTGGATCCACTGACTCCCTGCAATGTATTTATCCCTCCATCTCACTAGATGGAGTGACGACCTCCCCACTGGGAGTCGTCAAGACAAATGCAGTAAAGGACAGTCTACTGATGGCCAATAGTAGTAGAAATACATAAAAAATCTATAATTTGATCAATTATTTCGATTTGTTACTAATGTCATTTAGAGTGTTTCTGTGATAATTTCAACAAATTTTAATTATCATTAAATTGCATTGAAACGAGCTGTAGTGATTAAATAAAATCTATTAAATTAAATTAATAAAAACTTATTATTAAATGATTTTACAATTTACGCACGTGACTGGTTTCAAAGTTTCGAATATTTATAACTACTATTATTATACACTAGAGGAAAAAATTAAGGGATCAAAAAAAATTCTAATTTTTTTGAGGTTTTTCAAGTAGCTGTATTTCCCTTAAAATGGTCGTACTGAAATTTTAAAAAAGCATTTTAAAGCTCAAATTTTCTAGTTTTGAGATCTTACAATGAAAAAAATTTTCAAGCAACGTGTTCCGCTCAATCCTAATGAACACCGAAAAAAATTTTTTTTCGAAATTTTTTATCTATGAACTTGGTAAATTTTTTTCCAACTTAATCACTATATGGATCGGATAGCTTGTTCATTCAGCTTTAATTTGTTTTTTTGCAAAGTTCGATACGACCACTTTTCACTGAGGTATCGAACTCTGAATTAACAAGTTGGGTTTTAGTGATGTTTTAAGAGCTGCCCATCCCTCGATCATTAAGTTCCCTTAGTCACCTTTTACGATACCCACGAGAATGGAAGGTATAACCCATTATATGTCGGTACTACACGGCTTTGTATATTTATAAAAAGTGTAATGGACAGAAAAAGTACTCAATTGCCATTTATATAAATAAATTTTAATCGCTAAATGTATCTCAAAGTGCAAAATTAGAGAACGGCTGCATCAATTCAACGAATTTTTCTTTTTATATATTCGTTGAAGTTCGAGTAAGGTTTCTATGAAGAAAATAATTAGGAACATCGTCCGGAAAAACGTAAAAATCCATTTATTTTTACCATACAGCTTCTAGCTGACGTTCTACGTTCTAGCTTCTAGCTTTTGGAAGATTGTTGTCCGTTGGATCAGCTATTTTTATAATTTTTATGCATTCATCCTTCTTTTGTATGTAGAACTTACATTTACGTGTCTTTTTTTAAAGTTACACTTCCACCCACCGAAGGCGGACACACTCCACAAGTTTCTAGACAAAGATGACTTACCAGAAGACTACGGAGGTACACGTGGCAAAATGGAAGACCACATGAAGAATGTTATGGAACTATTAGATAGGAAAAGGTACGAGAAATTATATAGAATTTTTTTTATATAACTTAGAATGGCAAACAAGCAGACGGCCCACCTGATGGAAAGTGGTAACCGTCGCCTATAGACATGAGTAGTACCATGGACATAACAGAGCATACTGTTTCGCCCATGATACCCCCTATGCGTTGCCATTCCTGAGGACTCAGGTGTTATTCCTCTGTACCCAGTTAATTCACGCCATATCCCAACCTTTAAACCGAAACACAGCCATGCAAACACAACTGCTTCACGGTAGAAACACGAATGGGTCAGAAGTACCCAAGTAATCGACTTTTGTACAAAGTCTCCGTCTAGTAATTTAATTTAGTTTCATTATTGTAATGACATATTAAAAATTCTAAATGAAATAATATTGCCTTAACGTAGAATTTCTAATAATGTAATAGACCCAGTTGAGGTTTATTTGAGATGAAAATGGAATTTTTTATAAGTTTATTTTTACAAGTACCACATAATTACACCAATTGGTCCTGAAGCTAGGATACCCTGTGTTATTAGGAACCAGGCAACAAATACCTAGCAGAACCAGAACACCCCGATCCAAACTAAATTCAGAAAACTGTTTCCTAAATTGACTTGATCGAGAATCGAATCCGGGACTTTATTTACGCAAAGAAGGGGGTTTTGCCAGTAATTGCCATGCTTGGCAGACGGATTTGCAACCGGTGTTAGACTTTAGAGATGTTTTAAAAGGGACGCTGCTACCCATCCCTCGCCCTCACTTAGTCGTCACTTACGACATTCACGGGAAAGGAAAGGTTGAGTAAAGGTGAAAGTATATATGTCTTACGTTATGATTATGCTAACTAGTTTATTAAATTACATTTATTTATTTTTCACAGAGAACCTCTAATAAGTGAAAACTTGTGGAGGGTAGAGAAAAAATCAAAGAGCAAATCATCAAATGAGCAACCTTCGTCAGCCGATACAACATTCCGCACACTCGAGATCGATTAGCAATAGCTTATTCTTAGATAACCTTATTACGGGTGACTTAGGGTAAGTGTCATTCTTGCCACATACCTATGAATGTAACTAGCTTACTGTTGATCAGTCCTAGACCACTTAGGCAATAAAAGGTTTATTACATTGTAATATAATTATATAGATAATCGTATGAATCAATAATACATGATGGATACGATACATTTTATTAGAACCAAGCTGTTCGCTCCGGCTTCGCTCGAGTGTAATATTTTTATTTAATATTTTATTTAATATTTTTTTTCATACAATCTGTGTCCTGATAATTACAAATTCAGAAAAAAAAAGAATTAGTCAAACAAGTGCATCCATTTTAAAGTAATATGGTTACATACATTCGGCCATTGAATATTATTATTATTATAAATAAAACAGTGATTTTACATTTTTTTATGCTTGCAACTGATAAATAACTCTGTCAGTTATAAATTGATTTGGAAAATTCTTTTTTTATCTGAAAATATGTATATACTTAAAGACGGCCCTATAGAAATTTTTATCAAAATCACTATGAATGAATTATAAGTTCTCCAATTTGATGTTCGTAACTTCCAATAATTCGCTCGTTATAAAAAATAAATTAATAATCATTTTATCAATTCCATTTTTTCAGGAACTCGATTAAAAATACATGAAACGTAGATTAACAAAAAAAAAAAAACAACCAAAGGATAGATAATAATAATATTTATTTTATTTTTTATATACGAGTCTTTCTTGCTCTCAGAAATACCTAGAAATACTATTATATTACTTATTACAAATAATGTGAGCGAAGGTGAACTTATCTCTGAAAGAGATCTCTTCCAGTCAACCTAACACTGGTATAGGAAGACTAGAGTGGGCATTTGTAATGTAAGAGAGTATTGAAAACATATGTTTAAATACTATATAATATGTAAAACCTACATATATACAATATATAGATAGTATGTTAATACATAGATAATAATATGTCCATAAACAAATATAAAAGTAATACACCTCAACACACCAAGAAACTATTAAGCGCTATAAATATTCATCCCTTGGAAATGGATATATATTTGCAACGTTTGGAGTTGAGACTCTGGGCCCATGGGGTCCCGAGGCCATGAGTCTTTATAAAGTGATACCTCGCCGGCTAGTAGGAACCTCTGGCGACCAGAAGCCTTCTGGTTAACGCATCTCCATAGCCATTCAGCGTGGAAATGCAGCAAATCTCCTAGGTACCCTACCAGTTGGTAGTGACCTCGAAGAATTTATCTTTAATTATTGTTTTAGTTCTTATTATCTAATATTAAATTGATTTTTTTTATTATAAAATAATAAATACATAATTAGTAAATGTATCTGAATTAAATATATGTGAACACAATGATGACAATCTTAATCAAACTATAGTGAAGAGGTAATATAATTTGACTCTCTTCTTTTTAAAGATCCAATTGCCCATGATGAAGTTAATTTCGTAATTAACTATGTTCAAGGCCTCTAATGTTTTTAAAATATTACCACAGCAATGGGAAATTAATTATTAAATTATAAAATGGTGAAAAATGTCAAATCGGTCAATTTCTGACATCGTGTTTAATTTAATGGATTTCCGTCCATATAGATAGAATACTTGAAACTATTGACTACTTATTATGTAATATTACAGGGTAGATTAGTATTTTATTAATTTTATGGAACTAAATATTTGAATGTTCCTTTGTAGAAGTAATATAGTCGTCATCATCATAACAGCCGTAAACAATCCACTGCTGAACAAAGACCTTCCGCATAAGAGAAGATTTGCTTGCAGTTGCACGTTTGGCAGGCGGATTGGCAACCGCAATTAGGTTTTAATGATATTTTTTAAGAAGGGGCATTGCTGTCTATCGCTCGACTATTAAGTTCTTTTAGTCGCCTCGCCTAGAGGTGGCCTATTCTACGCTGGGACCACACACACAGCGGTATAGTGTTCTAGAATAATAATACTATTATCGTTGTTGAATAATAACTATCGTGAGTCATACTGAATTGTTATCTATAGCTTTCATACATCCTCCGATTCTGTATATATGTATAAGAGAACTACCAGTTAGTTTATGTATACTACTGTTCTGTTACTTATACTGACAATATGTTAGACTGAGCGAATAATTGATTAGAGAAGGTCTCTCTTCTCTCTCTCTCTCTTTGTTAGATACTTGTATTTTGCTTTATTCCTTTGGTCGCTCCTCATTATATCTTGGATATATTTCGGTTTAGGTTTCACCATATATTTATTTGTTCATTCTGCCATTTGTCTCACACTTGGGCTATTGTGCATAGAGTATGATCAATCTAGCCAGTCTAGAGTTGTTCAGAAGTTAACAGTTATTACCACAGTCCCTTGGGATGGACTACAATGCGTTTAGATTCTGAACCTCCTGGTTAACCAAGTTTTTACACTTCATGCGAGAGTTTTGATGCAGCAAATGAGCTTGTGTTTCTTTAGCCTTCATACAACATTCGACTCTAGATATGCGTAGATGTGGACTGCCAGTTTCTATACCTATTAATAACACACACATTTCACACATACGGTTCAATATATTTGTATAAATGTAAGTACAAAGATGGATCAGAATGTTTTCTTTAATTCACGTTAACAAAGCCGCGGGTTGGAACTAGTTTTATGAACTTTACTTTTTGCAGAGTTGTTTAATGTTTGCTAACACTACGTAACCATTCAATAACGTTTAAACAGATTAATAAAAACTTCCTTAGATTAACGTATAGAAAAGATTAATTTCTGTAGCATAAATGCCATATAGCCCTGGCATTCAATGGATCGCCCCTTTCTTTGTCAAGGGGCGACTAAGGGAACTTTATGGTCGAGGAATAGGCAGCAGCATCCCGCTTAAAACATTACCAAAAACCTAACTGTGATTGCGAACTCGTCTGCAAAGCGTGGCAACTACGGACAACACCCTCCTTATGGGAAGGTCTATGTTCAGCAGCAGACAGTTAACGGTTCATACGAAATGCATTGTTACTGAATCTGTTTTATTTATGTAACTGAATTGATAGAATTTTGCATACTTATGTATTGTAAATATATTATTATTAGAGTTGTTTGCAACATGTGTTTACTTTGAATATTTATTACTTCGTCATGTAACCATTCAAAAACTTAGGTACAGGAAATTGCAATCTCCATCGATAATAAATAATGCTCTCTCAGGTGGACATCGACGCGGTTTGGGGAGGAGGGATTGTTAGTAATAAGGATTAGCGGCCCCACTGCTAGCTATACCCCCTGTCAGATCTACTTCCGCGTAGTTCTCCTGGGAAACCATTGTGATTTATTCTGACTGACTATGACATACTGATCTCTTGTCATCCTCACCGTTTAGAGAACGCATGTGGAGTTACTAAAATTTAAATAGTCATTTCAATACCTTTCCATGGTCATTTTGGTAAGAAATAAAAAAATATATAAAATTAATTTTTATTATTAAATGTCTTAAAAACTAAGATGAGGTGTGAAGATAAAAATCTGTAAATAAATTTATTCAACAAATAAAGAAACAAATTAAGTCTGATATTATATTTTTTACATAAAAAATGTATTTTAATAATGCTGATATACTAGTATCTCCATGAGAGATTTATTACATACATACCATATATGGTCATATTTAACAAATTATAAAGTTATTAATAACAATAATGTAATTGTTATTTTAGATTTAGCATAGTTGATATTTATGACCCTATTATGTTTGGTACTGTAATATGTTCTTTAACGAAGTTATTTTTAGAAGAATACTATATTTTTAGAAACATCGAGTATTCACAAAATAAACTGTACAAATGACACTTTTTTTATCTAAATATGTAATAAAAGTTGAACAAGACTATTGTGATTTGTAAATTTAAGAATAAATAATAATAAAGATATTTATTAATACTGGTGGTTGTTGGCATTTCTAGGAACTTTGAATTTGTGTTCAAATTATTATTCTTACTTTAATTGACTGTGAAAAACTACACGACGTGTGTCGTCTTTGTATTCCAGTATAATTTAAAAATGCATTTGTTAATAAATATTGTTTTCTTTTAATGGTTTTAATTTATTACCTTACTCTATAAAATTTTTACCTAATCGTATGTATGCGTAGCCAATTATATAATTTTATGAATTATAGATAACACAGGTAGTGAGTTTCTTTTTGACCGGCACCATAAATTTAGTGTGTTGATTAAAATTCTCAACTAATTCTATTGTGATGGAAAACATCGATAACAAATTAATTCGTGACAGCGGCAAATGCAAAACGAAAGATTGGCATATCGAATGTTACGTTTACCACTGTGGCTACACACACCTCTGGGAAGGACTACAATGAGTTTAGGTTCTGAGCCTCCTAGTTAACCAAGTTTTCGCAGTTCACGCGAGAGTTTAGATGCAGCAAATGAGCTTGTGTTTCATCAGCTTTCATAGATCCTTCGACTCCATATATGCGTAGATGTGGACTGCCAGTTACTATACCCATTAACACACATGTTTCATACTTACGGTTCAACAGATTTGTATAAATGTAAGTACAAAGATGAATCGGAACGTTTCCTTTAATTCACGTTAACAAAGCCGCAGGTTGCAACTGATTTTATGAACGTATAGAGAACGCAGGCGAAGTTACTATTCTGTTATCATCTTATAAAAAGACCTCCACGCGGTTTCCGCTGGAAACCTTCGTGATTAAATTTTTGTTGAATTTAACACGCTGGTCCAAATGTCAGTTTCCATCCCATCATTATCCATTAAAAACTTGATAGATGATAAGATATACGCAGTGTAAGTATGAAAGGCAAATAATTTTTTGTCGTTTCTTTAGGAAAAATGTTCAGTTTTTTTTTATTTACTCATTAAGGCAAAGCAATAGTGTATTAATTGTTACAGTTTTACAAGTGGAACATATTTTTTATAAATGCTAAATAATTCTCCTACTTTCAAATCGTTGCTATTAAAGTCACCTGTATATAAAACTAAATCAATTAGTAATAAGTACACTACTTACCCCAATAACCTATCCATATTAGAGGAAGGGATGGTAGTAATATGAACTATCAGTCCCATTGCTCTCCCATGGAAACCATCGTGTTGAATCCCAAATGTATTCATCATTCGAGGAGCTAATTGACCTGCCTTTTCATTCTCACCTGTCTTGTTTGTCACCTGTCCTGCCTTGTCATCCCTCACTGGAGCTCCGCTAGTGTATACCGTTAGCGCGAGCTGGGATGACATTCCATTATCATCCATTAAAAAAAATCTATCCATATTAATCATATCCTATGTGTACATTTATATAGATAAATATTCATTCACTCGTGTAATGTCACGTATGTTAATCGCTCCAATATTTGATTTCGCTCTGCCAACTCCCATCGTATCCAACTGTTACCATTGTCTCTATTTTCATTACTACATTCATTATTGATTCTATTTCCCATATTTCGAGATGACTCGCCGCCCGTATCCAATAGCGAAGACGGATCATTTACGCAACCCAGAACTACCAAAAAAAAAATACTAGTCAGTTTATTTGTTACACTACGGAGTGAAATGAATATTAATATAGAAATTAAGTATACTGTGACGCAAGTGAAATCAAGGTAGATCAGATAATGATATATCCACTTAATAAACAATTATGACAGTGTAATTTTAAACAATAATAAATAAACGTTTATAATGACTGCATTTGTTACAATGTCTCTTTACTGTACTTTGACATCCAATTAAATATCTACAACTTCACGTGTCGTGTTTCCGTGTAATCTAGTATAATACAATACCTAGTTACTTTTTAATGGGTGAAGATGAAACGTTAACCCCGTCTGCGCTATCGGTATTCACTGACGGGGCACCAGTAAAGAATAATAGATGAAAATCAAAGGAGTTCAGCTGGCCCATCGTGACGAATTTTTAGGATATATAAAATATATATATGTAATGGGACTGTACCCTACCCCATTACTGACAATCCCTTTCATCCCGTATCCCGTATAGGTATTAGATACCTACATTCATTGTCAATTCAAAATAAATAAAGAAGAAAATAATATAATTTTTATTACTACAGTAAAGTATACAATGTATTGGCTTAAATGTATAAATGTAAGTACCTACCATCTATACTATACTATAAAAATCTATTCATTTTCCTTAATACATATGTTATATAAATAAATATACAGATATTAACAATCTTTACCTGAGAGTTTTACAAAAAACATCCTACTTGAATTTTGACAAAAGTATAGGATTGTTCCAAAAGGTTGTAAATAAAAAAAAAAAATAACAAATCGTACAATTCGGTCAAGAAATAACAGAATAATCAGTTTGACTCGTTTTTTAGGACTCGATGCTCCATCTATATAATCTAGGTTGACTCTTAATAAGACCAATAGATGCTGAAATAATAAGGTTTGGAAATTTTGACTGACTGTCTATGTTTGTCTGTTTGTTCCGGTACCGCGCAAAAATTACTACATGTAATTGAATATAATTTTCACAGTTGTCTATCTTAAAAACTGGTGTATGTTTTATCTTGATGCGCCATCTAGAGTCGATTATTTAGTTTTCCTACTTCTGAAAACAACGCGAATAAAATGCGCGGGCAAGAAGCTATTTATTAATATAAGTACTTAAGACATGTATCACCTTATTTGTAAACTCTTGGTTTACTTATTATGTATTTTTATTAAAAGCTAGATTACCTTTTTGAGTAAAAGAATGATACTGGCAGGTTTTAATTATAAAATCATGGGCTTAGAACGTATCATACAGTGATAGGGTTCCGTAATTGTGTTTTTAATATTCTACTTGGTTGTACATACATAATATATTGTTGCTGTTGTATCAGATGTTACCTGTCCACTACTGAACATAACCCCCCCCCCCCATAAGGGAGGTTTTGCCAGCAGTTGCTACGCTTGGTAGGTGGGCTGACAACTGCAGTTTGGCTTTCCGTGATGTTTTAAGAGAGGCGCTGCTGCCTCACTCCCTTTACCATAAGCTCCCTTGCATAATACATAATGGCATAAACAATACATGGTAATTAAATTCAGCCATTAAAATGGCTCTGTAATAAATAAAATCTTTGGTGCAAAATGAATTTTTTTAATAAATATCGTTTATTTTCAAAAGGAGTATTATAAACTATAAATAGTATTAAGCTAAATAATGAAAACAGTTTAAAATTAATAACTACAGCAATCAAAAGAAAAAAAAGATTTTTTAAAAAAGTTCTATGTTTTCTGAAACATTTATTTCGAAAATCAGTATCTTTCATGAAAATCGAGCTGTTAACTGTAACATAACTAAACTATAACACTATAACAAAACTATTCTGTTCTAAGGGTGAGATGAATAATCATAAAAATTGTACAAAATGTTTCCTACGGAACTCTAATAACCATATTGGGTATCACACTTTAAGGTTACGAATATGACATTGATTTTGAACTTTAAACATAGGTAGTAAGTATAGGTATAATAAATAGCAAGTATAAAGCACCTATGTAATATAAAACACAGAATAAGGTTACCAGATAATTGTATTAACCTTTTTTAAATGTTTCAACATTGAAATGATGTTCGTGAACTTTTTCGAATCTTATTAATATTACTTTATTAGCTTTTACCGCGGCGTCGTCCACATAAATGGGATTTTTTTTAATGGATAATAATGGAATGGTAACCCCGCCTGCGCTACCGGTGTACACTGGCGAGGCACCAATGAGGGATGATAGGTGAAGATGAAGCAGGTCAGTTAGCCCACCGTGACGAATCTAACAATAAATCAATTAAGATGGTTTCCAGGGGAAACCACGCGGAGGTCAACCTGACAGGGTATATTGCTAGCAATGGGGCTACTAATCCCCATTACTAACAATCCCTTCTCTCCCCCCACATAAATGGGATATGTTTACTAACCGGGATGAAAAGAAGCCTATATCCTTCTCCATTCCTTGTTGGACGTATGCCAAATTTCATAGTGATTGGTTAAGCCGTTAAATTGTTATAAAGTGAGATACAAACAAACAAACTCACATTCGCGGTTATAATATTAGTAAAGATTAATATTTTCAAATTACTTCATTAATTATAAAGCAAGTTTTTTTCTTATGTTTACTTCATTTTTATATGTCTTATTCGTCATGGAGAAGGATATACCATACACTATTATTTTTATCTCATTTAATTGATATGTAAGGTAATAATAGTACAGAAATGAAGTAAAAAAAATTTTGAAAATTCATTTAATAACTATCATATCCTACTAATATTATAAAATAGCTGTTATCAGCAATTTTGTTTGCGTGAATCAATATATAAAATATTCTGCGTGTTAAGTATATAATATAGTTTACTCGTGTACCAAATTTCATTTAAATCCGTCCAGCCATTACAACGTGACAGAATAACATTAGTCTTAGCTAATTTTTACATTCATAATATTAAGTGGATGTGAAAGTTTGTGGAGTTGTTTGAATGTTTGAAGATTTGTATGTTTTTTACTCAATCATATTTAAATGGACGAATAAATTTGAATTAAATTTGGTGCAAAGTTAGGTTATATTCTAATTTAGCACATAGAATATTTTATATACTAATTTACAGCGTACAGAGGAATAACACCTGAGTCCTCAGGAATGGCAATGCATGGGGGTTATCATGGGCGAAACAGTATACTCTGTTATGTCCATGGTACTGCTCATGTCTATAGGCGACGGTTACCACTTTCCATCAGATGGGCCGTCAGCTTGTTTGTTAATCGTATAAAAAAAATGCAGAAAAAGTCGTAGAAAATAGCTCGTACAATATAAGAACGACCAAGCCTTTTTTATCAAAATTACATTGAAAAACACACTACCGCCCTACCATATGGAAAGTGGTAGCCGTCGCCTTTAGACATGAACAGCATCATGGACGTCACAGAATATACTGTGACGACCTTGGTTCACGCCATTAAATGAACGAAATCAAACCTAACGAAATATCGGTCTTATTTTATTCAAATGACCACTGTCGCAAGATTCGAACAAAATTTAATAGGCAACGTAGATATAAGGTTATGCACCTACTTAGTGGTCGGTCAATGTCACCATTATGACAACACACGTGGTACCTACATTGAATTAGAATTATTTAGTCGATGTCAGCCTAACTAGCAAAATAACACTTATTAAGGATTGCTTATTCAGCTTGAGGTTACATAGATGTATAAAGCTAAATTGCACCCAATCGTGATTCAATATGATTTACAATTGAATTAATACGCATACTATATTTAATTTAGTATTTAATATATAAATAGTTAATTTCTTTAGGATTCCGCCAGGAGCACAGAGACTATGTTAATATAAAATCATTAATAATAATATCGCGGATTTGTTGTCCCTGATGGGAATATTTCGTTTAAATGTCCTACATTGAGTGCATGCTTCAAATTCGTTTTTTCAATTTTATCTTGTAAAATTAATTATTTTAAAAATCATTTCTTGATGGAAAGTGGTATCCTGTAATACGGACATATAACAATCATTATTGCCATATTATTCCTCTGTACCCAGTAAATTCTTTAATTGTAAAACACGAATCTTAGTACTTATCATAACAATCATTATTGCCATATTAACTTCTTTAATTGTAATCTTAGTACTTATCATACAAGTACCAAGATATCTGTAAAAAAGGTTAATTCATTTCATTACAACTTGATTAATTTAGTGTGCTTGCTGTAATTTTCAATAGTATCGTTTCTTTTTGTGAGTTTCCTTTACTTGTATTAAGTATTTATTGGCTGATAAATTATTTATTTGCTAATCTGCATCCTGCGACTTCGCCCGCATTAATCAGTACATAAAGTACCGTATGTGCAAGTTAGGATATAACCTATCCGTGTAAACAAACAAACTTTCATTCATACATTTTTATAAACTTTTAAATTTATCATATTATTAATTAATAGGATAATACAAATATAAAATAATCTATAAAAATATGACTATCCAACTCATATTTTGACATATGTATATTAATTACTTTTTTTTCTATAAGCTCATTTATGATACCAGCTGCTTGTATTAAATAATAAAAATAATAATTTATTATAAAACCTATATAATATAATATTTTTTATGACACATATAATTATAATTATTATTACATTTTGCAGTAAGATTGTATTTATTTTTTGCTATCTTTAATTTTTTAGAACGCTATATCCGAATATGAACGATGGTAATGTTCAGAATCGGATATAGTGTTCCTACCAAAACAAACACAATGTACTTCATCCGAGCAATCGGAGTAAATTCGCAAGTAACAGGTAGGTACGTAAAGCAAGCTCTGTAGTTGTGATACGCAGTGATTTAGTTGATGTGGTGATACCATTCCGCTTGGTAGACGAAAAGTGAGCGACTCCACGAAATTTGATGCGCGCATTCGCGTTTCGAAAATAGTTGAGTAATAAAAAAAATATTCGTTCAGATTCATTACATTGCAGTGAAGAATTCCGCAAGGTATGTAGAAATTGCTTTTGTGTTATTAGTTTTAATTATTCGAAATAGTATTACATTTTAATGCACAATAAGTGTTAGTATTTATCTCTAGTAATTTTATTATTTTCATAATATTTTTTTCTGTTTCTCAATTTTTTTTTCTTTTAATTTTGTTATATAAATAAATAAATCACGTAAAGCTTTAAGAACTATCTATCATATATCTT
Source organism: Galleria mellonella (assembly GCF_026898425.1). Lineage (NCBI taxonomy): Eukaryota > Metazoa > Arthropoda > Insecta > Lepidoptera > Pyralidae > Galleria > Galleria mellonella. The sequence continues at coordinate 4,719,190 of NW_026442075.1, read as the reverse complement.
TTAGAATTATCTATCACACAATATTTTTATTATCGAAATATATTGATACAAGGACCATCATTTAAATTTGTTTTTGAACATTGAGAAAAAATAAAATATAATGTATTGTAATTATTTACGCCAGCGTTATTCACAATATGAATTATTATAATTACAATACAGTATGATTCATGATAACTATTATTAAAAAATAAAACGTGATTACCAATAAGTATAATAATATGAGTAAATTAAGTAAATTATAGGTATAGATACTTTGTTGGTTCTATCAACAATCCTTGCAATATACCTAACTCTCTTGTTACAGATAATTAAAGGTTATCGTTTAATCATATTTGTAGTAAGCTAGAAGTTAATTGTAACTGTATATTTACTAACTTTAACTCGATTAAAATAAATAAAATAAAGCTACCTTAATTGCCCATCAGTGTAGCTAAATATCAAATTTTATTCAAATTCCTTCATTAGTTTAAACCCAGTTTAGTAGATAATTAAAATCCAAGAATCATAAACTTTCACATGTAAGTACTTATAGTAGTATTACAGGTTATTTATTTTATTTTGTTTTATAATGCAATTACGAATAAATAAAATCTGTAAAAGTAGATATATGTATATAATGTTTCAAGCATAATTGTAACTTAGGTATTTATATTTATAGATTTTTCATTAATTTAAAATTCAACCTATATATTTATACCAGGTACGTATTTATTTAGCAATAAAATTATACTTTTTTTTTAGATGCCGCAAGAAGTAAATGATCAAGATATAGTGTCTATCAAAGAATGGATAGCGAAAGAAAATTACCTGCCCCGAGACCTTGGTGAGTGGAAATTCTTGCACGTTAATGCTGGTATGGTGTAACCATGGCATTGAAGTCAAAAACTCAGCAATCTGATATTACTTGTATCAATGAATTTAAAATATATTTTTTTTAATCAGATTATTAATATATGCAAATCTGTTTTTTAAAGATACACATTTGCATTTTATCTTACGCCTTAATATAATAAAATAAAATTACGACTAAACCATAGTCGTACATAGAAGATATTTAAGAAAAAATATATGAAGTGTCTTAATAAATAACAGCAACAGAAGTCGTATTTTACGACTGTGAAGAGCAAATTAAATGTTTTTCACAGTAGTATTTCTGAAGTTCTAACTTAAAATGTGGTGTAGGTTTTATCTTGATACACCATCTAGGTGTAGTTACCTACGTTTTATAATAAATAAATAAATAAAATATGCTAAAATCTATCTTAACCCTACACAAAAGATGTTTTAAAGCTATCATAAAAAAATCTGTGTAAAAATACTTCACCAAAGTAAATTCAATATAAACTAAATTTCTATAATACAATATAAACTACTCTAATTTGCTGGCATTATTTGTTTATCAAAATGTTGATATTTTATTTTCAATATTTTGATATTATAGTGAGTGGATATACTGATTATCATATTCGATTTGGTATCGAAATTTTCCCCACAATCGCGTATCTTCAAATCATGCTCACTATAATGTTCCGCGGGTGTACCATGAAATGAAATTCCGAAATTTCGGACTCGATTTCGTGTTTTTGTTTATACCAAAATCGGATGAATAAATGAAGTTTAACATTTCGTTCGTCATACATCCTATCATAAAAGCCCAAAGGAACAATATTTTAACATTTTTAATATTTCCAAACAGCATGTATTATGTAATTTTAACATCAAATTTCTATTTCGTTTGGCTCTGAAATTTCGGAAAACATTTCATGGTAGGCCCTCAGCAGACTGCTGGCGGCATCGTGGACCAGCATCATTGTTGGGCTCCCTATAATATGGACTCCCTATATATTCATCCTCACCTATCATCCCTCCCTGGTACTCCGCCAGCATATACCGTTACTGTAGACAGGGTTACCATTCTATTATCATCCATTAAAAAAAATGGAGTATATATATAATATATTTTTGAGTATTAACAGAGTAGGCTATAAATAAAAAACTGCTCCTTCTATTGGTGTGTACTTTTCACAATGGACTGCAAAAATATTACAAAACATATTTAATGAATCTAATCATAATGTATGTAAACTTTTCCAAATGTTGTACTAAATAAGAAGCACTTTTTGTAAGGTATTACAGTACTAATTATACCAATATTCGGTTGTAATAGAGACAGTGAAAGTGACAGATAACAGCCTCTAAAGACCATGTTTGCATAAATATACATAATCATTTTGTGTATTAACATTCTAATTATTTATAACCCATCATTGTACAAAATAATACTTGCGTATCGTGTTTTTTTTTTTAAATAGATGATAATGAAATGATTACCTCGCCTGCGCTAACGGTATACACTGGCAGGGCCTGTGAGAGAGGATAGGCGAGAATGAAAAGGCAGGTCAGTTAGCCTCTCGTAATGAATTCACTTGGAATAGAACACGATAATTTCCAGGGGGAACCGCGAGGAAGTCGACCTGATTGGGTGTATTGCTAGCAATGGGGCTACTAATCCCCATTATTAACAATAGTTTCTTCCCGCTGCGTATCGTATTACATCACATCAAAATTATATCATTAGTTTTTTACTACTATACTCCAACTATATACTTGTACGATAACGCAGGCGGGGTTACCATTTAATTTTCGCCTATTAAAAAAGCCCATAGTACAAACTTATTTTGGGACAAAATAACGCTGCTATCCAGGATTAATATTTATTATTATTACTATTTTATCACAACGAACAAACAGTCGTTATTTAAATATTTACCAGATAGAGACCTTGTCGTTTGCTTGGGTACCTTTGTCCTTTTGGTGTTTATACTGTGAAGCAGTTGTGTTTGAATGGCTGTGTTACAGTTTGAAGGGTGGGATATGGCCGTAAATTTACAGGTTACAGAGGCATAATACCTTAATCTTCAGATATGTTTATGCATGGGGGGTATCATAAGCTAAACCGTATACTCTATTATGTCCATGGTACTATTTTTATCGCAAATAATGTGTGTTTCTAGTTTTATGGCGATTAACTAATCATTATGAAACTTATAAACGCATACTCCCTCAACCGAGCCATGAAGGTGTTAAGAAGTATCAAGCATATACAAAAAAAAACACACACACATTTAAAGTAATTAGTATTTAAATAAAGACTATTAATTCACTTAGTTGACACTTATTTTAAATATATGAAATTATGAATTTTATATATGTAAACAGCTAATAAATACGTAAATTTAATTAACAATAAATATATTACGATGACTCTGTTGGCCCAACAATCTCTTATAGTTTCTGTCAACACAAGGGTCGCGTCATGATGCGTAGGCCATGGATTCTATTAAGTGACATGAATACTAATTTGATGTAAATGTCTCTTTCTAAACCTCGAACGGACAGTAAGGATTTTTATTTTATACAACTTAGAATGGCAAACAAGCTGACGACCCACATGATGGAAAGTGGTAACCGTCGTCTATAGACATGAGCAGTACCATGGGCATAACAGAGTATACTGTTTCGCCCATGATACCCCTCATGCGTTGCCATTCCTGAGGACTCAGGTGTTATTCCTCTGTACCCTGTAAATTCACGCCATATCCCACCCTTCAAACCGAAACACAGCCATGCAAACACAAATGGAGTTTGAAACACGAATGGGACATAGGTACCCAAGCAAAAGACTTTTGTACAAAGTCTCCCTTTGATAATATGGGTAGGTACATTTGTTTATTGATTTCCAAAAGAAGTAGCTTGAGAAAAAAAATTAAATTCGGTCGTACTGAGACGGCAATTTTTTTTTTATTGTGACCATAGTTACATGAATATCTCGCCAAATCTGAGCCTATTTGCAATCTAGAAAGATTGTTCGTCGCAAACCAATGCGAGAGGTTCAGGATATCTTTATTTACATTGATTCAATTTCACAGTTCGAATTAAAATAATTATTTACGAACGAAGAAAAATAAATCTTATATTTATTTTACATTTAATACATTATCAGTTGCAAATCAATGCAGAAGATACAAGCAAGCAAAAAATTCTCATCATCAAACAATAGTGACATTACTAATAATCTGTTTCCCTTGTATGGTAATATGGAAATCTTAAATTTAAATTACGAATAAATTACACATAATTAACAAACATATTAAGTAGATATTCAAAGTGAAGCTACTCGTATAATAGCAAACAAACAGACTATTTGACTAATCAAAAATCATACGTAAAGTGCAGGCTACGAGTACACTGTGAGCTAAGCTAAGCGCAATAAACTTTGTTTAATTTATCGTTATTTGCAGGTAGGGGGGGAGGGAGTAAGAGAGATACCTCACTCTTAAGACGAGCGTCGACTCGTCCCATAATTATTCATCCTTACCCCCCCCCCCCCTATTATAACTAAAGCCTTCTTAAACAAATCTATTGTAACTATTACATTGTTTTGTCACTTTTTCAAATTGGGAATTTAGTGCAAAAGAGACAAAACAGTTCAATAACTAAGATAGATTTATAAGAGGTTTGACAGTTTTTTAATAAGGGGATTAATTTTTAATGTGCACTCAAATAAATAACTTTGCACTGCTTTACTTAACTAGCATAATTGTGAAGGTCCAAGGAGCCAGAAATAAAATTCCTTTTATACACAAGAGATTCAACTTTTATATAATTGCAAAATTAAATCTTAGAAAAAATTCGTAGGAGCACACACACTCGTTGATTTGTCGTCCATCTTCATCTTACACTCCCCAACCGTTCCTCACTTCACTCCACATCAGTCATCCTTCCTCGTATTTCAATCTATGCATACAACATTCACTTTTAACATACATTCCGTTTCATACCAATCCCACAATTGGATTATTAAATATATGAGAGCTAAGCTATGAAAACCTAATTTCATTAAGGTAATTAATTTAGCATAGTTGGATTATTGGATGTACACTACACTAAGTGAGTAACTAACTAAATAACCTTAACGAAGTTACCTTTGTATTACTTTTCATAGATTAACTCTCAGTTACTGTGCTTAATTGTTATTTCATCTCAAAATATACGTATTTCTTAGGACACCTTTATTATTTATCATCGCTCGACGCAGCACGTAACCAGTTTATTGTCACGGTATACATGTGTACAAATCCATCGTTCAATACAATGTTTCATAGTTCAATAGTTCATATATATCATATAGTTCAATGAAAAATAAAAAGCGTATTTATATAATGGCTTCTTAATTACTAATAACAAGCTGAATATACCTACTTGAAATAAGATAATATTGTAATAATGCAAGAAATTAAAGGCTTTATTATATGTATATATTCTATCATATCAATATGCAAAATAATTTATTTTATTAATAGCACAGGGTTGCCGCAATAAAACTGTATTTCATTCGCTAAATTATTCATTTGTACATTCTTAGGTATGTCATTAATCCTGGCTATTCTATTTAACTTTGACTTTCCGAACACTGCACATTAAAATAGGTTAGTCGGTTATCGGTTAAATTACCAGTTAGTGTAACTGTGAACTGTCAAAATTATTATAGATTTGATGCACTCGGCTGTTAGTATATCATTATACGTTATTATTATACGTTAGTACGAATATATTTAATAATTATAAAAAGCTTTTAATTACCAAGTACGCATGCAAATGCCCAAAACTCTAATACCGATTCAGTAATTTTATAAAGAACAGCTTAACTGCTGAACCTTTTTTTTGTGTTACAATTGGACGTTAACATATATTATTAAATTTTCAACTAAATATATTTTACATGAACCAAATTAATGTAAATAATGGTAGACTCGCCATATCGGATTTAAATATGCGCACGTATAATACAACGGCAAATATCGACAAACTGACTGTAATATAATTAACGAGTAATAATAATAATTCTACCTCATCTAGTCAAATAGATAATACAGTAAAGAGAAGTCGATTTCCTAAAAAATTTCATTACTACCAACTAATCATTATGTCATGCTCTTTCATCATACTTGGTCTTGCACTTTTATAAATAATTGTCCGAGTTCGATCTCCGGAACGAAAAACCTATTTAAGTAATATTTTATTTAGAAAGCCGAATTTGTCGAATATTATATTACTTACATGAAACAATATTATAAATCTATAGTTGGATTATTTATATTTATACATACTCCACTCGGAAAGATCTCCTGATGCGATGTTTGTTTGCAAGTTTTATTTATTAATTTAGGTATAACAATGCGAAAAAGGAATAATGGTAATTATGCGACAAAAAACAAGACAATTATGATAACCAAAACAACAATGGCGCGAGAAACTCGTAAACTGACATGTGATATAGGTTATGAAGTGTAGACATAAAGCAAAACCTCAAGGTTTCGTACAGTGCGATTCCAGAGGAGCTTCCTCCTGCCAGCACTTGTGATATATTTTTTCTGCTGAGATTTTCCCTAGAAAAATGTACAATGGATTGTGCTCAGAGGAATTGTTCAATATGATGCCCACAGCCACTTTCTACCATCGTACGGCTCGCTATCGACAGGGCGTTCATCCTCATGTCCTACAGCCTCAATGGTCGCGTACTGCGCGGTTTCAGAGATGTTTTCTCCCACGAACGCTCAGGTTGTGGAATGAGCTCCCTGCCGAGATTTTCCCAAGAGACTACAGCATGGGGTTCTTCAAAAAGGGCATAAAAATCTTTCTTAAAAGTCGGTAACGCGCGTCACATCCCTGGTGTTACAGGCATTTATACGCTATGGTAATCTCATTTGATAAGGATCAGACTGTATGCTCGTTTGCCACCACAGAATTATTAAAGAAATATATATATATATATATATATATATATATATATATATATATATATATATATATATAAACGTGGAGAGAACATCTTACCGCGTTAATGACATAATTATCTAAATAAGTAAAATATAGGTATATACTATGTTATAGTTATGAATTCATACAAAATCATATTAGATATGAAATACAACTCTACTTGCAATTGCAGATTGGTCTCCTGTGACCTGTTATTTATTGTTATATACATATAATAAGTAAGTCATAAAACTTGTAAGTACTTATAAAAACTTGAAATACATTGTATCTTTATCCTGCACGTTTTAATGCAATATTGTATTAGCAATATTTTTTTAATAAACGGCGTCAATTACTACGATTCGATATATTTAACTTGCAAATTGATTCTAATATTTTTATATAATAAGAATAAGAATTGCATATAATTTTACAATTGAACTTACACAGAAAAAAATAATATATATATATGTGTATGTATGTATGTGTGTGTATGTATGTGTGTGTATGTATATATATATATATATATATATATATATATATAAACTCCGTTTTATATATTTGAATTTGATTATAAGCGGAAGAATGCTGTTATTTCAGTCCCTACTATTCTTATAGCCAACTCAAAATATGTATATTTTCAGAGTTGGCTATGAGATTACACCATACTAATTCTTACCAAAAACTTTTAATTACTTACTTTTTTGACTTAGATCTATGTATACTCCCGGATATTCGCTGCCTTTTCATTTCTGATTACACAGGATGTCATAGTTTGAGCCTCAAACTAGAATATCCTGTGCTATGAGGAAACAGGAAATTGGCGTTATTGTGTGATTTTTTTATTATTTATTTTAACAAACTCGATAAGATTGGATGTAAATACAGTTGATTTTTAAACACTCTGTATAATAAATATTCCAATCGCCAGTATGTACCTACATGTCCTGTCCTCTATGTCCTCTACCCAAAGGTTGTGTGGAAGAGATTGCTTAGCGATAAGGCCAGGCCGCCTTTAGTAACACTTCTCATTAAAATATACTGTATTTAATATTTAAATAGTGTAATAAAGTGTAAATAAATAAATGATTGTATGTTTCATCACCATCATCTCAGTTATTGTATGTTTATGTTGCAAAAAAAGTTCACGATTATAATCCCTAAACGTGTAGTCAGAAACATGTCGAATGTTACCGTTGTAGTGAATGTAACCCATATGCTCGCGTTTGTTTATGTTGGAACTACACCAAATAGCGTTATAGTTATACTATGTCTTCGTCTGTCCATTCATTTAAATACCGGATGTAAGAGTAACGTCGGAGCAGGTGAAAGATGATTTATCACACTGTTGTAAATTGATTGTAAGTACTTAACATATTTATACGTAATTAAATTACTTTATGGTTTTATTCAGATCTCGTAGTTGAAAAGTTGCTTTAGTTCACTTGGATCCACATGTAGATTCAGGAATAATTTCTCTTCCTCTTCAATCCATAAATGAATAATTTCTAATCCCATAAATCTAATCAAATAAAAATAATATTTAAATAATTAAATTTAACTAAATTTCTTTTATCGATATATTATCAAAAGAACACAGATAACTCTTCCAGCTTTTCCAGCTGTTACAGCTTATATCATTCCCTTCATATAGGTTAAAGCAATGATTTCATATTTATAATAATTATACATTTACATTTTAACTTTGTAATGCCAAATGTGATGAATAATATATTTTACTTTTGAAGAGAATGAGGGAGATACTATTACCAGGCTGAAGTAGCAACTTGGTATAACAATATACATACTTCAATATGTTACTATAAATTATGTCACATATTTTTTACATTTGCCCTTCAGATGCTCTCTGTATTTGCCTAATGGTTGGCTGGTAGCGAATGCCATATAGCATTAAGCTTGTCATTTGTACAAAATATTATTGTGCAATAAAGAATAAATAAAAATGAATAAATATTTCAAGTTTCCCTAATTTTGCACTGATATGTTTTGTTTCCTGTCATATCTTATAAACCGAATGGTAGTCTCGTGTCACGGTATTTGTGGTCGCATTCCTCCGAAACAGCTTGATCGTATTTAATAATTTTTTTTATATAATATATATTTAGTATCTACCAAATGTCTACATCGTAGAGAATATTTCATACCGCTAGATGATTAAGGTGTTCCTATCTAAAAAAGTTTTATTTGTCGAGTCAGCTAGTATCAATATAATATGATCAAAGTTCCGCCAAGTGCCGACAATTATGACTGTTAGCGTATTGATGGATTTAGTACTGTCAATTTACACTTTTCACATATGGGAAATAGATCGAGAGTGGCATTTTAGAGTCAAATCTATTGTATTCTATCTCAGTTACCACAAGGTACAAGAAAAAGGTACACTTATAAAAAATACTATATATACGTACGAAGAATGAGTCAAAATCTCTAGCACCCTTTTAATGGGATTATTCTACCAGTGAAACTGAGAATTTTAATAAAAAAAAAAAACATGCGTTAAAAAACAACAAAATAATTTGAAACCGCACACTAATAGTAGAATAGACTGTGTAGTACGACATATTATCTTCTTAACGAGCTGTAATTACCATAGTGTGCACAATAAATCATTTATTCATCCATTCCTATCCTTTCATTCATTACAGCGTGTTTAGCTATGAAATTGGTATGGAAGTCTCAAATTTTTTTATCGTTTTTGAATTATTAAGTAGTAAGAAATATATATATATATATATATATATATATATATATATATATATATATATATATATATATATATATATATATATATATATATATATATATATATATATATATATATATATATATATACACAGTATTATTAAGTCGTTATACAATCATAACTAATATTAGGTACAAATGTGAAAGTGAGTTTTTTTATCTCATCTCAAGATTTCGTCACGAAATTTGACATACGCTTGCTATTTCGCATGGAAAAGGACATAGGCCACCTATTATCACGGTCACGCGAACGAAGCCGCGATCACATCTAGTTGCATAATACATCGCACTAACAAACCCATAATATACACTTTCGGTTTTCTAATACTGTTATTAGCTATATCAAAGTCGCTCGAAATGTAACTTTCTTTACTATTATCAATTAGTGTTGTGCATCTACAATCTCGTTACACATGTATCTACTTTCACAATAGAAATTCTTTTTTTTTATAAATACAAATGTTTTTTTTTTTTCGTTACAGTGCACGCAGGTATAAGCTTCACGGTCCCTTAAATTTGTTATATAAGTATAAATATATATTTAGTCTAGAGTTGTGTGCACAGTATTATATAAACATACCATAGAATAAGTATTTGCAGAGATTTATGTTTGCAGTGGTCGTAATGTAACGACATTTTTTTACTTCAAAGTTTAGTTAAACGCGTTACTGCTATCTTTAGACACTTTACGAGGGTACTCACTAAACGTTTTTTTGATAAAAATTAATAAACTAATAGGATTTTTATATATATTATTTATTTAAGCGCCCATCTAATGGCCAGTACCCATGGCTGCCTCGATTGGAATTAAAAAATCACATTTAATAATGGAAAATAAACACATACGTATAAACAACAATGTACCTTAAGTACCATGACCTTCAACTTCAACTGGTTTTGAGCTTGTAAATAATTATCATGTTGTATCTTTAACTATTTGCATAGTACTGTTAACAAATATCTTCATAAACACGTTAGTTTTTGCCCTCAACATCGTACACGTGGACTACGGAAGTACTTAATCACGTTTAAAAGACATGTTAAGATAAAACATATATCAGATTTGAACTAAAACTTTAAGGAACACAACTATGAAAACCTCATCCAATTTAGTACAAAAATTTTGCGTGATACCGAAACAAACAAACAGACAGACAGACAAACATTCTAAAATATATTGTTTTGGCTTTTATTACTCTTATTAAAGTCCCTCGTATAAATTTTCCTTAAATATTTCATATGGCATCGTCAGACATCGTCTAGTTCCAATTTTATTATATGAGGAAAAACTAGTAAGATAATAATAATTTATGATTATTTATTTTGAGTGTTTTTATTTACTTATTTAACAGGATATCACTAACCAGATAGGTAATGATGTATGAGGTTATATATATTTCATTATATAGACTAAAATTATTATTTATAAATATAATTACATAATATATGTATGTATATATGTGTATGTATATACATATTGTCATAGTCGTAGAATACTGACAGTTCTGACAAATATTACATATACATATCCGTCAGTATTCTACGACTATGACGATATGTGTATCTGTATATACATATATAGACACATATAAGAAAAAGATAGACATAGAGAAAATGAAACTTGGAGATAAGTATTAGCTAAGTAATATTTTCATATTTAATATTAAATTAAATTTTTAAATTATTTTAAATTAATCGACAATATCAGTACATTGTTAATGTTTTCGAACATACAGAAAACTGTTGCCCTCTAAGTAAAATTAAACTCATTTTTATGTTTATGTTAATGTTATCATAATTGGATTTAAAAGTACCTAATTCCTGTTATAAATTCAAATAAATAAAAAAAAGCCTGCAAAAAGTCGATTAACATAAATACTTATATTAATATTGCTATAAAAATAGATTTTAAAAAATGATGTTACTAATAACAATAATAATTAATTATGTATATTTAATTAAAATTAACATAAGGAATTGACGGATTCTTAGATAATTATTTATTTATTTGAGTGCGCAAATATTTGGACACTGTAGCACGAGTCATGGTAACGATGTAATAGTGAAATCTTTACTAATATTTGCTTTATTATAAATGTGAAAGCGAGTCCGTTAGATGGTACCTTAACTGCTTAACCAAGCATCATGAAATTTGGTGTAACATATTATTTTACTTGAGATAATACGCACTTGAGATGATAAAGGACATAGCCTATCTGTGTCAGTTAATTAACATATATTCTAGACTCTAGAATCTAGTTTCATGAATATGTATATATTATATATATATATATATATATATATATATATATATATATATATATATATATATATATATATATATATATATATATAGATAATCGAGACTTAAAATTATTTTAATAATATAGAGGTAAAACTTGTGACGTCATTATTGTCATGAATTTTATTGTCAAGGTGACTTGTGAGTTCGATAGTTTATTAATTTACTCTGACGAAAATAAACATCGAAGAAAGTTATGACTTTAAGTAAACAGATATATTTGCCTACAAGTCATATACCCAGTTTATCGGTTACGGCATAACCATGACGCTTCTTATTGCAACAGGATCAAAATAAGTAAATAACATTTATTAAGTACCTACTAACTTTTACCCGCGACTTTGTCCGCGTGACCGGGGTATGTTTACCGATCGGGATAAAAAGTCACCTAAATCCTTTTCCATCCCATATAATACCAAATTTCACAGCGATTGGTTAAGCCGTCAAAGCACTAGAAGATAATAAACAAACACACTTTCTCATTTATAATTATAGTAAGGATATTCCTGGAGCATTTTTTTTTATGTCTCTCATAAGTTTTATTGAAATTTATAGATGACATAATGCTGAGGAAGTTCCTGCACAGCTGTTACGGTAGTTTGGAGCGGACCAAAAAGTGCATAGAGAAGTTTTGTACAACGCGTGCCTTACTCAGCGAGCTGTATACGTCGAGGGATCCTACATCATCAAAGATGGCATCATCATTTTCAATTACGTACGTATATCTTTATACTAGTCTAGAACTTGATATTTTTCACTAAACGGAAAAAGTCGAACAGTTCCACTATGTTGTACTAAAATCCTTCCTATTTATCTATTTTCTGTCATTAGGTAATAACGTATTTTCCATTTCCTTTTTTAAAATCCATTTCATACATAATATTGTAATGAAGAAATGCATCGAATATTGGCAAAAATGAGACAAATAAAAAAAAAATTAATTTACAATTTATTCAATTACTAAAGCTCTAGGAAGTGGCAATTTAAAATAGCATTTAAATTTTTTCTGTCCAATATTTTTGTATGAAATGAATAACATAATTTAAGGAGTAAAATATAATGCATATACTTTCGGTTTTTCTTATTTTCTTTACTTTACCCAACCGAAGCTTTGACGTACATTATTATATTGAGATTGGTTTACAATTAACATTTATCGATATTTTGATCTGCTACTATATAAGTATACAAAGTCAAATGTTTAGGTGCATTTGTACTGTTCGTCTTTGTACCAACAAACAAGATGTGCTCGTATAACTATGTTTCAATTTAAGTAAGTACTATGGCAGTAAAGTTACGAGGAAAAGAGACGTTACACTATAGACGTTACACTGTTACACCTCATAAAATGACATTTATAAGGTGTAACACAATATATTATTGACATTAAATGTATTAAAAACAAATCTAAACTAAATCCTTTAAATATAAACTACGGGTTCACTTCCTGAAAACTTGTAACACATTATTTTAAATAACTTTTTTCCCCTCCTTTCCTTTGGTATTTAATTGTACTATTTTCTGCCTTATTTTCTTTTATCTGTTCTAATTTATCATTATATCATCAGATTTTTTTTTTAATTTTATTTATTTTCTCCACAAATTTTACAGAAAAATACAGTTACATGAAAAAACTACAACTATATATAATTACTGAAAACTTGTGGGAGACTGCAACCTAAACTAAATCAGAGATCTGTATCTCAGAAATTCAGGCCCCCAACTCGGACATCATGTACAGCTTGCATTAAGGAATATATGGAATTATACTTGTATATTATTTATATATGTATTTGTGTAAGTGTATGTATGTATATACATATACGTATATATATTTGTGAATGTATATAATACTTAGTAAGAACATTTGTACTTATATTAGTAGTAAATGCACCGCCTACATCATTTTTTGCTTGCCTCATGGTTGACTGGTAGAGAAAGTCATTAGGTGTTAAGTCCGCCATATGTACACTTAATTATATTATATAATCGTGCATTGAGGTTTAAATAAATCAAGAAATATTCTGGGAAATCCATGGTGCTGTTCATATCTATAGATAAAGACTACCATTTTTCATCAGATGATCCATCAGCTTCTTTGCTATTCTAAATTGCATAACAAAATCTTCTTCTATTCTTTACAGAAATGTGACTACATACAAAGCAGAAGATAATGAAATTTTGATCCATCAACTCAACGATCCGCTTTTGGAGAAATTCTCATTTTACGACGTATTGAAATCGTTCACTATACAAGCTGATTATTGGCTTCGAGATTACGATTTCTTCCCGTCTGGTCACATCATCGTGCTGGATATCAAGGATTACACGTTAAAGATCATTCCTAAAGTCAACATTATGTACTTTAGAGATTTTCTTATATTTTTGCTTGTAAGTATTTATGGCATAACTACTTCCTGTATTATTTTCTATATAATCACTTCCAATAAATAATATAATATTGCTTAATTTCAGGAAGCGATGCCGGTCCGAGTGAAACAAGTCCACGTCGTGAATTGTCCGTCGTATTACGATAAATTGTACGCCCTTGTCAAGTCAGCGCTCCCCTCCGAGATTTGCGATATTGTAAGAAAAAAAAATTATACATTTATCTTATAATATATATTATAAGATATATAGATATATAATATATATATATATATTATAAGTTTATATATAGTTTATATAAACTATATATTTATAAACTATATATAAACTATATGTAATTTTATATATATAATGAATATTTATATATAATAAATTCCCAAAGAGGGTTGACGTCAGGCAGGTGGTCGGTCGTAAAACTAAAAAAGCAAATCTTTTTGTAATATGGTAAAATCATATTACGCCGACTCCAAATGATTGGGATAAGGGTAGGAAGATGATGATGATATAACTATATGGCAGATCTTTATAGAATAGACAAAGAGAACCAATCACTAACGGCAGTTGAACAAAGGCATTTGTTCGATTTAGCTTTTGTTGTTCGATTGATTCATGTACCTTACAGTACCCGAGGGGAGATTTTATACGAAAGTCGTCTGAACGAGTACCTTTATTCCACCTGTGTTTTTTAATTAATGAAAATGGTATGGCAACACCATCTGCGATATCAGTTTACCCTGGTGGGTCATTAGTGAGAGATGGCAGGTGAGGATGAAGCAGATTAGTTGGTCCATCGAAATGGATTCGTCAAAAATTAACCACGATGGTTCCCAGGGGGAACCGCGTTGAGGTCAACCTGTTAAGGTATATTGCTAGTAATGTTAGATTTCATTATTAACAAAACTTTTCAGACTACTTCGGAATAACAAATGAGCTGGTGGCCTATCTGATGGAAAATATTAGTTTTTTAAATGATATTTATATTTATATATATTATATGATATATTTACTTATTGTTAAAACAATAGTACATTTAGCTTTAAAATAGAACGTTAATCCTTTTAATATAATAAATGCAAAAGTTTGTATGGATGGATGAATGATAGTTACTCTTTCACGCAAATACTAGTCAATTTAAATGTAATTTGGTACACATAGGATACTTCATGTACTGATTCTCACAGGCGGAACCGCGGGATAATATATTATATATCATAATATATTATAGTATACATGCTTCTTCCTCGTAACCGGGATAAATAGTAGCCTATGTTTTTCTTTATCATCAATACGCCATGAGGTAACAAACAAACAGACTATCACAATTATAAACTTAATTATTAGTAAGGATAAAGATTTGAATATGGCAATGCCAAATAATTATACAAAGGCAAGGCGTTGATTATATAGTTTTATTTCTTTAGAACTTTACACAATAAGATTTTGAAATTAACTAATTGCAGATCAAATTCCACTCCAATGTTGAAAGTCTTCAGCAGAGGATAGGCAAAAAGTTTTTGCCGGCCGAATATGGTGGAGAGGCACAGAGCATGAAAGAGCAAAACCAAGAGTGGATCACGAAAATTTTAAAAGACAGGTAATTTATTATTCTTCCCCATCCAAAGGTGTAATGTATGTACACATACACACTTTTATTTTTCTAAACCTTTCAAAAGCCATATGGTGAAATCGACCACGTATTATAATAAAAATATATTTTTGAAATAGTATAAAAACTTTTTACAATGATCAGTACTTTCCTCTTGTATGTACTTGACTTAATCTTTTTTATACTTATTTTAATATTTATATTTACAGAAAAATGTTCCTTAACGACAACTTATGGAAAGCTGATCTTAAGCGGAAACCAAAGAGTAACAGCATCGAAAACTCAATGAGCGGGTCATTCAAAACACTGTCAATTGACTGATAAAATAATTATTGTTGACTAAAAATAGTACCTTTTAATTGCATAGATATACATGTGGGACTTTTTTTACCTTTTAAAATTGTCAAATATAAAGTAAGGATTTAGTACAATGAAAAAAAAACAATTGTTTGATTTTGTTACTCGTATACTTACACATTTAAGTTTAAGGGTATTTGTTTTAATATTTCAAGGTACCTAGTTAGTTAAATAAGTATATATTCTATACAAAGAATCCCAGAAGATAATAAATCTGTCCAAAACATAGATATTTATCGCTATTTTATGCATCTTGGTATAGCAAAAAAGCCGAGTGTACACTTCTTTCCATTAATAGTAACAGAATTAGTAACCGGCATCTATACATAGGTATAAATAACATTATGGACATACACCACTGACATTCGCTAGCATAAAATAACTGGTGTCCTGTTTAAAAATAAGTAGTTTGTTGGTTTAATTATTTTTCGGACAAGGAATATAAAATGTGTATATATTTAAATACACACCATAATATGTAAGTAATTACATACATACATATCTATCTGTCGAGAGATGGGCAGCAGCGTTCCTCTTAAAATATCTTTGAAAGCCTAACTGCGGTTGCCAACCTGCCTGCCAAGCGTGGCAACTACTGGCAAAACTCTCCTTATGGGGAAGGCTTATGTTCAGCAGTGAACAACCAACGGCTAAAATAATAATAATAATAATACATATCTGTCACACCTGTCTCCTATTGGGGTATGCAAAAACAATGGAACATTAAGTGTTCCGATTCAAACAGGCCTCTTTCGCTTCCTCCACTTATATTAATCTATTTATACACGTTCGCCAGTTACGGGCACTCGCTCACCTATTTTGTTGATATATGTCTTTCTAGGGTGGCCCCTACCGACATCTCCATTCATTCGTGTTCGATAAGCTTCTTTCATAATTCTTCTTTCATCTATCATCTCCAAATGACCAAACATTCCATTTTCGATTTATGTCACTACTATTGACGACAGATCATAAATATATTTTTTTATAACTTTTTTGTACTTTATTAACATTTACACTTTTGTGAAAGAAGTAAAAACTTGAATAGTTTTTACCTTTAATTGTATTTAATTATTGCCGCTGCCCTTCCCTCTCACCAGCGCACGTTTAATACATTTAATGAATAGTAAAGTTAAAATACGACAGGTAACAATAATAAAATGGATTCAAATATAATATCAATTTATAAAATGAAACAATAATATTTGTAAGGCATTGTTAAT
Source organism: Galleria mellonella (assembly GCF_026898425.1). NCBI lineage: Eukaryota > Metazoa > Arthropoda > Insecta > Lepidoptera > Pyralidae > Galleria > Galleria mellonella. Next base: position 4,701,729 of record NW_026442075.1, on the reverse strand, counting down.
TCTATTTGGTATTTCTATCAATTTTTAATTTCGACGTACCCTTAAATTCCGTAGTATTTGTTAAGTAGATTAAATAATTATATTTTATGAATAATAATGATAAAATAAAAGTCAAATGACAATTATAATTTTAATAAATTATTTACATTGTATCGTATAACGGGATCAACTTCAACAATGATAATAATTACCTATGTAGTTACATACACTATCTTAGATTTATATAATGAAAAAAGTAGTTATGTATATAATATTATTAACACTATGAAAACTATTTGCTTTCATGGAAGAATTGGGAAAATATACTTTTTTTATTTTACTTATAACAGTCTATTTTTATTCTTAACACCCACAATACCTATATTAAATATCTAATATATACAGAATAAAAACTTTTTGCTAAATAATAAAAAAAAAATCTACTATTTTTCTTAGTAAAATATTTTTTTAACATGATGCTAAAATGATTTTGTTTACTCTAAACATGTTTAAATTATACCGTAAGAATAAAGACTAGATTTTATTTCTAGATTATTTATTCTTATAATTAAACCTGTTTATAGTAAATCTGAGAGTAATCTCAAATTTAGAAATAGTCAATATTTTTGTTCCCATCTTGTATATAGATCAAATATTAAAACAATTGTCTTAGAAATGACATCGTTTCATTGCGCTCTCATTTCTGTCTGTACAGTACTGTACTGTCAAAGTCACAATCAAAATACACAACAGACCTGCTATGGTACTAATAATTTATACAATGTTAAAAAAAAAGCAAATTCTAGCCTTTAATTTTGGCTAAAATATTAAACGAATTCTCAAAGTTTATTTAAACTTTAGCTCAGTTTTATATCAGTATAGGTAATAGAAAAAAAAACATGCCTAAAAGCACAACTTGCCAAACAATATACAGACAAAATATTTTTTCTCTTTGTTCTATCTAATAGATCAAGTAATAAAATAATTTTGTCATTAATTAAAAACAAGATACAATATACCCAAGCGAAGCAGCCATTACACCAAAAATTACATACATATACATACACATCTGTTATAATAATAATTCCAAAATGTAATAGGCTTATAATTTTGATTTTATGCCATTAGCAACGCTCATATAATCTCCATACTTATCTATCTCATTATAAGGCAGTGTTTCCAATCTTTTATGAACTTCACTCTAGTTATTAATACAAATAAGCAAGTAATATGCATACAAAAAATACAACATTATTTAATAACCTATTTACCAGCATAGTTATGGTATAGGTAAGTACTTTATTTGAAACCTTAGACTTACAATATATTTGATTTTTTTTTATATGATCATTTTTATCCGACAAAATAGAAATCAGCACTAAATTACCTTATCATCGCCAACAGTGAACATATTTTATATAACGTAAATGGAAAGTTCTTTTGTATAATAAATGAAAGCATCTTAGTATTTTCAGAATCAAACAACTTACCTTTTCGACAAAATTAGTATAAAACACAACTTTTCAAATTTTATGGAAATTAAAGTCGATTTTTGTGTAAAAAAAATACTATGATTTAGTTTAAAAAACGAATTATGTACATTTACAGTGATGCCACTTTTCACATGTGGATAGATATCATTTTACTCGATCATTTTTCTTTAGATGTGCCTATTGAGAGGCGTATAACATGTTGCACAAGTCAAGAATCTCGTAGAGTTAATGCCGCCACACAAACGAATTTCTCAATAAAATTGTTTAGGTTAGGACTCGCATGAGACAGAACGAGATGCCGAATATCGTCATCTCATTTTATCCCACGGACTCGCTAGCGATAACGACATTCGATAGATTCGTTTGTCATTTGTCTAGGAAAGCTGAACTTCTTTAAAAACGATATTCAGCTCTTAGATCGGTAGTGGCCTAACATTATGATTACTAATCAAGAGCGAGGGTGCGGAAGGATCCTGGCAAATCGCGCACCTTGTCCGCGCGATCGTCTCGGCAGTTGTTCGGCCGGAGGGTCTCGTCTACCGCCCAACGCTTGTCGTTGCTCAAAAACCAATCTCTGGAAATACAATACACAAAAAATAATGTATTTTATAATTATTAAATGGTTAAAAAAAAATTGTAATTAATATATTTATGAACAAGATTTTCATGATGTGTTTATACTAAATTAAGGAATTCTCTTTTTTAATGGTTGAAAATGTAACGGCAATTTCGTCTACTCTATTTTATTATATTATAATTTTATTAAATTATTGTAGTAAAATAAGATTACATAATTTTAGATATTAAGATATATCTGTAATTTTATTAATAAAAAAACAGGTTGGCTAAAAAAAAAATATTCTTTCAGCTTTTTACGATGCCTCATTAAGAAACTTTATTAATGAAGGAAGTATGGGCAGTAACGTCTCTCTTAAAACATCACCAAAGCCTAACTGCGGTTGCCAACTTATACCTGCCAAGCATGATAACTACTGTCAAACCCTCCCCCCCCCCTTATGGAGGAGGCTTATGTCCAGCAAAGAACAGATAACGGCTGATATAATAATAAAAAAATAAAGTCTCATAATATTATATATATGTATGAAGTTTTAAGCAATATAAAACATTTTCCTGTTGAGTTTTCTTACATCTCCTTTAAAGGTGCAACGACAGAACGTCAAGGCATACTGGAATCTCGCTTCTTGGCCTCAATTTTTTATAATCGCCTCGAGCGTTCAATCTTATACATTTTGCGATATTAGCACGCAGAATCACGCAAAATATACCTTTTGCATGACCTCATACAAATTTCTACAGAGCGTATGTATAATGACTATAAAATATACCTATCCTATAAAGCAATTAAGCAATGGCTACACAGACATTTCACTTTCTTGCAACATTTTATAGGTACTTGTAAATGCATTGATTTCGCAGTCACTCGCATAAGATTTCGCCTTTACAGGTAATAATCGATTGGTAGATATATTTATTTTGCACAATGCACTTTGTGATTTTATTGACGTAATCATTTATAATATTAATATAAGAATAAGTATACTTTTTAATATAAATAGTATGTTTGGTTTGTGAAAAAAGCCCGAATTAAATAAAAGCACCGAACGCCCCTGAAGAAGACTAACAGCAAAACACAAGGAGTTGGTTAATTTTCCTTTATATATGTATATAGATATTAGATAAAAGTTACAATATAAAAAAGCTGCGTGAGCTATTTTTGGCATTTTTTTTTGGGTGAAAATAGAGAATCTTATTGAAAATATAATATGGTGACGGAGCATCAGAGAGAGGATTGATGAGTATGAAAACAGTTCAATTGACCCATTGTGACAAATCTAACAAATATAACATTAATCACGATGAATTCCAGGGGGAACCGCGTGAAGGTCGACCTGATAGGGTGTAATGCTAGCAATGAGGCTGTTAGACTCTATTATTAACAATCCCCCCCCCCATCTATTGTTGGTTCTGGCACGAGGAATGAATGTTAGATGAAATTAAATTAACATAAAACGCAAAAGTGGATGGATCTAGATACTGAGGGAGACCTAGACTAAACCATTATGATTAGATAGACTGTGATCTATCTAAAGGAGGAGTCAACAATGTACATGGATAAGACTAGTAAAGAAAGTGCATGTATAATGTGTTTAGCACACGGTTTCCTTTGCCTACCCCGCAATGTGAAGATAAATAGATGTAAACTGCCTATTAAATTGAGGTGTAACCTACTAAGGCACCAAATTCAATTTAAATTCGTTCAGCCGTTTAAGCGATATTGAGTAATAAACATACCAATTCATGCTCAAAAGCTAGAATTAGAAATAGTCGCGTACAGTGCGATTTTGGAGGAGTCTTCTCCCGTGAACACAAAGGCTGTGGAAGGAGCTCCGAGCCAAGGTTTTTTCTAGAGACTACCGTATGGAGTTCTTTAAAAGGGGTGTATTAAGGTTTCCTGAGTGTCGACAAGGTGCAAGTGACACCCCTAGTGTTGCAGGCGTACATAAGCTACAGTGATCGTTTACCATCAGACAGGTTGTATGTTTGTTGTTGTTGCCACCTTTGTGATATGAAAAAAAAAACCAACGAACGTCTAAACATCCAAACATCTTTACAAACGTTTACAGAATTTACCTCTTTGCTTCGATTCGTTTGATCCAATACCGTTTGATCTGTTCCAGGTTACCAGCTTTACCGCCATATTCGTCAGGCAGAATCTCCTGAGGGATATCCTTGTATAGCGTCTCAGAGTTTGGCTCGTGGAATTTTATCTGTGAATAACAAAATAAAGTTATATTATTGTCATGAATAGAAAAAATATATATCTTTAAATAAACATAGCATAAAAAAGCCATGCTCTAGCGATTGACCCGTTACGCGCATATGATGCACGATGCTTTAAAGAAACCTTGCTATTTATAATAAAAAAAAAATACTGTATCTTTATAGTATAAAGCACATGGTTTGGAATATCATAAATAGATATCGAGAGTTAGTACAGTCACATATAGTTTAAAAATATATTATACTTAATAAACTTACGCTGGGTAGGTACTTAAATAAAGTCTGATTAACTAGTAAAAGCGACGGCTTGTCTGTTGATGTAATTGGGATTAAATCTAAATATTGAATAGACGTTTCGATTGGAACCTAATTTTTTTTTTTTAATGTTTTGTATAGCAAATACACTGATAGCCTTATAAACATGAACTGCACCGTGGATATCTATAACCTAAGCTTATTACAACGAGGGATGGGATTATTAGTAACAGGAACTAACAGCTCCGTTGCTAGTAATATGTCCTATTAGGTAGCCATCCACAACGTTGTCTTGCAAAATCATCGTGGTTAGTTTTTTATAAATTCATCATGGTAAGCCAACTGACCTGAGAGCCTACCATGAAACATTTTTCAAAATTTCGTGGCCGAAAGAAATACAAATTTGATGTTAAAATTAGATAATACATACCGTTAAAAATATTAAAATATCATTCCTTTGGATTATTACGTTATAATTTATGACGAACGAAATGTTAAGCTCCATTTACTGGGCCGATTTCGGTAAGAACAAAAACACGAAATTGAGTCCGAAAATGCGAAATTTCATGGTAGATCCTCTTTTCATCCTCACCTATTATGCCTCATTAGTGAAGACGATTGTAGTAATACCTGTTGATTCCGTCTCAAATTTGATAATTACAGTATAATAATTATACATATACATACACGTGTTTTTTTGTGGTCTGCTCAATTACCTATTGTTAATATTATTTATATGTACCCATAGATGAAGGTTGTTCCTTATATATTATGTACTCCTAGTAAAAGGAAACAAATATTTTTTTATCGTAGCAGTGTTAGAACGCAAGAAGTCGTAACCAGTCCTAACTAAAAGCAATAAAAGATAATTGATTGTTTTTTTACTAGTATTATTTTACCAGAGGGAGACTTTGTACAAAAGTCGATTGCTTGGGTACCTCCGTCCCATTCGTGTTTCAACCGTGAAGCAGTTGTGTTTGCATAACTGTGTTTCGGTTTGAAGGGTGGGATATAGCGTGAATTTACTGGGTACAGAGGAATAACACCTGAGTCCTCAGGATTGGCAACGCACGGGGGGTATCATCGGCGAAACAGTATACTCTATTATGTCCATGGTACTGCTCATGTCTATAGGCGACGGTTACCACTTTCCATCAGGTGGGCCGTCAGCTTGTTTGCCATTCTAAGTTGTATAAAAAAAAATTATTAGCTAATTGCCATGAATATAGTTAGGTACCTATCTAACTTAATACGTCAGGAGAGAAGGGGATTGTTAGTAATGGGGATTAGTAGTCATATTACTAGCAATATACTCTGTTAGATCGACCTCCTCGCGGTTCCCACTGGAAATTATCGTGCTCAAGACTTCACGATAGGTTAACTGAACAGCTTTTTCATCTTCACCTATTATTTCATCACTGGTACCTCACCAGTGTATATCGTTAACGCAAGTAGCATTAATATCCATTTAAAAAGAAATACAATTTGTCTATGGGTATAACGGACAGATAATTTGTCACATAGTCAATGTGTCAAATATCTTTTAGAGACTATGGTTACAGAATATTGTAGAATGTATGACAAATGAATGATGTCAAATGGCAAAAATGTACAGTTAACATAAAAAGTCGATAAAAAAATTAAGATTTTCTACATACCTAAAATCTATAACATACATATACTATTATATATATTTAACTATTTATACTTATGTACACAACATATTTTTCAGTTTTGAAAAATCTATAGTGGTTCATCGTTTTTTGACGCGACTGTACATACTCGTGCTTTTTTTGCAGAAACATTGTTACGCAAGTTTCCATCATGGTCAAGACGACCATTAAGTTTAAGGTCAACGTATTATTTCATAATTGGATGTATTATTTAAATGCAAAATATTTATTGAATATAAATATAGAAAAAACTTAAATAATAAAAAAAAATTATATATTTTTATCACCAGTTTAGCCACTTCTGTCTTGAGGAAAGGTTTGCATATGGCATGTATCTTGCTGATGTACGCCGGTGCGTTGATTACGTGAACTTGTTTTAGCCGGATCGGGATAGCCTCCTGAAAATAATAATTACCATTTGTTGTAACAGCCGTAAACTGTCCACTGCTGAACATAGCCTCCCCCACGAGGGAGATTTTGCCAGAAGTTTTGTTTTGCTACACTTGGCAGCCGGTTCGACAACCGCAGTTTAGCTTTTGGTGATAAAACATCAGTAATAAAACATCAGTGCTGATGTTTTAAGAGGGCCGTTGCTGCCCATCCGTATATCATAATCTTCCTTAGTTGCTTCTTACGACACCCACGTCAAGAAAGGAATGGCCTATGGACCAACACGGCTATAATTATATTACCATTACTATTTATTATTCTAACTAACTTTTATAACACCTGAACGAGATAAAAAGTAGTCTATATCCTTCTCCATCTTGTCCTATATGTGTATACCAAATTTCCTAGTAATTGGTTAAGCCGTTAAGGCGCTATAAAGTAACAAACAAACTCATTTTCACATTATAATTAGTAAGGATTTATTAATTATTATGTAATAGATACTTTGAGGTTTTCTCCGTAAAAAATTATGACTTGAATTGTGACAAAAATAGGGAAATATACTTCATCATTTGAATAAAGAGTTATCAAAATCGGTTCAAAGCGACCCAAGCTACTTTAAAAAGAATACGTCTTCATTTTACGTCATTATACACAAATATTGAAATAATATCATAAAAATAGTATATTTAAATATTATTGAAGTCGAGTTTGGTCAAACTCTTAATCTTATGGAAACAAATCGTCAAATATCGATAAAATTAAGAAGTAAATAAAACAGTATCCTCCCATTAAAAACATATTATTTTTAAAAGTGATGTTTATCTTACCCGTTATACATTATATACCTTAAAGGTCGTCCTTACGGAGGTGTAGCAATATTATGGAGGAAAACCCTGTTTACGGATGTTACCCCATTGGACACGGGATCGACGCGCGTAGCAGCTGTACATATTGAAACGCCGACTGGGCGTACCTTTATTATAGTGTCGGTTTATATGCCTACTGAAGAACCAGATAACTTGCCTATATTTACGGAATGTTTAGCGGTAATTAGTGCGGTGATTGCAAATAACGATGTAGAAAGTGTATTAGTGCTAGGTGATTTTAACGCAGATGTGTCGCGTGTAAATAGCTTATTTGGCAGTGAGCTACTTGAATACTGTCGTGACCAGGACTGGTTATGTGCGGATGTGGACTACTTGGGTATGTTATCAGATACTTATACATATTTGAGTGATGCTCATGGCACTACCAGTTGGATTGACCATTGTATTGTTACTAACTCTGGACTTAAAATTATTAGTAATATTTATGTGTTAAAGGACGTATATTGGTCTGATCACTGTCCTCTTGTAATTGAATGTGATATTGATGCTATTGTCACAAAAACTAGTCATAACCTAAAAAAGATTAATAAGGCTATCTGGGGTAACCGTAGCCCTGAGCAAATAGAAAGGTATGAAAAATTATGTGATCAACACATTAACTCATTTGAATGGTCAACTATTTCATGCACTGATTCCTCCTGTAGAAGTAAGGAACACTGTGAAATGATTGATGTTTACTACAATCAGATAGTTAGTAGCATTGTTAGGGCGGCTACTGGTTCATTTTTAGGCAGAAATACGTTATTTAAAAAGAAACAAGTTATTGGATGGAATTATCATGTCAAAAAATTTCATTTGGTGGCTAGGAAATTTTATAATACATGGAATTTGTATGGACGCCCGTCACAGGGTAAATTGTATGAGAATATGATTGAAAGTCGTAAGGTATTTAAAAATAGGCTAAGGTGGTGTCAGCATAATGAAAACCAAATTAAAATGGACATAATTGCCACGCATAGGTATAATAAAGATTTTGTTAATTTTTGGAAGGAAACTAATAAATTGAACCTTAAATCTAGTCTACCAGTATCTGTAAACGGTAGCCAGGATCCAGAATGTATAGCAAAGATGTTTATGGATAAATTTAATTTGTCATCGAACAAATCTAATAACGAGAAAGCGACCGGTAGTGGTTCGGACTCTTCTTGCTCATCGCAGTCCAACAACACTAGCGCCCTCCACGTTACAGGGAAGGATATTTTAAAATGTGTGAGGGATATGAAGCGTGGCAAATCCCCTGGGCACGACGGACTTAGCGTTGAACACTTATTATATGCTAGCCCATTATTGTTTGAGAAAATTGCCTTATTCTTCAATGCATGTATGGATCATGGCTACCTGCCAAGAGACTTTATGAGGACTATTGTAATACCTATTGTAAAGAACAGAACGGGTGATGTCTCTAGTATTACAAATTATCGTCCTATCTCATTAGCCACTATTATTTCTAGATTATTTGAGCGCATAATTAACAAATACCTTTCAGAGGACTTCCTACCACTAAATAATGCACAATTCGGTTTTCGTAAGGGACTGGCTACGGATTTGGCTATTTTTTCATTGAAAAATACTGTAAGACAATACATATCCAGAAAAACTTCTGTTTATGCTTGTTTTTTGGACATCAGCCGTGCTTTTGATACAGTTAACTATAATTTGCTTTGGAATAAATTGCGTGAGACAAGAGTTCCACCTAATATTACAAATATATAATTTTGGTACGAAAACCAGTTAAATCAAATTAGATGGGGTAACGTGTTGTCGGAGAGCTACAAACTTACATGTGGAGTTAGACAAGGTGGGCTGACCTCACCTGTTCTGTTTAATTTATATATCAATGATTTGATTGGCCGACTCAGTGGGACTAGAGTTGGCTGCCATATCGGTGGTGTAAGCCTAAATAATATCAGTTATGCGGACGACATGGTCTTGCTGAGTCCGTCAGCCAATGGTCTTAGAAAACTAATTGAAATATGTGAACAATATGCAAAGATACATCATTTAACATATAATGTCAATAAATCGGAAATTATTATTTTTAAATATGGAAAGGGACCTGAAATTTTGCCAAAAATTAATTTATGTGGGAATACTTTAAAAATAGTTAATAAATTTAAATATCTTGGACATATGTTGACAGAAGATCTGAAAGATGATAGCGATCTGGAGAGACAAAGGCGTAACATTGCATGTAGAAGCAATATGCTGGCTAGACGATTTAACCACTGTTCGAAGCTAGTCAAATTGACATTGTTTAAGTCTTATTGTCAGGCTTTCTACACCAGCCAGTTATGGTATAGTTATACGAAAAGGGCTTATAACACACTGCGTGTGCAATACAATAACGCATTCCGAGCGATGCTCAACTTGCCATGGCGGTGTAGTGCGTCTGGCATGTTTGCAGAGAACAGGGTTAATGATTTTTTTGCTATTTTACGTAATTATAAGGCAAAATTTCATGACAGATTAATGACAACAAGTAATAATATTGTAAAGACTGTATTTCTCACAGCATACCTGACGACAAGAGATTTTATAACGAAATAATTTAAATTGGTATTTTATAATTGATGTATATTTTAAAAATAATAATAACAATTTATTTAATTAATAATATAAAAATGTTAACTATGGGTATATACCTGAAAATAAAGAGATTTATTATTATTATTATTATATTATTATTATATATATATATATATATATATATATATATATATATATATATATATATATATATATATATGAATATCTTGTTAATCATACTAAGAATATAAACAATAACAAAAGATCAGTGAACTAATTAATTAGTTTGACTTTAAAATTAAACTACTACCATCCTTTCGGAAAAAAAGAGTTTTCCAAATCGGTTTATAAATGACAGAATTATAAAGCAAGGAATATAAAAAAATACAACCGATTTGAGAAAGTTTTCCTTTTTTGGTTGAAAATGCGGCCTTATCATTAGTAACAATCTCTTATGCGCTAATAGAAAGTGGCTAAAAACTAAAAAAGAGAAATCTTTTTTAATGGCACAGCAATATTTTGTTTTAGTCGACAACGCGCGCGTAATTCCTCTGGTTTTGCACGTGTTCATAGGCTACGGTAACCGCTTACCATCAGGTGAGGCGTATACTTGTTTGCCAGCTCAGTGGTAAATAAATAAATAAACTGTCAGAACTTATCGCGACGCGATTGCAAATGAATACCGTTGGCAATAAAAATTAGGTATGTAGGTACTATTTACCTGCAATCGAGTCGTGTTAAGTCTTGCGGGCCTACCATGAAATGAAATTTTGAATTTTCGGGCTTAATTTCGTATTTTTGTTCGTACATAAATCGATCCAGTAAATGGAGCTTAACGTTTCATTCATCATAAATCCTATCCTAATAGTCCAGAGGAACGATATTTTAATATTTTTAATAATTTTAAACGGCATGTATTATGTAATTTTAACATCAAATTTCTATTTCGTTCGTCCCCGAAATTTCGGAATATATTTCATGGTAGGCTCTCTGATAGTATATTTGAAATAAATGGCAACAACATAAAAGTTTAAAATTAACAAATATTTTTTTTTTTCAACTTTTTTTACCTCCAACTTCATCTGCGAGACCGTGATATTGATTGACATGATTTATTTTAATTAATTCATTGATAACAAGTTACCTGTATGTCCTACTCTATCCCCAATACTATATGTATATCTAGCAAATTTTATAAAGATTTGTTAAACGTTAAGATGTCAAGAGGTAACAAAGAAACATATAAACATAGATTAATTATACATTTATAATATTAGTAAGTAATTTATAAAGTAGACGGCTCGTCGGTGAAAATACAATTCGAGTTTCTGAAACCGGTTTGTTTCGAAATGACATATCAGTTATCAGAATGCATACGTAATAAAATAATGAGTCGCATACGGTATTTTTAGTGCAATGACCCTTGTCTCTTTTAAAGGTATGAACACACGATTCTACTTACGAGTACATAGAAGTGTCCATTCTTTTATTTTACTTTTAATTGTTGATTTTTTTTTGTATTTCAGACAGTGAATGTTAAAATCTTCATCATCATCATCATTGTCATCAATCAATGTTAAAATATGTTGGCTATATTACGTGATGATACTAAAAATGTACACACTATTAGTTAAAAAATTATAAAGAAAAAAATTAAATACGAGTATAAAAAAAAAACAAAAAATATAAAAACTGAAGTCTTTATGACTGTATCTATATTTGAGTTTCATTTTAACAAAATTACAATTATTAATCCGTACATCTCAAAAATACGCACCTAACACTCTTGTTCTTAAAATTAAAAATTTATTATTTTAATAGCTTTTAGTTTCAACTTTGTCCACTTGATCGGCATAAATTCACTGACTGGTATAAAAAAAGTTTCCTACGATCTTTTAAATTTCATGCAGAACATGCAGTTCCACAGTGATTATTTAGAAAGAAAGAAAGAAATATTTTTATTGAAGTAAACTTAGATTTAAGCATTTTAAAATAGTCTTTTTTTCATTACAATCCGTTTAAGCCTTTAAGACGCTAAAAGGTAACAAAAAAACTCACTTTCGCGTTTATAATATTAATAAGGGATAATAATAATATTTATAATATCTAATTACAGAACCCTAAAATAATCTTGTTTGTTTTTATTTCACAGGTTATAATAGTAAATTGTTTTCTTACGTAACTGGTTTTACCGTTCCTTAGAGTTGAGTCATAATTTCAAAGAACGTGTTTGTGATCGAAATATAAACAAATCTTCACATTCAGGGTTATCTCTCTAATTACACTATTTATCCAATTGTTGTTTTGTATTATTATTTTATTTATTTATTTCGTTCCCATATTATTTAATTGTACTAACGTAACTCTGATGAATTCATCATGATGGGCTAACGGGCCTGTTTACATTCTCATCGATCACCCTTCACTGGTGCTCCGCTAGCGTATCCCGTTAGCGCAGGCAGGGGGTTACCATTCCATTTTCATGCATCAAAAAAAATATATATATATAGATATTGCTAAATATTACTCATCTCTAATTTATATTATGGGTACTAGACAACAGATAAATGCACTTAAATACTTTTTTAAAACATATTTATTATAGATATATTCATGAATACAAATATATATGTATATACTGAATGGAAACTGCGACCATGGAAAGGTGAGATGGTGTGTTAATCTTACATCATAAAGGTTATTATTATTTTATATTACGACCTTCGAATTTTTGTATATGTGAAAGTTGCTTTATACTAGTTATGGCTGGAGAAAGAGAGAATAAAATTGTTTTTATTTAAACGCACATACATCAATTTGTAAATAACACTCTTATATAAATGTACACAATTTGTATATAAGCAACGGGCGGCTTTTATTACTGAAACCAATCCTTTCATTGTAATATTTAGGTACTAAATGAATTGCTTTGAATTGCTTTTTAGCTTCTCATTTACAATTTTTAATTCTGTCTACAAATGATATTTAAAAATGTACCTAAATGGTAGCTATTTTATTTCATATTAAAACTTATTTTCTATATTACGAGTTAGGTCTGTCTTATATTTGTATATATTTTCTTAGGATATTTAATTCAATATAAATTTACAATGATGGACTTCATTTAACTATTAACTTATTATTTTTTGTCTGTATTGGCATAAATTTATAATCGTAAAATCAGTTTTGTTGAAAAAAACAACAAATGAGTTATCTGTCCATATTTCTTATTTGAAATTGTATTCCGATCAGGTGGTAAAATTATAAAAGAGTTACTAGTAAAAAATACTTGTAAATAAATTTACCTAAACAAAAAATATTCTTATAATAACAATGGTAATAATGTAGATAGATACAACAAATTGCTATATATGAGTGTGTACTTTGCCGAGTTTAAAGAAATCATATTATAATTCTATAAATCTCTAAGTAAAACCTCGATAGGTCATTTTGCAATCTGTGCAAGCTTGAGTGAGAATTCCTTTGAAACTGTTGGCGATTAAGTCCGAAGGTGAAGGAATGTCGATTGCGAATAGTACGATAGTAGAATGTAATGGTGGATATCATATTAATTATTATTGGGTAGCTGTTACTATATTTTGAATCAGGGTTGCCATACGACCAAAAATTAAATTTTTATCAAAATGTTAAAAAACATTCTCCGCATTGATACAATTTCATTAACTTTTACCCTCTCACAAACTTGTGTTGTAATTTATTTTTTACCTTATAATTACTATATGAACAACGAAAAATAAAATCCTAGTATATCCTTTTGCACACCTTACTTCTTCACCTCATGTTTCTAGCTTATTTCGTATCGAAGGAAAAGTATTGTTAGTAACGAGATCTAACAGCCCCATTGTTAGTAATATCCTTACCAGGTCTCCTAAAGTCTTTTTTTTAATGGGTGATAATGGAATGGTAACCCTACCCGCGCTATTAGTATACACCGGCGGGGCACCAGTGAGGGATGATAGATGAGGATGAAGCAAGTCAGTTAGCCCATCGTGACGAATTCAACAAGAATTGTTCACGATGGTTTCCAGGGGGAACCACATGGAGATCGACCTGATAGGGCATATTGCTAGCAATGTCGAACTCCATTGCTAACAATCCCTTTCCCCCCGGTCCCGTAAAGTTGTACTCTATCAGGTCAACTTCTACCTGGTTCCCTCTGGAGAGTATCGTGGATAATTATCGGTGATCACGATGGGTCAACAGAACTATTTTCATCCTCACCTATCATATCTAATTAGTACCTCGCCGTAGCATACTGATAGCGCAGACTGGGTTACCGTTCCATTTTCACCCATGAAAAAACCTTAATTCATATATTTTGTTGAGTTTCTATATAATATAATTACTATATGGTTTATAAATATAAGAATATACATACATACAAATCTGTTATGCCTATCTCCCTTAAGGTAGGCAGAAAGAATAGAACGCCAGATTTTTCAATTCTAAAAAACCTTTTTCGCTTCTTCCACATTCATCAATCTTTTCATACACGCTCGCCGGTTATGGATATTTTTAATTGGGCCTTTTTTCAGCATGTCGCCTATTTGGTCAACATACATCCATTAAGAGCAGCTTCTACCGAAACCTCCATTTATTCGTGCTCGATAAATCTCTTTCGTAATCTTTCTTCCATCCATCCTCTTCAAATGACCGAATTAACGCATCATTCCCCTTTCCATTTTTGTCACTACATTATCTTTAACACGTTCTAAAATATAACTACAATTTGTTTGTATTTTACTGATCCTGCAGTAGTGTGTGCGTTCCGTAAATGTGGCATAAAAGTATAGATAGATAAACTTCTTTTTCTTTTAACTTAGCCAATACTAGCTTCACACATATAACCCCAGTTTAAGTAACTATAGGTCGTAAGTCTCGCACTATTTATCATGAAACTAGTCCTGACATGGACAGACGGACGTGTAGACACACTGTTTCAGAAGCCGAGCACGCAAGCCGAACATGCAATTTCAATTTTACGCTAAAGCAATAAGTTTCAGAATCAAATTACATGGATATCACCTAATCCTACATTACCAAACACTCGATAGGAAACTGTTATATTTAACGTTTGGTTTGTTTTTGACAGGAAATTATTGAAATCATTTGAATGGCATACTGGATTTTCATGTGGATGATACCTTATAAACAAATATAGGTATTTAGAACACACTTTTTGAGTAAGTACGAGTAGTAGACAGATAAAAATAAAATAAGGCACAACCTAAGACATCAGGCATCAAGTCCTTAAACTACAGTACTTTTACTTGTACCTATATAAAGTTACAGATAATATATTGGCGATTGGATCTCTTATTTATTTTATTTATTTATTTACAAGAAACATGGTGAGTGTATAGATCTTAACAATAGATATAAGTCCTTAAATTTCGCCATAATAAGATACGCAAAATTTAAAACTTAAAAAGAATAAATGTTAATTGAATGAGTCATTAAAACTTCTTTTTGATAAAATTAAATATAATTATTATATGTATATCGGTAGTTTATGCTATATATTTAGTGAATATCAATTTTAATTATAGAATAAGGGGATGCACAGTCCTGTTAATATAATAAATGCTTCTAAGGATGGACGGACGGATAGATGAATAGATGTTTGTTACTCTTTCACGCAAAAACTATTGAATGATTTTGAATGAAATTTCGTACACGAATAGGTTATCCTAATTTAGCACATAGACTACTTTATATATTGATTCACGTACGAAAAGCTACAAGATACAGCAAGTTTAGAATAATAAACACTAATGTGCCAGTAACCTTTTATTCTAAGGTCAAAACATGCTCAAGTAGGTAAATATGGCGCTAAAAGTACCTTCTTTTTTCAAGGGCTTTACCCTTGATGTGTTTATAAATATGAAAAGAAGAATTCTATTTATTGGTCACACTAACCTGTGTGTACAACATGTACTTCCTTAGTACAGATAGGTTGATTTTCGGGATGAACTTGAGCGATACATTGGATGAGTCGAAGATAGGTATCTCTCCTGCGGGAATATCGTCCTCCTCCGTGAGTCTGGTGTCTGCTAGCATGAAGAAAGTCTTCACAGCATCCACAAAGTTGAACAAATCCATATCAGGATTGTTCAACTTGAAAATGAAAACTTTATAGTTTTCACTCGTCTTTTTTGGAAGAGGTATGAAGTCTCTGAAAGAAAATAATCAGGATTATTCTATGTTTTTTTTATTCTCTGTAAAATCTTAATAAGCTACAATATTTAATACTGAACCGAATAAAAAAATATGTAAGTAAGTCGAAATACGAGTACGCGTTAATAGAAGCTCATGGTCCACATGTTTCCCAATTTTCATTCAAGTCCGTTCATACATTTAAGTGTGTCTGATATTAACTTTAAACTTTCATGCTGCATATTTTATGGTTTATATGAAACGAGAATTAATGCGATAACTTAGGCGAGATAATTCATGTAAATTGACGGAGTTAATATAAACCAGAGAGAGACTTTGTACAAAAGTCGTTTGCTTGGGTACCTCTGTCCCATTCGTGTTTCAACCGTGAAGCAGTTGTATTTGCAAGGCTGTGTTTCGGTTTGAAGGGTGGGATATGGCGTGAATTTACAGGGTACAGTGGAATAACACCTGAGTCTTCAGGAATGGCAACGCATGGGAGTTATCATGGGCGAAACAGTATACTCTGTTATGTCCATGGTACTGCTCATGTCTATAGGCGACGGTTACCACTTTCCATCAGGTGGGCCGTCAGCTAGTTTGCCATTCTAAGTTGTATAAAAAAAAAACTATAAAGTGTGATTGATAACAATAATGCAGCCAATAGACAAATATTATTAATAAATAGTTTTTTTTTTAAATACTAGGTGTAGTAATTATTTCGCTATATTATAACTTTACTGTTTCCATTTTCAAACAACTTTAAAAAGAAAGAGGTTATCAATTAGATAGATTTTTTTATATTTGTTACCTCATAATATTGTTTTTTTTTTTTTTATCTAAAAGATTATACTCATACTTACAGATTGGTCTTATAAACTTTTTATCAAAATCGGTTTAATAGCTTAGCTTTGAAATCAAAATATAATAACTTGTTTGCCACAATTGAAGTTTTTTTTTATATGAAACACAATTTGATTTATATAATTATATAAAAACAACATATTTTTCATATTGCTTTTTATATAAAAAAAAACCATGAAAAAAGACCGCGATCACGACGCCTCAGTGTTGTCTAAAGAAAAAAATCATACGACCAAACTACAATGCACCGAAGTGTGTATTATTCCTTTCACTTTAATTAGTGAAATCGAACGCGAAACTGTATTGTAAAATAAAACTTGTTTAGTGTTACCCAGCTGTATGCACTATAAGTAAATGCTGTAATACTGTAATGAACATGAATATATGAATATTTTACAAGTTTATTAGGATAATATACCTTCTATTTTTTTTTTGCATGAAAATGGAGTGGCAACCCCGCCTGTGCCCACAGGATACGCAGGCGGGGCACCAGTGAAGGGTGACCGATGAGTATGAAAACAGGCCAGTTAGCCCATCATGATGAATTCACCAGGAATTAATCATGACAGTTTCCAGGGGAAACCGCGAGGAGATCGACCCGGCCGGGTATATTGTTTGCAATGGGATTCTCAGTCTCCACCGCTAACAATCCCTTTTCCCCCAATATACCTTCTATTATAAATACTAGTAAATGTAAAGGTATTTGTTTTTAAAACTTATGTTAATTTTTATTCAATGTCTATATAAATACGGGAGAATAATGAACTTGTGTTTTTTGCTCAAACTACAAAAACATTCATTAGTTTCCCATATTTATATAGACATCAAGATGTTTGTTATTTGAATGGCTGAATGACTTCGAATATTATAATATTATTTACTCGTAGACATACAAATTCTCTAACTAGATTTATCTATATATATCAATTTTACTAGCGACTTCATTTGCTGCATTGTTTATTGATGGACAATCCCCCGAACATCGAAAAAAACAATCAACATTGTCTTGACATTTGAGCGGGATTTTCTTGATTTTTTTGTTCGTGGTTCCCCGGATGTCTTATCGAATTAGATCGGCAAAAATTTCACGGCCATTCTTGCCGAGTTTCGAGAGAAACTTGATTACGACGCGCTGCTCTTCAACGGAAGCGGGCTCCATGCCGACGGGGTTCAGACCAGAACTGAAGCATTGTTAGGGACATAAGGAAGGGGTCCTGCGCTTACCTGGCCTCCCCACCATTCCAGAACACTTTTATACGAACTTTCCGTATACTATATGTGTATACTATAAATTTCATGATAAAGCGGTAAATAATAAGAAACAGACAAACAACCCTGCTTTTGCTGTATGTTTTATGTATATATATATATATATATATACAGTATATGTATGTATGTATGTATGTATATATATATATATATATATATATATATATCCTCGGCTATAGTAATATGGGTGTAATTTTAATTTTATTTTTATTGCTTTATTACAAATTTTAAAGGGATATATATATTGGATGTTTTTGTGGTGATTTGCAAGAGTATATATATATATATATATATATATATATATATATATATATATATAGATATTTATGGATAATGCATATATATACATAGAAAACACCTAGATCAATATAAATAGTTACAGGTACTCGTGTAAACAAATGTTTGTATTGTGCGGGTATTGAATCCACGCCCATCGGAAAGTGCGGCGATATGTTAAACCGTTAGAACGCAAAGTTATCAATCATGTCAAGTCAAAATGTAACTAAAAGCAATAACTAATGCATCTGTACATACGTGATCTCAAAGACACGTCTGATCTCCGGCGCCCAAGGGTCCCGGTTGAAGAATATCTCTGGCGCATTGGAGCGTATCGTGAAGAACAAGTCGATGGTACGTTTGGTGCTCTCCAAGCTGTACCCGCAGCTTGATAGGAAACGCCGGAGAAGTAATTCATCTAAACATAAAAAAAGTCATTGTTATCATCAATCTATAATGTCCCAATGGTGGCCGTGCATCTCTTTACTTAAAATAAGAGTCCAGCAGGTTTGTAAAAACTTGACGGATTTAAATCCCGTGTCTATAAACTGGCCCATTTTGTCTATGCTTAGTATATTTTTAGTACCAATTTGCAGAGTAACTTCATTTTATCTGCAAAACTGTCACATATTCAAATTCAAATTTAAATTGTCTTTAATCAAATAGACTTCTTTACAAGCACTTTTAAATCGTCATATTTTTTTTAATCTTTTTTTTTATAGAACTAAGAATGGCAAACAAGCTGACGGTCCACCTGATGGAAAATGGTAACCGTCGCCTATAGACATGAGCAGTACCATGGACATAATAAAGTATACTGTTTCGCCCATGATACCCTCCATGCGTTGTCGTTTCTGAGGACTCAGATGTTATTTCTCTGTACCCTGTAAATTCACGCCATATCCCATCCTTCAAACCGTAACACAGCCATGCAAACACAACTGCTTCACGGTAGAAACACGAATGGGACAGAGGTACCCAAGCAATCGACTTTTGTACAAAATCTCCCTCTGGTAAATCTACTGCTATTGATATAATAAATCTCCACGATATTAGTCTACTATTACCTCATTAACTAAATATAAAGTCCAAATTTGAGTTGACATTTTAAGTCGAATAAATCACTTTTTTGATAAATTGATTAATTCAATCAAATTAAGTACTTTATTGTTGATACGTGTTATAATACAAGACCTTCTAATAAATAAATACCCATTATAATCTAAAGTAACTAATTATATTAATAAATGCGTTATAAAATTATTAATTACTGCTTGTTAATAAATAATTTGAATATAATTAGGTACTGTTAGGTGTTCTTTTAACTATAATACTAGCAGGTATGTATTGATAATTAGGTAAATATTTATAAAGGACCTACTAAGAGCTTATTCCTTTTTTATATTTATCCTCTAATACGTGTCGAACAATAAACAGACATCTGCGATTACGTATTGTTTTTACTCTTATCATCAAGTCTATTGACATGAAAATACTAAGAAATAAACCCTTAAAAGTCTGATTTTTTAAATCAAATTAAAAAATATATAAGTGGACCCTTTACTGTGTTTACTAATGGGAAAAAATAGTAAAAAAATCAAAACTATATTTTTATATATTTATTTTGAAAAAAAAAAATTTTGGTAACATGTAAACAGACAAATATTAAAATAAAATCGATTGTAGGCGGCCAATGCGATTTATAACCCCAGTATCAAATTTGAAAATTCAGGTACTTAAGGACTAATACAATCATTTGGGTAAATTATCACATCGACTATAATTACAAGTACACGAGTAGGAGTCAATACTATTCGAGTAGCCAGTTAATTCCCGTCTTCTATAATGTTTTTGTATGTCTGTTAGATTTATAAAAGATCAAAAGTTGTTTTTTAGGCAAATCAAAGTCACGCACTATGTCATCACTCTAATTAGGTACAATACAAGTCATTAGTCAATGTTTTCGTAGATTTGAATCGACAGTTCCAAGGATTTCATCATCACAACAGTGTCATTTTCACACGTTTGTGATAAAGTAGATAATACTGTTGAAATAAAATTTAACTGCAAAAACATACTGTAGTATAATTATCTATCAAGATAATTATTATAGACTATGATCGCATAGTATCTTATAATCACTCAGGTCTTGGGGGGAAAGGAATTGTTAGCAATGGAGTTTGATAGTCCCATTGCTAGCAATATGCCCTATTAGGTCGACCTCCACGTGGTTCCCCCTGGAAACCAAACAAAATTGTGACAAAATTACTTATTTCCATTTAAAAACTTAACTACTGAATCGACTTTGATAAAATTTCTATGGAACCAATCTGTAAGTATATCTATTCAGTTAAAAAACCAAACAAAAACGAGCCTCCTTCTTGTAAAAAAATCGGTTGATCGGAAATAATGTTCTAAGCCAATTATGATATTTGTGTTAATCACTAAATAACAGGATTCGTAAACTAGATTAAAAATAATTAACTTAATGACTCCAAGTGGAGATAAAGGTAATCTAGATTTCTGGGTTATTACAGAACTAAAACTAGATTAAAGAACTTAAAGGAGGATGTTCCCAATGCGGCTATATTTTTTGTTACGTTGTTACCTAATAAGTCCATCACTTCTAAACCCATTTGGAAAATTATTTTTATCTGAATCTATCGAAGTATATTCTATACTTACAGATTGGTTCCATAGAAATTTTAACAAAATCGGCTCAATAGTTTAATTTTTAGACCAAAATAACTGATTTTGTCACAATTGAAATCGGTTTTTTTGTGTGACACAATCTTTTTATATTTTATCATTGGGATGCATTATTATATCAAAATAAAAAATATCCTATGATGATTATTTAATACCTATTTCAACCATTAATTATAACCGTATTAAATAATTACTACATTGAATTTAATCAACATCCCTTTAATACCTTTCACCATATACATCATATTACCTAGAATATATAGATAGAGTCTGATACATTTTATTTACTAGGTCATATGAGCCCTATAAAATCATTACATCCAATAGGTACAGAGCAGTAGGGCTGTGCATTCTAAACAGGTTTCACAATAAACCTTCGAAGGTTACTAAAAATGGAAGCAGCCATTACATATATTAAGAAATGGACTCTTTATAGCTTGAAAAACATGATTTGGATATGGAATGAGTTACGAAATATTGTTTGTGAAAAGTACAGTAAATATTTGTTTTTATAAATAAAATCATAATCCACAGTAGTTGGAAAAGTAGGCCATCTTCAGAGTTTATTAGAAAAGAATTTCGTTAAATATTATATTATATATAAATTTATATTTAAAAAACGCAGATGTGTTAGTCTTGCAAAATTAAACCAAGATGTTTAAAAAGGTATCAACAATATCTATTAAAAACTAACGAAGACATCTCACAACATGCGTTTTCAGAGAAATTTTCTCCCACGAACGTTCGGCTACCAAAGTTTTCCCTAGAGACCACAGTATGGGGTTTTTCAAAAAGAGTATATTAAGATTTTTTTAACGCATATGCTTGTTTGCCACTTTTGTAGTATAAAAAAATATGCACTAAAGAAATAAAAAACATAAAATCGTATCAAAAATTTCCACCGTTTTGAAGTTGGTTGAATACGAAATATGATTTAACATATTACTCTTATCGTCCATATATAAATGTATAATAAAACGCTTAGTAGGTAATAAGTATTATAACATAAACTCATACCTCGCTTATATAAACTTTATAGCGTCAACGTCATTTACGTAAGTGTTTCTAACACATGGTTCTGCAGCACAGCAACAGTGCCTGCATGGCTGTGTTTCTGAATTACTGAATATTAACTTATAGTTACTAATATTTATTTTATTTTTCTATAATATGGAAGTTCATAGGCAAATTTATTACTTATCAGATTTATTGTTGATCAAATGTGAAGGCGCCATAATATATTTTTTTGTCTATGACGATGTTCGAAGTTTTTTTACCGGTTCAATAATTTTACCAACATCTATTGTAGATATAGAAGCTTAATAGATTTCATTTGTTCAAATAAATAAATTAGATATTGACTAACAGGAAAAACCTTACTATATCTCGGCAAGTAACTCCTTATAATCATCCTTTCTGTACAATTATATATCAGACATTTAACTATAAAACTAGTTTGAGCCTTAGTATTTCTACGTTATTGTAATATTGTTGTCTTTAGATTATAAATAACAAGTAATAATTGACACAACCGCAATATTCTTTAATCTAGTTAAGGCATTTTTAAACAAAGATGGACTTTTCTAAAAGAAATAAGTTAATAAGTTCCAGTAAACCTAACACAGTGTGGCTATATACGACGTAGCAAGTAGGCAAGATTAGTGCAAGATCAAAAATAAAAAAATGGGTTGTTATATATATATATTTCAGACTACTCAGTTATAAATAAGTACCAAGTCATTTAAGATTAGGACACAGATATCTGGCGGTAAACCAACGGAGTACCGTAAACAAAATCGTCCTCGTCCTAGGGAAGACAAGTGGACGATTCTGCTGAACTCCTACTGTCTACAACACCACTGTGATTCACAGTATACTATTCTCCACAATGACGGGGCCACGGGCTCGTTTTCGCTTTCTATCACAACTGACCTTTGCGTATCTGAACCACTTAGATAATAAAAAAAAATCCTTTATCTTATTACTGAAATCAATACAGTTCGTACACATCTACCAAAGTAGAAGGCTAGAACCTAAATAATAGCATATAGTGCGGTCTCAGAAGGGTTTCCGCCCGCAAGCACTCAGGCTGTAAAATAAGCTCCTTGCCGTGTTTTCCCCCTAGAGACTACAGTATACGTTTCTTCAAAAAGGACGTATTAAAGTTATTTCAAGGTCAGCAACCAGCATTGATGGCGTCTATAGATAGGCTACAATGACTGTTTACCATCAGACGAGCAGTATCCATGTTTGCCACCTTCGTGGTAATTTTTATAACCCGGAGGTTAAACGAGTATGCGGCTCGTCTAAAAAATATATATAATGGTATAAAAAAAGTACTTTTTGAATTTAGTAACATATATTTTATGGCTATAATAATAATAATTTATTCAATAAAAATAAACCATTGCAATTATAAGATACATATACATTACATATTGATTCACAGTAAGTGTGTCTGGCCTCCATGCTAGGAAAATCCTGTGTTATGAAGGTCAGGCTACCGTACTTTACATAACTAATTTTCTTATATAAATTTAAGGAATTTTTAATAAACAAAAAATATAGAATTAAAGTTTAAACTGCAAAGGAAAAACAATAATACTATTATAAAATATAGATGACAGCAATAATAGATATAAATAACAAATATATAAATAATTTTACTGGCTAAGGCCAGTAAAATTATAAGTAAGCTTATATATGTGAAATAGGCTATGTTTAGCGATCAATTGCCTAGCAATAACTAAATACTTACCAACTTCATGAGGCAAATGCGGCTGCTTGGAAAGCCAGTCCTTTATGCTGACTAGATCCCTATTATTTTCTGTTTCTTGGTCTGGCATGATTCTGTGAACAATAATTATTTCATAAATTCAATAAGAATTATTACATATTGTAACCACAAATACTATGTATACATAAAAATGTAGGGGTGAAAAGAATTGTTAGTAATGGAGACTGAGAATCCCATTGCTAGCAATATACTCAACCAGGTCGACCTCCTCGCGGTTCCCCCTGGAAACAATCATGGTTAATTCCGGATGAATTCACCATGATAGGCTAATTGGCCTGCTTACATTCTCATCTATCACCTTTCACTGGTGCCCCTACAGCGTATCCCGTTAGCGCAGGCGGGGTTACCATACCATTTTCACCCATCAATAACATGAGAATGTTATAAAAGTGCTAATTGGCAACATTTCCAGGTTTCACTTGTAACGTATCTACCTTTTGTTGTATTGTATGTCCGGTCTATTTTTATTATGTTTGTTCCCTCATAACTCCATCAATTCTAAACTAATTTGGAATTTTCGTTTTTTTATTTAAAAGGATATACTTTCAGATTGAATCCATAGAAATTTTATCAAAATCAGTTCAGTAGTATAGTTTTTAGATCAAAGTGACTGGTTTTGTCACAGTTAAAGTTAGTTTTTTTTTGTGGGGCACAATTTTTTATTATTATTCTTATTCTAATAATATTGTACAGTTAGTAGGCCCATATATGTATGTACAACAAAAAAGTTCGCAATAAATACACTCGATAGCTTTGACGTTCCATAGAAGTATTTTACAAATATTGATATACAAATAACATTTTTTTATATATTATATCAATATTTGTGAATCAAATACAATGACACTAGCGTGTAATGACACTGGTGGAATGTAAACATAAAGTTACAATAGACTCTTCTAATAGCTATATACTTCTATAGTTCAATACAAGTATTATTACATAATATTAGTGAAGATAAAATGGTTTTTTTTTAAGATCACAATAATTATAAATAACTCTAAAGCATTATCTATATTTTTTTTATAACACAAGGAACGAACGAGACCACCGCCGCCCATGTGCGGGTGCACCACCAGACTTTAAGAACAGTAGTTAAAATGTTTAATATCATCTATTCAAGTTTCGAAATTTTTTATACCACTCGGAATGGCCAACAACGAATGGCCCTTCGCCGTGTGATCCCGGCAAAGAATGGGTCACCCCTTCCATTCACGTGGGCATCGTAAGAGACGACATAGAGAACTTAATGATTAAGGGATGAGCAGCAGCGTTCTTCTTACATTTGCAAAGCCTAATTGCGGTAAAACCCCCCACATGGGAGAATGGGAGAGACCTATGTTCAGCAGCAGAAAACGGCTGATACGACAAACACCTATAGATATTAATAACATCACATTTATTACATTACCTATAAGTGCCGTGTCGTAATATCCTTCATTTATGCGTAAGCTATTTCTAAAAATTAAAGTGTTATTTTTCCAGTAATATCACTATCTCAACTTGCTATAGCTTAATATATATGACTCGAGACTTCTGATGATTTTAGAGCCGTTTTTGCGATGCATATCGCAAACACGGCTATTCAATAAAAAAAAGGTGTTGATATTAAAACAAACTTAATATTTCCTATGAATAATTTTGTAATTAAAATGTTAATATTTGACGTCCTTTAAACATTAAAACTGTTCTTTTCCGAAGTGTAATATTAAACTTCCCTTACAGTGATGTCATTTTAAACATGCCCTTCTTGGCAATACAAACATACTTGATATATAATATGTGACTTGGTTTTTACGTATTTTGGAACAACAAAGTATTTCCGTTGGTATACAATCAAGAAGTTAAAACATCATTGTCATTCGCAGAAGGCTTGTGACGTTAAGTTTTGTATTGTTGTCTTAGTTTGTTAACAAGGTATTCCTATTGTTTGATGGTATTATGCTATACCATGAAATACATAGCACTATGTAAAGGAATGACCGATGATAATTTAATATTATCACTATTTTTTTTTTCAATTCACGATTATGTAATTGTAACCCAGCCCGCGCTAACGGTATACGCTAGCGGGGCATCAGTGAAGTATGATGGGTGAGAATGAAAATGCAGGTCTGTTAGGTCAGTCCATCGTGACGAATACATCTGAAATTCAGCACGATATTTTCAAGGGGAGACCATTAGGAGGTCAACATGACAAAGTATATTGCTAGCCATAGGACTGGTAGTCCGTATTCTCCGTATTACTAACAATCCCTCCTCCCCTATATTATCACTGTTAGGTACTTAGGTATAGCTGTGGCATAGATCAAGGATAGAACTTGCGGTTCTATTCAAACAGTTGAGGTTATAGACCAAAGTGTGACAAACAAATAAATATTAACACAAATATTAAGGCACTGTCCACACAAGGCATGTGCACTGTATGCACATTATTTACACACATTTTTTGTGTAGCATACAATTTCAAGAGTTTTATTGTGACCAGACTAAAACTTACTATGAGGATTGTCTTATGTCTGAGAATACGAAGTACCATTATACGAGGATTAGGATTTTTTTCGTTTACATTGAAACACTCTCTCCCTACTTCTATGTACTTAATTACAAAGAAATAAATAAATAAAACATGTTTTTGAAGTAAACTATTATTAATACTTTACGAGTATGTTATGTTATTATAAGTATTTTTAAATAGTCATTTTTTATTAATCCACCGACCAGTTCGAAATGCAATTTCAGCTGAGAAGAACGGGCAAGGAACTCAATTGTTAATTTTTCAAATAAAAGTTTAGTTTACAAAACAATATGAATGGATAAAATGACTATCACAAGCTTCATATTGACAAAACACTTCAATCAGTCACAGTATTGTTAAATAAACCAGTCCCTACTAGAAACACCCGTTCACAAGTATGACGGATGGATCGGCCATTGTTGTGTAAACGAAATTATGCTGAATGACTCTACCTACTACGCCGTCACCAGTCTGCCAACACTGTCTACTCTAATGTCTAATGTCTATATGTCAAATACGTGTAGAACGGATTTTGAGATGACGTTAGATTTTTTTCTACTCTGGATCAATGAAAATTGAAAGTATGTAGATTCTAAAAATACTTGCTCTATCATATCACAACGTAATGTATGTGTATTTTTTACCAACGCTGTACTGTTGACGTTAATTTCAACTTGGAATTTTTCAAAAGTTTTTGTTTCAACCACATGTTTACGCGTGTAGATAAATAAATAATTGCTAGAATAAAAAAAAAAAATAGCGACTATATGACACTAATGGATATAAAGATTTGAATATTTTACAACCGGAACTTTTTATAAGAAAACCGCCCGTCTAATAGGTATATTATAAATTTATATAAAGGTTAACAACTTGTAACGAAAAAAAATTTAATATCGGTATATTGTATATCCTTTAAATAAACCTTTCATGATAATAATAAAAACATAAATGAGTATAATTTCATCATCATCATCATCATTTCAGTCATTATCCGTCCACTGCTGGACATAAGCCTCCCCCATAGACTGCCATAAAGAATAATCCTCCATCCATTAACTCCCTGCAATGCATTTCAGATCGTCACTTCATCTAGTGGGGGGTCGTCTTACACTGCGTTTGTAGCATACGTACATATACTAGTACTAAATATTATTTATATTTTGATGTTTAAGAAGGTTACTAGAGTTTACCAGAGGGAGTTTTTGTACGAAAGCTGAAGGAATGGGTGGGTATCTTTGTCCCACTCGTATTTCAGCCTAGATGCACACAGCGTGGTTGCATGGTTGGGCAGTAAAATTACGAGGTACGCAGGCATTACGCCGCAGTCCTCAATAATGGCAACCCATGAGAAATACCATGGATATCGGGGCGAGGGGAATTATTAATAACGGGGACGTTAATTCTTATTACTAGCAAGTTACCCTATTAAGTTAATCTCCATGCGGTTTGCCCCTGGAAATCATCATGATTAATTCTTGTTGACTTCGTTATAATAGTGTGACCGCCCAACTTTAATCAACATCTATCATCCCCTACTGTTGCCCCACGACGGGATACCACATGCTCTATTGTTAACGATTACAATTCCATTATCATCCATTAAAAAATCCATGTATATTACAATGAATAACCTGTTATATCCATGATGCTACTCATGTCTACTGGAGGCAGTTATCGTTTTTTACCACATAAGGTGCCAGTTTGTTTGTCATTCTATTAATATCGTAAAAAAAAATTGCTTTATATATTTAAAAATAGGCATAGCTGATAATTTTATTTCCTTTGCCATCAGGTGAATCGTTAGTTTATTTTCCATGGTTACTTTAGAAACACATGAAATCGTATTATATTACCTATATACCTATCTCAAGTTCATAAATAATTTATAAAGTTTACGGCAATACTAATTCATGAGCTCTCTAGGGTCCTTTGAACTTAAAAATAACATTAGAAAGAACTTAAGATAACAAATATGAAGATAAGCATGTGCTTATCTTTGATTCTGGTGATGCAGCCATCCTGGACACACAAATATGAAAAAACTTACTAGTGCCCCGCTAGCATATATCCATAGTATAGACAATGTGGATAGTAATTTAAGTGGTGATTTAATAGTCCATTATCATCTATAAAAATATTTCAATACAACATTTTTAATGTATTTTAAAATATAATGTTACCATGTATTAAAGATAGTACGAACGGCATTCTTTCTACGAGTGTTACCTACTTACAGATGTCTTGAATGTCAAGATGTATGTTTAATTTATACAAAGTAACAGTTGCACAAGACCGTCTGTGATGTCTATACATTGTGTGCACGTAATGCCTTCGTTGTAAAGTTTTCGAAACTTATTTAAGAGCATTCATAACGAAGTCTGTCAATTTGTCCCGTGCACGCAACAGTTTTGGTTTCAAGAAAATAATTTTCGACATTAAAGATTTACACAAAGAACTGACTTTGTTTCGTAATTTAAATAAAGCTTAATTTTTCATGCCATACTAAGATAGAATAAGTAAAATAAAAAATAAAAGAATTAAATATAAAAACTTAAAAGAAATATTAAACTTTTTGCTTTGTAAAATGCCAAGCGACGATCTGCACTTCGATTTCTACACATTAATCTTAATTGATAACATGGAAATAATAATTATAATTACTATAACCTTTAAGTCGTGATTTACATTAACTAGGCGTACAAACAAAAAAACGATGCATCAATTTTTAAACACGTCAGCGCCTTCGTCACTGCCACGCGATTGACGCAATTTGGGAATACCTAATTATACTATTAACATTACTCAGAGACGATTTTAGTGTGACGTTTATTTATATATTTAATTCTTTAGAAGCCCAGTTGCTGATTGAACTTATTTGCACCGCCTAACTATCAAATTTTGGCAAAATATTTTTTTATAATGTTTAAAATAGCATGTTTTAAATAAATACATACATATATTCAAAATGGTTTTGCAAAAACATAGATAGAGTCATGTCCAATAAATATGAGAAAATAGATGATAATTTCTTTCTGCATAAACTATTTATTTCCAATATTTAACCAAAAACAATTGGCAGCAAGATAAATCTATTTTTATGTATTAAATATTTAAATAAATTAAAACTATTTTATGTACTTATATGCAAATTATAAAACGGTTTTACATATGACCGGTTTACGTTGTATTGCACCAAATTTTAATTAAAAAATAGACTCGCAAAGCAAATAAAATTGCGACATCTATTATATTTAGCATAGATATAGTAATTCATGGTAAAAATACCTTAATTTAGCGTCGCTGTTAAACTACAAAAACTGTTAATTTACCGTTATTAAACTCCTCCCGGCAGCCGGAGTGTAACAGGTTCTTTTGAACCTATTTCAGGGCCAAAAATTAACATGTAAAGTATATGCAGTTACGACATCTATATTTAAAACCACATGTGTTGTATAACCGTAGCTTATAAATAGTAATATCCGGGTCTTATTTATTTTATTGCTTATCCATGCAGACTAAGCGAAAAACTATTTGGAAAAAACCAACGAAGTATCTATGTAATTCATACACACGTTTGTAAGATTTAAATAGATAGGTGCTCGTATGAAAACTTGCACCTTAATTTTTGCCTTTAAATTACGCCTAATAGGACTCTCATTCGTAGTTTCTACATATATAAGTATATTGTAAAAGTTTAAAGAATTGATGAAAATAATAAAGACGATATACATAAAAGGATTTAATGTAATTTATTATATTTTTTTTTTTTTTATATATTATTAGGAGTAACTAATCGATTCTTATAAAAATTATAACCAGGGACTTGCGTACATCGTTTAGGTATCCCTATATATGTAAATTGATGTTACAATAGTAATATATAATCTCGATTATTCAGAATGCGTATCACGATGTATTTATGAAAGAACTTCAAGATCTCACGGTTCATGAGAACATAGACAACAGGTACTTGAAAACAACAACGACCCAGTGTATCAGATTCCTATGATGTTTCGTAGCAAGTGAAAATACAAATTTAAAATATTTCAAATTTAAAATATTTATTTATTATCCACAAAGCAAAGTAACTATAGTGCGTTTATCACGATGAGCCATCTAACCTAACTTCATTCTTAACTATTATGTGCCTTTTATAGTCCGCTAACATATTCCAATAGCATTAGCGTCTAGATCGAGTTACGATTACATTTTAGTCCATAAAAAAATTAACACGATACACAATACTACAACAAATATCTAGATATACAAGTGTATCAATGGATATCAAAATTAAGACGAGTCTGTTTTAATAAAACTGAATGAAAATGTAAACAAACAAATAAAAAATCAATTCATTGTTTCAATATATCGATCTTTTACAAATTTAATATAATTTGATAATTTCAACAAAACTTTGTTATTTTTTCATTAACTTCTATTAAAACAGACTGTGCATGCAAGACGAAGATTTATTGCACATTATTATGCATTATATGTACGTGTGACCTCGACAGGAGTAATAAAGGCACCTATTATTTATGTCCTGTACTGTAATAATAATAATAAAATCATTTAGATACATATGTCGATCATCACGGACTATTTTATTTAAATAATTATATTTATATATACATTACATTAAACTGATTAAGTAATCATCATTGTCACATCAGCCGTTAACCGTCCACTGCTGAACATAGACCTCCCCATAAAGGTTTTGCTAGTAGTTGCCACGCTTAACAGGCGGGTTGGCAACTGCAGTTAGGCTTTGGTGATGTTTTAAAAGGGATACTGGTGTCCATCCCTTGACTATTAAGTTCCCTTAGTCGCCTCTTACGATGCCCACGAGAAAGGAATGTGTGACCTATTCTATGCCGTGACTACACGGCATAAAGGGGGAAAGGGATTATTAGTAATGCGGACTGCCAGTCCTATTGCTAGCAATATACGCTATCAGGTCAACCTCCACGTGGTTCCCCCTGGAAACCATCGTGCTAAATTCCAGGTGTGTTCATCACGATGGGTTAACTGACTTGCTTTTTCATTTTCACCTATCATCCCTCACTGGCGCCCCGTCAGCGTATACCGTTAGCGCAGGCGGGGTTACCATTCCATTGTCGTTCATTAAAAAAAAACTGCACGACATAACTGAATAAATAGATATATAAATAGGCATACAATGAATAAATATATAAAGCCAAGGAAAAAATTTTATAATTTATTTATAGCCTTCAAAAGTTAAAAATAGTTGACAGATGAATGATAAGTTTTTTTTATATATTTAAGTAAAGACGGAAATAATTGTTAGCGACCGGCTGATGCAAACTCCTTTACATCTTTTTGTATACTTTTTTATAGATTTGCTTTAAAAACGTTTCCATTTATAATTTTGATTCGAATCTTTTTATAATATCTTCGTTTTCTCGGTTACTATACATTACATTTCTCTGTTAAAATCCGTGTTTTTATCATTCATTACCTCATCTCAGTCCATTGCTCCGTAATAATCCTATTAATATAATAAAAGAGAAAATTTTTAATGATGGATGAATGATTGTTATTCGTCACGCAAAATCTACTGAACAGGTTGAATGACATTTGATACACGGGTAGATTTTTTTTTATGGGTGAAAATGGTATGTTAACCCCGCCTGCGCTAACGGGATACGCTGGCAGAGTACCAGTGAAGGGTGATAGATGAGGATGAAAATATGTCAGTTAGCCCATCATGATAAATTCATCAGGAATTAACCATGATAGTTTCCAGGGAGAACCGCGAGGAGGTCGACCGGGTTGGATATATTGCTAGCAACGGGATTCTCAGTCTCCATTACTAACAATCCCTTTCCCCCCGGGTAGATTATATTCTAACTTAGCAGATAGGATATGTACTTTATGTAGGTATTGAATCACGCGGGCGAAGTCGTGGAACACAGGTAGTTATTAATAAGTATAAGGTATACCAGTATATCTCGTATATATGTATATATTTTAGAGACTCATGAACAGACTGGAAGCAAACGAAGAAAAAATCACGAATTTATAAAATATTGAAATGGTATTAATAAAAATACTCAATTTTTGTATGCAACTTAGAACAAGGACTGTAATAATCATTAGACATGAACAGCACTCTGGACTTTTATACCGCTAAGAAAATGCTGCAAACAAGGATACGGTCCACCTGATTGTAAACGATTACCGTAGTCTATGAACGCTTGCAATACCCGGGGCACAGATAATATATGCCCGGGTTTTACGCGCTCATTGCCGACCCTGCAGAAACCTCTGTACCCCGTGCATTGCAAAATATACTGCAACGCTTTCCTTACATTGTCATTCCTTAGTACTAAGTGATTTTCTTTGAATTTTGATATTAAATAGATATTTTGATCTTATGTAGATATATATATTTATCATTTCTTATTGAAATAAGACTAATATCCTCCTTGCATGGTACAGCGATCTGTGAGACGAGAGGGGTGTTATTTTTGGGATTTAGGGATTTTTGGAAGGATAAGAAGAAAACTGTTATTGCTTTTTAGGTCGCGTAATTACTAATTTAGTATTAGTTACACAAATTGGAAGCAAATTTATGAGCTATACATATTTCATGCAATGCAACTTAATGTACTTTAATCGAAATTTGCATAATTATAGACTAATTAAAATGAAGGCAAATGGAGAATATCAATTTACTGGCTGTATTTTGCGTCTTTATCTGCGTGAATAACATATAAAGTAACTTATAATCTTAGCTTATAATATTTTAATCCGAGATAGGGTTTATATATGTACATTATTTTATTAAAATCTATTCAGCTATTGAAGCCCATTTGAGTAATAAACATTCAAAATTCGTCAGTCCTGAACTAATTTTGTCATTTCTTTTAGCAGTAATAATCTATACTCTCACGTCAGTCTCGTATTCGTTATGTAAAGATTGTAGTATTATATTTTTTAATTATTCTTTACTGACCACATTAGAAAAAATGTCTGGTAGAAAAGGCGGACTTAATACTATATAGCATTCTCTCCTAGTCAACCTTTGGCAAAACAGATATATAGAAATTGTTGCAGATAAACAATTACACGTACATATCGATATTTACTTACAAATCACAACATTTTATTCCTTTTTGTATTAATTAAAGTTGCTTTTGCATTGAATAATTTATTAAATTATTTAATTAAAATTATTACTTAGTTTATCTTTTGAGTAATCCATACTAATTTATTAAAATCGAATAGATTTTTTTACCATTAATAATAATTAATTAATTTATGTACATAATACAAAAATGTACATTTTCGGTGTTACTGTAATTTACTACCTACCAGTCGACCATGAATCTGCAAAGAATGTTGTTATTGCTTCTAATTGAAGGATAAGACAGCCAATGCGATATCTGTCATAACTTATATTTGTACCTTTGCAATTTATAATCGCAATCCTCATTAATATGATAAACAAGCTGCCTGCCCCAGCTGCTAGTGAAGAAAATCAGATCAAATCTTCGCTTTACCTAATAACCTTCACATTTTTAAATGAAGTTATTTTCCCCAACTTTTTCACTTGTCTGTACGATTTTTTAAACATATATAAACCTTGTTATGACAATTAAAAACACAACAAAAAGTGGATTTAGCCAAATAGGTGCAGTTGTTCTGTAGAGATGCGTTTACATATTTTACATTACATATTTTATTAATATTATTATCGTAAAAGTGAGTTTATTTATTACGTACCGATATCGATTTAAATAATTCATTATTATTAAATGTAACATGCTTATGGTATTAGGAATGGAGAAAGAAAGAGGACGAAGCTGCTTTTAATCATGGTAAATTAACATGTCACGACTCACGAAGACCAAATCATAGACAAAAACTAATAATATAGTATAAAACTAAAAAGTAGAAATAAACTTTTTATTAATTTTAATAAATAAGTAAAAAAAAAAATACATTGTAAGATAAACATTATTGTACAACGTATTTTTTTGACGTATTTTCTATTTCAGTCGTGTCTCTACTTTTTGTTAGATTTCGTAAAAATTGCGGATAAATTATAAGATACTCTAAGAAGACACTATGTTGTATCGTTAATTTTACGTATATCTACTCAGTAACAGGAATTTCTATGTATCTTTATCTTAGTTCCCTTACGAGTTAAACAGAAAGATTAGATTGTCAAAGACCGCTCTTCCTTACCTGTATATAACTAATATTTACTCAAAATACTAATAACACAAAAATTCATTTTTACTTATATAAAATTATTGTAGTTTTTTTTTATATCAATATACTTATTTTTTTATATCTATCTATATACCTTACTTACAATGTTTGGATCGCTTACCATTACAATTTAAAAATAAAATTCTTATCTACAACATACCTTCTTTTTTATTTCACTATTGTAAATTAATTTAATAAATATGTTACTTCTTTTTTAAGTAAGAAAACTAAAAATTATATTTCATTTATCACTCGAACCGCGGAGTAATTCTCGTTTTTGAATAGGCGCGCGTTTGCCCGCCTAGTACGACGAACCGTACTGTCTGAAGCTGTTTGATGCAAGCAGCGACTGACTTGTAACTGTGTCATTGAATACAACGTTTAACATAAAATAACGCAACATTGGCATCCACTCCCATATTTGAAATTCAAGTTTCGTCCAACAGATATATTACAGTGGGTACCTAAATTACAGCAATCTGTGTAGGTACAAGTAACAAGTACCTACCTATAATATTGCTATAGGATTTTTTTTAATAAGATATCGCTATGGACTCATAAAACATCTAAAAAATTAATAATAAAAAATATTAATAATAAGATAATAAGAATACAGTAATAGCACACATAACAATATAAATATATGTTTTATAGATTTCATCAATTTGTCAAATAATTTTAATGTGACAACGAATTGACTGTAAATTTTCAAAAACAATTAACATTTATTTCTATTTATTTTATTTTTTTATTTATTTGTTTCTGATTGATTATTTAAAAAGGGCTTTGGTAACAAACTAAAGTGTTAATCACCTCAAAAATATGTTGCATATATAACTAGTCTGGCCATAAATAATGTTACATAAAAACTTTTCTTTTTTCAACTTTTCAATTATTTTGAATTTGGAACACGTTTATTATTTTAAAAACTTTCTATTTCGCGCCATTTCACATATTTTTTCGTGTTCATTATCAAATTACAATATGGAATGGGGTATTAAATAGAATAAGATTACAGTGAATGCCTTGCACAAAGTGGGTATGGAACCGTCGGTCATATTCCAGACACTTCAAAAGATTGGTATCAACCGTATGTTCGTATATCGTACTATGAACAGATACAATAACACTTTCTCTGTCGAAGACCACAAAAGATCGGGGCGGCCGCGTTCTATTAGAACTACAAAGGCTATTAATACTGCTAAAGCCAGAATTCGTCGAAACCCCATTAGGAAGCAAAAATCTTATCGCGAGAAATGAAGATTCCCGCTAAAACTCTGTCGCGTACTATAAAACAAGACCTGAAGCTCGGTGCTTATAGTCGATATATAGGATATGCCCTAAACCAATCCTTACAAGTAAAGGGAGTGGATCGATCAAAACGCCGTCTAACGCGATACGCAGGTGAAAGGCACAGAAATATCCTCTTTACCGATGAAAAAATTTTCATGATTAAAGGACACTACAATAAACAAAATGATAAAGATGCTCACAGTTCTAAAGAAGCTGCTCAAGTGGTCGGAAAGTTGTACCTTTGTATAGTTATCATCTTGAGTCAGTGATGGTTTGGTGGGGCGTGTCTTATCAAGAAGTCACAAAACTACATTTTTGTGAAAAAGGAGTGAAAACTTCAGCTAAAGTGTATCAAGATGATGTGTGTGTCTTGGATCGTGTTGTGAAACCTCAGCAATACACTTTCCGCGGACTTTCCAGCAGGACTCTGAACTACTGAACTCAGGAACTACCCAAGATTTGGCTTGGCCAACGTTCCGGACTTTATAAGAGCTGAAGACTGGCCCTCATCTAGTCCCGACCTCAACCTAAAGGGTTGAGGTCGGGGCTAGATGAGGATGAGGACTTCAAATTATGGTCAGTTTTAGAGTGCATGACCTGCTCTAAACAACACGGTGACATTAAGTCTCTTAAAAAATCTTTGGAATAAGCAGTGGCGAAATTTCCCTTGGAAACAGTGCGTAAATTCATAGATTCGTGGCCAGATTCAGATCACAGATCAGATTAAAGGCCTGTATAAAAGTCAAAGCCACCTTCGAACAGAATATTTTTTACTTTTTGCTGAGACTTTAATAAATATGTAGGGAAAAATTTTAATAATATTACATTACTTCATAAAAAAATACATTTTCATTTGTAACAAAACTTGTGGCTGGACTAGGTATATATCTACTACCTACTAAAAACTTTGCTTTTACTTCATATTTTGCTTCGGAATTTTTCAAATATATTTTTGCTATCAAAATTTTTAATGACATCATAATAAGAATATTATTATAATAAGCATATATGATCTTAATAAGCATAATTAACGTTTTAATTCACTAGCAGAGAATATATAATATAAAACGACATATATAGAATATAATATAAATATAATACGGTCACGATTGAAAATTGTTAGATTGTTTTTGAAAATTGCGTCGTTATCATACTTCGATAAGCTAAAGTTATAAACGCTCTTAAACTAGAACAATATAATATAGTATTTTTCAATTTAGTGTTATATTTAAATAACATTTTCCGCGCGCTTGTAACGTACCTATAACCATTTGTCTTTAACCCTAATATCATTGATCATTAATTAAATAGGTTGATGCAGTTGATATCACCTTAATTGCAAAATAAGGTACGTAATATTTCTGAGAACAATCTCTTTATTATAGTATATGTAAAATTGAGATAATTAAAGTAAGTTTTAAAAATGTAAATAGAGAAAATATTATCAAGTTTATAGAAGAAAAATTGTAAAGCATTTTTAATTTTATTAACCTAATGTACACCTATAATCAAAGGTTGAGTCTTATGGGGAGACAGCGGGCTGTGTCCTAATAAGAATCAGCCTTGTCATAGATCACTTATTATCTAAACACATACAATCTTTTTTTTAAATATGTTGATTTTTCCTGTATTTGCATTAGCGTATAATGCAGTTTCCTCTTGTCAGTTTTTACATCTCAGGGGATAAAAAAGTTTACCTTACATGAAATATAATTGAATTTGCTTTGTATACCTGCTAAGTTTAATAGGCCTTTCGCACTATGGACATAATGGGAGCGGAATGGAACCGAGTATTTTTACATAGTGGGTTATACAAAATATTTTTTTTTTATTTTTTTTTTATACACTAGCCTGCTATGAATTGAGAAAAATTAAAACTGATGGTGTACCTTTTGTCCTCTTTTTACTAATTATATTTGCATAAGAAGAAAGGAGGCAATCATATGAATTAGTTTTTTTTTATCATTCCTTCTATGTAATTCCTTGTTCTTAGGAGGCAACCATATGATTTACAGTTTTTATTTTATCATTCCTTCTATACCAGTGTTTCCCAACCTTTTTTTGTTCCTTGCCTCACTTGAACATTTCTAAAATTTTTATGCCCCCATACATAATTTTTCCCGATAAAGTTTACTTAACAACTCTGATCGCCCACGCCAAACGAAATTATATTAAATAAATATTTACATTTCTTTTAATTTACTTTTTTTTGTTAAATTAGGCACCGATATCTCCTCGTAGCATTGCATTTAAATGGCTCGGAGCAAGAGGGTTAAAATCACTTCAAGTCCATTTTTAATTGCCCCCCCTCCCCCCCCCCCCTCCTAACTATCAAATTGCCTTCCTGTGGGGCGTGAGCCCCACGTTGAGAATCACCGTTCTATACCTTTCTATTCTTGTAACACTTTCCGTATGGTATATTTGATAAAAAATATCTGGCAACACTGTCACCTTCTATCAATGCCAAACTTTTCATAACCTGTAATCTACGATTGTCATTTTACTAAGTTTCCCTTTATTGTATACTTTTTATCAAGTACTTTTAACTCGCTTTTGTATAGGTTATGTTTTGATTTGGAAATTTTTGTTCAGTTATAATTTATAATAAAATGTTCACAATAAAATTAAGACCGTTGTATCACATTTGTGATAAGATCATAATTCGTAACCTAAGAAGTAGGAGATTAAGAGGTCTTGGACCGAACCCTGGTTTGGATAAAAGAATCGAAGCATTTAAAGAAGAGGGTTTTCAAATCACAGATGACGACGCTGAAGAATTCGTTGAACAATCTGAAAGTGACTTTTATAAAGTAAGTAATAATGTTCTAAAATGTAGTAATATTAAATTGCTTGACTGGGAAAGAATTTTATCGGTATAAGCCCTCCATGTAGGTAAATCTATGTAAGTACAATAATTCGTATACTATAAAATAAATATTACATTAATATACAACCTTATTTTGCTTTTTTCCAGAGGTTTACTAAATGAAACGATATATTGTTTACATAATCCTGTAGAAAGGAAAACTACTTATTTGTCACCTACAACTGCATAAACAGAAATCGTTTATTTAGATAGGTTACACGAAGTTTTAATTATATGCTTTCATTTTGTAATATTTTTTTTTCTCTGTCTGTTACCACAAGTTTATGATTTGTTTCTTTAAATACTATAATTCAGAAAGATTATGATCATAAACTGTTTTCTATACTTAGCACAATTGAAATACCTTTTTGTCAATGTAAGAGCATACAAAATAAGCAAATAGATAAAAAGACATTTGCATTGATTATAGTATTGGCTTTGCATGTGACTTTATATGCATCTACTTTGGAAGTAACAAACACCAAATTTTTAGTTAGCCTTTCAATTAAACAATTGTGAAAATTGCATTCAAATTGGTGTAAGTTTTTGCAAAATGCTGGATCAAACATACAGAAAGAAAAAATATCTAAAAATTTTTTATTTGGTTTCTATTGCTCTTATAAATTTTCTTAAACATTCTTGGTACAGACATTACTTAATTACAGATTTATTATATATGTATAAATTAATTATATACTTGCTAACTTATATACACCATTAAATGAATAAATTTGGTAAAATATGCTCAGTTTGTTTGCTATGTCAGAAGCAGATTCAACATATAAATAGTATTAACATTTTTTAAATCTCATTTTAGATGGGTGAAACTTACAATGAGCATCTTAATGAAACACTTATAGGAAAGTATGAATTACGACATCAAATTGTCAAAGAAAAATACTTTAAGGAAAATATGCCAAATCTCTTGACATGGAGTGAGAAGGAGCAAATTCGTCATTTGGCTACAACACAACCTGGGGAATGGACACCTGAGAGAATAGCAGAGAGTTTCCCAGTTACAGTCCCTGTAGTAAAGGTATTTTTATATACTGAAAAATATTTTGTATGATCACATACATACATACATACATATCTATCACGCCTGTCTCCCATTAGGGTAGGCAGAAAATAGAAGATTTTGTATGATCACATCATCACTATTCTATGGGCTAGTGATTGTAGATATCCAAATAAATCTGCACAATCTCCATGCTATGAAAATCTTTTTAGAAATTCAAAACAAACAAAAATTCATGTTAAAATATCAAGAAGAATACAACATTTCAAATAGGTTTTCAATTCAGTTGTATTTTTTATGTTTGTCACCACATAACACCTTCAGTTATGAAACACTGGAAAATCCTTGTTTTATCTGAAAGAATATACATACAGATAGGTCCCATAGAAATTTCATTTGTTCAGTAGTTTAGTTTTATAATAACTGATTTTGCTCCAATTGAAGTTGGTTTATTTTTGTCCAACACTCACACTTACTCATCACTGGTTAGCAATGTTTGGATATGAAAAGATGAGTTAACTCATCACCAGTCAGCAAAGTGTTAATTATGATTGTCCATACATTATAGTAGATAAATGTTTATAATATTTATAATTATATAATCAATTCTTTTCTATTGTAGTTGTTCTGCATTATGAGGTCTTGTTCCTCATGAACTATATGTAAAATATACTTTTTTTTATAAATTAATAAAAAAATATTATTTTGTTTTATATATTACTAGCTGTGTCATGACTTCACCCATATGAATAAGTATAGAAAGTCTTGTCAAGTCCAAATCCTATGTGCTAGTTTAGGATATAACCTACTTGTGTACCCAAATTCATTCAAATCTGTTCAATAATTTTTGCACAGGAATATTAATCATACATCTAACCATAGTTACAAATTTATTGTTTTAATAGGATTTATACTACAAATTCTAAACAATCTGACAACACTTACAATGAAAGGCGGTACTTGTTGATATAGATATATCTATGACATTCTATAAAGACTTACTTTTGTATATATGTTTTTATCAATGGCAGTTGCAATAAAGTTGGTTTCACACTTTATGAAAATTGCAATTATTCTTTCATTTAGACATTTTTACCATTCTTCATGAGATGCTATTTTTGAAGATTTATTAATTTGGCACTGTATGCTGTAATAAAAATGGATAGACATTATTTTGACAAATAGACCCTTGTCCAACATATCTCTAGTTAAGTATACTCCACATTAACTTGAACCTTTGTAATATCTTTTCAACAGAAATTACTCAAGTACCCATGGAAGCCAGCATCAGAACAGCGTATTGCTCGCCATGATGCATCAGCTATGAGAAACTGGAAGGAACTAAAAGATGGATCACTAGATATATCAAAAGACTTACGTCAACATTTTCTAAAATTTTCTGACAGAATCATTCCACCATTAAATAAGACATCAATTAAAATTGATGTAACCCAGGAAAAAATGGGTGAATTTGAAAGTATCATTCAAAGATGTGCTGCCAATGAAAAATGCAAAGTCAGTGATAAAGAGAATACTGAATATACCGATAAACAAGGAACTGAAAATAATGATATTAAACAAAAAACAGATTTTAAAAGGGTTACTTTAGATGAATTAACAACAAGAATAAAAAAACGTTTAGAAGATGGTAAAGAGATCAATGAACCTGATAAAATTATTTTAAATACAGTCAATTCTAATATATCTGAAGTGCATTCTGAAGAAGTACATAAAGAAATAGAATTATTTGAAGAAAACAAAGAACAAAATGAAATTAGTGAATTTAAAGAAAAAGATAAAAATAACGATGTATTAAGTATTACATCTTATCCAGAGAGAATTAGGATTCCTAAAAAAGCATACAAAAAAGGTGCTACATATAAAATAAATGACTGTTATTATGATCATGATGGAAAATTTTTGTATAGAGTTCTAGGAATGTCTTAAAGTGTATATAATCAAGTAGAGTTAAAATAAAACAAATAATATTGAAGCCTTATATATTTTTATATAAAAATTATATGCATTTCATTTGTCCTCGAAAATAAAATAACCAATTTTAAACAATAATGACTCTAATACACCAATATATACGCAATTATATATGTATATGCAATCTATGCAGATTACATATTATTCCCCAATATTAGAATGATCGTAATCCGGCTCCACATTAAATATTGCAGTATTGTTTATAAAAATACATTAGAGTGAGTTGACTATCACCATTGTACATTGTATGTTTGGAACAAAAAAATATGGCCTATAAACAATCACTTTATGACGCTAAACTAAATACATAATCAAATAGTGTTTGATGGCTAATTTAAGAATGATGAAAATCATCTAATAGCTAATATATTTGTGAATTCACGCAAATACTATTTATATTTTTAAGATTTAACATTGTTGTGGTTAGTAAAATAAATAAACTGCAGTCCTTTTGTTGTTAACTTAATAACTAAATTTTGACAAATAACAATTATTACCTATATGAAATCTGGTTACTATGAGTATCATTGCTCCATATAATAAAGTTGAAGATATGATTACAAGAAGTCTTCGTTTTATTGAAAAAATACCAATAAACAATTTTTAGTGTCTTAAACTGTGTACTTATATAATTTTATTGCTATCATCAAATTAATAAAAGTAAAATTTGTAAATAGATTATCTATTAGGCCTACATTTTAATTACGATTTTGCAAATCATAAATTACATTGTATGATATATATAACGGTACATTTTGAAATTTTATAGCAGAAAACGTCATTATATGTAAAAGAAATTGTCGTCAAATTATTGAGAAAAATGGAGTGACAATTATGTCTAAGGTTAGATAAAATTAATAATATGATTTAATCATATTAATTTATTATAATTAATTATTCTTGTTGACACCTATAAATACTTTTGAATTTTGGCAGTCACATTATCGTCTGTTTTGAACAATTAATAGTGAACAATAAATAAATAAAATTTATTAATTACTATATATATATATATATATATAAATTATAAAAAAAAATCTACTGGAATGATTTTTATTACATTCTGATCTTATTCATACTATAGGTACAAGTAAATAAAGATTGATAATTTGATGGCAAAAACGACAAATAATGCGACTTTGTGAACACACTCAATAACAAACATACCCTAAGATTCGTTTACGAATTTAACTGTGTTACTAACATCACACAATTAAGCAAAAAATCTACAACTCTTGAATATTGCCACATGGGCTCTTAATCTATAATATACAACAATACTATGTACACTCGTGTTTCAATCCAATCTAGTTGCCTGTAGCACCCACGTCCTTAAACTAATAGATATGCCGAAATGAGAATGATGAAATTAAATCGTGTGACGACTTTAGTGTTTTTGGGCAATTATTCATAAAAATAAGAATATATTTAAGCTGCTAATTGCTTACATCATGATTTTTAATGTAAATTCTTAATCTGAAAGACGATGACAAAACATGTAACAGTTAAAATAGGTTTATCGTTGGTTTTTATTAGTAATACGATTATTTCGAGTTAATTATTAATGGATATATATATATACTTTTTGTAATTTTGCTATATAATTCGTTACAATATGCATGAAACAATTATGATTACAAATTTTAAATCTCATAATTTGTTCTTAGTCGTTTTTGAGTCACTTTTACTAAATAATACATTTCTTAGTGACGTCATAAAAATTATTACTATTTGTATGAGAATCGAGACTACAATATCCCGAGCGACGTGGACGGGCCGGTAGAAGTTCGTCGGATTCCAGTGATTTGTTTTCGCATGAAATTATGGACGGCAATAACGTGACTTTTCAAATAGAAAAATAAAACAATGATACTTAAAACTAGGTATATGATTTTCAATAATGACAGTTTCAACCTTGACTGTATGTAAGAGACCTTGAAAATAAGACAGTATTACAATTTGTATAAACTACTCATTTTAAACATGGTCTTTTCATAATGCTGTACTGTAAAAAACTTACGTAAGATCTCCCCAATTTACGTATAAAAATATTTTACTATAAATTAAGTTTAGAGCGTTCGTTAATGTGAGGTAATGTCTCTATTTTTACCTGTCAAATGTTATATTTTTGAATGAATAGTCGATTAAAATTACATTCGCTTCCACTAAAGTCGAAGAGATCACTACCACAGCAAATTAAATGTTCTGATTATATAATTTCATTATTTACTATTTGCATAGTCTTTCTAGGGTTATGATGAAAGTTTATGTAGATATCTGAATGATTGTTT
Organism: Galleria mellonella; assembly: GCF_026898425.1. Lineage (NCBI taxonomy): Eukaryota > Metazoa > Arthropoda > Insecta > Lepidoptera > Pyralidae > Galleria > Galleria mellonella. Next base: position 4,657,407 of record NW_026442075.1, on the reverse strand, counting down.
CCATTTGTCACTCAATCATGTTTCAACAAATTTAAAACAAGTTATTTTTATTTTAATTCAATCAAATAACGAGTTACAGCAAGTATGAAATTACATACCAGTTTTTAGCATTTTTAAATTTTTCCTATCCATAACTATTTCTTTTTAATACATAAAATAAAAGCTATGGGTAATGATAAAGGCCATCTAGTCCTACCTAAACTAAACAGAGTAAAACAACTGACAGATATTCTTAATAGTTTTGTAAATACATATATACGTAAAAATTTAATAATTTGACATACATAATACAGCCGTCAGTCTTACGGTATACATTTTATAAGGGAGGTTATTATACTATATTTGTGTGTATAAGTGATCTTGATCTCATTCAAATTTCAAATGCGTTAAAGCCTAGTAATCTGTATGTTTGATAGTATAATAACTCCCTATGCTCAACAGAAACATTGAAACTAACATGAGAGAAACTAAATATTAGTTAATTGAGAGTTGATATGTTACAATTTCAAACCATGATGGTATAATCGATACGCTTGGCTTTCATTCCATTTTCGACCAATTTAGAATGCAATATTCTTTTTAAAATTACCTTCATACACAACCAAAAAATTATCATTTTATAATTTTGTAAATTGTGATCATCAGTATTTGTTATTTTTTTTATGTGAAATTGAATGTAATATTAAAATTGTTAAGCTAATTCAAACAAATGTAGCGTCACCCCTTGTAACCACTAAAACACATGTCGCCAAGTATTTTGCTGTAAACGTTGTAACATCTATAAAAGAAAAAATCGTGTTTCATACATGTGCTATATATATATACACACACTCAGTGTATAAGGGACAGGTTGACCAAAACGAAAACAGATGAATCAAATATCCACATGACGGGTGATAATACCTACAACGCTCAAAGGGTTTCTTCGTAGGTAATTTTGATTACACAACTGATTCGCGGCGATATTTTAATACGTTTATTACATTGCTGTTAATAGGTATCTCATAGTATTTCACTATAAAATATTATTTCTTTATTCTATGACATAATATCATACATTACATAATTTTAAATGAAAAATAAACACGAAAAAATGTTGAAATTTTCCTGAAAGAATTTCCAGTTTAGGTTAGGTTTTCAGTTTAAAATAGAGGCCTAAATTCACTGTTTCAGTTTTTGTCGACCTGTCCCTTACACCCTGTATATACCGTCATTAAAACATTGTATTAAGTAAATACCTGCTGAGTGAATATGTCGTGTCACCACCACTCTTCATTCTCAGAATATCATAATTCATAATTATATAAGTGCCTAGGAAAACGTAATACACCAGTGCAAGACGAAGGAAATCAGAAATATACTAAAGCTATTCCATAGCGTCATAATAATGGACTATTCCTCATATGGAGAGAGAAGTCATTGCATAGCCAAAAAACAAGTATACAAAACGCTTTTGAAATCGAATTAGTTACACTCACGGATACTAAAAAAAAGTGATTTTTTTATCCGAAATTCTTTGCGAAATTTGCTATAAACAATAGTTTTGGTACGTATAAGTGTTTGATTGGACGCTACTTATCAAAATTATAGTTATTTTTCCACCTTGACTCAAAACTAATACATTTGTAACAGCAATTGTGTGTGTGTGTTTTTTTAAGAGTCTAAAGCATTGCAAGCATATTATATTACAACAATGATAACTCGTATTTTAACCAATTGTGTCAGAGACGTAGTGGTATACTAAGCATGTTGCTGTGCGCAAAGTCCTGGGATCGATTCTCAGTCTGAGAATGTAGAAAATGAATTTTTACACTATCTCTGATCTGGATGTCCTGGGGTACCTTCAGTACCTACAGATTCGTTGCCCAATTTCTCATAACACAGGTGTCCCATCTTGAGGACCAGACAAACGATGTGGTTGCGTCGCACATTATCATTTCGATAACGCGCTTGATGCGTAATTCTAAATGGGAAGTAAATATCATTCCTCGAATGCGAGCGCGAGACGTTTGAAGTAGTGCCTGCAGCAGACTGCGGTGGGCGATGGCGGCTGATCCTGTAATAATAATATTTGTTATTTGCACCAGATTTTAATATAACAAATATGAAAGTGTTTGTTTGTTATCTCTTAGCGACTTAGCAGCTTAACACTATATAGGATGGAGAAAGTCGTGAGCTTTATATGCTGGTCATGTGGACGAAGTCGCGGATTAGGTCTAGTATACAATATTCGGCACCCTTACTAATAAACGTTAAGTGAGTATATTTTTTTATAACCACTTGGCGTTCTAACAACTTAACAAATTTCTATTACATTTTATTTGGGATGAAGAGAGAAACATATAAGTTACATTTTACGTTTTTTTTTTGATGGGTGAAAATGGTATGATAACCCCGCCTGCGCTAATGGGATACGCTGGCGAAGCACCAGTGAAGGGTAATAGATGAGAATGAAAACAGGCCAGTTAGCCCATCATGATGAATTCATTAAGAATTAACCATGATAGTTTCCAGGGAGAACCGCAAGGAGGTCGACCTGGTTGGGTATATTGCTAGCAATGGGATTTTCACTCTCCATTACTAACAATCCCTTTCCCCCCTACATTTTACGTTATGTAGACGAAGCCTAAAAACTAGTAATGTTATATCTAACTGTATTTGTTACATCTTGGCAATTTAACTGCTACGTCGCGGTCATACGGAATATAAGTATAATGGCAGACCTGTGGTCGCGCCTCGTCTCCAAGTTGTTCTAGTGCGCGTGTGTACTCGCGTTGTAACGCCACCAGATCTATGTTGTACTCGCCTAGTGCTGCCATTGCGAGGAACAGGATATCTCTGTAAAATAATTTAAATTGTCTACATGTTGTTTTGTCCCTTACATTCAAACTAAAAATTTAGATCGAAAGAAAGAAACAAAACACAAACAACTAAAACTAGTTTTAAGTACAGTTTTAAATAGCCAATAAGGTGCAAGTAGACCTGATAGAAAATGGCAACCGTAGCTTATAGATAAAAAACACCATAAGTACTGTACCGTGACGCTTATGGAATCCCTCATGCGTTGACAGTTCTTAGGATTAAGGTGTTATGCCTCCAAAGGTAATAAGTAATGTCATTAAAACAAGTTCGACAGAGACACCTATGTAGTCGGGGGAAGAAGGGATAATAACTATGGTAATTACCATATATCGATACTTTATCTTTTTACTTACCTGTAATACGAGTGATAGCGTTTGTTCTCAGAAGTTGTCTCCCGCCATCTCGCGAGTTTGCGCAGTGCTTCCGACAGGTCGTTGCTTAGCAGACCATTAAGCACTGTCAGTGCCACGCTGTAAAAATGCAACAAAAATTTATAATTTATGTATTTAAATATGTTTCATTTATTTGACTTCGAAATTTCCATAGGTATAATAAAAAGCGTGTCTTAGTGAGAATTCCTCCAATGACGATGATATTATAAACATTTTAATAAAAATATTTTAAAAAATTAGAAATCAATAGATTTTCAATGTATACATCGTTAACGTGTGTGTAACGCGGTACATTAGTATAAGGCTACGGTCACATTAAACAGATTTGACGGAATGTTATCAAGTTGTATACAATGTACAATTTCACATTGCATGTTTTCTGACGTGACATGCCACATTCAGCGGACGAATCGCGGCATCTGGATACGTTGGTTAAAATAAAATCCGACTCAAGATATGCTGAATGCGACGGCTACGTTCAGTCGCTGAAGATCCGCCGAACGTGATGCTCGTCTAAGTTAGTAAAGCGGGAGTATGGTACTTACGAGTGCGTGGCGGCGGCGTGATGCTCTGTAAGCAGCAGCGCTTGAAGCGCTCTCGAGCGCTGCGTGTGCGTGCGGCGCGCGCGCCACGCTCGATACAGCGCTGCGCCCGCTTCACCGTGCAGCCGGCTTACGTCCCAACTGCACCGGACGCTGCATCCTGAAGCAACCATTTGTTACTTATATATTTTGTATGTTGACCTTAGTTGAAAACTCCTTTCGTAGAAAGAAATGATCGAGAAATTTAAAATTATTTATTTAGGACTTCTTTTGCAATTTTATAGGCATATGTGTTTGAACAATAAGACGTTTTAAAATATTTAAAAATCTTAACGAGTCGAATCTCAGATCACAGAAGCGAATTATTTATAAAAATCAAATCAATCACTTTTATTATTTTTGAAAGTGTTGATCTTATGAGCAGATCGTCATCGCCTTTATCATTTTACCTTCTATTATCTGACGATTTTTTTTGTCATCTTCTTCAGTCTGGCATTAGCTAGAACTTAATAATACAATAGTACATTATTGCAGCGGTCAGCAACTGAGGCATTGATGGACGAACGTGCAAATGTGGGCCGAGGCGTAGCCGAGTCATACATACGTGAGTCCATCAATATCTAATTGTGGCCAAGGCTTGTATAGTACTTTTCTCAAACAATGCGCGGAAATCATAAACACAATTTTACTTTTTAAGTTCAATGATGAATAACGAACAATAATAATTTTTCACGCGCCATAATGTTCCTTTGTTTTTTTTTCAATAAACAGCTTTCTATTTGCAAGCCAGTTCGAAATTTAAATAAAACCTTTTATTAGTTACCTCCTTGGTAGCCATGTTTCGAATTAAAAGGTCATTCCATTTTTAAATTACAGGACAGATATGAGTTTACATAGTAATTTATCTGGCCGCAAAACACGACAGACATGGATTTTCATACATTTTTTGCCTGCCGCTGCCCACATGTATCTGGCCAGTATGGCAATTTTGATTTATCTCTAAGAAGATTGTCAAAATAATGCTCACATTTCCAAGCATGTTGGAGAAAAAATAATTTACATATTAGTATCAATACTCACCAGATTTCTCGACTTCTGACAGAGCGTCCGAACTCTGATACTTGGCTTGGAAGTCCGGACACAATAGGTCCGGTAAATGGTTCTCTATATTGGCACGTTCTAAGAACCATACTAAATTCCAGTATACTATCGGATGCGATTCCACGAATTCGGGTTCCGCGAGACACGAATCTCCTTCTCTACCTGTCAACAAATACATTTTATATTTTAAAATTACATAAAAAATGTGTTAAAAATATATAAGAAAAAAAAATTGCTTTACCTAAAATAGATTCAAACTCTTTCCTCAGCACTAGAGGATTTAAATAAGGCACGTTCAATACTTCGGCTTGTGTTTGATTGGTTCGGATTATCTGAAAAATAATAACATCTCATTTTAAATACTTGCTCCCTTATTTAGAAATCTTATGTATATATTTTTTTATTTATTATTTCAGCCGTTAACTGTCCACTGCTGAGCATAAGCCTTCCCCATAAGGGAAGTTTTTCCAGTAGTTGTCACGATTGGCGCCCTCCCTTATTCGCCTCCCTAATAACATTTATGGAAAAGGAAGGAGTGGCTCATTCTATGCCAGGGCACACACGGCGATATATATATATATACCAGAGGGAGACTTTGTACAAAACTCTTTGTCCCATTCGTGTTTCTACCGTGAAGCAGTTGTGTTTACATGGATGTGTTTCGGTGTGAAGGGTGGGATATAGCCATAACCAATAACTACTGTTCATGCAATATGTTTATATAAATATTCAATTTACAATACTAAGTTTTATATACAACAAAATGGCGGCCGCGTGGATAGCTGACCTGTACAGCTAGTAGCGGCACGGTGTGTTGCCCGCACGCGGTGCAGCGCGTGTTGAGGTTGGAGTCGTCGGCCGCCCAGCCCGCCATGATGTCCTCGTCGTAGAGTAACGCCAGGCATTGGTGGCACTGCGAACACGACGACATGTGGACCACCACACTCGCCGGACCAGTATTTTGTTCCTAGAAACGGAATGTTATTATTTTTTTATGTATAATAGCTGATTAAAGCGAACACACCCCATCTGTTGGTGAGCAGGAAGTGTGGTCAAAATATGAAGATCGCTGTCTCAGCAATAAGCGCTGAGTTGAACAAATTTAGACCAATATAGTATTTAGTATTTGTGCTACGATGCTTAGAGAAAATATATTTTTTTTTTTATATGAATGACAATCTCTTTTTTTTAGTAGAGCATTAGTGATAGAAAACCTTGTTAGCAGATAATCCTGGTAAAAAAAAATAAACTTTGTAATATGTAACTGTACTCGTATCGGGGCTGTTTTGGAAAATTGTCAGTTAAGAAATCAACTTACGTTGTGTGTGGGATAAAGGTTGTCGGGCAGATGTGAGAGAAGTGTGGCGAGCGAGCCACGTTCCATCGCGCACGCAAGCTCTGCGTCGCTCGACGCGCGTTGGAATGACGTGCCGCCAATCCATTCTGTCGAGACCAAATAACACCTTTATACCACAAAGTTGGACAAAATAGAAGCTAAGACAAAGAGAACTTTTAGTAATTAAAACCAACCTGTGAACTTTATTCACAGAAATGTTTTCTTTTATGCGTTATTTATCTGAATTAACTCCAGAATTTCGAACAAACCAATTTAGATGTGACTTATACTATGTACGTAATGTAAAAAGAAGTGTATATAAAAGTCATCCCTCACCATCAGGATTAATTTCTGATGAGCCATCCGTTGAATCTTCCTCAGCTATCAGACTGCTCAACGCACTGGTGGCATTACCAAATGCGCCTTTCACCGGTGTCGAGTTAGCAGATATAACTTCTTTCATCTCGTCGAATTTCTTGCCAATACTTGTGGCTGCCGATTTGAGGCTACTCAGTCCACTTTGTAGGAGTTCATTGGACTTCTTTCCCGCTATACTCGAGGGACTGGAAAAATAGTTTTAGTATTATAAAAAAAAAAAAAAAAAAACAGAACAAATGGGTATAATTAATAGGGCATAGGGTTGAAATTCGCAAAAAAAAAAATCATACAAGCTAGTGTTCTGATCGTGCCAAAAATTAATGCAAATTATGATTGGATGCCAATGCATTCATGCAGTTATGAGAGTATCTATGAGTTTGGTACGAAGGTATGGACTGGTGGGGGTCATTCAGCAGATGGTTTTTATAACACACTTGCTTGGTTGTAAATGACAAGTGCCACCGCAAGATAGTCGTGACAATAATATAAATAAATTTTAAATACGAATTTTAATTTGTTTTATAGTGATTATTTGGTCTGGACGTATTAATCTGTAATATATAAACCGCTTTTAACCAGCTCTAACTGGTTCGACAGTTCTACCAATGTCGACACGTCACCTTCCCAATCCTAACCGACATACCATAAAAAGACAATATAAAAAAAATATTTTTCACTAGTTTAGTGGACGAAAAAGGCATTCTACTGCTTTATTTACATATTAATATTTCATTAAAACTCAAGTATACTAAAGCTACCATTGGCACGAAATCTAAACGATTGTGAAGCGTGATTCTCTTACCTGAAGTATGTCTCGATCATTGCTTTCCCGAGTTTCATGTTTTCCTTTCGCAAGGACAGTCTGGCTGGCGAATAGCGTCTAAGAAAACAAACAGGCTAGCAGACTTGAGGCATTGAGTGCGTTCGAACAATATGTACATGTGTTACATTTATACTATTTGGGTGTATGTTATAAAAGTTTAATGAAATTCCATTAGATGCTGGTTAAATAGTGATGGCGGTGTGCAATTATTAAAAAAAGATACGTTACATACTCAGAAAACAATAAAAAAAAAAGTTTTGAACGTCATAACACACAGGAATTAATTTATTTCATTTATATATTTCACCACATTATCAAAATAATTTAAAATTTCTTTTAGGAGTGATTAAAACAATAAGAATAAATAAGATAGCCACTATTTGACATTTGCGCTCTAATATCACTATTAGAGGCGCTATTTTAGCAATTAGACCAGTGTTTCCCAACCTTTTTTGTGCCATGATCCACTTGAACATTTCTAAAATTTTTAAGCCCCATACATAATTTTTCCCGACAAAGTTACTTGACGACTCTAATCGCCCAGTTGATATTTTGGCAACATTAAACGAAATTTTACCTAATAAATATTTTCATTTTTTTAATTTACTTTTTGTTAATCAACAATCAATTAACATCGATTTAGACCATCACATTTTCAGTGCGATGTAACGTATCTGCCATTTTCCTTTTATTACAATAATATTGTTGGTATCAATAATAGATGACAACATGCTAAATGATTTAGTTTTATTTTTCCTTTTTAATTTTGTCAGTGTGATGTAATGCAATAACATAGACCCAAGTAGTAGATGTATAACTAATAAATAAAAACATTTATAGCAAAAACGAAATATGGTAGTGAAACATGCCTAAATTGCATACATATTATTGTGATTAACTGTGAAACATATCAGTAGATGGTGAAAGATTCCCATATTTCTTAATGGTCCAATTATATTCTAACACTGTGAATTGTTTCTAAGCATCAAAATGGGAACATTATTTGAGTGTTTTTTTAATTATTGTTAATTAATTAGAGTTTGACGTTAAAGTCGAATAATCTGTCATTTTGATAAATATATCTGGTTTTAAACTATTTAACAATCAGATACAATCAAATAATGATTTGCACAACAAGAAAATATAACTTTTGGTAATATTACATAAGTATAATAGAACAGTAAAAACACGTGAAGTACAAAATAGATATGGCAAATTGACTATAATAATTTAATTATTATTAACTAGATTTGTTGCTACTACTTCGTATATGTGGTTTTCTGAAATAGAAAAACCAATGAAATATACCAGTTTTAGAATGGTGTACTAAAATGAAACATATACCAGATTTTAAGCTAGACGTTTGAATCCCAATAAAGAATGTCGTATATTCAACATTTAACTATTTGAAATACGAGTAAAGTATATTTGTTTTTCTAAACTCCGTTCGTAGTCACGTAGACACATGTGACTCGCTATTGCGTTATATTTCTTGATTTAGTATAACGAAAAACTCGATAATTATACTAATGTACTAATTCAATAATGAAAAAAAAGGTATTAAATATTTTGTTTATTATAATTAATTATTTTGGCTAAATGTAAATGAAAACTTATATGGACAATGTTTTTTATTTTATTTAAAGTACAAAGTCTATTACGTAAATTAGTTCGTAAATTACTCGCTTGTTATTGAGATAATTTTGGTATGGGCAATTTTAAGGTGTTATTAGTTTATTAATGATTGTATTATAAAACACATACATTAATATGTGTAAATCCATAGATTTAAAAATATTACGAAAAATGTCGTAACGCCATATCTATCAGTTTTTTCTGTTCTTCGCTAACATAATACACACAATGATGCTAGAAACCAAATTAATGTCACACCAAATCACATCGACTCACCCGAAGCTAATCTTGAGTGTATTACCGAGCGTCGCGAGACTAGAAGACACCGTGCCGCCCGGCGCCGTCTCACTTCTGTGCAGTTTCCTGACGAGGAGGAAACTATCGAGGTTATCTTGCTCCATTAGGGGGCAGCACTAGCGATAAAGGGGCGTTAGCGGGCAGTACCGTCATAGGAAGCGTGGATGGAGGATTAAGTGATGGAGAATTTACATAGTGCAGTGCTAAGGAAGAATAATGTATAGATAAATTCAAGATTAGATTTTTTTTGTGAAAATAGTATTGTGTGTTATCTATCTACAGTAAAAATATACTGTAATTATTGTGTTATCTATCTACCTATAACAAAAATATACTTGTAACACCGAAAAGTATATATATTACGCACGCATAGTAAGTACCTACGCCGTGAGACCCATCTAAACGTACAGCGCAGGCGCGTCGCGCGGTAACCGCGCGACCGACCAATAGGAGCGCGCCTCTCGCGCTTCGAGAAAGTTCGCGACTAACGAACGAGAGAGTAGTTGGGTGATGAGTGTCCTAGTGATATCATATAATACTGTTTTGCTGTTAAATATTGTAATATATTGTAATACATATAATTCTCAATAAATAACGTGTTCACCCGTTACATACTGTAATTATAATGATTCGGTAAAAAAAATGAATGAAAAATAGTGCAATTTTATCAAAATTAACATAGGCCCAGGTTAAAAATCAAAATCTTTTAAATGAAATATAATAATTAAATGGTGGAATAGTGCAAACATTTAGAATGACAATAAACTAGAAAAAAAAAAATTCTACTGTCAATACAATTCAAGGAAGGTGTATACCCTTGCGGTTCAGGCGGGTCGTCCTGGAACGAGGAGCGGCGATGGAATAGCTTGGGGCTGACACTGTACTCGTGGCGTGGCGCGGGTGGAGGCGACTCGTCCGTCACCGTGGGGGGCGCCACCGGTGACACGGCGTCTAGGTTTAGGGCTCCCAAAGGATCGTCTGAGAGCACCGGTGTACGGGGTGACACTCTGCGAACACAGTGCACGATTAAGCTCTCGTAAAGTTAAGGTTAACGTCATATTAAGCATATCTTCACCGATAATCCGTAATTTAATTGGCGAACGTAACTGCTATATTTTATAATTACATAAGCAAACATGCAATGCGACGTTGGCGATCTTTCGTCTTGGAAGATCGATTTTTCGCCGGCGACGACCGACAACCATCGACGTCATTACGCGTAGTATGTACATAGTAGTATCTACATATGTATTGATGTTCATAGCGGATGATCGGCGATCAAAAATCGACCTAATGCAGCACTAATACGACATTTTTTATGCAAATATAATGGAAGTTGACGATTAGTGGATAGTGGGAACAGGCGCTTATAAACGTGAATAGTAGTATGAACATTAAAACACTGTGACCTCTATGGGTCTGTTATTTCTAAGGTTAAAAATATTGCGCCTCTTTATTTTGTAATTTCACTGTCATATCTCAATCAGTAGAGGTGATACATTCCCATAGACAGGTCATTATATTGCTTTTGCTGCATTTTGCCAGCCGGCAAGTTACAATAACTAAACATTACCTAAGACAGCTACTGATTCTCTTTTGGTAGGCGTATATGATTGTGTGAAAAAAATAAAACTTTGTACTTACTTTAATGGGGAGTCCTTAGCTTTTTCTAAGGAGTCAGTGGCGGCTGCCTCTTTATCCGGTTCCTCTGGGAAACTCAGAGTTCGACTACACCGGGATTTATTACTTGTAGTACCTACGAAAATCGATTTTACATAAATAACTTATCAAGTCAGTCGTTAAAATTATAAGACTGGTCTTATTTATTTAATAACGAGTATATGCTTTTTTACATTCACTTATAAAAAAGATATCAAATTATAACAAAAATATACTCAGACGGACTTATGCCTTAAACAGATTTCTATTAAATAATCTTGAGTAGCAAAAAGAAAAAAATATCTATATATTGTCCATGGGAAATATTTAAGAAAAATTAATACGAGAGTTCTTAATAAAGGTAATAAAAGCTAAAACAATATTTTTTAGAAAGTTTATCTGTCTGTCTGTTCATTCCGGCATCACGCAAAGATTATTGCGCCAAATTGAATGTTGTTTTCGTAGTTGATTTCCAGAAGATCTAACTTAAAAACTGATATATGTTTTATTGTGATACGACATATAGAAGTAATCTAATTCATTGGTTTTCCTACTTCTAAAAACCACGCGTACGAAGTAGCGGGCAAAAACTAGCCATTAACATAAAAAAAGAAAATAATATCTAAAATAATAAATGATATAAAACATACCACCACTATTGAATGACAGCCTCTGTAGATTTTGTATAATCTGTGCATCACCAGCGAAACTCTCTGATCTGGTTAGAATCCTTAGATCTGTCGGACTATCCGGACTAACATGTATCGTCTAAAATAGAATACTTATAAATTAACAACGTGATTAAGGATACATAAAATTAAAATAGCTATTACAAAATATAATGTAGACATAAAAATAGAATGTAACAGTAAAAGGTGTCTTTTCATACCTGTCTTTTTTCAGTCATTTTTAGTGGCGATGGACTTGTCAAATCGTCATTTCCTAATGAATTACTTCGCAGTCTAGTTTTCTCACTAAGGTCAGGGTTAGATGGTAGACCTGAAAATTTTAAAAATTATATATATATTTGTAATATGTCGTAATATTCAATATCACCCATTAGTCTAAAAATAATTTAGACTAAATAAGTCACGTTTAAAACTCTGCTGGGAATGTAAGATAAGGAAACGATAGACTTTTTGAGAATATAAGAAACATCAAATCGACTGATTTTTTCATTACTGTAAGATAATGAGTACAACTGAATGAATGAATGATTGTTTTTTTTTTATATATCTTACAATAGCAAACAAGCTGACAAACAGGTGGACCACCTGATGGAAAGTAAAAATCGTCGCCTATAGACATGAGCAGTACCATGGACATAACAGAGTATACTGTTTCGCCCATGATACCACCCTTGCGTTGCCATTCCTGAGGACTCAGGTGTTATTCCTCTGTACCCAGTAAATTCACGCCATATCCCACCTTTCAAACCGAAACACAGCCATGCAAACACAACTGCTTCACGGTTGAAACACGAATGGGACAGAGGTACCCAAGCAATCGACTCGTACGCACACACGATTGTGTGTGCGTATGAGTACTAAATGAGTGCAAGTAAATGTAAAAGTATGAGTGAGTGAGCTGTTAAATAATTCAGAGATGACTGACCGGATATGAGGATCCCTGCGGCCGCCGAAAGCGCGGGCGCTAGAGGGCGTGCCGGTGCGGCCCGCACTATAGTCGCTCGGCGGCACAGCGCCTCCCACGCACTCGAACGACGACCCGCTGTACATAACACAACACAACCAATACATTTATTATATTAACAGCATGACAGTCACTTAAATTGTAAATAAAGATGTCATCTACACAAGAGCAATTGAATAGAATTTATAAAATATAGAGTTATAATCGGCGAAAACAATGCGTTATGGTGTACATAAAATAATTGAGAGCTTTTTAAAACAAAAAGAAATAAAGTGATGACTGTTTACTCCAACATATCTTATACTCATTTTTGTATTCAGTTCCTATTAATCATAATTTATTCCTAAAGGGCAGTATCTCAGTTTATTATAGTCTATGATCTAGTAAAAAATGTAACTTGGATTGTCTATGATTCTCTCTCTTCCGTTCGACGCTTGAATATATTTCAGTTATTCAGTAAATTATAAAGATAAATGCATTTTAACATTGTACAATCAGAATACTTCTCAGCGTTTCACAAGAAATAGATTAGAAAACGAATTCAGTACTTTTCAGTTTCAGGTGTGCTCACATCAAACATCATTGGCGTGACTACCGATAAATGTAATATTTAATGATTTCTTAATCGGATAAAGCCTATTAGATATTATTATTATTTATAGTGAAATACTTCTATGTGATGACGGAAAAATTTAATCTCATTAAGTTAGTTTCGTACCCAATAGTATGATGTAATGTTACCTTATTTATCATAGTTACGGTAATATTATAATTTTAGTGAAGTGTAGTTACGATACATACCAGAGTCTAGACTGGTGCGGCTGGCAGCCAGTCCACCTCCACTTCCACTAGCACCCTCCCCTCCATCGGTTACCGTCGCCGCAGACCGTACACGTGGCAGCGTACCGCTCTCACCTGAGAATGTAAAAATTACCGCTTTTATAATTCTTTTTTGTTACCACCAAAGATAGCAAACAAGCATATCAGCCCATCTGATACTATAGGGTTACATTTGTCACAACATATTGTTGTTCGTAATTGTCGAATATCAGAAGCAGAATTATCAGCCATACCCAAGTACATAATTAAGAGAGCATATGCACCTTATTTCATTAAATAGTCATGATTATTGGCAGCAGTGTTTCTCTTAAAATATCACCAAAACCTAACCGCTGTTGCCAAGCGTGGCTACTATTGACAACTCTCCTCTTATGAAGGAGACCTATGTTCAACAGTGAACAGCACCAAATACCCCTTTATTAAGGGGCCAGCCTTCGCCCCCCCTACCCCTCCACCGGAAATAACTTTAAATAAGGCAATGTATGTCAATCGCCACATATGATCAACAATACTAACCGGGCAAAATGTAAAAAAAAAACAAATAATACCTCCTTTACAGATTAAGCCCTTATTTTTATTAGTAATCATTCAAAGGAGTTCAGACTTCAATGCACAGCAAAAACTTGCAACATCAATATACACTTATGTTTATCTTATAATGTCCTCTACATTCAAATATACATTTGGTACCCACCAGCCCCTGTTGTGAGGGTGGTAGTGGTAGTGGTGGTGGTGGTGGTGGCAGCGGCAGTGGAGCTACCAGCGGTGGCGGCTGCAACACGGCTGGCACGTTGCGCGCCCGCTTTGCGGAATAGGGCGGCACCCATCACGGCTATGCGAAGTTTGTTCCACAATAACTGAGATCCACTGTTAACAAAATACGAATGGGATCTTATTCGACTATTCGCTATTTATAATGGTTAATCATAAAAGGTATGCTACACTGTTATTTTAACTAATATATAAAATAAAATATTATATAAAGAAACTAAATAAATAATCAAAAGACGCTGTATATCAAAACATTACGTTCTGTTACAGTTGACGAAGCATTCGCGCACTCGTTTCATTCGCTCATCGAAAAAACCATATGTAAAAAAAAAAAAGAAACATTTAAATGAATGAGCAAGTCGAATTTAAATCATTTTGAAATTCGAATTCATCTTCTGTGCTGCCTCACAGGTTTTTCTTCCAACAATCGACATATTCGTGTTTTAAGTCGAATTACAGTTAGAAAAATTTTTCAACAAATACCCTCCTACTGGACTTGCCTTTAGAATATTCTATCACAACTAAATCTAAATCTAACAAAACAAATAAATACCCGTTCGTTTACTGATTTGGTCGTTATAAACGAACAGGGGATATTTGTTTATACAATAATTTTTTTATATTCCAAGCACGTGAACATCGTAAACCCATCCCATAACATTGAGTGACGAATTTTCATGAAATAAAATTCATTGATATCTGAAATTATTCAATTGAAAAACAAATCTTTTATACGAATACCTATTGTATAAATCGTGTTTTCTACTTCGAAAATT
This sequence comes from Galleria mellonella, assembly GCF_026898425.1. Classification (NCBI taxonomy): domain Eukaryota; kingdom Metazoa; phylum Arthropoda; class Insecta; order Lepidoptera; family Pyralidae; genus Galleria; species Galleria mellonella. Next base: position 4,642,342 of record NW_026442075.1, on the reverse strand, counting down.
TGACTAATCCTATAATGAAAAATAGAAAGACCTAGGCATGTCTTGAGGCCAGGCAGCTTCCAGCACGCATCGGTTGTAGTAACCATAGGTGAGAGCGTTGGGCTGCAGACCGGCGCGCTTCATTAGAAACAGGAGTTGCACGGCGAGGACGGGCAAAGAGTGGATACCACATAATTGCATCATCACGCGGTAGCACACCTGGATAACAAATTATTCAAAATTGTTAATATACTCAGTATCAGAATTCCGATTTGCAATTCCTAAATAAATAAAATTTAATTTAAACAAAGGTTTACAGAAGATAATTTTGAAAGCGTAACGTCATGTCCATAAGTGTATCTCTATATATATGCCCACTCTTAAGTCCAGACATATGGTAAATGAATTAATCAGTAAATATGTCGTTATCGTAAAGAAAAAGAGGCGAGAAATTGCTGTCTCGTTCTATTATGCATAGCGCAACGAAAATGTATCTACTGTTTAATTTATTATTTATAAAATTTAATTGTGCCACACAAACCCGAGAGGTTTAAATGGTATTAAACATTCTTATGTTTTTCTATGTTTTCAGTTGTTTAGCTCTGTTTTATGTAAATACTTCCAATTTTTATGAGAGGAATGTTTTATTTGTACACCGCCATTTGTACGCTCCCAGATACAATATGATAATATAATTAGTTATTAGTTAGATGTAATCTCATTTAAGTAAATACTTGTATTCTCTTGAGAAACAATTTAAACCGTAATTACACGGTAATTAAATTAAAAAAAAAAAGCGTTTTCTATTAGGGGTACCTACCCCTACATAGTTATAGCTATATATTTTAGTTACAATATCTATATACCAGTTCAATAACGAATAAGTTAAAAGCCTGTTATCAAAAAAAAAAAAATACTGGATAACAGATTTAACATATTGGTAAATAGATATCCGACCGATATGGCCGATATTGAAATGCGTGATGACTTTTATCCATTATCAATATTCAGAGCAACCCAATATATAGATAGATATCATAATCGTATTTATATTACCCATGCCTATTTTCTATGTCAGTAATAATATAAAAACTCGACTCACCTCATCACACGGCACCTTAAGTTTGGTAGCTCGCTCGAGCAACTCGTAAGCGGACCTTAAGGTCGCGTGTTCTTTACCTCGACAGAGCATCAATCGGCATGGTAGTGTTAAGAAATATAGGGAATAGCAGGCACCCAGTAAGCATTTGGCCCACGACTCTGGTGATAAGTTGGCTTTACGTGCTAATCTGAAAAGAGAAAGTTTCGTGTTATTCAATTAGTAGACACTAACATACAAATAACAAATAACGGTTTCACCAGAGGGAGACTTTGTACAAAAGTCGATTGCTTGCGTACCTCTGTCCCATTCGTGTTTCTACCGTGAAGCAGTTGTGTTTGCATGGCTGTGTTTCGGTTTGAAGGGTGGGATATGGCGTGAATTTACAGGGTACAGAGGAATAACACCCGAGTCCTCAGGAATGGCAACGCATGGGGGTATCATGGGCGAAACAGTATATTCTGTTAGGTACTGCTTATGTCTATAGGCGACGGTTACCACTTTCCATCAGGTGAGCTGTCAGCTTGTTTGCCACTCTAAGTTGTATAAAAAAAAACGCTTGAGATGGACACTTTTGTATATTAATTGTATGATGTAATCATAATTATGTGTGCATTTTGAGAAGTAGCAGAAGATGACAGACTTTTTGATGAGATGAGATCGAAAATAAGTTAGCCCATAGTGATTAATTTTATAGGAATTAACTATGATGGTTTCTAGTAGAGACCATGTGGAAGTCGACCTGATTATATTGCTAGAAATAAGGTCATTAAGTCCCATTATTAACAATTCCTGAACCCCCCCCCCCCCCCCGCCTGCTCTCTGGTTAGATGTAGTATAATATGTAATGTAGGTGAGGTTACCTCTGTGCGGCGGCGATCTCGTGCTTGGTGCGACGAGCCATAGGCGAAGCATCAGCCAGTGACTCAGCTGACGCAAGTGCAGCTGCAGGCAGAAGCTGTACGGCGCCACTGCGGCTGCGGTTGCGACACTTCGCCACCAGCGCCGAGTCCAAATCCAACTTCTCGTATATATATGTTTCTTCTGGAAAGTTGCAGAACATTTGGTATGAAAACCTTAAAATGGATCAGCTTTCCGTCCGATTCGAAATTTTTTTAATCAAAACATGGATTTAAACATTACTGTAATATAAAATAACTATAAAAATATGTTTTTAAAATAAAAATAATTTTAACAAAAGTTTGTACGTTTGTTTTGTATTAGTTTTCATAAGTTACTAAACAATATGAAAAATAATAAGTCAAGATATGTTTTATTAGGGCTTGGCTTGGCTTTATACATAGTAGTGTTTTAAAAAATAAAAAATAAATATGAGCGATATCGGAAAAATATGATAAAATTAATTCGCTAAATAACTTATTAAGACAAATGTTTTGGATTTTACATTCATTATTTAATTGACGAAATACGGTATACGTTCAAAAACGGTTATAAAGTATAAGTGCAAAGATTAGATAGGTCGTTCAGTTACCAGGGTCGGGTGGATCCGGCGGTAGGACGAACACGGTCCGGTCAGACACCGGTGCATCGCAGCCGAGCAGCGGCCCGTCAGCGGAAGTCGCGACACGTTCGATGCATTCGTCGAAAAACGTTAGCCCTTGGTCCACGTCGCATACGAACGATCGCTCCTCGATGAAACGAGTGAACATTTGCGTTCGCATCATTAACGCGAAGAAACCGCGCTGCGTCTGTTATATAAAATATTACAACAAATTAAAAAAATATTATGTATTTGTACTTTGTACAAAAGTAGTTTGCTTAGGAACCTCTGTCCCATTCGTGTTACTACCGTGAAGCAGTTCTGTTTGCATGTCTGTGTTTCAGTTTGAAGGGTGAGATATGGCAGTGAAATTAAAGGGTATAGAGGCATAACACCTTAGTCCAGGGGGAGAAAGGGATTGTTAGTAATGGAGACTGAGAATCCCATTGCTAGCAATATACCCAACCAGGTCGACCTTCTCGCAGTTCCCCCTGGAAACTATCATGGTTAATTCCTGATGAATTCATCATGATGGGCTAACTGGCCTGTTTTCATTCTCATCTATCACCCTTCACTGGTGCTCCGCCAGCGTATTCCGTTAGCGCAGGCGGGGCTACCATACCATTTTCACCCATCAAAAAAAAACACCTTAGTCCTCAGGAATAGCAACACATAAAGGGTATCATAAAAACAGACTCCGTTGTCCACGGTACTGTTCATGTACATAGGCGACAGTTACCACTTTCTATCAGTTGGGCATTCTATCGTTCAACATTCTATGTTGCATAAAATAAGAATATTTCTGCAGGTACAAATTTTATTGTAGAAATAAAATATAAATAGAAACACAGAATGTCATATTTTTATCTATGATTTTTTAAAGTAGCTGTAATTGCTTCAGTAATTTCTACCAGACCTTATAAAGGACAGAAGAATACTGAATAATAACAATAGTTTATAAATTCTAATGCAATTTTAGATTACAAACATTACATACCTTGTCTCTGGAGCTCAAAAACGCATCCATATGGAACAACGCGTGTGGATCTGTAGTGCCGACTGTAGGCGCTTTCGTTATGGGAATGAGATAGCTTCGATAACCTTGTAACGTGCACGCCATGAATCGAAGAAATGCCTCTTGTATTTTCAGTTCTAGGGCTTGCTAAAATAAAATATAAGCATATAATTTTCTTTCTTTAATAACCAGTTGTTCAACTGATTAATTGTCTTTTTTAACACCTTACATTATCACGTGATTCCCTGATAGGCCTCTAAAAAGATGTAAACTATTGCTAACTGATAACCCCATTTTGTAACCGTAGTCCCACAGAAAGGCAACTTATCATAGGTACCAGGTGCAATTCATGTCTATAGGAGACGGTTACCGCTTTCTATCAGGGAGGACGACAGATTATTTGCCATTCTAAGTATAAAAAAAAAAAAATTAAGAGAAAATTATCGCATCGAGAGTTACACTGTCAGAATTAATACATAAGTAGGTTAAAGCTAATATAAAATATATGCCTAATGTAATACGCATACTATATAGTTCATTCATTTATTTCCCGAGGACAGTTGGCGTCAGGCAAGCGTCCTGACATAAACTAAAAGCTAAAACCTTCAGTAATATGGATAAAAACATATAATGCCGACCCCAGATAATTAATATAAGGGCAAGATGATGATAGTTCATTAATACTTTTTTAATCACAGCTACAGAAAACTGGCAAACACTTGTATTATTTTAATAAGGTGATATATTAAACCAAAGACATACCTCTTTTCTTCTCCTTTGAAAATCTCTATCTAAACTCGTCGTTGGTTCTCCATTGTATTTACTATCAGTTGAATGGTGTACTGGGGATGCTGTAAAAAAATATTCTCTAAGTGTCATATTATGAAGATTAGATAAGTATACATAACAATGACATATATAATAAAACTGAAGTAAGTACCGGGTCTAATATTTCCATAAAGCGATTCTAGAGTATTTCTTAAAGCTTTTGCTTGCCGCTTCGGTAACATTTTAGTCGATATAATTTCACGCAGCGACTCACATATCTGAAAGCAAATGAAAAAAAGTAATTTTAACTCAAATTTACTAAATATAACATGAGACACTTTTGATCATTTTAATTACAAATATATAAGTATATTATTTTCATTATATATATATGTACCTCATTAGTCTATCAATTTTAAACCGATTTCGATTTTTTTTATCTGAAAGAGTATACTTACAGATTGGTCCTACAGAAATTTTATCAAAATCAGTTCAGTACTTTAGTTTTGAAATAAAAATTATTAGTTTTATCATAATTGAAGTCGGTTTTTTTTTGTGGAAAGGTCAGATATTTACGCTGGGCTCTATAAACTAGCATGCTTACAAATATACGTAAAATAATGATAGATGCTCTCGTAGTATAAACAAAAGTACACACATTATGTACATACAGTATGAAAATGCATTACAGTATAAAACTGCATGCTGCAGTCTCTTGGGAAAACCACGTACGTGTTTTGAAGCCATAAGATACAATTAATACAAAATGGCAGGGAGCTCATTCTTCAACCTGAATATATCGAACAAAAAATGAATACTCACAGTAATATTATTAGTATCCAAATCGACACACGTCACATCAGGTGGGGGTTCGAAGAGATCGAAAAATCTCGAATCCACCCCTATTAAGTATGGCAACGGAGCGTGTAGTACTTCAGCTAAACCTGTAAATGTAATGGGACCTAATTAGTGTTATGTTTAACGGACATTGAGATGCACAACTGTTAAAGCACGATACCGTTTGATGAAACTTTGAATATATCATACTTATATATATTTTTTTTATACAACTTAGAATGGCAAACAAGCTGACGGCCCACCTGATGTAAAGTGGTAACCGTCGACTATAGACATGAGCAGTACCATGGACATAACAGAGTATACTGGTTCGCCCATGATACCCCCCATCCGTTGCCATTCCTGAGGACTCAGGTGTTATTCCTCTGTACCCAGTAAATTCACGCCATATCCCACCTTTCAAACCGAAACACAGCCATGCAAACACAACTGCTTCACGGTTGAAACACGAATGGGATATGTATTTATTTAATTACTTATTATAATGCAATCATGTACGTAATATAGAGTTGTTACAATGTTACTATGTAGAATATGAATAAAGTATTAATATACATATGAGTACCATAAAGCTAAATATGACACGGATATATACGCTAGTTAAATATAAAGAATTAATTAAATAACATAATAATATTTAAGGATTATTAGTGCATTTGTAGAGACATGACTTTTCCTTTGAACGCAATAATCTGCCAGGGATCTTATCATGTATGCTGTACACAAACATATTGATACCGTAAGCGAATAACGTAATACCATCTGACCATGCATAGATATGTATGCGATGGTTTCGGAAGTTAATTAATGCGTAGTTTAGTTATATAATATTTAATAGTCGTCTTACCTAAAGGACAAAGAGGTATGTACGGACATTGCCATTTGAATGGAAACAAAAGACTTGATACTGCTTCCGAAACGGCTGTTAGTGTGTCTGGCCTGAATGAAAAAAAAAAAATTTAAAATATATAATAAATCATAGAAAATTGATTATTAATTATGCACAAATATGTAATTTGATATTTTTTTAAATAAAGTTCTTGTCTTTTATTTAATTGTGATATTTGAAATAATTATTTAATGAATTTGTAAAAATAATCGCAAAATTTACAATATGAATAGGAATGAGGTTGCGCTACATTATTTAAATAATGTAAATGATACCCAAAACACATTCCATTGGAAACCGTAGCTTGCTATTCCTGATTTGATTACATTATATTAATAACTATTTTTTAAATAGATATTAAAAGAAAATTGTACAATAGAACATACTATGTATTTAAATAATATACTAGTAATAACTCCTACGTATTACGATTTTTTATTTATTATTATAATATAAATAAAAATTCGTAAGGAATCAAGTTCATAGTTTCAATTATTACAAAATAAAATATTAACCAACCTGAGAGAATGTATGAGTATCTTCTGCTCTGTGATGGCTAAAGCTAGCAACGATAAACAGTTGTCTGGTCCCAAATTGAGTAGTAACTGCCTGAAACCAGCCCCACTCCTCACCAGTGGCTGATCATCGCAACGTGTCACTATCACTCGGTCTTGTGGATTTGTAGGGGAGAGCTGTTTATAATACATATTTGTTTATAATTTCTTAAATTATAGATGTAAAGGTAACAAGTACTACAAAAGCAGTTTTATTTTTATATTAAAAAGATTTTGCGAATGACTTCAATTTCACAATCACATGATGGGATATTATTGCGAGGTTGATGTGGGTGGAAATGGCTATTTTGCTATTATATTTCATATAGTCATTTTCAATATTTTTTACGTACGCCGTATGATCCTGGCATAGAATAAGCCACCGCTTCCTTTCCCGTGGAAAACCCGTGGCCGTAAGAGGCGACTAAGGGAACTTCAAGGCGAGGGATGGGCAGTAGCGTCTCTCTTTAAATATCACCAAAGCCTAAATGCGGTTGCAAATCTACCTGTTAAGCATGGCAAATAGTGGCAACCCCCCCCCCCCCCCCCCCCCCCCCAATGTTCAGCAATGGACAGTTAACGGCCGATATAATGATGATGATAATAATAATGATTTTTAGATACTTGTATATAGTGTTTAAATATTCAGCCTATTGTCATTTAATCTGCATTATACATTATAAGTAATCTGGCGTAAAGAAATAAAGGCGAAAGGAAAAATTTGATTGTAATGAATAAACTCAAAAATTACTCAATCAATTTTTTTAACTCTTTTACCGATAAAAAGCTACATTGTCAACGAATAACAGAGGCTATATATTATTTTGGAGATACATTTTGCTTCGCTAGTATTACATAAAAAAGAAAGGTTAACTAATAGTGAAATCTACTCAGTTATCAGTTATAGGAATAAGGCAGTCCATTTTTTATCTGTGTAACCTATTAATTATATAAATTTTGTGTCATCTATTTTATACTAAGAAGGTTTTTTAAGTCAGTGTGGTTTGAGTAGGCAAAGCTAAGAGATAGATATAGCTCTTTGATAATGTTTGTTCTTTACAAAGTCCTAATAAATGTAGCCTTATTTGAAAAAAAAATGTTAAAACACTAATGTTACCTGCAGTAATATTCTTGGTTCTGGAAACGGAACTTCTTCTAATAAGTGCACAATATACCTTTCAATTGGTATACTAAGCGGTTGTTTACTCCATGACATTTCCTATAAGAAAAAATAATAGATTATAAAGAACAATATCAATCAAATTGATATATTTTTTTTTTACAAATATATTTAATTTAGCATGTCTTCACTCCAATCAAGTGAATGCAACGCCCTCTGCTTTTAAGTCCCTAAATCAGCTTTCACACCCTTTATTACAGTCCCACTGCTGGTCACGAATCTTTTTATATAAGGAAAGGAAGATAGTTTTTCAAACTACAATTTTTTATGTCTTTTAAGCACGAAAGACAAATTTGTTTTTACATTGTTTTTAATTCTTTTTTGTTTTTTTTAATTGTTTCTGCTTACCCTAATGGGAGACAGGCGTGACAGATATGTATGTATAATTTTGTTGTTGTTACTCAAAAAACGAAATAGTCTTCATTTGACTGCATTTTATTAAACGACTTCAAAAAGGAATTCTCAATATGCTCGCATTTTTTCAACCGACTTCAAAACAAGAAGAAGTTCTCAATTCAGTTATATTATTTTATATTAGTTACCTTATAATTGTATCATTTATAAACCAATTTGGAAAAACCAAAAGAATATATTTTCGGATTACACTCGTTGAAAAAATTTTACCAAAATCGGTTCAATAATTTAGTTTTTAAATCAAAACAAGTGGTTTTGCCACAATTAAAAACTATATTTATGTTGAATAAAATCTGAAATTATTTTGTATGGTATATTCGCCAAATAGGAAGCCGATATTGGTCTTTTTACAATTAATAGGGCTTTATTAATTTCTTTTACATTTGAATTGGCTGCTTTTTTTTAATTTGAAACAAAATCTAGAATCTAGATTTTGTGTACAATAATATTTTTTATGATGATATCTTTGAAAATTATACACCAACTATGATTGATTGTTTTAGAACAACGGTTTACTTTTATGATTTATACAAATTTTGTCCAAATGGAAATACATACTGCTTTAAAAAATTAGTTTTAAAATATATGGGTTATAAAAGACTTGGGCTAAGTTATGGGATTTTAGATCATCATCACTAATATATATACATTTTATAGCAGCAAGTCAAAGTGAACACATCCCAACTGATGGTAAGCATGTAATGTGATCCAAACATAAAATAAATGTAAAGTTGCAATTACAGAAATTTATATCACTCATATACACACATACATATATATATATATATATATATATATATATATATATATATATATATATATATATATATATACATATATGTAAATACATTGAATGTTATACTCACTAGTATATAGAGCAACCATCTCTCGAAAGTGTCACTGAAGGGCCACCTAGACAGTAAACAGATACACTTGTTTGCGTGCACTGAGTGTGACGTGTGGGACACTCCGGTACGCCAGCCCAGTGTCTCGGCCTGGTATTCCGTCAGTTGGGTGTGTGGGAAACTCTCATAGAAGGTTACCGCTGAGCCGTACACCTAAAAAATATATATAAAAAGGAATATGGATATACCACTTAATGGTAACAGTCGTCTACAGACATGGCCAACAGCATAGATTTTTTTATGTATATAACTTTAGCTAGAAGCCATCAGCCATAATTTATTATTTATATAATTGTTACAATATTAACACCCCAATTATTTTTCTATCGGATATACTCTAATATTGGATCAAAAATTTGAATGAAATTACATACAAATCATCATTACATATTATAAAACAAAGTCGCTTCCCGTCTGTCTATCCCTATGTATGTTTAGATCTTTAAAACTACGCAACGCATTTGGATGCGATTTTTTTTTAAAGACAGAGTAATTCACGAGGAAGGTTTATATGTATAAAACATGCATAATATAGTAGAGAAACACTGATAATTTTAGAGGTTTCTAATGTGATGTGATGTAATGTGTACACGTGCAAAACCAGGGCGGGTCGCTAGTTTATTATAATTTTATGATAAGAGAATCATGCATACAATTGCATAACTATATGAATCAATACAAGACTAATCCGTATAATAATCTATGTAATTACCTTGTCGGTAGCATCAGCCACCGTGAGTACGAATGTTGAAAACACCGGTTTGGGCTGCGACGCTATGTTCGGCCATAGCTCGAGAGTTGCGCCCATCGGTAAACAGAACAGCGGTACGGACGAAGGGAAGGCCAAACTTCGACGGTCAATCGTCGGATACCTGATCATACAAAATTATATAATTATATTACAGTTATTTATTTTATTATTTATCACAGTTTCCACAACAGGCTGTATGTGGGGTAATATTAAATTACTTAAATATTAGTGACATTTTGGAGAAATTTTATTTTATACTAGCGGCCCATCTCGACTTCGCACAGGTGGACATTTTTACAACATTTTAAAAAGTGTGATATAACGATAATAGTTGGACATATAGTATCGCGAATGTTTTGTAGTAATTGATATTTTCTTCAATATTGTAGAATATATTTTTGTTCTATCACCAATGGTTTCCGCAGCGCACGCGACGAAAGAAATTTTATAGCATTTTTTTACACCTTGAGTGTTCTAGCAATAAATATAGCCTATATCATTCAGGGTAAATGTAGCTTTCTAATGGTGAAAGAATTTTTGAAATCGACAAAGTAGTTTTTGAGTTTATTCATTACAAACATACATACACACAAAAATACAAATCCTTCCTCTTTATAATATTAGTGTAGATAAACATTTAAAAATGCCTTAAAAGGATGCAATTGGTCAGTAACTTATTACAAAAATTTGTTGTTTATAACAATTGTTAATAATAAAAATAGATTGTTTACTCAAGTTTAGGTTTTACAGATGATGCATATTAGGTAATCACTCCTCCATACTTTACTACTAAACTTTAACTATTGGTAAAACCCCCCAATACGGAGAGACCGATTTTCAGCATCAGACAATGAATGACTGATATCATTACATCATTGTACTGTTAATATCTATAATCGACGGTTGTCTCCCTTTTTCATCAGATGGATGCCATATAAAATATTTAATCAAACTACATTTCGTTCTATATTTAAAATTATAACGTAATAAAAATATGATCATACGTGTTTATCATATATTTTATTAATAAATAAAATACATTTCTTATGATGTTACCATTTACCATTACTTTACATGTACACACAGGCAGTATTCAAGTTCATTTAGTATTCATTAATAATATTAGCATTTTAGTAAAACAGTTTTATGACTCACATCCTCCGTGAAAGTGTAGCATTAATTAACACTAGTTTACCAATTTTTAAATTTCGTTACATGCACGCTCCGCTTTAGAGATGGGCAATTTAAAATTTTTTACCGTTTATCATAGTTTTCCATCGTTTATCGTTTACCATCAGACAGGTGGTATGCTTGTTTGCCACCATAGTAGTATAAAACAAATTCATTTTAGTTATAATCTTACAGTTCGAATTGCTCGATTATAAAACTGCTGACAAAATTTTGGTATAATATTTTTTTTAAATAGACATAAAATGGATAATGATCATAGACTCTTTATTGTTTCCTCTAAGAGATTACAATAGTAAACTTATTATAGATACAAACAATTACAAGAAATAATCACAGTGAGAAAACAATGGGCGACCTTATCTCTAAAAGCGATCTCTTCCAAGCAACCTTTGGATGGAGAGGAGTAATTATAAATAGTTTCATTTATTTGATTATATTATTTGACGTCCGACTTTATATCAATTCGATTGCGTTAAAAGTCAACCTGCAAGTCTACTGTAATAGAGTAAATCTTAGAAAAAAGAATTGAATATTTTATCACGTGGGAAACTACAAACTTTTTCTTTGTATTGATAATAACTCATTAAGTTAGTGTAGTTGAGAATGCCTCGCATTTAAACAAATTACAGCCTGTACGGTGAATGTTTGTTAACCTATTAAACGAATTATTCGAATAATCCGATTGTATTATTTATAGAACAATCGTCCATTTCTAACTTCAAACACTTTCTAATACTTACAACACTAGAATATAAGATGTTCTGAACTTTGTTATACTAACCTAAAGAGTACTTCTGGTTTGTAAGCTATTAGCGGTGGACGGTTCATTGACTTTTTGTAACAGAGGTACACATCACTGCCCATTAAACCTGTAATTTAAAAAGAATTACATGTAATATTTAATGTGTGATACAATTAACATGTTACAATTAGTTGCATAGATAAAATATTTCGAGTTCCATTTCTAATCTACGCACTAACAAAAAGTGTGCCTTTTATCATCTATTATTTGTTTTTAAATGATTTTAGGAAGTATATACATACTATATTAGTCACCTAAAGGAAATCCTAGACAAAATAATATAATGCATGACGTAAAATTATAGATTTCAATAGAAATTTATTTTTTTACTTTCTACTTGAAAAAAAAAAACCTGAAACCTTGAACAGTTTTTCATCCAGCATAGCTAAGAAACATCTCTTCTAAATCGTGAGATGCATAGAAATCTCTTAGAGAGTTACGGTACCACATGCATACAGAGATGGTTTTAAACATCCGACTTTTTGTATTCAAAGTAAAAAAAATCTTTTTTTTTTATACCACTTAGAATGGCAAACAAGCTAACGGTCCTCCTGATGGAAAAAGATAACCGTCGCCTATAGATATGAGCAGCACCATGGATATAACAGAGTATACTGTTTCACCCATGATACCCCCCATGCGTTGCCATTCCTGAGGACTCAGATGTTATTCCTCTGTACTCAGTAAATTCACGCCATATCCCACCCTTCAAACCGAAACACAGCCATGCAAACACAGCTGCTTCACGGTTGAAACACGAATGGGACAGAGGTACCCAAGCAATCGACTTTTGTACAAAGTCTCCCTCTGGTGTTTTTGTGAAATTAAAAAATGAGTCTGAATTTAAGTGGACCCTTAAAACATGTACGATAATTATAGTAAAATTACTACTCCTACTAGTATCCCACTAGTGGGTAAAAGTATACAACATTAAAAACAAGTTTTCAGTTAAACCTGTCTACAAATGACACATGATCCGTTGCGGTGTTGAAACAAGACGACTTGTACGTGATTAAGATAGCTTGGCCTGACCAATGGGCAATATTCCTGTCAAGATAGATCAGCATATATGCCGTCGTTCGTAGACAGTTTAAAATTGTGGATTTTTAATATTAGCAACACGCCTTATCTTCGCATATTTTTTTTTAATACATCCATCATGTTCTTGAATGGCAAGCACCATACTTGCGGACTGGTTGATCAAAATATAAGAAATTTTTACTGTTAATTATTTCACTGAATATATATATATATAAGTTTACTTCAATAAAATTTATTTATATTCTAAGAGTTCTGTATGATTAAGAGCAAAGTTTATTCTTGGCCTAACCTATCATTCATAAAGAGTTAATCAGAAGAATCGCTTAGAGTTGTAATTATTAACATTGCATTAAGAAATAAATAATAACATTAATATAATTATATACATTTTCATTGAAAGACATCAATTATAATTCATCTACTATTAATAAACTATGACATCTTGTTGCGACATTAAAATGTAATAGATTAATCAATCTCTAAGAAACATAATTGTGTTAAAGAAACATCGTAATATTTAGAAAACTCACAATAAGTGTTACAATAGTTAAGCAAAATAGATAGGAATAGAATAGATAAACTAAACCAATAAAGATTTTGCCCATATATTTCTAATTCTTCTAGCATGACACACAAAGCTTGAAATTTAAGTATATTTTTCGTAAAAATATGAACTTTCTTGGATATCTATGTTTCGGTTACAAGTAAATATTGAAAATTGTAACTTTTGATAATAGCGTTACAAAGCATTCGTGTTTCTACCGTGAAGCAGTTGTGTTTGCATGGCTGAGTTTCGGTTTGAAGGGTGGAATATGGCGTGAATTTACAGGGTACAGAGAAACAACGCATGGGGGTATCATGGGCGAAACAGTACACTCTGTTATGTCCATGGTACTGCTCATGTCTATAGGCGACCGTTACCACTTTCCATTAGGTGGGCCGTCAGCTTGTTTGCCATTCTAAGTTGTATAAAAAAAAAAGCTCGGCAGTTCAAGAGTTTATGAATTCAGTGCTATGATGTCTTATGTGCTTCGAATGATTGATTGTATCTCTAACTAATATAATCAAATTATAACTGGACGATGTCTTTACATAGGAGTTATTTAAAAAAAATAATATGAGGGGTCTTAATAAAACCAATAGAAGTAAAAAAAAAAGTTTTTATAAATACTTTCTGTCTATCTGTACGTTTGTCTAGCATCAGGCAAAACTACTGCACAGTATTGGATACGGTTTTCACACTTGTATTTATGAAGATATAACTTAAAACTGGTATGTTTTATCTTAATACGTCATTTAAAAGTGAACTGCATAATTGATTTCTCTACTTTTGAAAGCCACATATACGGAGTAGCGGGCAATCAGTTAATAAAAAAATTGCAATGTACAATATTTACAAAAAGTTTATCGATGTGTCAGTCACAATAAAAGGATCCCTATTACTGAAACGATACATCTATTTGTATATCTCATACCTTTATTCAAATTCTTGGCGATCATACAGAAAGCGTGCGGTGGACACTCCCCTTTACTGGCCACTATAACACACACGTCGACGACTACGAGGGCGTTGCACGGAGCGGTGGGATGCGCTCGCCGGTACGTTATGTACGTCTTCGCTGACGAGTTGTTGACGTTGGCCAGTCGACCGCCGACAGACTTGAGGACCATCTCGGCATCGGCCATTAGACGTTCTTTGCCCTCGTACATGACACCTATCAAAAATATATTACCATAAATTAGCACGTCTTTTTTAATTTAATCAAGCATACAATCTGATGGTAAACGGTCACTGTAGCCTATAGACGCGTACAACACTAGCTGTGTCACGTACGCGTTACCGACCCTGAAGAAACCTCAATATACCTTTTTTGAAGAATCCCATACTGTAGTTTAAGACTACTTGAAGTATATGTAACATAATAAGCTAACATAATTAGCTGGAAGATATTAATAGTCTAGCTCTATTTCCCCTCTTGAAACCATCAAGCTGAATTCCAGGTGTATTTTTTTTATGGGTGAAAATGGTATGGTAACCCGCTGCGCTAACGGGATACGCTGGCGGAGCACAAGGGTGATAGATGAGAATGAAAACAGGCTAGTTAGCCCATCATGACGAATTCATTAAGAATTAACCATGATAATTTCCAGGAAGAACCGCGAGGAGGTCGACCTGATTGAGTATATTGCTAGCAATGGGATTTTTAGTCTCCATTACTGACAATCCCTTTCCCCCCTTCCAGGTGTATTCATCATGTTGAGCTAACTGACCTGCCTTTTCATTCTCACCTATCATCCCTCACTGGTTCTCCGCCAGCGTATACCGATAGCGCAGGCGGGGTTACCATTCCATTATAATCCATAAAAAAACAGCTCATTCTTGACTTGCCCACATTTCGGAAAACATTTGAATTTGCCATTTCTTACTGTCGTTTCTTAGATTAATTTGATTCATTAATTCATTAATAAATAATGTTTTGACCATTAGGATTTTATCCAAACTTAATGTAGCATGCTGTATAACTACTGTAAACTAACGTTTTCTTATACAAATATAGACAGATGTTATTATCACAAGTTTATCCTTTTCAGACCCTGATCTACTAAAATCATAAATCTCAATAAAACAATAATAAAAATCAATCAATCATAACAATTTATTCTCGAATGCCCTTCAGAGAATTTATAAGTAGGCACTTTAGAAATGTTTATAGAGCAGTGCACTATTTAGCCAAAATGTTCTGGGAATTAAACACATCTGTCAAACTCGTTTCAAGTTCGAAAATCATTCTCGATATCACCTGATAATTGGAATTTGGAATACCGTACGTAACACGCACTCTATAGTCAACTAAATTAATTAAATTGTGATCTTTCTTGCAAATTTAGACTTTATTCCGTTGCAATTAAGGATTGAAAATGCAAAATCCATTTTGTATCAATAAAAAGCCCTATTACTGACACAGTTGCCAAAAGCTATTGAAGTAAGCAAAACCCGTTCGTGCGTAAAATGTATCGTGATAAAAAAAAAAGATAACGAAACTGCATAGCCATAACTCCTTACTCCTTTGCTCTTATATTCAATAGCATAAAGTTCAAAATTTTATATATAGGTACTACGAAAATTTACAGATAATATTATCTGGAACTACTAGGTATTAGAATAAATATTTCATGTGGATTTATTAGATTAAATTATTGACCTACTACTCAAAGCAAAATAATTTTGAGTTGAATCAATACTGTAAACATAACACACCACAAAGTGATTGCGTATACGCACGAAATGTCTGCGAACGTAGTATTTATACATACAAAGGACGTAGCACTGGGCTTTCGTAGCTCAGTTGTGCTATAATTAAAATAATATTAGGAAATATTTTTTTTTTATTATTCGACGTCAAACTAACTTTTTCAACGTTGAACCTACGCTACGACTAATAAAATTACAAAAAGATAAATAACTAGCAAAGTGTACGTATTGTAAGCCAGATGATTTATATATATAAAGTAATTTATGTAAAAGCAACAATAGCTTAAATGTCATAGGCAAAGATAGAATATTTTAAATAGAACTGTTAATTTTTTGTGTAATAATAGACAATTTAGTTACTTAAAGTTCTGACCAAGTACGTTCATTTAAAAAACTTCAAAACCGTACTTTTTAAATTGAATTTTGTTGTTTGCGACATAATCTTTTATGAATATTCATATAGATTGTAGGAAAGAAATGACGGTATACAAAAAAAAAAATACATTTTATTGTTTGATGCTTTGTTTTCAAACGATTGCATATTTATTTTACTAGTGTATTGTATGTAGGAAATAATTACGTACACAGTGGATATGTTTTTACACCTACACTACAGATGCGATTCGAATGTAAATTGGTAGAATGGTAGCTTGAAATATGAGACTAATAAATTACACGCAGTAAAATAACATAGCTTTATTTCAAACACTGTAATTAGATATAGCAAAGAAATACAAAATCTATCGTGTACGTCATACGATCTATAATACTTTGAGATAAAATTGCCTAAAGTTTAAATTGTTATAATGGGTATATTAACATACCAATATCGACGAGTGGCGGTCGATCCCTCCCCCGTCGTATACAAAGAAAGCATTCCGGCGACCGCATAGATCCATGGTTCAAATCCGCCGGTAATCCAGAAGGTGTCAGCTCAAGTAATTCATAGCCATTGGGCACTGTCTCGCCGAGACCCGGAAACAACACACCTGCAACAATATAATAATATTTTATTTATTTATTAACCTTTAATACACTTAGATAATGTAATTGGCGGACTTAACACCATGTGATGTTACCTACCAGTCGACTGTAGAAAGGAATAACAGAAAAACTAATTGATGGTCTAACGAGATGTGCAAATAAATAAAAAATAAAAAATATTAATATATAAAAAACAAACATATAATACTTATATTATCTACACTATACATTTATATATATTGTATAATAATAAATAATATCATATTGAAAACCACTCAGATACAAGAGAAATAACAGCATTAGACAAAGCAAATCGTCTAAAACATAATACGATTCTAGGGAATTTAAATAAAAAGAACGTAATTTATGCTAGAATGCCAATTTGCTTGGGTCAGATCTAATGTCAAAGGGTATAGCATTTCAGTGCTTAAGTAAGTAATATGTATATTTAAAAATATTATACACATAGTATGCATTACTAAGAGGTATTAGTAAATAGAGGTATATTGTTATTATATAGGAGATTTAGCGTAGTTGATATATAAATGCTAAATCATCTTAAAACGTGTCAGTTGTAAAGACGCAAATGAAATAGAGAAACATATGTTTTTTTTAACCAACTTCAATAAGAAAGAGCTTCTCAATTCGGTTGTATTTTTTTATGTTTGTTACCTCATTACTCCGTCAATTATAAACCGATTTGAAAAATTGTTTTTATATATAGGATATACTTACAGATAAGTCCCATTGAAACTTTATTTAAGTAAATCGGTTCAATACTTTACTTTTTACATCTAAATAACCGGTTTTGTTGCAATTGACATCGGTTTTTCTTTGTGGGCACAATCTTTAATTATCATACTAAAATTAAAGTTACGTGTATATCCTTAGAGAATTTAACATTAAAGATTGATACAGGCCTTCCGTCTGACTAGGCAGACAGCATTAATTACAATTAACTGTATTATAGATTCGCATCCAACCTCTGCTATGACTAAATAAGGGAACCAGTACTTCAAGCCGCTGCAGACTTCATTAGCATCAGTTACATGCTTGTAATATAAGTATATACGTATATCCAACATCGACTACTTACATCATACTATAAACTCTCAATTATAAATTACAAACACAACTGCTAGCAGGTGTATCATTACGATCCTACTTATCCTGTACAAGTACTTGAGTCGTGTTTTTATACAAACTTGGAATCATCAAGTCTAGACTTTAATTCATATAATAATAGATGCTAAATTTTATTTATTTATTTTACATGCAACTAGTACTGTCTCGCAATTCAATTTGATCATTCTTTTATTTGTGATTTCAGACTTTATTATCCCTAAAACACGAGAACTATTAACATAAAGGATTTAATTTAAGGGATTCATCCACCGACATTAATTCATATGTTACTAGTGATCTGACTAGTGAAATAATTTTATTACATTAGTAATATCAGCACAATTAGTAACATAAGCAACCCCCGTATGGGGGGTTTGCCTGTACTTGCCACGCGTGGCAGGTTTGGCCTTATTAAGTATTTTTGTTTGTTAAGAGATATCTTAGGAATTATAAACCGATTTGGATGGATATTTGCTATCAAGTATTTATTTTCACATTGGCCTATTGACCTGTCTCATGGCCGTAGCTAGGGAGGGGACATTGAGAGGCAATGCCCTACCTTAAAAGGCTCCAAGAAAATTAGACAGATTCGCTTTTTCGAAGTCACTTAATTATGGCTTCTGCTCTAGCAAAGAGATATTTTGCCCTACCTTAATCTTGGGTCTAGCTACGGCCCTGTCCTATCTTGTTCAATCTGACAATTTCATTTAATAATTATATTATCACAGCTCGAGACTTAAAAAACACTTAGAATATTTAATGAATAATATTTACATTTCCTATCTTTACCAATTACTATTTATCACTACTAGTCGGTAGCCAATAGTTATACAGTTATACTTCTAATGCATAGTTATATCTATATAACTATGCATTAGAAGTAGACAAACTTTAGCCAGGAATACACGTACGTCAATTTTTATAGATAACACAGGTGTATTTTTGTAGAGATATCGATTTAAACTACTGGTTTATTCACCATGCGGGTATGTACTGAATTCTATATAGGTACGTACCCTTTAACACAACGATCTAAATTAATAAGCTTAACTATTACATCATAGGCAATCGACGAAAGAACGCATTCTTAACCTACTTACAACAATGGGGAGATGAATTTTTTTAGAGGGTGGAAATGGAATGATAACCCCGCCTGCGCTCTCAATAAAGCTGGCGGGGTATCAGTGAGAGATGGTATAGGTAAAGATGAAGTCAGGTCGGTTAGCCCATCGTGATAAACTCGCTGGGAATTAACCATAATGATCTTCAGAGGAAATCGTATGGAGGTCGATCTAACAGGGTATATTGCTAGCAATGGACGGTTAGTCTCCATTACTAATAATTCTTTTCCTGCGACCTATTAATTCTTCTACTTTTAGTACAAGTTCTCACTACTAACAATCTATCTTCTCAGATTATTGTCCTATTTCATTTTCACTCATTATAAAAATCCTATCAAGTCGACCTCCTCACGATTTTTCACTGGAAAACATCGTAGTTTATTTCAGAGAAATTGGTCACAATAGGCAGTCTGATCTCCATCTGAATCTATCATTTCTCTCTGAAGCTCTGCTAGTATAAATCGATAACAAAAATGGGGTTACCATTCCATATTCATCTATTAAAAAAAGAATCAACAATACCGAGTTTTATTGCTCTGAGAATTTCGAAATTGTTGAGTGGCTTATTCGTGGCTCGATACATCAGTGGTGCCTACCAATAAAATATAAATCAGCGGGGTCAATCAAGAGGCCGTTTGTGGAGTAATAACTCTTCTTAACGGCGTTTGTATCGATAATGCACAGCAATGGTCAATAACAAATAGATCTGATAATGTGTTAGTTGAAGCATATGGGCCCATTGTATTGTGTGTACTGATAAGTCATTGGTTGGGATCCGAGTTAGATTCTTATAGTCTGTGCGGTATTGTTATTGTGTGATATGGATGACAGATCATTAAAATCATAGTTTAACTTACGGATTTAATAAAACATTCAAGCGTGAAAAAGTTTCAATTATGATTCAACGATTTCGACTTTGAAAAGTTTACTTAACACAGTCATTTTACAGTAAATATAGTCTAACTTTCAGATAATACCTGCATCATGGCACAACGCACAGAATTTAATTAAAAACTAACTTAGATTACTAAATTTTGTAAGGAATCGCTTCTATACAACGTTTTCAACTAAATGTATGTTCCCCTTCGTCATTTAAAATAACAATACATTTTCAAATAACTACCATAATTAAGAAATTATGTAACTTATTTTAATTACACAATACCATAAAAAAGGATTTATGAAAATTCTTATGGGATTGGATGAGAACGCAGTATATGCGGGTGCAACCGCAGTGGTTTTGAAGCTATATTTCCCACAGGAACCAACTGGATGTGTAGATGAAGCCGCAGTTTCCTCAAGAATACGAATGCAACATTTTAACATGAAGCGTTGAAATCATGTAATTCTTATCTGCCAATAAAAACCCAAACTCACTTTCGCATAGCCTATGAAGTATAATATAATAACACTTATTATTTCAATTATGTAATTATATAAGAATCAAGGCCAACAAACTACTTCGCAATACAATAAGTAGTGCGAGAGAAAGATAGTTTTGAAAGAGTCTGTGTACAAACGAAGGGCATGCTACGGATGGAGATTCAGGTACGTTGAATGTTGTATAAATGGAACATAAAACAGATAAACATACCAAATTAGAGTAAAAGGATTACTGAGGGAAACCTAAGTTGAGTTATAATCCTATAATATAATAAATGTGAAAGTTTGTAACGATGGATAGATGGAAGGTTGTTTCTTTTTAACAACAACTACTGAATGGCTTTGAATGAAATTTGGTACATGGGTAGATTATTTTAACTCAATATTACTAATTATATCCTAATTTAGTACGTAAGATATTTTACATATTGAAGCTGTGGTTTACAACTGAAAATCAAATATACCCTGAGGTAGGTATATTTTTTAAGAGAGAAATGAAGACTGAAACCAGCATAGATATATACGCATGAGATAAATTATGAAATTAGTTGAAACAAAATTTATATTAAAGCGAAAGAGGCGAATGTCACTAAAGGTTTTTTGTTTTTATTTTTATAAACTTTATATTTCTAATTTTTCAAATTGATTCGAAATAACAAACAAAATACAATTGAATCGAGAACTTCCTAATTTTTTTTTAAGTCTGTTCCAAATTATTAATAAGGTTTCGTTATAAATTAAGTATTAGTAGTATTTAGTTAATAGGTAAATTAATATATAGCAAAAACAACCTTACATCTTTAGTTTAATAAAGAATATTTATATTATTTGAGATAGCCAGTTTCTTTTAGTTGTGACGCCCTAGTTCTGTCTGCGGTTTTATAAGTACTAAACCAGTTTTACTCTTAATCGACCAATAGCAACAAATAAGCACCCTACTTGAGAATTATCTTGCCTTTCACAAAAAAAAAAAAAAACATTCATATGTGTTTTGAATGTTTAATATGACTTTATATATTAACGCTATTTCAATAATCCGTCATTCGATATAGGTAGACGCCTCTATTGAAGATGATTGAAGAACGGTCGACAGATAAGCCAAAGGAAACTAGACGTAAAATCGTATATCACTTAATTTAAAAAATTATCGTAATGTATACCTACACACACACCCACACACATAAGATATCAGGTCAATTTTTTTTTTCAAAATTTAACTATCAAAATATAACAAAACTATCTAATATGCAAAGCGCTGTATACCTCCCGAAGAATTCTGGATAAAGTTGAAACAATTGTCAGAAATGATAAACACAAATAAGTTCATAAAATTTTCAGAACATAATTTTTAGAAATAATAATCTTAACATAATTAATTGAATTGCTGTGTGGTCTCAGCATAGAATAGGTCACCCCTTCTTTTCCTGTAGGTGTCGTAAGAATCGATTAAGGGAGGGTGAGGGATAGGCACTATCATCTCTATTAAAACATCTTCAAAGGCTAACTGCGGTTGCCAATTCGCCTACCAAATGTGACAACTATTGGACAGTTAAAAGCTGATATGATAATGATAATAAATTAATTGAAATATCATATTTTTATGGTCATTGTTAATTTAGTAGGTGGTTCATATGTTGTAAACATGTTGAAGAAAAATATCTGTTTACATAATGCAACAAGATGCCAAACCACAATCTATATCACTGTGTATAGTAACTGTACAACTAACGGTTATATCTATATAAATAAAACAAAGTCCAGTTAATTACACTATTTATAACTCCAGAATGGCTGGACACATTTTGATAATCTATGATTTGTTGGATTTTATATATAAAATATCAGAAAAATTCATGTAAAAAATACAGAAAAAAATATTTCAGACTTTTAGGTGATAGGAAGTTTGCCTGGGTCAGCTAGTTACTAATAAATGTAATGTATTACAAAGTAGTAGGTACTTAAAATGAAGAAAGGTGAGAAGTATGAGAAAGATATTAAAAAGAGAATGAAAGTTTATTACAGTACTTTCACAAAATTGTCTACTTAATTTAAGAGAGAAGTTTAGTAGATTTTTTTTTATACCACTGAGGTAGCAAACAAGCATACAGCCCACCTGATGATAAGTGGTCACCATAGCCTATGAACGCTAGCAATACCAGGGGTATTACACATGTGTTGCCGACCCTTAAGAAACCTCTTTACCCCCCTTTTGAAGAACCCATGAATCAATGAAATGAATGTACATAAATATTAAAATGTCTTATCAATGGTTTTTTTCAAAAAGGGTATATTAAGATTTCTTCAGGGTCGGCGATGCGCACGTGACACCCCTAGTGTGGCAGGAGTCTATAGGTTACAGTGATCATTTACCATCAGACAGGCTTGTCTACCACCTTTATGATATATATATAAAAACATTCAAAGCACAGAAAACTGAAATACTAAAATATAAAATGAAATACTAAACACAAAATCAATGAAATTTTACTGTAATCACAATAAAAACAATATGATTAAAAAAAATGTATTATAAAATTGATAAAGCATAGGTTTATTATTAATATATAGGAAAATATTGCTACAATTGTAGACAATGGACATCATGACCAGCTTTGCAAAATAAAAAATGTTTTTTTGTAAGCATTGCAATAAAAAACATAATGCTTAGATTTAATTTGGCAATGAACATCAACAATCACTGCATTGAATGCAACTTCGTTATTATCATATCCTACAATTTCAATCATTGGGAAATTTGTGGCTTGGAAAACGCGCATTACATAGAACACAAAAAAAGGAAGGAAAGAGCTAACTTAAAATCAAATGAACCTAAGAATAATTCTCGCTAATACTGGAAGTACTATAAAAGATTTAGAAAATAATAAAGAATAAAATAATTCAGACAAATAAAAAAAAATTAGACTTAAAGTAAACAGTGAGATATCAAAAAATAATGACAACCAGATTTATTAGAAGTAATCGTAGAATCACAAAATTAATAAAATGTATATGTTTAATTTAAAATATCACATTTAATGTCCCACTGCTTTTTCGGACTGGACAACACCTGCTGGGAGTGTTAGTATTAATAATTTTTATATATATTGACTCAAAAATTATTAATTTTTGAGTGAGTATAGATACACCTATAACTATTTACCCATAACAGTTTTCAACATTTTTCATCACGTAATTACATTTCTGTTTTTCCAAAGGTTAACTAGAATGGAAGGACATCCAGCATTAAATCTACGTTTTGTAGTATTTTTTTTGTATTGTGGTTAATAATGAATAAATAAATAAATGAATACTAGGGACAAGTAGACTATGTACATATGATAAAAATAATCAGTTATTCATTTACAGCCTCAATTATACACTTTCCTTATAATATACATCCCTTCTACTCTACATATATGCATTTCAAAAATATATATACATACATATAATATATTATATAATATATATTTTAGAAATAACAGTAAATACTACCCACAATAAGTAAAAATAACTTACCAATGTCAGTAATGGGTGCTTTAGTATTGTACCCTTTGAGATGTCCAGAATCAGAATCTTCCAGCAATTCTGGGTTGTCTGGTAATCCAGCAACCACAAAATAATCCGCGACCCTCTTTTCGTCCATTATGGTTCTTACTTTAGGTTCGAGTATCTGCATAGCAAAATAAACAGAACACAAATTCATTCACGGTCAATAACACTAAAAAATATAACCTGATTCTATTCGATTACAACTATAAAATCGACAAGCTGACGTACACATTACATTTTCAAATTTGAGAATATAATTATATTTTTAGAAAATTTATTTAATATAATTACACAAATAAATTAAAAACTATGATGAAATTACTGTTGGGAACTTACAAGTTATTGCTACGGTTAAGGAAAGGAACGTGTTGTTATTATACATTGTATAAGTTCATCACTGTAACAAATTTATTGCGTTTATTAAATTAACACTTTTTATTTTTATGTAACTAAACAACAAATCACATCACAGTCGTTTGATTTACAATTTCTATTCTACAAAATGTCATTTCACAGTCGTCCAGAGAATCAACGACAACAAACGAATCACAGATTAGAGAAACGAATGAAAGGAATAGAAACATTTTTTTTTAAATAGATTTTACGGCCATGGATACTCACCATGTAGTAAATTGCCAGGAACCAGTTTCTTTCACATCATATAGTATAATATTTTTTTAATAGTACCAGTTTAAAAAAAATAATTAAAAAAAGATCTTTGCGACTGTACTGTACAATTTCATTCACTTTTACACAATAACAAAACAATTCTTTTTTTCACAATCATCTAATCATTGTGATCAATGTAAAGCATTGTTCTCTACGCTGACCTTTTAATTCCTTAAAGAACGCGTATAAGTATTCTTAGACATGTCTTTGCTGAGAACTCAGTTTCTCTTGGAGCAAATCAATTTCTGACCTGCAAATTATTATGTTTGCTTGACTAATTAATTAAAATATTTTAGTAAAATTTGTTTAATAATATTGTAATATACTTATAGTGTTATAGTCGGGTTAGAACATGATGCAGATAATAAGTCATTAAATAAAAGAAAAAAAATTAAATTAATTTACACATTTATTTGATTGGGAAAAATTATTAGACTTTGATTCGAAAATATCACTCAAGTTATTTTTTTAGGCAAATCTACTATAATGGCAACAGCACCATACAATACGCAGATAATAAGCACAAGAATAAAAAAGTATTCTGGTATTGCCTATATGTAACACTTATTAAACATTGCAGATATTTTGTATATATGGGACTATAACTCTTAGAAGATTACTGTAATGAGAAGTAAGTTCAGCAGTACACAAGGTAAACTACCTAGATACCAGGTTGAACCCTTCCACTCAGTGCAATGAGGAGCTGAGTATTTTCAATGATTCCAGGATTACAAGCAGTATCAAACCTTCAGGTCTTAAGAGATTTTGCCTAATTCTGTATATTCTACCACTAGTGCAACGGATTGTGATTAAAGGAATTGTTCTATATCAAAGGTTACGGTAACCGCTTACCTTCAGGTGGGCTGAATGCCTGTTTGCTACCTCAGTGGTATAAAAAAAAAAAAAAAACAAAATATTTTGTTTTATATTTTTATTTCAGACATCTATAACAATATCTTTCAGTGCATTAGATGAAGGTGCAAGTGTATTGGGTATATCCAATGTATCCCTATTATCACTAAATTGACCAGCAGCTAAAAGCATACAGATAGCACCTTCTAATTCACTGACTTTTTTACTAACATCTATCTCAGTTTCTATGCCCTGCTGTAGTCCTTTATATAGCAGTAAGTTAATCTCAGATAATAAATTCATCTGGTTCTCATATACATCAATAAACACATTGGCTGTATCAATTATAGTTCTAGTAAATCTTGTTTCTCCTAAATTTCTCCTCAAGAACTTAAGAAGAAAACTTATGTGTTTATTATTTAGTCCACTTATGGCAATATTAAGAACTTTCCATCTAAGCAACTGCTGTAGTCCAGCAGCCGTTTTCTCTGGAAATTTTGTAATAACAGTGGGATTGAGAAGAGAACCTAGAGCTTTAGCATACTCCATTTTTCTTAGATACTTGTCAAAATCATTTTCATGTTTTGTTTTCTTTTCTACTGAATTATCAGTATTATTATGTGAATGTGAATTATGTGATTCTATATAATCAGGAGCAAATTTATATAATCCTTCTTTTGCTCCTTTTGATTTAGTGGGCCGTTCTCTCCTTTTAATTGATATTACACCATCAATCATACCAACAGCTAATGTGTCATCTTTCTCTGATATAGCCATACTGAGAATTGCATTTGGGTAGTTAATATTATGAACCACTTTGAATGTGGAAATATCATAGATTTTTACATGTCTATCCAACGATGCTGACATCAATCTGCTGTTATTGCTAGCGAGTCTAAGTGTTGTTACAGTTTTATGGTGTTGAGAAATACATGCTAATAATTTACCACCATTAAATATATCCCAGACTTTAATTTCTGTACCACCTGCACTTATAAATATGCCACCAGATGGTAAAAATAGTGTTGATTCCACAGGGCTGCCATGATTCACAGTGAGGGCTGTTTCATGACTGTACATCACAATATCAGGTGGTGATATAGGACTTACAGCACCAGCTCTGATATAATCTGTATGTTCAGAAAAGCTTGTTAGCTTTTCCTCTGTAGCTATATCCCATAAACATACTGTTTTATCATCAGAGAAGCTCACAACTTTTATGGTCCTTGAAAAATACATGCATAATAATTTACCACCAAAAGAATATATATTTATATATCCCAGACTTTAAACAGGAGTTTCTGTACCACCTGCACTTATAAATATGCCACCAGATGGTAAAAATAGTGTTGATTCCACAGGGCTGCCATGATTCACAGTGAGGGCTGTTTCATTACATCTACAATCATATAACTTGACTGTATTGTCATAACTTCCTGACAATATCAGGTCAGGTGATATAGGACTTACAGCACCAGCTCTGATATAATCTGTATGTTCAGAAAAGCTTGTTAGCTTTTCCTCTGTAGCTATATCCCATAAACATACTGTTTTATCATCAGAGAAGCTCACAACTTTCACTTGGTCCTTGGTAAAGAATGTTCTGTGAACCTGTAACATAAAAACAATATAGTATTATCCAACAAATTTATGATTTAAAAAATTAAATGTAATATTATTTTAAATCGAAACTAATATATCCAATTTAACCCCAAAAAGACACAAGTCTACGTTACAGCAAAAAAGACGCCGTATGTTACTTTCACAGTACTTATAAAAAGTCAGGTCCTTGATATATCTTGCGACGTCCACATCTGAAGAACATTCTTGGAATGAACATCAAATAATTTAACAGCAGACTCTTCACTGCCTGCTACTAGTAGACGACCATCATTTTTGAAACATCCACCATAGGCTGCTTGTACAAATTTTGATATATTTTTTGCAACCACTTTTGTTATTGGGTCATATATCTGAAAAAGTGAATAATATAATATTATAATATTTATATCTAGCCCAAAGAGAAAAGGGAGTACTTAGTAACATGCAGAAATATTGTTGCAATAAAATGCAGAATATATATATATATATATGTTCATTCTATATTATATGTAGAACATTTTTATAAATAATTAATATGAATTAAATTATACAAAAGATAATACAGATAGTCAACAAATTTTAAGAACTTTAAGATTTAATAATTTTTATCTGTTGCCTTGCAACTTGTTCTGATACATTTAACCTGCATTGATACTGTCAAATACAAGAAAACATTTTTGTTGTAGTCTTGTGATTCTAATAAAATAATAATAGGGATAAATAAGTCATTATATACCTGTACTCGAACGGAACATGTTGCTGCAAAATAATGTGGTTCTACAGGGCTGAAGTCCAAATAATCAATTGCACCAAATTCTTTGACTAAAACAGGTTGCTGAAAAAATATTATCAATAATCAATATTACATTAAAAATGTAGCTGCAAGGAATGTCTCGTAATATATACAAATACCTGTACTTAATGATGATTAAACTTCAAGTTTTTTAATGTATATAGGTACACTAGGTGTACTTATATGTTTATATGATGATTTAGTCATGGTTTGACATATCTCTATACCAAATTCAAATTAAGTTTAAACATGACTGTATAAAACATCTAAAGACAGGAAACTTTACAAGTAGTACTAAGAAATATAGGTTATTATGTAGTACTTACTCCTAATTTCTTCCAATAAATCGAATCTTGAGAAAGTACAGAAGTCGGTTTTTGAAATACAGCTTTGTTTGTTTTCTTGAAAGGATATGATACATGAGCCATTTTATTTCTATTTTATAATTTCATTGCCAATTAAATCATTAGTTAGGTACTTAAGTACTTTCGTCTTTTATGATACATCAACACAGTAATAATTTAATTAAATAAATTTAAGTCTACATCAATTTAAAAACACGTGTATATAAAACGAAACAAAAATGACATTAATGACTGACTGATTGATCTGATACGAAATGGAAGTGACTGATAGAATGATATTGGGCTATAAAATAAAGATTAAGATCAAGGAATTACACAAATCTTTGATTTAACCTTAATAATTTTATTTTAAGTAATTCAGTCACAATTCACGAATTTAGATAAAAATAATATATTAATAATCGCATTGTTAATTCAGTGAGTAGAGTCAATTTTGAGGAGCCATTTCTCTTAACCTATATCTAAAAATTTTAATTTGATAGCACTACTAAATTTTCACTGTAACAACCAATATGGTCTAATTTTCTAATAGATGATATATAAAGTAGTAATATCGCAGAATTATCAAATGAAAATGTTAGATTAAGACATAATTTTAGAGAAATGGCATCTTAGAATATAGTCTCCCTAATCTGTGCTCAGAACCGGCTCAGCCTTAACCTGAAAAGAGTCCTTTTTAAAGCCGCCACACCTGCAATGCCGCTGGTGTTGTGGGTGATCAAGTGAGCCGAGTTTGCCCCCTGTGTTGTAGTCAAGTCATTCAACTAGTTACATTAATATCTATACTTGTAGTATTATAATTGTCAGAAATGCGTCAAAGTTATTACGAAATATTTGTTTAAAGAGATTTTTTTTTTAATAACATAATTCGACAAAGCAATCTATAAATTTAGAAAAATGTTTAAACTACTCAGTCGCCATGGACGTCGCAGTGCCCTCGTTAATTTGTTCGGTGAAAAAGTTGAGGTTAGGCCGGTAAAGGTTTATTACGTTTATTCCTCAGCTGGTTCTTATAGATTCGCTTCTACTAACAATGTAGATCCAAAAAAAGTAACTACTTTATCGGAGAATATACCAGAACCGCCTCCAGTGCCTGATATACCGACTGCTGGCGAGATTACGGAGGCGGTGCAATCTTTAAGCGCTAATGGTGAGCCAACTTTTGCTAGTTTGGGTCTTGGAGGATGGAGTCCCGTTGGATTAGTACAAAATGCGTTAGAATATCTCCACGTATCCTTGGATATACCTTGGTGGGGAGCTATTCTAATTGGTACAATAGTTGTAAGAGTGGCCATGTTTCCACTTGTCATTTTATCACAAAGAAACACAGCAGCTATGAATAATAATTTGCCTGAAATACAATTATTACAACTTAAGATGACACAGGCACGGCAATCTGGAAATCAGTTGGAGACTGCACGTTATGCTCAAGAGATGATGATGTTTATGAAAGAAAAAGGTTTGAACCCTTTGAAAAATATGATTGTACCATTAGCCCAAGCGCCATTGTTTATTTCCTTCTTTATGGGTCTAAGAGGAATGGCGAATTGCCCAGTTGACAGCATGTCACATGGAGGTTTGTGGTGGTTTACAGATTTAACAGTTCCTGATCAGTTCTTTTTACTACCTATTATAACAAGTGCCACATTGTATGCCACAATTGAACTTGGAGTGGATGGTGGTAAACTCAATGCTTCAAATATGCATTTAATGAGATATTTCCTTCGTGCAGTCCCAATTGTGATGATACCCTTTACTGTAAACTTTCCTGGTGCTATTTTGGTATATTGGTGTTCAAGTAATTTCATTTCTCTATTACAAGTGGGTCTGCTCAAAGTGCCAAAAGTCAGAGATTATTTTAAAATACCAAAGTTAATACACCACTCAGCAGATAATCTTCCTATTAAAAAGAAGGGTTTTGTTGAAGGAGCAAAAGAATCTTGGACAAATATAAAGATTTCACGAGATTTAGCTGACCGACAAAGAGTAGACGAGTTAATTTTTACAAAAGCAGGTAAAGGACCACTGCAGAAAACATATAAATATGATCCTACTAAGTTATCAAATGTTCAAGCAAAAAATAAGTAGCATTTTAATTTAATTAATTATGTAGATTTATAAATAATAAAATTATGTTTCCAAAGCTTTACATTGTTTGATTTCCTTTAGTCATAGTTAATATTTATTATTATTATTTCTTAAATACTTTAATCCTATTAATTGTGAATTTTCTATAGAGGTAAACAAAAAATAATAATTCTGCAGGATTTCATGAACTAGATTTATGATAGAACTAAAGTACTTTGAATTATTCAATGCTTCTCACTAATGTTTTTCTATATAATCAGCTAAAATCCAGCAATAACAATTGTGAAACTGAACTATTTTTTATCAATAAATAAATACAAAGACAGTCATATATATAGTCCAAGTCAATGAAAAACCAACAATTTGTCACTGTATGATTGTTGTTTTGTGTGATATATCCGGGAAGACAATACAGAATAGAAAAAAAAAATCTACCAGTGAAGACAAGAATAAATTGTAATAATTCAAAGAATAGATGGAATAAGAGATTCAGTTCAGATGCAATTGTGAAAATTTAATTATTGTTTGGAATACATATTACTGTAAAATTATGATGAGATTAGGTGGACTAAATTGTTGATTTCATATATTTACTTGTCTTTATATTATATTAGGATAGGTAAATATTTATCTACCTATTTGTATAATATTATTCATAATAAGCAGCTATTTATGTTATTTCGTAATTTATTGTTTCTATTCACATATTTCTGAGATGTAGACATATGTTTCATTCAAATCATGTATTATATTAGATGTTATTAATATACTATATAAATATGTAGATAAATTCTTAGTAAGTACTTATTGTCGGAAACGACAAACAGTAACTTCATAAAATTCCCGTTATACATATAAACAAGTATTTAGCTGTTTAGGTATATCATAATATATAAAAATATTGTGTCACGATGTTCGTTCAGCTTGATTTCCAATATCACTACCGATTTAATGAAATTTTGTAAATGTGTGTAGAGGTATTGTTAGTTGAGAGATACGACAATTTTAGGTCAACTAACATACAGTAAAATTTTAATTTGACTATTTACATAGGAGATAACTAGAAAAAAAATATATGAAGACTCTTAATAGCAAATCTAGATCCGCCATCTAGAATTAATCTATAATATTTAATTGGTTTAACTACTTTCAAAATCCACGTGTACGGAGTCGCTGGTAAAAGCAAGTCTATAATAAACAAAGAATTACAAAACAATATCCGGCGAATATTGAAATATAAATGGGTGGACTCCGAAAATGTGTATCTATTGTGTTGCTAAGAGCGTAGAGATCGAGGCTGATGTTGGAATGTTTTCGACGGAAATAATAATAAAGAGGGCCGCCATTGCTAGTGAACAATGCAAAGAGCTCAGTGGCTACGACGCAATTACAGATGTCGACGGTCCTGTAGATGGCACTACCTCATTAACCAGCTATTGGATTGCGATTCAACGAGAACTATTTGTATCGGCCGCATTCGGTTCAATATGGTATTGTTTTGTACTAGTCTACGACTTTGTAGTCGCAAGCAAGCAAAGAAAGAATCTACATGTACAAATATTTAGAAGCAGAGTTTAGATATTTTTAGATATTCTATAAAGATAAAACGTACACCAGATTTTAAGTTACATTAGAGACATAGAAAAAAATAATGAAATTTTATGCAGTACTTATTGCGTAATGCCGCAACAACTATACGGATGGACAACGAAAGATTTAAAAAAGTATATTAAATATTATTTAGGCTTTTATTGATCTTATTAAGTTTTCTTATATCAATTTCTCTGAAACAATTTCTGTGTACAGACATCGTTTTGTCATAGAAAGACAAGTATAATCTTTATTATATATAACTAGGCGAGACATAGGTTGATCTATTAAAGTTTATTTTCATTGCCTATTATTTAAACTCCATCACTACGAAGAGGAATTGTTGTACAATATAAAAGTGGATAAAACGAGAAATGTATAGGTATTCAAGTGATAGATGTGAAATATAGAAGTTGTTAACACTGAATTATCTTTGTTTACCTCATAAGGAACGTGGTCTGATGACACTGCTGGTTGGATGAATAATATCTATCATAATTTATAAGAAGTATTAGATGCGTTCTTATAAAAGTAATACAATAGGTCCCGGTCCCTTTTCCTCCCATTTTTGTCCCCACGATGTTATAGGTAGCGACTAATGCAACAGTATAAATACCTATCAGTCTAAGACGAAAATTCGAATAAAATTTCTGTTCAAAGGCCAGCGTGATAGAATTATGCCCAGTAGTGGGAAGTTAAAGAAGAGGTTGTTATTACGATTAATTATTTACAGTGGTCACGCAGAGTTACAGTGAAACACACAGTAGGTACCTTAAACCAATATACCTTTTCTAGGTGACTGCAGATACCTACTTAATCCGGAAAATCGGTGGTCCGGTAATTTATAAACGGATTACACGATAATCCACGTTGACTATGGCTATGCCTTGTCTTTGAAAATAATTGCTTTAAAGGAGTAAATTTAGGTGTAAAGGTTAATATTTAAAGTTCTGTAATTTATCTTTTTAGGCATTTTCCGACTTTAATCGAAGGAATATTTCCAACTGGAGTATTTTTTATGCAAAATTCACGCATTAATATCATATTTTGTAACGTGATACTATTTTTATTCAACTTAAAACTGGCAAACAAGCTGACGGCCCACTTGATGGTAAGTGGAAATCGTCGCCCATAGACAGTATCACGGACATAACAGAGTATACTGTTTCGGCCATGATACCTTGCCATTCCTAAGAACGACGAACTAATAATGTTATGAGATATTTTCGCCAAATTTGCATTAATATTGATGACTTTGTTTGCAATCGATTGGGTTTACTCCCGTGTTAATATTATACTTATTTTAGTATTCTAATTAATACACAGGATATGTTGTGACTATCAGAGTCTTTATTAAATACACCCCAAACTGGATTAATTAAAGAGTTCGTCTGATTTATTGAAATACTATTAATATTTCAACATTATCTGTCTTTTATCATTTAATTGACATTTTTTTAAAATCTTTGCAGCAAATTATTTAGGTTTTTCTATTTTTTAATTAACTCAATTATATACTTTTCTGAATTGTAATTTTTTTATGAATTTCAAAATAAAAATTATAATCATAAATCATAATACAGTTGAATAGAGAACGTCTGCTTTGAAGTTGGTTAATAAGAAGGGTGTGCTGCCGGCCTTTTAAAAAGGAATATATTCTTTTCTTGAAGGTGTAACTTTACTCACATATCAAAATTGTCAATTACTAATCCTGCAAGCTGCTGTGGAATTCGATAGGATTCGTAGGTAGATAGTATGTTTAAATAGTAATGGAGAGCTCCTTTGAAGTAGAAACTTCCGAATTTCAAAGTGGACTCACTCGGAAACTTCGTCTCAATTCGTTGTCCGTTGCAGTTACTTGTTTAAAGATGAATGGAATAGAGCTGACGTTTTACTGAAACTTGAATGTGGAAACAACCGTGGCAGAATTCGGAATGACAAAAGGGTGGCTGCAGGGATTGGAAGTTTGTCAGCCGACGGGTATAACAACCCGTTTATTTCACTGAGAAACTCAATAAAGTAGCAAATATCAGCAGTTAACACTGCATGATATTTGGAACTTTCTTGAGTTTCTCGAAAGAATTCCAAATATGGACTAGTGATACGCCCTAGCTTCACACGGGTAGGTAAGTAGAAGATTTTTATTTTTTTTTTAAATAAAAAAATATACGACCATTTTTAATGTAGACTAACTATAAGGTAGACCAACAGTTTGTTTGTCATTGCAAATTGAATAAATAAAAATTTATTTTTAGATATTTTTGAATAAAGTTTATAATTATATTGCAAAAATATGAAATTTCTGCTAATTTCAAAATAATAGGATCAAATGGTCCTATTATTTTTTTAACTTCTCCTATTGAGAATCGAGCTTGTGACCTTATTATATCTATAGTTCACTGCAGATGCTTTACTTGACAGTGTCGTGGAGTTTTGATTTTTATTGTAGATATTTATTACAAGCAAGTAACATGGGCTAAATCTTTTATTTAAAAATAGAAACGAGCGTGTCTGTGGCAGGCCCCTGGTCTTTAAGATTATTATAAAAATATGATATTACATATTCAGATTTCACTAAATAGATAAAAAAATATATTAGTCAATTATGTATTTATATATTTGAGTTTTGCCCTGTGCTCCCGTTATAGAATAGGTCACCCCTTTCTTTCCCGTGGGTGTAGTGAGTGCCGGCTAAGGGTGGGCGAGGAATGGGCAGCAATCCCTCTTAAAACATCTCCGAAGTATAACTGCGGTTGCCAATGCGTCTGCTAAGTGTAGCAACTACTGGCAAAACCCCTTTAAGGGGGTGGCTTATGTTCAGCAGTTAGACGTTGATATAATTTTGACATCTAAGTTGGTACTTACTATAACAAATACATCATACACATATAATATATTGATTTGTTAATAATCCAAAATTAGCTAAGATATTTTTATATCATATTAAAGTGAACAATGAAAAGGTATTTTATAAAGAATAAATTAAAATTTAAAAGTAATACTCTCGCGTCTGATGCCTTCGTATTGGGAAATAAACACTGTTTCTCAGTTACGAAGAATTAATTAAAATTTCCTTAAGAGAAATTACAAGAATACAATGAGCACTTCTTAGGTAGTAAGTAATAAGTAGATAACAAGTACAAACAAATATAATGGAACGAAACTGTCCCAAAGTGATGCGACACGATTAAATTTTGTTAGTTTCAGTCGATTAGATGATTTATCAATTTGTTAGAATTCGACTAGAGTTGCCAACTAAGTCGAATTAAATTTTCGAGCTCAAATAACTATTCGGTGCAATTTCACTAAACTACTTAGAAATACCATTTATAGCTATAAATTAGTGTATTCAAACTTGACTCTCTAACTTACATTTATAGGGAGGGGGATTTGTTTATAACAGGGATTCATGGCCCTATTGCCAGCAATATATTCTATAAGGTCGACCTCCACACGGGC
The DNA here is from genome assembly GCF_026898425.1 of Galleria mellonella. Classification (NCBI taxonomy): domain Eukaryota; kingdom Metazoa; phylum Arthropoda; class Insecta; order Lepidoptera; family Pyralidae; genus Galleria; species Galleria mellonella. Next base: position 4,606,562 of record NW_026442075.1, on the reverse strand, counting down.
CCCTTGGAAACCATCGAGGTTAATTCTTGGTGAAATTATTATCCATCATAATGACTTGCCATCTGATTGACCTGCCTTTACGAAACAACCTATAGATAACGCAGGCGGAATTATCATTCCATTTTCAAAAACTGACATTTATAAATTAGTTGTAGAGGTTTTTTTTATTATTTTACCATGGAGTACGTATAGTACCTGTGGTCTTAATACCTTACTTATCTCATTATGTTATACAGATAAATAATTTAAATTTTGATTTCATTTTATTTAATTAAGAATTAGTTTTCTGTGACACTTATAAAATTTTGTTCATGTTAGTTTGGAGATAATTGCGGATGATCATTTAAATGTTTTTTTTTGTTATTGGTAAAATAATATAGTCTAGAATTAGGTAGGTATTACATAAAGGACGCTTTGGTATTTTACCGTAGCATACTATGGAGTCGTATGTTTTTTATCGTCACGATATTATGAAGGAGTAAAAGGCTTTTAATTTTTCGAGATTATATCGTGGATGGCATGGTGATAAGCATGGAAATTTAAAAACGTCTCCATTACTCTCCATATGGGTGTATACATTTTGCTCTACTGTTATACCGTGAAGGTAACATCGTAAAATATCGTACCATGTTATGGGAAGTTATAAAAGCATATAATGTTGATACACAATGCCTACACAGTATACATGCTTCTATTGTATATATGTATAGTAGGGTAGTAAAAATAGGTACATTTATTAATATTTACGTCGCAACTAATGTAATGTAAATGTAATTAGTTCTTTTTTTATAATATTGGGCGAAACGAGCATACGGCTCACCTGATGGTAAGTGACTACCGCCGCCCATGATCAATCGCAACACCAGAAAAGGTTCTTTTCTTGAAGGTTATGATGTTGTGTCGAATATCGGAAATATTATTAAATACTGAATGTCTATTTATTTATTTATTTATATTTATGTCGATTTATTTATATTTATATATTTATGTCGATTCCAAAGAGTGGTTGTGCGTGAAAGAAAGTGTCTTGAAAAACGCACGGTGGAGGATCAGCACTCATTCAGACGGTTTGGATAAAACTTTAGTTTGTGTGGTTGCCAATATAGCTTTTTCTTTTTAATTCTTTTTTTTTTATTAGATGCTTGTACAATTCATAAATGACTAGGTAAAATTTTAGAAGTTAAAACAGTTACATAGATTTCTTTAGTAAATAGATACTTAATAAAACTATTTATTCTGTATAGAAAATACGTGAATAGAAATGAACGATAGATAAGAACGTACATTACAAAAGGCAGATCAAGGCAATCTTTTCTAAACAACTCTACATAGAATATACCTAGCAACTTATATCTTTGTTCAAATCAATTGAACTGGCTTGGCTATTCAAAAAGTAATCTGGTAGATAAATAACTAGTTAAATTTCTCTCAAGTCTATTTTGTCGAGTCGTAGCAGAAAACCGAGTAATCTAATACCCATTAACAACTCAACCGATTCTGAGTTTTTGCAAAATTATTTGAATGCGAATAGAGGCGTCTGGAATTTGTTACATCACTAGAATGCGAGATGACTACGCCTCGTCCCAAGGAGCGAAGATTTATTCAGCGAAATCTGAGAACAAAAGAATATTAGAGACCTTCTGTGATATATGGTTCACCTGGTGAGTGACGCGTCTGGTTCTGACTTATGACGAAATATTGGCGTTGCATTCTTTGTACTTAATAGGTAGAAGGTATAGATAGTTATTACCTGTTATTAATTATGCACATATTTTTTTTTACTTATGGTTTATTTAGAAAAAAGTTTTTTAATATAAATATTTAATTTTTTTGGATTCCAACTACGTACTGGCATGCTATGTGAAATATTCGAATTCTTAATCGATTTTGATAATTTTTTTAGCTATCTACACATTACTCTCGTGTTGGTTGTATATTAAAATATTGCTTTAGACTTAAAGTATCCTAATTATGATTAATGAATTATTTCTAATAAAATAATTAATCTAAATTATAAAAAAGTAATGGCAAGTTTCAATTGCTTTTAATCTAGGTCTTTATATGGACAATATCGTTAGCGTACTTCTCCGAAACAAACAGGTATTACTTTATTTTGCCCATATTTATTCATACTCGTACTAACTACTTAGTTGTGTAAATATTTGTATCTTAAATATATTACCGTAAGGTCCCGATATAGAATAGGCTACCCCTTTCTTTCCCGTGGGTGTTTTGAGAGGTGACTAAGGGAGGGCAAGGGATGGGCAGCAGCGTCCCTCTTAAAATATCTCTAAAGCTTAGCAGCGGTTGTCAATCCGCCTTCCAAGCATGCCAACTATTGGCAAAACCCCTGAAGCTGGGGTTATGTTCAGTAGTGGACAGTTAAAGTTTGACATGATGATGACGATAATAAGTTTATTACTCGTACTGTAATCTTTTTGAGGAAACAAAGAGTATCTATCAGTTTTATGACGTAACTAATATTTATTTATTAATAATTACAAGTGTGGAAGAATAAAGTACTTAAATATAATTAGAAATAAATTATTTTATTTTATTAAATAACACCAAATGACTAATTTAGTCCCGAAATTGGATCCGCATCCTAAATGTAATTGTTATACGATACAACATTCGACATCAGTGTAAACATGAATACCGATAATGTATTCGATATTTCAAATATCGATATTTCCAATACGATAATCCTGTTTAAATTTTTGCATGTACGAATATTGTGCCATTACCAAAGTTATATTACTCTGATGCAGGACAGAATACGGAAAGTATGCAAATTTTTTTGCCCGTTTGTATTTTTCGTTCGTTATTTTTTGTCGACATATTGTAATTATTTTTATATATTTCTTTATTGTGTTCAGTCCTATACATTTTTTTTAACCACTTTTAATTTTCGTATAAGTTTTACCTGTGAGAATAATTAGACAGTCTAAGCCTTTAAGTCTAAGACATATGTACCTACCTATCTTTATAACTTATGGCCTGGCGCTATAACACATTACTAACTCTGGTTAGAGGGAACACTTACTCGGAATCATGACTTCATGATAACCTCCTAAATAAATAAATATTTAGACATAACTCATTTGGTCTATGTACATGACCTTTATCTATGGCCGTACCTACATCCTCTATCCACGCAAAACAAACAAAAGCTAATGAAAACATGTTATAAATATTTCTCCGAAATTAATACGAGGCTATACAGTAATAATTATTTAAAAATATTTGGACTGCGTTATATTCAAGCGTTTATTATCAACAATATAAAATGCGAAACAATATTCGTTCGTTGCGTGGACCAAGTTGTCCTAACTTTATGAGATTTGTCCACGATATCGCTTCAATCTCGAGGCCCACAGGGGCTTGTAACAGAGAAATATTACTATTATTTCCAACTTTATAGCCTCAATATTTCACTTCACTTGTTTTTATTTATGTGTTCGAGTACAAAGCATTAGATATAAAGGCCAATCAGAGTCAGAGTATCAATGTAAAGAAACTGAATATGTTCATGACAGTAATTGTAAGTGTTATCTAGCTATTTTAATTAAATTAGAATGAAATACTATTATATAGTTAACTATATTTTAATTAATTAATTATATTTAATGAGTAAGTTTGCTGGATTGGACGGTGGAGTGAAAAAATAGCAGGTGTGTGACCGGTGTAGAGAGCCACCATTTACTACGTAACTAGTAACATCAAACGAAATGCAGATGATTTGCCGCTCTCATACGATTTATAATCTATACAATGCTTCACAAATGAAGAGCTTATTTTTTATAGACCTTAACAGCGCCAATAATTATTTCATATTTTGATATTCCTTGAGTTAGGGTATTTATTATTTGATATATGAAAAGTAGATCAAAGTAGAAAAGAGTAAAGAAGAACTTTACAAATAGCTGTATTATTGCTAAGGCGATGTCTTATGTGGACATTTATTGTCAAGTGTTACGTCTCCACCTAGTAATTTTCCTGTCGTGTCTTATCTTTCAAAGCGAAATACACTCATTTTAGGACACGAAAAATCATTTGTAGTTTCTAAAAAGGATAATTATTGAAACTGATCATAATTACTCTATTGAGTTTTAATTCGTATTATACAATATTAATAATCTAATTTTAAACACCATTGTATAATTTAAGCATGAATATAAATGTCAAACTAACATTGACGGCCATTCAATAATGTGATCTAGGAAAATAATAATATAAATTCATATTTATTGCAGGCGTAAGCTTGTCCATTTCCATAACTATTGTCGCTTATCGGGAACACGTATGATATGATTTGTTTTCGACCCTCTAATAACGGTACCCGAGATATTATCAAAATGGATATGAATATTGGACAATGCGCCAATAAGTCCAATAAAGTGGTCGTTTATTGCTGTAATTACTGGGTAGAGGTCTTGTGGATCGGTAACTTTATCCGTCTTATATGTCAGAGGTACTCTGTATATATACGTACTTAACAAAAGTTAAACATTGAATAACTTATTGATAGACAACGCACTATCTGAATGCGTGGTTTGAGAAGTAAGAAAATTTGCAGTGTTCTTATATATATAATATAGGTAAGTACTAAGATACTGAGTACTAAATACTAAGATACTTAAACCTCCATTTATACTTTTTTGGGATAGAAAATTATAAGAAAGTAGTTAATGAAAAATCTAATGGCACATGGTGAGTAGAGAGGTAATTTTCTTACAATCTCTATATTTATTTGATCCTTAAAAATAGGATATTATACATACTCTACACATACCAGAGATAACATAATGTGGATTCGGAACCAGTACATTTTTTATATGTATATATAAAAAGTCTTTTATTTAACAGAAAGAGTTTAATTTCTGAATCGGCCGTTCTCATTTTGTGGTGTTTTTCGTAAAATATAATGTTAAATTACTCGGTCGTTTAAGCATATCTCATCGATTATAGCTTTTTATGAGCTATAAAAAAAAACAGTTGTTGTTCAAAGTATCAAAAAGGCTTCTTTTTCGCAATTTTCAAATTTGTAGAAAAAACACACCTACGAACGACGAGATATTTTGTAAACATATGCTTATTTGTAGATTGTTTTTATATTTCATTAACACGTAGATTTTCAATCTTTCAATCTAATATTTAAATCTAATTATTAAGGGAAAAATTTGGGTAACACATGGTTTTTTGTTCTATACATACATTGATTCACGATAAAAATATGGAACCTTTTTATCAAAAAGTATTACTTTTTTTAACATTGTTTACAATTTCCAAATTGAACCTATGTGTAGATTCAACACTTGTTGGTTATAAACTTTTTAAACGTGACTACAAAATACGAGATGCAAAAGACTCCATTTATCTCTTCTGGCAGTCGTTTTGTGAAATAAATTATTTTCTAGGGAGCCGTTAAGCGAAAGTGGCAATAGTAGACAATAGTACTTTAAATATGTTCTAACGCAGATGTTGTCGGTAACGACACTCATATTTTATCGTTATTAGAAAAGTTTATATAATAATTAATGCTTAATTAATGGACTTTTATATTTGTTAGAGTCGACTTACATCACAGCCGACCCAACTGACTCAACTTATGAAATCAAAAAAGTTTATATAGATACATAGTATGGTATATAGGTAAAATCTAATTACGACCCGCTTATTAAATTTCCTCGGAAGCATTTCTAATTTTATTAGGCAGCCTAATAAAATGTTCTTATATATATTTATGAAGTAATACACTTATTATAGAGTAAGTTTATATATTATTAATACTTATTCCAAAAAAAGATTATATTTCGTAATCATTAAATCGAGTCTTTTACAGACTTATATAACTTTCTAGACGTCTTGTTAATACTCGCATATTCTTATATCTTCTACAATATCAAAATAAAAATAGTGCATGTTATGAAATCCTTTCACGATAATAATATTAGGTTAAAATACAATTACGGTGAAAAATAAATATTTGTTTGTGATTGGTGTAATCAAAAGAATCCAATTCTACAAACAGAGGATAATTTTTGCAGGATCGCTAATGCGGGACTATACCTATTCTTACATGCGGGATTCGTGGAATTTTTGAGACTAAAAATAAATTCGAATATACCGAGGCATATTAAACTGTGGAACTTCTACAAGATGTATAGGTATTCCCCGCGTAGTTTATTAGATATAATTATGTCAGTTTGAATATAATTATGTCAGAGTGAATTATATTATAAAGTCCGGGGTCTCTATTTTATTATTTCTTCGGAAATATTAATATAATTTTATTATTCTGCATTAGTATATAGTGATAGTAACAACCAGTCTGCAGTCAAACATGCTAAAATGTTCTTACAAGTTTTGTAAATATATAAAGACAAGAATATTTATATTTTCGGCAACTATTAGGCCTCAGTTCACATTTTGGACACCTAAGTGTTACTTTTGTTAGGAGCATTAATATTGTTTTTTAATATATTTATTGTATATACATATAGTTATTTGCGATAAGTAATATGTACACCTACTCTATAATAAATGTATTACTTCGTATATAAGAATTACCTATCCTTAATTAGATGATTTATGAATCATACAAATATAAGGTATATCGTAATGGTTACTAAGTAATACCATGCCACTTGTTTGGACATAACATTTTGCATGTCAAAATAGAATTACAAATGTATACTTGCAAGTAAGTCCGCCACATACTACTTGGTAGAAATAAATAATGTTTCCAACATTTTGCATCGTACTACAGTGACAGTTGACGGGTAGGTAATGTAAGGCAGTTGCCTAACACAGGTCGACAACATTTCGAATAGGAAATTTTAAAAAGGAAAATACATTTGAATTGTCAAGTGTTCACAAATAAGTAAATAACGTAATGTGGGTTCGACTGAATTGATAATGAGGCAAAAAATCATCCTACAGTTTTCATCGATATGTGTTTGGAAAAAAATGATGTGATATCTACACAACCAAAAATATGTTTTATATGTATGTTTTATTTTATTTATTAAAAGTCTGGCAGCACACCTGCAATGCCTCTGTTGCAGGTGATCACGGGCGACGGTTGTCACTTACCATCAGGTGAGCCGCATGTTTGTTATAAGAAACCCCTGTGTTATAAAAAGAAACTTGTAAAACTATAGCTTCTCGATGCAGTATTCATGTATATTGTGTGAAACAACATATACAAAGAATTTATATTATATTCTTAGAGCTTTATTATTAAAAAAAAAGAAGCAAGACTAAAACAAATTTAGATTGATTTATTTGCCAGAACATTGTTTATTTATTATTTATGTAGCATTGAATGTTCAGGAATCTGAGTTTATCGTTTAATCTTAAAAAATATGTGATAAAGTTATTTCCATTTCATAATTACAATATTGAATTTTATTACAGAATATTATCAATAAAATTTGTTTCTTTTCATTAAGTATCTTATAGATTACAAACAAAATATGATGTGTTTAGTTCTTCTGGATGTATATTATTAAGACGGGTCTCTTGCAGAGGCTTTGCAGAACTTCAGTGCTCAGCGGCGCAATGTTGAAAATATTAGCGGATCTACAAAACAGTTATTCGCTTTCTTGTCGGCATTAAGACAAATCCCTAAATATGTATATGCCATGCACTTTTACATCGAAATTCGCAAGGGTATTCATTTAATAAAGTTTTCTTTATTGTGAGAGTGTTGTGTGCATACAAATGAATTTCTTCTTAGTGGTGTTTGGTATAAGTTCTAAAGTTTTATACTTATGGTTCACTGATGGTTAAGTTTCGTATAGGTACATGAATAAGTTATTATTAGGGACGCCTTTTACCTGAGTGGTTTCTTTCTATTAAACTTTTTTTTTTAGAAAAACAAATTTAATATGTATATAAAATAGATAAATGCGTTCATTCATGTAAGTGTTTCACGAAAAAACTTTGTAAAATGTTTGATGTTAGTCATTTGTCAGTCTTTGTTAACATTTTTTACACCTGCTCATGTACAAAAATAGCTATAAGCTTTTGGATTCGGAGAATAAATACAATGCTTAGTGTAAATAGTGTCATAAAAGTTTTGTAAGTTATGTAAATAGAACTTAAACATCATGATCACTTAGTATTTTCAAGCAATTTGGCTTCACCAAATGTAACGTTATAATTTTTTTCTATTTTAAAGTTTCCAATATCCATTTTCAACTCGTTTTCAAAATATAAATTTACTTTATTAACTTTTGTTGCTTTGCTGTTGTTGTTCAATTTTGTAAAATATTTAATTTTGTACTAAGTTGGAAAATTATTACGATGTTTAAATATTTAAAATTCGTGTAGAAAAAATTCTGTTACAAAGTTATTAAGTACCGAAAATAAGTACCGTTTGTAAATAGCGAAGATTAGTAAAAAAAAAATGTGTAAGCAGAAATGTTGTATTTTTCAATTCAGATTGTATTCTGAACTGGTTGGTTTTACCTAGTATTTATTAAAGCCCCAATATGAGCGGGCTGGAAACGGAAACTGAGTAATGGTGATGAAAGATTAGGAAAACAGATATGCAAAGTGAAAGCGTCTGAAGAACGAGGGCAGACTAAGACTGATTGGTAGGCTTCCTCCACCGAAGATATTTCAATGTTTTATTTACGCTGACTTAGGTACATTTCTCCTTTACATTGAGCTCTCGTACTGAATTCACAATCAAATTTCTAAACATGAGAGGGTATTGAATATATAGTATCAATTTATTATATTTACATTCTGACACGATCTCACGTCTACGTTTCAAGGCGAGTCAGACAGCGTCAAATTCATCAAAGTTTTATTGGAGAGATCGTCGTGACCTAGTGGTTTAATACTCCGACTTTTAGATCTCAAAGATCGTAAGTTCGAATTTGACTGGTACCAAAAATTTTGTATTATACTATCCAATAGTAGTCTCGTTTTCAGTTACAGCAGCACCGCATGTCAATACTCATTAAGATATATTTTTTTTTATTGGAGAAGATGTATTTAAATGTTTACGACATAAAAGTGTCATTAAAATGACCCTAATTATATATATCCAATATTACTGAGTAAATTTGATTTTCCTTGTTTATTATATTTGATGTAATCTTTTACAAGAATAAACTTTTCCAAGAACATGGGGAGTAAAACGTCTTCTTAAATCGAGTCTGTCAGTAAAGAAATAAATTAAGACGATGAAATATATATGTAAATCAGAAACGTGAAATCTATAGGTACCTAACTGCTATATTCTTATATTTGATTACATATATGTGATGATTGATGTATTATATTGGGAACAAACATCATAATCAAATACAATAATATTTCATGATTATGTATGTTTTTTTTGTATATAATATTGAACACTCTTTTCCGTGATTAGTCAGTCATCATTAATACGTGATATTAAGTACAGTATATGAAGTAAATGTAAGCACCTTTATGTACAGAAAAATCTTTTGAGATTATATCAATATATTATAAATAATTAATAAATAAGGAAAGCAAAGAAAATGTAGTTAAAGTTAAGACGCAAAGCAGAGAAGAGAACCTAGAACAAGTTAATATTCAATTATGAAAATGTATTCAACCGTTTTTTTTTAATTATTCGAATTTGAAATACCATATCAAATCCAAAGTCAGAAATAAGAGCATTCTGACAGCTAGACAATGATTCTATTAGTGAAGATACTCATGTAGTATATTTTATATGTATGTACAAATGTGTGAATGCGGGATTCTTCATTACTTTATACACATGGGAAATGCCGTCTCCCTAAGAACAAATATGCTCAGAAGTGTTCTTGAATACAAATTAGGAGCCGATGCAATTTCACAGAGTGATGTGACGTTTTGAACGGTTTCCAACATTCGAAATGCTAGGAATTTTCATTTGGAAATAATATTTGCCAATGTTGCTTGCTAAAAGTGTTCCGTACATTATTATATTTGGGCAAGGCTTTCGTTAATTTGTTTTATTAGATTGTATTAAATTTATTTAAATGAAATTATTAAAACACAAAATATTTTATTTATTGATGATGGAATATGATATTTTATAAGATAAAGAAAGATAAATATATCAAACCGTTGGTATTAAATAGTTTCTTTAACACATTTAATTATTATTAGTTAGGTAATGAAAAAAATACTATGAGTTTCTATTAACGTAAGAAATCATCATCTTCTTACCCTTATCCCAACTATCATTTGGGGTCGGCGTAATATGTTTTCCTCTTCCATTCTTATTTCCATTCTTATCATATTAACGTAAGAAATAATAACTGTAATTTGACTAATGTAATAAAATTGTAATTCGTCTAATTATGATGAGTGGTGAAATATTTAAGAATTTAAATATATAGATCAATATACATTTTTATTTTATTTATTTCATACCATAATAACCTATTAAGGTTTCACTGCTGTGAATTGGCCTCTCCTGGAAACAGTTTTATATTAGCCAATTATAACCAGACCAGTTATATCGAGTACGCCTTATATTGCAGCAACGTTATGATACTTTTTCCTTATTCGCATTTTACGACATCCTGGGGATGGGGTAGAGTGGTAACATATGGTATTCTTATTCCATCATTATACGGAAACTGGTGAAAAGGTGGAGAAATAGAGACTGAATATTTCAAAATATTTTCAAATATTTTATTGCCGTTCATTGCTAATTAATGTCCGACTTTAGGTAAACGATTTCATGGCAGTGAGATGTTTTCTGCCATGAATAAGGTTATGGAATAAGCATTCTGTCGAGGTTCCTTCAAGAAACAGCAGCATGGGGTTCTTCAAAAAAGGGGTTAAGAGGTTTCTTCAGGTTCAGCAACTCTTGGTATTGCAGGCATTCGTAGGTTACAGTAATCGTTTGCCATCAGATGTGCCGTATGCTTACTTGCCATTTCAGTGATATGAAAAAAAATTACAGGATACAGAGGCATAACACCAGGAATGGCAACACATGAAGGGTACCATGGTCAATATGTGTATTCTGTGATGCCTACGGCGCTGTTAATGTTTAGGGGTTTGTTGTTATTTTCCATCAGGTGGGCTGTTAACTTGTTTGCCATTTTAAGTATCTTAAAAAGTAATAAGTGAAATATTAGGTAACCTTCCCCTTAAAAAAGAATTCAAAATATGGACGAATTTTGAAAGTTCTGTGACCTTTTTACATCTCTAGTTTTTTTGTACCTATTAGTCGAATAATACAATAAAATGAAATATAACCGCGGTATAAGTTATAGTACTAGTGTAACTTTGGATAAGCCTAAATGTCAGACAAAATCTCAATTACATTTCAAGGTACGAGAATATAGTTCTTATAGAAATTTTAGTACAAATTGTTTTGTTATATAACTCGGCAGAGAAAGTTTTTACCCCAAGACTTACTAGGGAATTCACAAGTTTTTTAATACACTAAAATATTGTGGCGATAATCTCTGAACATTAGGTAATAAATTTGACTTTGTAAATTATTTTCATTTATAGTATTTGGATTTTTTTACTTGATGGAAAGTGGTAACCGTCGCCTATAGACATGAGCGGTACCATGGACATAACAGAGTATACTGTGCCTATTATTCCCTCATGCGTTGCCATTCCTGAAGACTTAGTTGTTATTCCTCTATACCCTGTAAATTCACTGCCATATCCCACCCTTCAAAAAGAAACACAGCCATGCAAACACAACTGCTGCTTCACAGTAGATACACGAATTGGACAGACAGCCCAAGCAAAGGATTTTTGGATAAAGTCTCCCTCTGGTAAAATAATATGTTGTATATGGTACTTATTTTTTTTTTCCTTTTTTTACCAGTGAGGTATAATAATAATTATAAGATAACAGGTGAGGATAAAAGCAGATCAGTTGGTCAATTGTGACAAATTATTAATCAAGAATTAATCTCGATGGTTCTAGGAAAGATCATTGACGTGACCAGTGACGTGAAGGTCAATCTTTGATGGTATATATAGCTAGCAATGGGACCACTAGTCTCCATTGCTAACAATTCCTTTTCCTCTGCTTATTACTTGTCGATCGTGGTAAGTTTACTTAGGTATTATCTGTAAATATTATATATTATAGCATTTATAATATTAGTGAGTAGCATATATGCATAGGGCAGCAGCCTCCCTCTTAAGACATCTCCAAAGCCTAACTGCTGTTGTCAATCCACCCGCCAAGTGTGGCAACTAATGGCAAAATTCCTTCAAGGTTATATTCAACAGTGGATAGTTAAAGGCTGATATGAAGATGTCGATGATGGTATGCATAATATTAATATCATACACATAAAAGTTTATAAAAATGTATGAATATTTATATATTTATTACACAGTCACGTTTAAATGTATTTGAATAAATTGGTTACGTAAATGGATCATAAAATATATTTTTATCTGAATGGAACGCAAGTAAAGCCGCATTTTATTGTCAGTATATGATACGAGTAAACGTGAGCAAAGCCGTAACTTACATGCAATACATAATAAATTATACATTTATAATTTACATTTGAGGCTGCTGATATGGATGACCTGAAAACTATTCCAGCCATAAATTCGCTTCGACTGCGACAATTTGAATCCATAAAGTTAGTACGTGTACTGAACAATTGAAACAGTTGTGATAAATGAAGGGCGAAGTAAGCTAGTCGCGGCTTGTGCTGATATATGGGGTGGAACACCTGCATACCATCAGTCATCGTTTGATATATCGCTCTGTATGTACAATGGGTAATATGGCGGTATTATCATAAATCTGAATGCAAATAGTGATATCATTATTCATTAGATTATAGTTTAGTGCTGATTGCTATTTCATAATGTATTTAGATACTGGCATATTAATATATTTCTAGAAGAAAAAAAAATTGTACTGTAGACTGATTAGATGTGTATATTTTTTAAATAAAGTAGGTTCTGTTTTTTTCAGTGTTGCCAGTTATATGATTTTAAAATTCTCCAGATTAGGGATTTTTTTTATTATATGTATGTAAATTGATAATTATATTTTTCTTGTATAGTATTGTAATTATAATTAAAATTAGACCATTAGTAATATTTAAACATATATATGAAAGCCGTTAAAATGATTCAGACAACGAATATATCAAGCAAGCCATAATCAATGAAGACAAGCATTCGTGTAGGTTATGATGCTTCGTATAGCTCTTTCTTTCGAATATGGACGATAGTATATTGTATTTCATATACTTTTAAATTTAACCTTTCATTATTTGTATTTTAAGAATATTTATATAGTTTATTATTATAATAATAATAATAATATGCTTTCGGGTTGTTCAGCTCTTGCCAACACAGAGTACTTGCACAGGCACAACCAGGTAGCCAAAATACTCCATCAAGAGCTAGCTCTGAAGTACGGCCTCGCGAATGAGAGGTTGCCGTACTATAAGTACGAGCCACAGCCGGTCCTCGAAAGCGACAGCGTCAGGCTCTACTGGGACCGATCCATCATCACGGACAGGACTGTTCTTGCGAACAAACCTGATATCGTGGTGATGGACCGGGCACTTTCGATTTTTGGTGGATGTCACCATACCGCATGACGAGAACCTCGTGAAAGCCGAAACCGAAAAGAAGAGAAAATATCTCGACCTGGCTCACGAGGTGACCGAAATGTGGGGGGTGACATCTACCGAAATCATCCCAATCGTTATGTCGGTGAACGGTCTTATCCCAACCAGTCTGGAACAACATCTCAGACGGTTGGGATTCCGAGGCGGCTCACTACCGGGAAAGATGCAGAAAGCGGTGCTCTTAGATTCTGCCCGCATTGTACGCCGGTTTCTCTCCCTGGGGCCCTGAACCCCGGCCGACTGTGCTTCTGCCGGGGGTTAGTTGCCATCTCCTCTCCTTAAGAGGGGAGATGAGAATTTTGGTAAAATTTAAAAATAATAACATAAAAACCAGCTATAAGCTGAGAAATAATACATATGTATATAATAATAATAATAATAGAGGGGAGATGAGAATTTTAGTGAAATTTAAAAAATAATAATAAAATTTATTGCCATTCTTCACAAATTATAATGTACATATATTAATTAATCAATATATTGTCCATTAATCGTATGCGCCTGGCAATAGGTACAAACTCAGCTTTTGCTGGACTGATGTTCGTTCAGCGCTGATTTTCAGTTTGCACCTACACGGGGCACCGTTTCATTATCAAATATATATATTGATGTAGATATTACATAAAAAATAAAAGAAAACAATACAAAAACTAAAATAAACAAGTATAAAAACAATGAATAAAAGAAAAAAATAAATAAAATATAACAGAACAAGAATCCAATGTACCAAATTAGTGACAAGAAAAAAAAAATCCTAAAAAGTGATATACAATTTTCGATGCACTACATTCGATGATGAGAGCCAGCTCCACGATCCGAGGGTTGCTTCCGCATAAGTAAAATCCTTTTCTTCATTAGGTTTTTAAAATGTAATGGCGTTAATGGTTGGTGTAAGGGTGGAGGCAGGTCGTTCCAAATTTTTGCGGCTGTAAATTTAAAACCTCCTCTATAATTTGCAGATCTGTGTGGTGGAATTTTTAATATATTTAATCTGCACTCTCGAAGTCCTCTATGATGTCTATTTCTAACCCAGTCCAGTTTCTCGTACAAATATTCTGGCCGTCCACTATGAACAATCTTCTGAACAAAACAAGAGAAATGAAGCTCTCTTCGTGAAGCCATATTCAATATATCATTTTTGTTGTAATATGGTGTAATATGTTCTCGTTTAGTGATGTTATAGCAAAAACGTATGCAGGCATTTTGTACTCGCTGAATAGATCCTCGAGTTCGCTCTAGCAATCTAGGGCCATATACTGTGTCGCAATAGTTGAAAAGGGACAATACTAGAGACTCCACTAGAGTTACACGAACTGGTATGCTCAAATATTTCCTCACATGATAAAGTGTTTTAAGTTTATAAAATGCTAATCTTATCTTTGTATTTACATGTTCTATGAAGCGTAATTCCTCATCAAATAAAAGTCCAAGATTTTTTGCAGTTTCAACTCTTTCTATTGGCTGGTTATTGACAAGAATCTGAGGACATTGGCGTTTAGTTTTCTTGCACTGCATTTTATTACCCAATACCAAAAACTTGGACTTCGTAGGGTTTAGTACAAGAGCATTACAATATTATTATAGATTGCCGTGTGGTCCCGGCAAAGATTTTTTTTAGAGACCTATGTTCAGCAGTGGACAGTTCACGGCTGATATGATGATGATGATTATTATAGATAATTCATAATTAATAAATTACCAAGTATTTAATTATAAATAAAAAAAAATGTTTAGCCTTGGGAGATTTTGTACAAAAGTCGATTGCTTGGGTAGTTGGTGAAGCAGTTGTGTTTGCATGGCTGTGTTTCGGTTTGAAGGGTGGGATATGGCTTAAATTTACAGGATACAGAGGAATAATATCTGAGTGCTCAGGAATGGCAACGCATGGGGGGTATCATGGGCGAAACAGAATACTCTGTTATGTCCATAATACTGCTCATGTCTGTAGGCGACGGTTACCACTTTCCATCAGGTGGGTCGTCAGCTTGTTTGCCATTTTAAGTTGTATAAAAAAAAAAAACTACCTTACATTTACAAAGTGATAATTATACAATCTGTAAGAAATGAGTAAGCACGATACTTACCCTGAAGTAGATTTCTGGACGAAGTCGAAGTTTCTTTCTTTCTTTATAATTATTGGAAACGATAAATATAGTGATGTCATTTAATTCCCGTTGCTGTCTAGTTATCAAAATGTGAAAAAAAGGAATAAACGTTTTAAAATAATATTTGGTATTAAATAAACTATTGGAATTTAACGCGATGGATTACTTGCAAAATTTTTCATCGCGCTAAGTCCCGATAATGTATTTAAATATGTGTAAACAACGCGAAAGTTTGAAAATTAAGTAATATTTGCTATTATATAAAAAAGGTGAGCATTTTATGGCAAAGCGTTTGCAAGAAGATATTTATTGAGGTAAATTCTTTACGTTAGAAGCGCTTATATATTTCGTTATGTACTTACGTGTCTTCTCTAATTAGAATATTGTGTGTGCACTAGTATTTTTAATTAAAATGTTGTTAGCGGAACTAACTTGTTTTGCATAGAGAACGACCTGTTCTTAAGTGGATTAAATAGTAACTAAGTTAGTTGCTTTCAGTTAAACGTTAAGTTTTTCTTTACAAATTATATATATTCGATAGTAGAATAAATAAATACGAGTATATAGTTAACTAGTACCCGCTTTAACTTTTTAATTATTAATTGACGTGATAAGTTATTAGTTTATATATAAAAAATTTATAAGAGTCTCTGAGGAGTCGAGGAGTAAGAAATAAACTGACAGATATACCTTCCTTTTTCAATATAAATTAAGAGTTTATTGTTTACAAATAGATATAGTTCTCAATCTATAGTTTCTGCTTTTAAGTGATAGCAATAATTGAGAAGAATTAACTCATACGAATAAACATTATTACCAACTATAAAAAAAAAAAAAACTTTGAAATTTTTGGATTTCGATTCATTTATTTGCATTCAGTTGTACTGTATGGATATATAAGACTATTTAGATAAAGTAGATAGAGAGACTTTCAATATTCATTGTAATAGCGATAACCTGGAGTCAAATTTAAACCCAAAGTGTAATTTAATTTGTAGTCTTAGAATACCGTGGCCAAAAATTCTAATTATAAAACCCAATAAAACCGGACAACAATGGTCATGACTGATTGTCTAATGGATGCCTCATACTGTGTAAGACAAGAGACTCTTAAGAACAGCAAACGAAAAAATAAAAGAAAATAGGGGGCGTACAATCATTTAATGAATTCGCAATTTGCATACCGACAACGACCCTAGGAAAAAACATAGGAACTACATAGTGCTGTTTTTAGGGTTATGTTTTTAGCATTTTTTTATAGTAATATATGTATTCTAATAATTCTTATTACTTAATATTATAATTTACTTAACTATAACTGTTTCTATGTAATGTTCTAATATTCTTGTAAAAATTTCTTATACTATTTTTATACTTTGTATGACAAAGAAACCAACGAATTGATATATTTGATGTCTATAGACAAAAATAGCATCAAGGATATTTCAGAATACTCTGTGATGTACATGATTATCTTCAGTCAAAATTACAGCTATGCAAGCACAGCTGTTTGGTTGCTGCTAACCAAGTAGGATAGAGGTATTATTCAGATACTATTATACTATTTATTTATTATACTATTCAGATGACTCTATATAAAACCTTTTTTTAGTATTTTATTTTAAACAAACAAACAAAATATAGCACTTTAATACTACTAATAATTTTTATATTGAAAAAAATCTTTATTGGATATATATTTATATTAATCTAGTCGACTTCAATATGGCAAACAGTCATCATTATCACACCAATATGATACGTGAGCCGCTGTTAAACACAACTCTATATGATTCTATCTTGGTGACGAGGAAGTCGTTTTGTAATCGTCCTCTTGTCTCCTATTATTGGTGTCCCTTTGTTCCGTCTTTAAATTAAAGACTATTGACCTTAACTTTTCCTTTGCCGATGCTGAGCTCCGTACTATTAGTAACTGAAGTTCTCTTAGGCTAATTACAAGAATCGCTTTAGTTAGTACAAACTGTTTTCCTTCGGACTTAAATATTCGTATCTAACGAAGGCTGCAGCGGCGCAGAATATTTCTATTCTAAGACACAATTCACGATCCTTAACAAGCCCGCAATCCACTTAGCTTTGGGCCCGTAAAACGCTGATGTGGACGTGGCAATTTGAGGATTTTTTTTCTTTGGGAGAAATCAGTTGGAAGGTTAAAAGGAATGCTTCCATTTCGGCCGATGTGCTCTCACATACTTCTGATAGTCGTATTAATTAAATGCAAGCTCCCGACTTCATTTTACGAGCCTCGCCAGAGCAAAACTCGTTTAGTTTATCCGCTTCCACTCATAAGCAATTACTTTACTGAAACGACTTTCCGAGTGACCCGAACGTGCAAAGAAATTAAGCTTTGCGGATTTTAGGGTTTACAACTTAAATAGGGGCTACCGATTAAACTATGAAGCGTCAGGTGTTTTATATTACTGCTGCTCGTTCTAATTAACCATGTATAATGTTAGAAATAGCTTGCTTATAGCCGTTATTGCCAAGTTATTAACATTTTATGACACGGTTGTAAAGCTTCAGTTGAGTTTAAATTAGTTAAGCACATAACTGTGTTCTCAAATATGTTTTAGTATTATAATTAGTAAGCTTTTTTAAAGGAATGATTACGAAATAGAAAACTAAGCTATCAGTATATGCTAGCAGAGCACTAGTAAATGATGATAAGTGAGGGTAAAGTTAGGTTAGTTGGCACATTTTGAGGAATTTACAAGGAATTCACCACGATAGTTTTCTAAGGCAATCATGCATACGTCGACCTGATAGAGTGTATTGTTAACAATATTCTTCATTACTAAAAACTTCTTACCCTTCTCAATTAGAAAGTTCATTATTATTAAGAACTAAAGAAGTTCTCTCGATTCTTAGAGATTACAATGATTGTCATATTCGTCATACTGAAAGACGGCGCTTCAGTAGAAAGAGTGGGTCGGTTCAAATACTTGGGACATATCGTGACGGAGGATCTTCGTGATGACGGAGATGTGGAACGAGAACGAAGGGCCTAGGCCGTCCGTTGCAACATGCTCGCGCGAAGGTTCGCCCGTTGCAGTCATACATGTCAGCTTTGGACAAATTGTACTAAAAGTGCGCGGAGCAGCATTAGAGTGCAGTATAATAATGCATACCGCATTTTGATGAGGCTTCCGAAATACTGTAGTGCGTCGGGCATGTTTGCGGAGTCCAGGGTGAATGATTACTTCGCTATAATAAAAAATCGTGTAGCAAATTTCTGGGCTCACATTCGAAATTCAAAGAATGAAATCCTCAGCACATTGTCCTAGTGTCTGAACGGTCCCATTCAAAAGTATTGGTTGTCCGTGCACCAAGACAGGAACGTTAAATAATCTTCTCTTGTTTTTATCTAATAACTGTGTTTGCTATTATATATTATTTATTTTACTTTTTATAAATTTTCTACATATTTTAATTTTTATATTTTTTTTGTATGATTTGATTGTTATATTTTTATATGTTATCCGATCACGTTGTAATACAATTGTACCTCTATGGGTTAAGTACCTGATAATAAAGAATATAATTATTATTATTAAAGACAACAAGGAAATGAGTAAAATAGTGGAAAGTATTAAATAAATAGATAAGCTCCATAAAATATTTGTCTATTACTATTATTGAGCAAATATTAAATAGATAAATGAATATAATTAAATTAGTATTAATTCCTCTCAGGGTATTTTATCACTCCAATAGTCGTTAGCTCATTACTGAGTAGTGTGATGTTTCCGACCCAACTTCAGAGAAATTTCTCTAGACGATACCTAAAGTACCCAAATATGGTGAAAATGAATTCCATGCTACCCGTAAACTGTCGTTAAGTAGTCCCTAAACTTAAGAGGGTGTTAGTGACAACGGGCATTATTCTCATCTGGCTTAAATTTCTAAATTATATTACATCTACTCTTAGATGACTTTAAAAAGGGAAGGTTTATTAATTCGCTTGTGTATTTTTCTATGTGTGATACCACCTGATTTATTCATTAATATTGTATATGACCATACAGTTACAATTCAAATAGTTGTTTGTTTTTGCAAATTTTAGTATCCGCCTAAGCATGTAATTCAAATCTTGTAGTAGTATTTATATTTAGTCTATAATAACCTTTTACGAAATTCTGGTGATAAAAAGA